>NC_056623.2:240212145-241462145 GCF_002870075.4 Lactuca sativa | reverse complement strand
AAGCTTGTTCCACAGGATTTAGGAAGACCATAGTTATCATACTATGACATCTACAAAACGGGAGAAAAATTCAAGTTAGATGATTGATTGATTGAGTCCTTAATAAAACAACCAAATGAGATATTAAGGCTAGGACCCAACAGAATACTCTACAACTTGGGAGAGGCATGCCGTAACCCAAATTGCAGAACATTTAAAGGTATGTGAATGACGATTCACTAATTTTCCACCATGAAAAACAAAAAAGAGATTAAGTTTTAAATGTAATGAACACTCCTAGATCTTTTGAGATTCATTGAACTTTTCAATGGCATATTTAAATCTCGATATGCCCCTCGATTTGTGACTGGGATGCCGAGGATCACAAAACAGGGTGTGAATAAGCATGTAAACTTACATGTTGCCCCCAATGTTACAGTCACCTATTCGATGTGCCGGCTAACAACACATGCTCCACCGAACTATCACAAACATCGAGTCACCCTTTTCTACCTTTGCTTAGAACCCATTTACTGTGCCGGTTAACCACACACGCTCCATTAACGTCTTAGCAAGCACACAAAGTGTAAATTCATAGAATTGCATCAAATTCCCTTTTTGCCTAAAGTAACTAAGATTTGGGAATTTTGTAAAACATTTAGTTACTTTATAATTCATTATTCTTTTAATGGAAAAGGGTTTTCCCTATCCTAGCCATTCGGCTAACGACCCTCCACTAGTCATGAGTGCAGTGGGTAAAAGTGGATACCCAATGGCGGTCATTTTATAGGCTGCTTCCTTAAACACCTCTTATAGACCAGCTTCGTGAATGAGGCCTACTAACGGTAAGACTGAAATTCAAGTCATACATATATAATATTAGAATTTTAATTATATATATAGTATAAGGGTGTATTTTACACTTTTAAAATACTATGTGGTCTAATTTAACAAATTACACTTTTAATTTAATCAAATGTAAACCATATCATTATGGATTTATTAACTCTCTTTTAAGTACACACTTAATTAATTTAATAAAACCATAAGGGTGCAATTTGAACATTTTAAAAAATTAGGGTTTTAGAATTTAACATTTTAAAATTAAACTTTTAATTAAAATTTAAATTCCAAAACTTGAGGTCAAGTTTTGAAACAATTCAAATCATTAGGGTTTTGAATTTAAATATTTCAAAATTAAACATTTAATCAAAAAATTTTAATTCCAAAACATGAGGGCAAGTTTTGAAACTTTTCAAAACATAAAGGATCAAATAGAAAATAATTTTTAAATTAAAAAATTAATTTAATGATTATCTAAATTTGACCTAAGATTATTTACAAGATAATTCATCAAATAATTTAAATAATTAAAGATTATCATATAATGAATTTATTATTCAAATAAATGGTAATTATCTTTTAATTTAGTAAGGATAATCATAAAATACATGTAAAATTCGGATTTTATTATTAAAAACAATTTTGGTAATTATCCAAAGCCATAATCAGTCAAAAATCCGAATTGTGAGCCATTTGATCCATAGACTCGTCGAGTAGCCTACTGCACTCGTCGAGTCTGTCAGACAGATTGGGCTCATGTCGTGAACTCAATGAGTCACGTCATGAGATGGATATATTTAGAAAAACAATCTTCATATCAAGCAATGAACAAACATATTAGCATCAAATACAATTGAAACCAATCAAAGCTCTGATACCACTGATGGGTTTGAGCCAAGAGAACATCTTATGTTCTCATGGAAACCTTAATGCTTGGATCTAGGTTTCTCTATTGTACATGCAATTCATCCAAGGCTGAAGAACCCTAATCTAGCATATGCATTTCGAAATTATCACATCAGAGCAAATCTAGATGATTACCTCTTGTAGAATGTCTTGAATCTCTTCAATCTTCTTTCTTTGGAGCTTAGAGTCACAAATGTCACTCCTCTAATGGTTTACAAACACCAAGAGCAAAAGAATGACTTATAAGAAAGAGGAGGATCACCAAAAATATCCTCGGGTCTTTCCAAAAGAGTTCACCACGTTTTTGGGTCCTTAGGGGGTCCTTATATAGTTAGGCAATTAGGGTTTTCAACTAGGAAACCCTAATCTGACTACTTAGGCCCTAAGTAGCCCATAGACTCCCTTTCGAATACCCCTTGGACGAATTCCTTATGGGCTTCCCGTAGAATTCATCCAACCTATGTTCCAAGGTGATTCATAGCCCAATTGCAATTATCTGATAATTACAATTCTAGTCCCTTAAGTTTAATTAATGTCTATTAGTCACAAAACTAACTATCAATTAATTCTTGACTAATATTAATTAAACAATATGATTTCTCCTTTAATATATTATTCATATAATATATAAATAAATCAGAATTAATCCACTTTCTCCATAAAACATCTTATCAAGTTGCTTTGGTGAAGGCAACCCAAAACGACCATGTACAACCGGGTCAAGTAAATACCAAATGTAGTTAGAGGCTTAGACACTAATCCAACAATATTATCAGGCTAAACGGATCTATCTAGGTTAAGATCTGTCAAGTCACTTGATTCCTTAAGTTCATTTATGCTAGTCAAGTCCAATTTAAATCTTTTGTGCCTACCAGCAAATTGAGCATAAAGCGAAGACAATTCAGTTTTGGTACCTTACACAGATTCAGATTGCCTATTATCACTTGATGATATCACTTCCCAGTCACAACACCTGCAAGCACACACACACACACACACACACACATATATATATATATATATATATATATATATATATATATATATATATATATATATATATATATATATATATATATGATTTCTGATTTTCTAATGTTGTTGGGATTTTTGAAAATTTTCTAATTTTTATTTTCTTTTATTTCTCCCCCTAAATTTTTGCATAGGAGAGAAAAGAAAAGTAACTGCCCAAATTTAAACTACCTAAAAGAATAATTAGTCCTCAAAACGAATCATTTTCAGAAAACAGGTGTTAAGAAAATTCAAACCGTAGTCCATAAGGTGATATGTGAGACACTCAACAAGTTACACTTTAACTCACGAGCGTAGATGACATTCTCAAAACACAACACTCCATTATTAACTGTTCCCATCTGTGTAATCTTCACTCCGTCTCCTCCTGCGAAGGATACATAGCCCCCATTAATACTCTGAATGACGTGCAGTTGGGAGATGTATCATGTCATGTTCCTGGAACAACCGTTGTCGATGCACCAAGGTCTGACGACATTCCTCTGCAGTTGTTCCTGCACAATGCACGAGATCAATTAGATTTAGGGACCTAGGTCATAACAAAACTGATTTTTTCTTTGTGAGCAACGGATTTTCCTTTTTTAATTTTTGAATTTGATTTATCACCAGATGCACAAGCAGAAGATTGAGATGATTGGACATTTAGATTCTTGGGCACCCATTGGTAGTTAGGTTTAGAAACTTTGACAGATGATTTTGAAACAGTTTTCTTTGGTTTTGATCGATTGGGTTTCCATCTAAAATTAGTCGTAGACCCAGATGAAGACTTTGACGAATCTGATCTTGGCTTAGCCACGTTCGGTTTCGTGAAAGTACCTATTATATTTACATGAAAATCCTATTTATTTCTTTTAAGTTCATCCCCTTTTCTGTCCTTATGAACATTCCAATAACCATCACGAGAACGAGGTTTTGAGAAATTTCTCATGAGATATCTTCCTCGTAACTTGCTCTCTCTTTTGTGTGGATGAAAAGGAACAAATTCTCGATTTGGACAATTGTGAGTATTATGACCAACAGTTCCACAGTTAAAGCATGTTTGTTTCTTAGAATAAAAACTGGTACTGCTCTTTTCTGGTTTAGTGGTTTTATTGACTCCATTGCTCTTCCCACATATACAAGTGCATAATTCAAGTTGTGTGGCATGTGTAGGTGCAGTGGGTGTGCTAGTAACATAAACATCAGAATTATTAGACACATCACCACAAGCAACATTTGAAGCATCAGAATTCGAAACAAAATCATCACCAATCAAATCATCAGTTTTACAAACAATATTATCTGAAACAGAAACATCATTTTTCAAAACAGAATTATTATTAGTACCATTCTCTCCAGACTTTTGCTTTCATTAACTTAAAGATGTATCTGCATGGGAAGTAGAAATGCCAGTATCTAAAACCCTAGTGATGAGAATTAAGTTCTAGATCGATTAGATCTTTCACAGGTATGATTATGGAAATTGAACAAGACAAAACAGTAAGAGAATGAACATATAATAGAATCAAATGTATGCTTATGATTCAAATAAAGTCACACCTCAGCAGAGCTCGATGAAGCACTTCCACTGTAGAGGTGAACTAGGGTTTAAAAAAATCAGAGAAAAATAGTAATAAAAGCGATAACATCTAAGACTGCATGCATTTAACTTATATACTGAACCCTAGTACAAAAACATGCACGGTTGGACAGGCCCAATACCGACAATAAAAACTAGGCTAAATCTAATAATCCTAACAATCTCCTCCGTTGCGTCAGATGAGGCGAGAGATCATTTCTTCTGTGCTGGCTTCACTGTCTTTATTACTTTGAACAGACGAGGAATTATTGCGAGAAGTGTTTGCCGAAACTGGATATACCACCTCAGCATGTCAGTGAACAACTTCTTGTCAGCAGCACTGTTCTGATCACACCTCTGAACGATCTCCAAGATATGCTCCAGGCAAGACGTTGAGAATAGGTGTTTGTCAACGAGAGCGAACAGGCATTTCTGACCTTCGCCTCTGATGAACATAACAGTGTGGTACTTTGAATCTATCTTCCCCTTGACCATAGTGTTGACGTTGCCTGCTCTGCCCATAGTCTTGATCGTGGCTCGCTTGTGAATGGCAGAGGCAATCTCCTGGTCCATTTTCGCTACCTCGTGAATGTAGCATACAAGCATACGGTTGACATGATCAAGTATTGGCTGGTACTCCTGAGAATTTGATAGAAGAATGTTGTTGAGAAGTATCAAGTCATGGGGATTAATGTTCGGTAGATCAGCAAGGGTGAAGTTATAGACTGAGCCTTCAATTCCTCGAGTCACCTTGAATTTGACATTAATAAACTTCCCCACTGAGTAGGGCTTCAGAACCTTGACAGTGGAATCTTCTTGGAACTTCAGGTCAAGTACTGAGGTTGAGCAAACTCCAAGTAAAACTCCAACAGATCCCTATCTACCTTCAGGTCTGGGGAAGGAATATTAGCAGTCGAATTGAAGCAATGGAAGATAAATGGCTTTCATGTGATTTACATATCAAACTGTGCATCCTTGGAGTTGTACAGTACAAAGGACATTACTGGCTCAAGCCAGAGAATGCTTGGCTCATCGATTGTGCATCTTTGAAGCGAATCTATAGTCCAGACAGGAAACATGGACTTTTTCTTCTCTAGGAGCTCCGCCACCTTTCGCTTCTGCTCAAGCTCAGCTTGTTGTTTCTTGTAGCTTTCTTCCATTTCCTTTTCAGAGGGCTTTACCTTCTGGAAGGGATTCTTGGGATTCTTGGCATAGACATCATCCTCATTGTCTGTGTCATCCTCGCCAATTTTCTTCTTCTTTTTCTCCTTGTTACTGACCGAAGCTTCATTACCCTTCATTTCATTAGATGGTTTCGGTCCAGAAGAAGATGGTTTCAGTCCAGATGGAGGTTGAGTTGTCACCTTCTCTCCCCCTTGTTCAGCTAGACCCCAGTCACCGGAACACCCTCGATACGACGAAGGATGTCCAACGCTGGTCTGAGCTTGTCTGCCAGATGGCGCCTGATGGTTATGGTGATGATAGGATCGTGATCCTCAAGGAGATGAACGAGGATGGAGTGAACATCAACAATAGAACTCTGAATAACCTCCCTTTCAGACTTTAGGTCATTAACCTCAGCAGTAGCAGTACGTAACTTGTGATTTTGCATTTTGAGTTGTGAGGAGCGCCTGTCCAGCTCATCCATAATACGATTCTGTACAGCTAACTCTGCCTCCAGTTGAGTTAATCGGTCATTGAAGTTAGCGTGTAAAGATTCGTTGACTATTTCAATGGCCTGGCCTACAACTTCATGGTTGGAACATTCTGACTAAAGAGACCGTTGAAGATTCTCCATCGAAGCGTTGACGGTTTGAGCGTTCTTCGTAGCAGCAGCCTACAAGGAATCAAAAACAGGTGAGATTCAGAAACTAGTTTATCGACTTTTGCAGTCGCTTCCTTGCACTCCTTAGTAGAAGCATCAACAGCAAGTGAGGCTTGTTGACACTGTGAAGTAGAGGCTTCAATTGCTTTAGCTGCAGCAGAGAGTGTGGCACTATGTTCGGTAACAACAGAGGAGAACAAGGCCTTCAATGCAGCTTCAGAGTAAGCTCCATAGGAAGAGGATGAGAGCAGTTGATCAAGCTTTTCATTTAATTCCTTGAGATGACGCTTAGTAACAGGCTCATCGTCATCATCATCACTCTACACACAGTAAGGACTGATATACGTGGAATCAAATTCCAAGTCCTCACCGCCTAGAATAGGTGTTGTTTTTGTAGATTGAGTGGGAGATAAGGGTTTGGTTGTGGCTGGAGGTTCGGTAGTTACAGTTGGTTCGGTTGTTACTGGTGGATTGGAATCAGTAAAGTGAGCTCCTGTGGTAGTAGTGGTAGCAGTGAAAATGGGAGTAGGGATGGGAATTGTAGTGAATGGTTGAGTTGTTGGAATGGGCAATATGGGAGGGATGGATACTGGTATGGTTATTGGTGGAGGTGAAGGAGGGTTAGAGGGAACTGGAATTTCTGGGGTAGGGGAGCCAGGCGGAGTATCACCTCGGCCCGAAGCCTCATCATCAGAGCTTTCGCTCTTAGATTCGGAAGGAGGAGGTTCTTATGTTTAGGAGGAACATACTCTGAATCTGAATCACTCGTGGATTGTAGTATAAGCCTCCTAGCAGGCTTCTTCTACTTCTTCGGTTAAGCCTGTGATGTTGTAGCCTTGTCAGACTTTCGCTTCTTGGGGGTTTGCCCCTTGGTTGATTTAGAGACAGGTCCTTCCTTCTGAGTATCAGGCTTCTTACCCCTTTTTGCTGGCTTGTCAGCCTCTTTAATGGAACGAATCATGGCTGGCGTAAGCTCCCTTGGACCTGATGATGGACGCTTCCTGTATTGTTGGAGAACGTTACTCGACGCAGAGATACGAACGAGCATTGCTTTAGGAATAGATCCAATAAAGGAGTACTTGGTTGGATCTGTGACAAGGATTTTGGTAGTGTGAAAGGTAGCAATGGATGAGAGAAGAGAATCTGCCATTATTGGAACACGAAGGCGGTCCATTGCCCAGTTGGTGATGATCGACCAAAATCGCCCACATGAGATCTCAGAGTGCCTGGATGAAGAGACCAAGCTTTGAAATAACTGCTACCAGAATATAGACCCATAATCTAAGTCGATCCCATGGAACAACACGGTCATAAAAGACTTGCTCGCACCATCTGAGCCAGCGCTTCGCTCAGAAAGTCCCTTGAACAGCAACGTGAAAAGACCATTCCATTGAGGAGGAAGGCAGAACTTCTTGAACTTTGTGATTGTGGTGAGGGTTTCGGTATACCCCATCTGATAAAACGTTGAAAACAATTAACTAGTGGTGATGGATTCAGGGTTTACCATAGATTGTTCTTGAGAAAGACCAATTAGGGCATATAAGCGGTGCTTGGAAATAGATGTCTTCTCGTCGTGGATTTCGATGTGAATCCTTTCATTAACCTTGTTGTAGTAGGCAGTAGAGTAGACAAGAGAAAGGCAAGACATCGGAACGACTTCGACTTTAGTCAGCGCTTCGACGAGAGGTGAATATTTGAGACACTCAACAACGTATAGCATGTATGGCTCATAGATAAACGAAGTGAGATCGATGATCAGGTTTTGTTGGGGTTTGATTGTGAGAAGTTGTTGATGAACCGAAGTATCCTGAACGGATGAAGAGTCTGATGGGTTTTAGCCATAAGAACTTTCCTATGTGCGCATGCAAAACCCTAATGCTTGGATCTAGGCTTTCTAATTAAACATGCTTTGAATCCAAGACTTCTAATGACTATTTAGATGTAATAACAATATTGAAACAGATCTAGAATCATACCTTTGAATTCCTTGTTGATCTTGTTGTATTGGAGCCTCTAGAGTCACAATTGTCACTCCTCTAATGGCTTACAAACACCAAATAGCAAGGAGGATTATTTGAGAGAGAGGAGAGGGGAGGAAATCGGCCAGGGTTCTCTTACTTTAGATGAAGTCCCGATTTCCTTATGCCATAGGGTCTATTTATACTTGTAGACTCCTTAAGGGTTACAACCTAAACCCTAATTGGATAATCTTCTCTTAAGGCTATCCAAATCCATTCCTTAGATAAGCAATGGACGATTCAAGCTATCCTTTAGCTTCTAGAATCCGTCCAATCCATATCTATATGGATTTACAGTCTAAAGTTTAACTATCAAACAATTGACAGTTTATACCCTCTTATTTAGTTAATCTCTTTAAGTCACCAAATTAATTCCAATTAATTCTATGACTTATATTAATCAAATAACAATATATTATTTTTTATATTATTCTCATAATATACTCACAATATTTACTCTCTTTTAATAAATCATCCTATCAAGTTGCTATGTTGAAGGAAACCCAAAAGGACCATGCACAACCGGGTCAAATACTTGCCTAATATAGTTGCAGCCTTAGACATTATTCCAACAGTCTCCCACTTGGATAAGTCTAGTAACTATATGCACAAGTACAATTCAGTTTGCAATCGTAGCTCTCAAAGACGCTGTCAAACTCTGATCTAATCAATCTTGTCCTTTAGATAAGGGATCGTACAGTCCTCTATTAGATATCATGCTGACAATCCTATGGAATGGTTAGTCAAGCATTTAGGTTTCTCAATCTCTGATTTATTCGACATAGAACTTAATCGAACACATCAATTCAGTTCTGACCGGGTCCGACACATAATTCAAATGAAATCATCGAGCGGCCAAGATATCGATTTTACCTTCTTAGATAAAAGTTACAGATAAACTTCGACTTATATGCATTTACTTATTTAATAATCAACTATACACAACAATGCATTTTATAACATTGAGTTACCAATGCGTTTTCGCATTATCAATGTACATTCAATTAGCAAATAACAAACCATATATCTAGGTTTTAAGACTATATTATATTATCGTCTCGCGATCACCCTTTTATATCATATTCCATAAGGTGATTCCAGCAAGCGCGGGTTTGTTCCAATGCTCAAAACCAGTTCATAAGCACTCATGAATGTCGCAGCAACCCTTTGCTATGTCTAATACCATTTAGACAATCTACGCACCGATTCATGACAATCTTCATTCATATCTACTTCCAACATATGAACAACTGTGGACAATTTGAACAATTCGATTATTCCTAATAAACTCAATTATTCTGGAAGTCAAAACATGCAAAGTGAAACAACAGCTAAACAATTAACATAAGATAGTAACATTACTCATAAATAAAACTCCTTTATTCAATCATTAAATGTTAATTACATTTATCTATTACACGTTTCTAACACTATCTAATCTATGATAATATCACCCTTCAGCCCAATACTCCTAGCATGCTACAAGTGCTTAACCCTACTCAGTCCCTTCGTAAGCGGATCTGCTGGGTTGTCTTCTGATGATATCCTCTTCACTACGAGTTGTCCTTCTTCAACACGATGTCTAGTGAAGTGATATTTTCTGTCGATATGTCGTGATCTACCATGATCCTTCGGTTCCTTGGTCAAGGCAACTGCTCCTTTGTTATCACAGAAAATCTCCATGGGCTCCTTTATGGTAGGTACAACTCCAAGATCACCGATGAAGTTCTTTAGCCATATTGCCTCCTTCGACGCTTCGCTCGCTGCAATGTACTCTGATTCGCACGTTGAATCAGCTACGGTTTCTTGCTTGGAACTTTTCCATGTCACTGCTCCTCCATTCAAGGTAAAGACCCAGCCCGACTGCGAACGGTAGTTGTCCCTGTCGGTCTGAAAGCTGGCGTCACTATACCCTCGCACCTTCAAGTCATCACTCCCTCCGAGGACTAAGAACCATTCCTTTGTCCTCCGAAGGTACTTAAGGATATTCTTCACTGCAATCCAATGTGCTCTGCCAGGATTCCCTTGATATCTGCTAACCATGCTCAAATCAAAGGCTACATCAGGGCGAGTACAAGTCATAGCGTACATGATTGAGCCAACTACGGAAGCGTATGGAACTCGGCTCATTTCTACTATCTCAGCTTCGGTACTCGGACTTTGAGTCTTACTCAACTTGGCATTACTTTCTATCGGTAATTCTCCCTTCTTTGAGTTTTCCATACTAAAACGTTTTAGTACTTTCTCCAAGTAAGTGTTCTGACTAAGTCCAATTAGTCTCTTACTTCTTTCTCTTACTATCCTTATTCCCAAAATGTAGGAAGCCTCTCTGAGGTCCTTCATAGTGAAGCACTTCCCGAGCCAGGACTTAACCTCCTGCAGAGTCGGGATGTCGTTTCCTATGAGTAATATGTCATCGACATATAGAACGAGGAAGCTTACTATACTCCCACTGGCTTTGACATATACACAAGACTCATCTTCGCTTCGTACAAATCCAAAC
This sequence comes from Lactuca sativa, assembly GCF_002870075.4. NCBI lineage: Eukaryota > Viridiplantae > Streptophyta > Magnoliopsida > Asterales > Asteraceae > Lactuca > Lactuca sativa. Next base: position 241,451,481 of record NC_056623.2, on the reverse strand, counting down.
TCTTTGACTTTCTCATCGAAGCAAAGATTCCATCTACGAGACGCTTGCATGAGTCCATAAATGTAATTCTCAAGTTTACACACTCTATTCGGATGCTTCGGTTCCACAAACCCCTCTGGCTGAGCCATGTAAACATGCTCAACCAACTTTCCGTTAAGGAAAGCGGTCTTGACATCCATTTGCCAAATCTCATAATCATGAAATGCGGCAATCGCTAGCATCACTCTAATAGATTTTATCTTCACAACTGGTGAGAAGGACTCAATAGTCAACTTCGGGAGTTTGAGTAAAGCCCTTCGCAACCAATCGCGCCTTATATGTGTGTACGTTTCCATCCACGTCGGTCTTCTTCTTGAAGATCCATTTGCACCCAACGGCCTTACGTCTGGGCACATAATCGACCAAATTCCAAACTTGGTTATCATACATGGATTGGATCTCGCTATCCATTGCCTCTTTCCATTTCGCAGACTCCGGGTCTGCAATGGCTTCCTTATAGCTGTTAGGTTCATCAAGATTTATTAGTGTACCATCACTAATATACGTGTCCCTTTCGGTAGTAATATGAAAACCATAAAACTGGGGTAGAACTCTAACTCTATCGGAACGTCTAAGAGGTAAGGATTCGTCAATTGGTTCAACCGGAGTTTCCTCCTCGGGTTGAGTGCCAGCGGTAGAGGTTCCTTCATCTATCGACTCTTGAATCTCTTCAAGCTCGATTTGCCTCCCACTGTCTCCTTGGCCTATGAGTTCTCGTTCTCGGAAAACTCCTCTCCTCACAAAAAAGACAACATTGTCCTTCGGTCTATAGAAGAGATATCCAAAGGATGTCTGCGGGTAGCCGATGAAAATACATCGCTCACTTTGGGGTTCGAGCTTGTCATGAGTATCTCGTCTTACGAAAGCCTCGCAACCCCAAACCTTGATATGTGCCAACCAGGGAGCTTTCCCGGTCCACATCTCGTGAGGTGTTTTGGCGGCCTTCTTAGTAGGGAGTCGGTTAAGGATATGGGCGGTAGTCTCTAAGGCATACCCCCAAAAACAGATAGGTAGTGAAGCACGACTCATCATAGAGCGAACCATATCCAATAAGGTTCGATTACGCCTTTCTGCCACACCATTGAACTGCGGTGTCCTAGGAGGCGTCAATTGCGAAACTATTCCACACTCCTTGAGAAAATCGTGGAATTCAAGACTTAGTTACTCTCCTCCTCGATTGGATCGAAGCATCTTGATTTTCTTGCCCAATTGATTCTCCACTTCATTCTTGAACTCTTTGAACTTTTCAAAAGTTTCTGACTTTTGCTTGATTAAATAGATATACCCATATCTACTATAATCATCGGTAAAAGTCACGTAGAAGCGGTTCCCATCCTTCGTGGTTGGTCTAAATGGTCCACATACATCGGTATGTATTAGGTCCAATAGGACCTCACCCCTTTCACACGTACTTGTGAAGGGTGATTTAGTCATCTTTCCAAGTAAACAAGACTCACACGTGTCATCTTCCCTAAGGTCGAATGACTCCAACACTCTATCCTTTTGGAGTTGGGCTATGCATTTCTTGTTGACATGTCCAAGACGACAATGCCACAAGGATGCTTTATCCATACTAGTGGAGGAATATATGTTCAAAACATCATTTCCTAAGTTATCAACAATCATAACAGTTTCATAAATTCCATTACATGGTATAGCTTCAAAGTAAAAGACACCATTTAGATAAGCCAAAATAGAACCATTCTCATTATTAAAAGAAAATCTAAAACCTTGTCTATATAAACCATGAAATGAAATGATGTTTCTAGCCATTTCTGGGGAATAGCAACAATTGTTCAAATCTAAACATAAATTATTCCTAAGCACTAAAGAATACACTCCAATCTTGGTCACAGGCGAAGATCTTCTGTTCCCCATGATTAGATTGATTCTTCCTAGCTCCACATCCCTACTTCCTTTTAGTCCCTGCACATTAGAACAAATGTGGTAACCACAACCGGTATCAAGAACCCAAGAAATAGCATGATTAGAATCGTTAGATTTAATTGTATATATACCTGCGAAAGATGGCTTGATCTTTCCTTCATTGATGGCTTGCAGGTATTCCGGGCAGCTTCTCTTCCAATGTCCTATCTTGTGGCAGTGGTGGCACTCTGCCTCCTTCGAGTTAGGGCAGGGCTTAGCGGGATTAACTTTGGTCCCACTAGAAGAGGCACCATCTCGGGCTTTAACCTTGCGATAGTTCTTAGATGAAGCCTTCCTCTTCTTTCCCTTTCCTTGACCAATAGCCAAGACAGGAGCAGCGGGTGGATTGGGAGTTGGTGCAACAGACTTGTCTTTGAAGTTGCTCTCAGCGACCCTCAAGAGACCTTGGAGTTTGCTTAAGGTGACCTCCTCTTTGTTCATGTCGTAGGTCATCGTAAATTGATTGTACATCGGAGGCAAAGAGTCAAGCACCATGTCGATCGCCAAGTCTTCCCCAAAGTCAACATTTAACTAGCGAAGGCGGTCGACATACCTTTGCATCTTTTGCAGGTGCACGGTAAGAGATTCTCCATGACCCATCTTAGTGGAAATCATGTTAGTGAAAATCTCATAACGCTCTTGTCTCGCGTTTTGGTGGTATCTCTCCAATAAGTCTTGATGCATCTCATACGGGTACATGTCCTCGTAGGACTTTTGGAATTCGGAGTTCATGGTGGCTATCATGATGCAATGTACCTTCGTTGCATCTCGCTCATGAGTTTCAAAAGCGGTAATTTCAGCCGGAGTAGCGATTTCGGGGTTAATCTTCTCGAGCTTCTCATTGAGGACATATCCTTATCCTCACAGCGAGCAATGGTGCGAATGTATCTTATCCATTCGCTAAAGTTCGTTCCATCGAAGGTGACCTTTTGGCAAAGGCTCATCAACGTGAAAGAACTAGCAGCAGCGTTGTTGGCGTTCGACATCTACAAATAGAAAGGACAAAGATAGAAAAGGGATTCACTAAATGTATTAGAAAAGGGATGCCGTAATCTAACATGCAAGTAAATTGAAGGTAAGTGAATGACGATTCACTAATTCTCCACCATAAAACCTAACTATTAGTCCTAAATGTATTGAGAATTCCTAGGATCGGATGAGATTCATTGAAACTATTCAATGGCATGTTTAAATCTCGATACGCCCCTCTAGTTTGTGACTGGGATACCGAGGATCACAAAGCGGGTGTGAACTACCATGCAAATTCACATGGTGCCTTCATTGTAATGATCACCTATTTGATGTACCAGTAAACCACACACGCTCCATCGAACTATGATAAACAATGAATCACCCTTTGCCACCTTTGCTTAGAACCAATTAGTGTGCCGCTAAACCACACACGCTCCACTAACTTCTTAGCAAGGGTGCAAAGTGTAATTTCATGGGATTGCATCAATTCACTTTTCCTAAAGTAACTAAGATTAGGAAATTTTAAAAATATGTGTAGTTACTTTGTATTTCCTATTGTACTTTTAATGAGAGGATGAGGTTGCCCTATCCTACCCGTTCGGCTAACGACCCTCCACCAATCAAGCAAGCGGTGGGTGTGAGTGTACACCCATTAAGCGCCATTTTATAGGCCGCAACCTTATACCCACCTTTTAGATCGGCTTCGTGAATGAGGCCAACTAACGGTAAGACTAGCATTTTAGTTATACATATATATATATATATATATATATATATATATATATATATATATATATTAATCTTGTAATATTATATTAGTATAGGGTTGTATTTTAAACCTTTTAAAATCTAGGGTTTGAAATTTAAATTGTCCAAATTAAAACTTTTAATCTCAAAATATAAATTTCAAAACTTGAGGACAAGTTTTAAACATTTAAAACATGGAGGATCAAATAACAAATAACTTTAATTAACAATTAATTTCCTAATTATCTATATTTGATTTATTCAAGATTTCTTTCAAGATAATTACCAAAATAATCAAAATAATTAATTAATTATCATATAAGGAAATTAAATATTTTATTAGTTGATAAATATCTTTAATTAGATCAAGATAATAGTCAATTATATAAAAAAATCAGATTACGGTTGATCTAATATGATTAAGGTAAGTTTCCATAAGATAATCATGAAGAAATCCCGAATCTGGCCATTCCTGATGCTTGGACTCACCGAGTGCACCAAGGGACTCGCCGAGTCAGGCCAACTCGCCGAGTCCACTATGGAACTCGCCGAGTCCATGATTCAGAAACACAAAAATCGAATTTTGCAATTTAGTTTCAGACAATTAAGCAACAATTTAATGAAAACCAAGGTAGGCTCTGATACCACTGATGGGTTTTAGCCATAAGAACTTTCCTATATGCGCATGCAAAACCCTAATGCTTGGATCTAGGCTTTCTAGTTAAACATGCTTTGAATCCAAGACTTCTAATGACTATTTAGATGTAATAACAATATTGAAACAGATCTAGAATCATACCTTAGAATTCCTTGTTGATCTTGTTGTCTTGGAGCTTCTAGAGTCACAATTGTCACTCCTCTAATGGCTTACAAACACCAAATAGCAAGGAGGATTATTTGAGAGAGAGGAGAGGGGAGGAAATCGGCCAGGGTTCTCTTACTTTAGATGAAGTCCCGATTTCCTTATGCCATAGGGTCTATTTATACTTGTAGACTCCTTAAGGGTTACAACCTAAACCCTAATTGGATAATCTTCTCTTAAGGCTATCCAAATCCATTCCTTAGATAAGAAATGGACGATTCAAGCTATCCTTTAGCTTCTAGAATCCGTCCAATCCATATCTATATGGATTTACAGTCTAAAGTTTAACTATCAAACAATTGACAGTTTATACCCTCTTTTTTAATTAATCTCTTTAAGTCACCAAATTAATTCCAATTAATTCTATGACTTATATTAATCAAATAACAATATATTATTCTTGATATTATTCTCATAATATACTAACAATATTTACTCTCTCTTAATAAATCATCCTATCATGTTGCTATGGTGAAGGCAACCCAAAAGGATCATGCACAACCAGGTCAAATACTTGCCTAATATAGTTGCAGCCTTAGACACCATTCCAACAGAGTCTGCCATTGTAGTAGCTTGGAGAAGATGATGAACAGTTGCAAAAATCATCGGTGTTCTTTGAGAGAGAGTGGTAAGTGATAAAAGTTGAGAGAATACCATTCCAATTCCTTTTATACGTATAAGGAAGAGAGAGAAAAATCTAGCTGAGATCTTGGATTATCTCAAAAATAGCGCCTGACTTGATGGATGAACAGTTGGCATGCCGAAGATGACGTAGGAAAAAGAAAGGACGTTTCCTTTTTAAACTACATTCCATAAAATACACTTTTTCAAATCGCCAAACCGTTTGGATAGCCACTGATACAGCTTTCACTTGATAAAGTGGTACCTAAGTGCTATATGCTTGGTCTTTGAGTGTTGCACTGGGTTATGAAAAATCCTAATTACGCTTTCAGAGTCACAATATAGTGGGATTTTCTTCATGTTTAGCTTGTAATCCCTAAGTTGACTTTGTATCCATACGAATTGAGATGTGCATGATGTTGCAACAATGTATTCAACTTCTGCAATGGATTGAGAAACACAGGTTTGTTTCTTTGATTGCCAACTGACCAAATTACCATCTAGAAATTGGCATCCTCCAGTGGTGCTTTTACGATCTAATCCACAGCCACCTAAGTCAGCATCTGAGAATGCTTGAACAAAGAATCCTGAGTTTACTGGATACCACAGACCGAGAGAGGAGGTTCGCTTCAGATAGCGAAAGATGTTTTTCACGGCTTGTAGATGAGGTTTGCGTGGGTTGGCTTGAAATCTTGCACAGTAACAGACTGAGAACATGATGTTAGGTCTACTGGCTATAAGATACATTAGAGACCCAATCATTTGTCGATAGAGCGTCATATAAGTTGTTGGTTTCTACAATGAGGGTGTAAGATTTGTCCCAAAGACCATAGGCACTTTCACTTTAGATTCTCCCATCATCCCAAACTTAGCTAATAGAGTCTTGGTGTATGCCTCCTGATTAATAAAAATGCCTTTGGGTCCTTGTCTAATGTTTAATCCAAGAAAAAAGTTAATTGGACCCATTAAGCTCATCTTAAATTTAGTTTCCATCAACTTCCTGAATTCGGCTGTTAAGCTTGGATTCGTGGAGCCAAAGATGATGTCATTAACATAAATTTGGACTATCATAAGGTGGTTACCTTCTTGCTTGCGAAAGAAGGTTGGGTCAACCGATCCTTGTTTGAATTTGGGCATTTTTGAGAAACGAGTGAGAGATTCATACCATGCTCTGGGAGCTTGTTTTAGGCCATATACAGCTTTGTTAAGGACATAACATTGATTTGGATACTTCTTGTTCACGAAGCCTGGCGGTTGCTCGACATATACAGTTTCTTCAAGTTCCCCGTTGAGGAAGGCACATTTGACGTCCATCTGATAGATTTCAAAGTTCTTGTGAGCTGCATAGGCAAGAAAGATACGAACAAACTCTAATCTTGCAACTGGAGCGAAGGTCTCCTCATAATCGTTTCCCTCTTCTTGACAGTATCCTTTGACCACCAGCCTTGCTTTGTTACGAATGACATTCACCTCCTTATCCATCTTGTTTCTGAATACCCATTTGAGACCAACAACTGAAGCATCCTTTGGAGTTGGTATAAGACGCCATACTTTGTTTCTTTCAAACTCATTTGATTCATCTTTCGTGGCATGAACCCAGTCTGAATGATCAAGTGCTGAGTTAATAGTCTTCGGTTCAACCTTGGAAACAAAGGAGTTGAACATGCAAAACACTACTTGAGAAAAGAGTGAGGCCTGTTTCGCTTTGATTTGAGAACGAGTTAACACTTTTTCTGAAGATTCCCCGATAATTTGACTTTGTGGGTGATCTTTGGTCCATTTGATAAGTGGAGGGTAATTTGGATCATAGATAGGATCCAATTCGGCATTTATTTCTTCCTCTAGCTCAAACAGAATGTCATCCTCACCGACATTGGTGTTCTCCCCCTCGAAGAATGACTTCTGTTCACTACCTGTATTGGTATTTCCTCCATTGATTGGAATTTTAGAAGAGCTTGAAGAATGAGACGATAAGTTCTCCCCCTGGAACGATGAACGTTGATCATGATGAGGAGTTGGACCCTCCCCCTGGACATTAGGACAGTCACTTGAAGGTTCGCTTCCTTCTGGCCTTTCGGTTTCTTTGGATTGATCATTAGCCATCTTTTGAGCGGAGTCATCGATAATTTGTTTTAGATTATCAACTTTGTTGTCTTTTGCAGTTGATTCAGATTCAATCGCCTTTTGAGGCTCATCAAACAAAAGCATATATTGCTCGAAATGATTCGAGATAGAGGTCGTAACTTGACTATTCTTTGGAAAGAACTCTTGCGTTGCACCTTCTGTTGATTTCATCTTCATAGCATAACTATCGTCAAAGGTGACATAGTATGTTTCTTCAATTTTCTTTGAGCGCTTATTCAGAACGCTATACGTGTTAGAGTTCAGGGAGTAGCCTAAGAATATTCCTTCATCAGCTTTAGCATCGAACTTGTTTCAATTCTCTCTGGAGTTGAAGATAAAGCATCTTGAACCGAACACATGAAAGAATTTCACATTTGGTTTACGATTATTCAAAATCTCATAAGGCGTAATGGAGAATCTCTTGTTCAAATATGATTAGTTTTGAGTATAACATACAGTGGCAATTGGATTAGCCCAGAAGTACAAAGGTAAGGACGCGTAGCATAACATTGTTCAAGCTTCTTCACACAGAGATCAGTTTCATCTTTCAACGATACCATTCTGCTGTGGAGTATAAGGGGCTGAGAAATTGTGAGTCGTCCCCTTTTCCGCCAGAAAGTCTTCAAAATCTTTGTTCTTGAATTCCAAGCCATTGTCGCTTCTCACATTACGGACGACCTTTCTTAGTTGTGTCTCTATCTGTTTTATAAAGAGCTTAAGCTTTGGAGTGGCTTCAGACTTTTGCTTCAGGAAGAATACCCATGTAAATCTAGAGAAATCGTCCACTATAACTAGAATGTACTTGTTCCCCCCAATGCTTTCAATGGACGATGCACCACACAGGTCAATATGCAGCAGCTCCAATGGTTCTATCACCTTAGTATTGATAATAGAAAGATGACTTTGCCTCCTCTGCTTTCCCATTTCACATGCTGCACAAAGATGTTCTTTATCAAAATTTTCACCTGCAAGACCTCGAACATGATCACCCAAAACCAACTTGTTGATATCCTTGAAATTCAGATGAGAGAGTCTTCTATGCCATAACCAACTTTCATCAGAGTGAGCCTTTGTGTGTAAGCAAACTACTGGTTTACCTCGAATTGGATTGACGTTCAGTGGATACATTCCCCCCTTTCGCTTTGACTTCAACAGAATGTTATTACATTTCTTCTCGACAATCTATGAGCCTTCATCGTCAAACGATAGTTTCAATCCAGTACCAACTACCAGCTGTGATACACTGCTAAGGTTGTCTTGGAGCCCTTCAACATAAGCCACTTTTCTTATAGAGAACTCGCCATTAGTGATCATTCCATAGCCTTTAATAGTACCAAATGAGTTGTTGTCGTACTTCACAATACCACCATCCTTGAGAGACCGAAATTCCCTCAGTTCTTCCTTCCTTCCTGTCATGTGATGCGAGCAGCCACTATCAATGTACCATTCTTCGTCAAACTGCTCGTCACGAATAACCTGTAAAATATTAAGTAGATTTAGGAAGAGAAATATCAACCAAGTATGTGCGTTTAACTAAAGTTGTTTCATCTTTTCTTTTTATGGTGAAAACTTTAATTTTGGTTGTTTTATTAGGATTGGAGGTAGTGGTGTTAACTCCAGCACTCTTTTGGATCTCTTTTAAAAGATGGTTATTTTCAGGCAAGAGTTCTCCTTTTCCCTTTGAATCAATTGAAGGACGAGAATTTGAATGGGAAGTGTTGGATTCAGAAGTGACTTTGGATCCCCTATGTTTGTGATTGGAATTTTATGGATGGGGACCAAGACTGCTCTTTCGGTTGTAGTTGGATGGAGAGCCGAGACCGTTCTTTCGATTGATATTATTTCGAGGACTGAAACTATCCTGGTGGTTCCTTTAGGTCGAGGGACCAAACCTCTCCTTTTGGTTCTTTTCGGTATAGGGACCGAGACCATCCTTTCGGTTCCTTTTTGTCAAGGGACCAAACGTCTCCTTTTGGTTCCTTTTGGTAGAGGGACCGAAAATACTCTTTCAATAGGTGTTGTTTAGAGCACCAAAACTCCTTTTTCGGTTCCTTGATTCCTCTTGCGATTTGTGCTTTCTGTCTATCCTTATAAAGTGAGGATTTTGAGATTTCCAAAACTGTTTTCTTTTTGAGAGATTCTTCTTGTATCTCAAATTTCTTTGATGCTTTCGATCCGCCACCTATTTTGGATTTCTGTAAATGTTGGCCTTTCTTTTCGAAGTATGAGCACAACATTCACTTTTTGCTGAGGATGTTTCACTAGTGGTTTGCATAGGTTCGCCCAATGGGGTTTTATTTACACTTGTGCTCGGCACAACACATCTTGTCGGCTCATTTAGTGGTTCGGGTATATATCTATCTTTCACTCTCCATGAAGTTTTCTGAGATAGGCCCTTAGTCTCGTCAGCGTTGTCTATTGGGGCCGACCAGAAAAACTCGTCACATCCGCCAGCATTGTCTTCTTCTACCATAGCTGATAATTTTGTAGTTTGTTGTGGAGTGACACGTGGAACTGTATAGACTTGATTTCGAGTGGTTTGTACCTTTTGGTACACAACAACTTTAGCTTTGAGGACTTTGGTTTTGTCAGTAGACAAGCGAGCAAACTCAACAGAGTTTTCAGAAATCAGGTTTTTGCGTGACTTAGGTTCGCTTTTGAGAAATTCTGAACAATCCACCATATCCTCTACAGAGATTTCACTCAGATCATCATCCTCATTAAGTTCAAATGCATTTTCAACATCAATTTTATTTTCAGAACTTAATTTGGCATTCAAAGAGTCAAATTTCTGTACGGTTTCGGTTCTTAATTTCAGTCTATCATTTTCGTCTAACATATTTTTGAGCATGTCCTTGTGGTCTTTGGACTTTATGTAGGATTCAATTTTGTCCAGACCTATTTTATATGCTAGAGAAACTTCTTCAGAAGATGCAACGCTTTCACAGTTGTAGGCTTCAGCATCGATTTCATCCTCCTTTAACTCAAGGAAGGGTAAAATCATGCAATGTATCTTCTTTCCTATTTCACAATCAAGCTACAGCTGAGTGATGTTAAAATAGAGTATTTTAGCAATTAAACAAAACACATTTCGCTGTTTAAGAAGTTTAATATTGTCTCTTTGCAAATAAATTGAATCATCCTTAGACCTAATCAACTCCTTCTCCTTTTGCTCGATCCACATCCTCCTTTCCTCACTCTTTGATAAAATCCAGCTAATTTATCAGTTAGGTTAGAATTTGTGACATGGGTTTGGGTGAGACTGCTACTTATGCTCGAGAATTTAGATTTTAAGTTACTTAATTCCTTTTCATAGTCACTAACAGGTATTTTTAGAGAAGCAAGAATTGTACCTTTTTGATCAACTCATTACATTCGTTGATCTGTATGCTGACAGGTTTGGCAGCAAAACACTTGTCCTCTCGCTCCTTCTCGTCTTCTACTCCCCTGTTGGTTGTCTATCCTCTCATTTGGGACACACCTTCGGTTACCACAAAGCACTTTCCTGTTACATGTTCTTCTTTTGCCAGCATAGCCTTTCCATGAGTGGGCTTCCAGACTTCTTCTTCCTCTTAATCTGTGGACCAAACTTCCACATCACCGAATTCATCACAGTGTTCTGTATCCTGCACAATTAAATCATTCATGGTAGTATTGTTAGCATCAGACTTTCTTTTCTTGATTTCCTCCAGTCTTCTCAGGAGGCTCGTTTCCTCACCTTCTTCATTTGTCTTTTCTTCTTTCTTTCTCAGCATACAATCCTTTGCAAAATGATTCTTGCCTCCACAGTAATGGAAGTCGAATCCTGAGTCTCCTCCAACTTTCACTTCTTTCTTTGACCATTCAGACATTGACCGCAACTTCGGTTCCTCCTTGATCTTTTCGGTGCTATAGCTACCCTATCAGTTTCGGTTCTTGTCGGCTGGGAATTTCTTCTGAGTAAATTTTTTGGGATTAGACACCATCAGGGCATATTCTTCACCGGTTAGATCATAATTGGCAAGATCCAATTCCTCTTCTTCTTCAACCGAGCTTTTTCCTTTGGAGACAAGAGATAAAGAACCCAGACTAGAAACCACATTCATTTCCTTAGACAGTGCACTCTTATGGGATTTCACAATACCCACTAGTTTTGCTAGAGAATATGACTTGAATTGTTCATGAGCTTTAACTTTTGATATAACAGCCATCCATTCGGATCTGAGACCATTCATGAAAGTAACTTTATGTTCGATGAATTTCCTTTCAATCCCATGCTTTATCATCTTACTTAAAAGATGATTAAAGTGATCAAAGGCTTGAACAAGTTTCTCTTCAGGATTCTGCTTAAAGTCTCCAAATTCAGACAGGAAGAGAGTTGGAATTGAATGTTCCAAATCTTCGTCAGTGGAACATAGTTCTTTGAATCTGTCCCAGATCTCTTTAGCCATGGCACAAGAACTTAGAAACGAAACGTATCTAACTGCAGTGCAAACCTAATCATCCTCAGGGCTTTGATGTTGCATTGGAACTTTTCCTTCTCATCCTGAGGAATATCTTTGACATCATTAACAAGCTGATTGTACTCTTTTTGAGTTTTGACAATCTTAGAGGTGCTTGAGTAAGCGAATGGGCCTACAGTAATCACTTCCTAGATTAAGTATCCATTGTCGTTCGATCCAATCACGTAATCTTCAAAGTGATGCGTCCAAACTTCATAGTCTTGTGTATACAAGACTGGTATCCTTGTCGTAGAACCAATGTTGTTGGAGATGTTGATTGGATTGGTTTGTGAATCATCCATGGACATTTAATGACTTTTGATCGATAACCTATAAAAGATCAGACTGGTAATATATCGTTAGGGTTAGATTAACAACTAATGAGATACGTCAATATGGAGTGACGGCTCAATTAATGTCAATCAATGCGGAATTAAAACCCTAATAACTTCTTCGACAGAAGAGATGTGTATGAATTACACAGTATACTGCTCTGATACCAATTGATGAGAATTAAATTCTAGATCGATTAGATATTTCACAGGTATGATGATGGAAATCGAACAAGACAAAACAGTAGGAGAATGAACACAGAATAGAATCAAATGTATGGTTATGATTCAAATAAAGTCATGCCTCAGCAGAGCTCGATGAAGAATTTCCACTGTAGAGGAAAACTACCACACGCTAACCCTCACTTTGTTAGGTACGTTCCTAGTGAACTCTTTGGTTGCTCTAGTGATGTTTGACTTGGGTGCGATTCAGACTTTTGTATCTTGATCGTTCCATTAGGAGTTTGATATACCCTTAGGGGAGTTGAAGTTTCCATTGTGAGTGTCTATCACCAACGAACACGGGGTTACTGATTCTTCAGTGTATTCGGCTTGTGTGCTGGAGATCTTCGGGTATCCTTTCCGATCGATTTGATCCGTTTCCCCATGAGGAATGTCTGTGTGATTATCGGTATGGACTGGCTGAGCCGTTTCGGTGAGATGATTGATTGTGAGGGTTAGCGTGTGGTAGTTCGAACCCCGAGTGTGGGAGAACAGTTTTTTTATGGAGAGGGCACCAGGATGGGTCCAGGGTTTTGTTATGCAAGCAGGGCTATTGAGCATGGGTATGCAAGTTATTTGGCTTACGTTGTCGATACACAAGTTGCGGAGCAGGTTTCAAATTCAGTGGTCCTGGTGGTCAGGGAGTTTGCTGATGTGTTTCCGGAGGAGTTACCCGGTGTGCCTCCTGAGAGGCAGGTCGAGTTTAGGATTGACCTCGTACAAGGTGCGGCCCCCATTGCTAAGGCGTCATAACGTTTGGCACCACCTGAGATGCAGGAGTTTTCATCTCATTTGAAGGAGTCTCTAGGCAAGCAGTTCATCAGACCGAGTAGTTCTCGGTGGGAAGCATCGACTTTATTCGTCAAGAAGAAGCATGGTTCACACTGGATGTGCCTTGATTACTGGGAGTTGAGCAAGTTAACGGTGAAGAACCGTTATCCCTTTCTACAGATTGATGACCTCGTTGATCAGTTGCAGGGTACATCTTGGTTCTCTAAGATAGATATGAGGTCCAAGTATCATCAGGTCAGGGTGAGAGAGGAAGATGTGGAGAAGACCACGTTCCAGACTCATTATCGGCTTTACAAGTTCGTGGTGATGCCATTCGGGCTCACCAATGTGCCTGTGGTATTTATGGATTTGATGAATTTGGTATGCATGACGATGCTTGATCGTACGTTTATCATGTTTATTGATGATATCTTGCTATATTCCAAGACAAGACAGCAGCATGAGGAGCATCTTTGGAAGCTTCTAAGGGTTTTAAGGTGAGAACGGATTTATGCTATGTTCTCGAAGTGAGAGTTTTGGTTACGAAAGGTTCAATTCCTTGGACACCTCATTAACTAGGACGAGATTTTAGCGGATCTGGCCAAGCTCGAGGCGGTGATGCAGTGGAAGGTTCCGTAATCTCCCTCAAATATGAGGAGTTTTTTGTGGCTGGCAGGGTACTTCCAGAGTTTTATTGAGGATTTATCCAAGATTGTGGTACCCCTCAATCATATAACAAGGAAAGGGGTGGATTTTTGGCGGGGCCCTGAGCAGCAGTTAGCATTCAAGACCCTTCGGCAAAGATTATGTGAGGCAACGTCCTTGACCCTTCCCAAGGGAATTGAGGATTCTGTTGTTTTCTGAGATGCATCCATCTCTAGTTTGGGTTCGGTCCTCATGTTGAGAGGACTAGTGATAGCATATGTTTTTGCGGCAGCTGAAGCCGCACGAGACGAGATATCCCACGCTGACCTTGAGTTGGGGGCTGTGGTTTTTTCCCTCAAGATTTGGAGGCATTATATTTATGGGGTCGACTATACTATCTACATGGATCACAAGAGATTGAGGCACATTATGGATCAGTCGAACCTGAAAATGAGGCATTACTGGTGGCTGGATGTAGTTAAGGATTATCACTACGAGATCCTTTACCATCCGAGTAAAGCGAATGTGGTGGTGGATGCTTTGAGCCTCTAGTTGGATAGGTCTTCGGGTAGGGTGTCGTGTATGAGTAAATCATTGGACTCCCTGCTTTTGGGATTGATTAGGGATACTTATGTCGACGGTGTTCGGGAAGAGAACTGGAAGTTAGAGAGGATTAGGGGTGAGATCACTAGATTCGTTTTGGATAGTCGTTGTTTGTTGACTCGTTGTGGTCAGGTATGGGTTCCGATGTCTGGTGGGGTTAGACAGATTGTGTTGGAGAGGGATCATAAGTCTCATTTTTTTATCCATCTAGGGGCCACCAAGATGTATCTAGATCTGAATTGAGCTATTGATGGCCATGTATGAAGAGGGAGATCTCCTGGAACGTTGAGAGGTGCTTGACATGCAGGATGGTCAATGTCAAGCATCACAGGCTGCATGGCAAGCTGCATCCTCTGGAGGTTCCCCTGTGGAAATGGCAACATATTTCGATGGACTTCATCACCAAGTTATTGAGGACGACAACGAGTTTTGATGCTATTTGGGTCATCGTGGATCGAGTGACCAAGAGTGCCCATTTCCTGGCGATTCAAGAGAGCTCTTTGGCCGAGAAGTTGGCCGATGTGTATATTCGCGAGATCGTTACATGCCATGGAGTTTTGGTCTCCATTGTTTCTAACCATGATGTTCGGTTCACCTCCCATTTTTGGCAGAAGTTCCACGAGGAACTAGGCACGAGGTTGCATTTCAGCACAACTTATTATCTGTAGACCGAAGGACAGAGTGAGCGGACGATATAGACTCTTGATGATATTGTGTCATTGATTTGGTGGGAGGTGGGCTCCTACCTAACTCTTGCAGAGTTCTCCTACAACAATAGTTTTCACACTATGGAATAACCCACTGTGTTGGGGCGAGGTTGGTCACAGGGTTATGGGGCAGACCGAGGTGTTCCTTCATACTATGGAGATGATTCAACTGATCAGGCAGATATTGCAGACTGCTCAGAGTCGGCAGAAGAGTTATGCTAACTGGCACCGATCCGAATTAGAGTTTTAGGTTAACGACATGGTGCTACTTTAGGTCTCACCTTGGAAAGGTGTGATCCACTTCAGGGAGAGGGGTAAATTGGGTCCCAGATATATTGGTCATTTCTGGGTTATTGCCAGGGATGGCAAGGTTGCTTATAGATAGGATCTTCATGAGGAGCTTAGTTAGATTCATAGCACTTTCTACATTTCGCAGTTGCAAAATGGCATATTGGATGAGGATGTGATAGTATCCTTTGATGATATTCAGGTTGATGAGCACCTGAACCATGTTGAAAAGCCCATAGTTATTCTGGAGAGAAAGGTGAAGGTTTATCTCAACAAGGAAGTACCTTTAGTAAAGGTACAATGGCAGCATCTGAGGGGCTCTGAGTGTACCTAGGAGCCGAAGTCTAAGATGCGAGAGCATTACCCAGATTTTTTTGTTGTAGCAGAAATCAAGGTAGATCAAGTGGGGGAGAGTAGTAACATCCCGGGTTTTAGGTTTTTTCAAATCCTTCCTTTGGTTTTTTCTGTTTCATTTTTGGGTCCTTGGATTATAAATATGTACCCTTATGGAGACCTAGTGGCAAAATGGTAATTTTGGGAGCAGTAGTAGTACGTTGGGCGTACATGTGAGTACGCTAAGCATATTGGGGCATGCCCTAGTACGTTGGGTGTACACATATGTACGCTGGGTGTACAAATGTCCGAGTGAAACCATAATTTTTAGGGTTTGAGGAGTATTTAAACATCTTTATGGACCATTTTCCCTTATCCTTTCAGCCTCCAAGTCCTGGAATCGTTCTTGCAAAACCCTAGCCCCCTTGTGTGAGAGCGAGAGCCCTAAAGTATATACTTGGTGATTTAGAGGCAAAGGAAGTACATCAAGAAGCTTGGAAACTTGAAGCAAGGTTTGGATATGGGATTTTAGCTTCCTTCTCTATCATCTAAAGGTATAAAGTTCATACCTTTACAGTTTTATTGATAGATCTATTGTTAGGTTCTTTTTATGCTTTTTTTTGGTCCCAAATGCTCCATCTTGATCATGTCATGTTCTGGATGTTTTAAGTTGTCCTTTCAGACCCTTGGAGGGGTCCTTAATCATAAAAATGATGTCCCAATTGCTTGAATGTGTCCCATACATATTGTAGAAGGGTCTTAATGTATTAAGACCTTGTATTAAGAAATTTTGGACGTGTAAAGTTGTAATGTTGGAGACTTTATGACTCTCGTGTGCATTTGGATATGGATATGAAGTTTGGGCTTTAGTTCTTAAGCCATTAAGCACAAAATGGGATTTTTGGATTTGGGACGGTACACCCAGTGTAAGGAGGAGTACGCCTTGTGGACTCGGTCAGCCGCCCTCATGTGCATTAGTGCGAGGCTCGGAGTACGCCATGCGCGCCAAAGGAGTACACCCTATGTACGCCTTGTGTTGGATATCAGACTTTGGGCTTCGAGCTTTTGGCTACCTTTTGGGCTTGAATGCTTGGGCCCTTTTTGGTATATCTGAGTATGAGTTTTTTAGGCCAAGGGAAGAGTTAGACCTTAGGATAAGAAACAATAAAGAGTTTGGGCCCAATTTGGAAAATTGGGCCAATGATGGTCCTTATATAACTTTGGATGTCGTGGATCAAGAATTGGGCCTAGGTCTTGGCCCAATTAAGGATAGGACAAAGTGGCCATTTACCCTAAGTTTGGGTTATTATTCAGGGATGGTAATTCAATTATTAATTGGATTTTAATTTGTTTTGATAGTTTGGGATTTTAGTGGGCCAGCAGTCAGAGGTTTTTTGTGCGGTTCTTCAATGTGAGGTGAGTTGTCCTCACTATACTCTTGGGTCAAAGGTACCAAGGCCAACACTTTAGATTGTTATCCAGGTCATTGTACGCATGCTATGCTATAGTGATCTGTTAGATTGGCATCCTATTAGATAGGATGTGTTATGCTATAGTGATTCGTTAAACTTATATGATTGTCTGTATATGCTAGCTATTTTGATTATGTTATATGTGGATATTTGAGGAGGTTGGGTTGAGGCAGTCCTGCTGTGTGCGGAAGGCTAACAGACCCAGAGCATTCTGGATTGACTGAAGGCCTGTGTGGCGAACCAGTCAGGCCGAAGGCCCGCAGAACAGTCCAGACAGGCTGAAGGTCCGGTGTGGCGGTCCAAACATGCTAAAGGTTCTGTATGCATGTTGTTGTTGTTGATATCTATGATTATATGTTGTTGCTGTTGGGTTTTAGTATACTACTACATCGTATGGTGCACATACAACCCTAAAAGCTTTGGATCTATGTTTTCTCTAACTATACATGCAATATTGTTTCCAAAGGATTAAGCCTACAACTAACATACAATTGATATAAACAACATAGATATGAGTCATAGTGTTACCTCGTTGTTGTAGCTTGTAGAACTTGTTGTGTTTGGCCTTTAAGAACTTAGTACCCCACATGTTGCACCTCAAATGGAATCACAACAGACCTTAGACAAAGGATGACTTTTGAGAGAGTTTCTTGCACCTTAAAATCGGCTCATGGATTGTAACATCCCAAAATTCAAGGCCAAAAATTTCATTTTTAAATAAGTTATTACATAAAACCATCAGTATAAAAACATCCATAATAATATCTCGTGTCAAACCAAAGTGTCAGTAATGAAAACATATTATCATAAGACCATATCAGAGTGTAATCCCCAAAGATCTCATGTGCGGAAAACATAGTGTGATGCGCTGCGATCAATCCGGCTCCTTTCCTTTGAAAACGAGTACCTGAAACCAAAACTGTAAACCGTCACCACGAATCTTAGTGAGTTCCCCCATCATACCACATACCATAAAATATACTGTCAGGCAATTATGGGGCGCCTAACTTACCTAGGTCAAACCATTATGGGGTGTTTGATGTACCCAGGTCAAACCATTATGGGGTGTTTGACGTACCCAGTTTAAGCCATTCTGAGGTGCTTGACGTACCCGTCGGTCTATTTCAGCCGACTACCGGGGACTATTTCAACCCCTACTGCTACTATCACATATATCATAACATAAACATACTATCAGACATATATGGGGTGTCCGAACTACCCTTCGGTCCTAATAACCGAATTTGGGGACTATTCCTCTCCTACTACCACTATCACATATAACATATCATGCCAGCATATAAACATATCATCACATACTGTCAGACATATATGGGGTGTCGGACCTACCCTTCTGTCCTCACAACCAAACTCTACTACTATCACATATAACATATCATGCCAGCATATAACATATAAGGTAGTAGCAAACCTAGATGATATCACAAAGACAATCATCTAACATACAACTCCTACAGGTGGGCTGGCATTGTGGTCGTAGAACCACTGCTACTCGAAGGTAACTCACCTCACACTACTCAAGTCCTGAAGATACAATCCCACACTGCTAAAGTCCCGCATACTTCAACCCCAGTTGCTGGATGACAGATTCCCGAACTGTCAACACCAAAATAACACCCAATTAATAACTGGGTCACAACACATATCCATAAACTAATACTTAGATAATTACTACATTACCCCAAGGTTGGCTTTATTCAAGCTCAAGGCCCAATCCATAGGCCCAAACTCCAGCTAGGAATCAAGGCCCAACATATGGCCCAATTTTCCAAATTGGGCCCAACCCTATACATGGTATTATTCTAAGGCCCAACCAAAAAGTCCAGTCCAACATTCAACATTCTAATGGCCTAATATCACCTAATCATTAAGGCCCAAACTATGGCCTATCTATGGCCTAATTTTCCAAATTGGGCCCAACTCCTCATATGGGCCTTACCTCAAATTCCATTCAATTCTAAGTTCGTTTGCTAGATCTTGGATGGCCCATTAATAATCCAATCATCATGACCTAATGAAAGGTCCAATAATAAATCCAAGTGAAATTAGGGTTTCATGTAAAATGGTGATTAGGGTTAAGTTTCCTACTTAACCCATTAAGGACTTAACCCTCTAAGGACTTAATCCATTAGGTCCACTATCACTTATATTAATCTTGCCAATGATTATTATTTATTATTCCACGTTATTAATAATTCCCGTGTGTTCCGATTAAATTCCCCAAAATTAGGGTTGTAACACCCATTTCTGGATTATTTTGTGATTTAAGGCCCGTGGGCCTTAATCTGAGTATGAGAAGGTTTTGAGGCATCGAAAGTGAAAGGTTATGCCCTTTTCGGATGTAGGTGAGGTAGGTTGTGTGATAAAAGAGTTCGGTTTGTGCTTTAGATCCCAAAATGTATTGTTAAGGCGTTGGTTCGGGCTTTTCATGAATTTTGGATTTGAGTTCGAGTGGGATTCAGGACGAATAAAGTTGATAGAAGTGTAGGGCTTCTCATTTAGCTTTCCGTGGATATAAGGATCGTCAGAAGCTGGGCGTAATTTGGCATACGTTGGGCGTACTGACCAGGGAGAGTCGCGAATGTTCTTTAGAGTACGTTGGGCGTACCATATGAACGTTGGGCGTACGCCAAACAGACCTGAACGCTATTTTAGGGTCTTGGACCCTATTTAATGTCCTTATCTCATAACCTAACCCTAATACCTTCAGCCTCCATCCATCTAAACCCTAGAATCGACCCTAAGCCTCCATTTGAGTGATTCTTGAGCATTTTAGTGATTTAGGGAGTTTTTGGTGCATATTATGGAAGGAGTTTCTTGAGGAAGCATTGCTTGGATTTGAGCTTGTGGATCTAAGCCCTAATCATGTTGATCTAGCTCCAGAAAGCATAAGGTTTGAATCTTGGTGGTTTTCTCATATGGATCCAGTGGGGTGATGACTTATTATGTTTGGCCTTTGAAGAAGAAGGAGCTTTCAAAGAGAATAGCTTGAGCATCTAGTGTTTGGATCTATGATCTACTCTTGTTGGTGCATCTTCTAGAGGTATCAAGTTTCAAACTTGCTTATTGTTGTACTAGTTTTGTTTTGGGTCCATTGTTGGGGTTTTTGGTCCCAAAGATTGAAGCTTTATGAGGTGTTAAGCTCCATAGCATAATATATGTCCCTTTAAGTGTTTCTAGTGGAAAGGGTTCATAAAAATGAGTCCTTGGATGTTGGAATCAATCCATGCATGAGATATGAGAATTTTGGGTACTAAAGAGTGAGAGTTTTTGTGTTTGGGACTTGATCAGCCATGCAAAGGCTTAAAGTCACGAGCTTTATTGAGTGCGAGACTTTATGGAATCCAGATCTAAGAGTATACCTATGGTCTTAACTGATTAAGACCAAAAGAGTTGAAAAGGTAAATCTGGGCGTACGCTGAGCGTAAATCTAGTACGCCCCGCGTACTAGGTTGGTGTCCCTGATCAGGATTCGTGTATGATGGAGTACGCTAAGCGTGCCAACGGAGGTACGCCCCACGTAACCCCACTGTGGACTTTTTGGGCTAAGTCTTATATTGGGCCTTAAGTGTTCGGCCTGGAGTTTTGGCTTGTTGTACTAGAGATTTGGACTAGAGGAATATGTATATGTGCCTTGGGCCCTTGAGTTGGGCTTGCCTCTAGGACTTGAGAGTTGGGCCTCGGTAGAGTTCATTTATTATTGGGCCTTGGTGGGCCATATGGGTTTTGGGGTTATTTATGGACTAGTTAGTGGACTACCTTTAGACCTAGAGAATTATGGTTAGGACTTAGATCCTAATTTGAGATCATTATAGATATGGCTCACAGGTAGAGGCTGGTGTGCAATGACGACATTTATAGAAGCCGTTCATCATTCGAAGTGAGTCTTCTTACTATACGTTACCTAGAGTAGTATTTATGTGCTGACCGGAGCGTCTTATGCAGTATGTATGAGATTTGTGCCATGTGCTATATGTATGCTATGTGCTGACCGAAACACCATTATTCTTGATCTCGGGAACCCATAAATAGATAATTCAAGAACGGAGTGTTACAATTATCCCCCACTTAAATAAGGCTTCGCCCTCGAACCCTACTGCAGACTCCGATTCCCAGACAACTCAGGTTCTTACAACCCTACTACCACATCTTCTCTATCGCAATCTCTAGACCCTTGGCCTCCGACCGAAATCCTTTATACCATCTTTTAGCATCGGTCCAAACTACTCCCGAGTTTGTTAACCTGTTGTCTCACTTTCCTCTGTTCCAAATCTCCAGTCTGGAGCCACTAACCTCCTCCTTTTCCAAGGAGACTGAAAATATGTCTGAGCATCTCTCAAAATTGCCGCTACCTCATCGAGCAGCCAACCCGCAGGTGCTTCCGTATATCTTATACAATCTAGTACCTCCAACAATGACAGAGGCACGACGGTCATCCATTTACTCCACTTACTCCCCTATCAGAGGACCCACGCTCCTTCCGAAGCTACATACCTATTCCTTTCCAGGAAATCCACTCAACAACTCTTACGCGCTTGCGCGTGCCACTGAGCTAAATTCCACTCTACACTAGTCATGTAGAGCATCTGCTATTCTCGAACTTCACCTATTCTGATTCTGCCCGCAAGGACTCTTGGGTTCATGCACTGCCTTCCACTAACATGATCAATCTTGGGGCCATACCATATCATTTACCATATCCTGGCGACATATTCCCTCATTCTCCTCATACTGATCCACTAACACATACAGAGTCTTCAGCATGACTGGACTGCCCTACCAGGCCTTCAGCCTATCTGGACCACTCTGAGAACCTTCAGCATGTCTAGACCACCCACCAGGCCTTCAGCTTGTCTGGACCGTTCCCCGAGCCTTCGGCCTGACTGGTACGCCTTCCGGCCTTCAGTCTTCCTGTATCGCTCAAACTATCATACATCATTCCAACTATCCTTCCAGGGAATCTTTCCTGTACATACTATTCTAGACCCCTAGGGGTTCCGAACTCTCGTTCTGATCCCGGAATCCTCTCCATGGCCTAAACCTAGGCCTCACATCAACCACTATCTTTCCTGAACCCATGGTTTGCTCCCTGCCCTCATTGGTCTATCACTTACTCACACCAGCCCATACTCTTGGCTGACTGAAACACTGTCAAATCTCAACGGTTAATAAACCTCAATACTTGCCGATCCTCCTGAGAGTTTTCTAATTCCCCCCCACTTAGAGCACTGACTACCAACCACTGGTGACCCGACTGGCATCCCTTAAACGTTCTTACTCAACAATTCTCTTTACTTGAACTGAATCAAAACAAGCAATCTCCACAAAATCTCCTACCCGGCATCACACATCTCAAGCTCTAAGGGAGTTCAACTCTTCGCTGAACACTTCTCAAATCGCAATTGCAATACCCGACAACAAGACCATACAACCAAAATCTGACCGATTTCAACCCCTAAGTACTGATTCCTCAATAATACAATAAACCCGAAAAATCGAACGAATGCAATACCATGAATTATGCGAACAAGACAAGCAGATATAGTACTTCATAACAACCATAAGATAACAAGATATCAAGAAGAAAACATACTGGCAGCTGACTCCGGCTCTGCCCTTACCTCCTCTGCTATAAGTTGAAAAGCACGACCCTAAGCCCTCGGGGGCTCTGCTCCACCCTGACCTCCACCCGTAATCCTCAAGGTGGCCAGTGCTGGAGCCTGCACTGGTCCTGCAACAAGCTGCGGACAGTTGGCCCTCAAGTGACCAACCTGATGGCAATGATAACAAATCCTCATATCCTGAACTGGGGCTGGCTGACAACAATCCCTCGCATAATGCCCCTCTATCCCGCACTTACAGCACACACCACCGGACCTACAAACTCCGGTGTGACCCTTCCCGCACTTCCCACAAGTGCAGCTGCCTAGATCTCCCAACATAGAATCAACAGTCTTGGACCGTTTCGGCGCTGGCTGCGACTGCACCGAGGCCTGTCTCTGCTCTCTCAACTGCAACTCAATCTCCAACTCATGCCGCATGGTGGCCTCCTGCAACTCCAACAAGGTCTCGCACCTCTGCGTAGATACAAACTGCCTAATATCCCTCTTGATTATACTCAGATATCGGGACATCTGAACCTGCTCCGAAGCAAACTCCGGGAAAAACATCGCCCTCTCAGTGAACATCCTGGTGATCTCCATCACCGACTCCGAATCCTGCTTCAATTCCAGGAACTCCTGAGCCAACCTCTCCCTCTGAACCCGTGGAACATAACGGGTACTTAACATTTCCCGGAACTGATCCCACGAAACCGCAGCCCTCTGTGCATCCAAATATGACCCCGTAGTCAACCTCCACCAATCCTTAGCCCCGAGCCTGAACAAGTTCAGAGCACACCTCACCCTCTGATCGGAAGGGCATGAACATTTGAAGAAACATCCCTCCACATCTGACAACCATCGCATAGAAACAATCGGATCTTGAACTCCATCGAAGGTAGGGGGCTTCGTATTATCGAAGTCCCGATACTGAAAACCTCGACCTGCTCTTCCCCCTGCCGCTGCTACAGCTGTTGTAGCTGCCGCAGCAGCCATCTCTGTAAGAGTTGCATAGCGATCATCAAAATACTCGACCATGGCGGTCTTGATCGACCCAAATATTTCCGGCAACTCGGCCCAGAACATCGTAGCAACCTCACCGTGCAGGATCTCACGAATCCTAGCATCCAACTCGTCCGTGCTCATCTGACCAATAATTTCGGGCGGTACTGACCCACCCTGACCGCCTTCTCCTGCTCTCGATCCTGATTTGGATCCGCTCCCAGCATGCCTCGTAACCACCATACTGAAAAACATTGCAAGATCTCAGATACTTCCCACTAACCCGGGAACCAACCCCAACCCAACCCTAGAGGTTGTGGCTTCTTTGATACGCGTATAGGTCATGTGGTTTCAGTAGTACGGGCCCATCACCACAACACCCTAGTGAAGAACACACATAACAAGTACTCAACCCTCACTCCTAGAGGAAAACTGGAAATCTCCCACGGAGGAAACCCTAGGCTAGTAGGCATCATGAAATCCTGAAGATCCCTAACCTAGTTTTAGCATGTTGTTCCATCATAGCTCAAAAACAAATATCATGCATGGTATTTTTGGGGTTACTGGCTCCGGCTGATCGTACCTCCGCGTCCTCCTTTACTCATTTTTGAAAACCATTTTAAAATCTCTTTTGAAAACTCCCCTTGGTTTGAGACTGGATTCACATGAATGTTCCTCCAATTCACTCAAACCAAGGCTCTGATACCAACTTGAAACGACCATAAAATTCCAACCAATTTAAACTTTTCAAAAACAATCTAATTTCATAAAGTTACTACAACAAGGTTTTCAATACAATTATTTATCAGAGTCTTCCCAGAACCACATCATAAAACATAATTATGAGGAGCGGTAAGATCACGCCTTTGCCTTGCCACGGTCTCTTGAAGTTCCTGAAAAACATTAAACCACAACTGTAAGCACGAAAGATTAGTGAGATACCCCCAAAATACCAACCACATATACCATACACATAACATGTCATATCATATCAGAACAAAGAACAGCCATGCACTTTGGGTCTACTGTGTGACTGGTCCGCCCGCACCGGGCCTTCAATCCACCTGGTCCACTCTCTAAGTCTACAGTATGACTGGTCCGCCCGCACCTGGCCTGCAGTCGGCCTGGTCCACTCCCCGAGCCTCGGCGTGTCTGGTCCGCCCTCTTAGGGCATACAACCTATCCGGAACGCTTGTTGGGCCTTCTGGATAACCGGTCCGCCCTGGGTATGTTGGCCTACAGCACAAAGCAGGTCTCGCCTCAACCCAACCCCAATCCAACAACCATGTGCACATAAACATATAATCATATAACTGTTGGTTTTTGAGCAATCTAACACTTCCTAAGTGTGCATGCAACCCTAATAAACCTTGGATCTATGTTTGTCTAAATACATGCAAAATAATAATTTTTCCAAGGTTCATAACCTATCTAACATGGAATGGGGTACTTTTAAACATAAAAGAATTAGATGAGATTACATACCTTTTGATGATGACTTTGATTCCTAAGGAGTTTGAGGGCCAAGCACCAATAGTGTGAATGCCTCAAATGGAATCACAAATCACCACAAACACTTGGAAAACTTTAGAGACTGTACACACACTTGTAATTTTCGGCCACACACAAAACACACACACTAGTGGCTATTTCATGCAACATAAGCATGCTTATATAGTGTACATGGTTAGGGTGAAACCCTAATAACCCATGACCTTTCCTTTCCCAAGGATCCATGGGTTAAAAGCTCCATGGATCATCCATGGACTTCCATATAAGCCTAGCCCATTAACAAATGAGTGTTAGCCCACACCATATAAAACCAATAGCCCATAATCTAATTAGTCTTCCTTTTAAAATCTAAATTAATTCATAATTAATTTAAGACTAAGACTAATTAAATAACATGACTTCATATTAATATATTATAACTTATAATATATTAATAAACATATGTGTATAACTCTCATAAAATTATCCATAAATATTTTGGGTGAAGTGCAACCCAAATGGACCATGCCGGGTCGGGTCAAGTATGTACCAAATAAGTTATGGACTTAGACACCTTATCCAATAGACTCCCACTTGGATAAGTCTAATAACTATATTTGCGTATGTTACTTCAGGAACCAACCAACAATCGTAGCTCTCGAAAACTCTGTTGAACTATGAAGTGCCATTTTAGATAAGTGATCATATAATCCTCTGTTCTCATGATATCAGCCGGACAAATACATGGAACAACGTCGTACTTATTGTCCAGCAGTTTGTTTCCCGATTTCCGATTTGTTTGACAAAGAACTTAATCGAACACATCAATTAAGTTTTGACCGGCCGGTACATAGGTCACAACATAATCATCGAGGGGCCCAGATATCGCTTCTATTTCTAGAAGGAACAGATAAACTTCGACTCATATGCTTGTTCTACTACTTGTTGAATTGTACACAAAGGCATGTTTTATAACATCAAGTTACTGATGCGTTTACGTGCAATCAATGCACAACCAACGCATAGGTAACAACTCATATCTCTAGGTTTGAAGATTTATAAGATATTACCGTCTCATGATCACTCGAGATAAATTCCATGAAGTGATACAAGTGAGCGTGGGTTTATTCCAATACTCATAACTTATGAGCACTCATGAATGTTGTAGCAACCATTGCTATGACTAAACCCATTTACCCATCTACAACTCGATTCATGACAGTCTTGATTCATACCTACTTCCAACATATGAACGTCTGTGGAGTGTTTAAATAACTTAGTCATTCAAAAGAATAACCTAGCTATTCTGGAAGTCAAAACATGCAAAGTGAAACACAATAATAATCGAATCCAATATGGTCTCAGAACCCTTTTGAATATAAATAGAACCACCTTTTATTTATCACCATATTGATTACACATTATTCATTGTATAATGTTTCAAACGATCAACTTAAGACTTGAATAAAAACAACAGTCGTCCCATGCTCCTAGCATGTACACTTCGTTTTTCTAAACGATAGTTATGCCATACTCCAAGTATTCACACTATGTTTGTCTATGATCCTTACATTGTGATGTAGATCAATTGAACATGATTCCAATGATACTCATTTCACAATCCCAAATCCTTATTGTAAATGTGAGAATCCCCGATTCCTATCATTTACCAAAAAAATATGTTAGATTTTAAACTTTTATGCAATGTTCCTCTTGTAATGATTATGCACATAGTCACCAAAACCTTGTCATCAGTCATTACAGAATATTCCAAAGAAGGTCAACTTCTATGGAACGGAAGTCTCATATTCAAAGTACATTGCTTTGAACATCCTTCTTGCATTAAGGTTTTCTAATCTTACATAGATTGAATAAGTTCCACCTATGGAGACATTTCCATAGTCCTATTTTGACTATTACTTCCGAACAAGAGTTACTTCTTTTCAGAATATGTCAATATGGTCCTTTCCGACAACTTACATCATACTTCCAACTTTCCCTGAGCAACCAATCTTTGGCGAACCTCAGATTTGTCCTCGACAATTGTTTAATCACTTTAGTCATATCCAATTCTAAACTTTTCCCTTCTCAATGCCTTAAGCATTTGGAAAATTTAGAAAAGATGAATATTATAGCACATGCAATCGATCCTATATCTGAAGCGTATGGGACACGATTCATGATGTTTGACATAAAGACATGATACTAGACCAGTCTTTTGCTACAATATTTTTATTTGCCATGTTTTCAAAATTTAACGATGAAGAGGGATGCCGTAATCATAATTGAATTTTGAGAACGCAATATATATAGAATTTCCTTAAGTCGAACCATTCAGACATAAAATTCATACATATATTCTTGACTAAAGATGATTAAAATCTCAATCTAAGCTTTAGAATTGAAATGAAGTATAATTTCCTCTCCCTTAATTATAGCAAAACAACTTTTCAACCCCTGCAACTTCACGAATTGAAACTTTGTTTTATATAATTAACATTGCTAACTTGCAACACTAAACGTAATAATCATGCTCCCACTAACATGATGATTATCAGCATAACACTTATGCTCCCAATAGCTCTGACATATTTCCAGAAATCTGCTGGACTTCTGAAATTTAGATTCATACACCCTTTCTTAGATAGCTCACATGTGTGTCTAAACAATTTTCAGAACTATGAAAAGGGATGTCGTAATCATAGTCTCAATTGCTTAAGCATTTTCCATTTCTCACAAGTCCATGTTAGTGTGCCGGTTAACCACACGCGCTCCACTAACGACTTTTGAAAATGCAAATAACACAATTGATATCTATGTAAAATCTACTTAGTGAAAGCGTTTCCTCACCATCATTTTCATGAATCGGAGAGAAACCTTATGACACTTAGATTTTATAGTGTATGAGTTCCTATCCATTTGAATTTGTCAAAACCATAATCACAAGATAAGGTTAGTGACAAATTCAGCCTTACATGGATTAAACTTGTTCAATCTTAGTTTCTTGTCACCTTGGTAGCACAAGGCCCACCGACGCTTCCAAGTTGAACTCTGATAACTCACATGCAAATTCAACTTATTTGAAGTAGGTATAGAAATAAGAATTATGTCAACACGATAGGTTGCAAACCTTAAGTCGTGTGCCAGTGATAAATTACAGGTTTTACTCTTGATTAAATCTTGAAACTCTTTCAGGATCTTTAAGGCTCCCACTGTCCCCTTGACATATAAGTTTCCCCAGTCAAGAACCATTCCTTGACAAAACAAATATTCAAGGGATAGTGCGGATTCTTATCAAGACTAACACTTCACACAATTGGTCTTAGTTGGTCTTTGTCTCATCCAAGACATCACAACTTACCAATCTCAAATGTACAAGAGTACAAAACATTTTACTCTTACATTTCACTAGTGTTAATAAATCTTCCTTTATGTCACTCAAAGTTACAATCTTGGAGTATGACTCTAAGAATTGTTTTGGAACGAAGTATGACCCATCTTCTTGATTTTAACCAATCCAACAATTCTTGACCTCTCTTCTTAGCCATAACAATGCACTAAGACGTCCTTAGAGTATGAATTTGTGATATGGTTTGATAATCATTAAGATGATCATGAAATATGATACTAAAGTACTCTCCCATCCTTTCAGATTTGAGAAACTTTTATCTTTCTGCCTAATTTGATTCTTCTCATTTGTTCTGTCATACATTGTAACTTTTCCAATGTTAAAGAATTATACTTAACCTCATAAGTATAATCATATTTACTAATCTTTAGTAAATCATGACAAATCAATCTTTGTGGTGGACCTTGACCAGTGCACACCCAGTGTACCTAATTCCTTAGTCCTTCAACTGACTCACATATACATGTGATCAAAAGAATTAGTCTTAATTTTCAAAGATGAAAATTCTCATTCATCATACAATACAACTTGTATGATTCCAAGTTTTTGTCCAATTGAAACTTGGGTGATGAAAAACTTTCTTCATTTGGTAAATTCAGACACTACCACAAATGAAGGAATCAAATCCACTTTCCAATATTTCTATTACTGGAAACATATAAGCAACAATTTCCACAGCTGCCATTGTAAGGATATTTTTAAAATAAATAAAATTAGAACCCTTTTTTTTCCTTTTATTTTAAAACTTTGCGGAAAAACTTATCCTTACAATCCACATGAAAACCTTGTTGTTATTTATTCATAAGCAATATATTACAACTCTTAAGCAACAGCTCAAAATTCTGATTACCGAACCATGCGATCGAAACCCACTTTCGCAATCAGAATCAACATATACTTACTTTAAGCTTCCTTTTTGATTCTTAAAACATCATTATGTGACCCAGTCACATTATGTAATAACAATCTACAAATAGGAACTTAATAGAGTTAGACAGTGGACTTTACCCGAAGTAGAGTCAAACCTCTTGACTTGATCAAACTTATGACCTTTCAGGCGAATAGGGAAGCTTCGCAACCAATGCCCTTTCCTTTGGCAACAAAACACATGGACGCTTTGGTAATGGCACATGAGACTATCTCGGACTTAGCCTTTCTATTTACCATTTGGTCAACCGAGTTGACTATGGTCGATCCCTTTCCATTGGGAAGAGAAATCTTTTTTCTAGATATCCAATGCTACCATTGTCAATGTCCATTTAAGACTTGGGAAGTTGTTCTTTTAATCAAATTTGCTTTACTGGTGTTCCAAATCATTGCTGATTCCACAACACCAAGCAAATAGATAACATCATTAATGGTCATGTCATAGTCTGTCTCGTAGTAGTCCCAAAAAGACTCACTATGTTACTAAGAAAGTGATTGAACATCCAAATTTCACGAGACTTTGACACCCAACTCTCCCGGCTTGTCAATATGTGACTTTATCTCCAAGACGTGAGCACACATATACTATGCTTGCCAATAGGGATTGAGTGACTTTAAACTTTTCAAGAACTTGTGGGTGAGGGAGAAAAATTGGAGGAAGTGGAGGAAGTGAAGCATGATGTTGAGGGACACCATCTTCAAGAGATTTGGGGAGATCATAGTTGTCTGAACCAGACATCTATAATGGGAGAAAATCAAGTTAGTTGATTCAAAGTCCTTAATATAACACCCAATATGAAATATTAAGGCTAGGACCCAACACAATATTTTATAATTTGGAAGAGGGATGCCGTAATCCAAGCTATAAAATATTTGAAGGTAGGCGAATGACGATTCACCAATTTCCACCATGAAAAACGAAATAATTTATTAGGTTTTAATTGGATTTGAAATTCCTAGATCTTTTGAGATTCATTGAACTTTTCAATGGCATGTTTCAATCTCGAGTGTCCCCTCTCAAATTTTGTGACTGGGATGCCGAGGATCACAAAACAAGGTGTGAATAACCATACCAATTCACTTGGTAACCTTAATATTATCACCTAATCAATGTGCCGGTTAACCACACACGCTCCATTGATCTGTGACAAACATTAAGTCACCCTTCGTGATCCTTACTAGTCCAAATTAGTGTGCCGGTTAACCACACACGCTCCACCAACGACTTAGTAAGGTACAAAGAGTGAATTCCATGGGCTAGCACCAAATTCACATTTTTCCTAAAGTAACTAAAATTGGGAATTAAATAAAAAAATATTTAGTTACTTTATAATGATCATTATACTTTTAATGAGAATTTAAAGTCATTGTCCTACCCGTTCGGCTAACGACCCTCCACCGATCAAGCAAGTAGTGGGTGAGAGTGGACACCTATTAAGTTGCCATTTTATAGGCAACAACCTTATACCCACCTTATAGACCGGCTTCGTGAATGAGGCCTACTAACGGTAAAACGACTTGTTCTTATACATATATATAATAATTAACCATTAATGTTATAAATAGTATAAGTGTTAAATTTTAACTTTTAAAACTTCTAGGGTATGGAATTAAAGTTTGTGTGAGACTTTACAAATTCCAAAACTTGAGGGCAAGTTTTGAACAATTCATAAACTTTTGGATATTCATAACTTATGAGTTTTAATTAAGTGTTCAAAACTTTTAATGAAGAGTCTCTTGGAAATCCATAACTTGAGGACAAGTTATGGAGTCCATAAAAGCATTTATTAGAAACCTCTTCAAGAAAATGTAACTTATGACTTCTTAAAAAACATTTGAAAGAAAAAACTTTTGGAATTCCATAACTTGAGGAAAAATTATGAATTCCATTAGAACACATTAAGATCAAGAATTAACTAACAAACAATTTGCAAATAATTCCTATGATCTAACAAAACTCATATGAACATGAACATCCACATCAACAATTTCAAGAATCATATGAACACATATAAACTTGAAATTTTGATTATAACTTTGAAATTAGTCCACCATCATTATTACCACATCAAAAACAGGTTTTATAAGATCAAAACGGTTTAAGGTAATGATTCTAGACCAATTCCAGCACCAAAACCCGAAGATATGCTGTCTGGGGTTCCAACTCGTCGAGTGCATGAACCAACTCGCCGAGTTGGATGAATTTTGTCTTGGACTCGTCGAGTCCCTTCATGGACTCGGCAAGTCAGCTGTGCAGACAGCATAAAATCTTCGATTTTCAGCAATTTGCATCAAGTATTCAAGAAAACAAGCCTAGGCTTTGATACCACTGTTGGGTTTTGAGCAATCTAACACTTCCTAAGTGTGCATGCAACCCTAATAAACCTTGGATCTATGTTTGTCTAAATACATGCAAAATAATAATTTTTCCAAGGTTCATAACCTATCTAACATGGCATGGGGTACTTTTAAACATAAAAGAATTAGATGAGATTACATACCTTTTGATGATGAGTTTGATTCCTAAGGAGTTTGAGGGCCAAACACCAATAGTGTGAATGCCTCAAATGGAATCAAAAATCACCACAAACACTTGGAAAACTTTAGAGACTGTACACACACTTGTAATTTTCGGCCACACACAAAACACACACACTAGTGGCTATTTCATGCAACATAAGCATGCTTATATAGTGTACATGGTTAGGGTGAAACCCTAATAACCCATGACCTTTCCTTTCCCAAGGATCCATGGGTTAAAAGCTCCATGGATCATCCATGGACTTCCATATAAGCCTAGCCCATTAACAAATGAGTGTTAGCCCACACCATATAAAACCAATAGCCCATAATCTAATTAGTCTTCCTTTTAATCTCTAAATTAATTCATAATTAATTTAAGACTAAGACTAATTAAATAACATGACTTCTTATTAATATATTCTAACTTATAACATATTAATAAACATATGTGTATAACTCTCATAAAATTATCCATAAATAGTTCGGGTGAAGTGCAACCCAAATGGACCATGCCGGGTCGGGTCAAGTATGTACCAAATAAGTTATGGACTTAGACACCTTATCCAACAATAACAATACACATCCAATCAAACCGATCTAACAGATCACATAACATAACCTCATCCTAACAAGGATACCGATCTAACCGGTCACTAGCATAGCATCATCCTATATACCAGGATACCAACCTTAACCAGGTCTCAAACATATGCCATCCTAACTACCAAGATGCTATCATGGCAAAGCAACGACATAACAACAATACTCGGATTACAATCCGATACAGGGTCGGCCTTGGTGCCTTAGACCCTGTTGATATAGTGAGGATAACTCACCTCGCAACTGCCGAAACTCTGACTGAAGAAGCATATGCCCGAACCACCGTCTCACCAAAAATCCCGAACTATCCAAAGCAGCAACATAATCATTAGCCCAAGCACAATATCCTTCCAAGGGGTGAATTGACCAATTTACCCTTAACTATAACTGGTCCAAGACTAAGGCCCAACACTAGAATATGGATGGCCCAACACTAGGTAAGCTTCTCAAGCCCACTAGTGGCCCACCAATGCCCCAATTTGCTACATTGGGCCCAATCCCTTAATGAGCCTCAACCTAAGCCCACCATATAATCCTTGGTCAATAAAATATGATTTCTAATGGCCCATTAAGGCCCAAATACCCAAACATGCCCCAAACCATGGCCCAAAAACTCATGATCCATGCAGACAGAGTACATCGGTCGTACCTCCCATGTACGCTAAGCGTACATGCAGAATGGTGAGTAGACTGGGCATACATCACTTTACGCGGGGTGTAAACCCGCTGAACTCAAACTCCTCATAAGTCCTTAATGGCTTAAGCTCTTAATCCCAAACTTTAGATCCGTCGACCAAACATTCCTAGGACCCAAAAAGTCTCAAACTTTATCTCTTGGGACGTCCATAAAGCTCTTAACTCAAGGTCTTAATCCATTAAGGCCCATCTATATCACATATGAGACAACCAAAGCCCTTGGGACCTCATTTTTCTTACTCAAGACCTCTCCTATGGTCTAAAAGGACAACTAATCTCAACCAACTCGAATCATGCATCAAGATGAGGCTTCTGGGACAAGAAAGATGTCAAAACTTCATAACACCAAGATCCACACAAAATAAATATCAAGCAAGAGACTTTATACCTCAAAAAGGCTCCAGAAGATGATGTTATTCCAGATCTAAAAGCTCCAACTTCCCAAATCCTTCTTTGACAATTTCCTCTTTTCCTCTTCCAAGCTTAAACCTCCAAAATGAGCTTCCCAAGGTCAAGATCTCACAATAAGGAAGGGTGAGGCGTTCTGGGGTTTCTCTGAGGTTGGGGAGACTGATAATGATGCTAGGGTTTGAGCCATTATGTTCCTTATATATTGGCTCACCCTCAAATTAGGGTTTAAAGACTCTGGACGTACGCTGGGCGTACGCCCCCATAGACCCTCGTTCATTTACCCAATTACGTTGGGCGTATTTAGCCTACGCTGGGTGTACCCAAAGTGTCCCATTCTCATACTTGGCCTTCCTTATCAACGTTTCCCATTAAGGGCTATAATTGACAATATCTTCGAAATGCCATAACTCCTCTATTCTAAGCCCGTTCCCGATGAACTTTATATCCACATTAAGGACTGAAACATCGTTACTCTTGATCTCGGGAACTCATAAATAGATAATTCTAGAACCGGGTGTTACAATAAGTGCCTCGCAGAACCGCTGTCTGAGAGTCTCTAAGGCTGCCTGCTGCTCAAGCCCCCAACGAAAGGCCACCGATTTCTTGGTCTGTCGGTTCAAAGGAACCGCAATCTCAGAGAAGTCCCATGTAAATCTCCGGTAGTAACCTACTAGACCCAGGAAACTCCGAATCTCAGATGGAGACGTCGGAATCTCCCACTGCATCACGACCTCTATCTTGGCTGGATCAACTAGAATACCCTTCTGGTTGACAAGGTGCCCAAGAGATTGCACCCAGCGCAACTATAACTCACATTTGGAGAACTTTATACAAAGTCTCTCCCCCACTTAGATTCGACTAAGTCTTCATTGCACGCAGGAATTGAAGAATTTCCAATCCTTCTCACTTCCTAGTATCCCCTTGATGACAACATGTACTTACCAGTGCTAGCGATCCATCACCAATAAAACCTTAAGATCGCCCATTCTCATAAATCTTGAAGAGTACTCTTGAAATCTGGTCCCATGCTGTCAATTGAAGGTCTCAATCTTCACTTTGGCCGGCGAATCCTCGTTCTCATTTCCAATCTTGTAGTACCACTGAACTCTAACCGAACACAACCCACGCAAAAATACAGTTCTCTTGAACATGTGATGACCAACCACTTATGCATCTAACACCCGCGACTGACACTACCCTTTTCATGTCACCAGCTCTGTCCTAGCAACGGTAGTGCCTTGAACTCCAAAGTTCATCCATAGACAATTACCGACCATACCTGAACAATGATAGAACCCCTGAACACTGACTTCACTGGAGAACTATCACTCTAACCCTGACCGAGGATCTTCCAAACAAAATTCGTACATAGATCTCAACATAGATCCAGAATGATAACGGTACACGTGAAACCCACTCCGCAAGATGCATCCCTTTGTAGGTTCATCAACGACTTTTCGCATGCAGGGTGGCATATATGATCCTTGATAACCCAAACACTAGCAGGAGACCGACCCGAGATCTAACTTATCCAAACTTACTCATAACTCCAACGCGACACGTACCCCCAACATCCATCTAGTAGCAATAGAAGATGACATAACCGCAACATCTGAAGGAATAATAATCACCTTCTTCTGACATGATCAACCCTGCTACCACGAAGTAGCCTAAACCCTCAGAGCGACAAACTCCCTTGTGCATTGTCATGTATTTGCTGCACAGACTCCGACCCTGCTAGCCTTTCACATGATGATCAGAAATCATGGGTGTCTTCCTGAGACGCTTACTATACGCACCTAGCACAAACCTCTCTTCTCAAAGTGCTCCAAATCGATCTCGCTTTTGCATCTTCATGGAAATCATATCCCTCATGGTCTGACACCCTGCCATGCTCACTAACTTACTTGCCAATGGCTAAGCTGCAGCAACTGGAATATCCTCTGTCCCCAAACTGGGTCACAAACTCTTCCCTGAAGCTTCTCAGATTCTCCAAGACTCTCACAGATTCGAGTATGAATCCTGTGCTTTCAGTAGTACGGGTCCAATACTACCTTCCACACCTATCCATACTTTCCTCGACAATCCTCCCGAATCCTACAAGTCACTTCCTCAAACTGGTACTCCCAAGTCTCAATCATCGTCTTTACTAACCCACCGAAATATATCCTAGGCTTCCCTAGGTTCCCGAACTCACCCAATCCTCAGCTACTGAAAGATTCCCAGTAATGTCAACTAGCTACCTCATGAATATAGCCACATGCAACAGAGATCAGATAATCCTTCGAGTAAAAGACTCATCCCTAGAACGGTTAGACTCAAACGAGAGCTACACAATAGGGTCAAATTTATCACTCTGAGATTATCCAGCATGTGCCACAGTTCACTTAGCAGTCACTTAATAATTAGATCACATTACTAAAAGTCCCACAAAGCACAAAGCAAGAAGCATTCAGACAATGGAAACTCTAACAATCATGTTCCAATCAAATCATTATATCCTCTAATCATAAATCTATACATGCAATTCAAAGGCTCATACCATCAGGCATAACCTAAACAGGTTATCCTATCACTGACTGATCAACACTAGCATGCAAGTCTACAAGCACATATAATAGCCATATATGGCATCCTCCTAGATCCTTAGCCCTAATTTAGCATGCAGTTCTCATAATCATATCACATCATAACGTCACATATATGGGTATCTTGGGGAAAACTTACTTGAGCTCGGCTAATTGTACGCATCACACACATTGTTCCTTTCAAAGTTCTTTTATGTTTTCAGATTCTTTTCAAAGTCCTTTTTTATAAAATGGTTTTACTTTTGATAATTTTCATACAAAGCCCTTAGTTTGAGGTCAGACACGCCCGAGAGTATGTCTAAATCCCTCAAACCAAGGCTCTGATACCAACTTGTAACATCCCAAAATTCAAGGCCAAAATTCTCATTTTTAAATAAGTTATCACATAAAACCATCATTATAAAAACATTCATAATAATATCTCGTGTCAAACCAAAGTGTCAGTAATCAAAACATATTATCATAAAACCATATCAGAGTGTAATCCCCAAAGATCTCATGTGCGGAAAACATGGTATGATGCGCTGCGATCACGCCAGCTCCTTTCCTTTGAAAACGAGTACCTGAAACCAAAACTATAAACCATAAGCACGAAGCTAACTGAGTACCTCCATCATACCACATACCATACACTATACCTTCAGGCAATTCTGGGTCCACCTGACTTACCCAGGTCAAACCATTCTAGGGTGTTTGATGTACCCAGGTCAAACCATTTTGAGGTGTTCGACGTACCCAGGTCAAGCCATTCTGGGGTGCTTGATGTACTCATCGGTATATTTCACCTGACTACCGGCTTCTATTACACCCCTACTACTACCACATAGCATAACATAATGTACTGTCAGACAATTCTGGGGTATCTGACATACCCAGGTCAATCCATTTTGGGGTGCTTGACGTACCCGTCGGTCTATTTCACCCGACTACCAGGGACTATTTCACCCCCTACTGCTACTATCACATATATCATAACATAAACGTACTATCAGACATATCTAGGGTGTCCGAACTACCCGTCGGTCCTAACAACCGAACTTGGGTACTATTTCCCTCCTACTACTACTATCACATATAACATGTCATGCCAACATATAAACATATCATCACATATTGTCAGACATATCTGGGGTGTCTGACCTACCCTTCGGTCCTAACAACCAAACTCTACTACTATCACATATAACATATCATGCCAGCATATAAGATATCAGGTAGTAGAAAACCTAGATGTTATCACAAAGACAATCATCTAACATACAACTCCTACTTGTGGGTCGGCATTATGGCCATAGACCCACCGCGACTGGAAGGTAAATCACCTCACACTGCTGAAGTCCCGAAGATACAATCCCACACTGCTGAAGTCCCGCAAACTTCAACCCCAACTGCTGGATGACAGATTCCCGAACTGTCAACACCAAAATAACAACCAATTAATAATTGGGTCACAACACATATCCATAAATTCATACTTGGATAATTACTACATTACCCCAAGGTTGGCTTTATTCAAGCCCAAGGCCCAATCAGTAGGCCCAAAGTCCAACTAGGACTCAAGGCCCAATATATGGCCCAATTTTCCAAATTGGGCCCAAGCCTATACATGGTCTTATTATGAGGCCCAACCAAAAAGTCCAGTCCAACAGTCAACATTCTAATGGCCCAATATCACCTAATCATTAAGGCCAAAACTGTGGCGTATCCATGGCCCAATTTTCCAAATTGGGCCCAACTACTCATATGTGCCTTACCTCAAATCCCATTCATTATTCTAAGTCCATTTGGTTGATCTTGGATGGCCCATTAATAATCCAATCATCAAGGCCCAATGAAAGGTCCAACAATAAATCCAAGTGAAATTAGGGTTTCACATAAAATGGTGATTAGGGTTAAGTTTCCTACTTAACCCATTAAGGACTTAATCCTCCAAGGACATAATCCATTAAGTCCACTATCGCTTAGATTAATCTTGCCAATGATTATTATTTATTATTTCATGTTATTAATAATTCCCGTGTGTTCCGATTAAATTCCCCAAAATAGGGTTTTGATGGCATTAGGGTTTTCCAAACGCTAATTAGGGTTTCTAATCCAAATACTAGCCCATTTATTAATTTGTTGGGCTTTTAGGTCATTTAGGGCTTTAATGGGCCTATTAAGGTCTCTTTGGGTCAATTAGGGTCTATTAGACCCATTAGGGTTTCCTTAAGCCCATTGATCACATGTTTGGGCTTTTATGTCCATTAAGCCTCATTGGCCCCATTAGGATTTCAAGGCCCATTAAGGTTTTAGTCCTTTGTCCAAACATCCCAAACTAGCAATCCTAACACAACTAAGCACACCGCCACCCGACACGGTGGCCGGTGGCGACAGGAGGCAGTAGCCACCACCATAGGTGGTGGTTTGATTTTTCCTTTTCATTATTTCGTTATGGTTACAGTTTACAATGCTAACTCTCAAAATAAACACACACTAAAAAAATAAACACACACAGCCACCCTATGGTGGCCGGTGGTGGCCTTTCTCTCAACTTGTGGCCAAATAAAGTCACACACTACAATCGGAACACACACACCCACACGTTCCTGCTTGCAAAGTGAATCCAAGACCCCCCTGTGGTCGGTGGCGACGACATCAGTGGCGTGACAGCGACGGTGGTAGGAAGCATATCGCGATAACAGCCACCACCTCAAGGTGGTGGCGAGTCTCCTTGATTCACTGCCCAACAACCTACGTCCACAGATCACCAACTCGTCGTGAGCTCAGCCTGGTAACGCAGTCCGATCTCAGCCACTTCTCGTGGTGACGCAAGTCAGTCGG
The DNA here is from genome assembly GCF_002870075.4 of Lactuca sativa. Taxonomy (NCBI): domain Eukaryota; kingdom Viridiplantae; phylum Streptophyta; class Magnoliopsida; order Asterales; family Asteraceae; genus Lactuca; species Lactuca sativa. The sequence goes on along the minus strand of NC_056623.2, from coordinate 241,412,245 downwards.
GAAAGAAACCAGTCACAACAGTGGCACTCGCGACGTCAAACACCTCGAGGAGCACAGGTACGCGAGACGAGATGGTCTAACCGAGAGGTTATGGTTGTTCGTGATCTGCCCCTCTTCGTTCATAGTTATACTCCGATCTTGGGGGGGTTTCTCTGGCCATTTTTTACTGAACCATTCTCCTTCGTTGGTCTCCTTCTCCAGCAACAACAGGAACAGCGAAAGCAACGCTTGACTCGATGGGTTGCATCCTCCACACGGTGGTGCACGGCGACTACGAGAGAGATGGTGGCGGCTGAAGTTTTAAGGGATATGGCAGCTTCAACACTTGAGGCTAGGGTTACTTGTGTCTCAACGGGAGGGAAGGAGTGATGGGTTTTTAAATCTTGTGCTCCTTTCAAACTTATAGCCCCTTATTCCATTTTTGATCCCTCCTCCATAAAGATTTTTCAAAACAAGTCCAATATTAACCAAATAACCCCTATCTTAAATCATTCCTTACAACTCAAGTCCTAATAGTTACCACGCAGCCCCCGCCTTCATAAATTTTGTGACTATTAGCTCTTCGAGACCATGCTTTCATATATAATTATTTGTATTAGGGCTACGAGCCATTCACTAATTTATTTATTTATTTAATAAATAAACGGGGTTTTACATGGATCTCTAAAGATCACTAGTGTGTCGTTTTGGATGCAAACGGGCTTCTTATATAGTGTGGCAAGATTAGGGTTACACCATGTAAACCCCAATGTGTATGACCTTCCATATTCCTTAGGCTCCATGGGTATAAACCTCCATGGATCATCCATGGGTTGTGACATCGGTTTAGCCCAACCTAAAGAATCATGGATAATTGGCCAATACCATAAGAATGAATGATTTACCAATCAATCCCCATATACTTTAATTAGTCTCTTTTGATCACAAAATTAATTCCAAATTAATTCTTGATCAATAATAATTAAATTAGATGATTTCATATTAATATATTAGCACTTATACTATATTAACAAATTATATACAAACCTCTTCTAAAAACTCCATCCTATCAAATTATCCTGGTGATATGCAGCCCAAATCGACCATGCTACTCTCGGGTCGAGTACATACCAATTATAGTTATGGGCTTAGACACCTAATCCAACAGTCTCCCACTTGGATTAGTCAAATAACTATTATTGCAAGTACGACTCCACAACCCGACTGGCAATCATAGCCCTTAAAAGCCGCTATCGAAGTCTGACCTAGTCAATGACGCGTCCATTAGAAAAAGGATCATATATTCCTCCATTCTAGATATCATACGGACTGAGACATGGATTATAATCATTCTCTCTGTCCATCTGTTGTTTCCCATTTCCGATTTGTGAAGACCGACAAAGTGAACAAATCAAATAAGTCCAGGCTTGGCCAAGCACTTAGGGGTGTCATAACTAAATCATCGAGGGGCCTACAGTTATCGCTTTTAACCACATGGGGTAAAAGGAACGGATAACCTTTGATTCAAATTCTTGCTTCTATTTAGTCATCACATTACACACAACGATATGTTTTATAACACCAACTAACTGGTGCGTTTACATATTTCAATGTGCAACCGACTTGCAACTACAACTCACATGTCTCCATTTCAAGAATATAAGATATTATCGTCTCATGATCACTCGTGATAAAATCCATGAAGTGATTCAAATGAGCATGGGTTTAATCCAATACTTGAATCTTATTCTAGGAGTACTCATGAACACTGCAGCAAACTTGTGCTATGCCTAAACGCCTTTAGACAAATCTACAGACCCATTCATGCCAGTCTTGCCTCAATACCTACTTCCAAAGTATGATCGACTGTGGATGGTTTTGAATAACCAAGTTATTTGGGAAGTCAAAACATGCAAAGTGCAACACAAGTATAATCGAATCCAATATGGTCTCATAACTTATGAATATAAATAAAACACCTTTTATTTAATCACCATATTGATTACACATTATTTATTGTATGATGTTTCGATTTATCAACTCGATACTTGAATTAAAAAAATAATTGTACAATGTTCCAAGCACACACTATGTTTTCTATGGTATTTAATTTGTGAAATCGATCAATTGAAAACATTTCAATGATGCTTATTTCATAATTCCAAATCTTTATTGTAAGTGTAAGAATTCCCAATTCTTGCCACTACTAGAATGTGTTAGTATCTAAACTATCATGTAATGATTATTTTATAATGTCTAGGTACCAAAAGCCGCAAAGACTTGGCCAGTGATATTACAAAATATTCCTTTGGAGATTTTTACAAGACAATTCCATGGAAATGAAGTCTCAAATTCAAAGTACATTCCTTTGAACATCTTTCTTGCATAAAAGTTTCTAACTTTCTCATCTATTCTTCAACTCCGAGTATGGAAACATTTCATATTTGCTATATGACAACTCATTATTAATAGACTCTTGTCTATTCATAATAATTTCAATATGGTCCATCCATTATTATACTTCCAACTATCCTTAAGCAACAAATCGTTGGCGAACCATAGATTGTCCTTAATAGTTGTTTAGTGACGTTAGTCATATCCGGTTCTATTCTTTTTTCCCTCTTAACTCCCTAGGCATTTTGAAAATTAAAACACAAGAATATTACAACATATGCAATAGATCCTATACCCAAAGCATATGGGACACGACTAATAAAGACATGATATTCGACCAGTCTTTTGCTATAATATTTCTATTTGCCATGTTCTCATAATCTTGATTATGAAGAGGGATGCCATAATCATAATCAAATTTTAAGAATGCAATTAAAATTTCCATATATAGAATTTCCTTATGTTGAAACATTCCAATGTAACATTCATATATATTTGACTAAATTTGATAAAAAAAAACTCAGTCTAGGCTTTTAGATTTTGAAATGAAGTATGCATTCCTCTACCATAATTATATCAAAACAACTTTTCAAACCCTGCATCTTTACAGATTGAAATTTTTTGTTTTCTATAATTACCATTGCTAACTCGCAATACTTATAATACTTATGCTCCAACTAGCATAATAATTACATTCTTATTAGCATACTTATGCTCCCATTAACTCTGACATGTACCTAGAAATCAACTACACTTCTAGAAATCAATACTTATTGACTTTCTTACCAAAGTTCAGATTTCTGATACAAGATGCTTCAGTAAGACTTTATCTAGGATTCTCAAAATCATACACAATTTCTTAGATAGCTCACATGTGTTTCTAAACAATTTTAGAACTTACATCGATAAGTCTCAAATATTTAGACCTTTTCCATTTCTCACAACTCGAACTATGAAGAGAAATGTCGTAATCATAATCGAATTTGAGAATGAAAATATCACAATTGCTAACTATTTAAAATCTACTTAGTGAAAGCGTTTCCTCACAATCATTTTCATGAAATTGGAGAGAAACCTTATGACACTTAGATTTTATGGTATATGTGTTCCTATACATGTGAATTTGTCATAACCGTAATAGTGACAAATCCAAACCCATATGGACTCAACCTGTTCAATCTTAATTTCTTGCCACTTGGCAGCACAATGGCCTACCATTGTATCCAAGTTGTTTATGCAAACAATTGAGAACTCATAGAGCTCACATGCACAGTCAAATTGACTTGAATGGGCAAAAAAACAAGAATATGTCAACACAATAGGTTACAAACCTTAAGTCGTGTGCTAGTGATTAACAACAGGTTTACTCTTGATTAGTTCATGAAACTCTTCAAGATCTTTAAGACTCCACTGACCTCTTGACATATAAGATTCTCTTTTCAAGAAACATTCCATAACAAACAAATATTCAAGAGTTAGTGTGTGACAATAGTCAATTTCGGGTCAAGTTAAAGTCAAACAAAGTCAGCGAGACAAACCGGTCAAGTCAATTAAACCTTGTATATTAGGGTTTACGTTATGTAATTACTGTATAACTCACTATTTTAATGAGAAAACATAATTTGGAAAATTTGTGTGTTTAATTTTCCTTAGCCTTAGTGCTAAACAATGAACCAAACTGATAAAACAATGTTGCATACTCATCTGGAGTGTGTAATTTCCTAAAACATGGCTTAATGGGGCTTACGGACCTTGTTTTGCGAAGCCCAACACTCACAAATGCCACACACGAAACCTCTCTCAATCATTTCACTACAATAAAAAGACCCTTTTACGACGTGCAAACCACGACACTCACTAATTTATGTTATGCAAAAGAGAGTGACATTAAAAAAGTGTCATCTCTCTAAAAAATTTAAGGATTTAGGTCACACATTAGTGCGTGCCCTTAAATTAATGTCATAAGGAAAAAAATTAAAAACACGAAGGGCGTTGTATCTTATATAGGCATCCTCTATAAGTGTCGCTTTATAATTTTAATGAAACACGCATTTAGTAGATACGAGGGAAATGAAATCCCAAAAATTTTGAAAACCCGCCTTGTTTTATTCTACCTTCTTTCTAACTTTCATCTTCGGAATCGATTATCCCCACTATCTCCTCTCCGATCCGCTTCTCTGCTACTCCTTACCTTACATGTTAATTATCTCATCGAATATTTGCTCTAGTGTCACTCTAAAGATCAAGAAATTTCAAGCCCTAGTCTCCCTCTGGGATAGAGACGAAAAGAGAAGAAACACCAAGAATGCACCTATCGTTGTTACGACTTATGAAAATTAGTATTTGTGTGTCATTCTTTTGAATCTGATGCTTATTTAACTCGATTTTTGTTAGATGTAAGGCAATCATTTCAGAATGTTTGATTGCTGAGGATTTTGTTTTTGATCTTATAGGATTCTATCGAGTATATGATGTTAGAATAGGAGAAGCTGTAACTTTGACTTTATAAATCTGGATATTAGAAGCGATTAAGGAAATGTCTTGAAATAAGAGTGAGCACGTTCCATTATTTCTTGAAGCAATCATCTTTTTCTACCCACATCGACTAGCGCTCCTTCTTTCCCTGGTACTCCGACCGCCATCGCCTTCTCTTTCCAGTTGTCGGCATCCATAAAGGCAACAACATGGTTGTCATCGCCATATTTCTTCTTTGCTCTACCCGGTTTCCCCTCTCATCACACACTTTCTTTCCCTCTTCCAACCCACTTTCCTTGAGACAAACCCAATTCCGCCCACCATCGCCGACACTCCACCGCCGACACCCCCCCCCCCCCCCCAGTGTCACACCTCCTTTAGCTAATTATATCCTAGATTCGGTGATTTATGGAATTACGACTTCTAATCCCTCACAACGTTTGTTACTCGTGATTTTTTGTTGTCCTTACAAGCCCTAGGTCCGATTATATACTTTCCATTCCTTTCATTGAATGAAGAAATCTTCCTGATAGAATTCCTTTCATCGAATCAAAATTTATGATATTAGCGATTGTTTTTATGTTTCCGATCTTTATCTTAGTGTTGTAACCCACTTTCCAGAATATCTTTATCTCAGTGTTGTATTTGAATTTTTCCACACACACACACCAGGCCTCGCTTGTTTCTCTCAGAGTAAATTCGGAGGTAACATAATGCCCGCCAACTATTTGATTAAATGTTTGCTTCTTTTGACAGTGAAAGAAGTCACATTTTTTCAAGGGGATTGTTACCAACACTATCTCTTTTACATATTTGGGAAGTCTCCAAACTCAGATTTTACATACATTTTCCAAGGTACATTGTAAGTATCTACATCAGTACTATCTGTATGTAGAAGCTTTTTTTGAAGAACTATGTTAAACAACTGTCTTCATTGTCATGTCAACATTATTGCACAGATACATACATCTTCTACTCTTGATATCTTAACATTGTTCTGTCTTTGTAGGCTTAGAAAAGTGTATTGGAAGTGGTGTTGTATTTGTATTCCCTACAGTCCTCATTATGTTGGAATGAAAAGTTGCGGTCAATTCATTGACTTTCTCGGTTTAAGAAGGTGAATGTTTTGGTTTTTGGGGGACAAATGGAGTTGGGAAGACCACTACTTTGTCTACGCTATCAGGTACATGTTTCCTTTGTTTTGTTTCCTTTGTGAGTATATTTTAAAAACAAATTATAAACATATTTACATGATTAAATTTAACCTTAGCCTTGTTAATTGTTTTTAATGCAGTGGATGATCTGAAGGCGAATGTTCAATACACAGGATACACAGTGTTGTTGTGTGGTTTTGGGAGGTTCTGAAACTATTTAACAAGGAAGATAGGGTGAGGTTGCTTCAATTTATCACTGGTACATCAAAGGTATATTTGAGGTCACATTCCTTAAAGGAACAGTGGTACCCCCATGAATTCTTTCAACATATTGCACTATTATTCATTCTTTTGGGGCTTAATGCTTCTTTTTCCTTAAGTTTAATGGCTTCTGATGTGTTAAGAGGTTACACTGTTATTCAGCCTTTTATTAATTCTCATATAATTTGATGGGTGCTTGTTATTAAGTCATGTATATCAAGCAATAATGAACAATGGAGCATATGATCTTTATTTATCTTTTCCGAAATTCTTCTTCCTTCTTGCTTATTTTTACTCTGATTATCAATAAATTACTTGATGTATCTTGTCTACTATAGTTATTTGCATATTAGTTAGATTTTGATTGTTATACTTTGCATGTTCAAACGTGAACAGGTCCGGAAGGATCGAGAAGAATGCAGCACATTACTCTGTTGATATCGAGTTAGATGATTATCAATAAATAACATTCAACTGATATTTCAACAGAAACTTGTAACTGTATTTTCTTCCATTCAAGGTCACAGACCCAGGTCAGAAGTGTGGGTGTTGTAGTAGATTAGCAGCAGCAATCCGACTGTATGGTATCAACTACTCCTACTTTTCAATCTCCACTTTTTTATTCACTTTGATCCTTTTATTTTAGGCTTTATTTGTTTATAATATAAACCAGTAAAAATCAAGTTGGTCAAACCGGAAAAAATACCAGCCATATTTTTTTTATTTATAAAATTTACACTACAAAATGGTTCAAGGGACCCACAACTTCATAATGTAGATCGTGGCTTGCTTCAGAAACTCAAGCACTCCATTCCTTTTATAGTGCTCTCTAAGGCTTCCATTTTCATTTTTTTTGATGTGGGATACGCATAAAGTATCAATTCCTCTTTTTACATTCAACAAAATCTATTTTTTTTTTTTTTACTTTTTTTATCACGTTAATAACGAAATTTTGAGAAAGAGTCGGCATATAAATTCTTAGAATTAGAATTTTGGAAAGTTTTGTTTCATTTTAAAAGTTTAAAAATAATGTGTGTGTGTGTGTATATATATATATATATATATATATATATATATGTATATATATATATATATATATATATATATATATATATATATATATATGACGTTGTCTGGTTCATCCGGTTTTTAGAATCGGGCCGACCAGTCGAACAAATTGAACGATCAACTCGATAAGACGACCTGATGAGATTTGTAATCGAGTTTAAACAGATTCAAGTACGAATTAAGGAAGAGTAATAACGATGAATACGAGAGTAAATAGAATATTTGTTCAGCTCGTATTATGCTTTTGAATTTACAGATTACAATGAATAAACTGTAAAGACTGAGTGAAAGGCTCTCTTTAATCACTTAGTACGGACCCCTATTTATAGGAGAACAAAAGCATAACAATACTAAGGACTAGACATTAAGACTACTCTTTATAATGCCTTAGTATAAATAACATTACATCCGAAGACTCCTTCTTACGAAGACAAAATAAACTTCGTAACAATCTAACTGAAACTTCGACTATTACAACATTTAAGCCCTAACAATCTCCCCCTTTGGAATCAAGGTCGAAGTCTTCAAGACGTCAGTGATTGAACGGCATACATCAGCACTCTTCGGATTTCCATGTACCAAGAGATAACTTTCTTTATCTCTTTCTTATCTCCTTCCGAATTCTTCTTGCAACGGTTCATACGAACAATTAAGTTCGTATATTGCGAGTTGGTGTATCTCTCCACTTCGTAAGTTTGAAATAAGAACCTTTTAGCTCTTCCAGCTTTGTCTTTTCCTGCAAAAACAATCCCTAATGGCTTTAAACAAATTTCACAATCTTCGTACTTGTTCAGCTCATTTTGTTTCTTCGTTGGTGCCATTGGTGCAGTTATGTCGAACCCTTTGACAGTAGCAAGTTCGACATCTGTTTGAGCTAAGCACTCAAAACAATTCTCCAAAAATATTTTAATGTGCTTGCACCCAAGACTAAAAACATCTGGTTCTGTGTCTTGGAGAAAAGAAAATGATTTGTCTTTGAGCATCAAGGCAATGTTGATTAGATCATATGTGTTCATCAAAGGAAAGTCTGCCACTGTGAATTCTTGTAACTTTCCACTTGTTCTTGCCACAATGTACTTCAAATTTTAGAACTTCCCTTCGAATATGACATCCCTTTTTATAGATATCACCTTCTTAATCTTCTCCGAAGACCATACTTCCTCTTGAGCCTTCGCCAATACTGCATGAAACCTTATCTTCATCTTCTTTCCCTCTTCGGTTTCCATTGATTTTGTTTCAGTTTTGAACTGTGGCATAACGAACATCATTTCATTGACTGGAAAGTTAAGTTGACCAAAGTCTGTGTTCGTAACCATATAGCTCTTTTTCGGAACCTTTTCAAGAGAATACATGTGATCAAACATCACCCTGGATTCTATTGTTTCGTAGTTGAAAACTTTCGAAGGATCACCCTTATCAACATTCGAACCATCTAAAGCTCTTTGTCTCATTATACTTTGAACATGTCTCATTCTATCAACCTCAGTTGCCACCTCAACTTTCTTCTCTTTATTTGACTTCTCAATCATAACTCCTTTTCCCTTGTCTTTAATGTTTGACGAAGCCATATTCTTTTAAAGAAGAGACATCAATTTGTTTCTCAATTACAATACCTTTTGATATAGGTTTTGAAATTTGAACTGTTGTAATCACAGTCGAAATAACTGGATCAGCTAAAACAACAGATGGTTTTACTACTACTTTCGAAGGATATACTTTTCCGACTACCTTCATATCTTCAGTTGTCTTCATTTGTTCTCCAGCCTTTGTATGATCAATCTTTTCTCCCCCTTGCACCCCTGTGAAAACAGGTAGGGCATCCGAAACATTTGGTAAAAGGCTCGATATACGAAGTAATGGAGCCAAATTCTTGTGTAAGATGGCTTCGAATTTAGAAAATTTTTGAGACATAAATTCTTGAGAAATAATCGAAGAAACACTCTTCGAAGACAAGTCTTGTAATTCTTTCAGCAACCTTACCAATTCTCCAAAGATTTGTTCTTCTTTGGCAGAAATATTTATCAGTTGTGGATTTATCTGCTCAAACATTTTGACACATTTGACAGCAGCATCACAAATAATGTCAATTTTCTCATTTGCTAAAGCATAATCTTGCTAAGTTGTCTAAACTTCCTTCTGCATGTCTTCACGAAGTTCTCTGATCTGTAAGTTGACATCTTCTCATACTTTCTTGACTTCCTGTACGAAGAGCACATGACGCTCCTTCGTAACAATCTTTAGATCCTTCACCTCCGTCACAAAATCAGTCTTAGAGAATTGATTCGCTTCTCTGTAGAAATATCATTCTGATCAACCTTCTCAAGAACTCGACTCTCCGAATCACGAATTAACCCTGATGCCTTCGAAATCTCCCTTTCTTCCATTAGCTTCAGTAAGGAATCAACTTCCATTCTTGTAACTCCACCACTGCCCACATCTGCTTGGGATTGCAAGGTAGAATTCAATTTCGAATTCAAAATCTTGAACTGCTTCATGGTCATCAACATGTGGTCAGGGAAATCTTCTTCGGCTTGATCAAAATGAAGAGCTTCGAACGTTCCTCCAAAGCCTTCGTTATCGGTTTCATCATCAACCATCATTTCATCAATAGTTGAGGATGGATGAGGTGGATCAGTTGATTGAGTTGAGAATATGGTGGTGAATGGTTGATCCATAATCGATTGAAATGTTGGAGAATCAATTGTTGATGTAACCTGGATTAAAGAAGTTGGTGCAAGAGGCTTCGCATCATCAGGCTTCGAAATACCAGCAGGCAGACTGGTATCTACTTCTTTTGAAATTTCAATCTCTGGTGTCTCAGGAACTTGCTCTACTTCTTCGATTCTTTGATTTTTCTTCAAAAACTTTGCAAGATCTTCAACCCTTCGTTTCTTAGATGATGGAGACACCGGAGCTGGAATTTCCCGAACTGTGACCCCCTGATGAGAAAGTTGCGTTTTCTTCACAAGCTGAGACTTTTGCTTGATTTTGATTTTTTGAAAAACACCCGTCTTCGAAGGAATTGTTTCTTTCAAAGGAGACGCTTCAATAACTGGTGTATCAACTACTGAGGTTAAAATTTGAGAAACCTCTTCGACTTTATCAGCTGTAGCCACTGGAATTTTCTTCTTCTTCTCTTCCTTCACCACTTTTTCCGAAGACCCACCATCTGCCTTCTTCGATTTCTTAGGCTTTTTCTTCTCTTCTTCATGTAATACCCCGGTAAAGACAGTTGTGTCAATGGATTGCAAATATGACACCAAAACTGCATTCGTCGGATCCACCTTCTTGAGCATCGCATCCGGAATGCGAGCTATTGATGTAAAGATGGCCGGATCATCATTGACTTCCTTCAGACTACTATACATGTGAAATACCGCCTTTTCTTCGAATTCCAGAACTTCGATTTTCTCCTTGTGATAAACATACTGTATTATTAGACTCCAATAACGAGCACAAGAAATTCCCTGCTTGGCACTCATCTTTGAAATGCTAGTTACGAACTCTGTCCACAACTGTTCAGAGTAATCAACCTACAAATCATAGCATAACCCAGCAACCATTGCATATACCTCCATCCTTCCTTTATCAAGACCCACGGTTCTTCTAGTAAGACATCGAAGGAAAATTCCAAATAAAAAATTCCATACCGTAGGTAATCCAGATTTCTTGAAGTCACTAATTCGCGTCAAAGGAGGTTGATGGCCCATCTCGTTAAACATAAACACTACTTGAGAAGAAGACACTTCATCATATGGACCAGAATTTGGAATTCCCAAAATTTTGCAAAACAATCTCTTAGATACCCTAATACGCGTATTATTAACCATAGTGAATTCCACACAACTTGTCTCGTTGTTGTATGATGCAGAGGAACCCGCCTTTGATAACCAAGACATTGGAACAGCAAAAGAATCGAACATTGCTTTAGACAGAACTGAATTTTGTAAAGCAACCACCAGCATTTGGAGTTCCTCCGGATATTTTGACAAATCGGATTCCACTTGTTAGTTTGAATCCTGGATTTTCGGAATCGGAACGCTAACAACTTCGTCTGTGGTTGGTGATGATGTAGTCGCCATTGTTGAAGATAAGAACAGAAAAGGTATGAAGAAGATGACTTTTTGAAGAGCTGAGTTACAAAGAGAATTTCGTATGACGGAATGTTTGATCGCATAAAGTGTTATTGACTCATGATTTCCCTTTTTATATGTAACCCTAGAATTTTGAATTTGAAGTGGGATGCAGTAAATGCTTGCTGACATGGCACCTTGAAATATGGACTTCGCTCATCAAAAAGTAACAAACATAACTGTCAGCACGCCTTATACGCTTATTGTATACCATACATCACTAAGAGACAAGACTGTTTGATATTCCGCAAGAGAATTGTAACCGTCGGATTCCTTCAGATTAGAGGGCAGGCTCTTTCACTTTTTGGGTTTAAAAAGTGAAGTCATATGCCAGAGTTTCGAAATCATCAGTTTAAGTTGGTTTTACTCAAACCTCAAGGATTTCGTGTGTGTTGTGTTCCAAAAAACATTTAGATGAGAAACAAATAAATTTTTTTTGGAAACTTGTGATGTCAAAAATGTATTTTGACACAAAAACATTTTAATCCCAGGCAACGATTTCTTCGAAAATTATCAAGAGAGATAATTAACAGCTCGCTTGGTTTCCCGTGAATTACAATCGATAACTTGCAGAGAAGTTTCGAAGGGTTTTATTTTAAAAGGCAAATAGGTGGCTTCGAAAATTTTGTTACATATCAACCTTAACATAAGGTGATAAATTGTAAGCAAAATTAGTTGTATGAGCAGTGTAGGCATTGACAACTTGGTGTCGAAAGATATTCAAAGTAACTAGGATTTTCGTAATATACTCACACAGAAATCATATTCATACAAAAAAAATTTATACTGGATCTTGTTGGGAACAAACATCGTAGGTTTCGAATGTTTGATTAAGATCACTCAAAAGAAATGAATATGATTTTCAGTATAGAAGGTACTGAAACAAATGTTTCGTAAGTTCTGGAACATAGTTCCCCGTCAATTCCTTAAGGGTTATGATATTTGGGTTTCACCTCCATCACGGACTCATGATGTTAGATCATAAACACAGACTTGTGAAATGTACCTCTGTTATAATGGACAAAACAGAAAACTCTTAACTCATGTGAGAAGAGTAAGGTAGCTCTTGTTGACTTATGCAAATACAAGCCTTGTTGGGAAGAAATTTTCATGAGATAATTTCAGCAAGGCTTTCATTTCCCACACATAGAATCATATGAGGCTTAAGGCAACATGCAGCAGCATGCTTCTAGGGACATCCTAACTAGTACACAATTTATTGAAATCATACCTTCCCATAAAAGATACTAATATGAGCTCTTCGCATTTTTGGTCCTGTACTAAATTCTCATCACACAAAGGTTAAAGAACAAAGAAAGCAAAAATATTTTAGTGATTTTTGAATTTTTCAAAATAAAAAACATAACAAAATAAAATCTTTTTGGATTTTTTATTTTTCAAAATTAAGAACATAACAAACTAAAATCTTTTTGGATTTTTAATTTTTCAAAATTAAGAACATAACAAAATAAAATCTTTTTGGATTTTTAATTTTTCAAAATTAAGAACATAACAAACTAAAATCTTTTTGGATTTTTAATTTTTCAAAATTAAGAACATAACAAAATAAAATCTTTTTGGATTTTTAAAGTTTTCCGAAAGAAAAATTAAACAATCCAAAATTCTATCCTTAAACAAGATGTGTACTAAATGCGAACAATTGAATTAGAAATGCCTTCAAAACATACGAACACGAAGCATTCGAACCGTTGACTTGAACGGTAATCTCTTATTATGTACTTCACCAAGAAATAAATCTTACGAATGCGAAGCATTCGAAGCGTTGACCATCAACAGTAACTTTCGGTACACCAAAACATCCGAACTCCTCATCCTTCACTTTTATCACATGTAAGTGAATTTCCATCAACCATACCCAATCTGTCCAAGATTCGAAGAAATGATTTTTCGTCCAATGCCTTTGTGAAAATATCTGCCAATTGTTCCGTTGTTTTCACAAAATGAACTTCAATATTTCATTCTTCGATATGATCTTTGATGAAATGATATCTAAGAGCAATGTACTTAGTCTTCGAATGCTGCAAAGGATTATGACAAATTCTTATTGCACTTTGTGAATCACAATATAAAGGAATCTTTTCATATTAATAGCATAATCTCGTAATTGACTTTGAATCCAAATTATTTGTGATGTACACGTAGCTGCAACAACATATTCAGCTTCAGCTGTAGATATCGAAACACATGTTTGCCTCTTCGATTGCCAACTGACCAACTTTCCATCTAGTAATTGACACCCACCAGTTGTGCTTTTACGATCAAGACTGCATCCTCCAAGATCCGCATCCGAATAAGCTTGAACAAAGAACCCTGTTTTCGAAGGATACCACAAACCTAACGAAGTAGTGCCTTTCAAATATCGAAAAATATTCTTCACCATTGTTAAATGTGGTTCACGTGGATTTGATTGATACCTTGCACAATTAAAAACAGAAAACATAATATCAGGTCGACTTGCAGTTAAATACAATAAAGACCCAATCATGCTTCAATACAGAGTGAGATCAACAGCAGATTTTTCTAACGAAGGAGTTAGCTTTATGCCCGTTGTCATTGGTACTCGTAACTTTGTGCTATTCGTCATGCCAAACTTTTCTAACAAATTCTTCGTATATTTCTCTTGATTAATGAAGATGCCTTCCCTATTTTGACGAATATTCAAACCCAAAAAGTTATTAATTTTACCCATCGTACTCATTTCGAATTTGCTTTTCATAAAGTCTTCGAATTCTTTGGATAAAGCAAGGTTAGTAGAGCAAAAAATTATGTCATCAACATAAATTTGAACAAGCATCAGGTGATTCCCAATTTTCTTTCGAAATAAAGTGGGATCAACTAATCCTTGTTTAAACATAGATTGTTTTAAAAATGATGTTAAAGTTGCATACCATGCTTTTGGTGCTTGTTTTAACCCATACACAACTTTATCTAAAATATAAACATCATCAGGATGTTTAGTATTTAAAAAACCTGGAGGTTGTTCAACATATACCGTTTCTTCGAGTTCGCAGTTTAGGAATGCACATTTTACATCCATTTGATAAACGTCGAAATTTTTATGAGCTGCAAAAGCCAGAAAAATACGAACAGCCTCGAGTCTTGCGACAGGGGCAAATGTTTCTTCGTAATCAATTCCTTCTTGTTGAGAATATCCTTTAACAACAAGTCTAGCCTTATTTTGAATAATGTTACCATATTTGTCAATTTTTTTTTTATAAATCCATTTGAGTCCAACAATTGACACATCAATAGGTTTCAGAATTAATCTCCAAACCTTGTTTCTTTCGAATTCAGACAATTCAGCTTGCATAGCAACAACCCAATCAGAGAGTTCCATTGCAGCCTTAACTGTCTTTGGTTCAATTTTGGAAATAAAAACATTAAACATGCATAACTCTTGATGATTATTCAATACCTCATTTCTTGCATGAAGTTGTGCCCTTGTTATTACTCCTGCTTGTGGATCACCAAGAATTTGTTCTTTTGGATGATTTCTTGTCCATTTATCCAATGGTGGATAATCAGGATCAAAATCCAAAGGTGAATCTTCGAACATAACATCTGTTTCTGATCCATTTATGGAACATGCATCCTCAGCATCATCAAAATGTTCTGCTTCAAGAATTGGATTCTTCTCAAGTATGGGCTCCCCCTCGATGATTGACTCCATTTCGATGTTTTGCTCCGCTTCGATGATTGGCTCTTCTTCAATAATTGGCTCCCCCTCAACATTAACATTGATTGACATGTTATCACCTTCGCTAGAATGCTCCCCTTCAACACAACTGTTCGAATCCAAGTGCTCCCCCTCCACTAGACCATCAGATTGTTCATTTGTGTTTCGATTTGAAAACAAAATTGAATCATTATCATGCTTCGAATTTTCTGATGTTTGATTACCGGTTGCATTTCTTTCTGCATCAATTGCTTGATCTGAAATACCAAAAATCGATTCATAATTAGCATTATCCATTTCAATTGAATCATTTTCATTCGAAGAATTTTGCAAAGTAGGATAATTTGCACATTGATGATTAGACTTTTTAATGTAATGATCATCAAATGTCAAATTAAAAGTTTCTTCCACTTTGCGAGTTCGCTTATTTAAGACTCTATAAGCAACAGAATTGTGTGAATATCCCAAGAAAATTCCTTCATCAGCTTTTGTTTGAAACTTCGAAAGATTATCCTTAAGATTCATTATGAAACACCTGCATCCAAAAACATGGAAAAATTTGACATTAGGTTTTCGATTACTGATGATTTCATAAGAAGTAACATTAAACCGTCTATGAATGAATGATCGATTCTGAGTAAAGCAAGCAGTCGGAACAGCTTCGGCCCAAAAATATTGAGGTAAATTCGAATATGCCAACATTGTTCTTGCAGCTTCGCATAATGATCGATTTCTTCTCTCAACTACACCATTTTGTTGTGGTGTATAAGGAGATGAAAAATTATGCGAAATGCCTTTCTCCACCAGAAATGAATCAAAAACACGATTTTTGAATTCAGTTCCATGATCACTTTTAATTTTTCAAACTGACTTCTTCAACGACATCTCCATTTTCTTGATAAAATCAATCATCATTTGTGGAACTTCGGATTTTAAACTGAGAAAATAAACCCACGTAAACCTTGAAAAATCATCCACAATAACTAGAATGTACCTTTTCTTGTTAAGAGTAGCAATTTTCGAAGGACCACATAAATCAATATGCAAGAGTTCGAGGGGTTCAACAATCTTCGAATCTATTGTGATTGGATAACCTTGTTTGTGTTGTTTTCCTACTTCACATGCTGCACAAAAACTGTCATTATCATATTTAAGAATGGGTAAACCTCTTACCAGATCTTGTACAACAAGTTTGTTGATGTTTCGAAAATTGAGATGTGATAACCTCCTGTGCCATAGCCAGCTTGTATCGGCAGCAGCCTTCGAAAGTAAACACAAAGCAGGTTTGTCAACAATTGGAACTATATCCAATGTAAACATATCACCTTTTCCTTTCGACTTGAGTAAAACTTCTTTTGTCTCAACATTCGAAATGACACTTCCTTCTTCATTAAAAATAACTTGATTTCCAGTACCCACAACAAGTTGTGAAACACTTATGAAATTGTGTTGTAAACCTTCAACAAGTGCAACTTGATTGACAGTGAAAGTGCCATTCATTATCTTTCCATAACCCTTGACTTTGCATTTGTGATTATTGCCAAACTTTACCACTCCTCCATTTTCTAAGCTTCGAAAATCACGCAAGTTTTCCTTCTTCCCAGTCATGTGACGTGAGCAACCACTATCGATATACCACTTGTTATCATATTGCTCGTCACAAAGTACCTGCGATTATTGAAAAAATTTAGGTACCCAAGCCTTGTTGGGTCCATTCATATTAGGTTTGTTTTTCAATTGCAAAGTACAACCATTAACCCAATCACAAACTTTTGTTTTGAAACTGTCAACAAATTTAACATTTTCATTCAAAGGATCAGATATATGAGTTTTTATTGTTTTTAAATTTTCACTGATTATACCCTTCGCATTTTTGAGTTTGTGATGTTTCACTTTTCGCTTTCGTGACCGGCTGTCGAACTTTAACTGAAATGTTTGATTCTTTGGATGACAAACTACCATTCGTTGAAGGATGTACATACTTTTCATATGCCTCATGTATCTGTTCTTTCGAAAACTTACTTGATTGATACAGTTTTCCTTTTCCTTCCAACCAATGATCAATATTTCTTTTAGTAGTTATACCTTTCGCATTTGAGATTTTGTCAGCTTGCTTCTTCGGAAGATTATAACATTTTGCTAAACTTGGAACATAATCCACTTTTGGTTTCGATAGATAAGACTCATGATAAGAAGTATTCAGTTGTGATTTTGTAATCGGTTTTTCAACCTTTTTCTTAAAAACTTTTTCTTGGAAGTATTGTTTTTGTTTCATTTGAAACTTTTGTTTTAATATTTGAAAATGAAGCATTTTTCTTTTCAAAATTTTGAGTCTTGGATTTTCCTCTAAAAACTTTTCCTTCTTTTGAAAAATTTATTGATGTCATATTTAATGTCTCAATAGTTTGCCAAAAAATTGTTTTTCTTGCTTGACGTTTTGAAATATTATTTTCCTTTGAAAAATTTTCAACTTGAGCTTTAAACTCTTTTGAATTCAATTTTATTGCTTTGTTGACTGCTTTAACCTCTGTTTTAACACCTTCTTGCTTCGTGAAAACATTTGTAGTTGTGTTAACTATCTTCTTTTCAACTTTCGAGTTTTCAACCCATATTCTTTTTGGTTTTCAACCCATGTTGAAATATATATGAATTCTTTGTGAGATTGTTTTCAACTGTGCTTTGATTCGAAAAGAAACCTTCATTTGAAGTTTGCTTATTGTCTTCCTCAACCAACTTTTTGAATTCAGACTTTATATTTTCAACATTGCCTGTTGTTACGAAGACTTGATTTGGGAACACAATATCATCAGTGCATTTAAAGATTGGATAAACGACTGTATTCGATTCAAGATAATGAGCACCTTTTTCACTAAGAATTTTCTCAAATTCTTGTGTATCCATATAAACTTGATCAAATACCACTCGAGGAATTTAAATTTCTTCCGAACTTTGAATTATCTTCGAATTTGTGTTTTCTTCCTCATTATCGCTATCATCGGTTTGACTATCATGTATTTCCACAAATTCCATATCACAAACTTTTGATGTTGAGGGTTCATCAATATCAATTTTTACCAATAATTCCTCAAATTTGTCTTTCCCTTTAAAAGAATTTGCTACATTTATTACAGACAATTGAGTACAATCTACATCCTCTAAATCACTAATTTCACTAATATTATCAGAATTATCTTCAATATCAGAAAAATTAGTTTGACAATTAGATGTAGAATTCTTAGTCTTTTTCATAATTCGATGTTGTTCTGATTTAGTTAAGGTTTCATTTACAATTTTTACTAAATCATTAGCATCAAGATAATCTTCGACTTTAGCAATTCCATATCTATACCTATCATCTGGAACTTTGTTAAAATCAGAAATTTCCTTTTCACAATCATATGAAACACTATCTACCTTAGCTCTATCATATGCTAAAAATGGTAGCAATTTTCTGTGTTGTTCCTTACTTATCTCACTCGAATGATGTAATTCAGTTAATTTTCCATACAATCTTTTCGCAGAATTACAGAAAATATTTATTTGTGCTAACAATAAGTTTATTTCCTTTGCTAAGCTCTCCCTATCCTCCATAATATTCGACACTTGCAATTCTAAATAATCAACCCTAGTGACTTTGATTCTAACTTCTTTCTTGTCTCTAGTAATTGATCATTTAACTTTTTCGCTTCATTGCTAGCAGACACGACAATTGAATCAAAGTAAGTAACAGTTTCATCAAAAGATACTAACTCAGAATTATATGCAGAAATTGGAATCTTAAAGGATTCAAGAAGTTTACGTACCTTGGTAGTCATGGGCGACCTGTCGGTAGACTTCGATACGAAGCACTGTCCACGTACTTCGTAATTCTCTTCTTCATCTGAATCTTCTTCAACTTTTGCATACATGGCCCCATGTGTTGGATTCTTCATTTCTTCATCGTCTGAACCTGAGGACCATATTTGATATGTGCCATCCGATTCAAATTCTCCATGAGCCACTAACGACAAATTCTTTGCCTTCGACTTTACTTCCTCCAGTTTCTCAGTGTAATACGCTTCATCCTTTGTTTTATTTTTCTTTTCCTCCTTCTTTCTCAACAAGCAATCTACTACTAAGTGATTTGCACCAAAGCAATAATGACAATTAATCCCTGTATCACCTTTCAACATCTTCATTTGCTCAATTTCACTCTTCGAATCCGTGTTCACTTCTTTCTTCTTTTCATCCACTCTATTTTTTTTCTCAAAACTACCCTTCGAATCTGATGACTTGTTCTTTGGATTAAAAGGTTTCTTAAAAAATTTCTTTACTCGATTGTTTGAGTAAAATGCAACAGCCTCATCATCAGAATTCATCAGAAAACCTTCTTCTTCATCAGACTTCGATTTTTCATTCTCTCTTTCTGAAACCTTCGAAACGAGTGCCAATGGTCCACCAAGACTTGCTATCGCTTCCTCAGCTATTTCATTAACCTCATTTTCATGAGATTTCAATTGATTGTACAAGTCATTCAAAGTCGAAGTATCAAAACTTTGTTGATTTTTCACCATCATACTCACACTCCTCCATTCCTTTCGAAGTCCCATTACAAATATCAAGTTGTACTCCATTGATGACCTTGTAATACCATAACAATTACAACGATAGATTAACTCGTTGAACCGATCATAGTATACTTCAATAGATTCAGATTCTTTCTGTTTGAAATCTTTGAGTTCCACCAGACATTGTTTCACAGATGTGATCTTCGTCTTTTCACTTCCTTGAAATTTATCTTTGAGATTGTTCCAGATTTCTTTAGCTGTTGTACATGTTCTGACATAATTGTACACAACAGGAGGCAAGGCACCTCTTAATTCCCTCATGCATTTCTTCTCCAGTTGTTTTAAACAATTGGATTGATTGTCAACTTCCGAACTGCTTGAACACACACCGATTGGCTGAACTGTTGCAGGTTGATTGATTTATCCTGAAATGCACTTCCATAATTCTTCATCATCTCCGTTCAAGTGATCTTGCATACGATCTGCCCACTGATCATAATATTCTCGAATAAGCATCAGAATTTTTGTGGATGAAGCAAGCAAATGAGAAAATGATGTCATGGAGTTCAGATTGAATGACGCCATTGTTGTACGAACAAAAACTTCAAGATGATACGATGAATACGAAAACTTTAATAATTTTGAAATCAAATTGTATATTTCAAATCAGAATCACACAACGAACACTCGATTCACAAATATGTTCGCAGAATCGAATCCTAGAGTTAGATCAAGAAGAATTTTTCACACTCAAAAAGAACGGAAACTTTTTGAATCAAATAGTAGATTCAAAAATCTTTTTGAACGTATGAAAATCAGATCACAGAAAGGATTCCTGCTGTGATACCAATTGATGAGATTTGTAATCAAGTTTAAAACAGATTCAAGTACAAATTATGGAAGAGTAATAACGATGAATACGAGAGTAAATAGAATATTTTTTCAGCTCGTATTATGCTTTTGAATTTATAGATTAAAATGAATAAACTGTAAAGACTGAGTGAAAAGCTCTCTTTAATCACTTAGTACAGACCCCTATTTATAGGAGAACAAAAGCATAACAATACTAAGGACTAGACATTAAGACTACTCTTTATAATGCCTTAGTATAAATAACATTACATCCGAAGACTCCTTCTTACGAAGACAAAATAAACTTCGTAACAATCTAACTGACACTTCGACTATTACAACATTTAAGCCCTAACACGACCGGTTCGATATCTGGTCTGGTTTTCAAAACATTGCTTCTGAAGTTCATGGAGGTCAATATGCATCTGGCTTTGTCGATGGTTCTATGAGATTATTTGACATCCGAACACCTGATGGGTATTCATCGCTCAAAATATCGGATATGTCAGTTGTTTAGCCTTCCACCCGTACCAAACATTGCTCGCAGTTGTGCTTCCATCTATGCAGATGATATCTCACCACCGTATGAAGGACACTGAGTCTGAATCTGTTAAGATATATATTCTTGTTATTTGTCGACAAACCGTGAGAGTCAGTCTCTCCGTATGAAGGAACAATTCTGCTAATATGTTTGACCAGGTTATTTTAAAATTTGATCAGTCTTCTTTTTCCAAATTCTTTTTGTATATTTATATAAAAATATATTGAAACAGAATTTGTGATTAGCAATATCAATAGAAGCATGGAAGTTTTCCTTTTAATTAGTTTTATGTAGGTAGTTACAAAACAGTTCATATCCAAACATCCCCCCTCTCTCTCTCTCATAAAACACTAGGAAATACAATGTGTGTAACCTGTTGCTGTTAACTTCTTGGAACCTAACTTTTATCATTTCCCTTATTTACAGCAAAACAATATTAATAATTTGTTTTTGGGTACTACTTTATGATATTCACTTATCAGGTCGAAGAGAAGGAATCACCAGATGTAGTAGATGGAGAAGCCAATAGGGCAGCCTTCCAGGTCTGGTGGTATGTTTTGTACAGATTGGAATCTGAGAAGCCGATAGGTTGCTACAATGCTTCTGTTCAGGTACAGCTACAATTGTTTTTATGCTTCCTTGTGCAATTCTTGGCCTTTTAAACTAATGTCAATTTTGAAACCTAGAAACAAGTTACTATAGAATATCATTTTAAATTAAAGATAAGTGAAGATTTTGTGATAATGCTTCAACACATGCAGGAACTGATTGTAATTGATGATCTTCTATCTGCTTTAGTTGGGATTGAGGGACGGTATATTTCGATCAATAGAGTTGGAGGGAATGATAACTCTATTATGTTCAATGTTGATGGATCTATGGTTTTGGCACTCCAGGTTAAGAATCTTCACATATAGAATTATACATACACAGATGCACATATGTATGTATCTATAACTTCATGGAACTCTTTTCACTTTTGGGAAATAAATGTTGCAAGAAAATGCAGGAATCATCGAAAAGAATATTCCCTTTATGCAAGAGCTATTTGATTATCAATCAATTTGTGGAATCAAGATCATAGTTCAAGTCTGGATTAGTTAACAACGCCTTTGCTACTGCACTAAGGGCCCTCTTTTGGTAATACATTTATGTTTAATGTTGCCTATTGGATGATGGTTTTTACTGCATATAGTTATAAATAATGATATAGATTCTTACATATTTGATATACACAGCAATACAACTTTGCAAATTCTAAGTTTTGGAAGCTATAGTGAGTGATAAATTTACTAATATAATAACAAGTCAAGTTATTCAATAGGAACATGGACTATGTGAGATAAATATAACAATATAACACATATTAGTGTCAAGGTTCCATGAATTTGCTATTTTGCTATTATAATAAATAATTATTTTTCTCAGGATTATCAAGCCATGGTGGCACAGCTTGAACATCAATTTCGAATAGGAAGACTCTCTATACATGGATTATGGTTCTATTGTCAGGTAATTTCATTTGTTATAAACTTCATTTTTTGTTAATATATTTACAAACTATGATGAGTTTTTTCTTTTTTGGTTTCAAGATTCATATTTTTTGCCTTTTTACATATTTGCAACTAATGATGGGATCAATGCAAGCATCATCAACAGTAATAAGAAAGGCATCAACAAGTAATTTTGTGGGTTCAGCAGTTCTTAACCTTTTACACAGTCAGGTACGTATGTCAATAAAATAAACTAAAATATGTTATATGCTATTTATTTATTTATTTATTAATATATTTTAAATAAAAACATGCCAAGATAATGGCTGGTAACTATTTGGTGAGATCATTGCTTAAGAAGATGATAGAGTCTGCAAATTCTGCTTATCTTGGCATACTTGAAAGGTATATATAAAGTCACAATGCCTAATAATATACTCCACAAATTAATATTTTACCCCTTTACCAGTATTGAAAGTATGTTGCTATTTTCAGCAATTTTCCCATGACATACTCAATATTGTACATCTATATTTGCATATATGCAGGTGGGTATATGAAGGAGTACCCTTTGGGAGCTGTCCTTGAGGCTACCAAAAATACTTTGATTCAAGGCAGTACAAAACACTTATTGGTAGATCATTTTGATTCCACTCTCATACATACATACCATTTGTATTATTAATTAGTTCATATTGATATTGTAGAGCTGACATGATTATTGTGTAGAATTTCCGTGTTGTTCTTGATCAAGAATTGGGATTTCCTTGTTGTTCTTATTTGGATTAGGAAGATTTGTTTTTCTAGTTTGAATGATGTTAATAAACTAACAATTAAATGTGATTTGTTTTGAATATTAGTACATTTATTTTATGAAATGCATTGTTTTGTTATATAAGTATTTTATTTTGCATTAAGAGACTTTAAATGTGTTATTTAATTTGAAAATTAGCAAATCTATGAAAAATATATATTTTTTTAAAACATTTAAAATTATGACACGCAAAAATGTGTGTCATCTTTCTTTATGACATGGCCTTTCTTGACAGGAGCTTTAATGATACGCAATGCGAGTCGTAAGTGCGCGTCGTAAGGTTACGACACGCAAATGCGTGTCGTCTTCCTTTATGTCAGGGCCTTCGTTGATATGCATTGCATGTCGTAAACGCGCGTCGTAATTGCGCGTCGTAAATGATCGTCGCAAATGCGCGTCGTCTATAGAAGACGCGCAAAAGCGCGTCGTCTATAGAAGACACGCAAAAGCGCGTCGTCTCTGTTTATGATAGGGCCTTCCTTGACGCGCATTTGCGCGTCGTCTGAGCCTTTTACGACGCGCAATAAGCGTCATAAATGGCTGATTTCTAGTAGTGTTTTCACTCTATCTCTCTTTATCAAGAATCTCTCCAAGAATGTCAAATCTGTCCCAAATCACTCCAAGAATGAGGAATCTCTCTCAAATCTCTCTTTGTATGAGAAATCTCTCCAAGTATGTGGAATCTCTCTCAAATCTCTCTTTGTATGAGAAATCTCTGCAAGTATGTGGAATCTCTCCCAAATCTCTCTTTGCATGAGAAATCTCTCCAAGTATGTGGAATCTCTCTCAAATCTCTCTTTGTATGAGAAATCTCTCCAAGAATGTGGAATCTCTCTCAAATCTCTCTTTGTATGAGAAATCTCTCCAAGAATGTGGAATCTCTCCCAAATCTCTCTATATGAGAAATCTCTCCAAGGTTGAAAAATCTCTCCCAAAATCTCTCTCAAAACCCCCTTTCGATTTATTTTGATCATTTGAGCCATCCCGACCCTTAACCATGTCAAAAATCGCTTAAACCAAGGTTAGAACGGGTAAAATACCCCAAAGGACTCGGAACCTCCCCTAGGGCCGAAGCCTTTTAGAGGCCATACCCTCTTGGGTTGGAACCGCAGTGTGTGAGCCGCAGCAGCGAGCCGCAACCCGACCGCAGCCAGCGAGCCACAGCCACGGCCGCGTCAGGACCATCGGACCGCAACTCCTTCCCCCGGATCCGCACCCGCTGTTCGGTTTTAGGCTGCTGATGACTGAGATTTCGCCATGAACTTCGGATTTCACCCTTTTTCACCCAGTTTTCGATCATTTCTCCGTTTTAAGTCCGTTTTTTATTATTTTAACGTGGGATTTTCTCCAGAAATCATATTTTAACATATAAGACCTTAAATATTCATAATTTAGACTTATTTTCATGGAAATATTTATTTAAGAATAAAATTTTTTAAGTGAGATCTTGAGGTGGAGTGTGGATCTTGCCATAATATTTGACACAAACCACCACCCCATGCCCATTCGTTTGACCAGTCCTTGTACTCCCCACTACTCCTAGGCACTTCAAGGCCCTACTCCACTCCTTTCCCAGCAACCCACTTTCAAAGTAGTTGGAGAACTCTCTTTCACTCTTCACTTCACTCATTTTTCCTCATTTTCTCCAAGTATCAAACATCACTTTTCTCTCAAATCCTCCCACTCCAATTTCGAGATTTAATGGCTGATCATCAAACTTTCTCTCATTTTTGGTTAGTTTCATCATTCTCCTTATGGGTATTACATTTCCTTTCACTCAAAATCATAGATTACTTACACCAACATCATCACATTCATGATAGATCTTCGAATCTTCAAGTGATCCTTCAAGTGTTCTTGAGTTGAACACTTCTCATCGTCAACATTCACCCAGTAAAATCACTCAAGGTGAGTTCATACCCCTATATTTTCATGTTTTCTTAAGTTTTTAGGGGGAATACTGTTGGATAATGTCTAAGTCCATAACTATAATTGGTAAGACTTGACCCGACCCGGCATGGTCCATTTGGGTTGCATGGCATCATGCACTTGGATAGACTATAATGAGAGAAATAAGACACTTATGGTTATTAATATATTATAAGTTCTAGTATATTAATAATAAGAATAATAAGATTATTTAATTAGTATTGATCAAGAATTAATCTAGGATTAATTAAGTGATCAAAAGAAGACTAATTAAATATATGGGTTGATTGTGTAAATCATCCATACTTGTATAGTGGGCTAATGCTCCATGGATAATCAAGTTGGGCTAAAACCCATAGTATGGTCCATGGATGCTCCATGGTGTATTTGAACCCATGGATCCAAGGAAATGGCAAGTCATGACAATTAGGGTTTACCCTAATTGTAACACTATATAAAGATCTTATTCTTGACCAAAATTGGCCACTAAAGTGTGTAAAAATAAGGGCTAGTCGATTACATGAGTGGTGGATTTCTCTCACCTTATTCCAAGTGTATTTGGTGTTGTGTGAACCATTTGAGGTGTCACACTTGGGGCACTAGGCACTCAAGCTTCATGAAGACTTTCTACATCAAAGAGGTATGTATTTTATATTGTTATATTGATAGTTTTATATGCTAGATTAGGATAATACCTTGGATGTTCATATTTGCATGTATAATAGAGAAAAACATAGATCCAAGGTATTTAGGGTTGCATGTACGCTTAGGAGTGTTAGAATGCTCATAACCCAACAGTGGTATCAGAGCCTAGGCTTGTTTTCTTGTTATACTTACAAAAGAAGCTGGAAAATCGAGTTTTGATGTTGTCTGCCCAGCAGACTCGCTGAGTCCATGAATGGACTCGCCTAGTCCAAGGCAAAAAGCATCCAACTCGTCGAGTTGGTTCGTGCACTCGACGAGTTGGACCCCCAGACAGCATGATAATTATGATAAGTATTGCAAGTTAGCAATGTTAATTATAGAAAACAAAAGTTTCAATTGGGGAAAAGTTATTTTGCTATTATTAAGGGAAAGGAAATTATACTTCATCTCAAATCTTTAAGCATAGATCGTGAGGTTTTAATCATTTAGTCAAGGATATATATGAATTTCATATTGGAATGGCTGAACATTAGGAAATTTTGTATATGAGTCCATTATTTGCGTTCTAAAATTCGATTATGATTACAGCATCCCTTTTCATAATCTGAATTATGAGAACTTGGCAAATTGAAATGGAAATGTTATAGCAAAAGACTGGTTTAGTCTTTATGTGAGACATCATGAATCGATTCCCATATTCTTCGGATATAGGATCGATTACATGTTCTATATTCATCCTTTCTAAAATTTTGCAAATGCCTGGGACATTAAGAAGGGAAAAGGTTTAGAACTGGATATGACTAAAAGGATTAAACAATTGTCGAGAACAATCTAAGGTTTACCAAAGATTGGGTGCTCAAGGACAGTTGGAAGTATAGTGATAATTTTGGAAGGACCATATTGACATAATCTGTAAGGAGGCAACTCTTGTTCAGAAGTGATAGTCAAAATGGAATATGGAAATGTTTCAAAGTTAGAAATTATTCAATCTGTGTAAGATTAGCAAACTTAATGCAAGAAGGATGTTTCCAAGAACCTGATCTCCTTTGGAATACTCTGTAATGATTGTTGTCAAGTCTTTCTGACTTTGTGCATAATCATTACAAGAGGATCAACGCATATAAGTTTAGAATCTAACAGATTTCAGTAAACGAAATGAATTTGGAATTCTTGTACTTGCAGTAATGATTTGGGAGTGTGAAAAGAGAATCATTGAAGTTATGTTCAATGGATCTAGTTCACAAATTAAAGATCATAGACAAACATAGTATGCATACTTGGTGTATGGCATGACTAGTGTTTAGAAAACATAGTGTACATGCTTGGAGCATGGGACAACTATTGTTTTAAATTCAAGAATAAAGTTGATAGCTGAGACAGTATACAATGAATAATGTGTAATCATATGGTGATAAATAAAAGGTGTTTTATTTATGTTCATAGCTTTTGATACCATATTGGATTCAATTATTATTGTGTTTCATTTTGCATGTTTTGACTTCTAGAATAAACTAGGTTATTCTTCCGGAATGACTAAGTTATTCAAACCATCCACAGTCGGTCATATGTTGGAAGTAGATATGAATTAAGACTGTCATGGGTTGGCTTGTAGAGGTCTAAAGTGTTGGACAAAGGGCTACAACACTCATGAGTGCTCATAAGTTCTGAGTATTGGATTCCACCTGCGCTCATTGGAATCACTTCATGGATTTTATCACGAGTGATCATGAGACGATAATATCTTATATTCTTCAAACATAGAGATATGAATTGTTACTACGAGTTGGTTGTACATTGATTGCACGAAAACGCATTTGGTAACTCGGTGTTATAAAACGTGCCTTTGTGTATGATTCAACAAGTAGTAGAACAAGCCATATGAGTCGAAGTTTATCCATTCCTTTTACCTTCGGGATAAAAGTGATATCTGTGGGCCCCTCGATGATTTGATGATGACAAATGGAAGTGCTCGGCAGGGCCAGGACTAATTTGATTTGTTCAATTAGTCAGTCATCATAAATCGGAAATCGGGAAACAACAAATGGACAGAGAGAATGATTATAATCCATGTCTCAGTTCATATGATATCTAGAATGGAGGAATATATGATCCCTTATCTAATGGACAAATCACTGACAATGGTCAGAGTTCATCGACAAGGTCAGAGTTCGACAGAAGCTTTTGAGAGCTACGATTGCCAATTGGTTCCTGAGGTCATACGCAATAATAGTTTTACACTTATCCATGTGGGAGACTGTTGGATTAATGTCTAAGTCCATAACTATAATTGGTAAGACTTGACCCGACCCGACATCGTCCATTTTGGTTGCATGGCATCATGCACTTTGATAGACTATAATGAGAGAAATAAGACACTTATGGTTATTAATATATTATAAGTTCTAGTATATTAATAATAAGAATAATAAGATTATTTAATTAGTATTGATCAAGAATTAATCTAGGATTAATTAAGTGATCAAAAGAAGACTAATTAAATATATGGGTTGATTGTGTAAATCATCCATACTTCAATAGTGGGCTAATGCTCCATGGATAATCAAGTTGGGCTAAATCCCATAGGATGGTCCACGGATGCTCCATGGTGTATTTGAAACCATGGATCCAAGGAAATGGAAATTCATGACAATTAGGGTTTACCCTAATTGTAACACTATATAAAGATCTTATTCTTGACCAAAATTGGCCACTAAAGTGTGTAAAAATAAGGGCTAGTCGATTACATGAGTGGTGGATTTCTCTCACCTTATTCCAAGTGTATTTGGTGTTGTGTGAACCATTTGAGGTGTCACACTTAAGGCACTAGGCACTCAAGCTTCATGAAGACTTTCTACATCAAAGAGGTGTGTATTCTATCTTGTTATATTGATAGTTTTATATACTAGATTAGGATAACACCTTGGATGTTCATATATGCATGTATAATAGAGAAAAACATAGATCCAAGGAATTTAGGGTTGCATGTGCACTTAGGAGTGTTAGAATGCTCATAACCCAACAAATACAAGTTAAAACACTAAGAACATAACTAAACTTTTCTAACAGCTTTCATCAGAAAAGTTGGACTCCATTCACGGACTGTTGTGGGCAACTTAAAATGACTACTTGTACATCTCCACACGATTTTTCTACGATTTATGGTGATTTTTACAAAACTTCCTATCATTTCAAAAACCAATCCGGACCAGTCTGTGATTATGGACCTTTTCACACAAGTTGGATGTCCTGAAAAATAATAATAAAAGTTTTGAGTAAACTAGACACATTTTAGAAAATCTCAGAATTTACGGATTTAGTTTTCGACTTCGTATGATTTTTCTATGACTTTTCTAAAACAACGCAGAAAGGTTAAAAACTTGTTAACAACTTATAACTTTCATGACACTTTGTATTATGTTGAGCAAAGTGTATAACAATGAGTTCTAAATATTGAATGTGTTTCCTTGTTATTTTATCATCATAAACTTAAACTTAGTCATTCATGATAAGATTATTCATTCATTTAGAACACATATATTAGCTATAATAAGCATAGTTATGGATTTATAACACCAATGTGTTTTCATAAAAGAGTTCTTATACATTACAAACATTTCAAATAAAGTATAATAGGTATAGTTTATGTATCATTTACTTCTCAAACTTATTTATCAAAGGTTTTTAGTTTAGTTCACGTAAATCTGTTAATGAATAAATTTGTGAGTCATTTGCTTCGGGTTACTTCCAAAGTAATAAAGTCAAAAAGTCCTGTAATTGTAACCAGAGTCTCTTGTAGGGAGAACGTGATAGTTGTGTATAGATCTATATTGGGTTTGACAAACCCACACCTGAGCTGCTTACAATAGCTAGACCGGCAGGTCTGTGGTGACAAGTGTCATTTAACGACGACGCCTAAAGAATGTCGTCTTACGAGGTCGTCTATGTCAAGTATGGTTATGATAGATCACATGTGGTATTAACAAATCATAAGATTTACGGGTTCTAACTTCAAATTAGCAAGTTATGTCGATTTAGCTCACAAAAATTATTTTAAGTATGGAAAAAAAAAATACTTGTACGCTTTCATATCAAAAAGGGTTTTATGCTAATTTAAAACCACGGTTATATCATTAAGTATGGAAAAATACTTGTTCATTCTTGGTTCTGGGATTTAGGACCACATAACTTTTTAAAGGAAAATATTGCATTTTTCTTGATGACACACAATACATTACAAAGAAAGGTTTTCCAAACTCTTTATTTCAAAAACTTATCAACTCACCAACTTTTGTGTTGACACATTTTCAAACAACTTGTATTCTCAGGAAATCACTAAACCGGTAACCAAGTGCTTTTGAGGATGGGACGTTAAGGTGTCAAAGTTTTCACATTTTGTCAACATATTGTAATTGATTTGGAAACATGTAATTCATATAATTATGTAACTTTTTCAATTATATATATGTTGGTTGTGTTTGCTTAAATCACTATTGCATTTGTTGTTATGATACTATACATGAAGTCGTCCACCACCGGACGTTTCTGCCATCCTTGGTTTAGGGGTGTGACATAGTGTGGTTTCTTATCAATACAAACACTTCACACATTTGGCCTTAGTTGGTCTTTGTTTTACCCAAAACATCATAATTTACCAATTTCAAATGTACAGAGTAGAAAACATTTTACTCTACATTTGACAAGTGTTATCAACCTTTCTTAAGATTATGTCACTCAAGCTACAATCTTGGAGTATGACTCTAAGATTTTTTCTTGAAATGAAGTATGATTCATCTTCTAGATTTAACTATTTCAACAATTCACAATTCCTCTTCTTAGCCATACAAATGCACTAAGATATTCTTATAGGATCAATTGTGATATGGTTTTCCATAATCATTAATATGATCATAAAACACAACACTAAAGTACTCTCCCATCTCTTCAGATTGAAATATTTCCAATGTTCAGAATTATACTTAAACTTGTAAGCATAACCATATTTACTAAACTTTAGTAAATCAGGACTAATAGTCTTATCGTTCTTCATGGTGGACCTGACCAGCGCACACCCAGTGTACCCGATCCCCTAGTCCTTCACTTGATCCACATATACATATGAACAATGAATTAGTCTTAATTTCCCAAAGACGAGAATTCTCATTCATCATACATAACAAGTTGCATGATTTCAAGTTTTCGTCCAATTGAAACTTGGGTGATGAGAATCTTTCTTTATTTGGTAATATATGACACTACCACAAATGAAAGAATCAAATCCATTTTCCAATATTGTTATTAATGGAAACATATAAGCAACAATTTTTGAAAAATGCCATTGTAAGGAAAATTTTAAAATAAGATAAATTTCAAAATTTTCTTTATTTATAAAAATTGCAGAAAAATTATCCTTACAATGCAAGTACATATGAAAACTATGTTGTTATCTATTCCTATGCAATTTATCATAAATCTTAAGCAGCAGCTCAAAATTCTGATCATCGAACCATGCGGTCGAAATCCATCTCTTCACAATCAGAATCAACTTACTCTTACTTTAAATTTGCTTTCATTCCTTTGATCCTACAAAACATCAAAATGTAACTACATTAAATCATGTATTAAAAATCTCCAAATAGGAACTTAATATAGTTAGATAATGGACTTACCTGAAGCAGAGTCAAACTTTTTGACTTTATCATCCTTGCAATCTTTCAGGTAAATATTATTGCTTCGCAACCAATGCTGCTTTTCCTTGGCAATAGAATCAAACAGGCTCATTGGGAATGACATATGCAACAATCTCAGATTTAGCCTTTCTGTTTACCATTTGGTCAACCGAGTTAACCATAGCTGATCCCTTTCCATTAGGAAGAGAAATCTTTTATTGACTTCCAATCTTACAATTGTCAGTCCCCATGGAAGTTTGAGAAGTAGATCTTCCAAAATAATTCTTTTCCAGTGCGCCTAATCATTGTTGATCAAGCAACAACAAGAAAATAGGTAAGATCAATAAGGGTCATGTCGTGATCGGTCACATAGTAGTCTTTAACAAACTCACTATATGACTCGGGAAGTGACTGGAGAACCCAGTCAATAGCCAAATTCCTTAGGAACATGACACCCAACATTAGCAGCCTGTCAATGTGTGACTTCATATCCAAGACATGTGCAGACACAGACTTTCCATCCTTGTGTTTGCTATCCAATAGGGCATGAGTGATCTTGAACTTTTCAAGTCTTCGAACTTGTGTGTTAGGGAGAATAATTGGAGGAGTTGGAGGAAGTGAGGTATGATTTCCATTTCCACTAATGCACGACAAAGGGATTAATCATTCACCTTTATCGTCACGTAGGATATCATCTTCAAGAGCAAATCGTGTTCCAAAATATTTTGGAAGACCATAGTTGTCTGAACTAGACATCTACAATGGGAGAAATTCAAGTTAGTTGATTTAAGTCCTTAATATAACACCCAGATGAAATATTAAGGCTAGGACCCAACACAATATTTTACAATTCGGAAGAGGGATGCCGTAATCCGAATGCAAAATAGTTGAAGGTAGGTAAATGAAAATATACCAATTTCCACCATGAAAACGAAATTGATCATTTGCTTTTAAATGGATTGAAATTCCCAGATCCTTTAAGATTCATTGAACTTTTCAATGGCATGTTTAAATCTTGATTGTGCCCTTCATGTTTCTGACTAGGATGTCGAGGGTCACAAACAAGGTCAGAATAAGCATGCAAATTAGCATGGTACACTAAACGTTCCAACCACCTAATCAA
This sequence comes from Lactuca sativa, assembly GCF_002870075.4. Classification (NCBI taxonomy): domain Eukaryota; kingdom Viridiplantae; phylum Streptophyta; class Magnoliopsida; order Asterales; family Asteraceae; genus Lactuca; species Lactuca sativa. The sequence continues at coordinate 241,379,474 of NC_056623.2, read as the reverse complement.
TGTGGCGGTTAACCACACACGCTCCATTGATCTATGATTAACATCAAACTACCCTTTGCCTTGCACTACCAGTCCCAGATTAGTGTGTCGGTTAACCACATCTGCTCCACTAACGACTTAACAAGGTGCAAAGTGCAATTTAATAGGTTAGCACCAAATTCACATTTTCCTAAGTAACTAAGATTAGGAATTTATAAGCGTTTAGTTACTTAGTATTTCTTTATACGTTTAATGAGAATTTAAATGTCCTGTCAAACCCGTTCGGCTAACAACCCTCCACCAGTCAAGGAAGCGGTGGGTGAGAGTGGACACCCATTAAACTGCCATTTTATAGATAGTAACCTTATACCCCCTTCTAGACCGGCTTCGTGAATGGGATCTACTAACGATAAAACTGACTTGTCTTATACATATGTATTACTAAACCTATAATAATATGATAAAGTATAAGGGTTGATTTCAAACTTTTAAAACTCTAGGGATTGGAACTAAATGTTCCAAAGTGAGACTTTGCATTTACAAATTCCAAAACTTCAGGGCAAGTTTTGAACTATTCGAAAACTTTTGGTATCCATAACTTATGAGTTTAATATAGGTTTTATGAATAGACTCTTGACATTCCATAACTTGAGGAAAAGTTATGGAGTTCATAAAACATTTATGTAAAAGACTCTTCAAGTTCCATAACTTGAGGACATGTTATGGAAGACTTAAATCCATTTAAGATGACATTTAAAAATGAGACTTTTCACTTTCCAAAACTTCAGGACATGTTATGGATTTCATCAATAACATTTAGATCAAAAATTCTAACTAAAAAAACCAAACAATTTGTCTATGATCTAATTAAACTCATAAGTTAAGATAATTCATATCAAACAAACTTCAAGAAATTAGCCTAATCATATAAACTAATACAAATATTGAAACTTTGACATTTATCTATTAATTTGGATGATAATCATCATTACCATAACAACATAATCAAATTTAATGAACCAACTCGGCGAGTACATGAACTGGACTCGTCGAGTTGCACTTTTTTCTGAGTGGACTCGGCGAGTTCACTGTCCAGATACAAAAAATTGATTTTCTTAACTTTATAAATTACATTTGTATCAAATATAATACAAAACAACCTGTCTCTGATACCACTATTGGGTTTTAGTATACTACAACATCCTATGGTGCACATACAACCCTAAAAGCTTTGGATCTAATTATACATGCAATATTGTTTCCAAATCTTTAAGCCTACAACTAACATACAATTAATATAAACAACATAGAAATGAGTCATAGTGTTACCCAAGTGTTTGTCACACCCCCGACCCAAACGGCGGAAACGTCCGGGGGCTTTTACGTGACTTCATCTTGAAATATCATTACAGTGAATATAATTGAAACATAACATCATCATCATCACACATGTAATATAACAACATTCGTTTTTTACATCGAGTATTGTATTTGAATATTACATGCCAAATTAGTAAGAGTATAGTGAAACAAAATATCACACAATATCCATTAGTTTGTTTCTTTCATCCTGCTTCAACAGTTTCCTAAGAATACAAGTTATTCTGAAAACGGTCAACATAAAAATGTTGGTGAGTTCATAAGCATGTTTGAGAAAATGATTTGTATAGTTTTGAAAACCACCAAAAAATCCGATATTTTTTAAAAATTGTTTAGTATGTTTGTGCCAGATCTTGTATTAATGCATGTATGTTATTGTTTATTTGACTAAAAAGGTAAAGAGAATGTAAAGAGTATGTAAATAGAATATTCCCAGACAACCCGATGTTGTCTGTAAAAGAGAAAGTTTCCATACCAACCACCGAGGTTGAGTACTTGTAAGAGAATGTTTCCGAGTAATCCAAGAGAAAAGAGAATGGTCTTCCGTAAACTTTATAACGATAATTTCTCTAAGTGAATTTATCACCGTAGATTTTTAGGGTTTGGTGATTGGGAAGGTGAAGGCAAACGACCTTCTCGCGACACATAGTATCAACACGGAGGGGGCTTAATCCAACCATGCCAATTATCACATCAAAACTCCTAATATTTACTATCATTAAATTTTATTTGAAATGAATGGTTGTTTAGTGTTAAGGCATACTCTACATAAACATCTTTGGTCGACTCGGTTTTTCCCATTAGCTATCTCCCCCGTTAAGGCTTAGTTTAGCCTATTGGGTTGTTATTTTATTAAGTGCTCGAATTTTTTACCAACGAAGCTTCACTATTGAATAAGGGGTAAGCGAAAGAGTTGTTAAATGGGAACATACCAGTAACAACAGTCGGGTCTTGGACTGCTTCGCCTTGACCCAAGGTCGGTACCATTTCTGATCCTTCTGCACCTTGATTGTCATCCTTGGGGCAACTGCGCCTGAAGTGACCAGCTCCTCCATACCCATAGTAGGTGTGACTGGTCTCATCATTGGTGTTGTTGTTAGGGTTGTTGCAATTGTTGTTGTTGTTTTCGTTTGGCTGACTGTTCTGACATGGATAAGTTCTACATTATTTGGCAGTTTGATTCTTTCGGTTGCATTTCTTACAATAAACAACCCGGCAGGCTCCGTTATGATGGAAATTGCACTGGTTGCATTTTGGAAGGCTTCCAGCATATGATCTCATTGATGTTGGTGTGATAGGGATCATGGTTGCATGAACAACAAAAACATGTTGCTTCTTTGAGAACCTTTGAATTGGCTGTCCCTTTCTCTTACTTCTAGGATTTTGCTTCCTACTCTTAAGCTTGGGGTTTAGTGTTCCTTGATAAGCTTTCACTTGTTGGCTTCTGTGTTGATTCCTTCGGCCGGAGTTGTCAATGCTATTACCGCCTTCATTGGTGTTGTTTGCATTGATCTGTGCCATAGCAACGGTTACTGTCATTGTTACAGCAACTTAGAATGTAGCAGAGTCCATCTGCAGGAGCGGTGTCTCGCGGGTGCGCTTGTTATTGTTCGGTTTTGAGCATTCTAACACTCCTATGGTGTACATGCAACCCTATAAACCTTGGATCTATGTTTTCACTATTATACATGCAAATAAGAAATTTCCAAGGCTTTAATCCTAACTAACATATTATGAAGTTCTTATACTACAAAGTACTAGTTAGATGACATACCTTTTGAAGTAGCTTAATGTCTTCAAGCTTTAAGAGCTTAGCCCCAATAGTGTGGAAGCCTCAAGTGGAATCACAAATCACCAAAACACCTTGGAATACTTTAGAGAATATGGATACTTGGTTCTCTCTAGTGAAATTGGGTAGCCCCCTTAGTGTAACCATTAGTGCCAATTTCACCAACCAATGACATCTTTATATAATATGAAGACTAGGGTTAAACCCATGACCTTTCATTTCATATGATCCATGGGTTAAAAACTCCATGGACTATCAATGAAAGCTTAGCCCAACCTAAATGAACTTGGCCCATTCCATATATATAAGAGTCCATATTTAATTAGCTCATTTTGATCACTTAATTAATTGTAAATTAGTTCTTGATCAATACTAATTAAATAATATGATTATATATTAATATATTAGAACTTATAATATATTAATATAAATCATAATTATATTATTCTCAAAAGACTATATATATAAATTGTGTCGGTGAAGTGCAACCCAAATGGACCATGCCGGGTCGGGTCAAGTACATACCAAATATAGTTATGGACTTAGACATCAATCCAACAGTATCCGACTTGGATAAGTCTAAAACTATTATTGAGTATGAATTTAAAACCTAACTGGCAATCATAACTCTTAAAGCCACCGTCGAACTCTGATCTTGTCAACGAACTTGTCCATTAGATAAGGGATCATATATTCCTCAATTCTAAATATCATATGGACTGAGACATGGATTATAATCATTCTCTCTGTCCATTTGTTGTTTCCCGATTTCCGATTCATGACGACTGACATATTGAACAAATCAAATCAGTCCTGGCTTGGCCAAGCATTCACATGTGTCATCATTAAATCATCGAGGGGCCCACAGATATCGCTTTTATCCTGAAGGTAAAAGGAATGGATAAACTTCTACTTATATGGCTTGTTCTACTAGTTGTTGAATCATACACAAAGGCACGTTTTATAACACCGAGTTACCGAATGCGTTTTTGTGTAATCAATGTACAACCAACTTATAGTAAAAACTCATATCTCTGGGTTTGAAGAATATAAGATATTATCGTCTCATGATCACACGTGATAAAATCCATGCAGTGATTCCGATGAGCACGGGTTGAATCCAATACTCAGAACTTATGAGCACTCATGAGTGTTGTAGCCCTTTTTCCAGCATCTTAGACCTCTACAAGCCAACCCGTGGAAGTCTTGATTCATATCTACTTCCAACATATGATCGACTGTGGATGGTTTGAATAACTTAGTAGTTCCGGAAGAATAACCTAGTTTATTTTGGAAGTCAAAACATGGAAAGTGAAACACAAGAATAAATGAATCAGATATGGTATCAAACCCTATGAATATAAATAAACACTTTTATTTATCACCATATTGATTACTCATTATTCATTGTTTCGGTTTTATCAACTTTATACTTGAATTAAAACACTAGTTGTACCATGCTCCAAGCATGTACACTATGTGTTCTAAACACTACTCAAGCCACACACCAAGTATGCATACTATGTTTTTCTATGATCTTTACTTTTCGAAATAGACCAGTTGAACATAACTTCAATGATTCTCATTTCACAATCCCAATTCCATTCTGCAAATGCAAGAATTCCAAATTCATGCCATTGACTGAAATCTGTTAGATTCTAAACTTATATGCATTGATCCTCTCTTAATGATTATGCACAAATTCACAACGACTTGGCAACAATCATTACAGAGTATTCCAACGGAGATCAACTCCTTGGAAACATCCTTCTTGCATTAAGTTTCCTAATCTTATAGATTGAATACTTTCTAACTTTGAACCATTTCCATATTCCATTTTGACTATCACTTCAGAACAAGAGTTGCCTCTTTTCAGACTATGTCAATATGGTCCTTCCAAAGTCAACACTGTACTTCCAACTGTGATTGAGCAACCAATCCTTGGTAAACCTTAGATTGTCCTCAACAATTGCTTAATCATTTTAGTCATATCCAATTCTAGACCTTTTCCCTTCTTAATGCCCCGGGCATTTAAAATTGTTTTAGAAAGGATGAATATAGCACATGTAATCGATCCTATATCCGAAGTATATGGGACACGATTCATGATGTCTCACATAAAGACTAAACCAGTCTTTTGCTATAATATTTCCATTTCTATTTGCCAAGTTCTCATAATTCAGATTATGAAAAGGGATGCCGTAATCATAATCGAATTTTAGAACGCAAATAATAAAACCATATATAGAATTTCCTTATGTTGAGCCATTCCAACATGAAATTCATATATATTCTTGACTAAATACGATTAAAACCTCAATCTAAGCTTTTAGATTTGAGATGAAGTATAATTTCCTCTCCCTTAATTATAGCAAAACAACTTTTTCCAAATTGAAACCTTTTGTTTTCTGTAATTAACATTGCTAACTTGCAATACTTATCATAATTATCATCCTCCCACTAACATAATGATTATTAGCATAACACTTATGCTCCCACTAGGTTTGACACGTACTCAGAAATCAACTCGACTTCTAGAAATCAATACTTTATTGACTTTCTTACCAAAGTTCAGATTTCTAATACTAGATTGCTTTGATAAAACTTTATCATAATCATACACCTTATCTTAGATAGCTCACAGGTGTGTCTAAACAATTTTTAAGCACTATGAGAAGGGATGCCGTAATCATAGGCTCAATTGTTTAGACCTTTTCCACTTCTCACAAGTCCATGTTAGTGTGCCGGTAAACCACACACGCTCCAGTAACGACTTTGAGAATGCAAATATCACAATTGCTATCTAGCTAAAATCTACTTTGTGAAAGTGTTTCCTCACCATCATCTTCATGAATTAGAGAGACACCTTATGACACTTAGATTTAATGGTGTATGTGTTGTTATCCATGTGAATTGTCAAAAACATAGTCACATGACAAGGATAGTGACAAATCCAAACTCATATGGACTGAACTCAATCTAATTTCTTGCCATCTGGCAGCTCAAGGGCCTGCCATTGCTTCCAAGTTGTTGTGCAACCAATTGAGAACTCTAAGAACTCATATGCAAAGCCAATTTTAACTAGAATGGGCACAAAATATGTCAACATGATAGGTTATAAACCTCAAGTCGTGTGCTAGTGAAGAACTTTAGGTTTTATTCTTGATTAGTTCTAAAGACTTTCAACACTTTTAAGACTCCCACTGTCCTGTTGACATATAAAACTTTCTTGTCAGATATTCAAGAGATAATGTAGATTCTAATCAAGACAAACACTTCACACAATTAACCTAAGTTGGTCTTTGTTTTATCCAAAACATCACAACTTACCAATTTCAAATGTACAAGAGTAGGAAACTTTTACTCTTACATTTGACAAGTGTTTTAAACCTTCTTTAAGACATGTCACTCAAATTACAATCTTCGAGTATGACTCTAAGACTTGTATTGGAACGAATTATGACTCATATTCTTGATTTAACCACTTCAACAATTCGTAGCTCCTCTTCTTAGCTATAAGAAGGCACTTAGAGGATGAATTGTAATAAGGTCTCTAAATCAGCCAGATGATCATAAAAACTAATACTAAAGTACTCTCCCATCTTTTTTTGATTTGAGAAACATTTATCCTTCTGCTAATTTGATTCTTCTTATTTGCTCTGTCATACATTGGAACCTTTTCCAATGTCTCAGAGTGTAGGAACCTTTTCCAATGTCTCAGAATTACACTTAAGCTTGTAAGTGTAACCATATTTACTGAGTCTTAGTAAATTATGACGAATAATCTTATCGATCTTTTGTGGTGGACTTGACCAGTGCACAAGAATGTGTACTCGATCCCTTAGTCCTTTACATGACTCACACATCCATGTGAACAAGTAGTTAGTCTTAATTTTCCAATAATTGGAAGTTCTCATTCATCATGCTATACACCTTGCATGATTCCATGTCCTGGTCCAATTGAAACTTGGGTGATGAGAATCTTTCCTTATTTGGTAAATTTAGACATTACCACAAATGAAAGAATCAATTTCATACTTCCATTCTTGCTATTAATGGAATCATATAAGCAACAATTTCTCATCAAATGCCATTTTAAGGATACTTTAAAATAAATAAAATCATCATTTTTCTTTTATTTTAAAAACTTTGCGGAAAAACTATCCTTACAATCCATATGAAAACTTGTTGTTATCTATTTCTAAGCAATAGATCATATCTCCTAAGAAATAGCTCATGAATCCAATCTTCAAACTATACGATGAAAATCCATCTACACGATCAGATTCAGCATATTCTTTCTTTAAGGTTGATCACTTTTCTTTGATTCTTAAAACCTCAACATGTGACCCAGTCACATCATATATCAACAATCTCAGAATAGAAACCTAGCAGAGTTAGATAGTGGACTTTACCTGAAGTAGAGTCAAACATATTGACTTTAACATCCTTAGGTAAATTTGGAAGCTTCGCAACTAATGCCCCTTCCTTTGGCAATATAAACATATGGATCCTTTGGTAATGGTACACGGGACTATCACAGACTTCGCTTTTCTCTTTACCATTTGGTCAACCAAGTTGACTATGGTCGATCCCTTTCCATTGGGAAGAGAGAGCTTTACTGGATATCCAATGTCATCATTGTTAATGTCCATAAAGTTTGAGGTCGTTGATCTTAGCAAATAGATAAGATCATTAAGGGTCTTGTCATAGTCTGTTTCATAGGAGTCCAAAAGAAACTCACCATGTAACTTAGAAAGTAATTGAACCACTAACTTTCTCAAGACTTTGACACCCAACTCTCCCGGCTTGTCAGTATGTGACTTCATCTCCAAGATGTGATCATAGCTAGACCTTGCCTTGCCAATAGGGCTTGAGTGACCTTGAACTTGTGGGTTACGGAGAATAATAGGAGGACGTGGAGGAAGTGAAGTTCCAAGATATTTGCAAAGATCATAGATGTCTGAACTTGACATCTCTTGGGAGATATTCAAGATAGTTGATTTAAGGTCCTTAATATAACACCCAATATGAAATATTAAGGCTAGGACCCAATTTCCACCATAATCAAAGCCATAGAATATTTGAAGGTAGGTGAATGATGATTCACCAATTTCCACCATGAAAAAATAAATAATTAATTAGGTTTTAATTGGATTTTAAATTCCTAGATCTTTGAGATTCATTGAACTTTCAATGGCATGTTTCAATCTCGAGTGTGCCCTTCAGGTTTTGTGACTGGGATGTCGAGGATCACAAAACAAGGTGTGAAGTAACCATGCAAATTACTTGGTACCATTAAGTGTTTACCCCTCAATCGATGTGTCGGTTAACCACACACGCTCCATCGATACTATGATAAACATTAAGTTACCCTTTGCCTACATTTTTAAATACGAGTTAGTGTGCCGGTTAACCACACATGCTCCACTACTTAACTTAAACAAAGTGCAAAGTGTAATTTCATGGATTAGCACCTTATTCACATTTTCCTAAGTAACTAAGATTGGGTATTATTAAGAGTTTAGTTACTTTCTATTTATCATTAATACTTTTAATGAAGGGAGAATTATAGCCATGTCAAACCCATTCGGCGACCCTCCACCAGTCAAGGAAGCGGTGGGTGAGAGTGGACACCCATTAAACTGGCATTTTATAGGCAGTCGCCTGATACCCCCCCTTATAGACTGGCTTCGTGAATGAGGCCTACTAACGGTAAGACTGACTTGCTCTTATATATATATATATATATATATATATATATATATATATATATATATATATTATTATTAACTTATAACATTATAAAGTATAAGGGTTGAATTTTAACTCTTTAAAATTCTACGGGATTAACTTGGAATTAAAGTATTCATAAGTGAAAACTTTTCAAATTCCAAAACTTGAGGGCAAGTTTAGAAATTATTCAAAACTAATTAATTCCATAACTTATGTGTTTAAAGTAGTTTTAATCCAAAAACTCTTCAAGTTCCATAACTTGAGGACAAGTTATGGAAGACTTTAAACTAATAAAAGAATTAACTTTTCTTTATTTTATAACTTATGGAATTAATTAAGGTTACATATTTTATTACTTAATGAACTGACTCTTGAACTTCGATAACTTGAGGACAAGTTATGGAGTCATAAAACCATCCAATGAGACAAGACTCTTCATTTTTGTAACCTTTGCCAACTTTTATGAGTTGTATGAACCTTAAATGTGACTTTTAATATAACTTGAGGACAAGTTACAAAAACACATTTTAGAATCAACTCTTAGATTAATTTGGATTGAACACACATAATCAGTTAACTTTTCTATTAATTTAAGCAACTCATAAGAACAAGATAATTCAAATCAAACTTTTTCATGTAATTAGTCTAAACCTTAAACTAATACAAAACTTGAATCTATTGACAATTATCTTTGAAATTGGATTAGCATGAACATTACCACATCAAAAACAAGTTTATAAGTCCAAAATCATCTTAGGGTAATGTTCCTAATCCAATTCCAGCCAAAAAAAGTCGAATTTATGTTATTTGGGGTTCCAACTCGTCGAGTGCACGAACCAACTCGGCGAGTTAGATGCATTTTGCCTTGGACTCGGCGAGTCTGCTCGGCAGACAACATCAAAACTCGATTTTCCAGCTTCTTTTGCAAGTATAACAAGAAAACAAGCCTAGGCTCTGATACCACTGTTGGGTTTTGAGCATTCTAACACTCCTATGGTGTACATGCAACCCTATAAACCTTGGATCTATGTTTTCACTATTATACATGCAAATAAGAACTTTCCAAGGTTTTAATCCTAACTAGCATATTATGAAGTTCTTATACTACAAAGTACTAGTTAGATGACATAGCTTTTGAAGTAGCTTGATGTCTTCAAGCTTTAAGAGCTTAGCCCCAATAGTGTGGAAGCCTCAAGTGGAATAACAAATCACCAAAACACCTTGGAAGACTTTAGAGAATATGGATACTTGGTTCTCTCTAGTGAAATCGACTAGCCCCCTTAGTGTACCCACTAGTGCCAATTTCACCTACTAATGACATCTTTATATGATACATGGGTTAAACACTGCATGGACTATCCATGAAAGCTTAGCCCAACCTAAATGAACTTGGCCCATTCCATATATATAAGAGTCCATATTTAATTAGTTCATTTTGATCACTTAATTAATTGTAAATTAATTCTTGATCAATACTAATTAAATAATATGATTACATATTAATGTATTAGAACTTATAATATATTAATATAAATCATAAATATACTGTTCTCAAAAGACTATCCATATAAATTGTGTCGGTGAAGTGCAACCCAAATGGACCATGCCGGGTCGGGTCAAGTACATACCAAATATAGTTATGGACTTAGACATTACTCCAACAGTTATTCCTGCGGGGTGGCGTTTCCCTGTTGCACGTTGATAATCCAGATCGTAAGTAATGATCGTCATTGCTGGTTGTACTTTATAAATTTTGCGTCTTGTTGTCTGATTCTTGTTGTTTCCATCTACATCCCTATGATGTATTTATGGTAGTAGGTAACCGCAGATTTGGCACGATCGTTACGTCTATCCTTGGAGTATATGGGTTGCTTCGGTTTCAAGATCCTTAAGTATCTAGCGGTTTTGAGGGTTCGGTTGTGCATATAATTAAATATACATAGTAATCTGACATAAAGATAGCAGATAATTGTTCCATTGGTAAGTACCATCTTAGTACACGAAAGAGAGTCATATCGGATAGTAGGGAGAAAAAGAAAAGGTTGATCCTAATTGTGGTGGAAAGTGTCTGGTGGTGGTGCTGATGAAGTGGGTGCACCTTGTAGACGAACTACTTTTTGTTTGGTATCTCGTAGTCATACCTCCCAAACTAACTGTCTCGATCGGGAGTCTCCGTTCACTTCTTGTGTTTGTCTCTCATCTCTCTCAATAGCAAACCGCATTTGTTCCGTTCGATTTGGGGTGTCCTGAGCTTAGTTATCAATACCTTGGGTGCGTCGAACCATGACTGGGAGGGCCTGGTCAGCTGGTCCTCTTATGACTAAGATCGAAGAGACCTCGGTTCCTACCATAGTGTGGTCGTATCCCCTAATGTTGAATCTATCTCCAAATATCGTGTGCCAAAGGGGCATGGGGCCACCAGGGCCTATATGATAAGTCGGTACTCTGGCTTTACATGGAGGATTGATGACATCGGATTTTGCATCCGAGTCATCATCACCATTGCCCTCTGGCTCTTCCTCTTCGAGGACCACTATTGACTCGGCGGGTCCATTTGCAAGTTCTACTTCGTGTTCCTCCCCTGGTTCTTCCTCTGAGTCTTCTTCTACGTCAATCCACCCTGCATCCTTCTAACTAAGGAGATAGGGGTTTCCTGGCTAATAATACTCGTCTATAGTGTATTGAACGAAGGGGTATAAACACTAGAAACAAATAGCATACCAATTACTCCTATAGTAATTTAATTTTGTTTAGGTTTGGTTCTATAAGCTCTTTTGATAATTAAATGGTAAGTTTTTGATTCATTGTCCATCACGATTACTTCCGAACACATGTTGGTTGTATTTTGAATGAATGTGGTTGATCAGGTTACATTCACCCCCAATACGACTACATAACTGCCCGAGTTTAATAGCGATGTTCAAATACTCCAAAGACATTTACTATTCTTGTTGTGTTATTATTCTAAAATGCACACAAAGGTATGTATTTTAAATATTATGTTCAGAGTTGTTTAGTCCCATTGTATTTTTAGTTGCATATCCTGTATGATTAGATATGTTAGTTCACTATAAACAATGCTCTGATACCAATCTGTCACACCCCCTAACCAGACGGCGGAAACGTCTGGGGGCTTGTGCGTGACTTCATCTTGAAATATCATTACAGTGAATATAATTGAAACATAAAATCATCATCATCACACATGTAATATAACAACATTCATTGTTTAGATCGAGTATTGTATTTGAATATTACATGCCAAATTAGTAAGAGTATGATGAAACAAAATATCATACAATATCCATTAGTTTGTTTCGTTCATCGTGCTTCAACGGTTTCTTGAGAATACAAGTTATTTTGAAAACGGTCAACATAAAATTTTTGGTGAGTTCATAAGCATGTTTGTGAAAATGATTTGTATAGTTTTGAAAACCACCAGAAAATCTGATATTTTCTAAAAACGGTTTAGTATGTTTGTGCCAGATCTTGTATTAATGCATGTATGTTATTGTTTAATTGACTAAAAAGGTAAAGAGAATGTAAAGAGCATGTAAAGAGAATATTCCCAGACAACCCGATGTTGTCTGCAAAAGGGAAAGTTGCCATACCAACCACCGAAGTTGAGTACTAGTAAGAGAATGTTTCCGAGTAAATCAAGAGAAAAGAGAATGGTCTTCCGTAAACTTCATAACGTTAATTCCTCTAAGCGAGCCATCATAACCATACTAACTAACGACAATTTCACCTGTCTTGGCGTCGTTGGACGCCGACATAAAATATAATAAGGTTTTCGTCACCCTAGACTGAGTTAGTCTAACTGTAGCGAACAGCTCAGGTGTGGGGTGTCATCCCCGTATAGATCTATACATAAATCTCCGCTCTCCCTTCAAGAGACTCCGGTTATAACTATAGGCTACGATCGTACACTTAATAGGTGCCAACCGATAAAAACTCACTAGATCCTTAATCGAATTTACGCGAAGAAAAAGGTATAAACTCATTCTAGGCCCAATGATCCATGTAAGTGAACCACTAAGGCATAGCTAAACATGAAATCATTTCAAGGCCCAACGAGATTATATAACATGGGCCCGAAATATATGTGAAAGGACAACTAAGGCCCATTTCACATGTAAGGTATTTACAGGCCCAAATAGCACGCAAATAGTATCCAAGATCCGTCTCACATGTTAATGGGTCAATGAGGCCCAGTAAACATATAAATAGTATACAGGACCTATCACACATAAAAATGTGCCACTAAGGCCCGATAACCTAGAAAATGATCAAATTAATCTGTTTGTTAGTTTATCGTTGGTTTTGGTTCAAGTATTCGTTTAAATAGCATAAAAGACCACTTTTTGTAAAAATGACGTTCTTGGCCCAATAAGCGAAAAGTTTACAGTTAAGGCCGAATTTTTGTAAGAATAACACTTTAGTCTCCATCTTGTTCAAAACTTGTCTTGATGATTAGTTTGTGGTAAAAATAACATTTTAAAGCCAATTTTGTCAAAAATGTCATTTTTGGCGTGATTTTTGTGAAAATACACATTTTTCTGGTTTTGGGCTTTTCCGACATAGTTTTTGGAAAATTTGTAGAAAAATCATAGTATGTCAAAATTTGGATCTGTAAATTCTGGAAGTTTGGAAATTTTGTTTACTTTGTTCACAAATTTTCTCATTATTTTTAACGGCTTCTAAAAAGTGTGAAATTGCTCACCTTCACAGGCTGGTCCGAAATTATTTCAAATTTGATAGGCAGTTTTGTAAAATTCGCCAAAAATTATAGAAAAATCATATGAAAACCTGAGAGTAGTCATTTTAAAGGTATAAATCTGAAATTTATCCATGTAAAATAGTTTTGAAAAATACTTCCATTACGAGGGTTAAAACAGTCCGAGCTTGGACCAAAACATTTCTGTCAAGGGCTGTTTTATGAGTTTAAATTATGGATCTTAGATCACAACACTCATTTTTGCTATTTAAAGTGTATAAATCCCAGATCTACTAGTTTATATGTAATATATGTGATAAATCATACTTTTCTCAAAGTTCTTTTAAACATCCAAGCGATAAACTTCAAGTTCTTAACATATTTTTAGATAAATGAAGTAATCAATACATAATCACCAAATACTTCATGGAAAACACACATAGTCATGCATATACACATAGATCTACACAAATCAACTTGTATTCTCCCCCCAAAACAAGTAAAAACCAAAAACAAGGGGGTATGAACTCACCTTGGGGTTTGGATTTCTGTTTTGATGAAGATAAGAAGAAGGTGGTGTAAGTTATGACTCTAGCTAGCTTCTTGAAGTGATCTTCGAATCTTGATGAGTTCTAGGGAGCATGGTCACGGATTTGAGGTGGTAAGAGGAGCGATTTGAGTTTAAAGATGTAGAAAACCAATTTAGGTTGTGAGATCTTACCAATTATGATGATCTTATGGAAGAACCTCCTTGAAAGCTTCTAATTCTCGAAAATTTTTAGAGGAAAAGAGAGTAGTTTTCTTGAGAGTGTTGGAAATGATTTCAAATGAAGTGTATGTGTGTGTTTGTGATTCTCGGCCAAGAAGAAAAAGAGAGAAGGAGAGAGTGTGAAGTGAGGGATACATGGAAACATGGGATATTTGCATGGATGTCCCATGTATAATGGTGAGGTGGCAAGTACAAAAGTCAACCCTTCCTCCAATTGTGTAGTTTGGGCCGAGAAGAGGAGAAGAAAGAAGAGAGATTGGGGCTTTTTATGCTTAAGCCTATGTTATGATCCCATTAGATGATTTTTGGCCCAAAATAAATCAACGATTGATTTTTGTGGCCCACTAGGGCTAGTTAGATTTGTTATGGCCCAATAAGGCCCATTAAAGTTAACCTAGTTCATTTTTGGCTTATAAGGCCCAAAATATTAATTTTCAAGTATATGGGTCCAATTAGGGCCCATTTGAGAGTTCTATGTTCAAGATAGTTAAATTGAAAGCTTATGGGTCCATTAGGCCCAATAATGAAATCCTAGTCCATAATGCACTTAAACCGAGATTTCAAGGGTTTCCAACCCTTATTTGAGCATATGAGATATATTTGAATGAGAACGGAGTATATTATTCACTTAGAGTACAATTTATTACACTAGGTGACTAATTGCATGAGAGTGGAAATTTCCTAGCAAAAATGCTAGTTGTGACAGTGCTGCACCTCAAATGGAAACACAACACACCTTAGAAAAAGGATGACTTTTGAGAGAGTTTCTTGCACCTTAAAATCGGCTCATGGATCTCCAAGGATCACTAGTGTGTCGTTTTGGTTGCTAAGGGGCTTCTTATATAGTGTGGAAAGATTAGGGTTACACCATGTAAACCCTAATGTGTATGACGTTCCATATTCTTCATGCTCCATGGATTTAAACCCCCAATGATCATCCATGGGTTGTAACACTGGTTTGGCCCAACCTAAAGGATCATGGATCATTGGCCCACACCATAAGAATGAATGATTTACCAATCAATCCCTATATATTTAATTAGTCTCTTTCGATCACAAAATTAATTCCAAATTAATTCTTGATCAATACTAATTAAATCATATGATTTCATATGAATATATTAGAACTTATAATATATTAACAAATCATAAACAACCTATTCTCAAAAGTCCATCCTATCAAATTATCATGGTGATATGCAACCCAAATGGACCATGCTACTCTCGGGTCGAGTACATACCAATTATAGTTATGGGCTTAGACACCTAATCCAACAATGGTGGTATTTTTTGGAACTCACTAAGTATTGGGCTTACAGTTTTTGGGTTATGTTTCAAGTATCTCAGATGATCGTGGGAAGGCAAAGGTGATCGTGCACCTCCTTGGATTTTTGTTATTATGATTTTGGGAATAACTCTGATGATGAACATGTTTTGAAAATTACAATGTAAACAGTTATGATTTTTTTTGGTTTGGAAAAGTATAGATTTCCTTGAAATTTTATGAATGTTACATTGATTCTCAAGAAAATCGAAAAACACAAAAAGATTTTCGTCTTTATTCTTTGTTCTTTGAATATCCAAAAAAACCCCCCAAAAAATCCAAAAACATTTTTGTTTTGTTCATCTTTTTGTTTGAAGCCTTAGAAAAGCTCAAAAAACCAAAAAATTGTGTTTTAGTTTGTTCTTGGAGGTTTTAGGAGTCGAAATTTTAAAGACCTGATTGTTGAAAGTATGAAGTCTTGGGGGTCAAAACTTTGAAGACGTGATGTCAAAAGTACTATTTTTTGATGAAACGTCGAAACTTTGAAGCCTTAATCGGAAGTTCATTTTTTGATACCTGATAGCAAAAGTTCATTTTTTGACACCTGATAGCGAAAGTTCATTTTCGACACCAGGTGGCTAAAGTTCATATTTTCAACACTTGATAACAAACTTTTGCATTTGAACCATTAAGAGAATCGACACTTTTAAATCTGATAAAACTTTGATAACGAAAGTTCAAATTTTCATTTGTGATAGTTCCATTATCGAGTCGAAAGTTGGAAGTTTCGACAGTTGCTATTGAACTTTCACTTCTTGCATCTGGAATTGGAGAAGATAACAAAAGTTTCAGATTAGATCCCTGAAGTTTCAAAATAATAGCAATTGGTACATAGAAATCAAAATCTTCGCAACCTTTGAAGATTATATCTAGGAATTTTCAAATTGTTTTTGGTGCAAGATATTTTCGAGAAGTATGAACAATTTTGTTCATTTTCTAGTCCGAGAAGTCAAAGTTTTCAAGAATTGGCAAACTCTTTGGATTTTCACGGATTTGAAATGTCTTGTTTTTGTTGCATATCGAGGGGGAGTTTCGTATGGAAAATCCCAAGTGAAGCAGGGAACAAAGTGTTGGAATAGTGTCTAAGGCTGCAACTATATTAGGCAAGTATTTGACCCGGTTGTGCATGGTCCTTTTGGGTTGCCTTCACCACAGCAGCTTGACAGGATGATTTATTATAAGAGAAGAAATATTATTAATATATTATGAGAATAATATAAGGAATGATAATATTATTATTTGATTAATATAAGTCATGAATTAATTAGGAATTAATTTGGTGACTCAAAGAGATTAATTGAATAAAGGGGCATAAACTGTCAATTGTATGATAGTTGGACTTTGGGCTATAAATCCCTTAAGGATAAGGGGGGACGATTTCTAAGGCTTAGGATAGGCTTAGAATTCGTCCAATGGCTTATCTATTAGGGTATTGGATTGCTTAGGGCCTAAGTTATCCAATTAGGGTTTAAGGGTGAAACCCTAGGAGCCTTACAAGTATAAAAGGACCCCAAGGGTTTTGGAAATCGACACTTGTGCTTTAGAAAGAAACCCTGGCCGATTTCTCTTCCCTCTCCTCTCTCACAAATCATCCTCTTGCTAGTTGGTGTTTGTAAGCCATTAGAGGAGTGACAACTGTGACTCTAAAGCACCAAGGACAAGAGGATCAAACAAGTGATTCAAGGTAAACTTCTAATTCTGATTTCTTATTGTTATTATGCTCGTCTTGGATTCAATGCATGTTTAATTAGAGAAACCTAGATCCAAGAATTAAGGTTTGCATGTGCACATAGGAATGTTCATATGGCTAAAACCCATCAGTGGTATCAGAGCCTAGATTGGTTTCTATTGAATTGATGCGTTGTTTGCTTGTTTGATGCTTGTTAAATTCGAATTTCATATTTCTGTCTGATGGACGCGGCGAGTCCCATAGTGAACTCGGCGAGTAGGCTCGACTCGGCGAGTCCAAGCATCAGAAAGAGCAAATGTCGAGATTTCTTGTTGTTTATCTTTGGGATACTTGCTTTTATCATATTAGATCAATATAAATCCGATTTTATGATATATATGAGTATATTCTTGATCTAATTGAAGATATTTATCAATTAATAAAATATTTATTTCCTTATGTGATAATTGATTAATTATTTTAATTAAATTGGTAAATTGTTTTGCAAGAAATTGTTAAATAAATCAAATATGGATAATTATGTGATTAAATGTTAATTTAGATTATTTTTTATTTGATCCCCTATGTTTTGAAAAGTTTAAAACTTGCCCTCAAGTTTTGAAATTTATGTTTTGTGATTAAAAGTTTAATTTAGACAATTTAAATTTCAAACCTTAGAATTTTACAAGTTTAAAATTCAACCCTATACTAATATAATATTACAAGATTAATATATATATATATATATATATATATATATATATATATATATATATATATATATGTATAATTAAAATGCTAGTCTTACAGTTAGTAGGCCTCATTCACGAAGCCGGTTTATAAGGTGGGTATAAGGTTGCTGCCTATAAAATGGCGCTTAATGGGTGTACACTCACACCCACCGCTTGCTTGATCGGTGGAGGGTCATTAGTCGAACGGGTAGGCTGGGGCAACCTCATCTCTTCATTAAAAGTATAATATGAAATACAAAGTAACTACATGTTTTTCAAAATTTCCCAATCCTAGTTACTTTAGGAAAAGTGAATTGATGCAATCCCATGAAATTACACTTTGCACCCTTGCTAAGAAGTTAGTGGAGCGTGTGTGGTTTACCGGCACACTAATTGGTTCTAAGCAAAGGTGGCAAAGGGTGTTTCATTGTTTATCATAGTTCGATGGAGCGTGTGTGGTTTACCAGCATATCGAATAGGTGATTGTTACAATGAAGGCACCATGTGAATTTGCATGGTAATTCACACCCACTTTGTGATCCTTGGTATCCCAGTCACAAACAATAGGGGCATATCGAGATTTAAACATGCCATTGAAAAGTTTCAATGAATCTCATCCAAACCTAGGAATTCTCAATACATTTAGAACTTAAAGTTATGTTTTCATGGTGGAGAATTAGTGAATCGTCATTCACTTACTTTCAAATTGTTTGCAGGTTAGATTACGACATCCCTTTTCTAATATGTAAATATTGTTGTTGGATCCTAGTCCTAATTTTCTTATTGGGTGATAATTAGGGATTCAAATTCTTATCTATCTTTGTCCTTTCTATTTGTAGATGTCGAACGCGAACAACGCTGTTGCTAGTTCGTTTACATTGAGGAGCCTTTGTCAAAAGGTGACTTTCGATGGGAAGAACTTTAGCGAATGGATAAGATACATTCGCACGATTGCTCTCTACAAGGATAAGGAGTATGTCCTCGATGAGAAGCTCAAGAAAATCAACCCAGAAATCGCTACTCCGGCTGAAATGACTGCTTTTGAGACTCATGAACGTGCTGCAATGAAGGTACATTGCATCATGATAGCCACAATGAATGCCGAATTCCAAAAGTCCTATGAGGACATGTATCCGTTGGAAATGCACCAAGACCTGTTGGAGAGATACCACCAAAACGCGAGGCAGGAGCGTTACGAGATTTTCACTAACATGCTTTCCGCCAAAATGGGTCATGGAGAATCTCTAACCGTGTACCTGTAAAAGATGCAAAGGTATGTCGATCGTCTTCGGAAGTTGAATGTTAACTTTGGGGAAGACTTGGCGATCGACATGGTGCTTCACTCTTTGCCTCCGTGTTACAATAAATTAGGATGACCTACCACATGAAAAAAGAAGAGGTCACCCTAAGTAAGCTCCAAGGTGTCATTAGGGTTGCTGAAAGCAACCTCAAGGACAAGTCTGTTGCACCCACTCCCAATCCACCCGCTGCTCCTGTTTTGGCCATTAAGCAAGGAAGAGGCAAGAAGAGGAAGGCTCCCTCTAAGAGCCACCGCAAGGGAAAGTCCTGAGATGGTTCCTCTTCTAGTGGGACCAAAGTTGATCCCACTAAGCCTAACCCTAACCCAAAAGAGGCAGAGTGCCATCATTGGCATAAAATAGGGCATTGGAAGAGAAGCTGCCCAGACTACCTGCAACCCATAAGGGAAGGAAATATCAAGCCGTCTTTCGTAGGTATATACACAATTAAATCTAACGATTCATCTCATGCTATTTCTTGGGTCCTTGATACCGGTTGTGGTTACCACATTTGTTCTGAATTGCTGGGACTAAGAAGAAATAGGGATGTGGAGCATGGAAGAATAAATCTAATCATGGGGAACAGAAGATCATCGCTTGTGACCAAGATTGGAGTGTATTCTTTAGTGCTTAGGAATGGTTTATGTTTAGATTTGAACAATTGTTGCTATTCGCCAAAAATGGAAAGAAACATCATTTCATTTCATGGTTTGTTTAGACAAGGTTTTAGATTTTCTTTTAGTAATGAGAATGGTTCTATTCTTGCTTATCTAAATGGTGTCTTATATTTTGAAGCAATATCGTGTAATGGAATTTATGAAACTGTTATGATTGTAGATAACTTAGGAAATGATGTTTTATGCATGGATTCTTCCAATGGTATGGATAGAGCATCCTTTTGGCATTGTTGTCTTGGACATGTCAACAAGAAGCGCGTAGCCCAACTCCAAAAGGATGGAGTGTTGGAGTGATTCGACCTTAGGGAAGATGACACATGCGAGTCTTGTTTGCTTGGAAAGATGACTAAGTCACCCTTCACTAGTACGTGTGAAAGGGGTGAGGGTCTATTGGACCTCACACATACCGATGTATGTGGACCGTTTAGATCAACCACAAAGGATGGGAACCACTTCAATGTGACTTTTACCAATGACTATAGTAGATATGGGTATATCTACTTAATCAAGCAAAAGTCAGAAACGTTTGAAAAGTTCAAAGAGTTCAAGAATGAAGTGGAGAATCAATTGGGAAGGAAAATCAAGATGCTTCGATCCGATCGAGGAGGAGAGTACCTAAGTCTTGAATTCCACGACTATCTCAAGGAGTGTGGAATAGTTTCATAATTGAAGCCACCTAGGACACCGCAGTTGAATGGTGTGGTAGAAAGGCGTAATCGAACCTTGTTAGACATGGTTCGTTCTATGATGAGTCGTGCTTCGCTACCTATCTCTTTTTGGGGGTATGCCTTAGAGACTGCGGCGCATATCCTTAACCGAGTCCCTACTAAGAAGGTTGCCAAAACACCTCACGAGATGTGGACAGGGAAAGCTCCCTCATTAGCACATATCAAGTTTTGGGGTTGCGAGGCTTTCGTAAGACGAGATACTCACGATAAGCTCGAACCTCGTAGTGAGCGACATATTTTCATCGGCTACACACAGAAATCCTTTGGATATCTCTTCTATAGACCGAAGGACAATGTTGTCTTCGTTGCGAGGAGAGGAGTTTTACGAGAGCGAGAACTCATAAGCCAAGGAGACAGTGGGAGGCAAATCGAGCTTGAGGAGATTCAAGAGTCGATAGATGAAGGAACCTCTACCGCTGGCACTCAACCCGAGGAGGAAACTCCGGTTGAACCGATTGACGAGTCATTACCTCTTAGACATTCCGAAAGAGTTAGAGTTCAACCCCAGTTTTTTGGTTTTCATATTACTATCGAAGGGGACACGTATATTAGTGATGGTACACTAATAAATCCAGATGAACCTAATAGCTATAAGGAAGCCATGGCAGGCTCGGAGTCTACGAAATGGAAAGAGGTAATGGATAGCGAGATCCAATCCATGTATGACAACCATGTTTGGAATTTGGTTGATAATGTGCCCGGACGTAAGACCGTTGGGTGCAAATGGATCTTCAAGAAGAAGACAGATGTGGATGGAAAGGTACACACATATAAGGCGCGATTGGTTGCGAAGGGCTTTACTCAAACTCCCGGAGTTGAGTATTATGAGACCTTCTAACCAGTTGCGAAGATAAAGTCTATTAGAGTGATGCTAGCCATTGCCGCATTTCATGATTATGAGATTTGGAAAATGGATGTCAAGACCGCTTTCCTTAATGGGAAGTCGGCTAAGGATGTTCATGGTTCAGCCAGAGGGTTTTGTTGATCCGAAGCATCCAAATAGAGTGTGTAAGCTTAAGAAGTCCATTTATGGACTTAAGCAAGCTGTCTCGCAAATGGAATCTCTTCTTCGATGAGAAAGTCAAAGAGTTTGGATTTGTACGAAGCGAAGATGAATCATGTGTATATGTCAAAGCCAGTGGGAGTATAGTAAGCTTTCTCGTTCTGTATGTCGATGACATACTACTCATAGGGAAACGACGTCCCAACTCTGCAGGAGGTTAAGTCCTGGCTCGGGAAGTGCTTCGCTATAAAGGACCTCGGAGAGGCTTCCTATATTTTGGGAATAAGGATAGTAAGAGAACGAAGTAAGAGACTAATAGGACTTAGTCATAACACTTACTTAGATAAAGTACTAAAACGTTTTAGTATGGAAAACTCGAAGAAGGGAGAATTACTGATACAAAGTAATGCCAAGTTGAGTAAGACTCAAAGTCCGAGTACCGAAGCTGAAATAGTAGAAATGAGTCGAGTTCCATACGCTCCTGCAGTTGGCTCAATCATGTATGATATGACTTGTACTTGCCCTGATGTAGCCTTTCCTTTGAGCATGGTTAGTAGATATCAAGGGAACCCTGGCAGAGCCCATTGGATTGCGTTAAAGAATATCCTTAAGTACCTTCGGAGGACGAAGGAATGGTTCTGAGTCCTCGAAGGGAGTGATGACTTGAAGATGCGAGGGTATAGTGACGCAAGCTTTCAGACCGACAGGGACAACTACCGTTCGCAGTCAGGCTGGGTCTTTACCCTGAATGGAGGAGCAATAACTTGGAAAAGTTCCAAGCAGGAAATGGTAGCTAATTCAACGTGCGAATCGGAGTACATTGCAGCGAGAGAAGCGTCGAAGGAGGCAATATGGTTGAAGAACTTCATCAGTGATCTTGGAGTTGTACCTGCCATAAAGGAGCCCATGGAGATTTTCTGTGATAATGAAGGATCGGTTTCCTTGGCCAAGGAACCGAGGGATCATGGTAGATCTCGACATATCGACAGAAAATATCACTTTATTAGACATCGTGTAGAAGAAGGACACCTCGTAGTGAAGAAGATATCATCAGAAGATAACCCAGCAGATCCGCTTACGAAGGAACTGGGTAGGGTTAAGCACTTGCAGCATGGTAGGAGTATTGGGCTGAAGGATGATATTTGTATAGATTAGATAGTAGTAGAAACGTGTAATAGATAAATGTAACTAACATTTGAAGATTAAATAAAAGAGTATTATTTATGAGTAATGTTACTGTCTTATGTTAATTGTTTAACTATTGTTTCACTTTGCATGTTTTGACTTCCAGAATAATTGAATTTATTAAGAATAATCGAATTATTCAAATTGGCCACAATCGTTCATATGTTGGAGGTAGATATGAATGAAGATTGTCATGAATTGGTGTGTAGATTGTCTAAATGGTATTAGACATAGCAAAAGGTTGCTGCAACGCTCATGAGTGCTTATGAACTAGTTTTGAGAATTGGAACAAACCCGTGCTTGCTGGAATCACCTTATGGAATGTGATAAAAAGGGTGATCGCAAGACGATAATATCATATGGTCTTAAAACCTAGATATATGGTTTGTTATTTGTTAATTGGTTGAACATTGATAATGCGAAACCGCATCAGTAACTTGATGTTATAAAATGCATTGTTGTGTATAGTTGATTAATGAACAAGTAAATGCATATAAGTTGAAGTTTATTTGTTACTTTTATCCTAAGAGGTTAAAATCGATATCTCGGTCGCTCGATGATTTGATTTGACTTATGTGTCGGGCCCGGTTAGAACTGAATTGATGTGTTCGATTAAGTTTTGTGTCAAATAAATCAGAGATCGAGAAACCAAATGCTAGACTAAT
The DNA here is from genome assembly GCF_002870075.4 of Lactuca sativa. Lineage (NCBI taxonomy): Eukaryota > Viridiplantae > Streptophyta > Magnoliopsida > Asterales > Asteraceae > Lactuca > Lactuca sativa. The sequence goes on along the minus strand of NC_056623.2, from coordinate 241,355,824 downwards.
TGTTCCATACAATTGTTAGCATGATATCTAAACAGAGAACTGTACGATCCCTTATCTAAAGGACAAGATTAATTTGATCAGAGTTTGACAGCGTCTTTGAGAGCTACGATTGCTAATCGGATTATACTTTTATATATAGTTACTAGACTTATCCAAGTGGGAGACTGTTGGAATAGTGTCTAAGGCTGCAACTATATTAGGCAAGTATTTGACCCGATTGTGCATGGTCCTTTTGGGTTGCCTTCACCAGAGCAGCCTGACATGATGATTTATTATAAGAGAAGAAATATTATTAATATATTATGAGAATAATATATTGAATAATAATATTATTATTTGATTAAAATAAGTCATAAATTAATTAGGAATTAATTTGGTGACTCAAAGAGATTAATTGAATAAAGGGGCATAAACTGTCAATTGTATGATAGTTGGACTTTGGGCTATAAATCTCTTAAAGATAAGTGGGGACGATTTGTAACGCTTAGGATAGGCTTAGAATTCGTCCAAGGGCTTATCTATTAGGGTATTGGATTGCTTAGGGCCTAAGTTATCCAATTAGGGTTTAAGGGTGAAACCCTAGGAGCCTTACAGGTATATAAGGACCCCAAGGGTTATGGAAATCGGCACTAGTGCTTTAGAAAGAAACCCAGGCCGATTTCTCTTCCCTCTCCTCTCTCTCAAATCATCCTCTTGCTAGTTGGTGTTTGTAAGCCATTAGAGGAGTGAAAATTGTGACTCTAAAGCTCCAAGGATAAGAGGATCAAACAAGTGATTCAAGGTAAACTTCTAATTCTGATTTCTTATTGTTATTATGCTCTATTAGCCTTTAGAAGTCTTGGATTCAATGCATGTTTAATTAGAGAAACCTAGATCCAAGCATTAGGGTTTGCATGTGAACATAGGAATGTTCATATGGCTAAAACCCATCACAAAGATCAGGGTGTTAGCCAGAAGATGGAGTTTGCATCTAAAAATCCTGATAGAGTTGTGATAAGTGACAAAGAGCAATGCGGCAGTGAACAGCCTGGACAAGTTGAAACCCAAGAGCAACACATGGGATCTTCTTCTAGTGGTGTGCATGTCGAGAAAGATGATGGGTATGAATCTATAGCAAGGAGAAGATTGAAGAGGGTTATTCGACAACCTAACAGATACGTAGGATGTGTGAATTCAGGTGAACTTGACTCCATTGCTTTTGCTTTAGAAACTGGAGAAGATATTGACACTATGGAGCATCAACCGTATAAAGAGGTTGTGGTGAGTAAAGAAGAAAATGACTAGTTGATTGCTATGAATGAAGAAATGCAATAGTTAGAGAAGAATGAAACATGGGATCTTGTTCTATTATCAAAGGGAGAAAAGCCAGTGGGATGCAAGTGGATCTTTAAGAAGAAGGAAGTGAAACCAGGAGCTGAACCTGCTAGGTTGAAGGAAAGGTTGGTGGAAAAAGGGTTCTCTCAGAAAGAAGCAATTGATTATCACGAGGTGTTCTCATCAGTCGTGAAGCACAAGACAATTCGGGTTCTTTTGGCCATGGTTAGTGGATTTGATCCAGAGCTTGAACACCTTGATGTTAAAACGACATGTATTCATCGAAATTTAGAAGAAAAGATTTATATGTACCAACCAGAGGGGTTCCTTGATGCTGAGAAGGACCATGTTTTTTTGTTGAAGAAATCCATGTATAGTTTGAAGTAATGTTCACGACAATGGTACAAGAGATTTGATTCATTCATGATCTCGAATAGCTACACTCAGAACTAGTTTGACAATTGTGTTTACTCAAGGAATTGTCACCAGGTTCCTATATATATATATATATATATATATATATATATATATATATATATATATATATATATATATATATATATATATATATATATATGTTGTGTGTTGATGATATGATCATCGCATCCAAATACATGGCTGGAAAAAATGACTTGAAGGCGACCCTAAAAAATGAGTTCGGGATGAAGGATTTGGGAGCAACAAAGAAGATACTGGGGATGGAGATACAAAGGCATAGAAAAGCAGGGAGGTTTTATATTTCTCAATAGAAGTACATTGAGAAAGTTCTGCAATCCTTCAACCATGATCAGTCCAAGCCAGTTGGAACTCCTTTCGCAGCTCACTTTAAACTTGTTCCAAGCACTATACCCACTACTAATAAAGAAAGGAAGTACATGAGCAGGATTCCATACTCTAGTGTTGTTGGAAGTCTCATGTATGCTGTAGTTTGTACCAGACCTGATTTAGCTCATGCAGTTAGTGTGGTTAGCAGGTTTATGAGAAATCCTGAGAAGACTCATTGGGAAGCTGTAAAGTGGATCTTGCGATACTTGAAGGTAATGATGGATGTTTTCCTAGTGTTTGAATAAAATAAGAAGAGTGACCTGGTGGGATATGCTTGAAAGATCTAGTATGCTCAAGAGTCATATTAAAGTGATATTGCTAATTAACATATGATACTAATGGGTCACACTAACAACTTTATATAATTGATTGTTTATTAGAAATATATTTTAATAAATATTCAATAAACTCTTATAATTAAATTGAAAATTATTTATTTCTAGGAAATTATAATTTTTTAACAATTAACATAATGTATATCTTATAGTATGCTTTATAAGTCAACTACATTATTTTAGACTAGAAAGACTTTTGACTTTTAGCCAAAAGCCAAACTGTATAACTTATAAAAGATCTTGTGAGTTTGTATAATAGTTTGACTTCTTTTTATATCATAAAACCGTGACATGCCTCTAGGAAGGATGTTATGGGATTTTGATTATTTAAAAGAAAAGAATTACATGTCTAAAAGCATGGGAGATAAGTAGGCTTTAGGAGACATTATTGTCTTAAAGTGTTAAGGACTTATGGTCCATAAAATCACTTTTTGCATATAAAATATGAGGCTTGAACTCATTCTTACTTGCTTAATGCAATTGCCAAAACCATGACTCTCTCCCTCTCCATCTCTTCTCTAGTTCTTACACTTTAAAGAGATTGTTGCTTGCATACTCTCGTTAAATCATACTTTTGTTTTGGCTTAATGATTAAGAGTTGTAACTAGCATTACATCAAGTTGAGTCATTATTGGTGTCTCAAAGGTTCCATCTTCTTCTTATTTCCAAGCCTCCCAAGAGGATCCAAAGAACAAAAAAGGTTGTTATTTGTCCATCCTTTCTATGGTTGGTGTTTTAATCTTTCTATAACTTGCAAGAAGATCCTTGGTAGGTATAAAATTTTTATGTTATTTCAAAAATTTAAGTCTTCCGTCTGCCATATTTTGTAGTTTTTGAAACTATTTTTGAACTAAAACCCGCCAATGCTGACTTTGATTATGGTGGAGACTTGTTGAAGCACAGTTTGCGGATGTGCTACATATTCACTTTATTCGGATGCGCCATCAGTTGGAAGTCAACGTTACAAGATACTATTGCTTTGTCTACAACTTAATCTGAGTACATGTCCATGACGGAAGGAATAAAGGAGGTGATATGGTTGCAAGGGCTTAATCGGAGTCTTGGTCTGAAGGTGGAGAAACCTGTCTTGTATTATGATAGTCAAAGTGCTTTTAGACTTGCAAAGAATCTTGTGGATCATGAGAAGAGGAAGCACATTGATGTCAGGCTGAATTTCATTCTGGATATTCTGGAAGGAGACAAGTTTTTAGTACTAGAGATTGATACCAAGGTCAACCCAGCAGATATGTTGACAAAGTCGTTGCCCACAGAGAATTTCAAGATTTTCTTGGACTTGGTTGATGTTTGTAGTGTTGGGTTTTGAGCATTGTAACACTCCTAAGTGTACATGCAATCCTAAATACCTTGGATCTATGTTTTCTCTATTATGCGTGCAATTATGAATTTTCCAAGGTATTCATCTTAACTAGCATAAAAACATTGATTCATATGAATATATTAAGTTAGAATTACATACGTCTTTGATGTAGAATGTCTTCATGAAGCTTGAGTGCCTAGTGCCCCAAGTGTGACAAGTCAAATAGTTCACACAACACCAAATACAATTGGACTAGATTAGAGAGAAATCCACACTTCATAAAAATCGGCTAGCCCTTTCACATATGATCTAGTGCCAATTTTGTCAACAGTAAGATGCTTATATAGTTAGTGACAATTAGGGTGAACCCTAATTGTGATGGCTTTCCATTTCCTTGGATCCATGGGTTCAAATACACCATGGAGCATCTTATGGGTTTAAGCCCAACTTGACAATCCATGAAGCATTAGCCCACTATTCAAATATGGATGATTTACACAATCAACCCATATATTTAATTAGTCTTCTTTTGATCACTTAATTAATCCTAGATTAATTCTTGACCAATACTAATTAAATAATCTTATTAATATATTAGAACTTATAATATATTAACAAACCTTAAGTGTTATTTCTCCCATTTTAGTCTATCCAAATGCATGATGCCATGCAACCCAAATGGACCATGTCGGGTCGGGTCTAGTCTTACCAATTATAGTTATCGACTTAGACATTAATGCAACAGTCTCCTGATTGGATAAGTCTAAAACTATTATTGCAAGTATGACTTCAAGAACCGACTGGCAATCGTAGCTCTCAAAAGCTTATGTCGAACTCTGACCTTGCCGGTGATCTCTGGTCTTTGTCAATGACTTGTCTATTAGATAAGGCATCATATATTCCTCCATTCTAGATATCATATGGGCTGAGACATGGATTATAATCATTCTCTCTGTCCATTTGTTGTTTCCTAATTTCCGATTTATGACGACTGACTAATTGAACAAATCAAATCAGTCCAGGCCCAGCCGAGCACTTACATTTGTCATCACCAAATCATCGAGGGGACCACATATATCACTTTTATCCTGAAGGTAAAAGGAATGGATAAACATCGACTCATATAGCTTGTTCTACTACTTGTTGAATCATACACAAAGGCACGTTTTATAACATCGAGTTACCGAATGCGGTTTCGTGCAATCAATGTACAACCAACTCATAGTAACAACTCATATCTCTAGCTTTGAAGAATATAAGATATTATCATCTCATGATCACTCGTGATAAAATCCATGAAGTGATTCAAATGAGCGCGGGTTGAATCCAATACTCACAACTTATGAGCACTCATGAGTGTTATAGAACAACTTTGTCCACCAACTTGGACCTCTAATAGCCAACCCATGATAGTCTTGATTCATATCTACTTCCAACATATGACCGACTGTGGATGGTTTGAATAGCTTAGTCTTTCTGAAAGAATAACCTAGCTATTATTGAAGACAAAACATGCAAAGTGAAACACAAGAATAAATGAATCTAATATGGTATCAAAACCTATGAATATAAATAAAACACTTTCTATTTATCACCATACTGATTACTCATTATTCATTGTTTCAGTTTTATCAACTTTCTACTTCAATTAAAAAACACTAGGTATCCCATGCTCCAAGAATGTACACTATGTTTTCTAAACAATAGCTTTGCCATACACCAAGTATGAACTTTATGTTGTTCTATGATCCTTTTCTTTGTGAATTAGATCAATTGAACATAATTTCAATAAATCTCTTTTTACACTCCCAATTCCTTGTCTTAAATGTAAAAATTCCAAATTCCTACCATTTATCGAAATATGTTTAGATTTTAAACTTATATGCACCGTTCATCTTGTAATGATTATGCACAAAGCCACAAAGGCTTGACAACAATCATTACAGAGTATCCCAATGGAGAGCAATTCCATGGAAATGATGTCTCAGATTCAAAGCGCATTGCTTTGAACATGCTTCTTGCATTAAGTTTCTTTAACCTTACACAAATTGCTTCCACCTATGAAGACAACTCTATATTCCCATTTTGACTACCACTTCTGAACAAGAGTTGCCTCTTTTCAGACTATGTCAAAATGGTCCTTCCAATATTAACAGTATACTTCCAACTGTCCTTGAGCAACCAATCTTTGGTAAACCTTAGATTGTCCTTGACAATTGCTTAATCACTTTAGTCATATCCAATTCTAGACATTGTTCCCCTTAATTCCCCAAGGCATTTGGAAAATTCAGAAAGGATAAATATTATAGCACATGTAATCGATCTTGTACCCAAAGTAAATGGGACACGATTCATGATGTTTCACATAAAGACATGGTTCTAGATCAGTCTTTTGCCATAATAATTTTTGTTTGCCATATTCTCAAAATTTGACTAGGAAAAGGGATGTCATAATCATAATCGAATTTTGAGAACGCAATATATAGAATTTTTCCTTATGTTGAACAATCCCATCATGAAATTCATATATATATTCTTGACTAAAGGTGATTAAAATCTCAATATAAGCTCTTTAGAATGATTATAAACTCAATCTAAGCTCTTCATAATTGAAATAAAGTATAATTTCCTCTCCCATAATTATAGCAAAACAACTTTTTCAACCCCTGCAACCTCACGAATTGAAACTTTTGTTTTCTATAATTAACATTGCTAACTTTCAATACTGACCATAATTATCATGCTCCCACTAACATGATGATTATTAACATAACACTTATGCTCCCACTAGCTTTGACATGTATCCAGAAATCAACTGGACTTCTAGAAATCAATACTTTATTGACTTTCTTACCAAAGTTCAGATTTCTGATACTAGATTGCCTTGATAAGACTTTATGAAAATTATGCACCTCTCTTAGAAAGCTCACAGGTGTGTCTAAACAATTATGAAGAGGGATGATGTAATCATAATGTTTAGACCTTTTGTCATTCCCACAATTGCTATCTACTCAAAACCTACTTAGTGAAAGAGTTTTCTTACCATCATTTTCATGAATCGAAGAGAAACATTATGACACTTAGATTTTATGGTGTAAGTGTTCCTAACCATGTGAATTTGTCAAAACGATAATCACAAGACTAGGTTAGTGACAAATCCTAACTCATATGGATTGAAGTTGTGTAATCTTAACTTTTTGCCTCCTGGCAGCTCAAGGGACTGTCATTACTTCTAAGTAGCTATGCAAACAATTAAGAACATGTAGAACTCAAATGTATAGCCAACTTAACTGGAATGGCAAAAAAATGTCAACAGGATAGGTTATAAACCTCTACTTGTGTGCTAGTGATGAAATACAGGTTTTTATTCTTGATTACTTCTTGAAACCCTTTTAGGATCTTTTAGACTCCCACTGTCTCCTTGACCTATAAGAATTTCTTGCCAAATTATCAAGAGATAGTGTGGATTCTAATCAAGACAGACACTTAACACAATTAGCCTTAGTTGGTCTTTGTTTTATCCAAAACATCACAACTTACCAATTTCAAATGTACAAGAGCAAAACACTTTTACTCTTACATACGACAAGTGTTTTAAACCTTCTTTAAGACATGTCACTCAAGTTACAATGTTAGAGTATAACTCTATGAATTTTTTTTGGTACGCAATATGAATCATCTTCTTGATTTAACCACTTCAACAATTCATAACTCCTCTTCTTAACTATCATTAGCACTTAGAGGATAAAGTGTACTAAGGTCTCAAAATCATTAATATGATCTTAAAACATGATACTAAAGTACTCTCCCATCTTTTCCAGATTTGAGAAACTTTTATCCTTCTGCCTAATTTGATTCTTCTTATTCGTTCTGTCATACATTGAAAATTTTCCAATGTCTCAAAATTATACTTAAGCTTGTAAGTATAATCATATTTACTAAACCTTAGTAAATCATGACGAATAGTCTTATCCATCTTTTGTGGTGGAATTTGACAAATGCACAAGAAAGTGTGCCTGATCCCTTAGTCCTTCTCTTCCGTCACATATACATGTGAACACGGAACTAGTCTTAATTTTCCAAAGTTGAAAATTCTCACACATCACACTCAACACCTTGTATGAATCCAAGTTTCGGTCCAATTGAAACTTGGGCAATGAGAATATTTCCTTATTTGGTAAATCTATACACTACCATAAATGAAATAATCAAATTCATATTTCCAATATTGCTATAAACATAAAAACATCCAGTTTTCATGAATGTCATTGTAAGGATATAAAAATAAAATAAAACAAACTTTTATTTATTTTAAAATGTGGAAAAAACCTTTTCCTTACAATGTAACTTGAAATGAAAACTATGTTATTACATGTTTCCTAGCAATCTATCATAACTCCTAAGAAATAGCTCAAGAATCTGATGTTCAATCAAGCGATAGAAATCCATCTTCGCGGTCAGATTCAACATACTCTTTCTTTAAGTTTCCTTCACTTTTACTTTGATTCTTAAAACATCAACATGTGACCCAGTCACATCATGTAATAAGAATATCATAATCGAAACTTAATAGAGTTTGATTGTGGACTTTACCTGAAGTAGATCAAACTTTTTGACTTTAACAAGCTCATGATCTTTTAGGTAAATTTGGCAGCTTTGCAATCAATTCCCTTTCCTTTTTGAAAATAGAAACATATGGTCCTTTGGGAATGGTACATGGGATAATCTCAGACTTAGCCTTTCTCTTTACCATTTGGTCAACCGAGTTGACTATGGCCTATCCTTTTCCATTAGGAAAAGAATGCTTTTTCTGGATTTCCAGTGTCACCATTTTCAATGTCCATAAAGTTTTGGGAAGTCGATCTTCTAATCAAATTTGCTTTACTAGCCTTCCAAATCATTGCTGATTCAACAGTACCAAGGAAATTGATAAGATCATTAAGGGTCTTGTCTTAGTCTGTTTCATAGGATTCCCAAATGATCTCACTACGTGACTTAGAAAGTGATTGAACCACTAACTTTCTCAAGACTTTGACACCCAACTCTCCCGGCTTTTCAATATGTGACTTCATCTCCAAGATGTGATCACACATAGACCTCGCTTACCAATAGGGATTGAGTCACCTTGAACTTGTGGGTTAGGGAGAATAATTGGACTAGGTAGAGGAAGTGAAGTTCCAAGAGTTTGGGAAGATCATAGATGTCTAAACCAGACATCTTTTTGGGAGATATTCAACATAGTTGATTTAAAGTCCTTAATATAACACCCAATAAGAACTATTAAGGCTAGGACCCAACACAATATTTAATAACTTGGAAGATGGATGTCGTAATTCAAGCTATAGAATATTTGAAGGTAGGTGAATGACAATTCACCAATTTCCACCATGAAAAACATAATAAATTATTCGGTTTTTTTAATTGGATTTGAAACTCCTAGATCATTTGAGATTCATTGAACTGTTCAATGGCGTGTTTCAATCTCGAGTGTGCCCTTCAGGTTTTGTGACTGGAATGCCGAGGATCACAAAACAAGGTGTGAAGTAACCATGCAAATTACTTAGTACCCTTAAGTGTTTACCCCTCAATCGATGTGTCGGTTAACCACACACGTTCCATCGATACTATAATAAACTTTAAGTTACCCTTTGCCTACCTTGTTAAATACGAGTTAGTGTGTTGGTTAACCACACACGCTTTACTAACCGTCTTAAACCAAGTTCAAAGTGTATTGTCATGGATTAGCACCTTATTCACATTTTCCTAACTAACTAAGATTGGGTATTTATAAAAGGTCTAGTTACTTAGTATTTATCATTAATACTTTTAATGAAGGGAGAATTTATAGTCTTTTTCCTACCCGTTCGGCTAACGACCCTCCACCAGTCAAGGAAGCGATGGGTGAGAGTGGAAACCCATTAAACTGCCAATTTATAGGCAGTAAGCTAATACCCCCTTATAGACCGGCTTCGTGAGTGAGGCCTACTAACGGCAAGACTAACTTTACTCTTATACACACACACACACACACACATATATATATATATATATATATATATATATATATGTATTTACTTATAATATTATAAAGTATAAGGGTTGAATTTTAACTTTTAAAATTCTAAGGGCTCACTTGGAATTAAAGTATTCCTAAGTGAAAACTTTTCAAATTCAAAAACTTGAGGGCATGTTTTGAAACTATTCAAAACTAATTAATTCCATAACTTATGTGTTTAAAGTAGTTTTAGTTAAAAGACTCTTCAAGTTCCATAACTTGAGGACAAGTTATGGAAGACCTTAAACTAATAAAATAATGTAACTTTTCCTTATTTTGTAACTTATGGAATTACGTAAGGTTACACATTTTATTACTTAATGAAGTGACTCTTGAACCTCCATAACTTGTGGACAAGTTATAAAATCATAAAACCATTTAATGAGAACAAGACTCTTCATTTTGTAACCTTTGCCATCTTTTATGAGTTTTAAGAAACTTGAATGTGACCTTTCATGTAACTTGAGGACAAGTTACACAAACACATTTTAGAATCATCTCTTAGATTAAAATGGATTGAAAACACATAATCAATTAACTTATCTATTAATCTAAGCAACTCATATGAACAAAGATAATTCATATCAAACTTTTTCATGTAATTAGCATAACTTTTAAACTAACACAAAACATGAATCTATTGACAATTATCTTTGAAATTGGATTAGCATGAAGATTACCACATTAAAAACAAGTTTATAAGTCCATAAACAGCTTATGGTAATGTTCCTAGTCCATTTCTAGCTAAAAAACTCGAAAATATGTTGTCTGGGGCTCCTACTCAACGAGTGTATCAACCTACTTGACGAGTAGGATGATTTTCTTCATGGACTCAGCGAGTTCATTAGTGGACTCGGTGAGTCCAGTGCCCAGAAAGCCAGAAAATCAATCTTTTCAGCATTTTTCAGCAATTTGCATCTAGTATAACAAGAAAACAAGGCTAGGCTCTGATACCACTGTTGGGTTTAGAGCAATTTGCATCTAACACTCCTAAGTGTACATGAAACCCAAAATATCTTGGAGCTATGTTTTCTCTATTATACATGCAAATATGAACTTTCCAAGGTATTCATCTTAACTACCATAAGAACATTGATTCATATGAATATATCAAGTTAGAATTGCATACCTCTTTGATGTAGAATGTCTTCATGAAGCTTGAGTGCCTAGTTCCCCAAGTGTGACACCTCAAATGGTTCACACAACACCAAATACACTTGGACTAGGTTAGAGAGGTATCCACACTTCATAAAAATCGGCTAGCCCTTTAACATATAATCTGGTGCCGATTTTGTCAACCATAAGATGCTTATATAGTTAGTGAAAATTAGGGTGAACCGTAATTGTCATGGCTTTCCATTTCCTTGGATCCATGGGTTCAAATACACCATGGAGCATCCATGGAGCATCTTATGGGTTTAAGCCTAACTTGACAATCCATGAAGCATTAGCCCACTATACAATTATGGATGATTTACACAATCAACCCATATATTTAATTAGTCTTCTTTTGATCACTTAATTAATCGTAGATTAATTATTGATCAATACTAATTAAATAATCTTATTAATATATTAGAACATATAATATATTAACAAACCTTAAGTGTTATTTCTCTCATTTTAGTCTATCCAAATGCATGATGCCATGCAACCCAAATGGACCACGCCGGGTCGGGTCAAGTCTTACCAATTATAGTTATGGACTTAGACATTAATCCAACACGTAGGAGGTAGGTCCCTTCGACAATGAATGGAAGGAAGGAAGAGGAAGTTCTTGTTTGAGGTGGAGGTGGAGTTCATAGGATGCTCAAGTCAAGGTGGATATTATTCAATGTGACTCGAGCATTTGGATCATGTTCATGAAACATTTGGAGCATTTGGACATGATGGAGCACTTGGGGTTCATGGAGCATGTGACAAAGGAACGGATCTTCTGAGAGAGGAATGGATCATCAGACAATGGAACTGATCAGGTTCCCAAGGAATGGATTGTGTACAAGGGGGTTTGGTGCATGTGCAAGGAGTTTGGAGTACTTTGAAGGGATATGAAGCAACACAGGATCCTTGTTGCGCCACATGATCAAGATATTATTGAAGAGGGATGCTCTTGCGCCATCTTGTTCTGCTCTTGCGCCACGATGCTTCCTGTTGTTCCATGCAGGTACCTGTTGCTCCATGGTGATGCTATTGCTCCATGATTGATGTTGTGCACCATGCTTGATGTTCTTGTTCCATTTAGATCCCTGTTGCTCCATGAAGAAGCTGTTGCGCCATCATGGATCATCTTCGTACATGATGCGCCATATTGATTCCTTTATTGTTCCATGTTGATCCAAGTATGCCTAGAAGATGATAATGCTCAAGAATGTTCCAGAAGATGTTGCATGGCAAATTGGGATTGGTTTTCACCTTCATGGGCCAATGGACAAATGGGCTTGGCCCATTAGTGTTTTAGGTCTGATCCTTCAAGTATAAATAGGGATGCATGCTAGGTGATTTTGTATCTTGAAATCTAGAGTGATAGGAGAATCTCTGTGTAATTGTACTTGTAACCTTTGTGTTGAGAGCTCTGAAATAAAGAATACTCACCTCCTACCCATGGACGTAGGTCACCTTGACCAAACAACATAAATATTGTGTCTCGTGTGCCTTTGGTTTTGCTAGTTATCTGCTTTACTTCCTAAAAAGTGGTATCAGAGCTACAGTTTATATTCCTGTAATTGATGATGTAACACTCGTTTTTCCTGTTTGGCATAATAATAAAATATGTATTTACATCGGTCAATGGTTGTAACCTTTTAAGAATAAGTCAAATGATATTCTTTTATGTTACATCTATTTTTCAACGATAATTAATAGTTATATTTTACGACGTTAGTTATCGATTATTAAAATTAGGTAGGTCGCACAACAATATCCATTATATATTTGATAGTATTATTTTGTATTAAGATATCATATTGAAGATCATTATATATTTTATAAATATTAATTCATTATTATTATAAAACAATATTGGTATATATTAGTGAAGTTATTATAAGAATAGAAAATTGAATAATGATATATATATTTGTATATGGGTAAAATCGACATGTAGAGATGTAGAAGTTTTAATTAAAATATATATTAATTAGAAAAGGAAATGGACATATATGGATTTTATATAGATTTACAAGGGTTATATGTGTAAATTATATAAGAATTGTGAATTCATATAAAACAAAAGAAATGTACGTGTCATGCAAAATAATAAGGTACGTGGAGACTAATAGTTGAGTAATATACGAAAGAAGCATTTAATTGATGTGTAGCAATTTGTTCAAATCTTATCTCAACTTCTTCATAGTATAAATAGAGACCACCTTGAGTTTTTAAATCATACCATTAAATTTAGAAAATACATATTATTGAAAGGAGAATTTCGGTTAATAGAAGCTTGAGGAGTTACTATCGGAATTAATAACAATTTGAGATACACACTCGTCAAATCAAGTGAGTGCATAGTTACTTTCATCTTACACATATATATATATATATATATATATATATATATATATATATATATATGAAGTATTTAATATAAAATACGTGTTATGTGTATATATGTTGTTTGTTTATTTGAGATGATTTTGAATGATGTTTCATACATGTTTAAAATGATTTAAAATGTATACATTTTTTATCTACAAATATGTTGGGTATAACATGGGTAGATGAAATAATTCGATGTGTGTGAAAATGATGAGAGGCCTTGATGTTGTTGTTGTTGATTCTGTCATCTAGAGGAGTATGGATGACGACCACAAACTCTTCTAGACAATCAAGTGGAACGCTAGCAGCCTCGCAACCTGTAGGTGTTTGTGAATGATGTGTTCATATGTGTACTCCATCCCCCACATGGTTTCCTTAAGGGCATTTATTGCTAAGGAACCCCCTTAGCAGTAGTGTCCATCCCGATGATAATCCTTATGCTAGGTCCCTTATGATAGGTGTTAGGGACGTAAAGTGAGGATAACGGGAACGGGTAATCAGGTTATTGTTTGTTGATGAAGTTGAATAACTTATTTATTGTTGGTTGAAAACCTTATGTCCTCACCAAGCTCCCAATTTTGACCCACTCAGTTTTATGTATTATAGGTAATGTGTAACATCCCGAATATTAAATAAAGAAATAAATAAATAAGGGTTAATATGATTAGAAACCCTAAGATAATAATAATATGACAAGGTGTTGGCCTCGAGGAGTTAATTGTAACGATTTAAGCAGTTGGGGGTTAAAAGTGTAAAATTTTGGAGTGGTTTGTAAATATTTTCAAAGGCAGGGGCTGATTGGTAAGTTATTGGGACTTAATTGAATAGATTTTTGGGAAGGAAGGACTAGAGTGTAAATTTTGGATTCAATTTGTAATGATTTCTGAAGGCGGGGGTTATTATGTAAATTTTGTGCTTAGTTTGAAGGAAATCAGGTAAGGAGGGGCTGAATGTGATAAAATGAATGGAAGTTTGGAGGGATGCAAGATCAGCCGATAATCAATATTCCCTCCTGTGTTCATGACTCAAACCCTAATCACTATTCTATTGAGCCGCCACCGATCGGGAGTCATCCTTCTTCCACCACTCTTCTTCTTTCCGGCGAAATCGTGATCGGCGAGACCTTGTCTAGCCGTCGGAGAAGCTGCTGCCAGTAGCGTCGAGCAGCACAACGAAGTCAACCGTGAGTCGACGCTGCCCTCCTCCGGTGAAGAGTGGATTGCTAAGCCCCGGTTGTACCTCTCTCTCTTTCGTTCCGTCTTCACGTCATCCTTCCATCGGAGGCACCATGTAACCTTCTCGACTCCTCCTTGGGTGCACGATGTAGTCGTTGCCATTGTTGCCGACTTCTGCCAGCGTTTCTGTTGACTTGAGCGACATCAGCCACCAAGTAGGTGGCTGAAAGCTACCATTTCAGGTTGTATAGCATGGCTGGAGTTCATGAGCATTTTGATCCAAGGTTTGGCGCACCACCATGGCAGCCAACCATGGTGGCTGCCATTTCTATCATCTCTCGCTGCCACCAGCCACCGTGGATGGTGGCTGAGGGTGTGTTAATGGGTTAATTTTGAGTGTAAGCGTTGGTTTCAGAAATTACGAGGATTGGATGAGTGATTGTATGGCCGGAAAACCCCCCACGATCACCGTGAGGTGGTGGCTACCACCGTGAGCCGCCACTGACCACCACCGCCCGAGGTGGCAGTGTGCGGTGCCTGTTCTAATGAAACATTAATGGGCCTAAACACTTAATCTTGGAGTGGGCTGCTTCGTATTAGGCTAACAACCCTAATTACTGTTTAGAAAATCCTAATTTTTCGGTTTGTTGGTTTGGGCCAATTGGGACCCGCGCTTGGACCAATGGACTGAAGTTATAACTCATGACGATTTTATTGTATGATGGCTTAGTGGAATCATGGACTTAATGGGTTAAGTGAGAAACACTTAACCCTAATGATCATTTTATGAGGAAACCCTAATTTTTACTTGGGCCGTGTGTTGAGCCTTTTATTGGGCTTTGGTGATTAGGCCATTGATGAGCCATCCAAGAGCAGTCATGTGGACTAGAATATTTAGATGGGCTCTAGGGTAACGCCCGTGTGACGGTTTGGGCCCAATTTGGAAAATTGGGCCATAGTTGGGCCATTAGAGGACTTTTTGTGAACCCATTTGGTATTGGGCGTTGGTGGGCCCAATCGGCTTGAGTTAATTATGGACTGGGTTGGTGGACCATATTTAGACCTAGTATGTGAAGGTTGGTCTTAAATTCTAATGGGGTTAATTATGGGTTTTGACTCAGAGTTAGAGGCCGGAGTACAACAACAACATTTATAGGATTTGTTCACCAACCGAGGTGAGTCTTCTCACTATACTTTACCTTGAGTGGTAGTTATGTGTGACCGAAAGGTCTTATGTGCTTACATTGAGTATTATGTTATCCTGTTGTATGTGACATGTTATGCATTATGTCTTTGTGATTTTTGCTATGCGGAGTTTATAGACCGGACCGGAGGGTCCAACGATTCATGAGGCCAGAAGGCTCAAGCTGACCGGACCGGAGGGTCCAACGAGCTTAGGACCAGAGGGTCCACAGAGTTATGGGACTGGAGGGTCCCACTGAGACACATTGACCTAAGGGTCAACAGAGTTATAGCCTCGAGTGGCTAATATGTGTTGTATGTGGTATTTTGGGAAACTCACTAAGCTTCGTGCTTACTGTGTTATATGTTATGTGTTTCAGGTACTTCTCAGGATCACAGGAAGGCGACAACTTGATTGTACAGAAGAGATGGAGTTGTGTTCGAGGATCATGGATTTTATTTAAATAATTATGAACACGTGTTTTTGATAATTGAGATATTTAGATTTTGTGATATGTGTTGTTTATATTTATGTGATTTTAAAAATGAAAAATTTGTATGAAATTTTACTGTGTTACAATTCGGTATCAGAGCCTTGGTTTGAGGGATTCAGATGCACCTTCAGGTAGATCTGGACTCAAACTGAGGATTTGAGAAAAAAATTTTAAGGAAATGATTTTTCTAAAACGAGCAAGAGTTTCTAAAAGAATACGAGTTGGAGCAGTGTGTACAATCAGCCAGAGCCCGAACAATGATTTCCCAAAATACCATTACGTTTGTATTATGAGATATTTATGAGATATGCTATGAGATATTATGCATGTTAGACATAGGCTAGGTGTTTCATATGTTAGGACTAGAGTGGCCTGATTTGTGATGCGTTAGCCTAGGAGTTATTGTTATCTGTGATGTGCTTCTAGCAAGTGTTGACTAAGAGTATCTAGCTAGAATCCTCTAGAGAGGGTTTTGAGTAAAGGGGTAATCTAAGAGAGACACCTAGATGAGCATGTGAGGAGTCTACTGAGAGAGTAGTCAGATGCCTACGTGAGGTAAAGTTGCTTGAGTTCGGTGGTATCCTTAGAGAATGAGGAGATCAAGTGGGTAATGACCTAGAGTGGTTTACATGTTAGTAGAGATTATTTGATGCCCGAATGTTGCTTGCTTCGTGCTCTGTGGAACTCTTGATCATGAGATCCAGCTACTAAATGAATATGAAAATATTCAGGAGGTAGATGGTGTTGGGTTTTGAGCATTCTAACACTTCCTAAGTGTACATGCAACCCTAAATACCTTGGATCTATGTTTTCTCTATTATACATGCAAATAAGAACTTCCAAGGTATTATCCTAATCTAGCATATAAAACAATGGATATAGTAGGATAGAATACATACCTTTTTGGTGTAGTAAGTCTTCATGAAGCTTGAGTGCTTAGTGCCCCAAGTGTGACACCTCAAATGGAATCACAATCATCAAAACACTTGGAATGACTTGAGAGAATTCTACACTCATCAAAATCGGCTAGCCCTTTCTTCACTATCTCTAGTGGCCGATTTTTCCTCAATAATAAGATGCTTATATAGTTACACAATTAGGGTAAACTCTTAATTGTCATGGCTTTCCATTTCCTTGGATCCATGGGTACAAATACACCATGGAGCATCCATGGACCATCCTATGGGTTTTAGCCCAACTTGATTATCCATGGAGCATTAGCCCACTATACAAGTATGGATGATTTACACAATCAACCCATATATTTAATTAGTCTTCTTTTGATCACTTAATTAATCCTAGATTAATTCTTGATCAATACTAATTAAATAATCTTATTATTCTTATTATTAATATACTACAACTTATAATATATTAATAACCATAAGTGTCTTATTTCTCTCATCCAAGTGCATGATGGTATGCAACCCAAATGGACCATGCCGGGTCGGGTCAAGTATTACCAATTATAGTTATGGACTTAGACATTAATCCAACAGTCTCCCACTTGGATAAGTCTAAAACTATTATTGCGTATGACTTCAGGAACCAACCGGCAATCGTAGCTCTCAAAAGCTTCTGTCGAACTCTGACCTTGTAGATGAACTCTGACCTTTGTCAGTGACTTGTCCATTAGATAAGGGATCATATATTCCTCCATTCTAGATATCATATGGACTGAGACATGGATTATAATCATTCTCTCTGTCCATTTGTTGTTTCCCGATTTCCTATTTATGACAACTGACTAATTGAACAAATCAAATCAGTCCTGGCCCGGCCGAGCACTTCCATTTGTCATCATCAAATCATCGAGGGGCCCACAGATATCGCTTTTATCCCGAAGGTAAAAGGAACGCATAAACTTCGACTCATATGGCTTGTTCTACTACTTGTTGAATCATACACAAAAGCACGTTTTATAGCACCGAGTTACCGAATGCGGTTTCGTGCAATCAATGTACTACCAACTCATAGTAACAACTCATATCTCTAGGTTTGAAGAATATAAGATATTATCGTCTCATGATCACTCGTGATAAAATCCATGAAGTGATTCCAATGAGCGCGGGTTGAATCCAATACTCAGAACTTATGAGCACTCATGATTGTTGTAGCCTTGTCCAACACCTTAGACCTCTACAACCCATCATGACAGTCTTAATTCATATCTACTTCCAACATATGACCGACTGTGGATGGTTTGAATAACTTAGTCATTCCGGAAGAATAACCCAGTTTATTCGGGAAGTCAAAACATGCAAAGTGAAACACAATAATAATAGAATCCAATATGGTATCAACCCTTTGAACATAAATAAAACACCTTTTATTTATCACCATATGATTACACATTATTCATTGTATACTGTTTCAGCTATCAACTTTATTCTTGAATTTAAAACAATAGTTGTCCCATGCTCCAAGCATGTACACTATGTTTTCTTAAACACTAGTCATGCCATACACCAAGTATGCATACTATGTTTGTCTATGATCTTTACTTTGTGAACTAGATCCATTGAACATAACTTCAATGATTCTCTTTTCACACTCCCAAATCCTTACCGCAAATGCAGGAATTCCAAATTCATGCCATTTACTGAAATCTGTTAGATTCTAAACTTATATGCATTGATCCTCTCGTAATGATTATGCACAAAGTCATAAAGACTTGGCAACAATCATTACAGAGTATTCCAAAGGAGATCAACTCCTTGGAAATATTCTTCTTGCATTAAGTTTCCTTAATCTTACACAGATTGACGATTCTAACTTTGAAACATTTCCAGATTCCATTTTGACTATCACTTCTGAACAAGAGTTGCCTCCTTACAGATTATGTCAATATGGTCCTTCCAGAATTATCACTATACTTCCAATTGTCCTTGAGTAACCAATCTTTGGTAAACCTTAGATTGTCCTCGACAATTGTTTAATCCTTTTAGTCATATCCAGTTCTAAACCTTTTCCCTTCTTAATGCCCCAGGCATTTTTGAAAATTTTAGAACAGATGATTATAGCACATGTAATCGATCCTATATCCGAAGCATATGGGACACGATTCATGATGTCTCACATAAAGACTAAACCAGTCTTTTGCTATTACATTTCCATTTCAATTTGCCAAGTTCTCATAATTCAGATTATGAAAAGGGATGCCGTAATCATAATCGAATTTTAGAACGCAAATAATGGACTCATATACAGAATTTCCTTATGTTGAGTCATTCCAACATGAAATTCATATATATATCCTTGACTAAATGATTAAAACCTCATGATCTAAGCTTATAGATTTGAGATGAAGTATAATTTCCTCTCCCTTAATTATAGCAAAACAACTTTTCCCAATTGAAACCTTTTGTTTTCTATAATTAACATTGCTAGCTTGCAATACTTAACATAATTATCATGCTCCCACTAACATGATGATTATTAGCATATCACTTATGCTCCCACTAGCTTTGACATGTACTCAAAAATCAGCTGGACTTCTAGAAATCAGTACTTCATTGACTTTCTTACCAAAGTTCAGATTTCTGATACTAGATTGTTTTGATAAGACTTTATCAAAATCATACACCTTCCCTTAGATAGCACACTTGTGTATCTAAACAATTATGAAGAGGGATGCCGTAATCATAATGTTTAGACCTCTTTGCCACTTCTCACAAGTCCATGTTAGTGTGCCGGTTAACCACACGCGCTCCACTAACGACTTTGAGAATGCAAATATCACAATTGCTATCTAGCTAAAATCAACTTAGTGAAAGTGTTTCCTCACCATCATTTTCATGAATCGGAGAGAAACCTTATGACACTTAGATTTACTGGTGTATGTGTTCTTATCCATGTGAATTGTCAAAAACCATAGTCACAAGACAAGGATAATGACAAATCCAAACTCATATGGATTGAACTCAATCTTAACTTCTTGCCACCTGGCAGCTCAAGGGCCTGCCATTGCTTCCAAGTTGTTGTGCAACAAATTGAGAACTCTAAGAACTCATATGCAAAACCAACTTTAACTGGAATGGGCACAGACTATGTCAACACGATAGGTTATAAACCTCAAGTCGTGTGCTAGTGAAGAACTTCAGGTTTTACTCTTGATTAGTTCTTGAGACTTTCAAGACTTTTAAGACTCCCACTGACCTCTTGACCTATAAGACTCCCTTGTCAAATATCCAAGAGATAGTGTGGATTCTAATCAAGACAAACACTTCACACAATTGGCCTAAGTTGGTCTTTGTTTTATCCAAAACATCACAACTTACCAATTTCAAATGTACAAGAGTAGAAAACTTTTACTCTTACATTTGACAAGTGTTTTAAACCTTCTTTAAGACATGTCACTCAAATGACAATCTTGGAGTATGACTCTAAGACTTGTATTGGAACGAAGTATGACTCATCTTCTTGATTTAACCATTTCAACAATTCAAGTTCCTCTTCTTAGTCATAAGAATGCACTAAGATTTCCTTAGAGAACTAATTTTGATATGGTTTCTTAATCATTAAGATGATCTCAAAACTGATACTAAAGTACTCTCCCATCTTTTCAGATATGAGAAACTTTTATCCTTCTGCCTAATTTGATTCTTCTTAACGATCTTTAGTGGTGGACTTAATCAGTGCACAAGAATGTGTACTCGATCCCTAAGTCCTTTACTTGACTCACACATCCATGTGAACAAGTAATTAGTCTTAATTTTCCAAAACTTGAAAGTTCTCATTCATCATGCTATACAACTTGCATGATTCCAAGTTCCGGTCCAATTGAACCTTGGATGATGAGAATCTTTCCTTATTTGGTAAATTTAGACATTACCACAAATGAAAGAATCAATTTCATATTTCCACTCTTGCTCTTAACGGAATTATATAAGCAACAATTTTTCCTCAAATGCCATTGTAAGGATATTTTAAAATAAATAAAATCAAAAAATTTTCTTTTATTTTAAAACTTTGCGGAAAAACTATCCTTACAATCCATATGAAAACTTGTTGTTATCTATTCCTAAGCAATATCTCATAACTCCTAAGAAGTAGCTCAAGAATCCGATTTTTCAAACTATGCGATAGAAATCCATCTATGCGATCAGATTCAGCATATTCTTCCTTTAAGTTTCTTCACTTCCTTTGATTCTTAAACCATCACCATGCGACCCGGTCACATCATGTATCAAGAATCTCATAATAGAAACTTAACAGAGTTAGATAGTGGATTTTACCTGAAGTAGAGTCAAACTTATTGACTTTAACATCCTTAGGTAAATTTGGCAGCTTCGCAACCAATGCCCTTTCTTTGGCAATACAAACATATGGACCCTTTGATAATGGTACACAGGACTATCACAGACTTAGCTTTTCTCTTTACCATTTGGTCAACCGAGTTGACTATAGCCGATCCCTTTCCATTGGGAAGAGAATGCTTTACTGGATATCCAATGTCATCATTGTCAATGTCCATAAAGTTTTAGGAAGTTGATCTTAGCAAATAGATAAGATCATTAAGGGTCTTGTCATAGTCTGTTTCATAGGTGTCCCAAAGGAACTCACTATGTGACTTAGAAAGTGATTGAACCACCAACTTTCTCAAGACTTTGACACCCAACTCTCCCAGCTTGTCAATATGTGACTACATCTCCAAGATGTGATCACACCTAGACCTTGCCTTGCCAATAGGGCTTGAGTGACCTTAAACTTTTCAAGAACTTGTGGGTTAGGGAGAATAGTTGGAGGAGGAGAAAGAAGTATGATATCCATGGGACATCATCTTCATTAGGAAACCTTGTTTCAAGAGATTTGGGAAGATCATAGGTGTCTAAACCAGACATCTTTTGGGAGATATTCAAGATAGTTGATTTAAAGTCCTTAATATGACACCCAATATGAAATATTAAGGCTAGAACCCAACAAACTATTTTATAACTTAGAAGAGGTATGCCGTAATCCAAGCTATAGAATATTTGAAGGTAGGTGAATGACGATTCACCAATTTCCACCAAGATAAACGAAATGTATAATTAGGTTTTAATTGGTTTTGAAACTCCTAGATCTTTGAGATTCATTGAACTTTTCAAAGGCATGTTTCAATCTCGAGTGTGCCCTTCAGGTTTTGTGACTGGGATGCCGAGGATCACAAAACAAGGTGTGAAGTAACCATGCAAATCACTTGGTACCCTTAATAAATTACCCCTCAATCGATGTGCCGGTTAACCACACACGCTCCATCGATACTATGATAAATATTAAGTCACCCTTTACCTACCTTGTTAAGTCCAAGTTAGTGTGCCGGTTAACCACACACGCTCCACTAACGACTTAGACAAAGTGTAAAGTGTAATTTCATGGATTAGCACCTTATTCACATTTTTCCTAAGTAACTAAGATTGGGTATTATTAAGAGTTTAGTTACTTAGTATTATCATTAATACTTTTAATGAAGGGAGAATTCTAGTCCTGTCAAACCCGTTCGGCTAACGACCCTCCACCAGTCAAGCAAGCGGTGGGTGAGAGTGGACACCCATTAAGTTGCCATTTTATAGGCAACAACCTTATACCCACCTTATAGACCGGTTTCGTGAATGAGGCGTACTAGCGGTAAGACTGACTTTACTCTTATACATATATATACTATTATCTTATAATATTATAAAGTATAAGGGTTGAATTTTAACTTTTAAAATTCTAAGGGCTAACTTGGAATTAAAGTATTCATTAGAGAAAACTTTACAAATTCCAAAACTTGAGGGCAAGTTTTGAAACTATTCAAAACTAATTAATTCCATAACTTATGTGTTTAAAGTAGTTTTAATCCAAAAACTCTTCAAGTTCCATAACTTGAGGACAAGTTATGGAAGACTTTAAACTAATAAAAGAATTAACTTTTCTTTATTTTATAACTTATGGAATTAATTAAGGTTACACCTTATTTTATTTTATTTTTATTTTATTAAATGAAGAGACTCTTGGTCCTCCATAACTTGAGGACAAGTTATGGAGTCATAAAACCATTTAATTAGAACTAGACTCTTCATTTTGTAACCTTTGCCAATTTTTATGAGTTTTATGATTCTTAAATGTGACTTTTCATATAACTTGAGGACAAGTTACAAAAACACATTTTAGAATCAATTCTTAGATTAATTTGGATTAAAACCAACTATCACATAATTTTCATCATTAATCCAAATTCACTCATAAAACAAGATAACACAAAAAACTTTTGGTGATCCATAACTTATTCTTAAGTTATGTAATCCTTTAAAACATTAACACCAAATTTTGTAACTCCAAAAAAACTTCTTTTAAAACTAATAAAATAATCATATTATTTTATCTTTTATTAAATTTGACCTAATTCAACTCATAAAGCAAATTATTCAAATTTTACAAATAATTAGTTTTTCACAAGAACAAGTAATTATTTTAAAATTTGACAAACTTCATGTTTTTTTTTCCAACTTTGAAAATAAAATATTTGCATCAATATAACAGAAAACAACCCGTGGCTCTGATACCACTGTTGGGTTTTGAGCATTCTAACACTTCCTAAGTGTACATGCAACCCTAAATACCTTGGATCTATGTTTTCTCTATTATACATGCAAATAAGAACTTCCAAGGTATTATCCTAATCTAGCATATAAAACAATGGATATAGTAGGATAGAATACATACCTTTTTGGTGTAGTAAGTCTTCATGAAGCTTGAGTGCTTAGTGCCCCAAGTGTGACACCTCAAATGGAATCACAATCATCAAAACACTTGGAATGACTTGAGAGAATTCTACACTCATCAAAATCGGCTAGCCCTTTCTTCACTATCTCTAGTGGCCGATTTTTCCTCAATAATAAGATGCTTATATAGTTACACAATTAGGGTAAACTCTTAATTGTCATGGCTTTCCATTTCCTTGGATCCATGGGTACAAATACACCATGGAGCATCCATGGACCATCCTATGGGTTTTAGCCCAACTTGATTATCCATGGAGCATTAGCCCACTATACAAGTATGGATGATTTACACAATCAACCCATATATTTAATTAGTCTTCTTTTGATCACTTAATTAATCCTAGATTAATTCTTGATCAATACTAATTAAATAATCTTATTATTCTTATTATTAATATACTAGAACTTATAATATATTAATAACCATAAGTGTCTTATTTCTCTCATCCAAGTGCATGATGGTATGCAACCCAAATGGACCATGCCGGGTCGGGTCAAGTCTTACCAATTATAGTTATGGACTTAGACATTAATCCAACAGATGGTTGGCATCATAAGGAGTTCTTCAGCAGCTGATGGCGGGAAATGTGAGAACCTAGGAAGAGCCTAGGAATGGGTAACCCTAGTGAGATGAGTACACTGACAGAGTTGGATATTTCGCAGAGGAGTGAACACGCATGACGGGGTTGGTTAGTGAGAAGGTCGAGCAGCTACTTAGGGACTCAGAGATGGTCCGTGTGAAAAGTATGGGTAGATGTGGCAGGTAGTATAGGCCCGTACTACTGAAAGCATAGGACCCATACTCGATACAGAAGACATTCTGGAGGTTCTAAGTAGCAGATCAAGAGGTGACTTCATGGTTCGAGTACCATGATTCGTAGCAGATCGAGAGGTGGTTTCATGGTTCGAGTACCATGATTTGTAGCAGATCAGGAGGTGATTTCACGGTTCGAGTACCATGATTTGTAACAGATCGAGATGTGATTTCACAGTTCGAGTACCATGATTTGTAGAAGATCAAGAGGTGATTTCATGGTTCGAGTACCATGATTTGTAGCAGATCGAGATGTGATGTCATGGGTCGAGTACCATGATTCGTAGCGGAGTGAGCAGAGATAACATGGCTCGGGTACCATGATTCATAGCAGATCGAGGGGTGGACACATGGTTCGAGTACCATGACCCATGGCGGTTAGTGTTACTGGTTCTACCAGTTATACCGTGGTGATTGGTTAGACTGAGATCATATGTGAAAGAGTATGGGGCCAGAGGGCGACGATGAACGAGTTTTAATGGAGAATTCCTTGAGAGGGAAATTGAGTTAGCTTCTAGATATTTTTGTTAAGATGGAAGATGAAGTCGCAAGGTTCAAGGATGAGTAGAGATGGCGGTTATGGAGGATGGCGACATGAGTTGACCTTCTGTGACATGGATGGTATTATTTCCGTTTCCTCTGGGAAACACAAGAGGTGTTGAGAATTCGGTTTCCAAGCTTAGGGGTAGAACCTTGCGGGTTAGCATTGATGGCGCACTTCCATCAGAGTATTAGGGTAGTATGTCTACCAAGGGGTAATGTTAGAGCATGAGCAGATGTTTAGCGGGGACTGAGATGGTTAAGGACAAGGATACACCCTATTTAAGCATAGTAGGGCATGTATTAGCTGCAACGACAGACGAACAAGAAGAGGATATTGGGGCGGTGGCTCTTATTGTCTATGAGGAGTATCGAGTATGGTAATGAGGACTCCGCTCTTATTACAATCCACATGATGGAACGTTGATTGAAGAGTTGAGGATGAGGAGTATGATAGTTCATTATTTCAGGTTAAGAGTCAGAGTTACTACTGGACGGTTGAGATGTCCAATACTGGGATGACACGAGATTCTGAATGACTAGGAGTAGTCATGATGAGAAGTTTCTGAGGATTTCATCTGAGATTCGAGTAATGGGAGTTGCTAGATCTCCATCGGGGAGATCATTAAGCATTACATATCACCTCCCAAGAGTAAGTGCGATGTTACTGGTAAAAACAATATGTGGGATAGATTGTTGATGAACCAATTGGTGATGGTTCGACCCCTGAGTGGGGGAGGATTGGGTGCTTTTGGGGAGATTAGAGATCTGTTGAAGAGCGGATAGAGAACTGGATATAGAGACTTGCGGTGGGGATTCCTTAGACCAGGATTATTGATGGTCAAGGCAAAGTGCAGAGCGAGATAGTGCATATGGTACGTGTTCAAGAAAGGATGAGTGTCTGCACAACAGGTGCCCGTTGGGCAGAGTCCTTGTAGTAGTTAAGAGTTTCTCGAGGTGGATGGTTCGATGAATGGATTGTTATATGCTCTTTGAAAAGGGTAAGAGATGATCGTGTAACCAGCTTCAGAGTCGGTATGAATATCCTTGCAGAGGTTTGAGCGACATAAGAGGGAGTTTAGGATTGTCGACATTGTGTTCTGAGTCATCGACGATTTCTCTGTGTTTCAAGTTGAGGATTGGGATTTTCAAAGTTATAAGATGTGTGAGAGGAAGATCATTTGTTAGATTCTGACAAAGTACATTGCAGTATCTAAGTATGATGTCATGAGTAGGAGATCAGTGATGGTGTGCCGAGACATCCGGGTATGATGACCAAAAATTTCAGTTTATTTCGAGTCTTGAGTTATGAGATGTCGAGTGGTGTATCAAGTATCTATGGTTCCGGTGGGGGCCCTTCAACTAATTGACATCAAATGGATTTATCCGAGAATGTAAATTGCAGCAAGAAAAAGAGGTTTTGTCACGACGGTGGTCATCCAAAGTAGTGATGCTTTGCCTGGATGGGTGTGTGTGTACCTACCTATGATGGGCCGCAGACCATGAGTTAATGATCGCAGTGTGGTGTCAGCCTGAGGATGAGATTGTGAAGTCATAAGAGTAAGTGCGGTAAGACTGCGGGGAGCCATAATACTCACTATTTAGTGAGGGGTCTGGTGATGCTACGGGGAGCCGTAGTACTCACTATTCAGTGAGAGGTTTTAGTGATGCTACGGGGAGCCGTAGTACTCAGTGTTTAGTGAGAGGTCATTGTGATACTTCGGGGAGCCATAGTACCCACTAGTCAGCGAGAGAATGTTGTGATGAAGTGCTCTCTGATTAGATCTTGATGCATAAGAGTTTTAGGCTTGGGTAGCCTTAATAATTGAGTCCGTGGGACCCAGGTGGCTAGGCCAGGGGCGAGACTGTGGTCTCCATGAAGGTTGGGATCCGTTATATCACGTATTGAGTAGAGGTTGTGGCACATTGGAGGGAATCTGATAAGTAATGTATGCATAGATTCGTGAATCACTGGTTGTGAGTTGAGTATCAGATTGGATTTGAGTTGTTCCAATTCTGCTGTTGAATCAGACTCTTGAGCTTGAGTTTGGCCCTATCTGTGTAAAGTATAAATGAGATGATATTTCAGATTCCTGATGGTTTTCATTTGAAGTGGTTTTGGGTTGCATCTGATGTTCTAGACCTGGGAGGGTCGTTTCGATTGGTTCGAGAAGGATCGCAACATTCGTAGAGTTAGTGAATGGTAGGTGACAGAGGTCGTAAATTATGTGTGACTGCAGATCGGTTGTAGCATTGTTTGATGTAGAGTGAACTTCGTGGTGTGTACAATGTGGTTAGTTGAGATAGCTCGGTTGGATTCAATGGCTGGGGTTTCGCTTGGACTTGTGGCCATGTCGTTCAAGAGGTCGGGCGTGTAAGGGATGTTAAGGAATGATTTCGAGGACGAAATCTAACTTAAGTGGGGGAGAGTAGTAACATCCCGAATACTAAATAAATAAATATATAAATAAATGAGGGTTAATATGAGTAGAAACCCTATGATAATAATAATATGGCAAGGTGTTGGCCTCGAGGAGTTAATTGTCACGAATTAAGCAGTTGGGGGTTAAAAGTGTAAAATTATGGTATGGTTTGTAAATATTTTCAAAGGCAGGGGCTAAATGGTTAGTTATTGGGACATAATTGAATATATTTTTGGGAAAGAAGGACTAGAGTGTAAATTTTTGATTCAATTTGTAATGATTTATGAAGGCGGGGGTTATAATGTAAATTTTGTACTTAGTTTGAAGGAAATCGGGTAAGGAGGGGCTGAATGAGATAAAAGGAATGGAAGTTTGGAGGGATGCGAGATCAGCCGATGATCAATTTTCCCTACCCTGTTCATGACTCAAACCCTAATCACTACTTTATTGAGCCGCCACCGATCGGGAATCATCCTTCTACCACCACTCTTCTTCTTTCCGGCGCAATTGTGATCGGCGAGACCTTGGCTAGCCGTCGGAGAAGCTGCTACGAGTAGCGTCGAGCAGCACAGCGAAGTCAACCACGAGTCGACGTTGCCCTCCTCCAGTGAAGAGTGGATTGCTAAGCCCCGACTATACCTCTCTCTCTTTCGTTCCGTCTTCACGTCATCCCTCCATCGGAGGCACCAGGTAACCTTCTTGACTCCTCCTTGGGTAAGTGATGTAGTCGTTATCATTGCTGTCAGCTTCTGCCGGCGTTTCTGTTGACTTGAGCGACATCAACCACCAAGTAGGTGGCTGAAAGCTACCATTTCGGTTTGTATAGCATGGCTGGAGTTCATGAGCATTTTGATCCAAGGTTTGGCGCAACACCATGGCAGCCAACCTTGGTGGCTGCCGTTTCTATCATCTCTCGCCGCCACCAGCCACCGTGGATGGTCGATGAGGGTGTGTTAATGGGTTAATTTTGAGTGTAAGTGTTGGTTTCAGAAATTATGAGGATTGGATGAGTGATGGTATGGCTGGAAAACCCCCCACGACCACCGTGAGGTGGTGGCTGCCGCCGTGAGCCGCCACCGACCACCACCGCTCGAGGTGTCAGTGTGCGGTGCCCGTTATAATGAAACACTAATGGGCCTAAACACTTAATCTTGGACTGGGTTGCTTCGTATTGGGCTAAGAACCTTAATTAGTGTTTAGAAAATCCTAATTTTTAGGTTTGTTGGTTTCGGCCCATTGGGACCTACGCTTGGACCAATGGACTGGAATTATAACTCATGACGATTTTATTGTATGATGGCTTAGTGGAATCATGGACTTAATGGGTTAAGTCCTAAATGGGTTAAGTGAGAAACACTTAACCCTAATCATCCTTTTATGAGGAAACCCTAATTTTTACTTGGGCCGTGTGTTGAGCCTTTTATTGGGCTTTGGTGATTAGGCCATTGATGAGCCATCCAAGAGCAGTCATGTGGACTAGAATATTTAGATGGGCTCTAGCGTAAGGCCCGTGTGAGGGTTTGGGCCCAATTTGGAAAATTGGGCCATAGTTGGGCCATCAGAGGACTTTTTGTGAACCCATTTGGTATTGGGCCTTGGTGGGCCCAATCGACTTGTGTTAGTTATGGACCGGGTTGGTGGACCATATTTAGACCTAGTATGTGAAGGTTGGTCTTAAATCCTAATGTGGTTAATTATGGGTTTTGACTCTGAGTTAGAGGCCGGAGTACAACAACAATATTTATAGGATTTGTTCGCCAACCGAGGTGAGTCTTCTCACTATAATTTACCTTGAGTGGTAGTTATGTATGACCGGAAGGTCTAATGTGCTTACTTTGAGTATTAAGTTATCCTCTTGTATTTGACATGCCATGCATTATGTCTTTGTGATTTATGGTATGCGGAGTTTATAGACCAGACCGGAGGGTCCAACGATTCATGAGGCCGGAAGGCTCAAGCAGACTGGACCGGAGGGTCCAACGAGGTTTGGACCAGAGGGTCCATAGAGTTATGGGATTGGAGGGTCCCACTGATACACATTAACCAGAGGGTCAACAGAGTTATAGCCTCGAGTGGCTAATATGTGTTGTATGTGATATTTTGGGGAACTCACTAAGCTTCGTGCTTACCGTGTTATATGTTATGTGTTTCAGGTACTTCTCAGGATCACGGGAAGGCGACAGCTTGATTGTACACACGAGATGGAGTTGTGTTCGAGGATCCTGGATTTTATTTAAATAATTATGAACACATGTTTTTGATAATTGAAATATTGAGATTTTGTGATATGTGTTGTTGATATTTATGTGATTTTAAAAATGAAAAATTTGTATGAAAATTTACGGTGTTACATAGTGGCGCTCGGGCATAGATGTGTTGTTTTTGATGAGGGATTACGGATATAGGCCTATACATATGAAATAATGTAGTAAGGCTTATATTTTGTTGTGTATACTTTCGATGGAACTGGAGGTGTCATTACCCTAACCCGGTGGTTCGAGAAAATCGAATCTATTTTCGAAATCTGTGCTTGCTCTAAATCTGATAAGCTGAAGTTCGCCGCCTGGATGTTCACCGATAAAGCCTTGACTTGGTGGAATGGCCGAGTAAAATCCTTAACTCTACTTGTAGCCAAGGCTATGGGTTGGGAAGCCATGAAGGATCTTCTACTTGCTGAGTACTGCCCACGGGGCGAGATGCAGAAATTGGAGCATGAAATTTGGAATCTAAAGATGAAGTGTTCCGACATCGCCACTTACACCTCCAGATTCGAAGACCTGGCACTTCTCTGTCTGGGAATGGTTACCCCGGAAAGTAAAAAGATTGAAAGATTTATCTGGGGGCTGACCCAGCCAACCAAAGGGAATGTTTTGGCTGCAAAGCCAGACACTTTCGACAACGCTAAATGTCTGGAGCAAACCCTGATTGATCACGGAGACAATCCCGATGAGGAGGTCACCACTCCTGAACCGGTTAAAGGTAGTGGTGGTAGTAAAAAGAAATTCTGGAACAAATAGAAGGCCCAAGGTCCACAAGGATCCTCTAAGAAGCAGCAAACTGTGGCAGTCCACGCTGCTACTACCCCTGCTGTTGTTTCTGCCGTCGGATCCACCGCTCAGACTCCTGCCAGCGGATACACTGGTACCCTTCCATGGTGCAGTAAGTGCAGCTATCATCATCGTACTCCCGGGCCATGTCGTGAAAGACTCTGCAACAACTATGGCAAGAAGGGCCACCTTGCTCGAAACTGCAAAAAACCAGTCCAATCAACCAATCAAACTTCCGGAGCAGGTGTCGGTCAGACCTGCTACGGATGTGGTGAAATCAGGCATTTTAAGAGGAACTGCCCCAAAGCGACAACAACTAGCAACACTGGGAGAGTCCTAGCTCTGGGACGAGAGGAGGCAGTCGCCGATCCCACTGTTGTCTCGGGTACGTTCCTTCTCGACAACTCTTACGCTAGTATCCTTTTCGATTCTGGTGCTGAACGTACTTTTTTTAGCCATTCATTCAAAAGCCTTCATAAACATAATCCCCAACCATTAACCGAAAGATTTACCGTCGAGATGGCTAACGATGAGAAAGAATGTGCTAGCGATATATTCATAGGCTGTACCCTTACCTTGAACGACCATTCTTTTCCCATCGATTTTATGTCAGTCTCCATAAAGAGCTTTGATGTTATCATTGGCATGGATTGGTTGAGTCCCAAGCATGTTGATATCCTTTGTTTCGAAAAAGCCATCCGTCTCAATCTCCCCTCTGGCCAGACTCTCTTGATCTATGGCGATAAGCTTAGCTCCAATCTTCGCATCATTTCCTGCATCAAAGCTCAAAAGCTTCTGTGAAAGGAGTGCCATGCATTCCTAGCCCATGCAATCAACAAAAAACAAGAAGTTAAAAACCTCGAGAGCATACCCGAAGTCTGTAACTTTCCTGATGTCTTTCCTAAAGAGCTCCCGGGAATTCCTCCTGAACGTCAAGTTGAGTTTCACATTGATCTAATTCCTCAAGCTAACCCTGTAGCCAAATCTCCATATCGTTTAGCGCCAGCAGAAATGCAGGAGTTATCCAGTCAGCTTAATAAGCTACACAGCAAAGGGTTCATCAGACCAAGTTCCTCACCCTGGGGAGCTCCGGTATTGTTTGTAAAGAAGAAAGACGGATCCTTCCGGATGTGCATCGACTACCGTGAGCTGAATAAGTTGACCGTCAAGAAACGATATCCTCTTCCTCGAATAGATGACCTTTTCGATCAACTTCAGGGACCCAGCTACTTCTCAAAGATAGACCTTAGGTCAGGGTACCATCAGCTACGAGTTCATGAGAATGATGTTTCTAATACAGCATTCAGGACGTGATATGGTCACTACGAGTTCGTAGTGATGTCCTTCGGTCTAACCAATGCACTGGATGTGTTCATGGACCTGATGAATCGGATGTGTCGTCCCTTTTTAAACAAGTTCGCCATCGTGTTCATTGACGACATACTTGTCTACTCCAGAAGCGAAGAAATCACAAACAACACTTGAGATTAGTGTTGGAAACCCTTGGATCCAAAAACTTGTACGCGAAATTCTCTATGTGTGAATTCTGGATTCGGAAAGTAGCCTTCCTTGGTCATGTGGTAAGCAAGGATGGTATACATGTGGATCCTTCCAAGATCAATGCGATAGAGAATTGGTCGGCACTGAAGACACCCACAGAAATTTGTCTATTCTTCGGTCTCACCGGCTATTATCTTAGATTCATCCAGAATTTTTCCAGAGTCGCAAAACCCTTAACTACTCTAACACAGAAAGCTATACCCTTTTGTTGGAGTGAAAAGCAAGAAACTGCATTCCAAACGTTAAAGAAAGCCTTGTGCAGCACACCTATCGTGTCCCTTCCCGAAGGGACGGAGCACTTCGTTGTTTACTGCGATGCGTCCAATGAGGGTTTAGGCTGTGTGCTTATGCAGAGAGGAAAAGTTATCGCTTATGCCTCGAGACAACTGAAGGCACACGAAGTCAACTACACGACTCATGACTTGGCATTAGGAGCAGTGGTCTTCGCACTGAAGATTTGGAGACATTATCTCCACGGAACTAAATGCACGATCTTCACTGACCATAAAAGCCTACAACACATCTTCAATCAGAAATACTTAAACATGAGGCAGCGGCGATGGGTAGACCTGCTCAGTGATTACGAGTGTGAAATCTGCTACCATCCCGGCAAGGCAAATGTGGTGGTAGATGCCCTTAGCCGAAAGGAAACTTCAAGCCGCAAGGTGAAGACATTGACAATGATCATCCATTCTCACTTATCCATGCAAATCCGAGAAACTTAGTTGGAAGCCCTTAAACCAGAGAATGTGTCGAGCGAAGCCTTGAGGGGAATGGATAAGAAAATTGATATCAGAGGTGACAGAGTCTACTGTTTCATGGACCAAATCTGGACCCCAAAGTTCGCAGGATTCAAGGAAGTTGTCATGGAGGAAGCACACAAGACCAAATACTCTGTTCACCTGGGTTCGGATAAGATGTACCTGGATCTCAAGAAACAATATTGGTGGCCAAACATGAAAGCCGAGATTGCTACCTTTGTGGGTAAGTGTCTGACTTGCGCCAAGGTGAAAGTTGAATACCAGAAACCCTCGGGTCTACTCCAGCAGCCCGAGATACCCAAGTGGAAATGGGAGATGATTACCATGGATTTTATCACCAAGTTACCCAAATGTCTGAGTGGGTACGATACCATTTGGCCAATTGTCGATCGTTTGACAAAATCCGCTCACTTCATTCCGATTAAAGAGTCGTTCAAGATGGAAAGACTCACGCGAATCTACATCCAAGAGATACTTTGACTGCATGGTGTACTTGTGTCCATTATCTCCGATAGAGATAGCAGGTTTACCTCCAGATTTTGGCAGTCTCTCCAGAAGGCTCTTGGAACTAAACTAGACATAAGCACGGCCTATCATCCTCAGACAGACGGACTAAGTGAGAGAACTATCCAAACCCTGGAAGACATGCTTAGAGCATGTGTCATCGATTTCGGAAAGTCGTGGGACACACATTTGCCTTTGATCGAGTTCTCGTATAACAACAGTTACCACATCAGCATCAAGGTTGCCCTCTTCGAAGCTCTCTACGGTTACAAGTGCAAATCTCCTATGTGTTGGGCAGACGTAGGAGACACGCAGCGGGCCAAGATTCGATTCCCCGACAGTGTTCTCATTGGTCCTGAAATCATCTGCGAAACCACTGAAAAGATCATCCAAATATGAGAACGACTGAAAGCCTCACGAGACCGACATAAAAGTTACGCCGATAAACGACAAAAACCTCTAGAATTCGAGGTTGGAGATCATGTCATGTTGAAGGTCTTGCCCTGGAAGGGTATGATACGCTTTGGAAACCGCGGAAAACATAACCCGAGGTACATAGGACCCTTCGAGATCCTCGGTAGGATTGGTCCTGTAGCCTATAAACTCCGATTACCCCAAGAGCTTAGCAACATACATCCTATATTCCACGTCTCGGATCTTTAGAAGTGCCTATTTGAAGAAACCCTAGTAATCCCTCTTGGTGAGATCGAGATCAACGAGAACCTGAACTTTGTGGAAGAACCAATCGAAATCATGGATCGAGAGATCAAACGTACGAAGCAAAGCCGCATCCCGATAGTGAAGGTTCGCTGGAATGCCAAGCGGGGACCCGAGTTCACTTGGGAGCGTGAAGACTCGATGAAACAGAAATATCTGCATCTCTTTCCAAATCCATGATTTGTATCTTAATTTAGAATTTCGGGACGAAATTCCCTCTAACGGGGGGATAATGTGACAACCCGAAGTTTATTCCATCGATGTAACCCGTTTTTGTCAATAAAACTCGTCTTTATCGATTTGTTCCGTTTACATCTTGAATTAAATTATTTAATTTGAGACTTTCATTATGACGTCGTGAGTGTTCAAACCCATTAGAAACACGTGAAAATACCCTCGTTATTTATTCGGAAATTTTTTAATTATAACTAAGTCGGGTTACGACAACTAAATCGGGTATGACCATAAGCTCCGTTTAACGTCGGTATCTATCCTAGCTTGTTTCTAAGCTTGTTTATAAGGGATTGACTGACCACTCCGGGCCATAAACTCAAGCCCTATATAAGGGATTGACTGACCACATTTTGAAGCTTTTTCACTCTCTTAAAACACTTTCTCTCACTACTCTCTCTCTAAAAATCGAGTTTGATCCAAAAACACCCCTTCCAACCTTCAAATTGGTAAGTAATCTATCCTAGCTTGTTTCTAAGCTTGTTTATCATGCAAATTCGTGTTTAAACCATCCAAATGGATCACAAACAAGTTTTTATGGTTTGGGAACACCTCCCAAAACCGTGAATTCTTTTAAATGGGGTTTTGAAGCCCCAAAACCCTTCCAAACCACATCTAGTGCTTAGTTATGACCTTTGCACTTGCAGGAATGGACTTAGAACACCAAAATCTTACCATTTGAGGAGTAAACATGAGTTTATGGCCCAAGAACATTCTAGGACCATAAACCCTCATTCATAGACTATAAACACCTTTTAAGGTGTTAAATTGCCCCTTACATACGTCCAAAAGCTTCTATGAGCCTCCATAAGTGCATAGAACCTTATATTCCTTCATGAGAAGCACCAAAACAGACACAAATGAATCACACTTGAGTTTACGGCCCAAGAACATTCTTGGACCGTAAACACCCCTTCTTAGACCATAAACACCTCCAAAGGGTGCTAAAGTGCCCTTAACACCTTGTATGGCCTAGAGTTGGACCTAGAACTTTGTATGCTTAACCTACAACCACCAAAACACATGATTCATGGACAAACATGAGTTTACTGCTGTAAACTCATGTGTTTACGGTAGTAAACTCCCAAAGAACTGTAAACTCCTTTTCCTAGGTCAATTCAAGTCCCAATCACTTCCTAAGCCATGTAATCAACCTTAGAACCTTCCCTTGTGCATTGTAAGACCGTTTAGCATCCAAGATTACACCACCCACGAGTTTACGGCCGTAAACTCATGGGGATATGGTCATTGGACCGTAAACTCCCCTAAGGGTTTACTCTTGAAGAGTAAACTCTTTATCTAGGCCCTACAAACCCTTAGATGCAACCCGGATCATTCTAAGCACTTGATATAAAGTGTTTTCGCACCTCGAAGTATATTCTTTATTAATTAGTATTTCAAGGTCTAATTAGATACAAATGTGTATCTCTTCATATTACATAGGAACCTCGCGTGTTTTCAAGCCCCGAACTGATGTTTAGCACCCAAACCGACACATTCCTCGACTGGTGAGTTCATACCACTACGCCTTTTTCCAAGTTTTTCAATTTTTTCAGGGGGGGATACAATCAAATTATAAATGTTTTCGAAACATAAAACTGATGTAATTCTATAAATATCTGGCAAACTTTTGGATATCTTTACCCCTTTTGTATTATGCGGAGCATAAGGGATGTTTTTTGAATATAACTACATAGATTTCAATTACAGTGTAGGAAACAATCAAAACAATCAAATTATTATGGGAATAATTTGGGATCTTCAATTCTTGTTTTACGAGTTCAGATTTCATGCAGAGTCAATAGATAAACTATGTCTGATTCAGTTTATCTAAGTTTAATTTAGAATATCATGCCAGATAAGTTCTTTGTATTCAATTGTTTATACTCTATTATGTTTTGAAAATGATTACGATATTTGATAACGACTGAGTACACCGTGAATAATTTAATACTAGCTTGTGAGATTCGTCTTCATTAAACCATTCGGGTTATCAGTAAATCCTCCCCGAAAGTATAACCAGAGTCTCCTGGAGGGAGAGCGTGGAATTTATTGATAGATCTATTCGGGACTGACAATCCCACACCTTAACTGCTAGCTACAGTTAGGCGGGCACGCCTGGGGTGACAAATTTTAGATATCTTCCGACGCCTGAATAATGTCAAGCAGGTCTCGGGTCAGATTAGCATGGTTATACGACTCACAATATGTCTGATTCAGTTTATCTAAGTTTAATTTAGAATAGCATGCCAGATAAGTTCTTTGTATTCAATTGTTTATACTCTATTATGTTTTGAAAATGATTACGATATTTGATAACAACCGAGTACACCGTGAATAATTTAATACTAGCTTGTGAGATTCGTCTTCATTAAACCGTTCGGGTTATCAGTAAATCCTCCCCGAAAGTATAACCAGAGTCTCCTGGAGGGAGAGCGTGAAATTTGTTGATAGATCTATTCGGGACTGACAATCCCACACCTTAACTGCTAGCTACAGTTAGGCAGGCACGCCTGGGGTGACAAATTTTGGATATCGTCCAACGCCTGAAGATGTCAAGGAGGTCTCGGGTCAGATTAGCATGGTTATACGACTCACAATATGTATTAAACTAATTAGTTTTATTCACGGATTTCTTTCTGTCTTCTATAGTTTTATTTATGTAATAAGACTACCTACTTTCGTACCTGATGGTATTCCAGTGTTCAAATCTATTGTTTTATGTATTACAACTACCTACTTCCGTACTGAATGGTATTTTTATTGATAAACATGTTAGAAAATATGGGATTTTCTTGGAAACCTGGATATGTATTTCATAACTAAGAATTTATTGTTTTCAATATATCTATATACTTTATTAAAGGAAAGGAAGTATTTTCACAAGATTTAATAACCAGATTTTCCTCACAAAAACATGCTTATGAACTCACCAGCTTTATGCTGATATTTTAAAAATTGCTTGTATTCTCAGTTCCACATTAGACAGGTACCCCATGATCTTTTGGAGAAGATAGAGCGTATAGAAGACTCGTCTTAGCTTTTGTTTATATGACGTATATGTATAAAACTTGTAACACTTTACTTTCAATCAAATATAAATACTTTTATTTAATGTAATGGTTATGTTTACTTCGCTTACTATGTACATTGGTTGTGATACTTAATATGAAGTCACCTCCGCCCCGGAACGTTTCCGCCTTCGGTTTCGGGGTGTGACACTAAGTCCATAGCTACCAATTCCTAACAGTTACTATGTGTTGGATTAATGTCTAAGTCCATAACTATATTTGGTATGTACTTGACCCGACCCGGCATGGTCCATTTGGGTTGCACTTCACCGAAGCAATTTATATGGATAATCTTTTGAGAATAGTATGTTTATGATTAATATTAATATATTATAAGTTCTAATATATTAATGTGGAATCATATTATTTAATTAGTATTGATCAAGAATTAATTTATAATTAATTAAGTGATCAAAACGAACTAATTAAATATGGACTCTTATATATATGGAATGGGCCAAGTTCATTTAGGTTGGGCTAAGCTTTCACGGATAGTCCATGGAGTGTTTAACCCATGGATCCTAGGAAATGAAAGGTCATGGGTATTAGGGTTTAACCCTAATCCTCCACACTGTATAAAGATGTCCTTGGTTGGAGAAATTGGCACTAGTGTGGATATACTAAGAGGGCTAGCCGATTTCACTAAGAGAGAACCAAGTATTCATATTCTCTAAAGTCTTCCAAGGTGTCTTGGTGATTTGTGATTCCACTTGAGGCTTCCACACTATTGGGGCTAAGCTCTTAAAGCTTGAAGACATCAAGCTACATCAAAAGGTATGTCATCTAACTAATACTTTGTAGATTAAGAACATCATAATATGCTAGTTAGGATTAAAGCCTTGGAAAGTTCTTGTTTGTATGTATTATAGAGAAAACATAGATCCAAGGTTTATAGGGTTGCATGTACACCATAGGAGTGTTAGAATGCTCAAAACCCAACAATGGTATCAGAGCCTAGGCTTGTTTTCTTGTTATACTTGCAAAACTACTTAAAAAATCGAAATTGTTGCTGTCTGATCATTAGACTCTGCGAGTCCATCAGGAGATTCGGCGAGTCCATGCCTAAAAAGTGATCAAAACGATCCAACTCACCGAGTTGGTTCATATACTCGACGAGTTGGACCCCCAGACAGCATAAATTCGACTTTTTTGGCTGGAATTGGACTAGGAACATTACCCTAAGATGTTTTTGAACTTATAAACTTGTTTTTGATGTGGTAATGTTCATGCTAATCCAATTTCAAAGATAATTGTCAATAGATTCATGTTTTGTATTAGTTTAAGGTTTAGACTAATTACATGAAAAAGTTTGATTTGAATTATCTTGTTCTTATGAGTTGCTTAGATTAATAGAAAAATTGAGTGAAATAGTTGTCTTCAATCCAAATTAATCTAAGTGTTGATTCTAAAATGTGTTTTTGTAACTTGTCCTCAAGTTATATGAAAAGTCACATTTAAGTTTCATAAAACTCATAAAAGTTGGCAAAGGTTACAAAAATGAAGAGTCTAGTTCTAATTAAAAGGTGTTATGACTCCATAATTTGTCCTCAAGTTGTGGAGGACCAAGAGTCTCTACATTAAATAATAAATTAAAAAAAAAGTGTAACCTTAATTAATTCCATAAGTTATAAAATAAAGAAAAGTTAATTCTTTTATTAGTTTAAAGTCTTCCATAACTTGTCCTCAAGTTATGGAACTTGAAGAGTTTTTGGATTAAAACTACTTTAAATACATAAGTTATGGAATTAATTAGTTTTGAATAGTTTCAAAAACTTGCCCTCAAGTTTTGGAATTTGTAAAGTTTTCTCTTATGAATACTTTAATTCCAAGTTAGCCCTTAGAATTTTAAAGAGTTAAAATTCAACCCTTATACTTTATAATATTATAAGTTAATAATATATATATATATATATATATATATATATATATATATATATATATATATATATGTATGTATAAGAGCAAGTCAGTCTTACCGCTAGTACGCCTCATTCACGAAGCCGGTCTATAAGGTGGGTATAAGGTTGTTGCCTATAAAATGGCAACTTAATGGGTGTCCACTCTCCCACCGCTTGCTTGACTGGTGGAGGGTCGTTAGCCGAACGGGTTTGACAGGACTAGAATTCTCCCTTCATTAAAAGTATTAATGATAATTACTAAGTAACTAAACTATTAGCAATACCCAATCTTAGTTACTTAGGAAAATGTGAATAAGGTGCTAATCCATGAAATTACACTTTGCACTTTGTTTAAGTCGGTTAGTGGAGTGTGTGTGGTTAACCGGCACACTAACTCGTATTTAACAAGGTAGGCAAAGGGTAACTTAATGTTTATCATAGTATCAATGGAGTGTGTGTGGTTAACCGGCACATCAATTGAGGGGTAAACACTTAAGGGTACCAAATAATTTGCATGGTTACTTCACACCTTGTTTTATGATCCTCGGCATCCCAGTCACAAAACCTGAAGGGCACACTCGAGATTGAAACATGCCATTGAACAGTTCAATGAATCTCAAAAGATCTAGGAGTTTCAAAAACCAATTAAAACCTAATAATACATTTCGTTTATCTTGGTGAAAATTGGTGAATCGTCATTCACCTACCTTCAAATATTTTATAGCTTGGATTACGGCATACCTCTTCTAAGTTATAAAATAGTTTGTTGGGTCCTAGCCTTAATATTTCATATTGGGTGTCATATTAAGGACTTTAGATCAACTATCTTGAATGTCTCCCCAAAGATGTCTGGTTTAGACATTTATGATCTTCCCAAATCTCTTGAAACAAGCTTTCCTAAATGAAGATGATGTCCTTTGGAAATCATACTTCTTTCACCTCATCCAATTATTCTCCCTAACCCACAAGTTCAAGGTCACTCAAGCCCTATTGGCAAGGCAAGGTTTAGGTGTGATCACATCTTGGAGATGTAGTCACATATTGACAAGCCGAGAGAGTTGGGTGTCAAAGTCTTGAGAAAGTTGGTGGTTCAATCACTTTCTAAGTCACATAGTGAGCCCCTTTGGGACTCCTATGAACCAGACTATGAGAAGACCCTTAATGATCTTATTTATTTGCTAAGATCAACTTCCTAAAACTTTATGGACATTGACAATGATGACATTGGATATCCAGTAAAGCTCTCTCTTCCCAATGGAAAGGGATCAGCCGTAGTCAACTCGGTTGACCAAATGGTAAAGAGAAAAGCTAAGTCTGTGATAGTCCCGTGTACCATTATCAAAGGGTCCATATGTTTATATTGCCAAAGGAAGGGACATTGGTTACGAATCTGCCAAATTTACGTAAGGATGTTAAAGTCAATAAGTTTGACTCTACTTCAGGTAAAGTCCACTATCTAACTCTGTTAAGTTTCTATTATGAGATTCTTGATACATGATGTGACTGGGTCACATGGTGATGTTTTAAGAATCAAAGAAAAGTGAAGAAACTTAAAGAAAGAATATGTTGAATCTGATGGCGTAGATGGATTTCTATCGCATAGTTTGAAGATCAAATTCTTGAGCTACTTCTTAGGAGTTATGAGATATTGCTTAGGAATAGATAACAACAAGTTTTCATATGGATTGTAAGGATAAGTTTTTCCGCATAGTTTTAAAATAAAAGAAAATTTTTGATTTTATTTATTTTAAAATATCCTTACAATGGCATTTCAGGAAAAATTGTTCCTTATATGATTCCATTAATAGCAAGAGTGGAAATATGAAATTTATTCTTTCATTTGTGGTAATGTCTAAATTTACCAAATAAGTAAAGATTCTCATCACCCAAGTTTCAATTGGACCGGAACTTGGAATCATGCAAGTTGTATAGCATGATGAATGAGAACTTTCAAGTATTGGAAAAATTATGACTAATTACTTGTTCACATGGATGTGTGAGTCAAGTGAAGGACTAAAGGATCGAGTACACAGTCTTGTGCACTGACTAAGTCCACCACAAAAGATTGATAAGACTATTCGTCATAGTTTACTAAAGCTCAGTAAATATGATTATACTTACAAGCTTAAGTGTAACTCTGAGACATTGGAAAAAGGTTCCAATGTATGACAGAGCGAATAAGAAGAATCAAATTAGGCAGAAGGATAAAAGTTT
Organism: Lactuca sativa; assembly: GCF_002870075.4. Taxonomy (NCBI): domain Eukaryota; kingdom Viridiplantae; phylum Streptophyta; class Magnoliopsida; order Asterales; family Asteraceae; genus Lactuca; species Lactuca sativa. Next base: position 241,314,061 of record NC_056623.2, on the reverse strand, counting down.
CTCAAATCTGAAAAGATGGGAGAGTACTTTAGTATCAGTTTTGTGATCATCTTAATGATTAAGAAACCATAGCACAATTAGTTCTCTAAGGAAATCTTAGTGCATTCTTATGACTAAGAAGAGGGATCTTGAATTGTTGAAATGGTTAAATCAAGAAGATGAGTCATACTTCATTCCAATACAAGTCTTAGAGTCATAATCCAAGATTGTAACTTGAGTGACATGTCTTAAAGAAGTTTTAAAACACCTGTCAAATGTAAGAGTAAAAGTTCCTACTCTTGTACATTTGAAATTGGTAAGTTGTGATGTTTTGGATAAAACAAAGACCAACTAAGGCCAATTGTGTGAAGTGTTTTTCTTGATTAGAATCCGCACTATCTCTTGGATGTTTGACAAGGGAGTCTTATATGTCAAGAGGACAGTGGGAGTCTTAAAGGTCTTGAAAGTCTCAAGAACTAATCAAGAATAAAACCTGAAGTTCTTCACTAGCACACAACTTGAGGTTTGTAACCTATCGTGTTGACATATTCTGTGCCCATTCCAGTTAAAGTTGGCTTTGCATATGAGTTCTTAGAGTTCTCAATTAGTTGGACAACAACTTGGAAGCAATGGCAGGCCCTTGAGCTGCTAAGTGGCAAGAAATTAAGATTGATTTCAGTCCATATGAGTTTGGATATGTCATTATCCTTGTCTTGTGACTATGGTTTTGACAATTCACATGGATAAGAACACATACACCATTAAATCTAAGTGTCATAAGGTTTCTCTCCGATTCATGAAAATGATGGTGAGGAAACACTTTCACTAAGTAGATTTTAGCTAGATAGCAATTGTGATATTTGCATTCTCAAAGTTGTTAGTGGAGCGTGTGTGGTTTACCGGCACACTAACCTGGACTTGTGAGAAGTGGCAAAAAGGTCTAACCATTATGATTACGGCATCCCTCTTCATAATTTTTTAGACACACAAGTGTGCTATCTAAGGGAAGGTGTATGATTTTGATAAAGTCTTATCAAATCAATCTAGTATCAGAAATCTGAACTTCGGTAAGAAAGTCAGCTGATTTCTGAGTACATGTCAAAGCTAGTGGGAGCACAAGTGTTATGCTAATAATTGTCATGTTAGTGGGAGCATGATAATTATGATAAGTATTGCAAGCTATCAATGTTAATTATAGAAAACAAAAGGTTTCAATTGGGAAAAGTTGTTTTGCTATAATTAAGGGAGAGGAAATTATACTTCATCTCAAATCTGTAAGCTTAGATCGTGAGGTTTTAATCATTTAGTCAAGGAAATATATATGAATTTCATGTTGGAATGGCTCAACATAAGGAAATTCTGTATTAGGGTCCATTATTTACATTCTAAAATTCGATTATGATTACGGCACCCATATACTTTGGATATAGGATCAATTACATGTGCTATATTCATCCTTTCTAAAATTTTCCAAATGCATGGGGCATTAAGAAGGGAAAAGGTTTAGAACTGGATATGACTAAAAGGATTAAACAATTGTCGAGGACAATCTAAGGTTTACCAAAGATTGGGTGTTCAAGGACAGTTGGAACTATAGTGATAATTCTGGAAGGCCCATATTGACATAATCTGGAAGGAGGCAACTCTTGTTCAGAAGGGATAGTCAAAATGGAATCTGGAAATGTTTCAAAGTTAGAATTTTCAATCTGTTAAAGATTAGGAAACTTAATGCAAGAAGGATGTTTCCAAGGAGCTGATCTCCTTTGGAATACTCTGTAATGATTGTTGTCAAGTCTTTCTGACTTTGTGCATAATCATTACAAGAGGGTCAATGCATATAAGTTTAGAATCTGACAGATTTCAGTAAATGGCATGAATTTGGAATTCTTGCATTTGCAGTAAGGATTTGGGAGTGTGAAAAGAGAATCATTGAAGTTATGTTCAATTGATCTAGTTCACAAAGTAATGATCATAGACAAACATAGTATGCATACTTGGTGTGTGGCATGACTAGTGTTTAGAAAACATAGTGTACATGCTTGGAGCATGGGACTACTATTGTTTTAAATACAAGAATAAAGTTGATAGTTTAAACAATATACAATGAATAATGTGTAATCATATGGTGATAAATAAAAGGTGTTTTATTTATGTTCATAGGTTTTGATACCATATTGAATTCAATTATTATTCTGTTTCACTTTGCATGTTTTGACTTCCCGAATAAACTAGGTTATTCTTCCGGAATGACTAAGTTATTCAAACCATCCACAGTCGGTCATATGTTGGAAGTAGATATGAATTAAAACTGTCATGGGTTGGCTTGTAGAGGTCTAAGGTGTTGGACAAAGGGCTACAACACTCATGAGTGCTCATAAGTTCTGAGTATTGGATACAACCCGCGCTCATTGGAATCACTTCATGGATTTTATCACGAATGATCATGAGACGATAATATCTTATATTCTTCAAACCTAGAGATATGAGTTGTTACTATGAGTTGGTTGTACATTGATTGCATGAAAACACATTTGGTAACTCGGTGCTATAAAACGTGTCTTTGTGTATGATTCAACAAGTAGTAGAACAAGCCATATGAGTCAAAGTTTATCCATTCCTTTTACCTTTGGGATAAAAGCGATATCTGTGGGACCCTCGATGATTTGATGATGACAAATGGAAGTGCTCGGCCGGGCCAGGACTGATTTGATTTGTTCAATTAGTCAGTCGTCATAAATCGGAAATCAGGAAACAACAAATGGACAGATAGAATGATTATAATCCATGTCTCAGTCCATATGATATCTACAATGGAGGAATATATGATCCCTTATCTAATGGACAAGTTCGTTGACAAGATCAGAGTTCGACAGCGGCTTTAAGAGCTACGATTGCCAGTTAGGTTTGAAGTCATACGCAATAATAGTTTTAGACTTATCCAAGTGGGAGACTATTGGATTAATGTCTAAGTCCATAACTATATTTGGTATGTACTTGACCCGACCCGGCATGGTCCATTTGGGTTGCACTTCACCAAAACAATTTATATGGATAATCTTTTGAGAATAGTATGTTTATGATTAATATTAATATATTATAAGTTCTAATATATTAATATGGAATCATATTATTTAATTAGTATTGATCAAGAATTAATTTATAATTAATTAAGTGATCACAAGGAACTAACTAAATATGGACTCTTATATATATGGAATGGGCCAAGTTCATTTAGGTTGGGCTAAGCTTTCATGGATAGTCCATGGAGTGTTTAACCCATGGATCCTAGGAAATGAAAGGTCATGGGTAATAGGGTTTAACCCTAATCCTCCACACTATATAAAGATGTCCTTGGTTGCTGAAATTGGCATTAGTGTGGATACACTAAGAGGGCTAGTCGATTTCACTAAGAGAGAACCAAGTATTCATATTCTCTAAAGTCTTCCAAGGTGTCTTGGTGATTTGTGATTCCACTTGAGGCTTCCACACTATTGGGGCTAAGCTCTTAAAGCTTGAAGACATCAAGCTACATCAAAAGGTATGTCATCTAACTAGTACTTTGTAGATTAAGAACATCATAATATGCTAGTTAGGATTAAAGCCTTGGAAAGTTCTTATTTGCATGTATTATAGAGAAAACATAGATCCAAGGTTTATAGGGTTGCATGTACACCATAGGAGTGTTAGAATGCTCAAAACCCAACAATATGTCCATAGCTACCAGTTCCTAACAGGTACTAAGTCCATAGCTACCAGTGTTTGTCCAATAGGCACTATGTCTATAGCTGCCGATGTTATTTGTTAGGCACTAAGTCTATAGCTGCCAATGTTTACTCACATCATCTTTTGTCTCTCATCATTAATCTACCCATCTCATACCCAACATACTTGTATATTTAAAATACGTATATAATTCAAATCATTTAAAACATGTATAAAAAAAACGTTCATCCAGCATAGACAACAAGTATTGAGATAATATGCACACATAGCACATAGTTTATATAAGGGAAAATGACTTAGGAGGGTAACTACCTCTTATCCGTGTTCACATATTGGCAACTTCTTATTTTTTGTACATAAGAAAGCAACTAACTTGTTTTAACTGTGTAACATCTCAAAAATCTTGACCAAAAATTTCGTTTTTAATTTAATACTAAATCCATAATTTTCAAACCATTAATTTAATACCCCGGCATCGGGCCCTGCCCAGCATCAGGCCCCGCCTGGCATCAAGCCCCGCTCGGTGTACAGATATGTCTCTCTTAGGCCCTGCCTGTCTTTGGGCCCTACCCGCGAAACACATACAATAATATAAATGCCATCACATAAAGAAACATATTTACTATATCCCTATCCTAAGAAACATACTCTGCTAATAATGAGATATGGAACATCGTCTGTACTCAGCTAGTGATCAGATATGGGACATCGCCCACACTCACCTCCCTCCCAGGCACATACATGTATCACACACACAACAAGTATAATCTAACATGCAAACATTCCTTTGGCACCCGCCCGACATCGGACCTTGGTCTGGAATAACATACTAGCATACAATGCATAGGGCTAACCCTCGGGTCTTCCTACTCATAGACTACATGGGCTGGCATTGTGGCCTTAGACCCATTCACACAATGAGGAGACTCACCTTGCACTGCTAAAGCCCTGGCTGGAACTAGCTTAGTACGGACAAATTTCTGTATCTGATTATTAGCAGAGTATGTTTCTTAGGACATGGATACAGTAAAGTATGTTTCTTTATGTGTTAGCATGTTATATGATTGTGTGTTTAGCAAGCGGGGCCCAGAGACAGACGGGGACTAAGAGAGACAGATCTGTATATCGAGCGAGGCTCGATGCTAGGCGGGGCCCGATGTTGGAGTATTAAATTAATGGTTTGACAATTATGGTTTTAGTATTAAATTAAAAAAAAAAATTTGGTCATGATTTTTGTGATGTTACACAGTTAAAACAATTTAGTTGCTTTCTTATGTACAAAAAATAAGAAGTTGCCAATATGTGAACACAGATAAGAGGTAGTTACCCTCCTAATTCATTTTCCCTTTATATAAAATACTTCATATCTATGTGTAAGATGAAAGTAACTATGCACTCACCAGAGAAGGTGGTGACTCGGTACTCGGACAGCGTTTCGTTTACTTTAAAATAATTTCCTTCGACGAAACCTAGTATTATCACCACTAGATTTTAGTCTAATATTTACCGTGACTAATTATTAGTCTTATTATTATTATTATTATTATTATTATTATTATTATTATTATTATTATTATTATATAAGCGTTTAAAAAATACATTGCAACCACTATGTACAGACAGGGGCCAGACATAAAACACCGGAGGGCAGGACCATTTTGGCGTATAGCACTTCAGAAATCCAACAACCCAATGTAGCCCTTTAAACCAGATTCCCCGTATCGCGAGTAGTTAAAAAGATATTATAATGACACTTATGTAAGTCATAATAATATCTCAAGTATTTATTATAAATTTATAATAACAATACTAATTTTAAATAAATTTAACGATATTTGCACTAAACTAATGTCGAAAAAACTCAACATTAGTCTTATAATGACCACATCATCGATACCTTTCTAATGATATATACGTATGTATATATATATGTGTATTTATATATGATTTATACATTATTTTAATACGTAAATATGCTATTATAATTCATAACTCGTTCATACAAACTCCATTTTTGACGTTATTTATATCCACGCGTAGGTGGAGACGTACTCTACAACTTTCGTTTAGGCTCCGTCGGCTAATTTTGACTTTATTTTTAAAGTTATATTTTTAACAGGCCGGGACATGATTTGTCCGTTAAAATCTCATAACTTCTTTATCCAATGTCCATTTTCGTCTGTCTTTTTATCGTTATGCTACTAATAAGGAGATCTTCGATTCTCGTTTAGGTTGTGTCGGCCAAAGACTGCTCGATCTAATATTCGAATTTCGGGTTGTACATTGCTAATCCGAAACTTCAAAAAATCATAACTTCCTCATACGACGTCAGATTTGGGCATTCTTTTTATGGACGCTTTCGGGTTAACGTATTCTATGACTTTCGTTTAGATCGTTAAGGCTAAATCTCGCTCTATCATAAATTCACTATTACGTTTCCCGGTATCGTGCCGGTTCCGTCGCGAAAGTTCGACGGGTCATAACTTCTTCGTTACAACTTGGATTTCGGCGGTATTTATATGTAAGGAAACCTTGTAACTTATACTACATATTGGTTAAGATTATTTATTATAAATAATATTTTGCTGGAAAGTTATTTTCAACACTTATTGCCTCTAAATTGACTAGCCCGGATCTACGTGCGTTACACATGGCATCAACAACCACAAAAGACCTAGCATACCTCTATATATACTTTCATGGGCCGACCATTGGTTTATGGCCGTAAAAAAGCTTACGGTCGTAAACTCATTACAGTAACCGTAAACTCCAAGCAAAATACTATCAGCTATCAAATGACTAAAAGAACCTATTACATGGAAAGCCTAGACCGAACCACTAATTGGACCCTTGAATCTCCCCCTTGGTTTGGTGCTAGCTTTAAATCAATCTTTGTCTATGATCATTACATCATCCAGCCCCATTGCTCCATTCCACATTCGCTTGTTGATAATTTCAGCAACCATCGTGGTATATTCTTTCGCAGCAGACTCAAAAATCTCCTCAACAACTTGAATCTGGAAATGGCTCAAATGATGAATGTCCTATTTTCCAAACTGGTACAAATCCTTGTATCATATAAACGAATACACCCCTCCTTCAGTTTGATGACAGCGGATGTTGTGGTTTTATCAAACACCCAATAAAGCATAGAGCCTAGAGATCCATCCGAGTAATCTTGAAGCACTGGAATTTGTTTGACCTGATTTGTAGCAGGCCACATCACCACCTGAAGCGGATTGCCAGTATTGGGATCAATAACATCAGGATGATCCATTATCACAGACTCAACAGTCTTAATAGCTGGAAACCCATTCTTTACTTGGTCTTTCGGAAAGTTCTTGAAGCTTGTTGCTAGCTGGTTATCAGTCGGGTTTGAGAACGGAGATTGAGATAGCTCCGAAAGATCCACTCTGGTCCATGAGTTAAAATCATGACAGTCCTTGTAGAGCTCTGTATTGCCACTCTTTCTGCGAACAATCCACATTTTGAGTGGATCAGGAAAACCCCAAGAGATCATACCTGACCTATCACCATACGTGTCTCTTAACCTTACGGTTTCGAGATCCGTAACAATGATTTTGGACCGATTTTCCGGTGCATTCTTGTCAGAACTCCTCTTGAATAAGATTTGTCCCTTGTTGGTAGCCTTCTCTTGTTTATCCGGAATGATCTCTGAAATATGCGGAGCATGAATGGGCTCTTCTTCGAAGCGATTCACAACCCGTGAGGTATCATCAGTTGGCACAACAATGGGATGAGCCTGAGAGTGAAAATTAATTATATATTCATCAGCAGTAGTCTTGTACTTAACACCCAATTCTTCTTCAAGCTTCTTCTTTAGATCAAAGTAGCTGGAGGTCAAGAGATTAAAATGAGCTTGGAGGTCAGATATCTGTTTGGTCTTTGTCGCTCCATCTTCTTTAAGATCAGAGACTTGAATCTTTAAGTTCATATTTTCACTTAGAAGATCTTCAACTTGGATACTAAGCTCATTGTTCTTCTGATCAAGCACATTTACTCTTTTCTGAAGTTCATTGATTATAGAATCTTCATCTCTCGACTGGCCTTCATTAAAAACGATCCATTTTGCCTTAGAAGCAGTTGCACCGGTTTGCTCTTGAGCCAAAAACTGAGCCAAACGAATGCAAGCTTATTCATGATCTGCCCCTGGAGGAGAGAACCCTGGTGGTATAGAGGGACCACCGGTTTCAAAAATGGTACTAGGGCCTTCACTGAATGGTTCTGCGGTTACCACAGTCGGAGTAGTAGTTGGAGTAGTAGGCACACCTTGAGAAAGGCCAGTGTCCAAAAACCCGACCCTAGGATCTCTTCTTCTCCTTTTTGATGGAGGCTGCACTGTCTGGTCTTCTTGCTGATCATCTTGAAGTGGTTTAAATATGGGCAATGCACTGTCAATGGGAGGAATCCCTGACACTGTCACCGTAGGAGTCGAAGAACCAACCACTTGCTCTTGAGAAACGGGGGTTGAGTAAAAAACGTCTTCATGTTCCATTGTCTCCGTTACTGGGATTGTAACATCACTGACATTATCTAGCAAAGAGTTGAGATTTACGCTTGCTAAGAAGTCATCATTTCTTTCAAAAGTCTCAGGAATGTCATCTTGGTCGAATCCGGTAAGATCAAGGTCCTCAAATTGGTTAGGTTGGTCAGTATTCTTAGATGAACCCTCATCGTAATCTCCTTCAATTTGAACATTTTTTACATTATGTTCCCCTGCAACCGGTACAGCATGAGCTTTAGTCTCTTCTCCTTCTTGATCCGATATTGTGACCACATCTCCTTCTGAAATAACCCTTTCCGATGAAGTATGCTCAGAAGAAATTTTGCCTGGCGATCCGTGAGACTTGGTTTCTTCATTCGGTTCGGCAAATCGTCCAAAATTGACCAATGGATGCAACCCTTGAAAGACTACCTTCCTCCTACGATTTTTCTTAATGAGCCCAATAGTATGAGGACCCAAAGACTTCATATCCAATGTCTCTCCATCCTTCACCAGATTAGGAAGTTGCTTGTTGATGAAGAGCTGAATAAATCGAGGGTACATTAAGAAAGTATCCTGAGTAGTGGCATTAATGTTGAACACAAACTCGTCTGCAATAAATCTAGAAAAGTTGAAGCCGATCCCTACAGCGAGAGAAACAATAGTGCTAGTGTTTCTCAGGGAAATCTCATTAGTATCGGATCTCCAATAATGTCACACCCCAAAACCAAGAACGGCGAAGACGTTCTGGGGCGGAGGACGTCATGTAAAGTATCACAACACAGTAAATGTAAATAAGCAAACAACATCATCCATTGCATTAAATATACAATTTTAATACAAGCGTGTTCTGTACAGTTTTAGACACCAAAAATATAATGTAAATCAAAATAATAAGATGAGTCTTGGATGCGCTCCATCTTCTCAAAAGTTGGCATCGGTACCTGTCTACTGATGACCTGAGAATACAAGTTATTTTGAAAGAGTTTATCAGCATTAACCTGGTGAGTTCATAAGTATTTTATTGTCGGTGTTTGTTATCCAAAAACGTTTGAACATGTCTCAAGTGTAAGTTTCTAAAATGTAAGTAAATGTTTGTAAGTGTTTGTACAAGTTTGAATCTCTTAGAAAAACCTATATTTTCTATTAAAGTAGCCTTCTACCAAGGCTTAACTGTTTTGTATGCTCGTTTGTTGTAAAAGTGTGTAATTTCCCAAGTGTAACTATCATTTAACAAAATATAGTTTGTAGATTAATGTTTAAGTGAAATAATCACTAAATGTATGTAATGGGTAAATTATTGTAGTACTGTAGTGTTGTATTATAGGAACTACTGCTGTACTAACTACCTTAAACCGGATTTATATTAAGGTATCGTGTGACTAATTGCACCATACAATCGACTGGTAACAACGACATACGAATGGTCGTAATAACGGAATGACGTTTGGCACCTGCAGACCTGCAGGTCCGGCTGTAGCTAGCAGCAAGGTGTAGGATAGTCAATCCAGTATAGATCTATACGCAAACTCATGCTCTCCCTCCAAGAGACTCTGGCTACAACTCGGTCCATGGCATTTAATTCATGCTCCGATTCATATCACAATAATGAACGTATTCTAGTATATGTAATGTGATGAACTGTTCTAGTATAGTTGTATATGTTCTCCCTCTAGTATAGTTGTATATGTTCTCTGTCTAGTATAGTTGTATATGTTCTCTATCTAGTATAGTTGTATATGTACTCGTAGAAATAAGTATTGACTCATGAATGAACTGACTCATTGATCTAGAAATTGTAGTAGTATGATCCTGTGTTACCCCGATGGTAACTTACTGATGATGTACTGATAAGTATGAATAAAGGAGTACTTTTATGTCTATATATGTACATTTGATATATAATTAATATTGAAACGACCTTCGGAGGGCTACCCGAAATCCCACCAGACCACATCTCAAGCGCGAAAAGGAAATAGGGCGGATGGCCTTCCTAAGCCCTTTAAACATTGCTTATATATCTATACATATATGAGCATGCAATTTATAAGAAGTATAACAAAGTTTAAATAAAATTATTTGATAAGTAAAAGAGTTTGTAAAACATTTTGAAGTAAAACAGTTTGATAAACAGTTTGAACAGTGATAAAATCGTTGGTTTTCTAGTTATTAATCACATGTGATTGATGTAATAACTATAAGTGTTTAACTTGTATTCCACCCCATAAAGTATTTAAAACATTTAAAAGTATTTCAAAGGTTAATTAAAGGGGTATGAACTCACTTGTGGTGAGTGGATTGGATTGAAGTGTCGGATACCGTGCTAGGTGGCAAACGGAGACTTGTTCACACGCACGAACCTAATTATCATATAATGAGCATATATATAACTAATTAGCCAAATAATAACTTAATGAAATAAGTTGGGACACTCAGGAACATGTAAACACTTGGTATAAGTGTTACAGGTCCTAAGGGTTGCTTCTAGGTTGTTATGGGACAAGGCTAAAGGGGTTTAATGTACCAAAGTGCTTTATATAAGAGTTTACTTCCCAATAAACCCCACACAAGGAGTTTACGGTCGTAAACCCTTGAGTTTACGGCCGTGAACTCCAATCTTGGTGGTAATTGGTGTCTTAAAGTGCCATATGATTTCTAGAATAAGCCTTGCTTGGTGGTTTAATCCTTTAGATAGTTTAGGGCATAGAAAATACTCCTTTGAGGAGTTTACGGCCAAAAGGCCATATCCCTTAGAGTTTACGGCCGTAAACTCTCATGGGATGGGTGTTTTAATTCTTTCAAGTCCCAAACACAACTAGGATAAGTTCTAGGCATTTGTTTAAGGCTACGGAGGACTCTAGGCACAATTTGGTGCCCTTATTTGGTGTTTACGGCCCAAGAGTATTCCTTGGCCGTAAACTCCCTTTAAGGGGTGATTTTGATGTTTTTAAGTCCACAAATTAACTAGGAGTATGAGAGGGTTAAAGTCTAAAGCCTTTAGGAGTGATTAGGGCACATTTGGCCCTTGAATTTGGAGTTCACGGTCCAAGAAGTTCTTGGGCCGTGAACACCCTAATCTATGTGTTCTTGATTGATTTCTAGTCTCAAATGATCATACATATTATCGTAAGCTAGTTACCTAACAAGGAAATGGGACTAGATAGCCTTTAAGCTTCATTTTGGAGTTTACTCCCTAAGAACGTTCTTGGGCGGTAAACTCCCGGATCTCACATATTTGACATGTAATCTATGTTATTAAGCAAATAAAAAGCATTATAAAACAACTAGAGAAGTGTACTTATGTTTTGGGATGAAAACCCAAAGATCCGTGAGAGAGAAAATGGCTTTTCTCTAGTTGGAAATGTGAATAATGAATGAATTTAGTTCAGAAATCTATTTATAGTCCTGAAATATTTTGGCAGAAAATATTTTTATTCCGGAATTGGACTCTAACATCATGAAGTTTTGAAATTCTCAAGTTTCACAAACCCATGAGCATCCACTCTCCTGATATCTCCTTAAACATAAACACTAATGTACACAAACTTATTCGGAAAAGTCTGAAATTCATTGAAACTGGACTAGCTTCTATTTAATAGATAATGTTCGTACAAAATGGGAATTTCGGGGTGTCACATCATCCCCCCCCCCCCCCCCCCGTTAGAAGGAATTTCGTCCCGAAATTAGAATTTAAGCAAATAAGAAGTTACAAACAATTAAGCGAAAAAGATGAGGGTACTTCAATTTCATCTGGTCCTCACGTTCCCAAGTGAATTCCGGTCCTCGCTTAGCGTTCCAGCAAACCTTCACCATAGGGATACGACTTTGCTTCGCCTGCTTGACCTCACGGTCCATGATCTCTACCGGTTCTTCCACGAAGTTGAGGCTCTCGTTGATCTCGATCTCGTCAAGTGGGATTACAAGAGTCTCATCAGACAGACACTTTTTCAAGTTAGATACGTGGAATGTAGAGTGTATGTTACGAAGCGTGTCGTGTAGGTCGAGTTTGTAAGCTACAGGGCCGACTCTTGTGAGAATCTCGAAAGGCCCTATGTACCTCAGATTAAGCTTCCCACGCTTGCCGAAGCGTATCAAGCCTTTCCAGGGTGAGACTTTGAGAAGGACTCGGTCTCCCACCGGAAATTCTAAAGGTTTTCTTCGCTTATCAGCGTAGCTCTTCTGTCGGTATCTAGTGGCTTTCAATCGTTCACGGATCTGAACGATTTTCTCTGTCGTTTCCCGAATGATCTACGGACCGATGAGAGGACTGTCGGAAGTTTGCCCCTGGCTAATTGGGTATCACCCACCTCAGCCCAGCACAGAGGAGATCTGCACTTTCGGCCGTAGAGAGCTTCAAATGGAGCAGCCTTGATGCTCGTGTGATAATTGTTATTATAGGAAAACTTGACAAGGGGTAAATGAGTATCCCATGCCTTTCCAAAGTCAATCACACAGGCTCTCAACATATCTTCCAGTGTTTGGATGGTCCTCTCACTCTGTCCGTCGGTCTGTGGATGGTAGGTTGTGCTCATGTCCAGCTTTGTTCCTAGGGAATGTTGTAGTGATTGCCAGAATCTTGAGGTGAACCTACTATCTCTATTGAAGATAATGGACATAGGCACACCATGTAGCCGTACGATTTCCCTAATATATGTTCTCGTAAGTTTCTCCATCTTGTCAGTTTCTTTGATAGGCAGGAAGTGTGCAGACTTGGTCAATCTATCGACGATGACCCATATCGTATCAAGTCCACCCGTTGTCTTGGGCAACTTGGTTATGAAATCCATAGTGATCCGCTCCCACTTCCATTCTGGAATCTCTGGTTGTTGCAGTAAACCAGAGGGCTTCTGGTACTCGACCATAACCTTTGCGCAAGTAAGGCATTTACTTACAAAGGTAGCAATCTCTGCTTTCATATTAGACCACCAGTATTGATGGGATTTGTACAAACAATCCTATGTGTGCATGCAACCCTATAATTGGATCTATGTTTTCACTATTAGATAGACAACATTATGAACACATAAAGAAACCCTAATTCTAGCATATAAGTGATCATATTAACATAATAATAGGTTTATAATATTACCTTGATTGTTATGTAGCAATAACAATCCCAAATCTCCTTGTATTGACTTTGGAAGGCTTAGAGTCACAGATGTCACTCCTCTAATGGTTCACAAACACCAAAAGCTAATGGAGAAGCAAGAGAGAGAGGGAAGAGGTATAAAATTTGTTTCTAGGAACCCTAGACAAGGCATGGACGAATTCTTATGGCCTTAGGGTTATTTATATAGGTGTAGAGATTAGGTTTCAGTCCTTATCCTTATCTAGTTGTTTGCCTACCAAGCAACCATAAGATAAGCCCTGAAAACCCTTATCTTTTATCCTTTGGACGATTTCAAGGATCCTTATCTCCTTGAATTCGTTCAACCCATATTTATTATAACCATTACCATATTTTGTAACTATCACATAATTACAATTCAGCCCCTCTAGTTTAATTAATTACATTTGATCACAAAATTAATTCTTAATTAATTATTGACCAATATTAATTAAACAAATATGATTTCTCCTTTAATATGTTATTCTTATAACATATTAATAAATCATAATAACCTCTCTCTTTATTTATTTCTCCAATCAAGTTGCTTTGGTGAAGGCAACCCAAAAGGACCATGCACCATCGGGTCAAGTACATACCAAAATAGTTATGGACTTAGACACTAATCCAACAGTCACCCACTTGGATAAGTCTAATAACTATTATGCGTATGACTTTAGATCCTGATCTGCAATCGTAGCTTTCCAAAGCCGTTGTCAACTCTGATCCTATCAGATACGCGTGTCCTTAGATAAGGGATCATATATTCCTCCATTCTATATATCATATGAGATATGATTTCAAATCATTCTCTTTGTACTATATCTCGATTTCCAATTTATGACGACTGACTAATTGAACAAATCAAATTAGCCCTAGCCCGGCCAAGCATTTACGTTTCTCATCACAAAATCATCGAGGGGCCCAAAGATATCGCTTTTATCCTTCTTTGGATGAAAGGAACGGATAAACTTTGATACAATGCTCGCTTGCACTCACTCACCAAATCACACACAACAATATGTTTTATAACACCAAGTTACTAGTGCGTTTACATATTATCAATGTGCAACCGATTCGCAAGATACAACTCACACATCTCGGTTTCAAGAATATAAGATGTTATCGTCTCACCAATCACTCGTGATACAATTCATGGAGTGATCCAAGTGAGCGTGGGTTTAATCCAATGCTCAAATTCATATTCATAAGCACTCATGAACGTTGCAGCAAACATTTGCTTATGTCTAATGCTCTTTAGACAATCCACACACCGATTCACAACAGCCTTCATTCATATCTACTTCCAACATATGAATCACTGTGGCTCGTTCGAATAATTCGATTATTCTTAATAAACTCAATTATTCTAGAAGTCAAAACATGCAAATGTGAAACACAAGAATAATACAAATCCCATATGGCCTCAAACCTTTGAGTATAAATAAAACACCTTTTATTTATCACCATATTGATTACTCATTATTTGTCATTTCGCGTAATCAACTTCTTACCTGAATTACAACACTTGTCCCATGCTCCAAGCATGCATACAATGTTTACCTATGGTTCTTACTTTGTGAAATAGATCACATTGAACACATTTCCAATCATTCTCATTTCACAACTCCAAATCCTTTTCATAAGGGAAAGAATATTAAATTCTTGCTACTTATAGAATATGCTAGATTCTAACATTCTATGCAACTTATACTTTTGTAATGTCACTGCACAAAAGTCACAAAGACTATTGCCAATGATATTACAAAGTCTTTTTATCGAAAATTGTTACAAGACAATTCCTTAGATATGATGTCTCTCACTCAAAGTACATTCCTTTGAACATCCTTTTGGATAAAAGTTTCTAATCTAGTCATAGATTATCAATATTCAATTCCCAATGTGGATACATTTCCATATTTTCCATATGACAACTTATTCTTAATAGAATCTTATCTATTCCTAATAATGTCGATATGGTCCATCCAATATGAAAACATTTCCATATCTTCCAATACTATACTTCCAACTACTCACAAGCAACCAATCCTCGTCGAACTTGGATTGTCCTTTGATAGTTGTTTAATTATTTTAGTCTAAACCGATTCTAGTCCTTTTTCCCTCTAAATGCGCTAGACATTTGGAAAATTTTAGAATGGTCAAACATTAAAGCATTTGCAATCGATCCTATACTCGAAGAGTATGGGACACGACGCATAATGTTTTATTTGCTATGTTCTCAAAATTCGAATTGTGAAGAGGAATGCCGTAATCATAATCGAAAATTGAATAACACACTATTTACCTATGACTAAATTTATTAACATTTCTCAACCTAATCCTTTAGATTTGAAATGAAGCATAATTTTCTCTCCCTTAATTATAGCAAAACAACATTACAACCCTTACGACTTTGCAAGGTATAACTCTTGTTTTCTATAATTAATATTGCCAACTTGAAATAGGTGCCTTAATAATCATATAATCATAACTTTTATGCTCCCACTATCATGATGATTATTATAAACATAACACTTATGCTCCCACTAGCTTCGACATGTATTCAGAAACAGCTTAACTTTCAAAAAAACAATGCTTATTGAATTTCTTAAGTTCATGTTTCTCATACTTAGTGCTTTGATAATCTTTTATCAAGGCTTCTTGAACTTATACACCTTTGGCTTCGATAGTTCATATGTGTGTCTAAACACTTAAGACTAATTGTGAAACCTCTCAATTCAAATTATGGAAAGGGATACCGTAACCATAATCGAATTCGAGAATGCAATTTTACAATCACTATCTTCTTAAATCTTTCTTAGTGAAAGCATTTCCTCACAATCATTTTCATGAAGGAGGAAATCTTATGACACTTAGATTTAAATGGTGTATTTGTTCCTATCCATGTGAATTTGTTAAAAACAAAGTTTACGACAAATTCAAACTCATATGGATCGAACTTTCTTAATCTCGATTTCTTGCCTTATGGTAGCACAGCTGCCCACCATGTCTTCCAAGTCGTTAAGCAACTCACTGTTTCTTATCAATGTACTTTCCATTGATCAAGGTCCTTGCCTTTTATGCATTCAAATGAGAAATCATAGGATTCACATGCATAATTAACTCGATTGGATTGGCACAGAAACAAAATAATGTCAACACGATAGGTTGTAAACCTCAAATCGTGTGCGAGTGATGATCGATAAGGTTTATTTGATTTGTTCTTGAAACCTTTCAAGACCATTAAGACTCCCACTGACTCCTTGACATATAAGATTCTCTTGTCAACAACCATTTCTTGACAAACAAATATTCAAGAGTTAGTGTAGCTTTTATCAAACACTTCATAAATTGGTCCTAGTTGGTCTTTGTCTTATCCAAGACATCACAACTTTCCACATTTGATGAATGTTATAAACCTTCTTAATACTTATCACTCAATTTCGCAATCTTAACTCTAAGACTTGTTTTTGGAACGAAGTATGATTGACTTCTTGATTTAACCATTTCTTCAATTCTTGATTCCTCTTCTTCGACATACAATTGTACTAAGACTCACTTAGAGGATCAATTGAGATATGGTTCTTAATCATTAAGACCCATCATAAAGCATAAAAGGTACTTTCCGTTCTTCTTAGAATGGAGAAACTTTTATCTTTCTGCCTACTTGATTCTTCTTATTCGTTCTACTATTGACTTAAACCTTTTTTCAATCAATCTAGAATTACACTTAATCTTGTAAGTATAATCACATTTACTCTTATGGTGGACTTGATCAACACGCAACCTTGTGTGCTCGATCTCCTAGTCCTTCACTTGACACTTTGTCAATGAATTAGTCTAATTTCCAAATGTGAAATTTCTCATTCATCGTGCAACCAAGTTGCATGATTCCAAGTTTCTGTCGAATTGAAACTTGGGTGATGAGAAATTCTCCCTATTTGGTAAATTCTCGACTTTCCATAAATAACATAATAAGAACCAAATCCATTATTGCTAATAATAGAAACATCCAAACATCAATTTTTCATATACGCCATTGCAAGGATAAATAAATAATATAAAAACAAAATTTATTTTACTGCGGAAAAAATTTTGTCCGTACAATGCAATTCATTGAAAAACTATGCTAATACATCTTTCTTAGCAATCCAATTCTAACTCTAAGTAGTACTCAAGAATCTAATCTTCGAGAAATGCGATCGAAATCCTTTCCTTCACGGTTAGATTTTGCTCACTTCTTCCCTTAAGCTTCCTTTCTTTTCTTCGATCTTACAAAACATCAATTGTAATCTTATCACATTATGTATTAAGAATCTAGAATAGAAGCTTAAAAGAGTTAGTCAATGGATTTTACCTAAAGCAAAGCCATACGTTTTGACTCTCCCATCTCTTAGATCTCTTAGGTAAATAGGGCAGCTTCGTCTCCAATGCCCTTTCTCTTGGCAATAACAGCAAATTGACTCTTTTGGAACATGACATGGAGCTACTTCAGATATTGCCTTTCTCTTATGATCAAACTTTTCGATCATAGCATGTCTTTCGTTGCCATTATCTATATCCATAAAGGTCTTGAAGGCAGATTCACCAATCAACTTTGCTTTTCTATTGCGCCAAATCATTGCTGATTCGGCAGCAATAAGCATATATGTGAGATCTATAAGGGTCACGTCGTGGTTCATCATATAGTACTCTCTTACGAACTCACTATACAAGTTAGGAAGTGACTGAAGAACCCAATCAACAGCCATTTCCTCACAGACAACAGATCTCAACATTCTTAACCTATCAATGTGTGACTTCATCCCTATGACGTGTGCACACACCGACTTTCCTTCTTTATGTTTACTTGCCAAAAGGGCTTGAGTGATCTTGAACTTTTCAAGCCTTCGAACTTGTGGGTTAGGGAGAATAATCGTCGGAGGAGGAGGAAGTAAAGTATGATCTCTTGTTCCTCGATCGAATCGTGGAATATCATCTTCATGTGGAAAGCTTGTTCCACGGGATTTGGGAAGACCATAGTTGTCGAACTTTGACATCTACAAAATGGGAGAAAACGAATTCAAGTTAGTTGATTGATTGAGTCCTTAGTAAATCACCCAAATGAGTTACTAAGGCTAGGACGAAACACAATATTCTACAACTCGGGAGAGGGATGCCGTAACCCTAATTGTAGAATATTTGAAGGTAAGTGTATGACGATTCACTAATTTCCACCACGAAAAACGAAAAAGAATTTAAGTTTTAAATCTATGAAAACTCCTAGATCCTTTGAGATTCATTGAACTTTCAATGGCATGTTTAAATCTCGATATGCCCCTCTTGTTTGTGACTGGGATGTCGAGGATCACAAAGCGAGTGTGAATAACCATGCAAACTTACATGGTGCCCTCACATGTTACAGTTATCTATTCGATGTGCCGGTAAACCACACACGCTCCACCGAACTATGACAAACATTGAGTCACCCTTTGCTACCTTCACTTAGAACCATTTAGTGTGCCGGTAAACCACACACGCTCCACTAACGTCTTCGCAAGGGTACAAAGTGTAATTTCATGGAATTGCATCAATTCACTTTTTCCTAAGTAACTAAGATTGGGAATTTTATGAAAACATTTAGTTACTTTAATAATTCATTATACTTATAATGGAAGGTTTCGTTCTATCCTACCCGTTCGGCTAACGACCCTCCACTAGTCAAGAGTGCGGTGGGTAAGAGTGGATACCCATTCAATCGCCATTTTATAGGCAATTTCCTTAAAAACCCCTTATATACCAGCTTTGTGAATGAGGCCTACTAACGGTAAGACTGACTTTTACTCATTAATATATATAATGTTAGACTTTTAATGTTATATATAGTATAGGGTGTGTTTTACACTTTAAAATACTAGGTGGTCAAATATAACAATTATATTTTTAACTGTAAACCAAAACTTTTATGGATTTATTAAACTTCTTTTAATTATACACCTTAATTAATTAATAAAACCATAAGGGTGTAATTTGAACCTTTTCAAAACAATAATACGGTTTTAGAATTTAACATCCTAATTAAACTTTTAATCAACTTTTAAATTCCAAAACTTGAGGGAAAGTTTTGAAACTTTTCAAAACAATTTAGTTTTAATCTCTCTTAAAATTTTCGAAGTTATGCCATATAAATTAATATTTTAAATATTAAAACTCTTGATTTAATAATTATCTTGAATTAGACTATTAATTTAATTATTAAATCATAAGGGATTATCAAAATCATGAGGATAATTACCATTTATACATTTAAGATATCCTAATCCCTTAATTATCTCTCTAGATTTCAAAATTATGGTTAGGATAATGCAAAATCTATAATTACCATATATAACAACTAGAGGATAATTACAAGATATAGGATAATCCAAATCCCTAAAATTTAGGATCTTATCTTGAGGAGGAGGCTAATTTCGAAAATCATCGGTTTTTCAAACCCTAGATTTCGAAATATTGAGGCTTAAGTAAAGGATTTGAAACCCTTTCAAATTTTCGCAAATTTGGGTATAGAAACCCTAATCTCGAAATTTCTAGCCTCCTAGGGTTTGTTGGCTATAAACCCTAATATGTCAGGTTCATACAATTGTATAATACTAATTGAAAACAAGTTAACCAAAGGCTCTGATACCACCGATGGGATTTGTACAACCAATCCTATGTGTGCATGCAACCCTATAATTAGATCTATGTTTTCACTATTAGATACACAACATTATGAACACATAAAGAAACCCTAATTCTAGCATATAAGTGATCATATTAACATAAGAATAGGTTTATAATATTACCTTGATTGTTATGTAGCAATAACAATCCCAAATCTCCTTGTATTGACTTTGGAAGGCTTAGAGTCATAAGTGTCACTCCTCTAATGGTTCACAAACACCAAGAGCTAATGGAGAAGCAAGAGAGAGAGGGAAGAGGTATAAAATTCGTTTCTAGGCACCCTAGACAAGGCATGGACGAATTCTTATGGCCTTAGGGTTATTTATATAGGTGTAGAGATTAGGTTTCAGTCCTTATCCTTATCTAGTTGCTTGCCCACCAAGCAACCATAAGATAACCCTTGAAAACCCTTATCTTTTATCCTTTGGACGATTTCAAGGATCCTTATCTCCTTGAATTCGTTCAACCCATATTTATTATAACCATTACCATATTTTGTAGCTATCACATAATTACAATTCAGCCCCTCTAGTTTAATTAATTACATTTGATCACAAAATTAATTCTTAATTAATTATTGACCAATATTAATTAAACAAATATGATTTCTCCTTTAATATATTATTCTTATAACATATTAATAAATCATAATAACCTCTCTCTTTATTTATTTCTCCAATCAAGTTGCTTTGGTGAAGGCAACCCAAAAGGACCATGCACCATCGGGTCAAGTACATACCAAAATAGTTATGGACTTAGACACTAATGCAACAGTTAGCTTCTTAAGATCCAGATACATCTTATCTGAACCTGGGTGGACGGAATACCGAGTGTTGTGTGCCTCGGTCATGACCAAGTCTCGGAAACCACCGTGTTTCGGTGTCTAGATCCGGTTCATGAAATATAAGGCTCCGTCACCCTTGGCTTCTAAATTCTTCTCCATTCCCCTAAGGGATTCACTCGTCGCATTTTCAGGTTTCATGGCTTCAAGTTGGGCCGCCTGAATTTGCTTAGACAAGTGCGAATGGATGGTTATTGACAATGACTTGACTCTACGACCAGAATATTCCTTCCGACTTAGGGCGTCTGCAACTACGTTGGCTTTACCCGGAGATAACGAATATCGTATTCGTAGTCACTGAGTAGTTCGACCCACCGTCATTGTCTCATATTGAGCTCCTTCTGATCGAAAATGTGTTGTAAACTCTTATGGTCGGTAAAAATAGTGCTTTTCGTTCCGTACAAGTAATGTCTCCAGATCTTCAGAGCAAACACTACTGCTCCTAGTTCAAGATCGTGGGTCATGTAGTTAACTTCGTGTGTCTTCAATTGTCTCGAGGCGTAGGCGATGACCTTACCTCGCTACATCAGAACACACCCGAGCCCTTGATTTGATGCATCGCAATAGACTACGAAGTTTTCTATCCCTTCGGGAAGGGATAGTATTGGTGCGGTGCACAAGGATCGCTTGAGCGTTTGGAACGCTCTCTCCTGTCTGTCTTCCCAGTCAAAGGCCACGCATTTCTGGGTCAGGGTTGTCAGAGGTTTCGCTATTCGGGAGAAGTTCTGTATGAACCTACGGTAGTAGCCAGCGAGGCCTAGAAATTGAAGAATTTCAGTAGGCGTCTTCGGTGCCGACCAGTTCTCAATGGCTTTGATTTTGGATGGGTCCACGTGGATTCCCTCTTCACTTACCACATGTCCCAAGAATTCGACTCTTCGGATCCAAAATTCACATTTCGAGAACTTCGCATAAAGTTTCTCCTTACGTAATGTCCCTAGAACTTGTCGCAGGTGATCGCCATGCTCTTCCTTACTTCGGGAGAAGATCAGGATGTCATCAATGAAAACGATGACGAATTGATCCAAGTAAGGTCGGCATACTCTATTCATTAGATCCATGAAGACTGCGGGCGCATTGATCAATCCGAATGGCATCACCACGAACTCGTAGTGTCCGTAACGAGTTCGGAAGGCTGTCTTTGGCACATCCTCCTGTAGTACTCGTAACTGGTGATATACGGATCTCAGA
Source organism: Lactuca sativa (assembly GCF_002870075.4). Taxonomy (NCBI): domain Eukaryota; kingdom Viridiplantae; phylum Streptophyta; class Magnoliopsida; order Asterales; family Asteraceae; genus Lactuca; species Lactuca sativa. The sequence goes on along the minus strand of NC_056623.2, from coordinate 241,292,014 downwards.
TCAATTTTGGAAAAATAGTTCGCCCCTAGCAGTTGGTCAAATAGATCGTCTATGCGAGGTAGAGGGTAACGATTCTTGACCGTCAGTTTGTTGAGTTCTCTATAGTCGATACACATACGGAATGATTCGTCTTTCTTCTTAACGAACAAAACCGGTGCTCCCCAAGGTGAGAAACTTGGTCTTATAAAGCCCTTGCTGAGCAGTTTGTTAAGTTGACCAGAGAGTTCCTACATCTCAGCTGGTGCTAAACAGTAGGGCGACTTGGCTACTGGGGTAGCTCCTGGGACTAAGTCGATTCTGAACTCGACCTGTCGTTGCGGAGGTAATCCAGGTAGCTCTTCTGGGAAAATGTCGGGGAAGTCGCTCACTACTGGGATGTTCTTTAGTTCTTTCATTTCATGGCTCGTGTCGACGACGTGAGCAAGGAATGCATGGTATTCTTTACGCAGATACTTCTGTGCTTGAATACTTGATATTATATGAAGACTCGCACCGGGTTTGTCGCCGTAGACTATAAGAGTTTCGTTAGATGGGAGGTTTAGACGGACTACTTTCTCGAAGCACATGATGTCGGCACGATGAAGACTTAACTAATCCATGCCGATGATAACGTCGAAGCTTTTAATTGAGACCGGCATAAGGTCAATTGGGAATGAATGGTTGTCTAGAGTTAGGGTACAGCCTAAGTATATGCAACTCGTACTTTCTGTTTTTCCATTAGCCATTTCTATTGTGAATTGTTCCTTAAGTGTGTGTGGTCGTTGTTTAAGCATGCGAGCAAATTTTTTGTTCACGAAGCTTCGCTCCGCTCCACTATCAAACAGAATGCATGCATATGAGTTATTGAGGAGGAACGTACCAGTCACCACTGTCGGGTCAGCAACTGCTTCCCCGTGGCCTATAGCTAGTACCCTTCCTGCTCCACCAGCATTCTTTGCTTTGGGGCAGTCCCTCTTATAGTGGCCTGCTTCGCCACTGTTGGGTTTTGAGCATTCTAACACTTCCTAAGTGTACATGCAACCCTAAATACCTTGGATCTATGTTTTCTCTATTATACATGCAAATAAGAACTTCCAAGGTATTATCCTAATCTAGCATATAAAACAATGGATATAGTAGGATAGAATACATACCTTTTTGGTGTAGTAAGTCTTCATGAAGCTTGAGTGCTTAGTGCCCCAAGTGTGACACCTCAAATGGAATCACAATCATCAAAACACTTGGAATGACTTGAGAGAATTCTACACTCATCAAAATCGGCTAGCCCTTTCTTCACTATCTCTAGTGGCCGATTTTTCCTCAATAATAAGATGCTTATATAGTTACACAATTAGGGTAAACTCTTAATTGTCATGGCTTTCCATTTCCTTGGATCCATGGGTACAAATACACCATGGAGCATCCATGGACCATCCTATGGGTTTTAGCCCAACTTGATTATCCATGGAGCATTAGCCCACTATACAAGTATGGATGATTTACACAATCAACCCATATATTTAATTAGTCTTCTTTTGATCACTTAATTAATCCTAGATTAATTCTTGATCAATACTAATTAAATAATCTTATTATTCTTATTATTAATATACTAGAACTTATAATATATTAATAACCATAAGTGTCTTATTTCTCTCATTCAAGTGCATGATGGTATGCAACCCAAATGGACCATGCCGGGTCGGGTCAAGTCTTACCAAATATAGTTATGGACTTAGACATTAATCCAACAGTCTCCCACTTGGATAAGTCTAAAACTATTATTGCGTATGACTTCAGGAACCAACCGGCAATCGTAGCTCTCAAAAGCTTCTGTCGAACTCTGACCTTGTCGATGAACTCTGACCTTTGTCAGTGACTTGTCCATTAGATAAGGGATCATATATTCCTCCATTCTAGATATCATATGGACTGAGACATGGATTATAATCATTCTCTCTGTCCATTTGTTGTTTCCCGATTTCCGATTTATGACAACTGACTAATTGAACAAATCAAATCAGTCCTGGCCCGGCCGAGCACTTCCATTTGTCATCATCAAATCATCGAGGGGCCCATAGATATCGCTTTTATCCCGAAGGTAAAAGGAACGGATAAACTTCGACTCATATGGCTTGTTCTACTACTTGTTGAATCATACACAAAAGCACGTTTTATAGCACAGAGTTACCAAATGCGGTTTCGTGCAATCAATGTACTATCAACTCATAGTAACAACTCATATCTCTAGGTTTGAAGAATATAAGATATTATCGTCTCATGATCACTCGTGATAAAATCCATGAAGTGATTCCAATGAGCGCGGGTTGAATCCAATACTCAGAACTTATGAGCACTCATGATTGTTGTAGCCTTGTCCAACACCTTAGACCTCTACAACCCATCATGACAGTCTTAATTCATATCTACTTCCAAAATATGACCGACTGTGGATGGTTTGAATAACGTAGTCATTCCGGAAGAATAACCTAGTTTATTCGGGAAGTCAAAACATGCAAAGTGAAACACAACAATAATTGAATCCAATATGGTCTCAGAACTTATGAATATAAATAAAACACCTTTTATTTATCACCATATGATTACACATTATTCATTGTATACTGTTTCAGCTATCAACTTTAATTTTGAATTTAAAACAATAGTTGTCCCATGCTCCAAGCATGTACACTATGTTTTCTTAAACACTAGTCATGCCACACACCAAGTATGCATACTATGTTTGTCTATTATCTTTACTTTGTGAACTAGATCAATTGAACATAACTTCAATGATCCTCTTTTCACACTCCCAAATCCTTAATGCAAATGCGAGAATTCCAAATTCATGCCATTTACAGAAATCTGTTAGATTCTAAACTTATATGCATTGATCCTCTTGTAACGATTATGCACAAAGTCAGAAAGACTTGACAACAATCATTACAGAGTATTCCAAAGGAGATCAGCTCCTTGGAAACATCCTTCTTGCATTAAGTTTCCTAATCTTAAACAGATTGAAAATTCTAACTTTGAAACATTTCCAGATTCCATTTTGACTATCACTTCTGAACAAGAGTTGCCTCCTTACAGATTATGTCAATATGGTCCTTCCAGAATTATCACTATACTTCCAACTGTCCTTGAGCAACCAATCTTTGGTAAACCTTAGATTGTCATCGACAATTGTTTAATCCTTTTAGTCATATCCAGTTCTAAACCTTTTCCCTTCTTAATGCCCCAGGCATTTGGAAAATTTTAGAACGGATGATTATAGCACATGTAATCGATCCTATATCCGAAGCATATGGGACACGATTCATGATGTCTCACATAAAGACTAAACCAGTCTTTTGCTATAACATTTCCATTTCAATTTGCCAAGTTCTCATAATTCAGATTATGAAAAGGGATGCCGTAATCATAATCGAATTTTAGAACGCAAATAATGGACCCATATACAGAATTTCCTTATGTTGAGCCATTCCAACATGAAATTCATATATTTCCTTGACTAAATGATTAAAACCTCAAATCTAAACCTTATAGATTTGATATGAAGTATAATTTCCTCTCCCTTTTTGTGACTGGGATGCCGAGGATCACAAAACAAGGTGTGAAGTAACCATGCAAATCACTTGGTACCCTTAATAAATTACCCCTCAATCGATGTGCCGGTTAACCACACACGCTCCATCGATACTATGATAAATATTAGGTCACCCTTTACCTACCTTGTTAAGTCCAAGTTAGTGTGCCGGTTAACCACACACGCTCCACTAACGACTTAGACAAAGTGTAAAGTGTAATTTCATGGATTAGCACCTTATTCACATTTTTCCTAAGTAACTAAGATTGGGTATTATTAAGAGTTTAGTTACTTAGTATTTTTCATTAATACTTTTAATGAAGGGAGAATTCTAGTCCTGTCAAACCCGTTCGGCTAACGACCCTCCACCAGTCAAGCAAGCGGTGGGTGAGAGTGGACACCCATTAAGTTGCCATTTTATAGGCAACAACCTTATACCCACCTTATAGACCGGCTTCGTGAATGAGGCGTACTAGCGGTAAGACTGACTTTACTCTTATACATATATATATTATTAACTTATAATATTATAAAGTATAAGGGTTGAATTTTAACTTTTAAAATTCTAAGGGCTAACTTGGAATTAAAGTATTCATTAGAGAAAACTTTACAAATTCCAAAACTTGAGGGCAAGTTTTGAAACTATTCAAAACTAATTAATACCTAATAATTCATTTCGTTTATCTTGGTGGAAATTGGTGAATCGTCATTCACCAACCTTCAAATATTTTATAGCTTGGATTACGGCATACCTCTTCTAAGTTATAAAATAGTTTGTTGGGTCCTAGCCTTAATATTTCATATTGGGTGTCATATTAAGGACTTTAAATCAACTATCTTGAATATCTCCCAAAAGATGTCTGTAATAGACACCTATGACCTTCCCAAATCTAGTGAAACAAGGTTTCCTAAATGAAGATGATGTCCTTTGGAAATCATACTTCTTTCACCTCCTTCAAATTATTCTCCCTAACCCACAAGTTCTTGAAAAGTTTAAGGTCACTCAGGCCCTATTGGCAAGGCAAGGTCTAGGTGTGGTCACATCTTGGAGATGTAGTCACATATTGACAAGCCGGGAGAGTTGGGTGTCAAAGTCTTGAGAAAGTTGGTGGTTCAACTACTTTCTAAGTCACATAGTGAGTTCTTTTGGAACACCTATGAAAAAGACTATGAAAAGACCCTTAATGATCTTATCTATTTGTTAAGATCAACTTCCTAAAACTTTATGGACATTGACAATGATGACATTGGATATCCAGTAAAGCATTATCTTCCCAATGGAAAGGGATCGGCTATAGTCAACTCGGTTGACCAAATGGTAAAGAGAAAAGCTAAGTCTGTGATAGTCCTGTGTACCATTATCAAAGGGTCCATATGTTTGTATTGCCAAAGAAAGGGCATTGGTTGCGAAGCTGCCAAATTTACCTAAGGATGTTAAAGTCAATAAGTTTGACTCTACTTCAGGTAAAATCCACTATCTAACTCTGTTAAGTTTCTATTCTGATATTCTTGATACTTGATGTGACCGGGTCGCATGGTGATGGTTTAAGAATCAAAGGAAAGTGAAGAAACTTAAAGGAAGAATATGCTGAATCTGATCGCATAGATGGATTTCTATCGCATAGTTTGAAAAATCGGATTCTTGAGCTACTTCTTAGGAGTTATGAGATATTGCTTAGGAATAGATAACAACAAGTTTTCATATGGATTGTAAGGATAGTTTTTCCGCAAAGTTTTAAAATAAAAGGAAATTTTTGATTTTATTTATTTTAAAATATCCTTACAATGGCATTTGAGGAAAAATTGTTGCTTATATAATTCCGTTAAGAGCAAGAGTGGAAATATGAAATTGATTCTTTCATTTGTGGTAATGTCTAAATTTACCAAATAAGGAAAGATTCTCATCATCCAAGGTTCAATTGGACCGGAACTTGGAATCATGCAAGTTGTATAGCATGATGAATGAGAACTTTCAAGTTTTGGAAAATTAAGACTAATTACTTGTTCACATGGATGTGTGAGTCAAGTAAAGGACTTAGGGATCGAGTACACATTCTTGTGCACTGATTAAGTCCACCACTAAAGATCGTTAAGAAGAATCAAATTAGGCAGAAGGATAAAAGTTTCTCATATCTGAAAAGATGGGAGAGTACTTTAGTATCAGTTTTGAGATCATCTTAATGATTAAGAAACCATATCAAAATTAGTTCTCTAAGAAAATCTTAGTGCATTCTTATGACTAAGAAGAGGAACTTGAATTGTTGAAATGGTTAAATCAAGAAGATGAGTCATACTTCGTTCCAATACAAGTCTTAGAGTCATACTCCAAGATTTTCATTTGAGTGACATGTCTTAAAGAAGGTTTAAAACACTTGTCAAATGTAAGAGTAAAAGTTTTCTACTCTTGTACATTTGAAATTGGTAAGTTGTGATGTTTTGGATAAAACAAAGACCAACTTAGGCCAATTGTGTGAAGTGTTTGTCTTGATTAGAATCCACACTATCTCTTGGATATTTGACAAGGGAGTCTTATAGGTCAAGAGGTCAGTGGGAGTCTTAAAAGTCATGAAAGTCTCAAGAACTAATCAAGAATAAAACCTAAAGTTCTTCACTAGCACACAACTTGAGGTTCATAACCTGTCGTGTTGACATATTCTGTGCCCATTCCAGTTAAAGTTGGTTTTGCATATGAGTTCTTAGAGTTCTCAATTTGTTGCACAACAACTTGGAAGCAATGGTAGGCCCTTGAGCTGCCAGGTGGCAAGAAATTAAGATTGAGTTCAGTCCATATGAGTTTGGATTTGTCATTATCCTTTTCTTGTGACTATGATTTTGACAATTCACATGGATAAGAACACATACACCATTAAATCTAAGTGTCATAAGGTTTCTCTCTGATTCATGAAAATGATGGTGAGGAAACACTTTCACTAAGTAGATTTTAGCTAGATAGCAATTGTGATATTTGCATTCTCAAAGTCGTTAGTGGAGCGCGTGTGGTTAACCGGCACACTAATTTGGACTTGTGAAAAGTGGCAAAAAGGTCTAAACATTATGATTACGGCATCCCTCTTCATAATTGTTTAGATACACAAGTGTGCTATCTAAGGGAAGGTGTATGATTTTGATACAGCTTTATCAAAACAATCTAGCATCAGAAATCTGAACTTTGGTAAGAAAGTCAATGAAGTATTGATTTCTAGAAGTCCAGCTGATTTCTGAGTACATGTCAAAGCTAGTGGGAGCATAAGTGTTATGCTATTAATCATCATGTTAGTGGGAGCATGATAATTATGATAAGTATTGCAAGTTAGCAATGTTAATTATAGAAAACAAAAGTTTCAATTGGGAAAGAGTTGTTTTGCTATAATTAAGGGAGAGGAAATTATACTTCATATCAAATCTATAAGGTTTAGATTTGAGGTTTTAATCATTTAGTCAAGGAAATATATGAATTTCATGTTGGAATGGCTCAACATAAGGAAATTCTGTATATGGGTCCATTATTTTATTTTATTAAATGAAGAGACTCTTGGTCCTCCATAACTTGAGGACAAGTTATGGAGTCATAAAACCATTTAATTAGAACTAGACTCTTCATTTTTGTAACCTTTGCCAATTTTTATGAGTTTTATGATTCTTAAATGTGACTTTTCATATAACTTGAGGACAAGTTACAAAAACACATTTTAGAATCAATTCTTAGATTAATTTGGATTAAAACCAACTATCACATAATTTTATTCATTAATCTAAATTCACTCATAAAACAAAGTAACACAAAAAACTTTTGGTGATCCATAACTTATTCTTAAGTTATGGAATCCTTTAAAACATTAACACCAAATTTTTTGTAACTCCATAAAACTTTGAATCAATTTTTTTTTTTTAAAACCTTTTCATATCCATAACTTATGGAGGTTTCAAAAAATAAAACTCTTTAGATCAAACTTTTAAAACTAATAAAATAATCATATTATTTTATCTTTTATTAAATTTGACCTAATTCAACTCATAAAGTAAATTATTCAAATTTTACAAATAATTAGTTTTTCACAAGAACAAGTAATTATCTTAAAATTTGACGAACTTCATGTTTTTTTTTTCTTTTTTTTTTTTCAACTTTGAAAATAAAATATTTGCATCAATATAACAGAAAACAGCCTGGCTCTGATACCACTGTTGGGTTTTGAGCATTCTAACACTTCCTAAGTGTACATGCAACCCTAAATACCTTGGATCTATGTTTTCTCTATTATACATGCAAATAAGAACTTCCAAGGTATTATCCTAATCTAGCATATAAAACAATGGATATAGTAGGATAGAATACATACCTTTTTGGTGTAGTAAGTCTTCATGAAGCTTGAGTGCTTAGTGCCCCAAGTGTGACACCTCAAATGGAATCACAATCATCAAAACACTTGGAATGACTTGAGAGAATTCTACACTCATCAAAATCGGCTAGCCCTTTCTTCACTATCTCTAGTGGCCGATTTTTCCTCAATAATAAGATGCTTATATAGTTACACAATTAGGGTAAACTCTTAATTGTCATGGCTTTCCATTTCCTTGGATCCATGGGTACAAATACACCATGGAGCATCCATGGACCATCCTATGGGTTTTAGCCCAACTTGATTATCCATGGAGCATTAGCCCACTATACAAGTATGGATGATTTACACAATCAACCCATATATTTAATTAGTCTTCTTTTGATCACTTAATTAATCCTAGATTAATTCTTGATCAATACTAATTAAATAATCTTATTATTCTTATTATTAATATACTAGAACTTATAATATATTAATAACCATAAGTGTCTTATTTCTCTCATTCAAGTGCATGATGGTATGCAACCCAAATGGACCATGCCGGGTCGGGTCAAGTCTTACCAAATATAGTTATGGACTTAGACATTAATCCAACAGCCACATCCATAGCAGGTCGTGCTCGCGCCAGAGCCGGGGACTTAGATGATCGGCTTCGCCGAGAATTTACAGAAACGGACGGTGTGTCCTTTCCTGTTGCAGTTAGAGCACTGCATTTCACGGAAGGGACCGTTGTGGTGGAAGTTGCATTTGTTGCACTTAGGCAAACTTCCAGCATACTGCCTCACCAGAGCAGTAGTAGCAGCAGGGGTTATCGCAGCATGCACAGCCACAATTTGCTGCTTTTTGGCAGCTCGCTGTCTCTTCTTCTCTTCCAAGAATTTCCGCTTAGTTTCAGCGGGTTTGGAGGGTTCCGGGATGGTTAGGGTGGTTGTTGTTGCAGAAGTTTTGACTCCATGGTCAATGAGTCGCTGTGCCAGTCACTTGGCACTGTCGAAGGTAGCCGGGTTTGATGCTAGGACATTCCCCTGATACGGAGGCACTAGCCCCCATATGTACCATTCGATCTTTTTCCCTTCAGTGGGAACCATATTGGGGCAGAGGGCCATCAGTTCGCTGAATCGGGCAATATAAGCGACCACGTTGGTGCCCTTCATGGTCAGGTTCCAAAGTTCCTGCTCCAATTTCTGGACTTCGCCCCTCGGGCAGTATTCCTCAATCATGAGGTCTTTCATCGTTTCCCAGCCCATGTCGTTGGCTACGACGAGGGTTAGAGCTTTAACGTAGCCGTTCCACCACGTCAGGGCCTTTCCCTCAAAGGTGCATGCGACATATTTGACTTTGCTTGCAGCAGGGCATGAACAGATTGCGAAGAATGATTCAGTCTTCTCGAACCATTGCGAGAGGGCAATGACTCCGCCGGTGCCATGGAAGGGCATCGGCTTACAGTTGGTGAAATCCTTGTAGGAGCACTCTTTCGAGTGCACAGGGGTTTCAACCGGGATTGATTCCACAGGGGTTCCAGCTCTGCTGGCATCAGAGGAGTGATACTGAGCAATGGCAGTTGCCACTGCTGCAGCTACGACAACATTCAGGGCTGCAGTATCGATGACCGGAGGCGGAGGAGGCGGTGGAGGTGCAGGGTTATTCCTGGGAGATTTGCGAGGAGGCATCTTTCAGCTATATGTTTATAAAGATAAGAAAAATGGTAAGAATAAATTTGTAACTAACATGAGAGTGACACATGGACTAACTAACCCTAGCCCAATAGTTGAATGAGTGTTTGAGATCACAACAAGGAATATTAGTAGGAAACACAAATGTACAGATTTTTCCCACAGATTAGATAGATGTCCATAATACTGGCATTACCGATGTAATAAGTTCAGGGAAAATCGACCTAACAGTAGGTCTTACATCATACCATACAGAAAAGTTTGATAGTTCTTAGATTCCTAAATAGAGTACTGAAAGTTAGGAATATTTTACAGACAAGTGCTACTTAGAGCACAGATGTTAAAGACTATTCCTTAACCAAAAGACAGAGATGTACTAGACATCATCTAACAGTGATGGGAATTCCTCGGGCGAGCCCTGAGGTCTGACACTTGACGAAACACCTCTTGAAGGTGTCGCTCCTGAGCCCTCTGGCGGGCTCGAAGTTCCAAGACTTCAGCTCGGGAGGCAGCCAGCTGTTGCTGCAGGGTTTCATTGGTTCTCCGGGTCCGTTCCATGTCTTCCTCAAGACGGGGGATGCGGACTGTGTTGACACCTGAGTTGGCATCAATCTCCATGACCCGGTCGATGGTTGCTCGACCTTTCTCAACATTACGAGCTATTCTGCCGATAATGATAGGCAGAGCTCGGTCAGTAGAACCACCTTCACTGACGTTGTAAAAGCTTCGGTCCCCAAAGTATGGTAAGGGTTGACCATGTTCGTCACTCCATCGATTCTAGTTGGTTGCCCACAAGGGAGTAGGACCTGGAAAAGTTGGTCAGGGGTTGTTGTTCGGGGCTTGACCTACTAGCGGTAGGTTGTTGACTTCAGGCTCGGAGTTGGATCCATCAGAAAAGCCTTCTGCGAGGTGATCATCCAAAGGGATTGGATGCTCATCTTCGGGCTCTTCTTCGATCCACCCGACATTGCCTTCATTTGGAAAGTATGGGTCGCCGTGATGGAATACAGCCATTTAAATCTACGCGAGAAGAGAGGTATAAGAATATAGTATACATGTAGCTAGTAGTACAAAATACACCTATAGTATTTTAAGTTTAGGTTCTACTGATCTTCTTGTGGTATTGTTGGTAAGTTTTTAGACTTGTTAACATATCACAACCATTCTAGGGCATATTCTAATCACTCCTCGGACCAGCATAGTTGATCAGGCTATGCCATTCCCAGGACTGACCATACATCCCCGAGCTCACTTGTGATATTGAACAATCGTAATACTTTTTTTCTTGTCATTGTGACACTGATTTTAGTATGAATGCAGATTACTATACTTAATTAAATATTTTAATATTTAAAGTATAGACTCTTGGTCAGAGTGTTTTAATCCCTAATGGGTTTATAGTTTAGTATATCTTTTATGGGTTGATATACTTGATTCACTATAAACAATGCTCTGATACCAATCTGTCACACCCCAAAACCAAGAACGGCGGAAACGTTCTGGGGCGGAGGACGTCATGTAAAGTATCACAACACAATAAATGTAAATAAGCAAATAACATCATCCATTGCATTGAATATATAATTTTAATACAAGCGTGTTCTGTATAGTTTTAGACACCAAAAATATAATGTAAATCAAAATAATAAGATGAGTCTTGGATGCGCTCCATCTTCTCAAAAGTTGGCATCGGTACCTGTCTACTGATGACCTGAGAATACAAGTTATTTTGAAAGAGTTTATTAGCATTAAGCCGGTGAGTTCATAAGTATTTTATTGTCGGTGTTTGTTATCCAAAAACGTTTGAACATGTGTCAAGTGTAAGTTTGTAAAATGTAAGAAAATGTTTGTAAGTGTTTGTACAAGTTTGAATCACTCAGAAAAACCTATATTTTCTATTAAAGTAGCCTTCTACCAAGGCTTAACTGTTTTGTATGCTCGTTTGTTGTAAAAGTGTGTAATTTCCCAAGTGTAACTATCATTTAACAAAATATAGTTTGTACATTAATGTTTAAGTGAAATAATCACTAAATGTATGTAATGGGTAAATTATTGTAGTACTGTAGTGTTGTATTATAGGAACTAATGCTGTACTAACTACCTTAAACCGGATTTATATTAAGGTATCGTGTGACTAATTGCACCATACTATCGACTGGTAACAACGACATACGAACGGTCGTAATATCGGAATGATGTTTGGCACCTGCAGACCTGCAGGTCCAGCTGTAGCTAGCAGCAAGGTGTAGGATAGTCAATCCAGTATAGATCTATACGCAAACTCACGCTCTCCTTCCAAGAGACTCTGGCTACAACTCGGGCCATGGCATTTAAGTCATGATCTGATTCATATCACAATAATGAACGTATTCTAGTATATGTAATGTAATGAACTGTTCTAATATAGTTTTATATGTTCTCCCTCTAGTATAGTTGTATATGTTCTCTGTCTAGTATAGTTGTATATGTTCTCTGTCTAGTATAGTTGTATATGTACTCGTAGAAATAAGTATTGACTCATGAATGAACTGACTCATTGATCTAGAAATTGTAGTAGTATGATCCTGTGTTACCCCGATGGTAACTTACTGATGATGTACTGATAAGTATGAATAAAGGAGTACTTTTATGTCTATATATGTACATTTGATATATAATTAATATTGAAACAACCTTCGGAGGGCTACCCGAAATCCCACCACACCACATCTCAAGCGCGAAAAGGAAATAGGGCGAATGGCCTTCCTAAGCCCTTTAAACATTGCTTATATATCTATACATATATGGGCATGCAATTTATAAGAAGTATAACAAAGTTTAAATAAAAGTATTTGATAAGTAAAAGAGTTTGTAAAACATTTTGAAGTAAAACAGTTTTATAAACAGTTTGAACAGTGATAAAATCGTTGGTTTTCTAGTTATTAATCACATGTGATTGATGTAATAACTATAAGTATTTAACTTGTATTCCCCCCCATAAAGTATTTAAAACATTTCAAAGTATTTTCAAAGGTTAATTAAAGGGGTATGAACTCACTTGTGGTGAGTGGATTGGATTGAAGTGTCGGATACCGTGCTAGGTGGCAAACGGAGACTTGTTCACACGCACGAGCCTAGTTATCATATAATGAGCATATATATAACTAATTAGCCAAATAATAACTTAATGAAATAAGTTGGGACACTCAGGAACATGTAAACACTTGGTATAAGTGTTATAGGTCCTAAGGGTTGCTTCTATGTTGTTATGGGACAAGGATAAAGGGGTTTAATGTACCAAAGGGCTTTATATAAGAGTTTACTACCCAATAAACCCCACACAAGGAGTTTACGGTCGTAAACCCTTGAGTTTATGACCGTGAGCTCCAATCTTGGTGGTAATTGGTGTTTTAAAGTGCCATATGATTTCTAGAATAAGCCTTGCTTGGTGGTTGAATCCTTTGGATAGTTTAGGGCATAGAAAATACTCCTTTGAGGAGTTTACGGCCAGAAGGCCATATCCCTTAGAGTTTACGGCCGTAAACTCTCATGGGATGGGTGTTTTAATTATTTCATGTCCCAAACACAACTAGGAGAAATCCTAGGCATTTGTTTAAGGCTATGGAGGACTCTAGGCACACTTTGGTGCCCTTATTTGGTGTTTACATCCCAAGAGTATTCCTTGGCCGTAAACTCCCTTTAAGGGGTGCTTTTGTGGTTTTAAGTCCACAAATTAGCTAGGAGTATGAGAGGGTTAAAGTCTAAAGCCTTTAGGAGTGATTAGGGCACATTTAGCCCTTGAATTTGGAGTTCACGGTCCAAGAAGTTCTTGGGCTGTGAACACCCTAATCTATGTGTTCTTGATTGATTTCTAGTCTCAAATGATCATACATATTATCCTAAGGTAGTTACCTAACAAGGAAATGGGACTAGATAGCCTTTAAGCTTCATTTTGGAGTTTACACCCCCAGAACGTTCTTGGGCGGTAAACTCCCGGATCTCACATATTTGACATGTAATCTATGTTATTAAGCAAATAACAAGCATTATAAAACAACTAGAGAAGTGTACTCACGATTTGGGATGAAAACCCGAAGATCCGTGAGAGAGAAAATGGCTTTTCTCTAGTTGGAAATGTGAATAATGAATGAATTTAGTTCAGAAATCTATTTATAGTCCTGAAATATTTTGGCAGAAAATATTTTTATTCCGGAATTGGACTCTAGCATCATGAAGTTTTGAAATGCTCAAGTTTCACAAACCCATGAGCATCCACTCTCCTAATATCTCCTTAAACATAAACCCTAATGTACACAAACTTATTCAGAAAAGTCTGAAATTCATTGAAACTGGAATAGCTTCTATTGAATAGATAATGTTCGTACAAAATGGGAATTTCGGGTTGTCACAAATAAGGCGACTGAAGTTTCTTCATTGTTGGTGGAGTATCACCCTTGTATCCCATCCTCCTTAGAATCTTTTGAACATCACTAGTACCAATTTCCGTGGGAAAGGTTGGAAGGTCGTTAATCAGTAGAGTCTCTCTCATAAAGGTCTCATCAATGACAATCTTGCATCCCTGAACGATCTCATCTATAGTGACAGCTCCATTATCGTCCCTTGTCATCTTGGCAGTCTGCCAGAACTCACAAATCATTTTCTGGTACACCGTAGTGTTCATTGTAATGGTAGAGGCCAAGCAGCATTCTCGAAGTCCGTGAATCATCGACTTGAAATCCTGATGTGCCACCGGAGGGTCAGCAAGAATCATCGCCAGGTTGTGCATATCTGCAAATTTCAAGGCTGTCATTTTATCTACACTAAAATGATTTAATTTTTGACCCCAAAATGAAATAATAAAATTTTTAATTAAAATTGGGTTAAACTTAGAATTTGCGGTCAACATTAGGGTTTGCGGTCAACGAGGTTTTATGGCCGTAAACCCTTGACTGTATGCTAATGATCATTTGGGGAGTTTATGGCCGCAAACACCTTACGAACGTAAACTCCAAAAACCTTTTTTGTCGATTTCAGCCTCAGAAACACGGTTAATCACACAACGAGATGCATATTCCTGGTTGAAAATGCAGTACCTTCAAGACTATTGGATTAATTTCGCAAAAATCGATGATTTTTTTTCGGAGGAGAGAGAGGATGAGAGATTTTGCAGACGAAATCAAGAAAATGATAGAGATTCTGGCTGTAAACCTCCTTATATACCCACCTTTCATTTATCAGATTACCACACAGTATAAGGCAGTCTCCAACACAGTCCAATATTTTTCAAGAATTTTAAAAACAAATCTTTTGAGGATTAATATTAAAACTAAAATTAAAAATAAAATAAAATAAAATAAAATTAACTTTGCAAAATTAAAAATAATACTAATTTTTGTTTTTAGCAGTTAACAAAATAAAAATTAAAAATAAAAATAAAAATAAAGTTAAAATTAAAATTAAATTAACTCCAACTAAAATATACAACTTAAAAATTTAATTATTGAGAATGAATTTGTGACGCTGGGATCAAAGTTGTTGGACAACCTTATTCCACTTGTCGGTACCCTTATTTTCACGTCTTCGTCTGATCGATCGCCAGTATTGTGGTTCACTTAAACACAAAACATTTGTGACATAATTTTGGACAATTTACCAATAAAATGACATTTTTAGCCCTTATTATTAAGCAGATTTCTTAGGGACCGTTTAATTGTACTAGAACGTGTTTCCCACTTCCTGATATGCTCCAGCCATCAAGGACTTCCAGAATACTACTTACACTTGGTGACCAGACATTTATTAAGAGAGAAGATAGATTTTGAATGCATATGCTATACATCCTGGTTGGATCTCTTCCAATCATGCAAAGGATGAAACATATGACTAAGTAAGGTTTTTAGAGGGATTAAGAAGAGAATAGTGCATATACTGTGTACCAGGTCGGATTTCGAGTCACGTAAAGGAGACAGTATATGGCTAACAGATAGAATTGCATAGAGAGAAGATGCAGAGAGATAGAATTGCATATTTTATAGTCTAGGTCGGATCTTTCGATCACGCAGAGGAGGCAACATATGACTAACAGACAGAAAGAAAGAAAATAGCCTTCTACAAACCTAATTTATCGGAATTCCCCAGTCACCCCATCCAACCGGAATTAAGGACAAAATCCACACATCGAGGAAAGGTGAATCCATAGTTCTAGAAATGGGTAAATTAGTGTGACCGGTAGATTCTCATGTATATCTCCCTGCTCAACCTATCCGAGCGTCGTATTGTCAGGCTAAAGGGATCTAACTAGGTCAATTTTTGTCAAGTCCTTGAATTCATTATGTTCAACTATCCCTAGTCAAGTCCATTTAAAATCTTCCGTGCCTACCAGCGCATCCAGCACAGAGCGTAGACGATTCATCTTAGGTACGTTACACAGATTCAGATTGCCCGTTATCACTTGCTAATTTCATTTCCCGTCACAACACCTATAAACAAGACTAACAACAATATTTTTGATCTTCTGGATTTTTTATTGTTTTTGGATTTTTGGATTTTTTATTGTTTTTGGATTTTTCTCCCCTAAATTTCTGCATGAGTGAGAATAAAATAAAATGAAATGCGCAAATTTAAATTAACCTATCTACAGAAACCAAAAAAAATTTAAAAATTTTAGAAGAATTAAGAAAACAAAATAAATAAATAACAAAAAAAACTTAATCCTCAAAACGAATCATTTTCAGAAATCCCACCAGCACATCGAAGCGAGCATTGTTAAAGGGCTTAGTGAACAGATCCGCCACATTATTAGTAGTGGGAACCTGTTCCATCCTGATTAGCGAACGTTCATAACAATCTATGATAAAATGAATTTTAATATCGATGTGCTTAGTTTTAGAGTGTTGGACTGGATTTTTGGCAATTTGAATTACGGCCTCATTATCACAGTAAATTGGGGTTTCTAAATAATTCAAATCGTAGTCCAACAGCTGATGTTGGATCCAGATAACTTGAGACCAGCAAGCAGATGCAGCAACGTATTCCACTTCCGCTGTTGAGCTTGAAACAGTGTGTTGCTTCATGCACTGCCACAACAATAATCTGTCACCTAGATATTGATACCCTCCCGAGGTAGATTTCCTGTCAAGCTCACAACCTCCATAATTACTGTCAGCAAAAACATATAAATCAAATTCAGGATTCTTCGGATACCAAAGACCCAATTTTAGGCTACCTTTGATATACCGAGAAATTCTTTTGACAACAATAAGATCTGAAAGTTTAGGATTAGCCTGATAATGTGCACATTGACAAACTGCAAACATGATGTCAGGTCGGCTTGCAGTAAGATACATCAGCGATCCGATCATTGATCTGTAGAGCGTCTGATTTACGGATTCGCCATCAGGATCTGGAGTCAGGAGAGGTCTTTCAGCCATTGGCATCGATGCAGATTTGGCTTCGTGAAACCTGAACATCTCAAGAATGTCTTCCACATACATGGCTTGATGTAACAGGATCCTGGTTGAATTTTGTTTGACCTGAAGCCCCAAAAACATGGTCATTTCCCCCAACAAACTCATTTCGAACCGCTTCTTCATAACACCTTCGAAGTCTTTGCAGAGCTGCGGACTGGTCGACCAAAAGATAATGTCGTCAACATAGATTTGCACCAGTATTTGATCATTACCGACATGCATGATAAACAAAGTCTGATCGATAGTGACACGTGAGTAACCATGCTCGAGCAAATGCTTTGTTAGAGTTGCATACCATGATCAATGAGCTTGATGTAACCCATACAATGCTTTGTCCAACTTGTAGACATCATTAGGAAACTTTGAGTCAATGAACCCAAGAGGGTGATTAATGTAGATTCTTTCCTTCACCTTGCCATACAAGAAGGCAGTCTTGACATCTATTTGGTAAACGATAAAGTTCATGTAGGAAGCATATTTTAGGAAGATACGAATAGCCTCGAAGCGAGCTACTGGAGCATAAACTTCAGTGTAATCAAGACCCTCGACCTGTCGAAACCTGCGAACCACCAATCTAGCTTTGTTCCACACTATAACCCCTGAATCATCTTGCTTGTTACGATAGACCCATCGTGTGTCAAGAGACTTTTTGCCCTTTGGCAACTCAACTAACTTTCAAACCCCAAGTTTTTCAAATTGATGTAACTCTTCATGCCTTGCATCTACCCAGCTGGGCTCATTCAGATCCATTTCAACATTCTTAGGCTCTATTTGACAAATAAAGCAAGAGTAAAGACAGGTATTCACATCTCCACTCTGACTTCTGGTTTTAACACCGTCGCCCAACTGACCAATGATGTTGTCGATCGGATGATCACGTTGAATCCTTGAGGGTATTTCCTAGCTGATGTCATTAAGCGAGACAGGAAGATTGTGAATATTGACACCTCACTCATTTGCTGATTGAGCCGCACCAGAAGACTCTGCCACAAACTCATTTGAAAACTCTTCAGGAAAGAGTAGCTCCATAAATGTTGAAGTAGCAGCGGAACTGTCTTTGGACATGAACTCTCTTTCTTTAGGAGTGAGTGGTGTTGTTTCAGCATCAGAGATGTGTAATCAAACAACCAATCCGGACCTACTCAAGCATCCGTCTTATTTTCTTCCAACCAGCGCATTTCATTCGATTCTACAACTTGATTTGTCTTCTTGTTATAGACCCGATAGGCGGTGCGAGCAGCATACCCTATGAAGTAACAATCATCGGCTTTGGCGTCGAACTTTGGGTTGGAATCTAAGTGAAGAAGGGTGCAAGGGCAGCCAAATACACGGAAATCACTGACTGAAGGCCTGTGACCATATAGAATCACGTACGTAGTCTTCATTTAAGTTTTGTTGATCAACACGCGATTCTGAACATAGCAAGCAGTGTTTATCGCCTCAGCCCAAAAGAAGACTGGCAGTTTGGAGTCACATAGCATCGTCCTTGTGGCGTCTTTCAAAGTTTTGTTTCTCCTCTCAACAACACCATTTTGTTGGGGTGTGTCAGCGGAGCTGGATCGAGAACAGAATTCTTAAACTCTGTTCCATTGTCAGTACGAAGCGCCTTCAACCTGTTGTTAGTTTGGTTCTCAATTAACACAATGAATTTCTTAATCAGATCAGCAACTCCAGCTTTATTGGATAGAAAGAAAACTCATGTAAAACGTGAAAAATCATCAATCACTACTAGACAGTAGGAATTTCTATTAATGCCAAGAACATTTACTGGTCCGAAGAGATCCATATGTAGCAATTGGAGCACCTGGCTAATTGAGTTGACCTGTTTTGGCAGGTGTGGTTTTTTATGATGCTTACCTTGGGCACAAGATGCACACTTCTCAAACGTGATAAAGTCCTTGACAGGAAAACCACGAACCATCTCATTCTTTGCAAGACGATTCAAGTTCTTGGCGTTAGCATGACCAAGTCTTATGTGCCACAGCATTGCCGTTTGTTCGGAAATCTTTGAGAAGAGGCACGTAACTTGTTCTGGAAAATTGCTATTCATGTCAATGATGAAGGCACTCCCATCCCTTTAAGATTTTACAAGAATTTACTCTTCTGGAATGACAAATCCTGGCTTGAGAATCATATATCCATTCTTAGTGAAATGTGTAGAATAGCCTTTGTCGCATATCTGAGACACACTCAACAATCTATGCTTCAATTCTGGAGCAAAGTTGACTTTTTCGAACTCAAAACCCCATTCGTGACAATTCCACTTTGAGTAATTTTGCCACCTTCTCCACCCTCAAAGGAGATGTATCCCCCATTAAAGGATTGAATGTTGCGCAATTAGGCGATATCTCCTGGCATATGCCGGGAGCAGCCGCTGTCGACGAACCAGGGTCTGACGACATTCCCCCGTAACTGTCCCTGCAAGATGTGCGGGTTTAATTATATTTGGGAACCCAGGTCATTATTTTCCTGGGTGGTCCCGATGCCTTCTCAGATTTATTATCATTTACGAATTTTCCAGAGGACACAAATGATAAATTGGAAGCTAATTTGGGCAACCATTGATAATTAGGTTTTATAATAGTTCCGGGTGGTTTTGAAATCGAATGTTTATTAGTTTACTTGAAGAATTTGGGTTTTCTAATAGAATTAGTTGAATAGCCACTGCTGCTTCTTGATGAAACCGACCTTGGCTTGGCCATGCTCGGTTTTGGCAAACTGCTTGGGACTTTGTTATGAAAGACCTTTTTATGTTTTTAAAAAACAGCCCGTTTTCTACTCCGATCATTTTTCCAATCATCATTTCGAGAACGATTTCTAGAGGACTTTCTAGTTAAAGACCTTCCTTTGAATTTGTTCTCTCCTCTTGGAGATTCATAATGTACAAACATACGATATTCACAATTTCTAGCTATATGGCCACCAATACCACAATTGAAACAAATTTGTTTGTTATTGTTATAACTTGTGCTACGTTGATCAGATTTGTTTTCCATACTAACGCCCTTGCTTCTCTCACAAGATCAGGAACAAGAATTAGGTTGTGAGACTAGTGAGGCTACATTAGATGGAGAAGCTTGTGAAATTGGTGGTTTGTCAAAATTATCATCACAAACATCAGAATTGTCAACCAAATTATTCAAACTAGTATCAGACACTTTAAAACCATTCAAAACAGTATCAGAAGAAACAGAAACACCACAAAGAACATTGTTATTTGAAACATCAGAAAAATTATTGTCTTTATTTAAAACTAAAACTTCAGGTTCAAATTCAATTTTATTTTCAGAAACAGATCCTTCAATTTCATGCTTTGACTGATTCAAGGATTGATCTGCAGGAGAAGTAGAAATGTTAGTACTTTCAACATTAATAAATCCTCACGAAACAAAACCAGTTAGCTTTCCATAAACCATGAATGGTTCATCGACAATCTCTTCTTTGGACAGGGGTTGAAAATGACATGTATGATTGAAATGAGGAGGCACTTGATTATACCCTAGACCCTTTGACTAATTTCTTTTAAATTGAATTTTGTGGTCTATCATATTTGCAACTACCTCACTCGATACATCAAATTTTCTAAAGTCAAAATCAGCAGTTTCAAGTTTTCCCTTTAATGATTCGATTTCAGCTACTAGTTCAGTGTTCTCTTTCATTATATAGTCATAATTTTCGCATTTATTACTATAGTCTTCCTGAAGTCTCCTAAAGTCCTTTATTTTATATTCTAATTTTGCTTTAAGAGGTTTTTGACCTTTTCTGAGTTGGTAACCTTCATATCTAAGGTCTTCTATTTCCCTTTTTAGTGAGTCATTAAGTTCACTGAGAATTTTAAGGTTCTCTACTTCGCTACCTAATGTCTCAACTTTTTCATGCAGAATTTTAACATAATCAATACAAGCTTGAGAGCATGAGGGTAGACTTACTTCGTTTTTATTAGGTTCATGAGAAGAAGATACCATCAAGGCAAACTGCAGCTCCATCATTAGATCTTCAACTGCAACAATCTCTGTCGGAGCATCATCACTAACCTGTGCCATGTGGGTATTTTCAGCTCCGGATAAGTTCAAGGCCTGCATCTGATCTGATGGGTTTTGGCCATATGAACATTCCTATGTGCACATGCAAACCCTAATGCTTGGATCTAGGTTTCTCTAATTAAACATGCATTGGATCCTAGACTTCTAATAGCTAATAGAGTATAAGAACAATACAAAATCAGAGTTAGAAGCTTACCTTGAAACACTTGTTTGATCTTCTTGTTCTTGGAGCTTTAGAGTCACTAATGTCACTCCTCTAATGGATTACAAACACCAACTAGCAAGAGGATGATTTGAGAGAGAGGAGAAGGAATAAAAATCGGCCAAGGTTTCTTTGCTTCAGCAGAGATGCCGATTTCCCTTGCCCTAAGGGTCTATTTATACTTGTAAGGCTCCTAGGGTTTCACCCTTAAACCCTAGTTGGATAATCTTTACTCAAAGCAATCCAAATCCTTTCCATGATAAGCCCTTGGATGATTTATGGCTTATCCCAAGCCCTAGAAATCGTCCAACCGTATCCATGAAGGATTTACAGCCCAAAGTGTAACTATCAAACAATTGACAGTTTATACCCTCCTATTTAATTAATCTCTTTAAGTCACCAAATTAATTCTAATTAATTTATGACTTATATTAATCAAATAACAATGTTATTATTCCTCATATTATTCTCATAATATATTAATAATATTTATTCTCTCATAATAAATCATCCTGTCAAGTTGCTATGGTGAAGGCAACCCAAAAGGACCATGCACAAACGGGTCAAATACTTGCCTAATATAGTTGTAGCCTTAGACACTATTCCAACAGTCGCCCACTTGGATACGTCTAGTAACTATATGCACAAGTACAATTCAATTTGCAATTGTAGCTCTCAAAGACGCTGTCAAACTTTGATCTAATCAATCTTCTCCTTTAGATAAGGGATCGTACAGTCCTTTGTTAGATATCATGCTGACAATTCTATGGAATAATTTTTCTAGCATTTGGTTTCTCGATCTCCGATTCATTCGACATAGAACTTAATCGAACACATCAATTTGGTTCTGACCGGGCCCGACACATAAGTCAAATCAAATCATCGAGCGGCTGAGATATCGCTTTTACCCTCTTAGGATAAAAGTAACAGATAAACTTCGACTTATATGCATTTACTTATTCATTAATCAACTATACACAACAATGCGTTTTATAACACCGAGTTACTGTTGCCTTTTCGCATTATCAATGTACAACCAATTAACAAATAACAAACCATATATCTAGGCTTTAAGACTATATGATATTATCGTCTTGCGATCACCCTTTTATATCATATTCCATAAGGTAATTCCAGCAAGCGTGGGTTCTTTCCAATGCTCAAAACCAATTCATAAGCACTCATGAACGTTGCAGCAACCCTTTGCTATATCTAATACCATTTAGACAATCTACACACCAGTTCATGACAATCTTCATTCATATCTACTTCCAACATATCAACGATTGTGGATAATTTGAATATTTCGATTATTCTTAATAAATTCAATTATTCTGGAAGTCAAAATATGCAAAATGAAACAATAGTTAAATAATTAACATAAGACAATAACATTACTTATAAATAATACTCTTTTATTTAATCATCAAAGGTCAATTACATTTATCTATTACACATTTCTATTACTATCTAATCTATGCTAATATCATCCTTCAGCCCAATACTCCTAGCATGCTACAAGTGCTTAACCCTACTCAGTCCCTTCATAAGCGGATCTACTGGGTTATCTTCCGATGATATCCTCTTCACTACGAGTTGTCCTTGTTCTACACGATGTCTAATAAAGTGATATTTTCTGTCGATATGTCAAGATCTACCATGATCCCTTGGTTCCTTGGTCAAGGCAACCGCTCCTTCATTATCACAGAAAATTTCCATGGGCTCCTTTATGGCGGGTACAACTCCAAGATCACCGATGAAGTCACTGCTCCTCTATTCACGGTAAAAACCCAGCCCGACGGCGAACGGTAGTTGTCCCTGTCGGTCTGAAAGCTGGCGTCACTATACCCTCGCACCTTCAAGTCATCACTCCCTCCGAGGACTAAGAACCATTCCTTCATCCTCCGAAGGTACTTAAGGATGTTCTTCACCGCAATCCAATGGGCTTTGCCAGGGTTCCCTTGATATCAGCTAACCATGCTCAAAGCAAAGGCTACATCAGGGCGAGTACAAGTCATAGCATACATGATTGAGCCAAATGCGGAAGCGTATGGTACTCGGCTCATTTCTGCTATTTCAGCTTCAGTACTTGGACTTTGAGTCTTACTCAACTTGGCATTACTTTGTATCGGTAATTCTCCCTTCTTCTAGTTTTCCATACTAAAACGTTTTAGTACCTTCTCTAAGTAAGTGTTCTGACTAAGTCCTATTAGTCTCTTACTTCTTTCTCTCACTATCCTTATTCCCAAAATATAGGAAGCCTCTCCGAGGTCCTTCATAGCGAAGCACTTCCCGAGCCAGGACATAACCTCCTGCAGAGTTGGGACGTCGTTTCCTATGAGTAATATGTCATCGACATATAGAACGAGGAAGCTTACTATACTCCCACTGGCTATGACATATACACATGATTCATCTTCGCTTCGTACAAATCCAAACTCTTTGACTTTCTCATCGAAGCAAAGATTCCATCTGCGAGATGTTTGCTTAAGTCCATAAATGGACTTCTCAAGCTTACACACTCTATTCGGATGCTTTGGATCCACAAACCCCTCTGGCTGAGCCATGTAAACATCCTCAGCCAACTTTCCGTTAAGGAAAGCGGTCTTGACATCCATTTGCCAAATCTCATAATCATGAAATGCGGCAATCGCTAGCATCACTCTAATAGAT
This sequence comes from Lactuca sativa, assembly GCF_002870075.4. NCBI lineage: Eukaryota > Viridiplantae > Streptophyta > Magnoliopsida > Asterales > Asteraceae > Lactuca > Lactuca sativa. The sequence continues at coordinate 241,268,067 of NC_056623.2, read as the reverse complement.
TTTATCTTCGCAACTGGTGAGATGGTCTCATCATAGTCAACTCCGGGAGTTTGAGTAAAGCCCTTCGCAACCAATCGCGCCTTATACGTGTGTACTTTTCCATCCACGTCGGTCTTCTTCTTGAAGATCCATTTGCACCCAACGGTCTTACGTTCGGGCACATTATCAACCAAATTCCAAACTTGGTTATCATACATGGATTAGATCCCGCTATCCATTGCCTCTTCCCATTTTGCAGACTCCGGGCCTGCCATGGCTTCCTTATAGCTATTAGGTTCATCAAGGTTTATCAGTGTACCATCACTAATATACGTGTCCCCCTCGGTAGTAATATGAAAACCATAAAACTGGGGTTGAACTCTAACTCTTTCGGAACGTCTAAGAGGTAAGGATTCATCAATCGGTTCAACCGGAGTTTCCTCCTCGGGTTGAGTGCCAGCGGTAGAGGTTCCTTCATCTATCGATTCTTGAATCTCTTCAAGCTCGATTTGCCTCCCACTGCCTCCTTGGCTTATGAGTTCTCGCTCTCGGAAAACTCCTCTCCTCGCAACGAAGACAACATTGTCCTTCGGTCTATAGAAGAGATATCCAAAGGATTTCTGCAGGTAGCCGATGAAAATACATCGCTCACTACGAGGTTCAAACTTGTCATGAGTATCTTGTCTTACGAAAGCCTCGAAACCCCAAACCTTGATATGTGCCAACGAGGGAGCTTTCCCTATCCACATCTCGTGAGGTGTTTTGGCAACCTTCTTAGTAGGGACTCGGTTAAGGATATGGGCGGCTGTCTCTAAGGCATACCCCCAAAAAGAGATTGATAGTGAAGCACGACTCATCATAGAGCGAACCATGTCCAACAAGGTGCGATTACGCCTTTCTGCCACACCATTCAATTGTGGTGTCCTAGGTGGCGTCAATTGTGAAACTATTCCACACTCCTTGAGATAATCATGGAATTCAAGACTTAGGTACTCTCCTCCTCGATCGGATCGAAGCATCTCGATTTTCCTGCCCAATTGATTCTCTAGTTCATTCTTGAACTCTTTGAACTTTTCAAAAGTTTCTGACTTTTGCTTGATTAAGTAGATATACCCATATCTACTATAGTCATCGGTAAAAGTCACATAGAAGCGGTTCCTATCCTTCGTGGTTGATCTAAATGATCCACATACATCGGTATGTATTAGGTCCAATAGACCCTCACCCCTTTCACACGTACTTGTGAAGGGTGACTTAGTCATCTTTCCAAGTAAACAAGACTAACATGTGTCATCTTCCCTAAGGTCGAATGACTCCAACACTCCATCCTTTTGGAGTTGGGCTATGCGCTTCTTGTTGACATGTCCAAGACGACAATGCCACAAGGATGCTCTATCCATAGAATTGGAAGAATCCATGCACAAAACATCATTTCCTAACTTATCTACAATCATAACGGCTTCATAAATTCCATTACATGGTATAGATTCAAAATAAAAGACACCATTTCGATAAGCCAAAATAGAACCATTGTCATTATTAAATGAAAATCTAAAACCTTGTCTAAACCAACCATGAAATGAAATCATGTTTCTAGGCATTTCTGGCGAATAGCAACAATTGTTCAAATCTATAGATAAACCATTCCTAAGCACTAAAGAATACACTCCAATCATGGTCACAGGCGACGATCTTCTATTCCCCATGATTAGATTTATTCTTCCATGCTCCACGTCTCTATTTCTTCTTAGTCCCTGCACATTAGAACAAATATGGTAACCACAACCGGTATCAAGAACCAAAGAAATAGCATGAGATGAATCGTTAGATTTAATTGTGTATATACCTGCGAAAGATGGCTTGATCTTTCCTTCCTTGATGGCTTGCAGGTACTCTGGGCAGCTTCTCTTCCAATGTCATATCTTGTGGCAGTGGTGGCACTCTGCCTCCTTTGGGTTAGGGCTGGCTTTAGCAGGATCAACTTTGGTCCTACTAGAAGAGGCACCATCTCGGGGCTTAACCTTGCGATGGTTCTTCGACGAAGCCTTCCTCTTCTTTCCCCTTCCTCGTCCAATAGCCAACACAGGAGCAGCGAGTGGATTGGGAGTTGGTGCAACAGACTTGTCTTTGAAGTTGCTCTCATCGACCCTCAAGAGACCTTGGAGTTTGCTTAGTGTGACCTCTTCTTTGTTCATGTTGTAGGTCATCCTAAATTGATTGTAACTTGGAGGCAACGAGTGAAGCACCATGGCGATCGCCAAGTCTTCCCCAAAGTCAACATTCAACTTGCGAAGATGGTCGACATACCTTTGCATCTTTTGCAGGAGCACGGTAAGAGACTCTCCATGACCCATTTTAGCAGAAATCATGTTAGTGAAAATCTCATCATGCTCTTGTATCGCGTTTTGGTGGTATCTCTCCAACAAGTCTTGGTGCATCTCGTACGGGTACATCTCCTCATAGGACTTTTGGAATTCGGAGTTCATAGTGGCTATCATGATGCAATGTACCTTCGTTGCATCACGCTCGTGTGTTTTAAAATCGGTCATTTCAGCCGGAGTAGCGATTTCAGGGTTGATTTTCTCGAGCTTCTCATCGAGGACATACTCCTTGTCCTCATAGCGAGAAATAGTGCAAATGTATCTTATCCATTCGCTAAAGTTCGTTCCATCGAAAGTGACCTTTTGACAAAGGCTCATCAATGTGAATGAACTAGCAGCAGCGTTGTTTGCATTCGCCATCTACAAATAGATAGGACAAGGATAGATTAGAATATGAATCCCTAATTATCACCCAATAAGAAAATTAGGGTTAGGATCCAACAATAATATTTACATATTAGAAAAGGGATGCCGTAATCTAACATGCAAACAATTTGAAGGTAAATGAATGACGATTCACTAATTCTCCACCACAAAACATAACTTTAAGTTCTAAATGTATTGAGAATTCCTAGGTTTAGATTAGATTCATTGAAACCTTTCAATGTCATGTTTAAATCTCGATATGCCCCTCTTGTTTGTGACTGGGATACCAAGGATCACAAAGCGGGTGTGAATTACCATGCAAATTTACATGGTGTCTTCATTGTAACGATCACCTATTCGATGTGTTGGTAAACCACACACGATCCATCGAACTAGGATAAACAATGAATCACCCTTTGCCACCTTTGCTTAGAACCAATTAGTGTGTCGGTAAACCACACATGCTCCAATAACTTCTTAGCAAGGGTGCAAAGTGTAATTTCATGGGATTGCATCAATTCACTTTTCCTAAAGTAACTAAGATTGGGAAATTTTTGAAAAACATGTAGTTACTTTATATTTCATATTATACTTTAAATGAGAGGATGAGGTTGCCCTATCCTACCCGTTCGGCTAACGACCCTCCACCGATCAAGCAAGCGGTGGGTGAGAGTGTACACCCATTAAGCGCCATTTTATAGGCCGCAACCTTATACCCACCTTATAGACCGGCTTCATGAATGAGGCCTACTAACGGTAAGACTAGCATTTTAGTTATACATATATATATACATATTAATCTTGTAATATTATATTAGTATAGGGTTGGATTTTAAACTTGTAAAATTCTAGGGTTTGAAATTTAAATTGTCTAAATTAAACTTTTAATCATAAAACATAAATTTCAAAACTTGAGGGAAAGTTTTAAACATTTAAAACATGGAGGATCAAATAACAAATAATCTTAATTAACAATTAATTCCATAATTATCCATATTTGATTTATTTAATGATTTCTTGCAAAATAATTTACCAATTTAATCAAAATAATTAATTAATTATCACATAAGGAAATTAAATATTTTAATAATTGATAAATATCTTTTAATTAGATCAAGATTATAGTCATATATATCAAGAAATCGGATTAGGTTGATCTAATACAATAAAGGCAAGTTTCCATAAGATAAATATAATAAAAATCCCGATTTTGGCTCTTCCTAACGCTCAGACTCGCCGAGTTCCCAACTGGACTCGCTGAGTTAGGCCAACTCGTCGAGTCCTCCATGGGACTCGTCGAGTTCATGACACAGAACCACAAAATTCGAATTTTGCAAGCAAGAAACAAACAATCATGCATCAATTTAATAGAAACCAATCTAGGCTTTGATACCACTGATGGGATTTGGCCATATGAACATTCCTATGTGCACATGCAAACCCTAATGCTTGGAATTAGGTTTCTCTAATTAAACATGCATTGGATCCAAGACTTCTAATAGTTAATAGCGTATATGAACAATACAAAATCAAAGTTAGAAGCTTACCTTGAAACACTTGTTTGATCTTCTTGTTCTTGGAGCTTTAGAGTCGCAAATGTCACTCCTCTAATGGCTTACAAACACCAACTAGCAAGATGATGATTTGAGAGAGAGGAGAGGGAATAGAAATCGGCCAAGGTTTCTTTGCTTCACCAGAGGTGTCGATTTCCCTTGCCCCACGGGTCTATTTATACTTGTAAGGCTCCTAGGTTTCACCCTTAAACCCTAGTTGGATAATCTTTACTCAAAGCAATCCAAATCCTTTCCGTGATAAGCCCTTGGACAATTTATGGCTTATCCCAAGCCCTAGAAATCGTCTAACCCTATCCATGAAGGATTTACAGCCCAAACTGTAACTATCAAACAATTGACAGTTTATACCCTCTTATTTAATTAATCTCTTTAAGTCACCAAATTAATTCTAATTAATTTATGACTTATATTAATCAAATAACAATATTATTATTCCTTATATTATTCTCATAATATATTAATAATATTCATTCTCTCATAATAAATCATTCTGTCAAGTTGCTACGGTGAATGCAACCCAAAAGGACCATGCACAATCGGGTCAAATACTTGCCTAATATAGTTGCAGCCTTAGACACTATTCCAACATGATCCTCCCAGTCAAACGATTGTGCAACCATAGCCTTCTCGTTGTTGACCTAAGCACCGCTTCGACTGTTCCGAACTGCAACTATTGTCCTGTCATTACTTAATCTTTTGTCTGGCTGTGGACAATCACGAGCAAAATGCCCTGGCTCATGGCAGTTGAAACGTCGTAGCTTTCCCTTGTTGAACCCAACCTTCTTGTTAGCACTCATCACCAGTTGTTCTTTCCGGTCTTCTTGGCAAACTGTTTCGCCCTGAAAACTGCCATGGCAATTTGCCATGTAATATCCATCTCTTCAACGTCTTCAGGGTGAATCCGATCAAGATTGGAAAATGATAGTTGGAGTGAAGGATCTCCAGCTGTCACACCCAAAAACCGAGAACGGCGAAAACGTTCTCGGGCGGAGGATGTCATGTAATGTATCACAACAATGCAAAGTAGTAAACAAGCAACAACATCATCCATTGCATTAATAGTATAATTTTAATTACAAGTGTGTTCTTTCATAGTATAAGACAACATAATGAACAATCAAAATAATAGAGGAGTATTGATTTCTCTGTCTTCACAAAACCTGGTCGTCGTAGCTGTCTATTTGCAACCTAAGAATACAAGTTATTTTGAAAGCGAGTATCAGCCAAAAAGCTGGTAAATTCATAAGTATTAATGTGTCTTTGATTTGTAAAATTTGTAATGAAAGACTTGAAATCATTTTGAAAGAAAGTTCGTATAAGTATGAAAATGTTCTAAGTAATTTAAAGCGTTTGAAAAACCCTAGAAATCCCTATGATTCCTATTAGTATAGATGAAATCTTCTACCAAGACCTAACTGTTTTGAAAGTAGCCTTCTACCAAGACCTGACTGTTTTGAAAGTAGCCTTCTACCAAGACCCGACTGTTTTGAAAGTAGCCTTCTACCAAGATCCGAATGTTTAGAAAGTAGCCTTCTACCAAGACCTGACTATTTTGAAAGTAGTCTACTACCAAGACCCGACTGTTTTGGAAGTAGCGTTCTACCAAGACCTGACTATACGACTATTATTATTAATATAAGAAATTGTATCCTTTGGTACTAGGATACACAAGTATAATTCACCTCATCGGTTATGTGAATGACTCACAAGATAAAGGTAATAATATAAATAACTTAATTATTATCCTTTTGTACTAGGATAACTAATAGTGTTAATCGAAGACATCCGTGGATGCACATTTACCTCTGTAGCTAACAGCTGGGGGTAGGAATAGTTAGTCCTTTAAAGTATACCTATAATGGTATCAATCGTAGACATTCGTAGATGTGCATTTACCTATGTAGCTAACATGGTTTTAGGAATGGTTAGTCCCGCAAAGTATCCTTTGGTACTAGGATATTAAGTCCAATCTATCTCATCGATTATGTGAATGTATCACAAAATAAAGATAAGAAGGAGAATTATATAACAGTATCTACACATATAATATGTAATAGTAACTCATTATATAGTATCTACATAAAAGTATCCATGTAAAAGTATTCATGTAAACGTACTCATGTAAGCGTATCTATGTAAACGTACTCATGTAAGTGTATCTATGTAAACATACTCATGTAAGCGTATCTATGTAAATGTACTCATTTAAGTGTACCTATGTAAATGTCCTCATGTAAGCGTATCTATGTAAAGCCTCATGAATGAACTGACTCTTGTGTGATTCCTTGTACTTGGAATGGTAAGTAGTATCTCCTAACTATACGTATATTAGATACTAACGGTGTACATGTATAAGCGAAAGTATGCCTTTGCGACCCAAAGGTACTGAACTAACTGGAGGAACTTTTATGTCTATATATGTATACATGATATATATATATATATATATATATATATATATATATATATATATATATATATATATATATATATACTTATCTAGGTATGCATTTGACAATATAAAAATCATAAAAGAAGTTTTGTAAAACCTATGAAAGTTTAATACTAAGAAACGATAACTTGATGTCAGTTTATAAAACGATTTGAAAGTATTTTGTCTGATAATACAGTTTAATTATAAGGAAACCTTTGTTCAAAACACATTTGTAACAGAGTTGGAAAGGAAACATACAGTATCTAATAAGTGTAATAAAGAGTTTTGTAAAATAGTTTGAACAGTAAGAAAACTATTGATTTGGTAGTTATTAATCACATGTGATTGATATAATAACTATAAGTATTCAACTTGTATCCCCACCCACATAAAAGCATTTAAAAACATTTAAACCATTGATTAAGGGGTATGAACTCACCTGTAGGTGGTGGTTTGGATGTATTGACTGTCGTAGGATGCTAAGTGCCAAGTGAAGACTTGTACACACACAAGGATCCTATTTAACATATAGTAGTACATATATGTATCCAATTAGTCTTTAAACAACTAATTAACAAAGTTAAGACATCCTAGGATATGATAAACACTTTATATAAGTGTTATAAGTGCTAAGGAGTGCATCTAAGTGTTGTAGGACAAGGCCATTGAGTTTAGGGTTCAAAAGAACCCCTTTCATAAGTTTACTCCGTAAAGACCATAACCCATTGAGTTTAAGGTCGTAAACCCTTGAGTTTGCGGCTGTAATCTCATAACCTTTTGACCATTTGTTGATTTGAAGCCTTCTAAGTCATACCAAGCATTCTTACTTCATGTTTAAGCCTTAGGAAGTGGTTGTGGCATCAACACACTCCTAAATGTAGTTTACGGCCCATGGACCATTTCTCCATGTGTTTGCTGCCGTAAACTCCTATGGACTATGGTATTTTAATGTTTTCAAGTCTTAAACACTTCAAGGCAAAAGTGTAGGCTAGTTTCTAGGCATAAGGAACAAATATTATGTATTATAACACACTTTGGGGTGTTTACGGTTTTGGGAGATCCCCAAACCGTAAACACATATAAATGGGGTATCTTGGTGATTTTTATGGGCTAAACACATTAAGGGAAGGTTCCATACTCGTTTGTAAGCATAAGGAAAGAGTTGGGAGCACTTTGGCACCCAAATTAGGGTTTACGGTCCAAGAAGATATTGGGTTGTAAACTCCTTTTTCTTATGATTCATGAGTGTTTTCAATGATATCTAAGCATGTAATACACTTTAATACACTCTAGGGTTGAAGTACTTACAATTTGGGACAAAAGATTGAAGATTCTTGGGAGAGAATCGGGCTTTTCTCTTGTTGAAATGGAAGAAATGAACTAAAAATGGCTATGTGCCCTTTATATAGTCCATGGAGTTTGTGGTCCAAAAATATCATTTGAGCCGTAAACTCCAAACTCTTGGAGTTTTGAAACTTTTAAGATGCACAAAATACTCTAGGGCATCCTCTCTCCTGTTATCTCCTAAAGTGTTAATCCTAATATGCTCAAACTTATTCCAAAAGCTTGAAAATTAGCAGGAGCGGATCTGACTTCTATTGAATCGAAGGGTTGTACAGAATAGAAATTTTCTGGTTGTCACATCATCCCCCCGTTAGAAGGAATTTTGTCCCGAAATTAGGATTTAGGTAATGGAGTAGGCATGAAAAATCGTGACAAGTAGTGGGGATACTTCCTAATCGATTTTCTTCCCGTGCTTCCAAGTGAATTCGGGTCCTTGGTTGGCATTCCAATGAACCTTCAATAAAGGAAAGCAATTATGATTTGTTCGCATGACCTCTCAGTCCGTGGTCACCATGGTTCTTCCATGAAAGGCGAGGCTCTCATTGATCTCGATCTCGACGAGAGGGATTACGAGAGTCCTGACGGAAAGGTATGTTTTCAAGTTCGAGACGTGAAGGGAGAAATGTATGTCACTGAGTTCGCGATGTAGGTTGGGTTTGTGAGTTACAAGACCGATTCTGGCAAGAATCTCGGAGGTTCTAACTATTTTGGATTTAGCTTACCACACTTTCCGAAGCGTATCAAGCCTTCCCAGAGTGAGACTTTCAAAAGGATTTGGCCTCTCACTTGAAATTCCAAGGTTTCTCCCTCTTGCTTCTCTTCTCAGTCAAGGGCCAGTCCCTTCTGAGTCAAAGTCATAAGAGGTTCTGTAATTTCGCGAGGAGTTCCGAATGAACTTACGACGGTAGGTCAGCGAGACCTAGAATTTGACGAATTCCATAAGCGTCTTCAGTGCTGACAAATTCTCAACGGTTTCGATCTTTGGAAGGGTCCTCAAGAATTCCCACATCACCAATAGTGTGTCTTAGGAATTTGACTATTCAATTCTGAAACTCGTATTTAGAGAACTTTGCGTAAAGCTTCTCTGATCGTAATGCTTCCATGGTTCGTTGTAGATGCTCTTTATGATTTCCTTCTTACTACGAGAGTAGATAAGTAAGTCATTTACAAGGACAATGACGAACCGATACTAGTAAGAATGGTGTACTCTATTCATTAAGTTCACGAATACTACGGGCATATTGGTCCTATCCGAGGGGTATCACTACGGACTCGTAGTGTCCGTATCGAGTTTGGAAGATTGTCCTCAGAACATCCTTCACTAACACTCGTGACTGGTGATATTCGGATCTTGGGCAGTCTCCGTCCTGAAGTTCATATTAGAAGCCATACATGGTTCATCAATCGCAGTCTCGTGTATACGAGTCGTATATAATTAAGATTTAAAAGGTAGTCGAATAATTGATTCTTCTTTAAGCTCACAGCCCAACGAGGAAACGAATTTAAAGTGGAATCATCAATTCTAAACCTGTAGAACCTTGATTATATACCACCCCTATGTATACATTCTTCAGCGATAGATCAATTGTATGGATCTTTGGATTAAACTTGACATATTGTACGAGTGGTACTTTGGGGATTTCATCCGAAAGGAGAAGAAACATGAGGTACTCCATGCATGAGTACTTCGGCGTTCTGGAATGACAGTTTCGTTAGAAAGACATTTTCGGAGAAGCAGATGTGCGCACGAAACTGGTATTGTACAGATCGGATTATCTCAAGTTGTATGATAATTTTGAACTTACTTAGAAGTAAAAGACATTAGATTTGAACATAAGGGCATTACAGAGAAAAGATGACGGTGCAACTTTTATCAGGGTTACAGTACTTTAGAGTAACTACCGGATTATTACTGCGAACAATGTATACTACAAAAGGCAAGTATACACAACATGAGGGTCCCTTAACTGAAGGGATCTCGCAAAAGATAAGACTCGATTTGCACTAGTTTTAAACATGTTTTAAAATCATACAAAATACTGACGATTTGAAGTGAACCTATACTATAGTAGGGTCCTTCGTTGCCTCTTTCCATTCTGAGGTCAAAGTCCTCCAGATTCGCCGTCGTTCTTCTCTGTTGGACAGTCCCTCTTGAAGTGTCCCATTACGCCACATAGATGGCATATCCGAGAGATTTGGACATTGGTGGTTGAAGTAATGTGTTGGATCTGGGTCTTGCAGCAGCTGGTAGTATGTCCATTCTTGTTGCACTTAAAGCAGTGTAACGGACGACAACTACCTAGATGATGGAAGCTACACTTATTGCATTTCGGTAGGTTTCCGGCATACTGCCTGGCTGGTGTAGGGACAATTGGGATACCAGTAGGGATGGTAGTAGGAGGTACAGATGTCGTGGCTGCGAAGGTTGCCACAGGTTGTTGTCTTTTGCTCGCCCCTTGGGGTGATTTTCCTTTATCCTTAGCCCAGAACATTGTTTTTGATGAGTTCAAAACACTTAGGTCGTTTAGATCTTTCACAAGAACGATAAAAGAATTCAAACAGTTTAAGAACAAATTAAGAACGAACACAGAACAGAATCAAATATTAGCTTATGATTCAAAACTGAGTCACGCCTCAACAGAGCTCGATGAAGAACTTCTGCTGTAGAGGCGAGCTAGGGTTTACAAGCTATGAAAACGAAAACAATAAAAACGCTATCTTCTAAGTCTGCATGCATGCAGCTTATATACTAAACCCTAATATAAAATAATGCACGGCTGGACTGGCCCAATACCGGCGTTTAATCTAGGCTATGGACCGAGCCCATGACGCAATCCACTAGACTCAACAATCTCCCCCTTTGCGTCAAATGAGGCGAGAGATTATTTCTTCTGAGCAGGTCTCACCATCTTTATAACTTTAAGTAATTTAGGAATAATTGCGAGTAGTGTCTTTCGGAATAGAATGTACCACCTTAGCATGTCGACGAACCGCTTTTTATCAGCAGCATTGTTCTGGTCGCACCTTTGTATGATCTCCAAGATATGCTCGAGACAAGTCGTCGAGAAAAGGTGTTTGTCAACAAAAGCGAACATAAACTTTTGACCTTTGCCCCTGAGAAACATTACTATGTGATACTTGGAATCAATCTTTCCCTTGATCATGGAATTAACATTGCTAGCTCCGCCCATGGGTTTGATCGTTGGTCGCTTGTGTATGGCAGATGCAATTTCCTGGTCCATCTTCGCTACCTCATGTATGTAGCAAACAAGCATACGCTTGACATGATCAATAATTGGCTGATACTCTTGAGGATTTGATAGAAGAATGTTGTTGAGGAGTATCCAGTCATGGGGGTTGAGGTTCGGTAGATCAGCAAGGGGAAAATGGTGAACTAAGCCACCGGTTCCTCTAGTCACCCTGAACTTGACATTGATGAATTTCCCTGCTGAATAGGGCTTCATCACATTGACGGTGGTTATCTTCTTTGAACTCCATGTCTGGTATTGAGGTTGAGAAAACTCCCAGTAAAATTCTAACATATCCATATCTACATTCGGGTCTAGAGATGGAATGGCAACAGTCGAGTTGAAATAGTGGAAGATGAACGCCTTTCGAGTGATTGGCATATCGAACTGCACATCCTTGGAGTTGTCAAGACTGAATGACATTATCGGCTCGAGCCATAGAACAGTGGGCTCGTAAATCGCATACCTCTGAAGCGAATCTTTAATCCATTCAGGGAACATGGCATTTTTCTTTTCAAAGAGCTCCGCCTCCTTTCGCTTCTGTTCTAGCTCAGCTCGCTCCTTCATAGAAATTTCTTCAGTTTGTTTTTCAGAAGTATCAACCTTTGGGACAGGCTTCCTGGGAATTTCAACGTAGACATCATCTTCATTGTCTGTATCATCTTCACCAATTTTCATCTTTTTCTGATCCTTGTTACTGACCGAAGCTTCATTACCCTTCGGTTCAGCAGCTGACTTGGAGCTAGATGGAGGACGTTGGTTCATCTCTTGCTTCTCTTGCTTCAACTTTTTCTCTCCCCTTGTTGCGGTTGGACACCAGTCACCGGAACACCCTCAATATGGCTAAGGACGTCTAGTGCCGGTCTGAGCTGATCTGGAAAATGCCTTCAGATGGTGATAGTTACAAGTGGATCATGACCTTCAATAAGATGAAGAAGGATGGAGTGAACGTCTGAAGAGAACTCCGTATAACCTCCCTTTCTGACTTGAGGTCATCAATCTCAGCATGAGCAGTTCGCAACTTGTGTGTTTGCAATTTAAGCTGCTTTGTGCGTTTGGCAAGCTCATCCATAACCCGATTTTCCATAGCTAAGTCCGCTTGTAGTTGAGATAAGCATTCATTGACATTAGCATGGAAGGCGTCATTTTCCTGTTCAATAGCAAGGCGTGTTGCTTCAATCTTCGAGCACTCAGACTGAATAGTTTGTTGAAGAGTTTCTACAGAAGAAGTAATTGTAGCAGCATTCTTGGCAGCAGCAACCTACAAAGAATCTAAAAATAGGTGAGCCTGGGAAACTAGTTTATCGACTTTTGTGGTCGTTTCCTTGCACTCCTTTGTAGAGGCATCAACAACACGAGAGGCCTGTTGACATTGAGAAGTGGAGGCTTCAATAGCCTTGGCTGCAGCAGATAAGGAGGCTGAATGTTCAGCAACAACTGAAGAGAACAGGGCCTCCAATGCAGCATCTGAATAAGCTCCTGAGGAAGAGGAGGAAAGCAGTTGATCCAGCTTGTCGTATACCGCTTTGAGATGACGTTTGGTGATAGGCTCATCGTCATCATCCTCACTCTGTACTCGATAAGGACTGAAGTATGTGGAGTAAAACTCCAAGTCCTCACCGCCCAAAATCGGGGTTGTTTCTGTAGAAGGTGTTAGAGATAACGGTTTTGAAGAAGTGGGAGGTTCGCTTGTTAGAGGAGGTTTGGTTGTAAAAGTAGGTTCGGTTACAGGTGGTTTGGGAATAGTGAAGGTAGGTTTTGTAGTGGTGGTAGAGGTTGTATCTGTGAAAATGGGAGTGGGAATAGGTATTGAAGTGAAGGGTTGAGAAGTGGTTGTTTGAGAGATAGGAGGGATAGAAGCAAGAATTGTAACAGGTGGAGGTGAAGGAGGCAAAGAACGAACCGGAATTTCTGGAGTAGGGGAGCGAGGTGGAGTATCCCCTCGGCCCGAAGCCTCTTCATCATAACTTTTTTTCTCAGACTCTGAAGATGGAGCGTTCTTCTGCTTAGGAGGAATGTATTTTGAATCCGACTCACTTGAGGATTGAAGAATAAGTCTCCTAGCAGGCTTCTTCTGCTTTTTGGGTTGTGGTTGAGAAGGAGCAGCTTTATCAGTTTTCCTCTTCTTGGGGGTCTGCCCCTTGGATGGCTTTGTTACCGGTCCCTCCTTCTGCGATTCAGGTTTCTTGCCTCTTTTGGCTGGTTTGTCAGCTTCTTCAATGGAACAAACCATTGTAGGAGTAAGCTCACGTGGACCATCAGACTTACGTTTCCTGTACTGCTGAAGAAGATTGCTTGATGCTTAGATAGAACCAAGAATGGTTTCAGGAATAGTGCCAATGTACGAGAATTTGGTAGGATCAGTGACGATGATCTTCTTCGTATGAAAGGTGTCGATGGAAGAAAGAAAGGAATCCGCCATAATTGGGACACGATTGTGATCCATTGCCCACTTGGTGATAATGGTCCAGAAATGCCCCCATGAAATTTCCGAGTGCTTTGACGAAGAGAGTAGACTTTGAACCAGCTGCTGGCAAATAATAGACCCATATTCAAGGTTGAGCCTGTTGTACAACCCATACATCACCGTCATGAAAGCCTTGCAAGCACCGTTAGAACCAGCACTTTGCTCAGACAAACCCTTGAATAAGAGTGTGAGTAGGGCATTCCATTGAGGAGGAAGGCAGGACTTCTTGAACTTGGTAACGGCTCTTAGGGTTTCAGTATACCCCATCTGATAAAACATGGTAAACAGTTGGCCAGTTGTAATGGAGTCAGGGTTTACCAGAGACGGATCTTGTGAGAGACCGATTAGGGCATAGAATCGGCTCTTGGAGATAGAGACCTTCTCATCGTGAAGCTCGAAGTAGATACGTTCATTGGCCTTGTCGTAGAATGTCGTAGAGTAGACATGGGACAAGAACGACATAGGCACAATTTGAACCTTTGTCAGTGCATCGACAAGTGGTGAGTATTTGAGACACTCAACCACATATAGCATATACATCTCATAAACGAAGGGAGTGAGATCGATGATTAGGTTTTGTTGAGTTTTTATTGTGAGTAGGGGTTGACGAAATGAGGTATCATGAACAGATGAAGATTCTGCCATTGTAGGAGCTTTAGAATGATGATGAAAAGTTGCAGAAAATAGGCGGGTTTCTTTGAGAGGTTTTTGGAAGTGATAAAGGTTGAGAGAGTACCGTTCCAATTCCTTTTATATCTACAAGGAAGAGAGAGAAGAATCCGGATGAAATCTTGGATTATCTCGAAAATCGCGCCTGAATTGATGTGGGAACAGTTGGCGTGCCAAAGATGATGCAGGAGAGAGAAAAACGTTTCCCCTTTTTCATGCCTTTTGATAAAAGTCACCTTTTTCAAATCGCCAAACCGTTTGAATTTCTGCTGAGTCAGCTACCTTTTCATCCCAATTGTTTCACCTGATGACACTTGAGTGTTTGTGCGTTGATAATCTGTGTAAAACTTAGAGTTTTGGAAAATTAAAAATTTTCGTGCAAAGGGTGTAAAAGATAAAGAAATAAAACTAGTATTTTGGGATTATCTGTGATGTCGTATGTAGACATGAAACAATTGATTCTGGGCAAAAATCACTTCCTTCAAAGTCAAGAGAGACATTGAATTTCTTGCTTAGTTTCCCATGAAATAACGATCAATAACTTGTTCAGAAGTGTTGAAAGGCATCTTTTAAAGGATATAGTAGGTGGCTTTCGCTTCAATTCAAAATTTCGATACTTAACATAAGATCAAAATAGAATGAAGTACTTGTGAGACCATTATGATCTGTTGAACAAGGAAGTGAGAAATAATTTATAGTGACAAGAGAGTTTAAGAAATCTCAAAAAAAATAAACTGAATCTTTTAGGGTTAGAGACACCTTGGTGAAAGGCAATCTCATAAAGATTACGCAAAAAGAAAAAGAAATTTCATTGGGTAACAAGTAATATCTTGAATTGTTGAATTCACCATCAATTCATTGGTGGTGTTGAATTTTGGGTTTCACTTAGTATATAGTGGCATGAAACTAAGATCATGAACACAGATTATGTATAACCATAAACCTCAGTGGTTAAAACTGAGAGTCTTAGGGGTTATATTAATGAAGCGAAATATAATGGAGAAAGAGGATGGAGATGGTGTAAGAAACGAATGTACCTCTGCTTATTAAAGAAAAGAGGGCCCAAGCAAACAACTCTAAACTCAGTTTGAGTAGAGTAAGGTAGCTCAAGATTAGAGTGAACTTGACAGCCTTGATTGGGAAAACATGATTGGTGTTGATCATGTTATTAAGGCTTCACTCAGAATCAGTTGAGGCTTGAGTCTACATACAGCAGCATGCTTCTAGGGACACCTAACTAACGAAAAAAAAAATTACCTGTCGTAGATGTGTCATCGAGAATCACACTTAGACAAACATGAAAACGTTAGAAATAGGGAAACAACAAAAAAATATATTTTTGGGATTTTATTAGTAGAAAAGAAATATATACAAACGAATACACTTGAAACGCCTTTTAAAAAAAATTACCAAGTTTAGAAGGACCGAACCCGAAATAGACCGAACGCTCGGTTCATTTCGGTTCATGGACCAACTTCACCCGAAATAGACCAAACCCGAAATGGACCGAACCCGAAATAGACCGAACACTCGGTTCATTTGGGTTCATATAGGTTCGCTCTATTTTGCTTGTTACCTTTATGAGAGCGAAGACGATTTCGGTACTGACTCGGCTTGCATCATTCCTAGGCCTTGTAAGATCTTAATGGAGCTTGCTGCGGGTAAAGTCTTTGTGAATATGTCTGCTAGTTGAACAATCGTTCTTAAGAAGTGAATTTCGACGTTGCGATCTTCAACGTGATCCTTGATGAAATGGTACCTCAGTGCGATATGCTTAGTCTTCGAGTGTTGCACTGGGTTGTGACAAATTCTGATTGCGTTTTTCAGAGTCACAGTATAGGGGGATTTTCTTCATGTTTAAGCCATAATCCCGAAGTGGACTCTGTATCCATACAACTTGAGATGTACAAGATGCTGCAACAATGTATTCAGCTTCTGCAGTGGATAACGAGACACAATTTTGTTTCTTTGATTGCCAACTGACTAATTTTCCATCCAAAAATTGACATCCTCCTGTGGTGCTTTTTCGATCCAATCGACAGCCACCCAGATCGGCATCTGAAAATACTTGCATGAAGAATCCGGAGTTGGCTGGATAACAGTAACCTAGAGAGGAAGTTCGCTTTAGATAGCGAAAGATATTCTTCACTGCTTGAAGATGAGGTTCTCGTGGGTTGGCCTGAATTCGAACATGATATCAGGTCTACTGCTTGTGAGATACATCAAAGACCCGATCATCTGTCGATAAAGCATTGTATCAGCTGCTGGTTTCTCCAATGATGGTGTGAGTTTCGTTCCAAAAGCCATCGGCACTTTTACTTTGGAGTCTCCCGTTATTCCAAACTTGGTGAGCAAAGTCTTGGTATATGCTTCCTGATTAATAAAAATGCCTTCGGGTCCCTGTCTAATGTTCAATTCAAGAAAGAAATTAATTTGTAACACCGTAAAAATTAAAACAATTTTTCGTATTTTCAAACACATTTTCCAAACACATTCATTAATGAAATGTCATAGTATCAAATCTTTGTTTCACAAAATGTCCCCCAGGATCGAAATACATAAAATCCCATGTGTGTGTACGAATCAACTCGGTGCCTTCCCGCGGTCATCACTGGTACCTGAAACACATAACACGTAACACTATAAGCATAAGATTAGTGAGTTCCCCAAAATACCACTCCAACACATTTCAGCCACTCGAGGCTATAACTCTGTTTGACCCTTTGGTCAATGTGTCTAACTGGGACCCTCTATTCCCAACTCTCTACGGGCCCTCTGGCCCTATCTCTGTCGACTAAAAGGTCCTAACTCTATGGACCCACTGGTCCTAGCTCGGTAAACTCTGAATCATGCATATCACATATCACAACAATTATCATACATAAATAGCATGCAAATACACTGGCACATAGCTATAAAATATACTGACACATAACCATGTTACCACTCTAGGTAAAGTATAGTGAGAAGACTCACCTCAGGCGTCTCTGTAAATCTCTGATTCGGTAGAAATATTGCCTAGCCTCCGCCTATTCACATATAGTAAATACTCTCATAAATATAACTCTCGAGACTAGACTCAACCTTCCATTGGCACCCTCAGAAGGGTAAAGGACTATTTTACCCCCCTCTTGACACAAGGACTCCATTGTTGACCAAACCCTAAAATTCAATGATAGTCAACAGTCACACTTTAACCCTACTCGTCGAGTGCACTCTGGTGACTCGGCGAGTTCACACATGACCACTCACTTTTTATCCCGCTTGGCACGCCGAGTCCCTCCCTATGCTCGACGAGTCATACCAGGCATGAATCGCGGGTCCACCCCCGAATCAACTCGCCGAGTCTCAAGAACAACTTGGCGAGTACCGCCCTGAACTCCAGTCCTCTAACCCACTTCTGACTCACTGAGTCATCCCCCAACTCGGCAAGTCTACTCACAGAGTAATTTATGTGAAACCCTAATTCTACTCGCCGAGTCTCAAGAACAACTCGGCGAGTTCATGCCATGCACAAACACTATTGACCTCCTGAGGTCAGATTTTTGTCCCTAAACAATAGATCTGGCCTCCCCAAGCATGAATGTCACGTAAAGTCCGAATCTTGATGCTTATATATCAACAACAAGGCATCAAAAGGATATTTAGTGCCAAAATGGCAACCTAAGTCCAATAACCCCAAACTGATCCATAAAGCTCCAAGGGTTAAGGTCTCTGGACTTCTTTCAGTCCAAATCCAAATTTGGCATAAAGCCTCTCCGATCTCATGACTCCGAGGATCTCCCTCAAATGCTTCTCCTGCTGCTCTCTGGATCTCGAATACACCAAAATGTCATCGATGAATACGATCAACGAGCGATCCAACATCGGCCTACACACTCTGTTCATGAAATCCATGAACACCGCCGGTGCATTCGTGAGTCCGAAGGGCATCACCACAAACTCGTAATGTCCATAACGAGTCTTGAACGTTGTCTTCTGGATGTCCTCATCTCGCACCCTTACCTGATGATACCCAGACCTCAAATCGATCTTGGAGAACCAAGATGCTCCCTGCAACTAATTGAACAAATCATCGATCCTCGGCAACGAGTAACGGTTCTTGACCGTCAGCTTGTTCAGCTCCCAGTAATCAATTCACATTCGGTGCGAACCATATTTTTCTTGACAAAAATGATAGGCGCTCCCCACGGCGAGCTGCTCGGCCGAATAAACCCCTTCCCCAGCAACTCCTGAAGCTGCGAGGATAACTCCTGCATCTCTGGAGGATCAAGGCGATAGAGCACCTTGGCGATAAGAACAGCACCCAGAACCAAATTGATACTGAACTACACCTGCCTCACGGGAGGCACGCCTGGCAACTCCTCCGGAAATACGTCCAGGAACTCACGCACTATCGGAACCTCATCAACTGACCTCGGTCTCTATGAATCAACCCTCGTATCCATCACATACGCTACAAAGCCCTTACAGCCCTGCTGTAGACACTGTCTCGCCCTAGCGGCCGAACAAAATGCTGACCCAGAATGTGTACCCTCGCCGTACACAATAAGAACTCCCCCGCTAGGGTCTCGTATGGTCACCAGTTGTAGCTCGCAGTCGATAAACGCTCCGAATCTGCTCAACAAGTCCATGCCCACGATGACACAGACATCTCCCATCGCAATGGGAACTAAATCAATCGGGAACTCAACACCGAAAATCTCGAGTACAGACCCTTGGATCACGTCTGTGGCATATACCTGTTGGGTTTTGAGCATTCTAACACTCCTAAGTGTACATGCAACCCTAAATACCTTGGATCTATTTTTTCTCTATTATATATGCAAATATGAACTTCCAAGGTATTATCCTAATCTAGCATACAAAACAATAAATATAACAAGATAGAATACATACCTCTTTGATGTAGAAAGTCTTCATGATGCTTGAGTGCCTAGTGCCCCAAGTGTGACACCTCAAAATGTTCACACAACATCAATTTCTTTTGGAATAACCTTAAGAGAAATGTGGAACACTTGAAATCAGCTAGCCCTTCTCTAGAATAATACTAGTACCGATTTTGGTGAAGAATAAGATGTTGGATAAGGTGTCTAAGTCCATAACTTATTTGGTATATATTTGACCCGACCGGCATGGTCCATTTGGGTTGCATCTCATCCAAACTATTATGGATAATTTTATGAGAGTTATACACATATGTTTATTAATATATTATGAGTTATAATATATTAATATGAAGTTACGTTATTTAATTAGTTTTAGTCTTAAATTAATCATGGATTAATTTAGAGATTAAAAGGAATACTAATTAAATTATGGGCTATTTGTTTTATATAGTGTGGGCTAATACTCATTTGTTAATGGGCTAGGCTTATGTGGAAGTCCATGGATGATCCATGGAGCTTTTAACCCATGGATCCTTGGAAAAGGAAAAGACATGGGTTATTAGGGTTTCACCCTAACCATGCATACTATATAAGCATGCTTATGGAGCATGAAAGTGAGCCTAAGATAGCCTAAGAGAGAAAGCTAGTGATCTAGTGTGTGTGTGCATGTGTGTGGCCGATTTATACAAGGTGTATATACTCTCTCAAAGTTTTTCCAAGAGTTTGTGGTGTTTGTGATTCCATTTGAGGCATTCACACTATTGGTGCTTGGCCCTCAAACTCCTAAGAACCCAACACACCAAAAGGTATGTAATCTCTTCTAACTCTTTTATGTTGAAATGTTCCCCATGCCATGTTAGATAGGTTATAAACCTTGGAAAATTATTATTTTGCATGTATTTAGACAAACATAGATCCAAGGTTTATTAGGGTTGCATGCACACTTAGGAAGTGTTAGATTGCTCAAAATCCAACAGTGGTATCAGAGCCTAGGCTTGCTTGTTTGATACTTGATGCAAAATAGTGAAAAAAGTCGAAATCGTTGCTGTCTGCATGCTAGACTCGCCGAGTCCATTGGGGGGACTCGCCGAGTCCAAGGCAAACTTCAACCTACTCGACGAGTCCGTTCGTGCACTCGGCGAGTAGGATCGAAAGAATGCAGAATCTCGACTTTTGCTGCTGGAAATGGACTAGAAACATTACCCTAAATTGTTTTGGTGTTGTAAAACTTATTTAGTTGGTGTAATGGTTGTTCTAATCCATTTACAATAGCATATATCAAAATTCCATGATTTTATGTGTATATATATTTCTTGAATTTTGATGATCATGTTCATGTTCTTATGAATTTAGAAAATGATAGGAATTATTTGCTGAATTGTTTAGGATTAATTCTTTATCATTTATGTGTTTTAATGGAGTCCATAATTTGTCCTCAAGTTATGGATTACCAAAGGTCACTTTCATTTAACACACACTTAAAACACATAAGTTACATGAAAATGAAGAGTCTTCATTTTTATGAACCTTTAATTCATAAGTTATGAAATGAAAAGTCTTGGATGGTTACAAAAGATGAAGAGTCTTGTCCTTAAGTTATGGAGGTTCAAGAGTCACTTCATTAATAAATATATAAATAAAGTGTAACCTTAATTAATTCCATAAGTTATAAAAATAAAGAAAAGTAATTCTTTTATTAGTTTAAAGTCTTCCATAACTTGTCCTCAAGTTATGGAACTTGAAGAGTTTTTGGATTAAAACTACTTTAAACACATAAATCATGGAATTAATTAGTTTTGAATAGTTTCAAAACTTGCCCTCAAGTTTTGGAATTTGGAAAAGTTTCACACACTTTAATAAACTTTAATTCCAACACTTAGAATTTTAAAAGTTAAAATTCAACACTTATACTATTTATAACATTAATGGTTAATTATTATATATATGTATAAGAACAAGTCGTTTTACCGTTAGTAGGCCTCATTCACGAAGCCGGTCTATAAGGTGGGTATAAGGTTGTTGCCTATAAAATGGCGACTTAATGGGTGTCCACTCTCACCCACCGCTTGCTTGATCGGTGGAGGGTCGTTAGCCGAACGGGTAGGACAATGACTTTAAATTCTCCCTTTCATTAAAAGTATTAATGATAAATACTAAAGTAACTAAAATCTTAATAATTCCCAATCTTAGTTACTTTAGGAAAAATGTGAATTTGGTGCTAACCCATGGAATTCACACTTTGTACCTTACCAAGTCGTTGGTGGAGCGTGTGTGGTTAACCGGCACACTAACTTGGACTAGTAAGGACCACGAAGGGTGACTTAATGTTTTTCATAGATCAATGGAGCGTGTGTGGTTAACCGGCACATTGATTAGGTGATAATATTAAGGGTACCAAGTGAATTGGTATGGTTATTCACACCTTGTTTTGTGATCCTCGGCATCCCAGTCACAAAATTTGAGAGGGCACACTCGAGATTGAAACATGCCATTGAAAAGTTCAATGAATCTCAAAAGATCTAGGAATTTCAAATCCAATTAAAACCTAATAAATTATTTCGTTTTTCATGGTGGAAATTGGTGAATCGTCATTCGCCTACCTTCAAATATTTTATAGCTTGGATTACGGCATCCCTCTTCTAAGTTATAAAATAGGTTGTTGGGTCCTAGCCTTAATATTTCATATTGGGTGTCATATTAAGGACTTTAAATCAACTATCTTGAATATCTCCCAAAACATGTCTGGTTTAGACATTTATGATCTTCCCAAATCTCCTGAAGATGATGTTCCTCAACATCATGCTTCACTTCCTTTATCTCCTCCAAATTATTCTCCCTCACCCACAAGTTCTTGAAAAGTTTAAAGTCACTCAAGCCCTATTGGCAAGTTAAGGTCTTGGTGTGGTCACATCTTGGAGATGTAGTCACATATTGACAAGACGGGAGAGTTGGGTGTCAAAGTCTCGTGAAAGTTGGATGTTCAATCACTTTCTTAGTAACATAGCGGGTCACTTTGGGACTACTATGAGACAGACTATGACACGAGACTTAATGATCTTGTCTATTTGCTTTGTGCTGTGGAATCAGTAATGATTTGGAACACTAGTAAAGCAAATTTTGTTAGAAGATCAACTTCCCAAACCTTAAATGGACATTGGCAATGGTAGCATTGGATATCTAGAAAAGCATTTCTCTTCCCAATGGAAAGGGATCGGCCATAGTCAACTTGGTTGACCAAATGGTAAAGAGAAAGGCTAAGTCTGAGATAGTCTCATGTGCCATTATCAAAGGGTCTACATGTGTTTTGTTGCCAAAGGAAGGGGCATTGGTTGCAAAGCCGCCATAATTTACCTAAGGATGTTAAAGTCGATAAGTTTGACTCTACTTCAGGTAAAGTCCACTGTCTAACTCTATTAAGTTTCTATTATGAGATTCTTGATACATGATGTGACTGGGTCACATGGTGATGTTTTAAGAATCAAAAGAAAAGATAGGAAGCTTAAAGAAGTATATGCTGATTTTGATTGCGAAGATGGGTTTCGATCGCATGGTTCGGTAATCAGAATTTTGAGCTGTTGCTTAAGAGTTATAATATATTGCTTATGAATAGATAACAACAAGTTTTTCATGTGGATTGTAAGGATAAGTTTTTCTGCAAAGTTATAAAAGAAAAAAAAGTTTTTAATTTTATTTATTTTAAAAATATCCTTACAATGGCATCGGTGGAAAATTGTTGCTTATATGTTTCAAGTA
Organism: Lactuca sativa; assembly: GCF_002870075.4. Taxonomy (NCBI): domain Eukaryota; kingdom Viridiplantae; phylum Streptophyta; class Magnoliopsida; order Asterales; family Asteraceae; genus Lactuca; species Lactuca sativa. The sequence continues at coordinate 241,244,963 of NC_056623.2, read as the reverse complement.
ATAGCAATATTGGAAAGTGGATTTGATTCTTTCATTTGTGGTAGTGTCTGAATTTACCAAATGAAGAAAGTTTTTCATCACCCAAGTTTCAATTGGACAGAAACTTGGAATCATACAAGTTGTATTGTATGATGAATGAGAATTTTCATCTTTGAAAAATTAAGACTAATTCTTTGATCACATGTATATGTGAGTCAATTGAAGGACTAAGGAATTAGGTACACTGGGTGTGCGCTGGTCAAGGTCCACCACAAAGATTGATTTGTCATGATTTACTAAAGATTAGTAAATATGATTGTACTTATAAGGTTAAGTATAATTCTGTAACATTGAAAAGGTTCCAATGTATGACAAAACAAATGAGAAGAATCAAATTAGGCAGAAGGATAAAAGTTTCTCAAAAGATGGGAAAGTAATTTAGTATCAGCTTTGTGATCATCTTAATGATTAAGAAACCATATCAAAATTTGTTCTCTAAGAAAGTCTTAGTGCATTCTTATGACTAAGAAGAATGGATCTTGTAATTGTTGAAATGGTTAAATCAAGAAGATGAATCATACTTCGTTCCAATACAAGTCTTGGAGTCACACTCCAAGATTGTAATTTGAGTGACATGTCATAAAGTAAGGTTTAAAACACTTATCAAACGTAAGAGTAAAATGTTTTCTACTCTTGTACATTTGAGATTGGTAAGTTGTGATGTCTTGGATGAGACAAAGACCAACTAAGACCAATTGTGTGAAGTGTTAGTCTTGATAAGAATCCGCACTATCTCTTGAATATTTGTTTTATCAAGGAATGGTTCTTGACTAGAAAAACTTATATGTCAAGAGGACAGTGGGAGCCTTAAAGATCCTGAAAGAGTTTTAAGATTTAATCAAGAGTGAAACCTGTAATTTATCACTAGCACACGAATTAAGGTTCGCAACCTATCGTGTTGACATAATTCTTATTTCTGTACCTACTTCAAATAAGTTGAATTTACATGTGAGTTATCAGAGTTCAACTTGGAAGCATTGGTGGGCCTTGTGCTACCAAGGTGACAAGAAACTAAGATTGAACAAGTTTCATCCGTGTAAGGCTGAATTTGTCACTAACCTTATCTTGTGATTATGGTTTTGACAAATTCGCATGGATAGGAACTCATACACTATAAAATCTAAGTGTCATAAGGTTTCTCTCCGATTCATGAAAATGATGGTGAGGAAACGCTTTCACTAAATAGATTTTAAGTAGATATCAATTGTGTCATTTGCATTTTTCAAAAGTCATTAGTGGAGCGCGTGTGGTTAACCGGCACACTAATATGGACTTGTGAGAAATGGCAAATGCCTAAGCAATTGAGACTATGATTACGGCATCCCTTTTCATAGTTCTGAAAATTGTTTAGACACACATGTGAGCTATCTAAGAAAGGGTGTATGAATCTAAATTTCAGAAGTCCAGCAGATTTCTGGAAATATGTCAGAGCTAGTGGGAGCATAATTGTTATGCTGATAATCATCATGTTAGTGGGAGCATGATTATTATGATTAGTATTGCAAGCTAGCAATGTTAATTATAGAAAACAAAATTTCAATTTGTGAAGTTTCAGGGGTTGAAAAGTTGTTTTGCTATAATTAAGGGAGAGGAAATTATACTTCATTTCAATTCTAAAGCTTAGATTGAGATTTTAAGCATTTTTAGTCAATAATATATATGAATTTCATGTTGGAATGGTTCAAACTTGAGGAAATTCTATATATATTGCGTTCTCAAAATTCAATTATGACTACGGCATCCCTCTTCATAGTTAAATTTTGAGAACATGGCAAATAAAAATATTGTAGCAAAAGACTAGTCTAGTATCATGTCTTTATGTCAAACATCATGAATCGTGTCCCATATGCTTCGAATATAGGATCGATTGCATGTGCTATAATATTCATCTTTTCTAAATTTTCCAAATGCTTAAGGCATTGAGAAGGGAAAAGTCTAGAACTGGATATGACTAAAAGTGATTAAGCAATTGTCGAGGACAATCTGAGGTTTGCCAAAGATTGGTTTCTCAAGGATAATTGGAAGTACAGTGTTAATTTTAGCAGGACCATATTGACATTTTCTGAAAAGAAGTAACTCTTGTTCGGAAGTGATATTCAAAATGGGACTATGGAAATGTCTCCATAGTTAGAAATTATTCAATCTATGTAAGATTATGAAACTTAATGCAAGAAGGATGTTCCCAAGGAGCTGATCTCCTTTGGAATGCTCTGTAATGGTTATTGTCAAGTCTTTCTGACTTCGTGCATAATCATTACAAGAGGATCAATGCACATAAGTTTAGAAGCTAACAGATTTCAGTAAATGACATGAATTTGGAATTCTTGCATTTACAGTAAGGATTTGGGATTGTGAAATGAGTATCAATGGAATCATGTTCAATTGATCTACATGACAATGTAAGGATCATAGACAAACATAGTGTGCATACTTTGGGTATGGCATAACTATTGTTTAGAAAAATAAAGTGTACATGCTAGGAGCATGGGACGACTGTTGTTTTTTATTCAAGTCTTAAGTTGATATTTGAAACATTGAATAATGTGTAATCAATATGGTGATAAATAAAAGGTGGTTTTATTTATATTCAGAAGGGTTCTGAGACCATATTAGATTCGATTATTATTGTGTTTCACTTTGCATGTTTTGACTTCCAAAATAGCTAGCTTATTCTTTCTGAATGACTAAGTTATTTAAACACTCCACAGTCGTTCATATGTTGGAAGTAGGTATGAATCAAGACTGTCATGAATCGGGTTTGTAGATGGCTAAATGAGTTTAGTCATGGCGATGGTTGCTACAACATTCATGAGTGCTCATAAGTTATGAGTATTGGAATAAACCCACGCTCACTTGTATCACTTCATGGAATTTATCTCGAGTGATCGTGAGACGGTAATATCATATAAATCTTTAAACCTAGAGATATGAGTTGTTACCTATGAGTTGGTTGTGCATTGATTGCACGTAAACGCATCAGTAACTTGATGTTATAAAACGTGCCTTTGTGTACAATTCAATAAGTAGTAGAACAAGCATATCAGTCGAAGTTTATCTGTTCCTTCTAGAAATAGAAGCGATATCTGGGCCCCTCGATGATTTTGTTGTGACCTCTGTACCGGCCGGTCAGAACTGAATTGATGTGTTCGATTAAGTTCTTTGTCAAACAAATCGAAAATCGGGAAACAAACTGCTGGACAATAAGTACGACGTTGTTCCATGTATTTGTCCGGCTGATATCATGAGAACAGAGGATTATGTGATCACTTATCTAAAATGGCGCTTCATAGTTCGACAGAGTCTTCACTGTTCGAGGGAGTTTTCGAGAGCTACGATTGTTGGTTGGTTCCTGAAGTTATAGGCAAATATAGTTATTAGACTTATCCAAGTGGGAGTCTGTTGGATAAGGTGTCTAAGTCCATAACTTATTTGGTATATACTTGACCCGACCGGCATGGTCCATTTGGGTTGCATCTCATCCAAACTATTATGGATAATTTTATGAGAGTTATACACATATGTTTATTAATATATTATGAGTTATAATATATTAATATGAAGTTACGTTATTTAATTAGTTTTAGTCTTAAATTAATCATGGATTAATTTAGAGATTAAAAGGAATACTAATTAAATTATGGGCTATTTGTTTTATATAGTGTGGGCTAATACTCATTTGTTAATGGGCTAGGCTTATGTGGAAGTCCATGGATGATCCATGGAGCTTTTAACCCATGGATCCTTGGAAAAGGAAAAGACATGGGTTATTAGGGTTTCACCCTAACCATGCATACTATATAAGCATGCTTATGGAGCATGAAAGTGAGCCTAAGATAGCCTAAGAGAGAAAGCTAGTGATCTAGTGTGTGTGTGCATGTGTGTGGCCGATTTATACAAGGTGTATATACTCTCTCAAAGTTTTTCCAAGAGTTTGTGGTGTTTGTGATTCCATTTGAGGCATTCACACTATTGGTGCTTGGCCCTCAAACTCCTAAGAACCCAACACACCAAAAGGTATGTAATCTCTTCTAACTCTTTTATGTTGAAATGTTCCCCATGCCATGTTAGATAGGTTATAAACCTTGGAAAATTATTATTTTGCATGTATTTAGACAAACATAGATCCAAGGTTTATTAGGGTTGCATGCACACTTAGGAAGTGTTAGATTGCTCAAAATCCAACATAAGATGCATATATAGTTAGGGTTACACCATGTAAACCCTAATTGACATGGCCTTTCATTTCCATAATCCATGGGTACAAATACACCATGGAGCATCCATGAAGCATCGTATGGGTTTTAGCCCAACTAGATAATCCATAGAGCATTAGCCCACTATATAAGTATGGATGATTTACACAATCAACCCATATATTTAATTAGTCTTCTTTTGATCACTTAATTAATCCTAGATTAATTCTTGATCAATACTAATTAAATAATCTTATTATTCTTATTATTAATATACTAGAACATATATATATATATATTATATTAATAACTATAAGGGTCTTTTTTCTCTCATTATAGTCTATCCAAATGCATGATGCCATGCAACCCAAATGGACCATGCCGGGTCGGGTCAAGTTTTACCAATTATAGTTATGGACTTAGACATTAATCCAACAGTCTCCCACTTGGATAAGTCTAAAACTATGATTGCGTATGACTTCAAGAACCGAATGGCAATCGTAGCTCTCAAAAGCTTCTGTCGAACTCTGACCTAGTAGATGAACTCTGACCTTTGTCAATCACTTGTCCATTAGATAAGGGATCATATATTCCTCCATTCTTGATATCGTATGGACTGAGACATGGATTATAATCATTTTCTCTATCCATTTGTTGTTTCCCGATTTCCGATTTATGAAGACTGACTAATTGCACAAATCAAATCAGTCCTGGCCCGACCGAGAACTTCCATTTGTCATCATCAAATCAGTCCTGGACACGTGCTCTGGGCAGAACATCGCCCGCTCATGAAACATCCTCGTAATCACTGTAACAGACTCAGTACCCTAATTGAGGGTCAGAAACTCCTGGGCCAAACGCTCCCTCTCCACCTGAGGAACGTACTCATCTCAGAACATAGCAGTGAAACTCTCCCAGGTCACTGCAGCAAGCTCAGCAGGCGTATAGTGTGCTGACAAAAACTTCCACCAATCCTTCGCTCCCAAGCGAAGCTGGTTCAACGAAAACCGAACTCTCAAATGCTCTGGAGATGAGCAAGTAAGGAAACACCCGTCTATGTCTGAAATCCACCTCATCGCCACAATTGAGTCCTGGGTCCCGTCAAACTCCGGTGGTTTTGTGTTGCTGAACTCTCGGAACAGCAACGCATCAGCACCCTGCGGCCTAGTCGCAGCTATAGCTGCAGTGGCCGCAGCAACAGCAGCCTCAGAAAGAGCAGCGTACCTCTCATCAAATGCCTCTATAAGTGTGGTCTTGATAGATCCGGACATCTCTGGTATCTGTGCCCTGATGGCCACAGCCACCTCCTCATGGATGATCCTACGGATCTCCTCGTCACTCGTAGTGCTGCTCCCTGGTGTGTGGCGTGTCCCAACCATGATCTCTCTCTCTAAAATACAACACAAGAATAAATATCAGGGACTCGCTCGAGTATACTCACACTCGAATACTCCACCCTACTGGTCCCTTGGTACTCCAAGGATTCTTACTTTGAATGTCCACTGACCCGGTGTCTTCAGCAGTACGGGCCCAATACTACCGTCCACACCACATCAACATTCACCCCAAGTCCTCCTCATAGAGTCCCAAATCCCAAGTACTCTACTCTCTCTAATCATATGATACTCGCTAGCAGATCTCTCATAACCTCCTCGCTGCTACCTAAACACTCTGAAGTATCCCTAGAAGCAAGACTCCTAGACTCAGGCATCACATATCAGGCCACTCTAGTCCTAATAAGAATACCTAGTCTACTCTAGCATGCATAATATAGCTCATCATATCATATCATATCTCATAACACTTATTGTAATGGTATTTTGGGAAATCACCGTTCGGGCGCTGGCTATTCGTACACATGACTCTGCTCTTTTTTGTCTCGAAAGTTCTTCTTTTGAAAACTATTTTATTATCGAAATTTCCTCAAATCCTCAGTTTGAGTTCAGATACGCCCGAAGGTGCACCCGAATCCCTCAAACCAAGGCTCTGATACCAACTTGTAATACCGTAAAAATTAAAACAATTTTTCGTATTTTCAAACACATTTTCCAAACACATTCATTAATAAAATGTCATAGTATCAAATCTTTGTTTCACAAAACATCCCCCAGGATCGAAATACATAAAATCGCATGTGTGTGTAGGAATCAAGCCGGCGCCTTCCCGCGGTCATCACTGGTACCTGAAACACATAACACGTAACACTGTAAGCATAAGCTTAGTAAGTTCCCCAAAATACCACTCTAACACATTTCAGCCACTCGAGGCTATAACTCTGTTTGACCCTCTAGTCAATGTGTCTCAGTGGAACCCTCTATTCCTAACTCTCTGTGGGCCCTTTGGCCCTAACTCTGTGGACTAAAAGGTCCTAACTCTATGGACCCACTGGTCCTAGCTCTGTAAACTCTGAATCATGCATATCACATATCACAACAATAATCATACATAAATAGCATGCAAATACACTGGCACATAGCTATAAAATATACTGACACATAACCCTGTTACCACTCTAGGTAAAATATAGTGAGAAGACTCACCTCGAGCGTCTCGGTAAATCTCTAACTCGGTAGAAATATTTCCTAGCCTCCGCCTATTCACATAAAGTAAATACTCTCATAAATATAACTCTCGAGACTAGACTCAACCTTCCATTGGCACCCTCAGAAGGGTAAAGGACTATTTTACCCCCCTCTTGACACAAGGACTCCATTGTTGACCAAACCCTACTCACCGAGTGCACTTTGGTGACTCGGCGAGTTCACACACGACCACTAACTGTTTCTGCCGCTTGGCATGCTGTGTCCCTCCCTATGCTCAACGAGTCATACCAGGCATGAATCGCGGGGCTCCCCGACTCAACTCGCCGAGTCTCAAGAACAACTCGGCGAGTACCGCCTTGAATTCCAGTCCTCTAACCCCCTTCTGACTCACTGAGTCATCCCCCAACTCGGCAAGTCTACTCACCGAGTAATTTACATGAAACCCTAAGTCTACTCACCGAGTCTCAAGAACAACTCTGCGAGTTCATGCCATGCACAAACTCTACTGACTTCCTGAGGTCAGATCTGTGTCCCTAAACAATAGATCTGGCCTCCCCAAGCATGAATCTCATGTGAAGTCCGAATCTTGATTCTTATATATCAACAACAAGGCATCAAAAGGAGATTTAGTCCTAATAGTGGCAACCTAAGGTCAATAACCCCAAACTGATCCATAAAGCTCCAAGGGTTAAGGTCTCTAGACCTCTTTGAGTCTAGATCCAAGGCACAAACTCGAAGAGGGACCATTTGCTCCACATAATCACTCTCCAAAGGGGTTATAAAACCCTATCTCTAATGATCAACACCAAAACTGAAGGAGGTTGGAACTATTACCTCAAAATGAAGTCTCTGAACTCTGAAACTGCTAGAATCGCACCTCCTCTTTGCTCTTGGTCACCTTCTTCTTGCTAAACCAAAGGTACAAGGATCAAAAGTGACTTCTTCTTCCTCACAACGATTTGGCTCACTTAGGGTTCTCTCAAGGGACTGTTAGCCACAATGGGAGGCTATAAGCGCCCTTAAATAGGCTCCAAACCCGGGGGATTAGGGTTTCATTAAACAACATGGACTCGCCGAGTCCATGAATGGACACGCCGAGCCCGGACGTGAACCCGGAAGAACATCCGCGACCATACTCGGCGAGTCTTGGCTCCAACTCGCCGAGTTCCTCCACAAACTCCAAAATAATTAAATAAAATAATATACCCAGGAATCCAGATGTTACATAACTGGACCCATTGAGCTCATCTCAAACTTAGTTTCCATCAACTTTCGGAATCCAGCTGTTAAGCTACGATTCGCGGAGCCAAAGATGATGTCATCAACATAAATTTGTACTATCATAAGGTGGTTACCTTCTCGCTTACAAAAGAAGGTTGGGTCAACCGAACCTTGTTTAAATTTTAGACATTTTTAAGAAACGAGTAAGGGTTTCATTCCATGCTCTGGGAGGTTGTTTCAGGCCATAGACAACTTGGTCAAGGATATAGCAATGATCAGGATACTTTTCGTTCACAAATCCCGGCGGTTGCTCAACATATACGGTTTCTTCAAGTTCACCGTTGAGGAAGGCACATTTGACGTCCATCTAATAGACTTCAAAGTTCTTGTGAGCAGCGTACGCCAGAAAGATACGAATAGATTCCAATCTATCCACTGAAGAGAAGGTTTCTTCATAATCAATTCCCTCTTCCTGACAATATCCTTTGACCACCAGCCTAGCTTTATTACGAATAACATTTCCTTCTTTGTCCATCTTGTTTCTAAACACCCATTTGAGACCGACAACCGAAGCATCCTTTGGTGTTGGAATAAGATGCCATACCTTGTTTCGTTCAAACTCGTTTAGCTCATCCTGCATGGCTTCAACCCAGTCTGAATGATCAAGAGCCGAATTAACAGTCTTTCGCTCGATTTTTGACACGAATGAATTGAACATACAAAACTCGACTTTTGAAAATAGATCAGCTTGTTTCGCTTTGATTTGAGAGCATGTCAACACCTTTTCAGAGGATTCCCCAATAATTTGTGTCTGGGGATGATCTTTGATCCATTTTGTTGGGTTTTGAGCATTTTATCATTCCTAAGTGTACATGCATCCCTAAATACCTTGGATCTATGTTTTCTCTATTATACATGCAAATATGAACTTTCCAAGGTATGCATCCTAAGTAGCATAATAATATGATTCATATGAATATATATCAAGTTAGAATTACATACCTCTTTGATGTAGAAAGTCTTCATGAAGCTTGAGTGCCTAGTGCCCTAAGTGTGACACCTCAAATGGTTCACACAACACCAAATACACTTGGAATAACTTGAGAGAAACTTGAATACTCCTTGAAATCGTCTAGCCCTCATACTCACACATATTGCACGATTTCTTGAGCCATGCGATTCTTTTATATGGTGGCTATTAGGGTTACACCATGTAAGTCATGACTTTACCCATTCCTTATTCTCCATGGATTTTAACCTCCATGGAGTATCCATGGGTCACCCCATGGACTTAGTCCAACATAAGGAATCTTGGATCACAAGCCCACATATATAAGAATGAATGATTTACACAATCAACCCATATATTTAATTAGTCTCCTTTTGATCACTTAATTAGTTCCAAATTAATTCTTGATCAATACTAATTAAATAACCTTATTAATATATTAGAACTTATAATATATTAACAAACCTTAAGTGTTATTTCTCTTATTTTAGACTATCCAAATGTATGATGCCATGCAACCCAAATGGAGCATGCTGGTTCGGGTCAAGTCTTACCAATTATAGTTATAGACTTAGACATTAATCCAACAGTCTCCCACTTGGATAAGTCTAAAAATATTATTGCGTATGACTTCAAGAACCGACTGGCAATCGTAGCTCTCAAAAGCTTCTGCCGAACTCTGACCTTGTAGATGAACTCTAACCTTTGTCAATGACTTGTCCATTAGATAAGGGATCATATATTCCTCCATTCTAGATATCGTATGGACTGAGACATGGATTATAATCATTCTCTCTATCCATTTATTGTTTCTCGATTTCCGATTTATGACGACTGACTAATTGAACAAGTAAAATCAATCCTGGCCCGGTCCAACACTTCCATTTGTCATCATCAAATCATCGAGGGGCCCATATATATCGCTTTTATCCCGAAGGCAAAAGGAATGGATAAACTTCGACTCATATGTCTTGTTCTACTACTTGTTGAATCATACACAAAGACACGTTTTATAGCACCGAGTTACCGAATGCGTTTTTGTGCAATCAATGTACAACCAACTCATGGTAACAACTCATATCTCTAGGTTTGAAGAATATAAGATATTATCATCTGATGATCACTTGTGATAAAATCCATGAAGTGATTCCAATGAGTGCGGGTTGAATCCAATACTCAGAACTTATGAGCACTCATGAGTGGTGTAGCCCTTTGTGCAACACCTTAGACCTCTACAAGCCAACCCATGACAGTCTTAATTCATATCTACTTCAAATATATGACCGACTGTGGATGTTTTGAATAACTTAGTCATTCCGGAAGAATAACCTAGTTTATTCTGGAAGTCAAAACATGCAAAATGAAACACAAGAATAATTGAATCCAATATGGTATCAAAACCTATGAACATAAATAAAACACATTTTATTTATCACTATATGATTACACATTATTTATTGTATACTGTTTCAGCTATCAACTTTATTCTTGAATTTAAAACAATAGTTGTCCCATGCTCCAAGCATGTACACTATGTTTTTCTAAACACTAGTCACGCCACACACCAAGTATGCATACTATGTTTGTATGTGATCTTTACTTTGTGATTTAGATCAATTGAACATAACTCCAATGATTCTCATTTCACAGTCCCAAATCCTTGCAGCAAATGCAAGAATTCCAAATTCATGCGATTTACTGAAATCTGTTAGATTCTAAACTTATATGCATTGATCCTCTTGTAATGATTATGCACAAAGTCACTAGGACTTGGAAACATCCTGCTTGCATTAAGTTTCCTTAATCTTACACAGACTGAAATTTCTAACTTTGAAACATTTCTAGATTCCATTTTGACTATCACTTCTGAATAAGAGTTGCCTCCTTACAGATTATGTCAATATGGTCCTTCTAGAATTGTCACTATACTTCCAACTGTCCATGAGCAACCAATCTTTGGTAAACCTTAGATTGTCCTCGACAATTAATTAATCCTTTTAGTCATATCCAATTCTAGACCTTTTCCCTTCTTAATGCCCCAGACATTTGGAAAATTTTAGAACGGATGAGTATAGCACATGTAATCGATCGTATATCCGAAGCATATGGGACACGATTCTTGATGTCTCACATAAAGACTAAACCAGTCTTTTGCTATAAGATTTCCATTTCTATTTGCCAAGTTCTCATAATTCAGATTATGAAAAGGGATGCCGTAATCATAATCGAATTTTAGAACGCAAATAATGGACACATATATAGAATTTCCTTATGTTGAGACATTCCAACATGAAATTAATATATATATCCTTGACAAAATGATTAAAACCTCACGATCTAAGCTTATAGATTTGAGATGAAGTACAATTTCCTCTCCCTTAATTATAGCAAAACAACTTTTTCCCAATTGAAAGGTTTTGTTTTCTATAATTAACATTGCTCAGTTGTAATAATTATCATAATTTTCATGCTCCCACTAACATGATGATTATTAGCATAACACTTATGCTCCCACTAACTTTGACATGTACTCAGAAATTAGCTGACTTTCTTACCAAAGTTCAGATTTATGATACTAGATTGCTTTGATAAAACTTTCTCAAAATCATACACCTTGCCTTAGATAGCACACTTGTGTGTCTAAACAATTTTAAGAACTATGAAAAGGGATGTCGTAATCATAGTCTCAATTGTTTAGACCTTTTCCACTTCTCACAAGTCCATGTTAGTGTGCCGGTAAACCACACACGTTCCACTAACGACTTTGAGAATGCAAATATCACAATTTCTATCTAGCTAAAATCTACTTAGTGAAAGTGTTTCCTCACCATCATTTTCATGAATCGGAGAGAAACCTTATGACACTTAGATTTAATGGTGTGTGTGTTCTTATCCATGTGAATTTTCAAAACCATAGTCACAAGACAAGGATAATGACAAATCCAAACTCCTACGGACTGAACTCAATCTTAGTTCCTTGCCGCCTGGCAGCCCAAGGGCCTACCATTGCTTCCAAGTTGTTGTGCAACCAATTGAGAACTGTAAGAACTCATATGCAAAGCCAACTTTAATTGGAATGGGCACAGAATATGTCAACACGATAGTTTATGAACCTCAAGTCATGTGCTAGTGAAGAACTTCAGGTTTTATTCTTGATTAGTTCTTTTCAAGACCTTTAAGACTCCCACTGTCATGTTGACATATAAGACACCCTTGTCAGATATTCAAGAGATAGTGTGTATTCTAATCAAGACAGATACTTCATACAATTGGCCTTAGTTGTTCTTTGTTTTATTCAAAACATCACAACTTACGAATTTCAAATGTACAAGAGTAGAAAACTTTACTCTTACATATGCCATGTGTTTTAAACCTTCTCTAAGACATGTCACTCAAATTACAATCTTGGAGTATGACTCTAAGACTTGTATTGGAACAAAGTATGACACATCTTCTTGATTTAACCACTTCAAAAATTCATAGCTCCTCTTCTTAGCTATAAGAAGGCACTTAGAGGATGCATTGTGATAAGGTCTCTAAATCAGTAAGATGATCATAAAAGCTTATACTAAAGTACTCTCCCATCTTTTTAGATTTGAGAAACTTTTATCCTTCTGCCTAATTTGATTCTTCTTATTCGCTCTGCCTTACATTGGAACCTTTTCCAATGTATCAGAATTACACTTAAGCTTGTAAGTATAACCATATTTACTGAGCTTTAGTAAATTATGACGAATAATCTTATCGATCTTTTGTGGTGGACTTGACCAGTGCATAAGAATGTGTACACGATCCCTTAGTCCTTCACTTGACTCATACATCCATGTGAACAAGTAATTAGTCTTAATTTTCCAATACTTGAAAGTTCTCATTCATCATGCTATACAACTTGCATGATTCCAAGTCCCGGTCCAATTGAAACTTGGGTGATGAGAATCTTTCCTTATTAGGTAAATTTAGACATTACCAAAAATGAAAGAATCAGTTTCATATTTCCACTCTTACTATTAATGGAATCTTATAAGCACCAAAAATTTCCACAGATGCCATCGTCAGGATATTTTAAAATAAATAAAATCATCATTTTTACTTTTATTTTAAAAACTTTGCGGAAAAACTATCCTTACAATCCATATGAAAACTTGTTGTTATCTATTCCTAAGCAATAATTCATATCTCCTAAGAAGTAGCTCAAGAATCTGATCTCTAAACTATGGGATAGAAATCCATCTATGCGATCAGATTCAGCATATTCTTTCTTTAAGTTTCTTTACTTTTCTTTGATTCTTAAACATCAACATGTGACCCAGTCACATCATATATCAAGAATCTCAGAATAGAAACTTAGCAGAGTTAGATAGTTGACTTTACCTGAAGAAGAGTCAAACTTATTGACTTTAACACCCTTAGGTACATTGGTAGCTTCGCAATCAATGCCCCTTCCTTTGACAATATAAACATATGGACCCTTTGGTAATGGTACACGGGACTATCACAGACTTAGCTTTTCTCTTTACCATTTGGTCAACCGAGTTGACTATGGTCGATCCCTTTTCATTGGGAAGAGAGAGCTTTACTGGATATCCAATGTCATCGTTGTCAATGTCCATAAAGTTTTAGGAAGTTGATCTTAGCAAATAGATAAGATCATTAAGGGTCTTGTCATAGTCTGGTTCATAGGAGTCCCAAAGGAGCTCACTATATGACATAGAAAGTGATTGAACCACCAACTTTCTCAAGACATTGACACCCAAATATCCCGGCTTATCAATATGTGACTACATCTCCATGATGTGATCACACCTAGACCTTGCCTTGCCAATAGGGATTGAGTGACCTTGAACTTGTGGGTTAGGGAGAATAATTGGAGGAGGTGAAAGAAGTATGATTTCCATGGGACATCATCTTCATTTAGGAAAGCTTGTTTCAAGAGATTTGGGAAGATCATAAATGTCTAAACCAAACATCTTTTGGGAGATATTCAAGATAGTTGATCAAAAGTCCTTAATATAACACTCAATATGAAATATTAAGGCTAGAACCCAACAAACTATTTTATATCTTAGAAGAGGGATGTCTTAATCCAAGCTATAAAATATTTGAAGATAGGTGAATGACGATTCACCAATTTCCACCATGAAAAACGAAATAATTTATTAGGTTTTAATTGGATTTGAAACTCCTAGATCTTTTCATATTAATTGAACTTTTCAATGGCATGTTTCAATCTCGAGTGTGCCCTTCAGGTTTTGTGACTGGGATGCCGAGGATCACAAAACAAGGTGTGAAGTAACCATGCAAATTACTTGGCACCCTTAAGTGTTTACCCCTCAATCGATGTGTCGGTTAACCACACACGCTCCATCGATACTATGATAAACATTAAGTTACCCTTTGCCTACCTTGTTAAATACGAGTTAGTGTGGTGGTTAACCACACACGCTCCACTAACCGACTTAAACAAAGTGCAAAGTGTAATTTCATGGATTAGCACCTTATTCACATTTTCCTAAGCAACTGAGATTGGTTATTATTAAGAGTTTAGTTACTTAGTATTTATCATTTATACTTTTAATGAAGGGAGAATTATAGTCCTGTCAAACCCGTTCGGCTAACGGCCCTCCACCGGTCAAGGAAGCGGTGGGTCAGAGTGGACACCCATTAAACTGCCATTTTATAGGCAGTAACCTTATACCCCCCTTATAAACCGGCTTCGTGAATGAGGCCTACTAACAGTAAGACTGACACACACACACACACACACACACACACATATATATATATATATATATATATATATATATATATATATTATTAACTTATAATATCCTAAGGGCTAACTTGGAATTAAAGTATTCATAAGTGAAAACTTTTCAAATTCCAAAACTTGAGGGCAAGTTTTGAAACTATTCAAAACTAATTAATTCCATAACTTATGTGTTTAAAGTAGTTTTAATCCAAAAACTCTTCAAATTCCATAACTTGAGGACAAGTTATGGAAGACTTTAAATTATTAAAGAATGTAACTTTTCTTTATTTTGTAACTTATGGAATTAATTAAGGTTACATATTTTATTACTTAATGAAGTGACTCTTGAACATCCATAACTTGAGGACGAGACTATTCGTTTTTGTAAACTTTGCCAACTTTTATGAGTTTTATGAAACTTAAATGTGACTTTTCATATAACTTGAGGACAAGTTACAAAAACACATTTTAGAATAAACTCTTAGATTAGTTTGGATTGAAAACAACTATTTCACTCAACTTTTCTATTAATCTAAGCAACTCATAAGAACAAGATAATTCAAATCAAACTTTTTCATGTAAGTAGCCTAATCACTAAACTTATTCAAAACATGAATCTATTGACAATTATCTTTGAAATTGGATTAGCATGAACATTACCACATCAAAACCAAGTTTATAAGTTCAAAAACAGCTTAGGGTAATGTTCCTAGTCCATTTCTAGCCAAAAACCTCGAAAATATGATGTCCGGGGCTCCTACTCGTCGAGTGCATGAACCTACTCAACGAGTAGGATGATTTTACTCATGGACTCGGCGAGTTCATCAGTGGACTCGGCGAGCCCAGTGCCCAGAAATCCAAAAAATCGAGTTTTTTAGCATTTTTCAGCAATTTGCATCAAGTGTAATTGAAAACAATTGTAGGCTCTGATACCACTGTTGGGTTTTGAGCATTCTAACACTCCTAAGTGTACATGCAACCCTAAATACCTTGGATCTATTTCTTCTCTATTATACATGCAAATATGAACTTCCACAGTATTTTCCTAATCTAGCATACAAAACAATGAATATAACAAGATAGAATACATACCTCTTTGATGTAGAAAGTCTTCATGAAGCTTGAGTGCCTAGTGCCCAACGTGTCACACCTCAAATGGTTCACACAACCGCAATTGCTTTTGGAATTACCTTGAGAGAAATGCGGAACACTTGAAATCGGCTAGCCCTTCTTTAGAATAATACTAGTGCCGATTTTCGTCAAGAATAAGATGCATATATAGTTAGGGTTACACCATGTAAACCCTAATTGACATGGCCTTTCATTTCCGTGATCCATGGGTAAAAATACACCATGGAGCATCCATGAAGCATTATATGGGTTTTAGCCCAACAAGATAATCCATAGAGCATTAGCCCACTATATAAGTATGGATGATTTACACAATCAACCCATATATTTAATTAGTCGTCTTTTGATCACTTAATTAATCCTAGATTAATTCTTGATCAATACTAATTAAATAATCTTATTATTTTTATTATTATTATACTAGAACTTATATATAATATATTGATAACCATAAGTGTCTTATTTCTCTCATTATAGTCTATCCAAATGCATGCTGCCATGCAACCCAAATGGACCATGCCGAGTCGGGTCAAGTCTTACCAATTATAGTTATGGAATTAGGCATTAATCCAACAATACCGCCCTTTCGTCAGCTATGGAAACTCTCAGAGGTCGACTCAACGCCTCACGACTAACACTGATGTGCTGACTAAAAGCCAAAGATACAAAAGACCGACTCGTACCCGAGTCAAATAACACCAAGGAAGGTACAAAACTCACAAGAAAAGTACCTATGCATAACATAATATAAGCACAATATCTCAAACATCAAAATAAATACACGAAAGAATATGTACCAGCCACGACATCGGGCGCTACGCGGACCTCCTCCGCGGTCAACTGAAAAGCCCTCCCTCGTGCCTTCGGTGCCTCGGCCTTCACTGGCCGGCTCTCAGTAGCTTTGATAGCAGCAGGGGGAGATCCCTGAGATGCTCCCTGTGCTGATCCCCGCAGCTACGGACACTCTGCCTTCCAGTGTCTGGTCTAGTTACAGTGAAAACATACTGCAAACCCCTTGGGGCAATCCTTGGCCATATACCCCGCTTTGCCAAATTTGTAGCAAGACCCTGCTCTGCACAACCCATCGTGGCTCTTGCCGCACTTGCCACAAGTGCAACCCCTCTGGCTCCCTGATCTCGAATCAGCGGGCTTGGCCCGCTTGGCTACTGGCTAAGACTATACCGGTCGCCAATCCCTTCCCTGAGACTCAGCCTCTTCCCTAGCCTGGGTCTCCAGCTCTATCTCCCTCTTCCAGGCATTTGCCTGAAGCTCGGCAAATATCCGTTACGTCGAGTTCGCCATGAACTCTCGTATATACCTCCTCAAAATGCTCAGATATCGGCTCATACGTGCCTGCTCGGAGGACACGTGCTCTAGGTAGAACATCGCCCGCTCATGAAACATCCTCGTAATCACTATAACAGAGTCAGTACCCTGCATGAGGGTCAAAAACTCCTGGGCCAAACGCTCCCTCTCCACCTGGGGAACATACTCATCTCGGAACATAGCAGTGAACCTCTCCCAGGTCACTGCAGCAAGCTCAGCAGGCGTATAGTGTGCCGTCACAAACATCCACTAATCCTTCGCTACCAGGCGAAGCTGGTTCAGCGCAAACCGAACTCTCAAATGCTCTGGATATGAGCAAGTAAGGAAACACCCCTCTATGTCTGAAATCCACCTCATCGCCGCAATCGGGTCCTGGGTCCCGTCAAACTCCGGTGGTTTTGTGTTGCTGAACTCTCGGAACAGCAACGCATCACCACCCTGCGGCCTAGTCGCAGCTATAGCTGCAGTGTCCGCAACACCAGCAGCCTCAGAAAGAGCAGCGTATCTCTCATCAAATGTCTCTATCAGTGTGGTCTTGATAGACCCGAACATATCTGTTATCTATGCCCTGATGGCTGCAGCCACCTCCTCATGGATGATCCTACGGATCTCCTCGTTACTCGTATCGCTGCTCCCTGGTGTGTGGCGTGTCCCAACCAAGATCTCTCTCTCTCTCTGAAATACAACACAAGAATAAATATCAGGGACTCGCTCGAGTATACTCACACTCAAATACTCCACCCTACTTGTCCCTTAGTACTCCAAGGATTCTTACTTTGACTGTGCACTGACCCAGTGTCTTCAGTAGTACGGGTCCAATACTACCGTCCACACCGCATCAGCATTCACCCCAAGTCCCCCTCCCAGAGTCCCATATCCCAAGTACTCTATTCTCTCTAATCATATGATACTCGCTAGCAGATCTCTAATAACCTCCTCGCTGCTACCTAAACACTTTGAAGTATCCCTAGCAGCAAGACTCCTAGACTCATGCATCACATATCAGGCCACTATAGTACTAATAAGAATACCTAATCTATTCTAGCATGCATAATATTGCTCATTATATCATATCATATATCATAACACTTATTGTAATGGTATTTTGGGAAATCACCGTTCAGGCGCTGGCTATTCGTACACACGACTCTGCTCTGTTTTCTCTCGAAAGTTCTTCTTTTGAAAACTATTTTATTATCAAAATTTACTCAAATCCTCAGTTTGAGTTCAGATACGCCCGAAGGTGCACCCGAATCCCTAAAACCAAGGCTCTGATACCAACTTGTAACACCATAAAAATTAAAACAATTTTTCGTATTTTCAAACACATTTTCCAAACACATTCATTAATAAAATGTCATAGTATCAAAGCTTTGTTTCACAAAACATCCCTCAGGATCGATATACGTAAAATCTCATGTGTGTGTACAAATGATGTCGGCGCCTTCCCGCGGTCATCACTGGTACCTGAAACACATAACACGTAACACTATAAGCATAAGCTTAGTGAGTTCCCCAAAATACCACTCTAACACATTTCAGCCACTCGAGGCTATAACTCTGTTCGACCCTCTGGTGAATGTGTCTCAGTGGGACCCTCTATTCCCGAATCTCTATTGGCCCTCTGGCCCTAACTCTGTGGACTAAAAGGTCCTAACTCTATGGACCCACTGTTCCTAGCTCTGTAAACTCTGAATCATGCATATCACATATCAAACAACAATTATCATACATAAACAACATGCAAATACACTGGCACATAGCTATAAAATATATTGACACATAACCCTGTTACCACTCTAGGTAAAGTATAGTGAGAAGACTCACCTCAGGCATCTCAGTAAATCTCTGACTCGGTAGAAATATTTCCTAGCCTCCTCCTATTCACATAAAGTAAATACTCTCATAAATAAAACTCTCAAGACTAGACTCAACCTTCCGTTGGCACCCTTAGAAGGGTAAAGGACTATTTTACCCCCCTCTTGACACAAGGACTCCATTGTTGACCAAACCCTACTCACTCGAGGCTATAACTCTGTTTGACCCTCTAGTCAATGTGTCTCAGTGGAACCCTCTATTCCCAACTCTCTGTGGGCCCTTTGGCCCTAACTCTGTGGACTAAAAGGTCCTAACTCTATGGACCCACTGGTCCTAGCTCTGTAAACTCTGAATCATGCATATCACATATCACAACAATAATCATACATAAACAGCATGCAAATACACTGGCACATAGCTATAAAATATACTGACACATAACCCTATTACCACTCTAGGTAAAATATAGTGAGAAGACTCACCTCGAGCGTCTCGGTAAATCTCTGACTCGGTAGAAATATTTCCTAGCCTCCGCCTATTCACATAAAGTAAATACTCTCATAAATAAAACTCCCAAGACTAGACTCAACCTTCCATTGGCACCCTTAGAAGGGTAAAGGACTATTTTACCCCCTCTTGACACAAGGGCTCCATTGTTGACCAAACCCTAAAAGTCAATGAAAGTCAACGGTCACACTTTGACCCTACTCGCCGAGTGCACTTTGGTGACTCGGCGAGTTCACACATGACCACTAACTCTTTCTCCCGCTTGGCACGCTGAGTCCCTACCTATGCTCGACGAGTCATACCAGGCATGAATCGCGGGGCCACCCCTGTTGGATAAGGTGTCTAAGTCCATAACTTATTTGGTACATACTTGACTCGACCTGGCATGGTCCATTTGGGTTGCACTTCACCCAAACGATTTATGGATAATTTTATGAGAATTGTATACTTACGATTTATTAATATATTATAAGTTATAATATATTAATAAGAAGTCTTGTTATTTAATTAGTTTTAGTCTTAAATTAATTATGAATTAATTTAGAGATTAAAAAGAAGACTGATTAAATTATGGGCTATTATATTTTATATAGTGTGGGCTAATACTAATTTCTTAATGGGCTACGCTAATATGGAAGTCCATGGATGGTCCATGGAGCTTTTAACCCATGGATCATTGGAAGGAAAAGACATGGGTTATTAGGGTTTCACCCTAACCATGCACACTATATAAAGAAGCATATGATGCAAGAAATGTGACACAAGTAGTGTGAGACTTAGTGGTGGCCGATTCCACAAGAAAGTATACTACTCTCTCAAAGTTTTCCAAGTGTTTGTGGTGTTTTGTGATTCCATTTGAGGCATTCACACTATTGGTGCTTGGCTCTCAAACTCCAAACAATCAACCATCATCAAAAGGTATGTATTTCGACTAGTACTTTTATGATTCATAATCCTTATGCTATGCTAGTTAGGAAGAAACCTTGGAAGTTATTATTTGCATGTATTTTAGAAGAAAACATAGATCCAAGGTTTATTAGGGTTGCATTCACACTTAGGAAGTGTTAGATTGCTCAAAACCCAACAGTGGTATCAAAGACTAGGCTTGTTTTCTTGAATACTTGATGTAGATTGCTGAAAATCGAAGTTTATGTGCTGTCTGCACAGCAAACTCGCTGAGTCCATGAAGGGACTCGACGAGTACAAGGCAAAATTCATCCAACTCGGCGAGTTGGTTCATGCACTCGACGAGTTGGAACGCCAGACAGCATATCTTCGAGTTTTAGTGCTGGAATTGGTCTAGAATCATTACCTTAAACTGTTTTGGACTCATAAAACCTGTTTTTGATGTGGTAATGATGATGGTGGACCAATTTCAAAGTTATAATCAAAATTTCAAGTTTATATGTGTTCATATGATTTTTGAAATTGTTGATGTGGATGTTCATGTTCATATGAGTTTTGTTAGATCATAGGAATTATTTGAAAATTGTTTGTTAGTTAATTCTTGATCTTAATGTGTTTTAATGGAATTCATAATTTGTCCTCAAGTTATGGAATTCCAAAAGTTTTTTTCTTTTAAATGTTTTTTTAAGAAGTCATAAGTTACACTTTAGAAGAGTTTTTCTAATAAATGCTTTTATGGACTTCATAATTTGTTCTCAAGTTATGGATTTCCAAGAGACTCTTCATTAAAAGTATTAAACACTTAATTAAAACTCATAAGTTATGAATATCCAAAAGTTTATGAATTGTTCAAAACTTGCCCTCAAGTTTTGGAATTTGTAAAGTCTCACACAAACTTTAATTCCATACCCTAGAAGTTTTAGAAGTTAAAATTCTACACTTATACTATTTTATAACATTCTACACTTATTCCATATGGTTCATTATATATATATATATATATATATATATATATATATATATATATATATATATATATATATATATATATATAAGAACAAGTCATTTTACCGTTAGTAGGCCTCATTCACGAAGCCGGTCTATAAGGTGGGTATAAGGTTGTTGCCTATAAAATGGCAACATAATGGGTGTCCACTCTCACCCACCGCTTGCTTGACTGGTGGAGGGTTGTTAGCCGAACGGGTAAGACAAGGACTTATAAATTATCATTAAGTATGATGAATATTATAAAGTAACTAAATGTTTTAGTTAATTCCCAATCTTAGTTACTTTAGGAAAAATGTGAATTTGGTGCTAGCCCTTGGAATTCACACTTTGTACCTTACCAAGTCGTTGGTGGAGCGTGTATGGTTAACCGGCACACTAACTTGGACTAGTAAGGATCACGAAGGGTGACTTAATGTTTGTCATAGATCAATGGAGCGTGTGTGGTTAACCGGCACATTGATTGGGTGATAATATTAAGGGTACCAAGTGAATTGGTATGGTTATTCACACCTTGTTTTGTGATCCTCGGCATCCCAGTCACAAAATTTGAGAGGGCACACTCGAGATTGAAACATGCCATTGAAAAGTTCAATGAATCTCAAAAGATCTAGGAATTTCAAATCCAATTAAAACCTAATAAATTATTTCATTTTTCATGGTGGAAATTGGTGAATCGTCATTCGCCTACCTTCAAATATTTTATAGCTTGGATTACGACATCCCTCTTCCAAATTATAAAATATTGTGTTGGGTCCTAGCCTTAATATTTCATATTGGGTGTTATATTAAGGACTTTGAATCAACTAACTTGATTTTCTCCCATTATAGATGTCTGGTTTAGACAACTATGATCTTCCCAAATTTGTTGAAGATGGTGTCCCTCAACATCATGCTTCACTTCCTCCACTTCCTCTAATTATTCTCCCTCACCCACAAGTTCTTGAAAAGTTTAAAGTCACTCAATCCCTATTGGCAAGCATAGTCTATGTGTGCTCACATCTTGGAGATAAAGTCACATATTGACAAGCCGGGAGAGTTGCGTGTCAAAGTCCCGTGAAAGTTGGATGTTCAATCACTTTCTTAGTAACATAGTGAGTCTCTTTGGGACTACTATGAGACGGACTATGACATGACCCTTAATGATGTTATCTATTTGCTTGGTGTTATGGAATCAGCAATGATTTGGAACACCAGTAAAGCAAATTTGATTAAAAGAACAACTTTCCAAGTCTTAAATGGACATTGACAATGGTAGCATTGGATATCTAGAAAAAAGATTTCTCTTCCCAATGGAAAGGGATCGGCCATAGTCAACTCGGTTGACCAAATGGTAAAGAGAAAGGCTAAGTCTGAGATAGTCTCATGTGCCATTACCAAAGGGTCCATATGTTTTGTTGCCAAAGGAAAGGGCATTGGTTGCGAAGCTGCCCTATTCGCCTGAAAGGTCATAAGTTTGATCAAGTCAAGAGGTTTGACTCTACTTCGGGTAAAGTCCACTGTCTAACTCTATTAAGTTCCTATTTGGAGATTCTTATTACATAATGTGAATGGGTCATATGCTGATGTTTTTAACAATCAAAGAAAAGATAGGAAGCTTAAAGTAAGTATATGTTGATTCTGATTGCAAAGGTGGGTTTTTGATCCCATGGTTCGGCAATCAGAATTTTGAGCTATTGCTTAAGAGTTATAATATATTGCTTATGAGTAGATAACAACAAGGTTTTCATGTGGATTGTAAGGATAAGTTTTTCCGCAAAGTTTTAAAAAAAAAAAAGAGTTTTAATTTTATTTATTTTAAAAATATCCTTACAATGGCATCTGTGGAAAATTGTTGTTTATATGTTTCTAGTAATAGCAATATTGGAAAGTGGATTTGATTCTTTCATTTGCGGTAGTGTCTGAATTTACCAAATGAAGAAAGTTTTCATCACCCAAGTTTCAATTGGACAGAAACTTGGAATCATACAAGTTGTATTGTATGATGAATGAGAATTTTCATCTTTGAAAATTAAGACTAATTCTTTGATCACATGTATATGTGAGTCAATTGAAGGACTAAGGAATTACGTACACTGGGTGTGCGCTGGTCAAGGTCCACCACAAAGATTGATTTGTCATGATTTACTAAAGATTAGTAAATATGATTATACTTATAAGGTTAAGTATAATTTGGTAACATTGGAAAGGTTACAATGTATGACAAAACAAATGAGAATAATCAAATTACACAGAAAGATAAAAGTTTCTCAAATCTGAAAGGATGGGAGAGTACTTTAGTATCGTATTTCATGATCATCTTAATGATTATGAAACCATATCACAAATTCATACTCTAAGGACGTCTTAGTGCATTGTTATGGCTAAGAAGAGAGGCCATGAATTGTTGGATTAGTTAAGATCGAGAAGATGAGTCATACTTCGTTCCAAAACAATTCTTAGAGTCATACTCCAAGATTGTAACATTGAGTGACATAATGTAAGGTTTAAAACACTTATCAAATGTAGTGTAGAATGTTTCTACCCTTGTACATTTGAGATTGGTAAGTTGTGATGTCTGGGATGAGACAAAGACCAACTAAGACCAATTGTGTGAAGTGTTAGTCTTGATAAGAATCCGCACTATCCCTTGAATATTTGTTTTGTGAAGGAATGGTTCTTGACTGGGGAAACTTATATATCAAGGGGACAGTGGGAGCCTTAAAGATCCCGAAAGAGTTTCAAGATTTAATCAAGAGTAAAACCTGTAATTTATCACTAGCACACGACTTAAGGTTTGCAACCTATCGTGTTGACATAATTCTTATTTCTGTACCTACTTCAAATAATTTGAATTTGCATGTGAGTTATCAGAGTTCAACTTGGAAGCATTGGTGGGCCTTGTGCTACCAAGGTGACAAGAAACTAAGATTGAACAAGTTTAATTCATGTAAGGCTGAATTTGTCACTAACCTTATCTTGTGATTATGGTTTTGACAAATTCACATGGATAGGAACTCATACACTATAAAATCTAAGTATCATAGGGTTTCTCTCTGATTCATGAAAATGATGGTGAGGAAACGCTTTCACTAAGTAGATATCAATTGTGTTATTTGAATTTTCAAAAGTCGTTAGTGGAGCGTGTGTGGTTAACCGGCACACTAACATGGACTTGTGAGAAATGGAAAAGGTCTAAGAAATTGCGACTATGATTACGGCATCCCTTTTCATAGTTCTTGAAATTGCTTAGACACACATGTGAGCTATCTGAGAAAGGGTGTATGAATCTAAATTTCAGAAGTCCAGCATATTTCTGGAAATATGTCAGAGCTAGTGGGAGCATAAGTGTTTTGCTAATAATCATCATGTTAGTGGGAGCATGATAATTATGATTAGTATTGCAAGCTAGCAATGTTAATTATAGAAAAACAAAAGTTTCAATTCATGAAGTTGCAGGGGTTGAAAAAGTCGTTTTGCTATAATTAAGGGAGAGGAAATTATACTTCATTTCAATTCTAGAAGCTTAGATTGAGATTTTAATCATCTTTAGTCAAGGACATATATATGAATTTTATGTCTGAATGGTTCGACTTAAGGAAATTCTATATATATTGCGTTCTCAAAATTCAATTATGACTACGACATCCCTCTTCATAGTTAAATTTTGAAAACATAGCAAATAAAAAAATATTGTAGCAAAAGACTGGTCTAGTATCATGTCTTTATGTCAAACACCATGAATCGTGTCCCATATGATTCGGATATAGGATCGATTGCATGTGCTATAATATTCATCTTTTCTAAATTTTCCAAATGCTTAAGGCATTGAGAAGGGAAAAGTCTAGAACTGGATATGACTAAAGTGATTAAGCAATTGTCGAGGACAAATCTGAGGATCGCCAAAGATTGGTTGCTCAGGGAAAGTTGGAAGTATGATGTAAGTTGTCGGAAAGGACCGTATTGACATGTTCTGAAAAGAAGTAACTCTTGTTCGGAAGTGATAGTCAAAATGGGACTATGGAAATGTCTCCATAGGTGGAAGTTATTCAATCTATGTAAGATTAGAAAACCTTAATGCAAGAAGGATGTTGAAGGCAATGTACTTTGAATATGAGACTTCCGTTCCATAGAAGTTGACCTTCTTTGGAATACTCTGTAATGACTAGTGACAAGGTTTTGGTGACTTTGTGCATAATCATTACAAGAGGAACATTGCATAAAAGTTTAAAATCTAACAGTTTTTTTTGGTAAATAATAGGAATCGGGGATTCTCACATTTACAATAAGGATTTGGGATTGTGAAATGAGTATCATTGGAATCATGTTCAATTGATCTACATCACAATGTAAGGATCATAGACAAACATAGTGTGCATACTTGGAGTATGGCATAACTATTGTTTAGAAAAACAAAGTGTACATGCTAGGTGATGGGTTTTAGCCATAAGAACATTCCTATGTGCGCATGCAAAACCCTAATGCTTAGATCTAGGCTTTCTAATAAACATGCTTTGAATCCAAGACTTCTAATTACTATTTAGATTAAATAAGAACATTAAAACAGATCTAGAACCATACCTTTGAGTTCCTTGTTGATCTTGAGGTCTTGGAGCTTCTAGAGTCAAAAATGTCACTCCTCTGATGGCTTACAAACACCAATAGCAATAAGAATGATTTAGGAGAGAGGAGAGGGGAGGAATTCGACCAGAGTTCTCTTACTTTAGGAGATGTATCGAATTCCCTATGCCATGGGGTCTATTTATACTTGTAGACTCCTTAAGGGTTACAACCTAAACCCTAATTTGATAATCTTCTCTTAAGGCTATCCAAATCCATTCCATAGATAAGTATATGGACGATTTAAGCTTTCCTAAAGCTCTTAGAATCCGTCCAAACCATATCCTAATGGATTTACAGTCTAAAGCTTAACTATCAAACAATTGACAGTTTATACCCCTTTATTTAATTAATCTCTTTAAGTCACCAAATTAATTCTAATTAATTCTATGACTTATATTAATCAAATAACAAATATATTATTCATTATATTATTCTCATAATATATTAATAATATTTATTCTCTCTTAATAAATCATCCTATCAGGTTGCTATGGTGAAGGCAACCCAAAAGGACCATGCACAACCGGATACAGTTACAGCCTTAGGCACTATTCCAACAGTCTCCCACTTGGATAAGTCTAGTAACTATACAAGTACAATTCGGTTTGCAATCGTAGCTCTCAAAGACGCTGTCAAACTCTGATCTAATCAATCTTGTCCTTTAGATAAGGGAACGTACAGTCCTCTGTTAGATATCATGCTGACAATCCTATGGAATGGTTAGTCAAGCATTTAGGTTTCTCGATCTCTGATTTATTTGACATAGAACTTAATCGAACACATCAATTCAGTTCTGACCGGGCCCGGCACATAAGTCAAATCAAATCATCGAGCGGCCGAGATATCGCTTTTACCTTCTTAGATAAAAGTTACAGATAAACTTCGACTTATATGCATTTACTTATTCATTTACCAACTATACACAACAATATGTTTTATAACATCAAGTTACTGATGCGTTTTCGCATTATCAATGTACAACCAATTAACAAATAATAAACCATATATCTAGGTGTTAAGACTATATGATATTATCGTCTTGCGATCACCTTTTATATCTTATTCCATAAGGTGATTCCAGCAAGCGCGGGTTTATTCCAATGCTCAAAACTAGTTCATAAGCACTCATGAACGTTGCAGCAATCCTTTGCTATATCTAACACCATTTAGACATTCTACACACCAATTCATGACAATCTTCTTTCATATCTACTTCCAATATATGAACGATTGTGGACCATTTGAATAATTCGATTATTCCTAATAACCTCAATTATTCTGTAACATCTCAAATTTTCAAATAAAATTTTCATTTAAAACAAAACATCATTATTCGACAAAAGGGTTTATTCCAAGTTTATTTCGAAATTTATAAATAATAAATCTCCAGGATCTTCAACAGTGGCAGTGTGTACGCGTCACGCCGGCGCCTTCCCACGGTCATCACTAGTACCTGAAAAAACATAAACACAACTGGTAAGCATAAATGCTTAGTGAGTCCCCCAGTATACGACTTACCCACATACGCCTTCCGGCCCGGACCTTTCGGTCCACATAATATTGCCTTCCGGCCCGTAATATAATCGCCTTCCGGCCCATAACATATCGCCTTCCGGCCCGTATAGATTGCCTTCCGGCCCATAGTGTTTCGCCTTCCGGCCCATAATAGTATAAAGCATAACACATATAGCATAACACACATAACACGTAAGTCATACATCATACCGTTCCTTCTGTCACATAAAGTCTCGCCTTCCGGCCCGTATAAGCATACATCACATATAAGCATACATCACATATTAAGCATCTACCTCTCTAGACATAGCATCATATAACACATACGACCTTCCGGTCTCACAGTCAAACCCTTCCGGGTGAAGTATAGTGAGAAGACTCACCTCGTAGTATGCAAGCTATAAACCCTTCGAGCTACTCGCACTCGATCCGCTAATCCGCAGGTTCCCTATAATACCACATACCTCTATTAATGATCTTATCAAACAAGACAACTGACCCTACTAAGTTACATACAGGTCAACGGTCAACCTTGACCAGACTTGTCGAGTCTAAAGGGTAACTCGACGAGTATAGACACCCTGACACTACTCGCCGAGTCTGAAGAACGACTCGACGAGTTCCTGTAGATCTTCAAGCTACTCGCCGAGTCTGAAGAACAACTCGACGAGTTCCAACAGGTCTTCAAGCTACTCGCCGAGTCTGAAGAACAACTCGGCGAGTCCTAGTGAATCTTCAAGCTACTCGCCGAGTCTGATCATTGGACTCGGCGAGTCCTCGCCATGCAGCCAATCCGCTGCCTCCTGTATTTCGCATGATTCCAAAATATATAGATATGGGACTTCCTGGACCTTCACATATACTATTACAGGGGTTTTTTTAACACCTATAACAACAATATAATCTAACAAATCCTTAAATGGGTTTCCTAAACCCTAACTCGCATACAACGTAAAAGTTACAGATTTCGATCCGAAAATTACCTGGAAACGTGTTCCCTGTGTCTCCAAACCTCCAGTACTCGATTCCTTTGATCACCACCTTGCTCCTCCTTGTCTAGCAACCTCTTCAAGCCTTCTCAAGTCCTCTCTCTTGCTTCAGATGCTCACACACTCCCAAGAGATCTTCAACCGGCCAAAAGACGCGACATGACGGCCATAAGATCGTTATATACGATCAGAAAATGAAACGGCTAGGGTTCAGCTGAAACAGCGTCGACTCGCCGAGTCCTTACTTGGACTCGTCGAGTCCAGTCGCGTATCTGCGACTGCGACCAAGACATGACCCTACTCGGCGAGTCATGCACCTACTCGCCGAGTTCCCTCTAAAATGTGCCCAAAAATAATTTAAAGAAATACCTGAATTTCCGGGCTGTTACAACTCTCCCCCACTAGAACTAGACTTCGCCCTCGAAGTCTCTCACTCTGCGAATAACTCCGGATGTTGCTCCCGCATTTCTCTTTCCGGCTCCTAAGTCATCTCCGATCCTTTCCGATGTTGCCACTGAACCAACACCAGAGGTATCTCCTTGTTCCGTAGAACCTTGGTCTTCCGATCCCTGATAGCTACTGGTCTCTCGGCGTAATTCAGGCTCGCATCCACCTGAATATCTTCTAACGGAACCACTGCTGCCTCATCGGCTATACACTTCCTCAACTGCGACACGTGGAAAGTATTGTGAATCTGACTCAGCTCCACTGGCAACTCCAACCGATAAGCTACCCGACCTACCCTTGCAATTACCCGAAATGGACCTATGAACCGGGGCCCCAACTTGCCCCTATTCCTGAACTGAATTACCCCTTTCCAAGGAGAAACCTTTAGAAGAACGAAGTCGCCGACCTAGAATTCGAGCTCGGATCGGCGTCTGTCCGCATAACTCTTCTGTCGGCTCTGGGCGGTCAATAACCTCTGCCTCACTCGCTGAATCTGCTCGGTCGTCTGAAGTACAATCTCTGTACTGCCCATCACTCTCTGTCCCACTTCTCCCCAGCAAACGGGAGTCCGACACCTCCTACCATACAACAACTCAAAAGGTGGCATACCAATGCTCGAATGATGGCTGTTGTTGTAGGAAAACTCAGCCAACGGCAGATGCGCATCCCAGCTACCCCCAAAGTCTAACACACATGCTCTAAGCATGTCTTCCAATGTCTGAATCGTCCGTTCGCTCTGACCGTCAGTTTGGGGATGGTATGCGGTACTAAAATGCAGCTTAGTACCCAACTCCTCATGAAATTTCTTCCAGAACCTGGAAGTGAAACGTACATCGCGATCCGAAACAATCGAGGTCGGCACTCCATGCCGAGATACTATCTCTCTCACGTACAACTCTGCCAACTTCTCTGCTGATGAACTTTCACTAATGGCAAGGAAGTGTGCACTCTTTGTTAGCCTATCCACAATCACCCAAATCGCATCGACTCCCCTGGCCGTTTTCGGCAATTTGGTGATGAAGTCCATCGTGATCTGATCCCACTTCCACTCAGGGATCTCCAAAGGTTGCAACTTACCATGCGGTCTCTGGTGCTCGGCCTTAACTTTTCGGCAGGTCAAACACCTCTCAACGAACCAGGCAACATCTCTCTTCATGCAAGGCCACCAGTACTCCTTTTTCAAATCCAAATACATTTTCGTGGCACCGGGATGGATCGAGAATTTCGACCTATGTGCCTCCTCCATCAAAGTAACACGCGTGCCTCCCACAAAGGGCACCCAGATCCGACCCCGAAATGTCAGAAGTTCCCGCCCATCCGTAACAAACTCTGAAATCAACCCGACGACCCGCTCCTGTTTCTGCATCCCAGACTTCACAACCTCGGTCTGTGCCCTACGAATAGCATCTAACACCGGAGTCATCACCGTCAATCTCAAACATACGTCCCGCAATGGAGTACCCTCCGCCCTACGACTCAATGCATCGGCTACCACATTAGCCTTGCCTGGGTGGTATAGGATCTCACAGTCATAATCCTTAACCACATCTAACCATCTCCTCTGACGCATGTTTAGGTTGGGTTGATCCATCAAATACTTCAAACTCTTATGGTCCGTGTATATGGTACAACGAACCCCGTACAGGTAGTGACGCCAAATTTTGAGGGCGAACACTACTGCCCCCAACTCCAAGTCATGCGTGGGGTATCTTGCTTCGTGAGGCTTCAGCTGCCTCGATACATAGGCTATCACATGGCCCCTCTGCATCAACACCGCACCCAGTCCCGAAATCGATGCGTCGCAATATACGACAAAGTCCTCCATCCCTTCCGGAAGAGCCAGTACTGGTGCTTCGCACAGTCTCTGACGAAGTGTCTCGAAGGAGGTCTGCTGCTCGGGTCCCCATGAAAACGTAACACCCTTTCGGGTCAATTTGGTAAGTGGCACCGCGATCTTGGAGAAGTCCCTAATGAACCTTCGATAGTACCCTGCCAATCCAAGGAAACTCCTGATCTCCGCAGGTGACTTCGGTGCCTCCCATCTCATTACCGCTTCCACCTTGGCCGGATCGACCAATATCCCTGCCTGATTTACAACGTGCCCCAGAAATTGAACCTCCCGTAACCAGAAGTCACATTTGGAGAATTTTGCATATAACTTCTCCGACCTCAGTACCTCAAGGACCTCTCTCAAATGTCCCTCATGCTGCTCCCTAGATCGCGAATACACCAGAATATCGTCGATGAATACAATCACAGACCGATCCAGCATCGGCCTGCACACCCTGTTCATGAGATCCATGAACACTGCTGGGGCATTGGTGAGCCCAAAAGGCATCACCACGAACTCGTAGTGCCCATACCGCGTCCTAAAGGCTGTCTTCTGGACGTCCTCATCCCGCACTCTCACCTGATGGTACCCTGATCTCAAATCAATCTTGGAAAACCAAGATGCCCCTTGCAACTGATCAAATAGATCATCGATCCTCGGTAACGGATAGCGGTTCTTAACGGTCACCTTGTTCAGCTCCCGGTAATCGATACACATTCGGTGTGAACCATCCTTCTTTTTGACGAACAGAATCGGTGCTCCCCACGGCGAGCTACTCGGCCGAATAAATCCCTTCCCCAACAACTCTTGAAGTTGCGAGGACAATTCCTGCATCTCAGGAGGTGCAAGACGATAAGGCACCTTCGCAATAGGCGCAGCCCCTGGAACTAGATCGATACCGAACTCCACTTGTCTCGCAGGAGGTATTCCCGGCAAATCCTCGGGAAAAACATCTGGAAACTCGCGCACCACTGGAACCTCCTCCACCGTCTTCGGTCTCTCAGAACTCTCCCGCGTATCCATCACATATGCCACAAAGCCGTTACATCCCCGCTGTAGACATTGCCTCGCCCTAGCGGCCGAACAAAAAGCTGATCTCGAACGGGTACCCTCGCCATACACCATAAGAACTCCCCCACTAGGGTCTCGTATAGTCACCAACTGACGCTCGCAATCGATGACAGCGCTGAATCGGCTCAACCAGTCCATGCCTACGATGACACAGACATCACCCATCGCAATAGGAATTAGGTCAATCGGAAATGCGACCCCGAATATCTCTAGCACACATCCCCGAAGAACCTCCGTAGCACAAATCACCCTCTCAGCCGCAATGGAAACACTCAAAGGCCGACTTAACGGCTCACGACTAATGCCGATATGCTGACTAAAAGCTAACGATACAAACGATCTACTCGCACCCGAATCAAATAATACTAGAGCAGGCATAGAGTTCACAAGGAAAGTACCTACACATATATTAACATAAGCATAACATTTCGACCTTAAATTAAATACATGAATGATAACATACCTGCCACAACATCGGGCGCAGCGCGGACCTCCTCCGCAGTCAGCTGAAAGGCTCTCCCGCGAGCCCTCGGGGCCTCGACCTTTACCGGTCGGGTCTCAGTAGTCCGGGTAGTAGATGTAGCTCCCTGACGAAGTTGCGGGCACTCGGCCTTCCGATGGCCTGTCTGGTTGCAGTGAAAGCAAACCATAAACCCCTTAGGGCAATCCCTGGCAATATGTCCCTCTTTGCCACACTTGTAGCAACCACCAGCTCGACACGCCCCCTCGTGACTCTTGCCGCACTTCGCGCAAGTGCGACCCTTCGAACCTCCTCTCCTCGAATCAGCGAACTTAGTCCGCTTGGCTGCCGGCTGAGACTGGGCCGGCCGTCGATCCACCTGCCGAGACTCAGCCTCCTCCCTCACTTGAGTCTCTAACTCGATCTCACGCTTCCTGGCGTTCGCCTGAAGCTCAGTGAAAGTACGATAGGTGGAGTTTGACACAAACTCCCGGATCTCCCTCTTCAAAACACCCAAATAGCGGCTCATCCGCGACTGCTCCGTAGATACCAGCTCGGGGCAGAACATTGCCCTCTCATGAAACTTCCGTGTGATCACTGCCACAGAATCAGTACCCTGCTTAAGGGTCAAGAACTCCTGAATCAATCGCTCCCTCTCTACCGGGGGAACGTACTCCTCCCTGAACATCTCTGTAAACCTCTCCCATGTCACCGCCGAAATCTCTGCCTGAGTGAAGTTCGCTGTCACGAACTTCCACCAATCCTTCGCTCCCAGACGGAGCTGGTTCAAGGCGAACCGTACCCTCAAGTGCTCCGGGCATGAGCAAGTATAGAAACACCCCTCGATGTCGGCGACCCACCTCATAGCTGCAATCGGATCCTGCGTACCATCAAATTCAGGGGGTTTCGTGTTGCTGAATTCCCTGAATAGTAATGAATCGCCCCCTTGCGGCCTGGCAGCAGCCACCGCTGCGGTAGCGGCAGCAACTGCAGCTTCAGTAATTGCGGCGCACCGCTCCTCAAACTCCTCCATCAACGTGGTCTTAATAGACCCAAACATCTCCGGGATCTCGGCCCGGACCGCCGCAGCTACCTCTTCCTGAATAATCTGACGAATCTCCTCGTCACTCGCACCGCTCGAACTCGCCCCGTTGCGTGTGATAACCATGATGTCTCTGAAATACAACATAAAATCATCAGAGACTCCACCAAGTACAATTGTACTCGATACGCGCCCTACCCAGTCTCCGAATTCCAGGGATTCTTATTTGAGTCTTCCACTGATCCGGTGCCTTCGATAGTACGGGCCCAATACTACCGACCACACCGTATCAGTATTCGTCCCAAATCTTCCTCCCCAAATCCCGAATAATGAGTACTCTACCTCTAGTATGCACTATCTACTTGCATGCTACCAAATATCTTATATAAGCAATCTCCCTAGACTACGGCATCACAAAACAGGCAATTCTAATCCTATCATGAATGCCTAGTCTTCTAGCATGCATAACAATTCAAAATTCAATGCATAACATAACATCGTAAGGTATTCTGGGGATCTTTACCGTTCGGACGCTGGCTGCTCGTACACACTGTTCCACCCTTGTTT
The DNA here is from genome assembly GCF_002870075.4 of Lactuca sativa. NCBI lineage: Eukaryota > Viridiplantae > Streptophyta > Magnoliopsida > Asterales > Asteraceae > Lactuca > Lactuca sativa. The sequence continues at coordinate 241,210,992 of NC_056623.2, read as the reverse complement.
TACTGCCTAGCCCTTTATAAAATGTTACGTCCTTATCATTTTTAAAAAAAAAGTTTTTCCTTAAATCCTCGGTCTGAGTTCGGTTGCACCCAAAAGTACCCCCGAATCCCTCAAACCAAGGCTCTGATACCAATTGTAACATCTCAAATTTTCAAATAAATTTTTCATTTAAAACAAAACATCATTATTCGACAAAAGGGTTTATTCCAAGTTTATTTCGAAATTTATAAATAATAAATCTCCAGGATCTTCAACAGTGGCAGTGTGTACGCGTCACGCCGGCGCCTTCCCACGGTCATCACTGGTACCTGAAAAAACATAAACACAACTGGTAAGCATAAATGCTTAGTGAGTCCCCCAGTATACGACTTACCCACATACGCCTTCCGGCCCGGACCTTTCGGTCCACATAATATTGCCTTCCGGCCCGTAATATAATCGCCTTCCGGCCCATAACATATCGCCTTCCGGCCCGTATAGATTGCCTTCCGGCCCATAGTATTTCGCCTTCCGGCCCATAATAGTATAAAGCATAACACATATAGCATAACACACATAACACGTAAGTCATACATCATACCGTTCCTTCTGTCACATAAAGTCTCGCCTTCCGGCCCGTATAAGCATACATCACATATAAGCATACATCACATATTAAGCATCTACCTCTCTAGACATAGCATCATATAACACATACGACCTTCCGGTCTCACAGTCAAACCCTTCCGGGTGAAGTATAGTGAGAAGACTCACCTCGTAGTATGCAAGCTATAAACCCTTCGAGCTACTCGCACTCGATCCGCTAATCTGCAGGTTCCCTATAATACCACATACCTCTATTAATGATCTTATCAAACAAGACAACTGACCCTACTAAGTTACATACAGGTCAACGGTCAACCTTGACCAGACTCGTCGAGTCTAAAGGGTAACTCGACGAGTATAGACACCCTGACACTACTCGCCGAGTCTGAAGAACGACTCGACGAGTTCCTGTAGATCTTCAAGCTACTCGCCGAGTCTGAAGAACAACTCGACGAGTTCCAATAGGTCTTCAAGCTACTCGCCAAGTCTGAAGAACAACTCGGCGAGTCCTAGTGAATCTTCAAGCTACTCGCCGAGTCTGATCATTGGACTCGGCGAGTCCTCGCCATGCAGCCAATCCGCTGCCTCCTGTATTTCGCATGATTCCAAAATATATAGATATGGGACTTCCTGGACCTTCACATATACTATTACAGGGGTTTTTTTAACACCTATAACAACAATATAATCTAACAAATCCTTAAATGGGTTTCCTAAACCCTAACTCGCATACAACGTAAAAGTTACAGATTTCGATCCGAAAATTACCTGGAAACGTGTTCCCTGTGTCTCCAAACCTCCAGTACTCGATTCCTTTGATCACCACCTTGCTCCTCCTTGTCTAGCAACCTCTTCAAGCCTTCTCAAGTCCTCTCTCTTGCTTCAGATGCTCACACACTCCCAAGAGATCTTCAACCGGCCAAAAGACGCGACATGACGGCCATAAGATCGTTATATACGATCAGAAAATGAAACGGCTAGGGTTCAGCTGAAACAGCGTCGACTCGCCGAGTCCTTACTTGGACTCGTCGAGTCCAGTCGCGTATCTGCGACTGCGACCAAGACATGACCCTACTCGGCGAGTCATGCACCTACTCGCCGAGTTCCCTCTAAAATGTGCCCAAAAATAATTTAAAGAAATACCTGAATTTCCGGGCTGTTACATATTCTGGAAGTCAAAACATGCAAAGTGAAACAATAGCTAAACAATTAACATAAGACAGTAACATTACTCATAAATAAAACTCCTTTATTTAATCATCAAAATGTCAATTACATTTATCTATTACATGTTTCTAATACTATCTAATCTATGCTAATATCATCCTTCAGCCCAATACTCCTACTCAGTCCCTTCGTAAGCGGATCTGCTGGGTTATCTTCTGATGATATCCTCTTAACTACGAGTTGTCCTTCTTCTACATGATGTCTGATGAAGTGATACTTTCTGTCGATATGTCTTGATCTACCATGATCCCTCGGTTCCTTGGTTAAGGCAACCGCACCTTCGTTATCACAGAAAATCTCCATTGGCTCCTTTATGGTAGGTACGACTCCAAGATCACCGATGAAGTTCTTTAGCCATATTGCCTCCTTCGACGCTTCGCTCACTGCAATGTACTCTGATTCGCACGTTGAATCAGCTACGGTTTCCTGCTTGGAACTTTTCCATGTCACTGCTCCTCCATTTAGGGTAAAGACCCAGCCCGACTGCGAAAGGTAGTTGTCCCTGTCGGTTTGAAAACTGGCGTCACTATACCCTCGCATCTTCAAGTCATCACTCCCTCCGAGGACTAAGAACCATTCCTTTGTCCTCCGAAGGTACTTAAGGATATTCTTCACCGCAATCCAATGTGCTTTGCCAGGATTCCCTTGATATCTGCTAACCATGCTCAAAGCAAAGGCTACATCAGGGCGAGTACAAGTCATAGCGTACATGATTGAGCCAACTGCGGAAGCGTATGGTACTCGGCTCATTTCTGCTACCTCAGCTTCGGTACTCGGACTTTGAGTCTTACTCAACTTGGCATTACTTTGTATCGGTAGTTCTCCCTTCATTGAGTTTTCCATACTAAAACGTTTTAGTACCTTCTCTAAGTAAGTATTCTGACTAAGTCCAATTAGTCTCTTACTTCTTTCTCTTACTATCCTTATTCCCAAAATGTAAGAAGCTTCTCCGAGGTCCTTCATAGCGAAGCACTTCCGGAGCCAGGACTTAACTTCCTGCAGAGTCGGGATGTCGTTTCCTATGAGCAATATGTCATCGACATATAGAACGAGAAAGCTTACTATACTCCCACTGGCTTTGACATATACACAAGACTCGTCTTCACTTCGTACAAATCCAAACTCTTTGACTTTCTCATCGAAGCAAAGATTCCATCTACGAGACGCTTGCTTAAGTCCATAAATGGACTTCTCAAGCTTACACACTCTATCCGGATGCTTCGGATCCACAAACCCCTCTGGCTGAGCCATGTAAACATCCTCAGCCAACTTCCCATTAAGGAAAGCGGTCTTGACATCCATTTGCCAAATCTCATAATCATGAAATGCGGCAATAGCTAGCATCACTCTAATAGATTTAATCTTCGCAACTGGTGAGAAGGTCTCATCATAGTCAACTCCGGGAGTTTGAGTAAAGCCCTTCGCGACCAGTCGCGCTTTATATGTGTGTACATTCCCATCCACGTCGATCTTCTTCTTGAAGATCCATTTGCACCCAACGGTCTTATGTCCGGGCACGTAATCAACCAAATTCCAAACTTGGTTATCATACATGGATTGGTTCTCGCTATCCATTGCCTCTTTCCACTTTACAGACTCCGGGCCTGCCATAGCTTCCTTATAGCTATTAGGTTCATCAAGATTTACTAGTGTACCATCACTAATATACGTGTCCCCTTCGGTAGTAATATGAAAGCCATAAAACTGGGGATGAACTCTAACTCTATCGGAACGTCTAAGAGGTAAGGATTCGTCAATTGGTTCAACCGGAGTTTCCTCCTCGGGTTGATTGCCAGCGGTAGAGGTTCCATCATCCATCGACTCTTGAATCTCTTCAAGTTCGATTTGCCTCCCACTGTCTCCTTGGCTTATGAGTTCTCGCTCTCGGAAAACTCATCTCCTCGCAACGAAGACCACATTGTCCTTCGGTCTATAGAAGAGATATCCAAAGGATGTCTGCGGGTAGCCGATGAAAATACATCGCTCACTTCTAGGTTCAAGCTTGTCGTGAGTATCTCGTCTTATGAAAGCCTCGCAACCCCAAACCTTGATATGTGCCAACGAGGGAGCTTTCCCTGTCCACATCTCGTGAGGTGTTTTGGCAACCTTCTTAGTAGGGACTCGGTTAAGGATATGGGCGGCAGTCTCTAAGGCATACCCCCAGAAAGAAATTGGTAGTGAAGCACGACTCATCATAGAGCGAACCATATCCAATAAGGTTCGATTACGCCTTTCTGCCACACCATTCAACTGCGGTGTCCTAGGAGGCGTCAATTGCGAAACTATTCCACACTCCTTGAGATAATCGTGGAATTCAAGACTTAGGTACTCTCCTCCTCGATCGGATCGAAGCATCTTGATTTTCCTGCCCAATTGATTCTCCACTTCATTCTTGAACTCTTTGAACTTTTCAAAGGTGTCTGACTTTTGCTTGATTAAGTAGATATACCCATATCTGCTATGGTCATCGGTAAAAGTCACATAGAAGCGGTTCCCATCCTTCGTGGTTGATCTAAACGGTCCACATACATCGGTATGTATTAGGTCCAATAGACCCTCGCCCCTTTCACAAGTACTCGTGAAGGGCGACTTAGTTATCAACAATCATAACGGTTTCATATATTCCATTACATGGTATAGCTTCAAAGTAAAAGACACCATTTAGACAAGCTAAAATAGAACCATTCTCATTATTAAAAGAAAATCTAAATCCTTGTCTATACAAACCATGAAATGAAATGATGTTTCTTGCCATTTCTGGCGAATAGCAACAATTGTTCAAATCTAAAATTAAACTATTCCTAAGCACTAAGGAATACACTCCAATCTTGGTCACAGGCGACGATCTTCTGTTCCCCATGATAGTTTGATCCTTCCTTGCTCCACATCCCTACTTCTTCTTAGTCCCTGCACATTAGAACAAATGTGATAACCACAACCGGTATCAAGAACCCAAGAAATAGCATGATTAGAATCGTTAGATTTGATTGTATATCTACCTGCAAAAGATGGCTTGATCTTTCCTTCTTTGATCGCTTACAGGTAATCCGGGCAGCTTCTCTTCCAATGTCCTATCTTGTGGCAGTGGTGGCACTCTGCCTCCTTCGGGTTAGAGCAGGGCTTGGCGGGATCAACTTTGGTCCCACTAGAAGAGGCACCATATCGGGCTTTCACTTTGCGATAGTTCTTTGATGAAGCTTTCCTCTTCTGTCCCTTCCCTTGTCCAATAGCCAAGACAGGAGCAGCGGGCGGATTGGGAGTAGGTGCAAAAGACTTGTCTTTGAAGTTGCTCTCAGCAACCCTCAAGAGACCTTGGAGCTTGCTTAGGGTGACCTCTTCTTTGTTCATGTGGTAGGTCATCCTAAATTGATTGTACATCGGAGGCAAAGAGTGAAGCACCATGTCGATCGCCAAATCCTCACCGAAGTCAACATTTAACTTGCGAAGGCGGTCGACATACCTTTGCATCTTTTGCAAGTGCACGGTAAGAGATTCTCCATGACCCATCTTCGCGGGAATCATGTTAGTGAAAATCTCGTACCTCTCTTGTCTCGCGTTTTGGTGGTACCTCTCCAATAAGTCTTGGTGCATCTCGTACGGGTACATGTCCTCGTAGGACTTTTGGAATTCAGAGTTCATGGTGGCGATCATGATGCAATGTACCTTCGTTGCATCTCGCTCATGAGTTTCAAAGGCGGTGATTTCGGCTGGAGTAGCGATTTCGGTGTTGATTTTCTCGAGCTTCTCATCTAGGACATACTCCTTGTCCTCATAGCGAGCAATGGTGCGAATGTATCTTATCCATTCGCTAAAGTTCGTTCCATCGAAGGTGACCTTTTGGCAAAGGCTCATCAATGTGAAAGAACAAGCAACAGCGTTGTTTGCGTTTGACATCTACAATTAGAAAAGGACAAAGATAGATTAGAATAAGAATCCCTAATTATCACCCAATAAGAAAAATTAGGGCTAGGATCCAACAACAACATTTACATATTAGAAAAGGGATGCCGTAATCTAACATGCAAATAAATTGAAGGTAAGTGAATGACGATTCACTAATTCTCCATCACAAAAACCTAAACTATTAGTCCTAAGTGTTTTTTGAGAATTCCTAGGTTCGAATGAGATTCATTGAAATTATTCAATGGCATGTTTAAATCTCGATATGCCCCTCTTGTTTGTGACTGGGATGCCGAGGATCACAAAGCGGGTGTGAATTACCATGCAAATTCACATGGCACCTTCATTGTAACAATCACCTATTCGATGTGCCGGTAAACCACACACGCTCCATCGAACTATGATAATCAACGAATCACCCTTTGCCACCTTCGCTTAGAACCGATTAGTGTGCCGGTAAACCACACGCGCTCCACTAACATCTCAGCAAGGTGCAAAGTGTAATTTCATGGGATTGCATCAATTCACTTTTCCTAAAGTAACTAGGATTAGGAAATTTTTAAAAAAAAATGTGTAGTTACTTTATATTTCTTATTATACTTTTAATGAGAGGATGAGGTTGCCCTATCCTACCCGTTCGGCTAACGACCCTCCACCAATCAAGCAAGCGGTGGGTGTGAGTGTACACCCATTAAGCGCCATTTTATAGGCTGCAACCTTATACCCACCTTATAGATTGGCTTCGTGAATGAGGCCTACTAACGGTAAGACTAGCATTTAGTTATACATATATATATATATATGTATATATATATATATATATATATATATATATATATATATATTATACTAGTAATATTATATTAGTATAGGGTTGTATTTTAAACCTTTTAAAATCTAGGGTTTTGAAATTTAAGTTGTCTAAATTAAAACTTTTAATCATAAATATAAATTTCAAAACTTGAGGGCAAGTTTTAAACATTTAAAACATGGAGGATCAAATAACAAATAATTCCAATCAACAATTAATATCCTAATTATCTATATTTGATTTATTCAAGATTTCTTTTAAGATAATTACCAAAATAATCAAAATAATCAATTAATTATCATATAAGGAAATTAAATATTTAATTAGTTGATAATTACCTTTAACTAGATCAAGATAATAGTTATATTTATCAGAAAAACGAATTAATATTGATCTAATTAGTTTATGGTAAGTTAAGATAAGATAAACACAAAGAAATCCCGAATCTGGCCATTCCTGACGCCTGGACTCGCCGAGTGCACAAAGGGACTCGCCGAGTCAGGCCTACTCGCCGAGTCCACTTTGAGACTCGCCGAGTCCATGACTCAGAAACCAAAAATCGAATTTTGCAGGTTTGATTCAGTTAATCAAGCAACAATTTACAGAAAACCAAGCTAGGCTCTGATACCACTGATGGGTTTTAGCCATAAGAACTTTCCTATGTGCGCATGCAAAACCCTAATGCTTGGATCTAGGCTTTCTAATAAACATGCTTTGAATCCAAGACTTCTAATTACTATTTAGATTAAATAAGAACATTAAAACAGATCTAGAACCATACCTTTGAGTTCCTTGTTGATCTTGAGGTCTTGGAGCTTCTAGAGTCACAAATGTCACTCCTCTGATGGCTTACAAACACCAATAGCAATAAGAATGATTTAGGAGAGAGGAGAGGGGAGGAATTCGACCAGAGTTCTCTTACTTTAGGAGATGTATCGAATTCCCTATGCCATGGGGTCTATTTATACTTGTAGACTCCTTAAGGGTTACAACCTAAACCCTAATTTGATAATCTTCTCTTAAGGCTATCCAAATCCATTCCATAGATAAGTATATGGACGATTTAAGCTTTCCTAAAGCTCTTAGAATCCGTCCAAACCATATCCTAATGGATTTACAGTCTAAAGCTTAACTATCAAACAATTGACAGTTTATACCCCTTTATTTAATTAATCTCTTTGAGTCACCAAATTAATTCTAATTAATTCTATGACTTATATTAATCAAATAACAAATATATTATTCATTATATTATTCTCATAATATATTAATAATATTTATTCTCTCTTAATAAATCATCCTATCAGGTTGCTATGGTGAAGGCAACCCAAAAGGACCATGCACAACCGGATACAGTTACAGCCTTAGACACTATTCCAACACTAGGAGCATGGGACGACTGTTGTTTTATTCAAGTCTTAAGTTGATTGTTTGAAACATTATACAATGAATAATGTGTAATCAATATGGTGATAAATAAAAGGTGGTTCTATTTATATTCAAAAGGGTTCTAAGACCATATTGGATTCGATTATTATTGTGTTTCACTTTGCATGTTTTGACTTCCAAAATAGCTAGGTTATTCTTTCCGAATGGCTAAGTTATTTAAACACTCCACAGTCGTTCATATGTTGGAAGTAGGTATGAATCAAGATTGTCATGAATCGAGTTTGTAGATGGCTAAATGGGTGTAGTCATAGCAATGGTTGCAACAACATTCATGAGTGCTTATAAGTTATGAGTATTGGAATAAACCCACGCTCACTTGTATCACTTCCTGGAATTTATCTCGAGTGATCGTGAGACGGTAATATCATATAAATCTTCAAACCTAGAGATATGAGTTGTTACCTATGAGTTGGTTGTGCATTGATTGCACGTAAACGCATCAGTAACTTGATGTTATAAAACGTGCCTTTGTGTACAATTCAACAAGCAGTAGAACAAGAAAATGAGTCGAAGTTTATCTGTTCCATCTAGAAATAGAAGCGATATTTGGGCCCCTCGATGATTTTGTTGTGACCTATGTACCGGCCGGTCAGAACTAAATTGATGTGTTCGATTAGGTTCTTTGTCAAACAAATCGAAAATCGGGAAACAAACTGCTAGACAATAAGTACGAAGTTGTTCCATGTATTTGTCCGGCTGATATCATGAGAACAGAGGATTATATGATCACTTATCTAAAATGGCGCTTCATAGTTCAACAGAGTTTTCGAGAGCTACGATTGATGGTTGGTTCCTGAAGTAACATACACAAATATAGTTATTAGACTTATCCAAGTGGGAGTCTGTTGATAAGGTGTCTAAGTCCATAACTTACTTGGTACATACTTGACCCGACCCAGCATGGTCCATTTGAGTTGCACTTCACCCAAACGATTTATGGATAATTTTATGAGAATTGTATACTGACAATTTATTAATATATTATAAGTTATAATATATTAATATGAAGTCATGTTATTTAATTATTTTTAGTCTTAAATTAATTATGAATTAATTTAGAGATTAAAAAGAATACTGATTAAATTATGGGCTATTATATTTTATATAGTGTGGGCTAATACTCATTTGTTAATGGGCTAAGCTAATATGGAAGTCCATGGATGGTCCATGGAGCTTTTAACCCATGGATCCTTTGAAAGGAAAAGACATGGGTTATTAGCGTTTCACCCTAACCATGCACACTATATAAAGAAGCATATGATGCAAGAAATGTGACACTAGTAGTGTGAGACTTAGTGGTGGCCGATTCCACAAGAAAGTATACTACTCTCTCAAAGTTTTCCAAGTGCTTTTGGTGTTTTGTGATTCCATTTGAGGCATTCACACTATTGGTGCTTGGCTCTCAAAATCCAAACAATCAACCATCATCAAAAGGTATGTATTTCTACTAGTACTTTTATGATTCATAATCCTTATGCTATGCTAGTTAGGAAGAAACCTTGGAAGTTATTATTTGCATGTATTTTAGAAGAAAACATAGATCCAAGGTTTATTAGGGTTGCATGCACACTTAGGAAGTGTTAGATTGGTAAAAACCCAACAACCCCGACTCAACTTGCCGAGTCTCAAGAACAACTCAGCAAGTACCGCCTTGAACTCCAGTCCTCTAACCCCCTTCTGACTCACTGAGTCATCCCCCAAATCGGCAAGTCTACTCACTGAGTAATTTCGTGAAACCCTAACTCTACTCGCCGAGTCTCAAGAACAACTCGGCGAGTTCATGCCATGCACAAACTCTACTGACCTCCTGAGGTCAGATCTGTGTCCCTAAACCACAGATCTGGCCTCCCCAAGCATGAATGCCACGTAAAGTCCGAATCTTGATGCTTATATATCAACAACAAGGAATCAAAAGGAGATTTAGTCCCAAAAATGGCAACCTAAGTCCAATAACCCCAAACTGATCCACAAAGCTCCAAGGGTTAAGGTCTTCGGACCTCTTTGAGTCCATATCCAAGGCACAAACTCCAAGAGGGACTATTTGCTCCACATAATCACTCTCCAAAGGGTTATAAAACCCTATCTCTAATGATCAACACCAAAACTGAAGGAGGTTCGAACTATTACCTCAAAATAAAGTCTCTGAACTCTGGAACTGCTAGAATCGCACCTCCTCTTTGTTCTTGGTCACCTTCTTCTTGCTAAACCAAAGGTACAAGGATCAAAAGTGACTTCTTCTTCCTCACAACGATTTAGCTCACTTAGGGTTCTCTCAAGGGACTGTTAGCCGCAATGGGAGGCTATAAGTGCCCTTAAATAGGCTACGAACCCGAGGGATTAGGATTTCATTAAATCGCGTGTACTCGCCGAGTCCGGACGTGAACCCGGATGAACATCCGCGACCATACTCGGCGAGTCTTGGATCCAACTCGCCGAGTTCCTCCACAAACTCAAAAATAATTAAATAAAATAATATACCTGGGAATCCGGATGTTACATAATTGGACGCATTGAGCTCATCTCAAACTTAGTTTCCATCAACTTTCGGAATTCAGCTGTTAAGCTAGGATTCGTGGAGCCAAAGATGATGTCATCAACATAAATTTGGACTATCATAAGGTGGTCAACCGAACCTTGCTTAACTTTTAGACATTTTTAAGAAACGAGTAAGAGTTTCATACCATGCTCTAGGAGCTTGTTTCAGGCCATAGACAACTTTGTCAAGGATATAGCAATGATCAGGATACTTTTCGTTCACAAATCCCCGCGGTTGCTCAACATATACGGTTTCTTCAAGTTCACCATTGAGGAAGGCACATTTGATGTCCATCTGAAAGACTTCAAAGTTCTTGTGAGTAGCGTACGCCAGAAAGATACGAATAGATTCCAATCTAGCCACTAAAGCGAAGGTTTCTTCATAATCAATTCCCTTTTCCTGACAATATCCTTTGACCACCAGCCTAGCTGTATCACGAATAAGATTTCCTTCTTTGTCCATCTTGTTTCTAAACACCCATTTGAGACCGATAACCGAAGCATCCTTTGGTGTTGGAATAAGACGCCATACCTTGTTTTGTTCAAACTCATTTAGCTCATCCTGCATGGCTTGAACCCAGTCTGAATGATCAAGAGCCGAATTAACAGTCTTTGGCTCGATTTTGGACACGAATGAATTGAGCATACAAAACTCGACTTTTGAAAATAGAGCAGCTTGTTTCGCTTTGATTTGAGAGTGTGTCAACACCGTTTTAGAGGACTCCCCAATAATTTGAGTCTGGGGATGATCTTTGGTCCATTTTGTTGGGTTTTGAGCATTCTAACACTCCTAAGTGTACATGCAACCCTAAATACCTTGGATCTATGTTTTCTCTATTATACATGCAAATATGAACTTTCCAAGGTATTCATCCTAAGTAGCATAATAATATGATTCATATGAATATATATCAAGTTAGAATTACATACCTCTTTGATGTAGAAAGTCTTCATGAAGCTTGAGTGCCTAGTGCCCCAAGTGTAACACCTCAAATGGTTCACACAACACCAAATACACTTGGAATAACTTGAGAGAAACTGGAACACTCCTTGAAATCGTCTATCCATCACACTCACACATAGTGCATGATTTCTTGAGCCATGGGATTCTTTTATATGGTGGCTATTAGGGTTACACCATGTAACTCATGACTTTACCCATTCCTTATCCTCCATGGATTTTAACCACCATGGAGTATCCATGGGTCACCCCAAGGACTTAGTCCAACATAAGGAATCTTGGATCACAAGCCCACATATATAAGAATGAATGATTTACACAATCAACCCATATATTTAATTAGTCTCCTTTTGATCACTTAATTAATTCCAAATTAATTCTTGATCAATACTAATTAAATAACCTTATTAATATATTAGAACTAATAATATATTAACAAACCTTAAGTGTTATTTCTCTTATTTTAGTCTATCCAAATGTATGATGCCATGCAACCCAAATGGACCATGCCGGGTCGGGTCAAGTCTAACCAATTATAGTTATGGACTTAGACATTAATCCAACAGTCTCCCACTTGGATAAGTCTAAAACTATTATTGTGTATGACTTTAAGAACCGACTGGCAATCGTAGCTCTCAAAAGCTTATGTCGAACTCTGACCTTGTAGATGAACTCTGACCTTTGTCAATGACTTGTCCATTAGATAAGGGATCATATATACCTCCATTCTAGATATCGTATAGACTGAGAAATGGATTATAATGATTCTCTTTGTCCATTTGTTGTTTCCTGATTTCTGATTTATGACGACTGACTAATTGAACAAGTTAAATCTGTCCTGGCCCGGCCAAACACTTCCATTTTTCATCGTCAAATCAACGAGGGGCCCACAGTATCGCTTTTATCCCGAAGGTAAAAGGAATGGATAAACTTCGTGTCACAACTAGAAATTTTGTGCCTTGTAACTACAACACATAAGTAAAATTTTGAATCAAAAACTTAAGACCATGTATGATGCTTACTTTATGACATCAAAATTTGCAATCAAATACACCATACAAGCATTACAAATGGTCAATAAGCAATTGGAAACCCTAAAAGTTCTTGCTTAGGTCCATTTTGGACTAGGACTTCCTTATTGGGCCCAATGGACCAATAAGCTTCCAATTTGACCATCTTGGGTTTAGAACTCTTAAATGGGCTCTAATTGGACCCATTTCCATTTAATTCAATATTTTGGGCCATATTGGGCCTAGAATGAAATAAAATACCCTATTGGACCTTATTGGGTCACAACAAATTTATATAGCCCTAATGGATCATAAAAATCATTCCTTGATTTATTTAGGCCGAAAATTATATAATTAAGTCATAATATGGGCTTAAACACAAGAAGCCCAATATTATTCCTTTCCTTTCTCCTCTTCTCAGCCCAACAACCCAACATGGAAGAGGGTTGACTTTCATTTGCCACCTCTTTATTACCTCTTGGATCTCCATGCACTAACTCATGTTCCCATGCACACATCACTTCACTCACTTATCTTCCCCCTACCTCTTTTTCCTTTGGCCGAGAGTCTCCCAAACACACACACTTCACAACAAAACTCTCTCTAAATCACTCAAGACTCATCCCTTCTTCTTCATCCAAAAATCTCGAAATTTTGCTTGTGTTTCAAGAGGATTTCACAAGATAATCATCATCCTTTGGTAAGTTTTCACATGTCTAAGTTACAAAACTCGTCTCTCATGTAAGATCACTTATTCTAAACAAGTTTTTGGTGATCATACTCCTAGAAAACTCCTTAAGTTCGAGATCTTCCAAGGAGGCTTGCTAGGATCAAGTTTTCTTCATTTCTTCCTTCTAAACCGAAAAAAACAAGCAAAGGTGAGCTTCATACCCCCTATTTTTCGGTTTTTATAAGTTTTGTGGGGGGGGGGGGGGAATACAAGCAAATGTGTAGATCTATGAGTATATGTATGCTTTGTGTGATTTCTATGCTTGTATATATGTTCTTATGTGATTGTGGTGTTGGATCTAGTCAAAAACACCTTAAAACCGAGATCTACATTAAGTTGTATGAAATAAGTATAAATTATGTTATTCCACACGAATCATTTCTAGAAAAATGGCCAAGTTGGTTAATATGAACATCTTTGGGCTTAAAACCCATTTTTGGACTCAAATTGCTAAAAATATGAAACTAAAGGGCCCAAAATGTCAAAATACAAATTCTGAGGGATGAGATGAGTCAAAACAGTTTCAAGAATGTATTTTCTGGAAATTTACTCTTTTGAAGGATTAAAATGTGAATTTTTAAGCATAATGGGCCAAAAATTAACTTTTCGGCCCAATAAAGCCCAAATTGCGAGATTTTCAAATTAGAGGGGCTGAAACTGTACTTTTCTATAAAACAGGGGACTACTAGTGCTCCAAGTCCATTTCAGGGGTTAAAAATACTTTTCATATTTAAAAGGGACCAAAGATGCAAAAATTTTCAATTTTGGGCCAAAAGTGTAAAAATTGCGATAATAGAGGTTTCAGCCAAGAAAAACTCCTTCTGAGGGACTAAAACTGTTTTTCAAATAAATTTGAGCTGAAAAATACCTTTTCAACAAGTTTTGATACTAAAGTGTCAAGCAAAATGGTTTAAGGACTAAAATGGAAATTCTTTTATAAAAAGGGTTAAAAGTGTAAATTTATTCAAAAGAAAGGGGCTGCAAAAGTAAAATTCCAATGTTTTAAACAATAAATCCGTCATGATGAAATACTAGTACCACGACTACTGATGATACATAATACACCTTTAACACCAAAAATCGTTAGCAAACGAATTGATTCGGTCTCGAATCAATAATGAATCAAACATCTATACACGACGATACTACAATACACACGCTGAAATTACGGGAAGTCAATACACACGCGGGAATTCACCAGACGTCGATACACCATCTTTGGGCCCGAAAGTTTCAAATCGTGCTTGTTGGGCCTAGCTAGCCCAATGACATGATCTTTAGGCCCGAAGGAAACTCGCTTACATGTTGTTGGGTCTTATATGACCTAATTCCATGTAAAAGGACATTCACTGGCTTTTGTGCTATTGGGCCCCAAGGGACCTTTGGTACTGCTAGCAAAGTCGAGAATTCACCAATGCGAGTCGGACCAAGGGCCTTTCGCATTCACGTTAGCCTTGAACGACTTATGGAAATAGTGGGGGCTTCGCACCCTCTTTTCTCCTCGGTTGTGGGGCTATGGAAGTCAGGGTGGTTGGATTAAGTGAATAGTACGGACGACGCCTAAGGGATCGTTCGTATAGTTGTAAACTAGTCGTTTTCATTAATGCGTGTTTATAACAATTCACAATCCATAATTAATCCAATGTCACATGGAATTATCGAATACACACGTCACAACGGTATAATAAAATACAAAACGCGTAATTCAAAATATTAGGAAAACATCGGGTTTTCCTAGGGTTTTCAATTTATACACCTACAAGATGCATACCAAGTCTAACAATTTTTTTATTATTATAGAAACAAACAAGCACACTTACGGATCTTCACACTTTTTACACGATACTCTTTTCAGAAAATATCGGATTTTCTGGTAGTTTTCAAAACAATACAAAACATTATGTTTCAACTATTACTTATGAACTCACCAACATTTCATATGTTGACGTTTTTCAAAATACTTGTATTCTCAGGTAACAGGTAAATCGAAGAAAAATGTGTCCAGTTATGTCATGATGTTTGTTTAATTAATATCGAACGGTTTATGTTTTGGAAATGTAATGTTTTGAAACAATGTACCGAATGTAAACAATATCGGTTGTAATATTTCAATGCATGGTTATGAATGATGTTATGATTCATCTGTAATCATTATGATGGTATTCAATTGAGTCACAATAGCCCTCGGACGTTTCCGCCGTCTGGTTCGGGGGTGTGACAGGTTGGTATCAGAGCTCTGTTTATAGTCAACTAGCATATCTAGCCACACATTGATATGCAACTATAAACCAAAAGAGGGACTAACACAACTCTGAACAAAACAAGTAAAACATAACAATAAAACACCCTTGCTTGTACTAGGAACGAGAACCTAACACCGAATCGAACAAGATAATGCTAGTATCTCGATTAATCCGGGACTGTTCTTAGTAGTATCAAGAAGCGGATGTAGCCTGATCAACTACATTCCCTCCAAGGTATAACTAACACATGTTCTGATGAGATCGCGATAGCTAGGGATCCTAAAAGCATACCCCTCTATCATCAAAAAGAGAACATATGTTTAGTCTATGCCATAGTTGTAGAGTTGTAGGAGTAACGATAGTTTATACCTTCCCCCAGTCTTCATGGAGGGAGAGTAGTATGGTATCCAGTTCCATCAAGTCCTAGTGGCTCATGGAATGCTTGAAGATGAATAAGAAGGGAATCAAGAGGAAGCACACGACGTCGGACCTGACGAATACAAAGACACTGACTACGAGTTCGAGGAGACCGATGATGACATCGAGGGAGGACAAGACCCGGACAAAGATCACGCCACGTCGTTTGTAGACGAGGCGCAACCAGACAACCCCGCCCCACCAGTGAACCCCTCAAGGGAGAACCGCTCTCCCGAAGCTGAGATCGCCTCCCTGTGGCAACAGCTATATGCCATGGAAGCACGTGCAGTGCAAGCTGAGCATGAGAGGGATGAGGTTAGTGGAGACAGGACTAAGATGGCTCAGTTGCTGGCTCAACACTTCGGCATATGACCTCGCCACTATGTAGGACGCATCACGGAGTGTTAGGGATAGGCTTATCTTACTAGGTCATTAGGAACTATGCTATGTACCCTGACTCTATGTTTAAATGACTACACTACTCATAGAGTCGTTATGTTGTCGAACTAGTGTCACTTATGTATGCTCTTACGAGCAAAATTTTCATGTATTAAATGCGGATAATATTAGTGAAATTTTTACGTGCTTTGTTATGATATTACAAATTGCTATGTGTTACGAATCTATGAATGTACGTTACATGATAGAAGTACCTAAGTTCATGCCATACACCTAGTCAGTAGGATCACAACCACACGGAGGCCACGTACACTCAACATATTTCCGTTTCATGACAGAAAGATGCCTCACCGACCTACTCGCGGAAACCCTGGACCAACCCCACCTGAAGTTGACTCAGCCACATTCCAGGCAGCGGTCTC
The DNA here is from genome assembly GCF_002870075.4 of Lactuca sativa. Classification (NCBI taxonomy): domain Eukaryota; kingdom Viridiplantae; phylum Streptophyta; class Magnoliopsida; order Asterales; family Asteraceae; genus Lactuca; species Lactuca sativa. Next base: position 241,194,303 of record NC_056623.2, on the reverse strand, counting down.
TGCTGCGGTCACCGTAGCGATGGCACAAATTCATTAGGGGAACAATGGAGGAGTCAACGGACAAGAGAGCGGAAGTTCGAACAACGGAATGAATCAAGGACACACCAAAACATGTACCTACAAGGACTTCACAAACGCCAAACCATGAACCTTTAACAGCACTGGAGGGGTGATCACTCTAAAGCGATGGATCGAGAAGGTGGAATCGGTATTCGAGATATGCAATTGTCCTGAGGAGATGAAGGTGAAGTTCACAGCCTGCACTTTTGTTGATCAAGCGCTCACTTGGTGGAACGGACACGTGGAAGCCATGACACTCCCTGTAGCCAACTCCATGTCGTGGTCGGAAATGAAAGAAATGTTGATGGTCGAATACTGCCCACGAGGTGAGATTCAGAAAATGGAGCAAGAGCTGTGGAACCCCACTGTGCGAAATGCGGATATCGATGCCTACATATCGAGATTTAGTGAACTATCTATGTTATGCCCGGGTATGATCACCTCAGAAGCAAAGAAGATTGAGCGATTCATCTGGGGACTAACCTCTCCGATCCAAGGAAACGTGATAGCTGCAAATCCCAAAACTTTTGACAATGCTAAAAGATTGGCAAAGAAGCTGTATGACCACAACAACAAGAAGGGTGAGAAGCCAATGGAGACTGAGACCAAGAAGGAAATTGATGGCAAGAAAGCGAAGAACAACAAAAGGAAGGGGCGCCAAGGCTCCAAGACTTCCAAGAAGCAGCAGACAGTGGCGGTTAATGCTGCCACCGCGCAGGTCCCAGCTACACCACATGTTGCAGCCTTAGCTGCCCCAAATGCTCCTAGACCTTATTCTGGTAATCTTCCAAGTGCAACAAGTGCGGTTTCCATCATAATGGAGAATGCAAGGAGTTGCAGTGCACCAGTTGCAATCGGAGGGGACACACGGCGAGGTACTGCAGGACTTACCCTCCTCAGAACCAACAACAGGGAATCAACAACAACAACAACACCCGCAACAACAACAACATCAACACCGGCGGCAACAATGCAGGGCCTAGCCACACCTGCTATGGGTGTGGGAGGACTAGGCATTTCCGCCGAGATTTCCATACCAACAACAATCCCGGAAATGGAGGAACGAGAAGGGTGCTGGCCATGGGTCAGGAGGAAGCAATTCAGGATCCCACAGTCGTTACCGGTAAGTTTTCCCTAAACCACACTTATGCATGCATCCTATTTGACACCGGAGCGGAGCGAAGTTTCATAAGCAATATGTTTAAGCATTTATTAAATCAACAACCCCAGAAGCTCAATGAAACCTTTACGGTGGAAATGGCCAATGGGAAAATCGAATCCACGGGGGAAATCTACAACAGATGTACCCTAACCCTGAACCAACACGTCTTTCGAATAGACTTAATGCCTGTGTCCATTTGGAGTTTCGATGTGATTATTGGCATGGACTGGTTAAGCCTCTACCATGCTGAGATTATGTGTCGCGAGAAGGTCGTTCGTCTTCGCCTTCCCAGTCACAAAACCCTAGTTATTTACAAAGACAAACCCAGCACGAACCTTCGCCTCATCTCGTGCATCCAGGCACAAAAGCATCTACGAAAGAAAGATTTGACGTTCCTATCCCACATAATGGATAAAACCATGGAAGAGACTAACATTCAAAATATTCTAGTAGCACGTGAATTTCCAGACGTATTTCCTGAAAATCTTCCTGGAGTACCCCCAGAAAGGCAAGTTGAATTCCGAATTGACCTCGTTCCAGGAGCAACCCCTCTCACTAAATCGCCCTATCGGCTATCTCCTGCTGAAATGCAGGAATTGTCCAGTCAACTTAGCGAACTCCTGGACAAGGGATTCATCCGACCTAGTTACTCGCCATGGGGAGCTCCAGTCCTGTTTGTCAAAAAGAAGGACAGATATTTTAGGATGTGCATCGATTACAGAGAGTTAAACAAACTCACTATCAAAAATCGCTATCCACTCCCACGAATCGACGATCTATTTGACTAGCTCCAAGGAGCTAGTTACTTTTCAAAGATAGATCTACGGTCCGGATACCATCAACTCAAATTCGGGGAAGAGGATATTCCTAAAACCGCTTTCCGAACTCGTTACGGACATTATGAATTTGTCGTAATGCCCTTCGGTCTAACGAATGCTCCTGCCGCATTTATGGATATGATGAACCGAATCTGTCATCCATTCCTCGACAACTTTTTCATTGTCTTCATTGATGACATTCTCGTCTATTCCCGAAGCGAGGAAGAGCATGGTCAACATCTCCGACAAATTCTAGAAACTCTGCGATCGGAAAAGCTATACGCAAAACTCTCCAAGTGTGAGTTTTGGCTCCGTAGTGTGAACTTCCTAGGTCATATTGTTAGTCAAGAAGGAATTCATGTGGATCCTTCCAAGGTCAAAGCCGTCGAAGGATGGGCCGTCTTGACAACACCCACGAAAATTCGCCAATTCTTAGGTCTAGCAGGCTACTATAGGAGGTTTATTCAAAACTTCTCTAAGATCGCTAAGCCACTTACCTCACTTATCATTCAAATGGACGGACAAGCAAGAGGTTGCATTCCGAACCCTGAAGCAAGCCCTCTGTAGTGCCCCGGTACTATCTCTACCGGAGGGAACGGAAGATTTCGTGGTCTACTGTGACGCGTCGAATCAGGGCTTAGGTGGCGTTCTCATGCAGTGTGGAAGGGTGATAGCTTACGCATCCCGCCAACTAAAGACGCACGAAGTGAATTATACAACCCATGATCTGGAATTGGGAGCCGTAGTCTTTGCTCTGAAGATTTGGAGGCATTACCTTTATGGTACAAAGTGCACCATCTTCACGGACCACAACAGTCTCCAGCATATCTTGAATCAAAAAGAGCTGAATATGAGGCAACGAAGTGTTGGATATAGTGTCTAAGTCCATAACTATATTTGGTATGTACTTGACCCGACCCGGCATGGTCCATTTGGGTTGCACTTCACCCGAACAATTTATGGATAATATTTGAGAATAGTACAGGTTATGATTTATTAATATATTATAAGTTCTAATATACTAATATAAGATCATATTATTTAATTAGTATTGATCTATAATTAATCTAGGATTAATTTAGAGATCGAAGATATTACTAATTAAATATGGGCTTCTATATTTATATAGTGTGGGCTAATGCTTATTTGGAATGGGCTAGGCTTGTATGGGAAAGTCCATGGATACTCCATGGAGCTTTAACCCATGGATCTCATGGAAATGAAGAGACATGGGTATTAGGGTTTACATGGATGTAACCCTAATCCATCACACTATATAAAGGAGGCTTAGGTTCGTAAAATCACACTAGTTGACACTTGTTGAGGTGAGGGCCGATTTCAAGATAGTAGTGACTATTCTCTCAAAGTTCCAAGTTTGTGGTGATTTGTGATTACCATTTGAGGCATCCACACTATCGGTGCTAGGCTCTAAAACTCCAAGGAATCAACTATAACTACAAGGTAAGTGTTTCTACTAGCTTTATTTGATTCAAGTTCCCCATGCCATCCTAGTTAGGATATGAACCTTGGAAAATTAATTATTTGCATGTATCTTAGACAAACATAGATCCAAGGTTTATTAGGGTTGCATGTACACTTAGGAAGTGTTAGAATGCTCAAAACCCATCAGTGGTATCAGAGCCTAGGCTTGTTTGTTTGATACTTGATGCAAGATAGTTGAAAAGGTCAAAAAACTTGTTGTCTGCCTGATGAACTCGCCGAGTCCATCGGGGTACTCGCCGAGTTCATGTGTATCTTCAACCTACTCGCCGAGTAGGTTCATGCACTCGGCGAGTAGGAGCCACAGAGTGCAGATTTTTGACTTTAGTTGCTGGAAATGGACTAGAAACATTACCCTAAACTGTTTTGGTACTTGAAAACTTGTTTTAGATGGAGTAATGTCCTTGCTAATCCATTTACAACAACTAGTTATCAAAATTACAAAGTTTTAAGTGTAATTTTTGATTCATGAAAGTGTTCATATTCATGTTCTTGATCTTATGATGTTTAGATGATCATAGGAATTATTTGTAACCTATGTGGTAGATTAATTCTTCATCATTATGTGTTTTAATGGAGTCCATAACTTGTCCTCAAGTTATATAAAACCAAAAGTCACTTGAATTAAAAATCATTTAAAGAACACAAGAGTTAGAAAAATGAAGAGTCTTCATTTTATTACTCTATTAAACTCATAAGTTACAAAAAGTGAAAAGTTTTGAATGTTTACAAAACTTGCCCTCAAGTTTTGGAACAAGTAATGTCATATTAAAAGCTTTAGTTCCAACCCTTAGAATTTTAAAAGTTAAAATTCAACCCTTATACTTATATTATTATGATTTAATAATTGTATATATATATATATATATATATATATATATATATATATATATGTATGTATGTATGTATGTATAAGATTAAAGTCCTCTTACCGCTAGTACGCCTCATTCACGAAGCTAGTCTATAAGGTGGGTATAAGGTTGTTGCCTATAAAATGGCAACTTAATGGGTGTCCACTCTCACCCACCGCTCGCTTGACTGGTGGAGGGTCGTTAGCCGAACGGGTAAGACAAGGACTTATAAATTATCATTAAGTATGATGAATATTATAAAGTAACTAAATGTTTTATTAAATTCCCAATCTTAGTTACTTTAGGAAAAATGTGAATAAGGTGCTAATCCATGAAATTACACTTTACACTTTGTCTAAGTCGTTAGTGGAGCGTGTGTGGTTAACCGGCACAATAACTTGGACTTAACAATATAGGTAAACCCATCATGGTGCATCTCATAGGGGTAGAAATCTTCATAGGATTTCTGGAGATCCGCGGTCATTGTGGCCATCATGATGCATGCCACTTTGGTGGCATCTCTTTCATGTGCCCTAAACTCAGCGATCTCTTGAGGAGTAGAAACTGACTCATCAATCTCCTTAAGTTCCTTATCAATATAGGTAAACCTTTCTTGCAATAGATATCATTTTGCACTCCTTACCTTCATGTTATGATCAATTCCGCATGACATACCACATGAACAAGGAAGAAGTCTCACTCAGCAAACTTCAAGGACTCTTAAAGACCGCGGAAAGTGGTCTTAAGGGTAAGGCGGTTGTTACTACTTCTACTCCTACAAACTCCGCCCCTGTCTTGGCAATCGGGAAAGGACGAGGGAAGAAGAGAAAGAGTTCTCCGAAGGGTACCAAGGTTAGGACCCTTGATGGCTCTTCTTCGAGTGGAACCAAGAAAGGTTTCATCACTCCTTCTTCTGACCCAAAAGAGGCTGAATGCTTCTATTGCCATGAAAAGGCACATTGGAAGCGAAACTACCCAAAGTACCAGCAAGATGTAAAGGATGGGAAAGTTAAACCCAACCATGCAGGTATTTACACTATCATTTCTAATAACTCACCCCATTCTAAATCTTGGGTCCTTGATACCGGTTGTGGTATTCATATTTGTTGTGACTTGCAGGGACTAAGAAGAAGTGAGAATGTGGAGCAAGGAAGAATAAACTTAATCATGGGGAATAGGAAAGCTTTACCTGTCACCAAGATTGGAGTTTATACTTTGTCACTAAGTAGTGGGTTTAGTTTAGATTTGAATAAATGTTGTTATTTGCCAGAAATGGCAAGAAATATTACTTCCTTTCATGCATTTTATAAACAAGTCTTTACCTTTTCATTTAATAATGAAGTTGGTTCTATTGATGCTTTCTTTAATAATGTTCTTTATTTTAAAGCATTACCTTGTGATGGCGTGTATGAAACAGTATATGTGGTTGATAACTTAGGAAATAATCTGATGTGTATTGATTCTATTAATAATAATAACTTGGATAAAGCATCATTATGGCATTGTCGACTTGGACATATAAGCAAGAAGCGCATAGGCCAACTCCAAAAAGATGGAGTCTTGGAATCATTTGACCTAAAGTCAGATGATAGTTGCGAATCATGCTTACTTGGAAAAATGACAAAGTCACCCTTCACAGGTTCTTGTGTGAGGGGTGAAGGTTTGTTGGACCTAGTACACACGGATGTGTGTGGACCATTCAAACATGCCACAAGGGATGCTAATCGTTATTATTTGACTTTTACTGATGATTACAGTAGATATGGATATGTCTATTTAATCAAGCATGAGTCAGAGACTTTCGAAAGGTTTAAGGAATTTAAACAGGAAGTCGAGAATCAATTGGGCAGGAACATTAAGATGCTTCAATCCGATCATGGTGGTGAGTATCTTAGTTCAGAGTTCCTCGACTATCTAAGGGAATGTGGGATAGTCCCACAATTGACACCTCCCAGGACACCACAGTTGAATGGTGTAGCTGAGAGGCGTAATCAAACCTTGTTGGATATGGTTCGTTCCATGATGAGTCGAGCTTCGCTACCAATCACATTTTTGGGGTATGCCTTAGAGACTGCCGCCCATATCCTTAATCTAGTCCCTACAAAGAAAGTTGCCAAAACTCCTCACAAGATGTGGACTGGTAAAGTACCCAAACTAGACCACATCAAGATTTGGGGTTGCGAGGCTTTTGTGAGACGCGAGACTCATGACAAGCTAGAACCCCAAAGCGAGAGGTGTATTTTCATCGGCTACCCACAAAGATCCTTTGGTTACCTCTTTTACAGACCTAGTGATAATATGGTCTTTGTAGCAAGAAGAGGAGTCTTTCGTGAGAGAGAATTTATAAGCCAAGGAGACAGTGGGAGGCAAATTGACCTGGAAGAACTTCAAGAGTCAAGTGGTGAAGGACTTCAAACCCTAGCCCTCAACTTGAGGAGGAAACTCCTGTTGAGCCAATTGACGATTCTGTACCTCTGAGACGTTCCACGAGAGTTAGGAATGCAACTGAGCACTACCATGGATTTCATATTACTACGGAAGGTGAGGCACTTATTAGTGATGAGACACTAGTAGGTCTGGATGAACCTAACAGTTATGCGGAAGCCGTGGTAGGCCCCGAGTCTGCGAAATGGAAAGAGGCTATGGATAGCGAGATACAATCCATGTATGACAATCAAGTTTGGAACTTGGTTGAGAATGTACCAGGTCGTAAGACTGTAGGGTGCAAATGGGTCTTCAAGAAGAAGACCGACATGGATGGTAAAGTACACACTTATAAGGCTAGACTGGTTACAAAGGGCTTCTCTCAAATTCCTGGAGTGGACTATGATGAGACCTTTTCTCCAGTAGCCAAGATTAAGTCTATTTGGGTTCTGTTAGCCATAGCTGCATTTCATGACTATGAAATATGGCAAATGGATGTCAAAACCACTTTCCTTAATGGAAAGTTGGCTGAAGATGTTTACATGAGTCAGCCAGAGGGTTTTGTCAGCAACGAGTACCCTAATAGAGTGTGTAAGATTGAGAAATCCATTTATGGATTGAAACAAGCACCTCGCAGATGGAATCTTTGCTTTCATGAAAAGGTCAGGGAATTTAGCTTTTCTAGGAGTGAAGATGAATCTTGTGTTTATGTCAAGGCTAGTGGGAGTATAGTCAGCTTCTTGGTATTGTATTTGGATGACATACTACTCATAGGAAATGACATCCCAACTTTGCAGGAAGTTAAGTCCTGGCTTGGGAAGTGTTTCTCTATGAAGGACCTAGGAGAAGCTGCCTATATTCTAGGGATAAGGATTTTGAGAGACCGGAGTAAAAGACTAATTGGACTTAGTCAAAGTACCTACTTGGACAAAGTGTTGAAAAGATTCAACATGCATAACTCCAAGAAAGGTGAGTCACCCATTCAGAGTAATGCAAGATTGAGTAAGACACAAAGCCCTAGTACTGAGGCAGAGATAGCAGAAATGAGTCGACTTCCTTATGCTTCAGCTGTAGGATCGATCATGTATGCCTTTGCTTCGAGCATGGTTAGCAGGTATCAGGGGAACCCTGGCAAGGAACACTGGACTGCGGTAAAGAATATCCTCAAGTACCTACGAAGGACTAAGGACTGGGTCCTTACCTTCGGTGGGAGTGATGACTTGAGAGTTGTAGGGTATAGTGATGCTAGCTTCCAGACTGATGGGGATAATTTCCGCTCTCAGTCGGGCTGGGTCTTTACCTTAAACGGAGGAGCAATCACTTGGAAGAGTTCCAAGCAGGAGACAGTGGCTGATTCCACTTGTGAATCAGAGTATATAGCAGCAAGCGAGGCAGCAAAGGAGGCTATATGGCTAAAGAACTTCATCGGAGACCTTGGAGTTGTACCAGCTATAAAAGAGCCAATGGACATTTTCTGTGACAACAATAGTGCGGTTGCCTTAGCCAAGGAACCAAGAGATCATGGGAGATCTTGACACATTGACAGAAAATATCACTTCATCAGACATCGAATAGAAGAAGGAATTCTCGTGGCTAAGAGGGTATCATCGGATGAGAACCTAGCAGATCCCCTCACGAAGGGACTGAGTAGAGTTAAGCATCTCCAGCATGCTCGGAGCATAGGACTGAAGGATGATATGACTTTTAGTAGTTAGATAAATTATGAAATTTGTAAAGTGTAATTGACATTAGATGATGAATAAAAAGTGTTTTATTTATGAGTAAAGTGTTGCTATCTCTTGTCAATCATTTACTATATTTCTTTTGCATGTTTTGACTTCCAGAATAATTATGTTTGGTAGATCATATTATTCAAACCTCCACAGTCGGTCATATGTCGGAAGTAAGTATGAATCAAGACTGTTATGATTGGTTGCAGAGGTCTAAGGTGTTAGACATGGCTACAACAATCATGAGTGCTCATAAGTTCTGAGCATTGGACTCAACCCACGCTCACTGGAATCACTTCATGGAATTTTATCTCGAGTGATCGTGAGACGGTAATATCATATAAGTCTTCAAGCCTAGAGATATGATTTGTTACTTACGAGTTGATTATGCATTGATTGTATGAAAATGCATTGGTAACCCGATGTTATAACACGTGCCTTTGTGTATAATTCAATGAGTGAAAGAACAAACACATGATTCGAAGTTTATTTGTTCCTTCTTGGATTAGAAGCTGATATCTGGGCCTCTCGATGATTGTGTTTTGACCTATGTACCGGGCCCGGTCAGAACTAAGTTGATGTGTTCAATTAAGTTCTTTGTCAAACAAATCAGAAGTCGGGAAACAAACTGCTGGACAATAAGCAAGACATTGTTCCATGTATTTGTCCAGCTGATATCTAGAACAGAGGATTATATGATCACTTATCTAAATGGCGCGTTCTAGTTCAACAGAGTTTAAAGAGCTACGATTGCTGATCGGTTCCTGAAGTCATACTCGCAACTATAGTTATTAGACTTATCCAAGTGGGAGAATGTTGGATATAGTGTCTAAGTCCATAACTATATTTGGTATGTACTTGACCCGGCCCGGCATGGTCCATTTGGGTTGCACTCCACCCGAACAATTTATGGATAATATTTGAGAATAGTACAGGTTATGAGTTATTAATATATTATAAGTTCTAATATATTAATATAAGATCATATTATTTAATTAGTATTGATCTATAATTAATCTAGGATTAATTTAGAGATCGAAGATATTCCTAATTAAATATGGGCTTCTATATTTATATAGTGTGGGATAATGCTTATTTGGAATGGGCTAGGCTTGTATGGGAAAGTCCATGGATACTCCATGGAGCTTTAACCCATGGATCTCATGGAAATGAAGAGACATGGGTATTAGGGTTTACATGGATGTAACCCTAATCCATTACACTAAATAAAGGAGGCTTTGGTTCTTGAAATCACACTAGTTGACACTTGTTGAGGTGAGGGCCGATTTCAAGATAGTAGTGACTATTTTCTCAAAGTTCCAAGTTTGTGGTGATTTGTGATTTCCATTTGAGGCATCCACACTATTGGTGCTAGGCTCTAAAACTCCAAGGAATCAACTATAACTACAAAGTAAGTGTTTCTACTAGCTTTATTTGATTCAAGTTCCCCATGGCACGCTAGTTAGGATATGAACCTTGGAAAATTAATTATTTGCATGTATCTTAGACAAACATAGATCCAAGGTTTATTCGGGTTGCATGTACACATAGGAAGTGTTAGAATGCTCAAAACCCATCACGAAGATGGGTCGAATTATTAAACGATTACGAGTGTGAAATCAAGTACCACCCGGGCAAGGCCAACGTGGTAGCTGACGCATTGAGCCGGAAGGAGTACTCTAATCGTCGTGTGAAAACACTCTCAATAACCATTCAATATCACTTAACCACTCAGATTGGAGTAGCCCAGTCAGAGGCCATGAAGACGGAAAACAGAGCAAGCGAAGCATTACGCGGAATGGAGAAGAATCTAGAGGCAAAAGAGGATGGAGTATACTATTTCATGAACCGTATTTGGGTCCCTAAAATAGGAGGATTTAGGGAGGTAGTCATGAAGGAAGCCCACAAGACACGATACTCCATCCATCCCGGCTCAGACAAGATGTATTTGGATATTAAACAACACTATTGGTGGCCTAACATGAAGGCAGAGATTGCCACCTATGTCGGTAAGTGCCTTACTTGTGCCAAGGTAAAGGTGGAGTACCAGAAGCCCACAGGGTTATTACAGCAACTGGTAATCCCTGAGTGGAAATGGGAAGGGATTTCTATGGATTTCGTGACCAAGCTACCCAAGACGTCGAATGGACTAGACACCATATGGGTAATAGTCGACCGGCTGACGAAATCTTCCCATTTCCTGCCAATAAAGGAATCCTACAAGATGGAGAGATTGACACGTTTATACATTCGAGAAATCGTCAGACTCAACGGAGTACCAGTGTCTATTATCTCAGATAGAGACAGTAGGTTCACTTCACGTTTTTGGCAATCACTCCAGAAAGCACTGGGAATTCATCTCGACATGAGCACCGCGTATCATCCACAAATGGATGGTCAAAGCGAACGAACCATTCAAACCCTCGAAGACATGCTTCGCGCATGTGTGATAGACTTTGGGAGGTCTTGGGATACCCATTTACCTTTAGTCGAATTCTCGTATAACAACAGTTAACATTCGAGCATCAAGGTCGCTCCTTTTGAAGCACTATACGGGCGTAAGTGTAGATCACTGTTATGTTGGGCTGAGGTGGGCGACACCCAGCTAGCAAAAGCACTCACATCGGACAAGGCGCTGACGGGACCGGAGATCATTCGTGAAACCACAGAAAAGATCGTTCAAATCAGAGCTCGATTACAAGCAACGCGCGACCGAAAAAAGAGCTATGCCGATAAACGGCGAAAGCCCTTAGAATTTCAGGTCGGGGATCGAGTACTGTTAAAAGTCTCACCTTGAAAAGGAGTCGTTCGTTTCGGAAAACGGGGAAAACTGAACCCACGATACATTGGACCTTTCGAGACCATCGCCCGAGTAGGTCCAGTGGCGTATAAACTGCAACTACCCGCAGAGCTAAACAGTGTGCACCTTGTGTTCCATGTTTCTAATCTAAAGAAGTGCCTGTCAGATGAAACCCTCGTCATTCCCCTTGACGAGATTGAAATCAACGAGAATCTCCTGTTCATTGAAGAATCGGTTGAAATCATGGACAGGGACGTGAAGCGTACTAAGCAAAGTCGCATCCCGATCGTGAAAGTACGGTGGAACGCGAAGCGTGGGCCAGAATTCACGTGGGAACGTGAAGATCAAATGAAGCAAAAGTACCCTCACCTATTATAGCATTCTCAAATCTAGCTTTCAAACAAAACTTCGGGACAAAATTCCCTCTAACAGGGGAATGATGTCACAACTATAAATTTTGTGCCTTGTAACTACAACACATAAGTAAAATTCTGAATCAAAAACTTAAGAGCATGTATGATGCTTACTTTATGACATCAAAATTTGCAATCAAATACACCATACAAGCATTAAAAATGGTCAATAAGCAATTGGAAACCCTAAAAGTTTTTGCTTAGGTCCATTTTGGACTAGGACTTCCTTATTGGGCCCAATGGACCAATTGATGGGTTTTAGCCATAAGAACTTTCCTATGTGCGCATGCAAAACGCTAATGCTTGGATCTAGGCTTTCTAATTAAACATGCTTTGAATCCAAGACTTCTAATGACTATTTAGGTGTAATAACAATATTGAAACAGATCTAGAATCATACCTTTGAATTCCTTGTTGACCTTGTTGTCTTGGAGCTTCTAGAGTCACAATTGTCACTCCTCTAATGGCTTACAAACACCAAATAGCAAGGAGGATGATTTGGGAGAGAGGAGAGGGGAGGAAATCGGCCAGGGTTTCTATACTTTAGATGAAGTACCGATTTCCTTATGCCATAGGGTCTATTTATACTTGTAGACTCCTTAAGGGTTACAACCTAAACCCTAATGGGATAATCTTCTATTAAGGCTATCCAAATCCATTCCTTAGATAAGCAATGGACGATTTTAATCTACCCTTTAGCTTCTAAAATCCGTCCAATCCATATCTATATGGATTTACAGTCTAAAGTTTAACTATCAAACAATTGACAGTTTATACCCTCTTATTTAATTAATCTCTTTAAGTCACCAAATTAATTCTATGACTTATATTAATCAAATAACAATATATTATTCTTTATATTATTCCCATAATATACTAATAATATTTATTCTCTCTTAATAAATCATCCTATCAAGTTGCTATGGTGAAGGCAACCCAAAACGACCATGCACAACCGGGTCAAATACTTGCCTAATATAGTTACAGCCTTAGACACTATTCCAACAGTCTCCCACTTGGATAAGTCTAGTAACTATATGCACAAGTACAATTCGGTTTGCAGTCGTAGCTCTCAAAGACGCTTTCAAACTCTGATCTAATTAATCTTGTCCTTTAGATAAGGGATCGTACAGTCCTCTGTTAGATATCATGCTGACAATCCTATGGAATGGTTAGTCAAGCGTTTAGGTTTCTCGATCTCTGATTTATTCGACATAGAACTTAATCGAACACATCAATTCAGTTCTGACCGGGCCTGGCACATAAGTCAAATCAAATCATCGAGCGGCCGAGATATCGCTTTTACCTTCTTAGATAAAAGTTACAGATAAACTTCGACTTATATGCATTTACTTATTCATTAACCAACTATACACAACAATGCGTTTTATAACACCGAGTTACTGATGTGTTTTCACATTATCAATGTACAATCAATTGACAAATAAAAAACCATATATCTTGGTTTTAAGACTATATGATATTATCATCTTGCGATCACCTCTTATATATCATATTCCATACAGTGATTCCAGCAAGCACGGGTTTATTCCAATGCTCAAAACTAGTTCATAAGCACTCATGAACGTTGCAGCAACCTTTTGCTATGTCTAACACCATTTAGACAATCTACACACCAATTCATGACAATCTTCATTCATATCTACTTCCAACATATGAACGATTGTGGACAATTTGAATAATTCGATTATTCCTAATAAACTCAATTATTCTTGGAAGTCAAAACATGCAAAATGAAACAATTGTTAAACAATTAACATAAGACAATAACATTACTTATAAATAAAACTCCTTTATTTAATCGTCAAATGTTAATTACATTTATCTATTACACGTTTCTAATACTATCTAATCTACGCTAATATCATCCTTCAGCCCAATACTCCTAGCATGCTGCTAGTGCTTAACCCTACTCAGTCCCTTCGTAAGCGGATCTGCTGGGTTATCTTCCAATGATATCCTCTTCACTACGAGTTGTCCTTCTTCTACACGATGTCTAATGAAGTGATATTTTCTGTCGATATGTCGTGATCTACCATGATCCCTCGGTTCCTTGGTCAAGGCAACCGCTCCTTCGTTATCACAGAAAATCTCCATGGGCTCCTTTATGGCAGGTACAACTCCAAGATCACCGATGAAGTTCTTTAGCCATATTGCCTCCTTCGACGCTTCGCTCGCTGCAATGTACTCTGATTCGCACGTTGAATCAGCTACAGTTTCCTGCTTGGAACTCTTCCATGTCACTGCTCCTCCATTCAGGGTAAAGACCCAGCCCGACTGCGAACGGTAGTTGTCCCTGTCGGTCTGAAAACTGGTGTCACTATACCCTCGCACCTTCAAGTCATCACTCCCTCCGATGACTAAAAACCATTCCTTCGTCCTCCGAAGGTACTTAAGGATATTCTTCACCGCAATCCAATGGGCTTTGCCAGGATTCCCTTGATATCTGCTAACTATGCTCGAAGCGAAGGCTACATCAGGGCGAGTACAAGTCATAGCGTACATGATTGAGCCAACTGCGGAAGCGTATGGTACTCGGCTCATTTCTGCTATTTCAGCTTCGGTACTCGGACTTTGAGTCTTACTCAACTTGGCATTACTTTGTATCGATAATTCTCCCTTCTTCGAGTTTTCCATACTAAAACGTTTTAGTACCTTCTCTAAGTAAGTGTTCTGAATAAGTCCAATTAGTCTCTTACTTCTTTCTCTTACTATCCTTATTCCCAAAATGTAAGAAGCCTCTCCGAGGTACTTCATAGCGAAGCACTCCCCGAGCCAGGACTTAACCTCCTGCAGAGTCGGGATGTCGTTTCCTATGAGTAATATGTCATCGACATATAGAACGAGGAAGCTTGCTATACTCCCACTGGCTTTGACATATACACATGATTCATCTTCGCTTCGTACAAATCCAAACTCTTTAAGTTTCTCATCGAAGCAAAGATTCCATCTGCGAGACGCTTGCTTAAGTCCATAAATGGACTTCTCAAGCTTACACACTCTATTCAGATGCTTCGGATCCACAAACCCCTCTGGCTGAGCCATGTAAACATGCTCAGCCAACTTTCCATTAAGGAAAGCGGTCTTGACATCCATTTGCCAAATCTCATAATCATCAAATGCGGCAATTGCTAGCATCACTCTAATAGATTTTATCTTCGTAACTAGTGAGAAGGTCTCATCATAGTCAACTCCGGGAGTTTGAGTAAAGCCCTTCGCAACCAATCGCGCTTTATATGTGTGTACGTTCCCATCCACGTCGGTCTTCTTCTTGAAGATCCATTTGCACCCAACGGTCTTACGTCCGGGCACATTATCAACCAAATTCCAAACTTGGTTATCATACATGGATTGGATCTCACTATCCATTGCCTCTTTCCATTTTGTAGACTCCGGGCCTGCCATGGCTTCCTTATAGCTATTAGGTTCATCAAGATTTATTAGTGTACCATTACTAATATACGTGTCCCTTTCGGTAGTAATATAAAAACCATAAAACTGGGGTAGAACTCTAACTCTATCGGAACATCTAAGAGGTAATGATTCTTCAATCGGTTCAACCGGAGTTTCCTCCTCAGGTTGAGTGCCAGCGGTAGAGGTTCCTTCATCTATCGACTCTTGAATCTCTTCAAGCTCGATTTGCCTCCCACTGTCTCCTTGGCTTATGAGTTCTCGCTCTCGGAAAACTCCTCTCCTTGCAACGAAGACAACATTGTCCTTCGGTCTATGGAAGAGATATCCAAAGGATGTCTGCGGGTAGCCAGTGAAAATACATCGCTCACTACGAGGTTCGAGCTTTTCGTGAGTATCTCGTCTTACGAAAGCCTCGCAACCCCAAACCTTGATATGTGCCAACGAAGGAGCTTTCCCTGTCCACATCTCGTGAGGTGTTTTGGCAACCTTCTTAGTAGGGACTCAGTTAAGGATACGGGCGGCAGTCTCTAAGGCATACCCCCAAAAAGAGATAGGTAGTGAAGCACGACTCATCATAGAGCGAACCATATCCAATAAGGTTCGATTATGCCTTTCTGCCACATCATTCAACTGCGGTGTCCTAGGAGGCGTCAATTGCGAAACTATTCCACACTCCTTGAGATAATCGTGGAATTCAAGACTTAGGTACTCTCCTCCTCGATCGGATCAAAGCATCTTGATTTTCCTACCCAATTGATTCTCCACTTCAATCTTGAACTCTTTGAACTTTTCAAAGGTTTCTGAATTTTGCTAGATTAAATAGATATACCCATATCTGCTATAATCATTGGTAAAAGTCACGTAGAAGCGGTTCCCATCCTTTGTGGTTGATCTAAATGGTCCACATACATCGGTATGTATTAGGTCCAATAGACCCTCACCCCTTTCAGACGTACTCGTGAAGGGTGACTTAGTCATCTTTCCAAGCAAACAAGACTCGCACGTGTCATCTTCCCTAAGGTCGAATGACTCCAACACTCCATCCTTTTGGAGTTGGGCTATGCGTTTCTTGTTGACATGTCCAAGACGACAATGCCACAAGGATGCTTTATCCATACTAGTGGAAGAATCTATGTTCAAAACATCATTTCCTAAGTTATCAACAATCATAATAGTTTCATAAATTCCATTACATGGTATAGCTTCAAAGTAAAAGACATCATTTAGATAAGCCAAAATAGAACCATTCTCATTATTAAAAGAAAATCTAAAACCTTGTCTATATAAACCATGAAATGAAATGATGTTTCTAGCCATTTTTGGCGAATAGCAACAATTGTTCAAATCTAAACATAAATTATTCCTAAGCACTAAAGAATACACTCCAATCTTGGTCACATGCGACGATCTTCTGTTCCCCATGATTAGATTGATTCTTCCTTGCTCCACATCCCTACTTCTTCTTAGTCCCTGCACATTAGAACAAATGTCGTAACCACAACCGGTGTCAAGAACTCAAGAAATAGCATGATTAGAATCGTTAGATTTAATTGTATTTATACCTGCGAAAGATGGCTTGATCTTTCCTTCCTTGATGGCTTGCAGGTATTCTGGGAAGCTTCTCTTCCAATGTCCTATCTTGTGGCAGTGGTGGCAGTCTACCTCCTTAGGGTTAGGGCAGGGCTTAGCAGGATCAACTTTGGTCGCACTAGAAGAGGCACAATCTCGGGCTTTAACCTTGCGATAGTTCTTAGACGAAGCCTTCCTCTTCTTTCCCTTTCCTTGACTAATAGCCAAGATAGGAGCAGCGGGTGGATTGGGAGTTGGTGCAACAGACTTGTCTTTGAAGTTGCTCTCAGCGACCCTCAAGAGACCTTGGAGTTTGCTTAGGGTGACCTCCTCTTTGTTTATGTGGTAGGTCATCCTAAATTGATTGTACATCGGTGGAAAAGAGTGAAACACCATGTCAATCGCCAAGTCTTCCCCAAAGTCAACATTTAACTTGCGAAGGCGGTCAACATACCTTTGCATCTTTTGTAGGTACACGGCAAGAGACTCTCCATGACCCATCTTAGCGGAAATCATGTTAGTGAAAATCTCATAACGCTCTTGTCTCGCGTTCTGGTGGTATCTCTCCAATAAGTCTTGATGCATCCCGTACGGGTACATGTCCTCGTAGGACTTTTGGAATTCGAAGTTCATGGTGGCTATCTTGATGCAATGTACCTTCGTTGCATCTCGCTCATGAGTTTCGAAAGCGGTAATTTCAGCCGGAGTAGCAATTTCAGGGTTAATTTTCTCGAGCTTCTCATCGAGGACATACTCCTTATCCTCATAGCGAGCAATGGTGCGAATGTATCTTATCCATTCGCTAAAGTTCGTTCCATCGAAGGTGACCTTTTGGCAAAGGCTCATCAAAGTGAAAGAACTAGCAGCAGCGTTATTTGCGGTCGACATCTACAAATAGAAAGGACAAAGATAGATTAGAATAAGATTCCCTAATTATCACCCAATAAGAAAAATTAGGGCTAGGATCCAACAATAACATTTACATATTAGAAAAGGGATGCCGTAATCTAACATGCAAATAAATTGAAGGTAAGTGAATGACGATTCACTAATTCTCTACCATAAAACCTAACTATTAGTCCTAAATTTATTGAGAATTCCTAGGTTCGGATTAGATTCATTGAAAACTATTCAATGGCATGTTTAAATCTCGATATGCCCCTCTAGTTTGTGACTGGGATACCGAGGATCACAAAGCGGGTGTGAATTACCATGCAAATTCACATGGTGCCTTCATTGTAACGATCACTTATTCGATGTGCCGGTAAACCACACATGCTCCATTGAATTATGATAAAAATTGAATCACCCTTTGCCACCTTTGCTTAGAACCAATTAGTGTGCCGGTAAACCACACACGCTCCATTAACTTCTTAGCAAGGGTGAAAAGTGTAATTTCATGGGATTGCATCAATTCACCTTTCCTAAAGTAACTAAGATTGGGAATTTTTTAAAAAATGTAGTTACTTTGTATTTCCTATTATACTTTTAATGAGAGGATGAGGTTGCCCTATCCTACCCGTTCGGATAACAACCCTCCACCGATCAAGCAAGCAGTGGGTGTGAGTGTACACCCATTAAGCGCCATTTTATAGGCCGCAACCTTATACCCACCTTATAGATCGGTTTCGTGAATGAGGCCTACTAACGGTAACACTAGCATTTTGTTTATATATATATATATATATATATATATATATATATATATATATATATATATATATATAAATCTTGTAATATTATATTAGTATAGGGTTTTATTTTAAACATTTTAAAATCTAGGGTTTGAAATTTAAATTGTCTAAATTAAAACTTTTAATCACAAAATATAAATTTCAAAACTTGAGGACAAGTTTTAAACATTTAAAATATGGAAGATCAAATAACAAATAATTTCAATTAACAATTAATTTCCTAATTATCTATATTTGATTTATTCAAGATTTCTTGCAAGATAATTACAAAAATAATCAAAATAATTAATTAATTATCATATAAGGAAATTAAATATTTTATTAGTTGATAAATATCTTTAACTAGATCAAGATAATAGTCATATATATCAAAAAAATTGGATTAGGGTTGATCTAATATGATTAAGGTAAGTTTCCATAAGATAATCATGAAGAAATTCATCTATCCAATATGGATTTGCATAGCTTTAAGAGAAGATTATCCAATTAGGGTTTAAGCTGTATCCCTTAAGGAGTCTACAAGTATAAATAGACCCTATGGCAAAGGGAAATCGGAACTTCATCTAAAGTATAGAAACCCTGGCCGATTTCCTCCCCTCTCCTCTCTCCCAAATCATCCTCTTTGCTATTTGGTGTTTGTAAGCCATTAGAGGAGTGACAATTGTGACTCTAGAAGCTCCAAGACAACAAGATCAACAAGGAATTCAAAGGTATGATTCTAGATCTGTTTCAATATTGTTATTACACCTAAATAGTCATTAGAAGACTTGGATTCAAAGCATGTTTAATTAGAAAGCCTAGATCCAAGCATTAGGGTTTTGCATGCGCACATAGGAATGTTCTTATCGCTAAAACCCATCAGTGGTATCAGTGCCTAGCTTGGTTTTCATTAAATTAATGCTTATTTCTTTGAAACTTAACTGCAAAATTCGATTTTTGTGTTTCTGAGTCATGGACTCGGCGAGTTCCATAGTGGACTCGCCGAGTTGGCCTGACTCGGCGAGTCACTTGGTGCACTCGGCGAGTCACTGATGGGTTTTAGCCATAAGAACTTTCCTATGTGCGCATGCAAAACCCTAATGCTTGGATCTAGGCTTTCTAATTAAACATGCTTTGAATCCAAGACTTCTAATGACTATTTAGGTGTAATAACAATATTGAAACAGATCTAGAATCATACCTTTGAATTCCTTGTTGATCTTGTTGTCTTGGAGCTTCTAGAGTCACAATTGTCACTCCTCTAATGGCTTACAAACAACAAATAGCAAGGAGGATGATTTGGGAGAGAGGAGAGGGGAGGAAATCGGCCAGGGTTTCTATACTTTAGATGAAGTACCGATTTCCTTATGCCATAGGGTCTATTTATACTTGTAGACTCCTTAAGGGTTACAACCTAAACCCTAATTGGATAATCTTCTCTTAAGGCTATCCAAATCCATTCCTTAGATAAGCAATGGACGATTTTAAGCTATCCTTTAGCTTCTAGAATCCGTCCAATCCATATCTATATGGATTTACAGTCTAAAGTTTAACTATCAAACAATTGACAGTTTATACCCTCTTATTTAATTAATCTCTTTAAGTCACCAAATTAATTCCAATTAATTCTATGACTTATATTAATCAAATAACAATATATTATTCTTTATATTATTCCCATAATATACTAATAATATTTATTCTCTCTTAATAAATCATCCTATCAATTTGCTATGGTGAATGCCACCCAAAAGGACCATGCACAACCGGGTCAAATACTTGCCTAATATAGTTGCAGCCTTAGACACTATTCCAACACCAATAAGCTTCCAATTTGACCATCTTGGGTTTAGAATTGTTTAGAACTCTTAAATGGGCTCTAATTGGACCCATTTCCATTTAATTCAATATTTTGGGCCATATTGGCCCTAGAATGAAATAATACACTAGTGGACCTTATTGGGTCACAACAAATTTATATAGCCCTAATGGATCAGAAAAATCATTCCTTGATTTATTTCGGCCGAAAATTACATAATTAAGTCATAATATGGGCTTAAACACAAGAAGCCCAATATTCTTCCTTTCCTTTCTCCCCTTCTCGGCCCAACAACCTAACATGGAAGAGGGTTGACTTTCATTTTCCACCTCTTTATTACCTCTTGGATCTCCATGCACTAACTCATGTTCCCATGCACAGATCACTTCACTCACTTCTCTTCCCTCTCTCTCTTTTTCCTTTGGCCGATAGTCTCCCAAACACACACACTTCACAACAAAAATCTCTCTAAATCACTCAAGACTCATCCCTTCTTCTTCATCCAAAAATCTCAAAATTTTGCTTGTGCTTCAAGAGGATTTCACAAGATAATCATCATCCTTTGGTAAGTTTTCACATGTCTAAGTTACAAAACTCCTCTCTCATGTAAGATCACTTATTCTAAACAAGTTTTTGGTGATCATACTCCTAGAAAACTCCTTAAGTTCGAGATCTTCCAAGGAGGCTTGCTAGGATCAAGTTTTCTTCATTTCTTCCTTCTAAACCGAAAACAACAAGTAAATGTGAGCTTCATACCCCCTATTTTTCGGTTTTTTTAAATTTTGTGTGTGTGTGGGGGGGGGGGGGAATACAAGCAAATGTGTAGATCTATGAGTATATGTATGCTTTGTGTGATTTCTATGCTTGTATATATGTTCTTATGTGATTGTGGTGTTGGATCTAGTCAAAAAGAACTTAAAACCGAGATCTACATTAAGTTGTATGAAATAAGTATAAATTATGTTATTCCACAGAAATCATTTCTAAAAAAATAACCAATTTGGTTAATATGAACATCTTTGGGCTTAAAACCCATTTTTGGACTCAAAATGCTAAAAATATGAAACTAAAGGGCCCAAAATGTCAAAATACAAATTCTGAGGGATGAGATGAGTCAAAGCAGTTTCAAGAATGTATTTTCTGGAAATTTACTCTTTTGAATGATTAAAATGTGAATTTTTAAGCATAATGGGCCAAAAATGAACTTTTCGGCCCAATAAAGCCCAAATTACGAGATTTTCAAATTAGAGGGGCTGAAACTGTACTTTTCTATAAAACAGGGGACTACTAGTGCTCCAAGTCCATTTCAGGGGTTAAAAATACTTTTCATAT
This sequence comes from Lactuca sativa, assembly GCF_002870075.4. NCBI lineage: Eukaryota > Viridiplantae > Streptophyta > Magnoliopsida > Asterales > Asteraceae > Lactuca > Lactuca sativa. The sequence goes on along the minus strand of NC_056623.2, from coordinate 241,172,717 downwards.
TTAAAAGGGACCAAAGATGCAAAAAAATTTCATTTTGGGCAAAAAGTGTAAAAATCGCGAAAATAGAGGTTTCAGCCGATAAAAACTCATTCTGAGGGACTAAAACTGTTTTTCAAATAAATTTTAGCTGAAAAATACCTTTTCAACAAGTTTTGATACTAAAGTGTCAAGAAAAATGGTTTAAGGACTAAAATGGAAATTCTTTTATAAGAAGGGCTAAAAGTGTAAATTTATTCAAAAGAAAGGGGCTGCACACGTAAAATTCCAATGTTTTAAACAATAAATCCGTCATGATGAAATACTAGTACCACGACTAATGACGAAACATAATACACCTTCAACACCAAAAATCGTTACCAAACGAATTGATTCGGTCTCAAATCAATAATGAATCAAAAATCTATACACGACGATACTACAATACACACGTTGAAATTACGGGAAGTCAATACACATGCGGGAATTCACCAGACATCGATACACCATCTTTGGGCCCGAAAGTTTCAAATCGTGCTTGTTGGGCCTAGCTAGCCGAATGACATGATCTTTAGGCCCGAAGGAAACTCGCTTACATGTTGTTGGGTCTTATATGACCTAATTCCATGTAAAAGGACTTTCACTGGCTTTTGTGCTGTTTGGCCCTAGGGGTCCTTTGGTACTACTAGCAAAATCGAGAATTCACCAATGCATGTCAGGCCAAGGGCCTTTCGCATTCACGATAGCCTTGAACGACTTATGGAAATAGCGGGGGCTTCACACCCTCTTTTCTCCTCGGTTGTGGGGCTATGGGAAGTCAGGGTGGTTGGATTAAGTGAATAGTACAGACGATGCCTAAGGGATCGTTTGTATAGTTGTAAACTAGTCGCTTTCATTAATGCGTGTTTATAACAATTCACAATCCATAATTAATCCAATGTCACCAGGAATTATCGAATACACACGTCACAACGGTATAATAAAATACAAAACGCGTAATTCAAAATATTAGGAAAACATCGGGTTTTCCTAGGGTTTTCAATTCGTACACCTACAAGATGCATACCAAGTCTAACAATTTTTTTTATTATCATAAAAGCAAACAAGCATACTTACGGATCTTCACACTTTTTACACGATACTCTTTTCAGAAAATATCAGATTTTCTGGTGGTTTTCAAAACAATACAAAACATTATCTTTCAAACATTACTTATGAACTCACCAACATTTCATATGTTGACGTTTTTCAAAATACTTGTATTCTCAGGTAACAGGTAAATCGAAGGGAAAATGTACTCAGTGATGTCTTGTTGTTTGTTTAACTAGTATCGAACAATCTACTTTTTGGGGAATGTAATGTTATGAAACAATGTACTAAATGTAAACACTACCGGTTGTACTATTTCAATGCATGGTGATGAATGATGTTATGTTTCATGTATATTCACTGTGATGGTATTCAATTGAGTCACAACAGCCCTCGGACGTTTCCGCCGTCTGGTTCGGGGGTGTGACACTTCGACTCATATGGCTTGTTCTTCTACTTGTTGAATCATACACAAAGGCACGTTTTATAACACCGAGTTACCGAATGCGTTTTCGTGCAATCAATGCACAGCCAACTCATAGTAACAACTGATATCTCTAGGTTTGAAGAATATAAGATATTATCATCTCATGATCACTCGTGATAAAATCCATGAAGTGATTCCAATGAGCGCGGGTTGAATCCAATACTCAGAACTTATGAGCACTCATGAGTGGTGTAGCCCTTTGTCCAACACCTTAGACCTCTACAAGCCAACCCATGACAGTCTTAATTCATATCTACTTCCAACATATGACTGAATGTGGATGTTTTGAATAACTTAGTCATTCCGGAAGAATAACCTAGTTTATTCTGGTAGTCAAAACATGCAAAATGAAACACAAGAACAATTGAATCCAATATAGTATCAAAACCTATGAACATCAATAAAACACCTTTTATTTATCACCATATGATTACACATTATTCATTGTATATTGTTTCAGCTATCAACTTTATTCTTGAATTAAAACAATAGTTGTCCTATGCTCCAAGCATGTACACTATGTTTTCTAAACACTAGTCATGCCATACACCAAGTATGCATACTATGTTTGTCTATGATCTTCCGTGTGAACTAGATCGATTGAACATAACTTCAATGATTCTATTTTCACACTCCCAAATCCTTACTGCAAATGCAAGAATTCTAAATTCATGCCATTTACTGAAATCTATTAGATTCTAAACTGATATGCATTGATCCTCTTGTAATGATTATGCTCAAAGTCAGAAAGACTTGACAACAACCATTACAAAGCTTTCCAAAGGAAATCAGCTCCTTGGAAACATCCTTCTTGCATTAAGTTTCCTAATATTACATAGATTGTATAATTTCTAACTTTGAAACATTTCCATATTCCATTTTGACTATCACTTCTGAACAAGAGTTGCCTCCATTTCAATTTGCCAAGTTCTCATAATTTAGATTATGAAAAGGGATGACGTAATCATAATCGAATTTTAGAATGCAAATAATGGACCTATATACAGAATTTCATTATGTTGAGCCATTCCAACATGAAATTCGTATATATATATATATATATATATATATATATATATATATATATATATATATATATATATATATATATATATATATATATATATATATATATATATATATATATCCTTGACTAAATACGATTAAAACTTCAATCTAAGCTTTTAGATTGAGATGATGTATAATTTCCTCTCCCTTAATTATAGCAAAACAACTCTTTCCCAATTAAAACCTTTTGTTTTCTATAATTAACATTGCTAAGTTGCAATACTTATCATAATTATCATGCTCCCACTAGCATGATGATTATTAGCATAACACTTATGCTCCCACTAGCTTTGACATGTACTCAGAAATTAGCTGGACTTCTAGAAATCAATACTTTATTGACTTTCTTACTAAAGTTCAGATTTCTGATACTAGATTGCTTTGATAAAACTTTATCAATATCATACACCTTATCTTAGATAGCTCACAGGTGTGTCTAAACAATTTTAAGAACTATGAAAAGGGATGACGTAATCATAGTCTCTATTGTTTAGACCTTTGCCATTTCTCACAAGTCCATGTTAGTGTGCCAGTTAGCCACACACGCTCCACTAAAGACTTTCAGAATGCAAATATCACAATTGCTATCTAGCTAAAATCTACTTTGAGAATGCAAATATCACAATTGCTATCTAGCTAAAATCTACTTAGTGAAAGTGTTTCCTCACCATCATTTTCATGAATCGGAGAGAAACCTTATGACACTTAGATTTAATGGTGTATGTGTTCTTATCCATGCGAATTGTCAAAACTATAATCACAAGAAAAGTTTAATGACAAATCCAAACTCATATGGACTGAACTCAACCTTAATTTTTGCCACCTGCCAGCTCAAGGGCCTGCCACTACTTCCAAGTTGTTGTGCAACCAATTGAGAACTCTAAGAACTCATATGCAAAGCCAACTTTAATTGGAATGTGCACAGAATATGTCAACACGATAGGTTATAAACCTTAAGTCGTGTGCTAGTGAAGAACTTCAGGTTTTATTCTTGATTAGTTCTTGGAACTATCAAGAGCTTTAAGACTCCCACTGTCCTCTTGACATATAAGACTCCCTTGTCAAATATTTAAGAGATATTGCTTTATCAAGACTAACACTTTACACAATTATCCTAAGTTGGTCTCTGTTTTATCCAAAACATCACAACTTACCAATTTCAAATGTACAAGAGTAGATCACCTTTTACTCTTACATTTGAATAGTGTTAACAAACCCTTTTTAAGATATGTCACTCAAGTTACAATCTTGGAGTATGACTCTAAGAATTGTTTTGGAACGATGTATAAATGATCTTCTTGATTTAACCACTTCAACAATTCACAGCTCCTCTTCTTAGCTACCAGAATGCACTTAGAGGATGAATTGTGATAAGGTCTCTAAATCATTAAGATGATAATATAACATGATACTAAAGTACTCTCCCATCTTTTCAGATTTGAGAAACTTTTATCCTTCCGCCTAATTTGATTCTTCTTATTCGCTCTGCTTTACATTGGAACCTTTTCCAATGTCTCAGAATTAGACTTAAGCTTGTAAGTATAACCATATTTACTGAGCTTTAGTAAATTATGATGAATAATCTTATCGATCTTTTGTGGAGGACTTGACCAATGCACAAGAATGTGTACTCGATCCTTTAGTCCTTCCCTTATTCACATAAGGAATTAGTCTTAATTTTCCAAGCTGAAAGTTCTCATTCATCATACTATACAACTTGCATGATTCCAAGTTTCAGTCAGATTGAACCTTGGGCGATGAGAGTCTTTCCTTATTTGGTAATATTAGACACTACCACAACTGAAAGAATCAAATCCATTTTTCCAATATTGCTATCAATGGAATCTTATAAGCAACAACTTTTCACAAATGCCATTGTAAGGATACTTAAAATAAATAAAATCAAAACCTTTTTCTTTTATTTTAAAACTTTGCGGAAAAACTTATCCTTACAATCCATATGAAAACCTTGTTGTTATCTATTCCTATGCAATATAAATATCATAACTCTTAAGTAATAGCCCAAAATTCTGATCACCGAACCATGTGATTGAAATCCATCTTCGCGATCAGAATCAGCATGTATTTATTAGAGTTAGACAATGGACTTTACCTGAAGTAGAGCCAAACTTATTGACTTTAACATCCTTAGGTAAATTTGGCAGCTTCGCAACCAATGCCCCTTCCTTTGGTAATATTTACCTATGGACCCTTGATAATGGGACTATCTCAGACTTAGCCTCTCACTTTACCATTTGGTCAACCGAGTTGACTATGGCCGATCCTTTTCCATTGGGAAGAGAGAGCTTTACTGGATATCCAATATCATCATTGTCAATGTCCACATCGTTTTAGGAAGTTGATCTTAGCAAATAGATAAGATCATTAAGGGTCTTGTCTTAGTCTGTTTCATAGGATTCCTAAATGATCTCACTATGTGACTTAGAAAGTAGTTGAGCCACCCACTTTCTCAAGACTTTGACACCCAACTCTCCCGGCTTGTCAATATGTGACTACATTTCCAAGATGTGATCACACCTAGACCTTGCCTTGCTAATAGGGCTTGAGTGACCTTAAACTTTTTAGGAACTTGTGGGTTAGGGAGAATAATTGGAGGAGGTGAAAGAGGTATGATTTCCATGGGACGTCATCTTCATTTAGGAAAGCTTGTTTCAAGAGATTTGGGAAGATTATAAATGTCTAAACCAGACATCTTTTGGGAGATATTCAAGATAGTTCATTTTAAGTCCTTAATATGACACCCAATATGAAATATTAATGCTAGGATCCTACAAACTATTTTATAACTTAGAAGAGGGATGTCATAATCCAAGCTATAAAATATTTGAAGGTAGGTGAATGATGATTCACCAATTTCCACCAAGAAACGAAATGTATTATTAGCTTTTAATTGGTTTTGAAACTCCTAGATCTTTGTGATTCATTGAACTGTTCAATGGCATGTTTCAATTTCGAGTGTGCCCTTCAGGTTTTGTGACTGGGATGCTGAGGATCACAAAACAAGGTATGAAGTAACCATGCAAATTACTTGGTACCCTTAAGTATTTACCCCTCAATCGATGTGCCGGTTAACCACACACGCTCCATCGATACTATGATAAACATTAAGTTACCCTTTGCCTACCTTGTTAAATACGAGTTAGTGTGCCGATTAACCACACACGCTCCACTAACCGACTTAAACAAAGTGAAAAGTGTAATTTCATGGATTAGCACCTTATTCACATTTTCCTAAGTAACTCAGATTGGGTATTATTAAGAGTTTAGTTACTTAGTATTTATCATTAATACTTTTAATCAAGGGAGAATTATAGTCCTGTCAAACCCATTCGGCTAACGACCCTCCGGTCAAGGAAGCGGTGGGTGAGAGTGGACACCCATTAAACTGCCATTTTATAGGCAGTAACCTTACATCCCCCTTATAGACCGGCTTCGTGAATGAGGCCTACTAACGGTAAGGCTGAATTTACTCTTATACATATATATAAATATTTTTAACTTATAATATTATAAAGTGTAAGGGTTGAATTTTAACTTTTAGAATTCTAAAGGGCTACCTTGGAATTAAAGTATTCATAAGAGAAAGCTTTTCAAATTTCAAAACTCGAGGGCAAGTTTTGAAACTATTCAAAACTAATTAATTTGATAACTTATGTGTTTAAAGTAGTTTTAATCTAAAAACTCCACAAGTTCCATAACTTAAGGACAAGTTATGGAAGACTTTAAACTAATAAATGAATATAAATTTTCTTTATTTGTAACTTATCGAACTAATTAAGGTTACACATGTTAATGATTTAATGAAGTGAGTCTTGAACCTCCATAACTTGAGGACAAGTTATGGAGTCATAAAAGCATTCAATGAAAACAAGACTCTTCGTTTTTGTAACCTTTGCCAATATTTATGTGTTTTAAGAGACTTTAATGTGACTCTTCATGTAACTTGAGGACAAGTTACACAAACACATTTTACAATCAACTCTTAGATTAAAATGGATTGAAAACATATTATCACATAATTTTCTATTAATCTAAATCAACTCATAAGATCAAAATAATTGAATTTTTTTTTTTGGATTCCATAACTTATGGAGTTTAATGTTTGTTTAATGATGAAACTTTTCATGTTCCATAACTTAAAAACAAGTTATGGAATTCTTTAAAGCATTAACACCAATTTTTGTAACTCCATAAAAAAAACTTTTAATCAATTTTTTTAAAACCTTTTCATATCCATAACTAATGGAGGTTTCAAAAAACTCTTTAGATCAAACTTTTAAAACTAATAAAATAATCATATCATTTTATCTTTTACTAAATTTGACCTAATTTAACTCATATAGCAAATGATTCAAATTTTACAAATAATTAGTTTTTCACAAAAACAAATAATTATCTTAAAATTTGACAAACGTCAATTTTTTTTCAACTTTGAAAATAAAATATTTGCATCACTATAACAAAAAAACAACCCATGGCTCTGATACCACTGTTGGGTTTTGAGCATTCTAACACTCCTAAGTGTACATGCAACCTTAAATACCTTGGATCTATGTTTTCTCTATTATACATGCAAATATGAACTTTCCAAGGTATTCATCCTAACTAGCATAATAATATGATTCATATGAATATATATCAAGTTAAAATTACATACCTCTTTGATGTAGAAAGTCTTCATGAAGCTTTAGTGCCTAGTGCCCCAAGTGTGACACCTCAAATGGTTCACACAACACCAAATACACTTGGAATAACTTGAAAGAAACTTGAACACACCTTGAAATCATCTAGCCCTCACACTCACACATAGTGCACGATTTCTTGAGCCATGGGATTCTTTTATATGGCGGCTATTAGGGTTACACCATGTAAATCATGACTTTACCCATTCCTTATCCTCCATGGATTTTAACCTCCATGGAGTATCCAAGGGTCACCACGTGGACTTAGTCCAACATAAGGAATCTTGGATCACAAGCCCACATATATAAGAATGAATGATTTACACAATCAACCTATATATTTAATTAGTCTCCTTTTGATCACTTAATTAATTCCAAATTAATTCTTGAACAATACTAATTAAATAACCTTATTAATATATTAGAACATGTAATATATTAAAAAACCTTAAGTGTTATTTCTCTTATTTTAGTCTATCCAAATGTATGATGCGATGCAACCCAAATGGACCATGCCGGGTCGGGTCAAGTCTTACCAATTAAAGTTATGGACTTAGACATTAATCCAACACATTTCACAAGTGGAGGAAACTTTGGATCATAGATGGGATCCAATTCAGCATTGATTTCTTCTTCGAGTTCAGACAAATTGTCATCTTCACTCGCTGTTTTCTCCCCCTCGAAGAATGATTCCTGTTTAGGACCAGCATTTTTACCTCTTTCATTGGTTAGAGTTTCAGTGGAGGTAGATGTATATGTTGACGAGTTCTCCCCCTGGAAAGAAGAACCTTGATCATGATGAGGAGAAGAACTCTCCCCCTTGACAGTAGGATGGTCATCAGAAGGTTTGCTTCCATCTGCACTCTCGGTTCCGTTGGGTTGATCATCAGCAATTTTTCTCGCAGCATCATCTATAACTTGTTTCAGATTATCAACTTTGTTGTCTTTTGTAGTTGATTATGAGTCAATTGCTTTCTGAGGCTCATCAAACAAGAGCATAAATTGGTCAAAAATATTCGAGATAGAGATGGTAACCTGACCATTCTTTGGAAATATGTCTTGTGATGCATCTTTGGTTGCTCTTAACTTCTTAACATAACTATCATCAAAAGTGACATAGTATGTTTCTTCAATTTTCTTCGAGCGTTTATTGAGAACTCTATATGCCTTGGAGTTCAAGGAGTAGCCTAAGAAAATTCCTTCGTCCGCGTTAGCATCGAACTTGTTTCGATTCTCCTTGGAGTTGAAAATGAAGCATCTAGAACAGAACACATGAAAGAATTTCACGTTTGCTTTTCGATTGTTCAGAATATCGTAAGGAGTAATGGAGAACCGTTTATTCAAGTAAGATCGATTCTGAGTATAGCATGCAACCGCAATTGCATCATCCCAGAAGTATAATGGCAGAGATGCGAAGCATAATATGGTGTGAGCAGCTTCACACAAGGATCGATTTCTCCTTTCAACAATGCCGTTTTGTTATGGAGTATAGGGGGCTGATAAATTCTGAGTTGTCCCCTTTTCAGCAAGAAAACTTTCAAAATCTTTGTTTTTGAATTCCAGGCCATTATCGCTCCTTATATTACGAACAATCTTTCTGAGTTGCGTTTCTATCTGTTTAGTGAAGAGCTTGAGCTTTGTTACAGCTTCACACTTTTTCTTGAGAAAGAAGGTCCATGTGAACCTTGAGAAATCATCTACTATAACCAGAATATATTTGTTTCCTCCAATACTTTCGATGGACGATGGACCACATATATCAATATGCAGAAACTCCAATGGTTCTATTATCTTAGTGTTGATTATTGAAGGATGGCTCTGCCGACTCTGCTTTCCCATTTCACACGCTGCACAGAGATGTTCTTTATTGAATTTCAGAACTGGCAGCCCTCGAACATGATCACCTAAAACTAATTTGTTGATGTCCTTGAAGTTCAGGTGTGAGAGTCTTCTGTGCCATAACCATCTTTCGTCTAAGTGCGCCTTTGAGAGTAAGCAGATTGCTAGTTTACCTTTTATCGGATTGAGGTTCAGTGGATACATTTCTCCTTTTCGCTTGGATCTTAATAGAACGTTGCTTGACTTCTTCTCGACAATTTCTAAGCCTTCATCGTCGAAAGACACTTTTAACCCGGTACCAACCACCAGCTGTGATACACTGATGAGATTGTGTTGGAGCCCTTCAACGTATGTTACCTTTCGTATGGAGAATTCGCAATTAGTGATCATTCCGTAGCCTTTAATAGTTCCAAACGATTTGTTGCCATACTTTACAATGACGCCATCTTTGAGAGAGAGAAACTCCCTTAGTTCCTCCTTCCTTCCTGTCATGTGACGCGAGCAACCACTGTCAATGTACTATTCTTCGTCAAACTGCTCGTCACGTATAACCTGCAAAAAGTTAAGCAGATTTAGGAACCCAAAGTTTCTTGGGTCCATGTGAGCCTTTTACAGGACATGGTATAGTAAGAGAAATATCAACCATATATGTGCGTTTAATTAAAGTGGTTTCATTTTTTATTTTGATGGTGAAAACTTTAATTTTTGTTGACTTAGGAGTACTAGGGCTTTTGACAGAAGGACTGGAATTTAGGGATTTGGAATTAGGAGAGACGTTAGGTTCTTGGTTTTTGTAATTAGTCTTGTAGGCTAGAGGACCGAAACTTTTCTTTTGGTTGGAGTTGGATGAGGGACCGAAACTTCTCTTTCGGTTGGAGTTGGATGAGGGACCGAAACTTCTCTTTCGGTTGGAGTTGGATGAGGGACCGAAACTTCTCTTTCAGTTGGAGTTGGATGAGGGACCGAAACTCTCCTTTCGGTTGTAGTTGGAAGAGGGACCAAAACTCTTCTTTCGGTTGTTGAAAGATGTAGGACCAAAACTCTCCTTTCGGTTGTAGTTGGAAGATGAATCGAAACTACCCTTTCGGTTGTTCAAAGATGTAGGACCGAAATTCTCCTTTCGGTTGTAGTTGGAAGATGAACCGAAACTACCTTTTCGGTTGTTCAAGGATGTAGGACCGAAGCTCTCTTGTCGGTTCCTATCGTAACTGTGCTTCTGGTTCCTTGAGTTTTCTTCCAATTTAGACTTCCTTTCGATCCTTACAAAATCAGGATTTCTGAGAGTTCCAAAATCGCTTTCTTTCGGAGAGATTCTTCTTGTATCTTACGTTTCGTTCATGCTTTCGATCAGTGACCTGTTTTGGATTTCTATGAATGTTGGCCTTTCTTTTAGAAGCATGAGCACAACATTCACTCTTTGTTGAAGAAGTATCACTCGTGGTTTGCATCGTTTCATCCATAGATGGTTTAGTTCCACTTGTGCTCAGAACATCGTACTTTGTAGGCTCATTTAATGGTTCAGGTATATATCTACCTTTCACTCTCCATGAGGTTTTTTGAGAAAGACCCTTCGTCATCTGCGTTGTCGATAGGAGCTGACCAAAAGAACTCATCACATCCATCAGCATTGTCTTCTTCTACTATCGCAGTTAACTCTGCAGTTTGTTGTGTAGTGACTCCTGGCACAGTGTAGACTTGATTTGGGTTAGTTTGAACCTTTTGGTACACAACAACTTTAGCTTTGAGAACTTTGGACTTGTCGGTAGAGGAACGAGCGAACTCAATAGAATTTTCAGAAATAAGAATCTTATTGGTTTTTGGTTCATTATTGGCTAATTCAGAACAGTCTACCAAATCTTTTACATAAATTTCACTCATATCATCATCCTCATTAAGTTCAGATGTATTTTCAACATCAATTTTGTTTTCTGAACTTAAGTTGGCATTCAATGAGTCAAATTTTTGTATAGTTTCGGCTCTCAGTTTCAATCTATCATTTTCATCTAGTAAATTTTTGAGCATGTCCTTGTGGTCCTTGGACTTTATGTAAGATTCAATTTTGTCCAGACCTATCTTATATGCTGGAGATACTTCGTCAGAGGACACAACACTTTCACAGTTGTATGTTTCTGCATCGATTTCATCCTCCTTTAATTCAAGGAAAGGTAAAATCATACGATGAATTTTCTTCCCTATTTCACAATCAAGATGCAACTGAGTAATGTTAAAATAAAGCCTCTTAGCAATTAAACAAAAAACATTTCTCTGCTTGAGAAGTTTAAGATTGTCTCTTTCCAAATAAATAGAATCATCTTTAGATCTAATTAATTCCTTTTCCTTTTGCTCGATCCACATTCTTCGTTCCTCACTCTTTGATGAAATCCTGCTGATTTGATCAGTTAGGTTAGAATTCGTGACACGGGTTTGGGTGAGACTGCTACTTATGCTAGAGAATTTTGACTTCAAATTATTTAATTCCTTTTCATTGTTATTAGCAGGTATTTTTAGATAAGTAAGAATATCTTGTACCTTTTTGATCAACTCATCACATTCATTGATCTGAGCACTGACAGGCTTGGTAGCGAAACATCTGTCCTCTCGCTCTCTTTCTTCTTCAACTCCCCCATCAGTTGTGTATCCTCTCATTTGGGACACACCTTCGGTCACTCCAAACCATTTTCCCATGAGTTGGCTTCCTAACTTCATCATCCTCTGAATCTGTAGACCAGACTTCCACACCTCCAAATTCGTCACTATTGGTTGAACCCTGCACAATTAAATCATTCATAGTAGAGTGATTAATAGCAGACTTTCTTTTCTCTATCTCCTCCAATCTTCTCAGGAGGCTCGCTTCCTCATCATCTTCGCCTATCTTCTCTTCTTTCTTTCTTAGCATGCAATCTTTGGCAAATTGATTTTTGCCTCCACAGTAATGACAGTCAAATCCTGAGTCGCTCCCAATTTTAGCTTCCTTCTTTGACTCTTCGGATTTTGATCCCACCTTCAGTTCCTCCTTGATCCGTTCGGTGCTATAACTTCCCTGCCAATTTCGGTGTTTGTTGGCTAGGAATTTCTTCTTGATGAATTTTATGGGGTTTGACACCATCATTGCATATTCTTCGCCGGTTAGATCAAAATCAGCAAGATCTAATTCCTCTTCTTCTTCAATCGAACTTTTTCCTTTGGAGACAAGAGCTAGAGAACCAAGACCCGAAACTACATTTGTTTCCTTCGATAAGGCATTCTCATGGGATTTTAAAATACCCACAAGTTTTGCCAAAGTGTATGACTTGAACTGTTCATGAGCTTTGATAGTTGACACAACGGCCATCCATTCAGGTCTGAGACCATTCATGAAAGTGACCTTTTGTTCAATCACCTTTCTTTCAATCCCATGCTTTATCATCATGCTCAAAAGAGGATTGAAACGATCGAAAGTTTGGATAAGCTTTTCTTTGGGCTTTTGCTTAAAATCACCAAACTCTGATAGCAGGAGGGTTTGAATAGAGTGTTCCAGATCTTCATCTGTGGAATATAATTCCTTCAATCTATCCAGAATCTCCTTGGCCGTAGCACAGGAACTTACCAAACGAAATGTATTTGATTGCAGCGCAAACCTTATCATCCTTAGAGCTTTGATGTTGCACTGAAACTTATCTTTTTCATCCTAAGTAATGTCTTTGACATCATTAACAAGATGATTGTATTCTTTCTGCGGTTTAACAACCTTCGACATGCTAGAATGAGCGAATGGTCCTGAAGTGATTGCTTCCCAGATTAGATACCCATTATCCTCCAATCCAATCACGTAATCTTCAAAGTGATGCGTCCAGACTTCATAGTCTTGCGTATACAAGATCGGTATTCTTGTTGTAGACCCTATGCTGTTTGAGATATTTATCGAATTGGTTTGAGAATCGTCCATAGACATTGTGAATACTTTTGATCGAAAACCTGTAAAAGATCAGACTTGTAATTTTTCGATTAGGGTTAGATTAACAATTAATGAGATACGCCAATAAGGAATGACGGATCAATAAATATCAATCGATGTGGAATAAAAACCCTATGAACTTCTTCGATAGAAGAGGTGTGTATAGATTACACAGTCTCCTGCTCTGATGCCAATTGATGAGTTCAAAACTCTTAGATTGTTTAGATCTTTCACAAGAACGATAAAAGAATTCAAACAGTTTGAAGAACAAATTAAGAACGAACACAAAACATAATCAAATATTAGCTTATGATTCAAAACTGAGTCACGCCTCAGCAGAGCTCGATGAAGAACTTCTGTTCTAGAGGCGAGCTAGGGTTTACAAACTATGAAAACGAAAACAATAAAAGCGCTATCTTCTAAGTCTGCACGCTTGCAGCTTATATACTAAATCCTAATATAAAATAATGCACGGCTGGACAGGCCCGATACCGGCGTTTAATCTAGGTTATGGACCGAGCCCGTGACGCAATCCACTAGACTCAACAGTTTTGTTATTCCTGGGCTTGGGATTTGGGGTTTCGTGGTAGTTTGTTGCTCGTTGTGGTAGTTGATTATTATCTTGATTGGAATTATTGTTAACAATGCTGCTAACATTTGCGTTGTTAGCGTTAAGGTGAGTCAGAACAGCTGTCATGGCAGCCGAGACTGCAGCTTGAAAGGTAGCTGCATCAATCTGCAGAGTTGGTGTTTGGTTGATGGGTTGATCGTTTTTCTTCGGAGACATGATTCTGTTACACGGAAAGAAAATGAATTTGTGAGCGAGTATGGTTGAACCTAGACGTAATTCGATCGTTCATCTAAAGAATAGAAGTATGATCTTGTGGGTTCGACCTACATCTCTATGATGCAGTCCTAGTAAAGAGTGGAAGTAAGTTAGTACAATGGTCTCAATACGTTTGTCGTTCAAGCCGAGGCATCATTGGTTGGTGAATAACATGATCCAACTTTTGAAAGAGGCTTTAAAATGATTCTGGAGTTAAATTACTATAGTCCAAAGACTTGACTAAAGCAAGTTTCAGATAGACTCCAATGAAGGTTTGATGAGAGTATTTGAACAAAGCGTGACACGGAAGTTAGCCGACTGTCAATATCATCGATGTTTAAGATGTAATAATTTTGGGAAATTTTGACGTTGTAGAAGGTCTTACGTCGTATCCGGAGTAGCAAAAGTCCTTGACAGCATAAAGACTTAAATAAAAGTACTTACAGTACAAGGTAGTCACATAGAAAAGTGCTACGCAGAACATGGACAGGAACACGGTTCTTTAAAACAAAGAAGGAAAGTAAAGTATCTCCTAATGGCGACGGTCACCCCTATGGTGAACCCTTAGTTCAGCCAGTTGACGTTCCATATCAAGTAGGTGTCTTTCGTACACCCTCTGACGTACTCGGAGCTCTATGACTTCGGCTCAAGTTTCAGCTAGGGCTTGTGGCAGGGTTTCATGGTTTCTCTCAGATCTCCCGTGAGTGTATTCAAGGCGATTGGTGTGAATAGTATGCATCCCTGCATTAGTGTCAACCTCTACGATACGATGGAGAGCCGTCATGCCCTGAATTTCGTTTCGGGCAAGTCTACGGATCAGGATTGGTAGAACTCTGTCTGCTGAGCTCCCTTCGTTTATGTTGTAGAAGCTTCGGTCTCGATTAAACTGCATGGGTTGATCTTGACCTTCGCTCCATGTTTCCAAGCAATCTACCCAAGGAGGCTTCGGGCCATGAAAAGCCGGACGAGGGTTAGGATATGGAATGGGAGCTACCGGGGGTAGGTTCTCAACCTCGGGTTCGGAGTTATCATCATCCGCAAGGTCTTCAGCGTGGTGATCATTCAAAAGGATAGGATGATCATTCTCTGGTTCTTCTCCAAACCATCCAGCAATGACTTCATTCGGAAGGTACGGGTTACCGTGGGGATGGAGTCCAGCCATGTTATCTACGCAAGAATTTGGGGTAAGGAAATAATTAGACGAACTATCTAGATAATTATTAGAAAATCTTCATTAGTTATATCACTATTTGTAAAGTGCATACCAGTCATATGTAATCAAAACAGGATAGGCCCTCGAATAAGTGACCTTAACTCCGAATTCACAAGGAACCGGGGTAAAGCAAAAATTTCACAGATTCTAACTCTATAACATCCTAGTTACATATAACCTTAGTGTATCCACTTAGCAACTTATCAACTTAGTAATGATGATCCTTTTTAGTTCTCAAGTAAGTAATTATAGTAACGCCAAATACCCCTATGGTATTTCATTGTGGTAGTGTTGGTAAGTTTTTAGACTTGTTGCCATATCACCACCATTTTTGGGCATATGCTAATCACTCCTCGGACCAGCATAGTTGATCAGGCTATGCCACTCCCAAGACTGACCATACATCCCCAAGCTTACCTGTGATATTCAACAATCGTAATACTTTTGTTCTTGTCATTGTGACATGGATTTTAGTATGAATACAAGCACGTATACTCAATCAAATATTTTATTATTTAAAGTATAAACTCTTGGTCAGAGTATTTTTAATCCCATTGTATTTATAGTTAGTATATCTTTTATGGGTTGATATACTTAATTCACTATAAACAACGCTCTGATATCAATCTGTCACACCCCAAAACCGAGAACGGCAGAAATGTTCTGGGGCAGAGGACGTCATGTAATGTATCACAAAAATGCAAAGTAGAAAACAAGCAACAACATCATCATTAATAGTATAATTTTAATTACCAGTGTGTTCTTTCATAGTATAAGACAACATAATGAACAATCAAACTAAGAGGAGTTGTGACAACCCGATATTTCAACTCTTTGTAATGGCCTAATTAGTCAAATATTGTAACCACTTTTGAGTTAAAGAAATTAACTTTGATAATAAAATGTCCAAAAAGTTTCTATTTAGCTACCTACTATGTTTAATATCATTAAAACCGGGATCGTACGTAAAAAGAATGCCCAAATCCGGCTTTGTATATTGAAGTTAAGATTTTTCCAAGTTCGGCTTAGCAGCAGACAGCTAAAAACTCGAATCGGAGATCAAGCGACTTTTGGCCGGAATGACCTAAACAAGAATCGAAGGTCTCGACAATGGTATTTCAGCGGTGAAAAGTCTGGCAAAAACCGACGTCAGATAAAGAAGTTATGATTTTTTAAAGAAATTCCTTAATCACGTCATTTTATAAATAAATAACAAAAATAATTTCGGAATTTTCCAACGGAGTCTAAACGAAAGTTGTAGAGCGTAGTCTCACCTACGCGTGGATATTAAGACCATCGAAAACGGAGTTCGCATGAAGAAGATGCGATTTTTTGAAGTTTATTAAATAATTTATATATATATATATATATATATATATATATATATATATATATATATATATATATATATATATATATTTAAATCAAAATTCTAGTAATATCCGAAGGAGGAGTCAGCGTCCTCATCCGGGTTACGCGCTGCGTAGCCTCGTACGCCCCGCGTACCCGAAGGCCTTGGTCTCGGTCCGTCCACGTCGCCCCTATTCGAACCTACCCGATCCATCCCATCCGAGCCCTGGGGCAGTCGAGGACTCGCTAATGCATGACGCACGGGTACGTGTTGCGTACGCCCGTACGCCCCGTGTACCGAGGCGTCTCAGCCCCTATAAATAGAGGTGTGAGGGTTCCGGAAAAATCACCCCATTTCTCTCATTTCTCTCACGATCTTGCCTCGTTTTCCGTGCCCTCACTTCCCCGAAGCTCTGGTCTTTTTGCTCAAGTCCCGAGGGTCGATTTTACTCCCGAGATTCCCGAGAATCCCGAGAAAAATCCGTTTCCCAAGACGAAACTCTGCCCGGTTTTCCATCTCGCTATCTTCAAACTTTCAAGTGAGTTCATACCCCTTAATTAACTTTTTTTAAATATTCTAAATGCTTTTATATGCTTTCTAAGGGGGGGGGGGGGGGGGGGGAAATACAAGTAAAACACACGACTACTATCGGGTGTAATATATAAAGATTTTTATACACTTTTATTAAGTAGAATCATATGTGATTCATAAACTTTATAGGGAACTCTTGTATACAAAATATATTACAATGGAATCCTATCTTTAATAACATAAATTGTTGTAATGCATGTATAAACTAAACATTTTCTTAGATTATATGTATACTTGCCTACCTTAGGCTCTGCAAAAATCTATACAGTTATAAAATGTGATTTCTTTTGTAGGCTTTTTCTAAACAAACAAGTCACACTTTTAGAAAACTATTATAGGTATAGTTTTACGAGGATATTGCTAACTTTTACATACTAGAAACATGATTTTCAAGAAGTCACTTTCATATACAAGAACAAACGAACATTTTAACACGTAAATATGTTTTTATACCACGGTTTTGTTAGACATAAACTTCACGTACGTTCGAGTACACATTTCAAGTCCTGTATTATATACCAGAATCCCTTGGAGGGGGAGCATGGTGTTTGTGTATAGATCTATACAGGCTTGACAACCCGCGCCCTGGCTGTTAGCTACAGTCCACCATTTGGGGTGACAAACGTCATAACATTCCAACGCCTGAAGAACGTTGTGTATAGGCATTCCGAGTCAATAGTATGGTTATAAAACTCACATGGGGTATTAAAAATGCATTGATTTACAAGGTTTTCAAACACATTGGTTATTTCACACTTACATACATTTTAGAAACAAACATTGGTCTTGAGAGAAGGCTACTTTTATACTAATAGAAAATATAGGATTTTCTAAACACAAACAAACAAGGACAAAACATTTCAATTCATACAAACATTGTCATTTAAATACTTATGAAACTCACCAGCTTAAATGTTGATCTACTCTTTCAAAATTTCTTGTATGTCCCAGGAAATCAGTAATTTCAGGTATCATTATGCTTTTGATGAAGGGATGTTGCGGCGCCAGTTTAATCTCATATTTTGACATCATATTGTAATTGGTTTTGAACATGTAACTTTTGACAAATGTAAACTTTCAATTATATATGTGATGGTTGTATTGTTTTCTTTACTATGTATTCATTTTTTACGTTACCACATGAAGTCATCCGCCCCCGAACGTTTCCACCGTTCAGGTTTGGGGGTGTGACAGATTGGTATCAGAGCAATGTTTATAGTGAACTAAGTATATCGAACCACATAAGATATACAAACTATAAATGCTTAAGGGACTAACACTCTTTGACAAAACATTTTTTTCTTTTTATGCTTAAGCAGCGTTACATTTAACTTAAATTGATAGTTCATTTAAGTACAATTACATGCATACAACAAATTATTTTCATGATATCTAACTATACAACAAGTATTTAGACAAGTTGACACTACGATTAAGCCTCGATATATGTAATCAGATTTTGGACAAATATAGCGTGATCAACTATATTTGCCCGAGATTGGACCAACGTATATCGAGGAATGATCGTAGTAAGCAACAAGTCGAAACTTACCAAACCATTACTAGAATCAAACACAATAATTTAAATACTATAGGAGTATTTGCTACCTTAACTAGTTTAACTTACATGTTTTGCAAGTTTCAACTTTATTAAACTCTTATAACCCTATTTCTCGTACAGTCAAATGGCCGGACTTCACCACCCCGGCGACCCCTACTTTCCCAACCAAGGCAACGGAGGATGGTTCGAAGATGATCCCGTAGAGGACGAGGAACCGATAGAAGTGGATGATGACTCCGGTGCCGACTCAGAACCGGAAGTGATCGATCCACCACCCGTTCAACCTCCCATCTTTGTAAGGAACTTTCAAGGACCGACTCCCGTCTGGGGAAGTCACCTCCATCATTGGAGCCAACAACAAGGCATACGCCCTCCCTACGGCATGTGCCGGGACTTTTATGATGTCCGCGGCGGAGGTTCGGCTGATCGGGCACTCCCGGTAATGGTGGGTAAGTTAGCCAATCAGTCCTATCAGTCTGGAGTTCAAGCTAGCTGACTTCGGGATGTCAACGTGGAAGTGCAGGTTCACACTTCTGACATCCGTAGGCTGGACAAGATACAAGACAATGCTCAACTCCAAACCGAGGCATTCCAAGTGCAAATGATTGCAGCCCTCGCTGAACTGAGGGAACAACAAGCCGCTTTTGATAGGCGTCTAATGGAGTCGAAGCAATCAGATGCAGAATCAAGCTCCAAGCACAACCTACGTCGCAAGTAGTGCTTGTCAAAGACTCAAATTTTGTTATAGCTTAGGACCTCGGCTAAAAGTCTTTAAATTTCTCGAACTTTGTAATCGGAGACCCTTATAGGGGTCAAATTTTCATGATCGTGTATCAACTTTTATATTAATATAAGTGACACTATTATTACTACGTTGAGTATTTCGTTCGAACCTTGAAAAGTCTTTGAGAAACCAAATACTTGTTTCATACTTTCAGTCTTACAAATAACTTTCATTCTTCTATTTTAAGACTCATACTAGCATCTGTTGTTGAACTATAGCAATTTAGTTCATGAGACACATTAATTTTCTATTCTATGGAATTCTTATCTTTACCTTTTCAACCTATAGTTGAAGGATGCCTCCGCATAGGAATCCAAGGCGAAGCAACGGTGGGGAAGCACCTGTACCACCACCACCTCCACCGCCTCAATTTGATGTTGTTATGTTCCAAGCAGCAGTCACCGCAGCGGTAGCAGCTGCCATGTCACAGATCAATAACTCGAGTACTAATGGCACGGGATCTGGCACACACCCATCCAACCACGGCGAGAGTCATGGACCACCCCGAGAATGCACCTATAAGGACTTTACTAATGCCAAGCCCGGATGTTTTATGGATCTGGTGGTGTGTTAGCCCTGAGACAGTGGATTGAAAGGACAGAGTCAGTCTTTGAAATCTGCTCCTATCCCGAGCACAGCAAAGTCAAATTTGCAACTTTCACCCTTATTGATAGAGCTTTAACTTGGTGGAATGGCCACGTTAAAGTACTTACCCTGATTGTGGCAAACTCCATAAGCTGGGAGAGCCTAAAAGCCATGATGCTGAGAGAATACTGCCCACGGGGAGAGACTCAAAAGCTCGAACACGAACTATGGACTCTCAGAATGGTTGGTACCGACATCGCAACTTATACCAACCGATTCTGCGATCTGGCAATCCTTTGCCCAGATATGATTGCTCTCGAGAGCAAGAAAATAGAAAGATACATCTGGGGACTGACGCCCCAAATACGATCAAGCGTGTTAGCTTCCAAACCTGACACCTTTGAAAGTGCTAAGGAACTGGCACAATCTCTGATTGACTACGGAGGTCATCAGAACTCAACCGTTTCTGCACCAGAACCACAGAAAGGAAACAACAACAACAACAACAACAACAACAATAGGAAGAGAGTATGGAACAAAGGGAAGGGTGGGTCTTCCCAAGAATCCGCAAAGAAACAACTGGTTTCAATGAATGCTGCCACTGTACCTACTACAGTCCCTACAAATCCCTACCCCACAAAGCCTTATGTGGGTAACCTTCCAAAGTGCACCAAATGCACTTACCACCACCATGGACCTTGTCGGGAAATGCAGTACGCCAACTGCAACAGGAAGGGACACACAGCCCGTTTCTGCAAGGACCCCGCAAAACCGATCACTCAAATTCCCAGTGCGGGTGTAGGCCAGACTTGCTACAGTTGTGGTGAGGTGGGCCACTACAAGAGGAACTGCCCTCAGGCAGCAGGCACCAGCGGTGTGGTACGAGTTTTGGCGATAGGCCACAACGAAGCTGTAGCTGACCCAACGGTAGTTGCTGGTACGTTCCTTCTCGATAAGTCGTATGCATGCATATTATTCGATAGTGGAGCAGAGAGAAGCTTCGTGAGTCAAAACTTTATTCATTTACTTAAACCTAAACCTAGCAAGTTAGAAAAATCATTCACTGTAGAGATGGCCAATGGAAAAACCGAAAACACTAACTGCATATACATGGGTTGTACGTTAACTTTAGACGGCCATTCTTTTCCAATCAATCTCATGTCGGTCCAAATTAAAAGTTTCGACGTCATAGTCGGCATGGATTGGTTGAATCTTCTTCGCGCCGACATCATGTGCTTTGAGAATGCAGTCCGTCTTAATCTCCCTAACAACGAAACATTAGTTATCTACGGCGACAAATCAAGTACAAACCTTCGCATCATTTCGTGCATCCAAGCTCGAAAGTGCTTGCAGAAGGATTGTCGAGCATTCCTAGCGCACATCGTTGATACAAGTCAAGAACTGAAGGACATCAAGAACATTTCCGTAGTACGCGACTTTCCTGATATATTTCCAGAAGAACTACCAAGATTACCACCACAACGCCAGGTCGAATTCAGAATCGACTTAGTTCCAGGGGCTACCCCAGTAGCGAAGTCACCTTATCGTCTCGCACCAGCTGAGATGCAAGAACTTTCCAGTCAACTTAATGAACTCCTTCAAAAAGGATTCATAAGACCAAGTTTCTCACCTTGGGGAGCACCGGTCCTGTTTGTAAAGAAGAAGGATGGATCGTTTCGTATGTGCATCGACTACAGAGAGCTGAACAAACTTACTGTCAAGAACCGTTATCCTCTACCCCATATTGACGACCTATTCGATCAACTTCAAGGAGCAAACTACTTCTCAAATATAGATCTACGATCCGGATATCACCAATTACGAGTTCTAGAGGGGGATATTCCAAAGACAGCTTTCCGAACTCGTTATGAACACTACGAATTTGTAGTGATGCCGTTCGGATTAACCAATGCACCAGCAGTATTTATGGACCTAATGAATAGGGTATGCTGTCCTTACTTGGAACGGTTCGTCATCGTCTTTATCGATGATATACTTGTCTACTCCCGAAGTGAGGAAGAGCATAGTCAGCACCTACGAGAAGTCCTAGAAACACTGCGAACGGAGAAACTCTATGCGAAGTTCTCTAAATGCGAATTTTCGATTCGAAGAGTCGAATTTTTAGGCCACATTGTTAGCGAGAAAGGTATACACGTGGACCCCTCCAAAATTAAGGCCATTGAGAACTGGTCGACACCAAAGACACCTACAGAAATTCGTTAATTTCTAGGTCTCGCTGGCTACTATCGCAGATTCATAAAGAACTTCTCTAGCATTGCGAAACCTCTTACTACATTAACCCAGAAAGGCGTGGCCTTTGACTGGGAAGCGAAACAAGAGAAGGCATTCCAGACGCTAAAACAGGCCTTGTGCACCGCACCAATACTATCCCTCCCCGAAGGGATAGAAGACTTCGTAGTGTATTGTGATGCGTCAAATCAAGGACTAGGTTGTGTTCATATGCAGAGAGGGAAGGTTATTGCTTATGCCTCCCGACAGCTTAAGACACACGAAGTGAACTATACGACACACGATCTTGAGTTATGAGCAGTGGTATTTGCTCTGAAGATCTGGAGACACTACTTATACGGAACAAAGAGTACTATTTTCACTGATCACAAGAGCCTTCAACACATTTTCGATCAGAAGGAACTCAACATGCGACAACGACGATGGGTTGAGTTACTAAACGACTACGAATGCGAAATTCGTTATCATCCTGGCAAGGCCAACATGGTAGCTGACGCCCTCAGTCGAAAGGAATACACTGGTCGGAGGGTCAAATCTCTGACTATGACTATCCATTCCCACTTATCCACACAAATTAAGGAGGCACAAATGGAAGCTTTGCAACCTGAAAATGTGGCGGGTGAATCCCTGCGGGGAATGGAAAAGAATCTAGAAGTCAAGGGTGGCGGAGCCTACTATCTCATGGACCGAATATGGACCCCGAAACATGGTGGTTTCAGAAACGTAGTCATGACCGAAGCACACAACTCCCGATATTCCGTTCACCCAGGTTCAGATAAAATGTATCTGGATCTTAAGAAACTGTACTGGTGGCCTAACATGAAAGCAGAAATTGCTACCTTCATAAGTAAATGCCTTACTTGCGCTAAGGTTAAGGTCGAGTATCAAAAACCGTCAGGATTACTACAACAACCGGAGATACCAGAATGGAAATGGGAGCGGATTACTATGGACTTCATAACCAAGTTACCCAAGACGACGAGTGGACTCGATACCATATGGGTCATTGTCGACAGATTGACCAAATCCGCGCATTTCCTACCCATCCAGGAGACTGACAAAATGGAAAAGCTTACAAGGACTTACTTAAGGGAAGTAGTGCGATTGCATGGTGTTCCGATATCCATTATCTCCGATAGAGATAGTAGATTCACTTCAAGATTCTGGCAGTCACTACAAAGTTCCCTGGAGACTAGGCTAGAGATGAGTACAGCCTACCACACACAAACAGACGGGCAAAGTGAGAGAACGATACAAACTTTAGAAGATATGCTGAGAGCCTGTGTGATTGACTTTGGAAAGGCATGGGATATCCATTTACCCCTTGTCGAATTTTCATACAACAATAGTTATCATACAAGCATAAAGGCTGCTCCGTTTGAAGCCCTCTATGGTCGAAAGTGCAGATCCCCTCTGTGCTGGACTGAAGTTGGCGATACCCATTTAACTAAAGGAAGAGTTCGTAAAAACACTCTCACCGGTCCGGAAATCATACGAGAAACGACAGAGAAGATCGTTCAGATTCGTGAACGATTGAAAGCCTCTAGAGACCGACAGAAAAGCTACGCTGACCAAAGGAGGAAACCTTTGGAATTCCAGGTAGGAGACCACGTTTTATTAAAGGTCTCACCGTGGAAGGGTTTAATACACTTTGGAAAGCATGGGAAACTAAATCCAAGATACATAGGGCCTTTCGAGATTATTGCCAGAATCGGCCCTGTGGCTTACAAGCTTAACCTACCGCGTGAACTTAGTAACATACATCCAACCTTCCACGTCTCAAACTTGAAAAAGTGTCTGTCCGATGAGAATCTTGTTATTCCACTCGACGAGATCGAGATCAACGAGAGCCTCAACTTTGTGGAAGAACCAGTAGAAATCATGGACCGAGAGCTCAAGCAAACAAAACAAAGTCGCATACCCATCGTGAAGGTTCGCTGGAACGCCAAGCGGGGACCTGAATTCACATGGGAACGCGAAGATCAGATGAAACAAAAGTACTCTCATCTTTTTCATGTTCACTAGTATCTTTACTACTTTAAATTTCGGGACGAAATTCCCTCTAACGGGGGGATGATGTGACAACCGATATTTCAACTCTTTGTAATGGCCTAATAAGTCAAATATTGTAACCACTTTTGAGTTTAAGAAATTAACTTTGATAATAAAATGTCCAAAAAGTTTCTATTTAACTACCTACTATGTTTAATATCATTAAAACCGGGATCGTACGTAAAAAGAATGCCCAAATCCGGCTTCGTATATTGAAGTTAAGATTTTTCCAAGTTCGGCTTAGCAGCAGACAGCTAAAAACTCGAATTGGAGATCGAGCGACTTTTGGCAGGAATGACCTAAACGAGAATCGAAGGTCTCGACAATGGTATTTCAGCGGTGAAACGTCTGGCAAAAACCGACGTCAGATAAAGAAGTTATGAATTTTTAAAGAAATTCCTTAATCACGTCATTTAATAAATAATAAATAAAAATAATTTCGGAATTTGCCAACGGAGTCTAAACGAAAGTTGTCGAGCGTAGTCTCACCTACGCGTGGATATAAAGACCATCGAAAACGGAGTTCGCATGAAGAAGATATGATTTTTTGAAGTTTATTAAATAATTTATATATATATTTAAATCAAAATTCTAGTAATATCCGAAGGAGGAGTCAGTGTCCTCATCCGGGTTACGCGCTGCGTAGCCTCGTACGCCCTGCGTACCCGAAGGCCTTGGTCTCGGTCCGTCCACGTCGCCCCTATTCGAACCTACCCGATCCATCCCATCCGAGCTCCGGGGCAGTCGAGGACTCGCTCATGCATGACGCACGGGTACGCGCTGCGTACGCCCGTATGCCCCGCGTACCGAGGCCTCTCAGCCCCTATAAATAGAGGTGCGAGGGTTCCGGAAAAATCACCCCATTTCTCTCATTTCTCTCACGATCTTGCCTCGTTTTCCGTGCCCGCACTACCCCGAAGCTCTGGTCTTTTTGCTCAAATCCCGAGGGTCGATTTTACTCCCGAGATTCCCGAGAATCCCGAGAAAAATCCGTTTCCCAAGACGAAACTCTGCCTAGTTTTCCATCTCGCTATCTTAAAACTTTCAAGTGAGTTCATACCCCTTAATTAACTTTTTCTAAATATTCTAAATGCTTTTATATGCTTTCTAAGGGGGGAAATACAAGTAAAACACACGACTACTATCGGGTGTAATATATAAAGATTTTTATACACTTTTATTAAGTAGAATCATATGTGATTCATAAACTTTATAGGGAACTCTTGTATACAAAATATATTACAATGGAATCCTATCTTTAATAATATAAATTGTTGTAATGCATGTATAAACTAAACATTTTCTTAGATTATATGTATACTTGCCTACCTTAGGCTCTGCAAAAATCTATACAGTTATAAAATGTGATTTCTTTTCTAGGCTTTTTCTAAACAAACAAGTCACACTTTTTAGAAAACTATTATAGGTATAGTTTTACGAGGATATTGCTAACTTTTACATACTAGAAACATGATTTTCAAGAAGTCACTTTCATATACAAGAACAAACGAACATTTTAACACGTAAATATGTTTTTATACCACGGTTTTGTGAGACATAAACTTCACGTACGTTCGAGTACACATTTCAAGTACTATATTATATACCAGAATCCCTTGGAGGGGGAGCATGGTGTTTGTGTATAGATCTATACGGGCTTGACAACCCGCGCCCTGACTTTTAGCTACAGTCCACCATTTGGGGTGACAAATGTCATAACATTCCAACGCCTGAAGAACGTTGTGTATAGGCATTCTGAGTCAATAGTATGGTTCTAAAACTCACATGGGGTCTTAAAAATGCTTTGATTTACAAGGTTTTCAAACACATTGGTTATTTCACACTTACATACTTTTTAGAAACAAACATTGGTCTTGAGAGAAGGCTACTTTTATACTAGTAGAAAATATAGGATTTTCTAAACACAAACAAACAAGGACAAAACATTTCATTTCATACAAACATTGTCATTTAAATACTTATGAAACTCACCGGCTTAAATGCTGATCTACTCTTTCAAAATTTCTTGTATGTCCCAGGAAATCAGTAATTTCAGGTATCATTATGCTTTTGATGAAGGGATGTTGCGGCGCCAATTTAATCTCATATTTGACATCATATTGTAATTGGTTTTGAACATGTAACTTTTGACAAATGTAAACTTTCAATTATATATGTGATGGTTGTATTGCTTTCTTTACTATGTATTCATTTGTTATGTTACCACATGAAGTCATCCGCCCCTGAACGTTTCCGCCGTTCAGGTTTGGGGGTGTGACAGGAGTCTTGATTTCTCTGTCTTCACAAAACCTGGTCGTCGTACCTGTCTATTTGCGACCTGAGAATACAAGTTATTTTGAAAGCGAGTATCAGCCAAAAAGCTGGTGAATTCATAAGTATTAATGTGTCTTTGATTTTTAAAATTTGTAATGAAAGACTTGAAATCGTTTTGAAAGAATGTTCGTATAAGTATGAAAATGTTGTAAGTAATTGAAAGCGTTTGAAAAACCCTAGAAATCCCTATGATTCCTATTAGTATAGATGAACTCTTCTACCAAGACCTAACTGTTTTGAAAGTAGCCTTCTACCAAGACCCTACTGTTTTGAAAGTCGCCTTCTACCAAGACCTAACTATTTTGAAAGTAGCCTTCTACCAAGACCCAACTGTTTTGAAAATAGCCTTCTACCAAGACCCGACTGTTTTGACAATAGCCTTCTACCAAGACCCGGCTATTTTGAAAGTAGCCTTCTACCAAGACCCGACTGTTTTGAAAGTAGTCTTCTACCAAGACCCGACTATTTTGGAAGTAGCCTTCTACCAAGACCCGACTGTATGACTATTATTATTAATATAAGAAATTGTATCCTTTGGTACTAGGATACACAATTATAATTCACCTCATCGGTTATGTGAATGACTCACAAGATAAAGGTAATAATATAAATAACTTAAGTATTATCCTTTTGTACTAGGATAACTAACAGTGTTAACTGAAGACATCCGTGGATGTACATTTACCTCTGTAGCTAACACCTGTGTGTAGGAATAGTTAGTCCCTTAAATTATACCTATAATGGTATCAACCGTAGACATCCGTAGATGTGCATTTACCTATGTAGCTAACAAGGTTTTAGGAATGGTTAGTCCCGCAAAGTATCCTTTGGTACTAGGATATTAAGTCCAATCTATCTCATCGATTATGTGAATGTATCACAAAATAAAGATAAGAAGGAGAATTATATAACAGTATTTACACATATAATATGTAATAGTAACTCATCATATAGTATCTACGTAAAAGTATCCATGTAAAAGTATTCATGTAAACGTACTCATGTAACCATATCTATGTAAACGTACTTATGTAAGCGTATCTATGTAAACATACTCATGTAAGCGTATATATGTAAATGTACTAATTTAAGTGTATCTATGTAAATGTACTCATGTAAGCGTATCTATGTATATGTACTCATGTAAGTGTATCTATGGAAAGCCTCATGAATGAACTGGATCTTGTGTGACTCCTTGTACTTGGAATGGTAAGTAGTATCTCCTAACTATACCTATAATAGTTATTAATGGTGTACATGTATAAGCGAAAGTATACCTTTGCTACCCAAAGGTACTGAACTAACTAGAGGAACTTTTATGTCTATAAATGTATACATGATATATAACTATACATATCTAGGCATGTATTTGACAATATAAAAGCATAAAATAAGTTTTGTAAAACCTTTGAAAGTTTAATACTAAGAAACGATGACTTGATGTCGGTTTATAAAATGATTTGAAAGTATTTTGTCTGATAAGACAGTTTAAGTATAAGGAAACCTTTGTTCAAAACACATTTATAACAGAGTTTGAAAGGAAACATACAGTATGTAACACAGTTTAATAAAGAGTTTTGTAAAACAGTTTGAACAGTAAGAAAACTATTGATTTGGTAGTTATTAATCACATGTGATTGATATAATAACTATAAGTATTCAACTTGTATCTGTTGGATTAATGTCTAAGTCCATAACTATATTTGGTATGTACTTGACCCGACCCGGCATGGTCCATTTGGGTTGCACTTCACCGGCACAATTTATATGGATAATCTTTTGAGAATAGTATATTTATGATTAATATTAATATATTATAAGTTCTAATATATTAATATGGAATCATATTATTTAATTAGTATTGATCAAGAATTAATTTAGAATTAATTAAGTGATCAAAATGAACTAATTAAATATGGACTCTTATATATATTGAATGGGCCAAGTTCATTTAGGTTGGGCTAAGCATTCATGGATAGTCCATGGAGTATTTAACCCATGGATCATATAAAATGAAAGGTCATCGATTTACCCCTAGTCTCCATACTATATAAAGATGTCATTGGTTGGTGAAATTGGCACTAGTGTGGTACACTAAGAAGGGCTAGCCGATTTTACTAGATAGAACCAAGTATTCATATTCTCTAAAGTCTTCCAAGGTGTCTTGGTGATTTGTGATTCCAATTGAGGCTTCCACACTATTGGGGCTAAGCTCTTAAAGCTTGAAGACATCAAGCTACATCAAAAGGTATGTCATCTAACTAGAACTTTGTAGTATAAGAACTTCATAATATGATAGTTAGGATTAAAGCCTTGGAAAGTTCTTATTTGCATGTATAATAGAGAAAACATAGATCCAAGGTTTATAGGGTTGCATGTACACCATAGGAGTGTTAGAATGCTCAAAACCTAACAGTGGTATCAGAGCCTAGGCTTGTTTTCAATTATACGTGATGCAAATTGCTGAAAAATGCTGAAAAACTCGATTTTCTGGCTTTCTGGGCACTGGACTCGCTGAGTCCACTGATGAACTCGCCTAGTAGGTTCATTTACTCGCCGAGTAGGAGCCCCAGACAGCATATTTTCGAGTTTTTTGGCTGGAATTGGACCAGGAACATTACCCTAAGATGTTTTTGGACTTATAAACTTGTTTTTGATGTGGTAATGTTCATGCTAATCCAATTTCAAAGATAATTATCAATATATTCATGTTTTGTATTAGTTTAAGTGTTATGCTAATTACATGGAAAAAGTTGATTGAATTATCTTGTTCATATGAGGTGCTTAAATTAATAGATAAGTTAATTGAATAGTTGTTTTCAATTCATTTTAATCTAAGAGATGATTCTAAAATGTGTTTGTGTAACTTGTGCTCAAGTTACATGAAAAGTCATATTTAAGTTTCATAAAACTCATAAAAGTTGGCAATGGTTGCAAAAGATGAAGAGTCTTGTCCTTCAGTTATGGAGGTTCAAGAGTCACTTCATTCAGTAATAAAATATGTAACCTTAATTAATTCCATAAGTTATAAAATAAAGAAAAGTTAATTCTTTTATTAGTTTAAAGTCTTCCATAACATGTCCTCAAGTTATGGAACTTGAAGAGTTTTTGGATTAAAACTACTTTAAACACATAAGTTATGGAATAGGAAAAGTTTTCAAAGTTACAAAACTTGCCCTCAAGTTTTGGAATTTGAAAAGTTTTCTCTTATGAATACTTTAATTCCAAGTTAGCCCTTAGAATTTTAAATGTTAAAATTCAACCCTTATAATTTATAATATTATAAGTTAATAATATTTATATATATGTATAAGAGTAAAGTCAGTCTTACCGTTAGTAGGCCTCATTCACAAAGCCGGCCTATAAGGGGGGTATAAGGTTACTGCCTATAAAATGGCAGTTTAATGGGTGTTCACTCTCATCCACCGCTTCCTTGACCGGTGGAGGGTCGTTAGCCGAACGGGTTTGATAGGACTATAATTCTTCCTTCATTAAAAGTATTAATTATAAATACTAAGTAACTAAACTCTTAATAATACCCAATCTTAGTTACTTAGGAAAATGTGAATAAGGTGCTAATCCATGAAATTACACTTTGCACTTTATTTAAGTCGGTTAGTGGAGCGTGTGTGGTTAACCGGCACACTAACTCGTATTTAACAAGGTAGGCATAGGGTAACTTAATGTTTATCATAGTATCGATGGAGCGTGTGTGGTTAACCGGCACATCGATTGAGGGTTAAACACTTAAGGGTACCAAGTAATTTGCATGGTTACTTCACACCTTGTTTTGTGATCCTTGGCATCCCAGTTATAAAACCTGAAGGGCACACTCGAGATTGAAACATGCCATTGAACAGTTCAATGAATCTCAACAGATCTAGGAGTTTCAAATCCAATTAAAAACCTAATTATACATTTCGTTTATCTTGGTGGATATTGGTGAATCGTCATTCACCTACCTTCAAATATTTTATAGCTTCGATTACGGCATCCCTCTTCTAAGTTATAAAATAGTTTGTTGGGTCCTAGCCTTAATATTTCATATTGGGTGTCATATTAAGGACTTTAGATCAACTATCTTGAATATCTCCCAAAACATGTCTGGTTTAGACATTTATGATCTTCCCAAATCTCTTGAAACAAGCTTTCCTAAATGAAGATGATATCCCTTGGAAATCATACTTCTTTCACCTCCTTCAATTATTCTCCCTAACCCACAAGTTCTTGAAAATTTTAAGGTCGCTCAAGCCCTATTGGCAAGTAAAGGTCTATGTGTGGTCACATTTTGGAGATGTAGTCACATATTGACAAGCCGGGAGAGTTGGGTGTCAAAGTCTTGAGAAAGTTGGTGGTTCAATCACTTTCTAAGTCACATAGTGAGTTCCTTTGGGACACCTATGAAATAGACAATGACAAGACCCTTAATGATCTTATCTATTTGCTAAGATCAACTTTCTAAAAACTTGATGGACATTGACAATAATGACACAGGAAATCCACAAAAGCATTCTCTTCCCAATGGAAAGGGATAGGCCATAGTCAACTCAGTTGACCAAATGGTAAAGAGAAAAGCTAAGTCTGTGATAGTCCCGTGTACCATTACCAAAGGGTTCATATGTTTATATTGCCAAAGAAAGGGGCATTGGTTGTGAAGCTGCCAAATTTACCTAAGGATGTTAAAGTCAATAAGTTTGACTCTACTTCAGGTAAAGTCCACTATCTAACTCTGTTAAGTTTCTATTCTGAGATTCTTGATACTTGATGTGACTGGGTCACATGTTGATGTTTTAAGAATCAAAGAAAAGTGAAGAAACTTAAAGAAATAATATGTTGAATCTGATCGCATAGATGGATTTCTATCGCGTAGTTTGAAGATCGGATTCTTGAGCTACTTCTTAGGAGTTATGAGATATTGCTTAGGAATAGATAAAAACAAGTTTTCATATGGATTGTAAGGACAAGTTCTTCCGCAAATTTTTTTTTAAATAAAAGGAAAATTTTAATTTTATTTATTTTAAAATATCCTTACAATGGCGTCTGTGGAAATTTTTTGTTGCTTATAAGATTCCATTAAGAGCAAGAGTGGAAATATGAAATTAATTCTTTCATTTGTGGTAATGTCTACATTTACCAAATAAGGAAAGATTCACATCACCCAAGTTTCAATTGGACCGGAACTTGGAATCATGCAAGTTGTATAGCATGATGAATGAGAACTTTCAAGTATTGGAAAATTAAGACTAATTACTTGATCACATGGATGTGTGAGTCAAATGAAGGACTAAGGGATCGAGTACACATTCTTGTGCACTGGTCAAGTCCACCACAAAAGATCGATAATATTATTCGTCATAATTTACTAAAGCTTAGTAAATATGGTTATACTTACTGGCCAAAGTATAATTTTGAAACATTGGAAAAGTTTCAATGTAAGGTAGAGCGAATAAGAAGAATCAAATTAGGCAGAAGGATAAAAGTTTCTCAAATCTGAAAAGATGGGAGAATACTTTAGTATCAGTTTTTGTGATCATCTTAATGATTAAGAAAGCATAGCACAATTAGTTCTCTAACGAAATCTTAGTGCATTCTTATGACTAAGAAGAGGGATCTTGAATTGTTGAAATGGTTAAATCAAGAAGATGAGTCATACTTTGTTCCAATACAAGTCTTAGAGTCATACTCCAAGATTGTAACTTGAGTGACATGTCTTAAAGAAGGTTTAAAACACTTGTTAAATGTAAGAGTAAAAGTTTTCTACTCTTGTACATTTGAAATTGGTAAGTTGTGATGTTTTGGATAAAACAAAGACCAACTTAGGCCAATTTTGTGAAGTGTTTGTCTTGATTAGAATCCACACTATCTCTAGAATAACTGACAAGAAAGTCTTATATGTCAAGAGGACCGTGGGAGTCTTAAAAGTCTTGAAAGTCTCAAGAACTAATCAAGAATAAAACCTGAAGTTCTTCACTAGCACACGACTCGAGGTTCATAACCTATCGTGTTGACATATTCTGTGCCCATTTGAACTAAAGTTGGCTTTGCATATGAGTTCTTAGAGTTCTTAATTGGTTGCACAACAACTTGGAAGCAATGGCAGGCCCTTGAGCTGCCAGGTGGCAAGAAATTAAGATTGAGTTCAATCCATATGAGTTTGGATTTGTCATTATCCTTGTCTTGTGAATATGGTTATGAAAATTCACATGGATAAGAACACATACACCAGCAAATCTAAGTGTCATAAGGTTTCTCTCCGATTCATGAAAATGATGGTGAGGAAACACTTTCACTAAGTAGATGTTAGCTAGATAGCAATTGTGATATTTGCATTCTCAAAGTAGTTAGTGGAGCGTGTGTGGTTTACCGACACACTAACATGGACTTGTGAGAAGTGGCAAAAAGGCCTAACCATTATGATTACGGCATCCCTCTTCATAATTGTTTAGATACACAAGTGTGCTATCTAAGGGAAGGTGTATGATTTTGATAAAGTTTTATCAAAGCAATCTAGTATCAGAAATCTGAACTTTGGTAAGAAAGTCAGCTAATTTCTGAGTACATGTCAAAGCTAGTGGGAGCATAAGTGTTATGCTAATAATCATCATGTTAGTGGGAGCATGATAATTATGATAAAGTATTGCAAGTTAGCAATGTTAATTATAGAAAACAAAAGGTTTCAATTGGGAAAGAGTTGTTTTGCTATAATTAAGGGAGAGGAAATTATACTTCATCTCAAATCTATAAGCTTAGATCGTGAGGTTTTAATCATTTAGTCAAGGATATGTATATGAATTTCATGTTGGAATGGCTCAACATAAAGAAATTATGTATATGAGTCCATTATTAGCGTTCTAAAATTCGATTATGATGACCGCATCCCTTTTCATAATACGAATTATGAGAACTTGGCAAATAGAAATGGAAATGTTATAGCAAAACACTGGTTCAGTCTTTATGTGAGACATCATGAATCGTGTCCCATATGCTTCAGATATAGGATCGATTACATGTGCTATATTCATCCTTTCTAAAATTTTCCAAATGCCTGAGGCATTAAGAAGGGAAAAGGTCTAGAATTGGATATGACTAAAAGGATTAAACAATTGTCGAGGACAATCTAAGGTTTACCAAAGATTGGTTGCTCAAGGACAGTTGGAAGTATAGTGATAATTCTGGAAGGACCATATTGACATAATCTGTAAGGAGGAAACTCTTGTTCAGAAGTGATAGTCAAAATGGAATATGGAAATGGTTCAAAGTTAGAAATTATTCAATCTGTGTAAGATTAGGAAACTTAATGCAAGAAGGATGTTTCCAAGGAGCTGATCTCCTTTGGAATACTCTGTAAAGATTGTTGTCAAGTCTTTCTGACTTTGTGCATAATCATTACAAGAGGATCAATGCATATAAGTTTAGAATCTAACAGATTTCAGTAAATGGCATGAATTTGGAATTCTTGCATTTGCAATAAGGATTTGGGTCTGTGAAAAGAGAATCATTGAAGTTATGTTCCATTGATCTAGTTCACAAAGTAAAGATCATAGACAAACATAGTATACATACTTGGTGTGTGGCATGACTAGTGTTTAGAAAACATAGTGTACATGCTTGGAGCATGGGACAACTATTGTTTTAAATTCAAGAATAAAGTTGATAGCTGAAACAGTATATAATGAATAATGTGTAATCATATGGTGATAAATAAAAGGTGTTTTATTTATATTCATAAGTTCTGAGACCATATTGGATTCGATTATTATTGTGTTTCATTTTTCATGTTTTGACTTCCAGAATAAACTAGGTTATTCCTCCAGAATGACTAAGTTATTCAAACCATCCACAGTCGGTCATATGTTGGAAGTAGATATGAATTAAGACTGTCATGGGTTAGCTTGTAGATGTCTAAGGTGTTGGACAAAGGGCTACAACACTCAGGAGTGCTCATAAGTTCTGAGTATTGGATTCAACCCGTGCTCATTGGAATCACTTCATGGATTTTATCACGGGTGATCATGAGATGATAATATCTTATATTCTTCAAACCTAGAGATATGAGTTGTTACTATGAATTGGTTGTACATTGATTGCACGAAAATGCATTCGGTAACTCGGTGTTATAAAACATGCCTTTGTGTATGATTCAACAAGTAGTAGAACAAGCCATATGAGTCGAAGTTTATCAATTCCTTTTACCTTCGGGATAAAAGCGATATTTGTGGGCCCCTCGATGATTTAATGATGACACATGTGAGTGCTTGGCCAAGCCAGGACTGATTTGATTTGTTCAATCAGTCAGTCGTCATGAATCGGAAATCGGGAAACAACAAATGGACAGAGAGAATAATTATAATCCATGTCTCAGTCCATATGATATCTGGAATGCAGGAATATATGATCCCTTATCTAATGGACAAGTTTGTTGACAAGATCAGAGTTTGACAGCGGCTTTAAGAGCTACGATTGCCAGTTAGGTTTTGAAGTCATACTCAATAATAGTTTTAGACTTATCCAAGTAGGAGACTGTTGGATTAATGTCTAAGTCCATAACTATATTTGGTATGTACTTGACCTGACCCGGCATGGTCCATTTGGGTTGCACTTCACCGGCACAATTTATATGGATAATCTTTTGAAAATAGTATATTTATGATTAATATTAATATATTATAAGTTCTAATATATTAATATGGAATCATATTATTTAATTAGTATTGATCAAGAATTAATTTAGAATTAATTAAGTGATCAAAATGAACTAATTAAATATGGACTCTTATATATATGGAATGGGCCAAGTTCATTTAGGTTGGGCTAAGCTTTCATGGATAGTCCATGGAGTATTTAACCCATGGATCATATGAAATGAAAGGTCATGGATTTACCCCTAGGCTGCATACTATATAAAGATGTCATTGGTTGGTGAAATTGGCACTAGTGTGGTACACTAAGAAGGACTAGCCGATTTTACTAGATAGAACCAAGTATTCATATTCTCTAAAGTCTTCCAAGGTGTCTTGGTGATTTGTGATTCCACTTGAGGCTTCCACACTATTGGGGCTAGGCTCTTAAAGCTTGAAGACATCAAGCTACATCAAAAGGTATGTCATCTAACTAGAACTTTGTAGTATAAGAACTTCATAATATGCTAGTTAGGATTAAAGCCTTGGAAAGTTCTTATTTGCAAGTATAATAGAGAAAACATAGATCCAAGGTTTATAGGGTTGCATGTACACCATAGGAGTGTTAGAATGCTCAAAACCTAACAGTATCCCCCCCATAAAAGCATTTAAAAACATTTAGACCATTGATTATGGGGTATGAACTCAGCTGTAGGTGGTGGTTTGGATGTATTGACTGCCATAGGATGCTAAGTGCCAAGTGAAGACTTGTACACACACAAGGATCCTAGTTAACATATATTAGTACATATATGTATCCAATTATTCTTTAAACAACTAATTAACAAAGTTAAGACATCTTAGGACATGATAAGCACTTTATATAAGTGTTATAAGTGCTAAGGAGTGCATCTAAGTGTTGTAGGACAAGGGCATTGAGTTTAGGGTTCAAAATAACCCCTTTCATGACTTTACTCCCTAAAGACAATAACCCATTGAGTTTACGGTCGTAAACCCTTGAGTTTACGACCATAAGATCATAAACATTTGACCATTTGTTGATTTGAAGCATTCCTACTTCATGTTTAAGCCTTAGGAAGTGTTTGTGGGATCAATACACTCCTAAATGGAGTTTACGGTCCATGGACCGTTTCTCCATGTCTTTGCTGCCGTAAACTCCTATGGACTATGGTATTTTGATGTTTTCAAGTCTTAAACACTTCAAGGCAAAAGTCTAGGCTAGTTTCTAGGCATAAGGAAGGAATATGGTGTATTATAACACACTTTGGGGTGTTTATGGTTTTGGGAGATCCCCAAACCATAAACACATATAAATGGGGTATCTTGGTGATTTTTATATGCTAAACACATTTAGGGAAGGTTCCATACTCGTTTCTAAGCATAAGGACAGAGTTGGGAGCACTTTGGCACCCAAATTAGGGTTTATGGTCCAAGAAGATCTTGGGCCGTAAACTCCTTTTTCTTATGATTCATGAGTGTTTTCAATGATATATAAGCATGTAATACACTTTAATACACTCTGGGGTTGAAGTACTTACAATTTGGGACAAAAGATTGAAGATCCTTGGGAGAGAATCGGGCTTTTCTCTAGTTGAAATGGAAGAAATGAACTAAAAATGGCTATGTGCCCTTTATATAGTCCATGGAGTTTTTGGTCCAAAAATATCATTTGAGCCGTAAACTCCAAACTCTTGGAGTTTTGAAACTTTTAAGATGCACAAAATACTCTAGGGCATCCTCTCTCCTGTTATCTCCTAAAGTGTTAATCCTAATATGCTCAAACTTATTCAAAAAGCTTGAAATTTAGCAGGAGCGGATCTGACTTCTATTGAAGCGAAGGGTTGTACAGAATAGAAAATTTCGGGTTGTCACACCAGCTACGAGTGCATTGTAGCAATTGACAAGCCCTATAGCAAGAGCGAGATTTTCATC
This sequence comes from Lactuca sativa, assembly GCF_002870075.4. Classification (NCBI taxonomy): domain Eukaryota; kingdom Viridiplantae; phylum Streptophyta; class Magnoliopsida; order Asterales; family Asteraceae; genus Lactuca; species Lactuca sativa. Next base: position 241,135,503 of record NC_056623.2, on the reverse strand, counting down.
GCCCTCCTTTCCTTTTGAAGAAGAAGCCACATTGGAGGAGGAAGCAACTTGAGTAGCCACGAACAATTGGTTCTGAGAGAGAGGCATGGCTGATGTAAAGGAAGCTGATGGAGTGGGGAAGGACTGAACCTAAGCTTCCTGAGTAGCAAATGATTGATCTGCAGAAGGAAAAGTGAGAGATGAAAGAGCATTTTTAGAAGAAATTCCATGGTTCGCAGCTGAGTATGAGTTCATATTGTTGATCTCTCGTTGCTTGTCATCAATATCACAGGCCTTGATGACAGCCATCACTTCAGCAAGAGAGAGCCGGTTGAGATCCTTAGTCTTCTTCATGACAGCTAAATTCATGTCCCAAGACTTTGGAAGAGCATTCAGTAGCTTCTTTTTTATCTCATACTTTGTGTAGAAAATATCGGCTACGGTCATTTCAGTGTTGAGAGATGTCAACCGCTGCAGCTGTGCTTCAAGACTTTCTCCAGGAACGTAGTTGAACATATTGAAATGTTTTCGCAACATATCTTGGCGACTCTCCCTCATATCTTCGTTCCCTACATAGACCTCGATTAGGTCTTGCCATAAAGCCTTAGCAGAATTTTACTCCCTGAAACCTTGAGCAATGTCTGGAGATAGTGCCATGGTCAAGGTGGCCAAAGCTTTTTCTTGCTCTTCAACCTTCTTAAAGTCTTCATCAGTGTAGTTTTCCATCTTCTTGTCAACCACTTGCCCTGCAACAGTAGTGGTTATTCTGACAGGATCTTTTATTATGCTTCTCCAGATTTTGAAGTCCTTCATTTTTATGTACTGCTCAATTCTATACTTCCATTCTGGGAAACCTTCAGCAGATAAGAGTCTAGGAATTCAGGTGGTTGTGCTCATAATTGAATCCAGCTCATGGTGGTTTGTTTGACTTTGAGAATCTATTATTATTATTTAATTAATATGAAACATAAATTAAATTATTTACGATTAAATTAAGCTTCTGGTCAAATACAGGTGAGAACCCTTTTGTAGAAATCACCAACTTTAGTCACAAACAGGTGAGAACTCGGTCCAAAATCGATTGTAGAGTGCCTTTGATGTTGGTTTCGCTCTGATACCAATTGTGAGGTCCTGAAAGGATCTTACCAGTGATCAAACAGCAATAACAATCAAACAATCAAATAAGAATGAGTAGAATATAGAATCAAACAAGCTTTCACATGCTTTTCTATTAGAATCACGTCTAGTACAACTTGCAGTTTACAAGAGCTGAGAATACCGAGGCATCAACAAAAAAATCAGAAAATTTTAACCTTATCATATTTCCTCATGATAGAAAGCCAATTGATTCATGATACCGTTAAACGATCAGATGCATCCTCTTTGAATTAGTTAAGAAGATATAGAAATGAGGGGAAAGATGAAGGAAGTTGGTGTAAGAAGAGAAAGCGGATTTTTCCTTCTTGAACAAAATTGGACATCAATTCAACAACTTAAAGCTAAGGTCTATCTCTTAAACCCTAGATCATTCCAATTAGAAGATTTCCTACAAACCCTTTACATTTAGTAAATCTTAAGCCCTGCTACTTCAAGATCTTGGCAAGTTAAACGATATCATTTAAGGTGAGAAAATAAAATGGAAGAAAGAAAACAACTGTTTACATGATCAACGAGAATCAATTTGCACATCAATATCTTTGAAGCCATAAAACATAAAAGAACCCTGACCTTGAAGAAGAAGACGAGAAGTAATTTGGTGAGGAAGAAGTGGCATTGTTGTTATTATTAGGATAGAAAGGTGATAGGGAGGTAGACGATGATGGAGAAGATGCAGCAGATGTAGGCGTTGTTGTGGTGATGTCTGATTCATCAAAAGCCCTAGTTCTTCTGTCAATCATCTATTTTGTGAAAGAAGATATTACCATTGCAAATGCGTTATGTTTGATTAGGGTTTATACAGAGAAGGAAGTGAAAATCGATCATAGAGGAACGGATTTGCAGAGAGAATGAAGTTGATATGGCGGGTGTAGAGAGTACAGAGGAAGAGAAAGGCGGGTGTTCAAAATTTTGGGGGGTTTTGTTTTCCCCCTTACCTATAAGGAGTCATGCGCGTTTACTAAAAATTATAAAGTGACATTTGTAGACGATACGCCTTTAATGATAGGTGCCCTCCGTGTTTTTTTTATTGGACATTAATTTTAGGGCGCGCAAAAATGCATGTCCATACACTTCTACAGGTTGTTACCACTAAGCTACATACTCAATACCAGGAGATAGATCTAACAGATCACTACAGCATATCAATATAATCTATACCACAAAACGGACTAACATATCACTACATCATTGCAGTATTGTCAATACAATAGCACATGTCTAGCAGATCCCTTAGGCATTCCTCTACTACAAGAAAACCAAAACTAGTGGGTCGGCATTAGTGCCTTCCACCCACGGGTATAGTGAGGCAAAACTCACCTCAATATGCGCGTAGATAACCACTGTAGAAACGAAGAACTCTACTAGCTTCAACTCACTTCCAATCACCTACAAGAAGATAGTTTAGTCAATACCCAATCATAGATCATAGTCACTTGCAACAGTGACCACCTCACATGAAATGACGATAAGGGTTTCACATAAAATGACGATTACGGTTAGTAAGAAAACTTAACCCATTAAAGGAATTAATCACTTAAGGGTATGACTGATTACAGTTTGACTTAGTCATTCTCTGGTGAAATTATAATCCATTCAACAGCCCATATACGTGCCCGGTCATTGTCCAAATAGATCTCCTTGACTCTAGGGTTTTTCACATAAAAACATAACTAGGGTTAGTGTTCCACACTTAAACCCTTAAGGGCTTAATCCGTTAATTCCAATATTGCATTAAGAAAATTGTAGAGAATTATTAAGCATTATTTTATGTTTAATTAATAGTTTTAACGCAGTTCCTGACCAACTTCAAAACTAGGTTTCTTGACATTAGGGTTTTCTAAACCCTAATTAGGTTTTCCAACTCCTTAACTTAGATGATTAGCGAATTATATAAATATATATATATATATATATATATATATATATATATATATATAATAAATCGGGCACCACCAACTGCCACCTTGGGCAGTGGTGGTCGGTGACGGCCCGCGACGGCAGCCACCCGCACACGGTGGCGGTGCGAGTGATAAATCAACAATCCAAGCACACACAATATGGTGGCAGATGGCGGCAGCCACCACCTCACGGTGGTGGTGGTGGTGGGTTTTCTTCAACTTCTTGCCAAGAAAGGAACATACAACCTTACACCTTAAAAAAACCACACACACAAACACCAAATCACACACATAAAGCCACCACTCACGATGGCTGGTGGTGACAGAAAGAGCAACATGGGCGACAACCAACATGTTAGGCTGCCATGGTGGTCCTTTACGATCTCCAACCAACCCAAAAAGCACACACACGCCCACTACACTGATGGGTTTTAGACATAAGATCTTTCCAATATGCACATACAACCCTATAGCTTGGATCTAGGTTTCTCTAATTGAACATGCAATATATCCAAGAATTTCATGGCTAGATCTAATGTAAACTAACAATCAAAACATATGAAAACAGATCTAGAGTAATACCTTGACTTACTTGCATGAAAACCTTCTTCTTCTTGGAGATTAGAGTCACAACTATCACTCCTCTAATGGCTTACAAACACCAACTAGCAAGAAGATGATTTGAGAGAGTTAAGGAAGAGGGAAATCGGCTCTTGGGTTACTCCAATAAAAAGGTTGGCCGATTTCCACAACCCTAAGCGTCTATTTATACTGTGAGCTCCTAGGGTTTCACCCTAAAACCCTAATTGGATAACTTAGCCTCAAAGCAATCCAATATCCCTTCTAGATAAGGCCTTGGACGATTTCTAGGTGATCCACATCCCTAAAATCGTCCACCCCATATCCATAAGGATTCTTAGCTCAAAATACAACTATCACACATTTGACAGTTTATACCCCTTTCTTCAATTAATCTCTTTAAATCACCAAATTAATTCCTAATTAATTTATGACTTATATTAATCTAATAAAATTATTATTCCTTTAACATATTATTCTTATAATACATTAATAATAATATCTCTGCTCTCTATATAAATCACCTTGTCAAGTTGCTATGGTGAAAGCAACCCAAAAGGACCATGCACAATTGGGTCAAGTACTTACCAAATATAGTTACAGCCTTAGACACTAATCCAACAGTCTCCCACTTGGATAAGTCTAGTAACTATAAACGCAAACACAATCCGATTAGCAATCGTAGCTCTCAAAGGTGCTGTCAATTCTGATCTTATCAGTAACCTGTCCTTTAGATAAGGGATCGTACAGTCCTCTGTTTTGATATCGTGCAGACAATTTCATGAAACATTGTCATACTTATTGTCCAGCAACTATTTTCTCGATCCCTGATTTATTTGACATAGAACTTAACTGAACACATCAATTCAGTCATGACCGTGCCCGGCACATAAGTCAAATCAAATCATCGAGCGGCCGTGATATCGCTTTTACCCTCTTAGGATAAAACTAACAGATAAACTTCGACTTATATGTATTTACTTATCGACTAATCAACCTTACACAACAATGCGTTTTATGACATCAATTTACTGATGCGGTTTCGCATTATCAATGTACAACCAATTAGTAAATAGTAAACCATATATCTAGGTTTTAAGACCATATGATATTATCGTCTTGCGATCACCCCAAAGTGATTCCAGCAAGCGCAGGTTTATTCCAATGCTCAAAACTTGTTCATAAGCACTCATGAATGTTGCAGCAAACCTTTGTTATGTCTAATACCATTTAGACAATCTACACACCAATTCATGACAATCTTCATTCATACCTACTTCCAACATATGAACGATTGTGGACAGTTTCAATAATTCAATTATTCTTAATAAACTCAATTATTCTGGAAGTCAAAACATGCAAAGTGAAACAATAGCTAAACAATTAACATAAGATATTAACTTTTCTTATAAACAATAATCTTTTGTTTAATCATCAAATGTCAATTACATTTACCTATTACATGTTTCAAAAACTTTCTAATCTAAACTAATATCATCCTTCAGCCCAATACTCCTAGCATGCTGCAAGTGCTTAACCCTGCTCAGTCCCTTCGTAAGCGGATCTGCTGGGTTATCTTCTGATGATATCCTCTTAACCACGAGGTGTCCTTCTTCTACTCGATGTCTAATAAAGTGATATTTTCTGTCGATATGCCAAGATCTACCATTATCCCTCGGTTCCTTGGTCAAGGAAACCGCTCCTTCATTATCACATAAAATTTCCATGGGATTCTTTATAGTAGGCACAACTCCAAGATCGCCAATGAAGTTCTTCAACCATATTGCCTCCTTTGACGCTTCACTCGCTATAATGTACTCTGATTCACATGTTGAATCAGCTACAGTTTCCTGTTTGGAACTTTTCCAAGTTACTGCTCCTCCATTAAGGGTAAAGACTCATCCCGACTGCGAACGGTAGTTGTCCCTGTCGGTTTGGAAACTGGCGTCACTATACCCTCGCACCTTTAAGTCGTCACTCCCTCCGAGGACTAGAAACCATTCCTTGGTCCTCCGAAGGTACTTAAGGATGTTCATGACCGCAATCCAATGCGCTCTTCCAGGATTCCCTTGATATATACTGACCATGCTCAAAGCAAAGGCCACATCAGGACGAGTACAAGTCATAGCATACATGATTGAGTCAACTGCGGAAGCGTAAGGTACTCAGCTCATCTCAGCTATCTTGGCTTCGGTACTCAGACTTTGAGTCTTACTCAACTTTGTATTACTTTGTATCGGTAGTTCTCCCTTCTTCGAGTTCTCCATACTACAACGTTTTAGTACTTTATCTAAGTAAGTATTCTGACTAAGTCCTATTAGTCTCTTACTTCTTTCTCTCACTATCCTTATTCCCAAAATATAGGAAGCCTCTCCGAGGTCCTTCATAGCGAAGCACTTCCCGAGCCATGACTTTACCTCCTGCAGAGTCGGGATGTCGTTTCCTATGAGCAGTATGTCATCGACATACAAAACGAGAAAGCTAACTATGCTCCCACTGGCTTTAACATATACACATGATTCATCTTCGCTTCGTACAAATCCAAACTCTTTGACTTTCTCATCAAAGCAAAGATTCAATCTGCGAGATGCTTGCTTAAGTCCATAAATGGACTTCTCAAGCTTTCACACTCTATTTGGATGCTTCGGATCGACAAAACCCTCTGGCTGAGCCATGTAAACATCCTCAGCCAACTTCCCCTTAAAGAAAGCGGTCTTGACATCCATTTTCCATATCTCATAATCATGAAATGCGACAATGGCTAGCATTACCCTAATAGAATTTATCTTAGCAACTGGTGAGAAGGTCTCATCATAGTCAACTCCAGGAGTTTGAGTAAAGCCCTTCGCCACCAGTCGTGCCTTATACATGTGCACATTCCCATCCACGTCGGTCTTCTTCTTGAAGATCCATTTTCACCCAACCGTCTTACGTCCGGGCACATTGTCAACCAAATTCCAAACTTGGTTGTCATACATGGACTGAATCTCGCTGTCCATCGCCTCTTTCCTTTTTGCAGACTCCGGGCCTGCCATGGCTTCCTTATAGCAATTAGGTTTAGCTAGATTTATTAGTGTACTATCATTAATATACGTGTCCCTTTCGGTAGTAATATGAAAACCATACAAATGGGGTTGAACTCTAACTCTTTCGGAACGTCTAAGAGGTAAGGACTCGTCAATTGGTTCAACCGGAGTTTCCTCATCGAGTTAAGAGCCAGCGGTAGAGGTTCCTTCATCACTCGACTCTTGAATCTCTTCAAGATTGATCTGCCTCCCACTGTCTCCTTGGTTTATGAGTTCTCGTTCTCGAAAAACCCCTCTTCTTGCTACGAAGACAGCATTGTCACTCGATCTATAGAAGAGATATCCAAAGGATTTCTGCGGGTAGCCGATGAAAATACATCGCTCCTTACGAGGTTCGAGCTTGTCATGAGTTTCTCGTCTTACGAAAACTTCACAACCCCAAACCTTGATATGTGCCAACGAGGGAGCTTTCCTTGTCCACATCTCGTGAGGTGTTTTGGCAACCTTCTTTGTAGGGACTCAGTTAAGGATATGGGCGGCAGTCTCTAAGGCATACCCCCAAAATGAGATAGGTAGTGAAGCACGACTCATCATAGAATGAACCATGTCTAACAAGGTCTGATTGCGCCTTTCTGCCACACCATTTAACTGCAGTGTCCTAGGTGGCGTAAATTGCAAAACTATTCCGCATTCCTTGAGATAGTCGTGGAATTCAAGACTTAGGTACTCTCCTCCTCGATCGGATCGAAGCATCTTGATCTTCCTGCCCAATTGATTTTCCACTTCATTCTTGAACTCTTTGAACTTTTCAAATGTTTCAGACTTGTGCTTGATCAAGTAAATATACCCATATCTACTATAATCATCGGTGAAAGTCATGTAGAATCGGTTTCCATCCTTTGTGGTGGATCTAAAGGGCCCACATACATCGGTATGTATGAGATCCAATAAACCCTCACCCCTCTCACAAGTGCCAGTGAAGGGTGACTTGGTCATCTTTCCAAGTAAACAAGATTCGCACGTGTCATCTTCCCTAAGGTCGAATGACTCCAACACTCCATCCTTTTGGAGTTGGGCTATGCGTTTCTTGTTGACATGTCCAAGATGAAAATGCCACAAAGATGCTTTATCCACACTATTGGAAGAATCCATACACAACACATCATTTCCTAGGTTATCTACAACCATAACAGTTTCATAAATTCCATTACAAGGCATTGCTTTAAAGTATAAAACACTATTTAGATAAGCATAAATAGAACCATTCATATTATCAAACGAGTATCTAAATCCTTGTCTAAACAAACCATGAAATGAAATGATGTTTCTTGCCATATCTGGTGAATAGCAACAATTATTTAAATCTAAACCTAATCCATTACTAAGCACTAAAGAATACACTCCAATCTTGGTGACAGACGACGATCTTCTGTTTCCCATGATTAGATTTATTCTTCCTTGCTCCACATCTATATCTCTTCTTAGTCCCTGCAAATCAGAACAAATGTGGTAACCACATCCTGTATCAAGGACCCAAGAAATAGTATGAGATGAATTATTAGATTTAATTGTGTATATACCTGCAAAAGATGGCTTGATCTTTCCATCCTTGATGGCTTGCAGATATTTTGGGCAGCTTCTCTTCCAATGCCCTATTTTGTGGCAATGATGGCACTCTGCCTCCTTCGGGTTAGGGTTGGGCTTAGCAGGATCAACCTTGGTCCCACTAGAAGAGGAACCATCTTGGGACTTTCCCTTGCGGTGGCTCTTTGACGAAGCTTTCCTCTTCTTGCCCCTTCCCTGCCCAATAGCCAAAACAGGAGCAGCGGTTGGTGCGGGAGTTGGTGCAACAGACTTGTCATTTAGGTTGCTCTCAGCAGTCCTTAGGAGTCCTCGGAGTTTGCTTAGGGTGACCTCTTCCTTGTTCATGTGGTAGGTCATCCTAAATTGGTTGTATCATGAAGGCAAGGAGTGAAGAACAATGTTGATGGCCAAATCGTCCCCAAAGTTAACATTTAACTTGCGAAGACGATCAACATATCTTTGCACCTTTTGCAAGTTCACGATTAACGATTCTCTACTTCCCATCTTGGCGGTGATCATGTTGGTGATGATCTCGTAGCGCTCTTGCCTCGCGCTTTGGTGGTACCTCTCCATCAAGTCTTGATGCATTTCATAGGGATACATGTCCACATAGGAATTTTGGAATTCTTGGTTCATAGTGGCTATCATGATGCAATGGACTTTCGTTGCATCACGTTCGTGTGTCTCAAAGACAGCCATCTCTTCGGGAGTAGCGATTTCCGGGTTGACCTTCTCGAGCTTTTCGTCGAGGACATACTCTTTGTCCTCGTAGCGTGCAATGGTGCGAATGTATCTTATCCATTCGCTAAAGTTCGTACCATCGAAGGTCACCTTTTGGCAAAGACTCATTAACATGAATGAGTTAACAGCAGCGTTGTTTGCGTTCGACATCTATAATTAGAAAGGACAAAGTTTGATTAGAATTGGATCCCTAATTAAACACCCAAAATGAAAATTAGGGCTAGGACCCAACAAGATTATTTACATATTAGAAAAGGGATGTCATAATCCAACATGCAAATAATTTGGAGGTAAGTGAATGACTATTCACTAATTCTTCACCTTGAAAACATAACCTTAAGTTTTTATTGAGAATTCCTAGATTTTCTTTGAGATTCATTGAACCTTTCAATGGCATGTTTAAATCTCGATATGCCCCACTAGTTTGTGACTGGGATACCGAGGATCACAAAGCGGGTGTGAATAACCATGCAAATCTACACGGTGCCTTCATTGTTACAATCACCCATTCGATGTGTCGGTAAACCACACACGCTCCATCGAACTATGATTGTAACGACCAAAAATTTCAACCAATTTAAAATTTTCAAAAACAACTCGATTCCGTTAAAGTTATTACAAAAAGGTTTTCATTACAGTTTATTTTAAGTATTCCCAGAATCTCATCACATCATAAACACGAGGAGCGGTACGATCACGCCTTCGCCTTGCCACGGTCTCCTGAAGAACCTGAAAAACATAAAACCACAACTGTAAGCCCGAAAGCTTAGTGAGATATCCCCAAAATACCAGCCACATATACCATACACGCATAACATGCCATAACATATCCGATCACAGAACAGCCATGCACTTCGGGTCTACTGTGGGACTGGTCCGCCGCACCGGCCAATAGTCCACCTGGTCCACCCTCTGAGTCTAGCCATAAACCTCGAGTCTGCAGTGTGATTGGTCCGCCACCTGGTCCACTCTTCGAATCTATCTACATACAACGAGTTTGCAGTGTGATTGGTCCGCCCGCACCGGGCCTTCAATCCACCTGGTCCACTCTCTGAGTCTACAGTATGAATGGTCCGCCCGCATCGGGCCTTCAGTCGGCCTGGTCCACTCTCCGAGCCTCAGCACGTCTGGATCGCCCTCTTGGGGCCTACAGCCTATCCGGGTCGCTCGCTGGGCCTTCGGGACAACCGGTCTGCCCTGGGTATCTTTGCCTACAGCACAAAGCAGGACCCGCCTCAACCCAACTCCAGTCCAAACAACCATGTGCACATAAACATACAAACATATAACAATTCACAGTCAACAAGCCGATCAAACAGATCACATAGCATATCACCATCCTAACTAGGATACCGACCTAACCGGTCACTAGCATAGCATCACCCTACATCTCAGGATACCGATCTCAACCAAGTCTCTAACATATACCATCCTAGCTACCAGGATGCAACATATCAAAGCAATAACATACAACAAATACCCGGATCTCAATCCGATAAAGGGCCGGCCTTGGTGCCTTAGACCCTGTTGATATAGTGAGGATAACTCACCTCGAAATTGCCGGCTGAAAGGATAAGATCCCGCTACTCCAAACTCCGACACGAACTCCTCCACTGAACAACAAGAAAGCACGGAACTCATTTAAATACCCATAATTACCAAAATACCCCTGGAAGACAACTGGTCAACCCTCGGTCAAAGTCAACCCCTGTCTAACTCTACTCGCCGAGTCAACCCGATGACTCGCCGAGTCCCCATGCTCAGAACTTCCCTCAATCCGCGACCTAACTCGCCGAGTCACTCCGAGACTCGCCGAGTCCAACAACTCTGAGTCCACTCGCCCACAACTCACCGAGTCATCCCTTGACTCGCCGATTCTCGACTCAACCAGAAAATATTGGGACTCTTCGACAAGACTCGTCGAGTCCAAGAACAGACTCGCCGAGTCTAAGGCTATCTTCAACCTACTCGCCGAGTCGTTCATACAACTCACCGAGTTCCAAGCCATCTTCATCCAACTCGCCGAGTTGTTCTTCCAACTCGTCGAGTTCCAGCTCATCTTCAAGCAACTCGTCGAGTCTACCCATGTGACTCGCCGAGTACCACCGGTTTGAATCCATACAAAAGCACTCCAGGCCATGCAATTGATCCACAACATAGATCTAGCCTCCTACAACCCATCCATCATGTAAAGTGGCAAACTTTATGTGAATCCAAAGAGATCTATGCATTTTCACTCTAGGGTTTGGGTTTGGGACAAGATGGCTCCATCAACCACTCACAAACAGGGACTTTCCTGCACTATAGACCTTCTCCCTTCCATATCTGAGGTAGCAACCACAGATCTTACCTCCAAACCCCAAAACATCCCAAGATAAGCTCCCCACAAACCCCAAAATGATGAATCCATAAGAGTAACAGCCCAAGGACGAGATATTTGATGGGTTTAATGCATAAGAAACATTCCTATGTGCTCATACAAACCCTAATGCTTGGATCTAGGTTTCACTATTGAACATGCTTTGATTCCAAGACTTACAAACCCTAATCTAGCATATAAACAACTGAAATAACATATAGAATCAGATCTAGATGTTTACCTCTTCAATGATTGACTTGGATCTTGTATATCTTCTTCTTTTGAGCCTAGAGTCACAAATGTAACTCCTCTAATGGTTCACAAACCCCACAAGCAAGAAGGCAATATGAGAGAGGGAGAGGGAGGCTAGAATTCGGCCTAGTGTACTCTTAGAATCAAGTGGTAGCCGAATTCATGCCCTAAGGGTCATATTTATAGTTGCAGATTACTAGGGTTTCACTCTAAACCCTAATGGACAGCTTAACCACAAAGCAGCCCATATTGGACGAAAATATGATGATTACCCATCATAATTTCGTTCCTCCTTAAGCCCATTAGGTTTCCTTAACCTAAAACTCAACTATCACACATTTGACAGTTTATACCCCTTTATTAAATTAATCTCTTTTGACCACTAAATTAATTCTTAATTAATTTATGACCAATACTAATTAAATAAATATGATTTCTCCTTTAATATATTATTCTTATAATATATTAATAAATCATAATACTCTCTCTTTCTCCTTAAATTACCTTGTCAAGTTGCTCTGGAGAAGGCAACCCAAAAGGACCATGCACAACCGGGTCAAGTACATACCAAATATAGTTACGGGCTTAGACACTATTCCAACAGTCTCCCACTTGGATAAGTCTAGTAACTATATCTCACATATGACTTCAGAATCCGATTAGCAATCATAGCTCTTATACTTCGCTGTCAACTCTGATCAACTTGTCCTTTAGATAAGGGATCGTATAATCCTCTGTTCTGGATATTATGCTAACAATGCTTATTGTCCAGCAGTAGTTCCTTGATTTCCGATTTGTTTGACATAGAATTTAGTTGAACACATCAACTTCATTCTGACCGGGCCCGGCACATAAGTCAAAACAAATCATCAAGTGGCCAATATATCACTTTTATCCTCATAGAATAAAAGGAACAGATCAACTTCGACTCATATGCATCTATCATTTGCTAATGGATCATACACAATAATGTGTTTTATAACATCAAGTTACTGATGCGTTTACACATTATCAATGTATAACCAACCAGCAAACAACAACCATATCTCTAAGTTTTAAGACTATATGATGTTATCACTTTGTGATCACTTAAGATAAGACACCACTAAGTGATACAGCAAACTCGGGTTTAATCCAATGCTCAACTCATATTCACAAGCACTCATGAACTTTGCAGCAAGCCTTTGTTATGTCCAAAACCTTTCAGACAATCTACAAACAATTCATGACAGTCTTAATTCATATCTACTTCCAAAATATGAACGACTGTGGACCTTTTTGAACAATCATATCATTCAGGAAGTCAAAACACGCAAAAAATGGAAACAATAGATAAATAACCAACATGAGATAGTAACTTTACTCATAAATAATACAATTTCATTTATTCATCAAATGTCAAGTACAAACTATCTATTACACATTTCCTATCTAATCCAAACTTTTATCATCCTTCAGCCCAATGCTCTTAGCGTGCTGCAAGTGTTTGACCCTACTCAGTCCCTTCGTAAGGGGATCTGCTGGGTTCTCTTCTGATGATACCCTCTTCACAATGAGGAGTCCCTCTTCTACCCGATGTCTGATAAAATGGTATTTTCTGTCAATATGTCGAGATCTGCCATGATCTCTCGGTTCCTTGGTCAAAGCAACTGCACCTTCATTATCACAGAAAATTTCCATCGGCTCTTTTATGGATGGCACAACTCCAAGGTCTCCAATGAAGTTCTTCAACTATATAGCCTCCTTTGACGCTTCGCTCGCCGCAATATACTCTGATTCGCACGTTGAATCAGCTACGGTCTCTTGCTTGGAACTTTTCCAAGTCACTGCTCCTCCATTTAGGGTAAAGACCCAGCCCGACTGCGATCGAAAGTTATCCCGATCCGTCTAAAAACTGGCGTCACTGTACCCTCGTACCCTTAAGTCATCACTCCCACCGAGGACTAGAAACCATTCCTTGGTCCTCCGAAGGTACTTAAGAATATTCTTAACTGCAATCCAATGAGCTCTACCAGGGTTCCCTTGATATCTGCTGACCATGCTCAAGGCGAAGGCCACATCAGGGCGAGTGCAAGTCATAGCGTACATGATAGAGCCTACTGCGGAAGCGTAAGGTACTCGACTCATATCAGCTATCTCTGTCTCTGTACTCGGGCACTGAGTCTTACTCAGCTTGGTATTGCTTTGGATTGGAAACTCCCCTTTCTTGGAATTTTACATACTAAAACACTTTAGTACCTTTTCCAAGTATGTATCCTGACTGAGTCCTATCAGTCTCTTTTCCCTATTTCTAACTATTCTTATTCCCAGAATATAAGCAGCCTCTCCGAGGTCCTTCATAGCGAAACATTTCCCAAGCCAGGACTTGACCTCCTGCAAGGTTGGGATATCGTTTCCTATGAGTAGTATGTCGTCGACATACAATACGAGGAAGCTTACTATACTCCCACTGGCTTTGACATACACACAAGATTCATCTTCGCTTCGCAGAAAGCCAAACTCTTTGACCTTCTCATCAAAACAAAGATTCCACCTGCGAGATGCTTGTTTCAATCCATAAATGGATTTCTCAAGCTTGCATACTCTATTTGGATGCTTCGCATCGACAAAACCCTCTGGCTGATTCATGTAGACATCCTCAGCCAACTTTCCATTAAGGAAAGCGGTTTTCACGTCCATCTGCCATATTTCATAATCATGAAACGCAGCTATGGAAAGCATCACCCTAATAGACTTTATCTTCGCAACTGGCGAGAAGGTCTCATCATAGTCAACTCCGGGAGTTTGAGTAAAGCCCTTCGCAACCAATCGCGCTTTATAAGTATGCACTTTCCCATCCATGTCCGTCTTCTTCCTGAAGATCCACTTGCACCCGACTGTCTTACGACCCGGTACATTATCAACCAAATTCCAAACTTGGTTGTCGTACATGGACTGAATCTCGCTGTCCATAGCCTCTTTCCATTTTGCAGACTCTGGGCCTGCCATGGCTTCCTTATAGCTGCTAGGTTCATCCAAATTTACTAGTGTACTATCACTAATAAATGTATCCCCTTCAGTAGTGATATGAAAACCATAAAACTGGGGTGGAAAACTAGCCCTAGTGGAACGTCAAAGAGGTAGGGACTCGTCAATAGGTTCAACAGGAGTTTCCTCCTCAAGTTGAGTGCCAGTGTCCGAGGTTCCTTCATCGCTTTGATCTTGAATCTCTTCAAGTTCAATTTGCCTCCCACTGTCTTCTTGGCTTATTAATTCCCTTTCTCGGAAAACCCCTCTTCTAGCAACGAAGACAACATTGTCACTCGGTCTATAGAAAAGGTAGCCAAAAGACTTCTGCGGATAGCCAATGAAATAACACTTCTCACTACGAGGTTCTAGTTTGTCGTGAGTCTCTCGTCTTACGAAAGCCTCGCAACCCCAATCCTTGATATGTGCCAACGAGGGAGCCTTCCCTGTCCACATCTCGTGAGGAGTCTTGGAAACCTTCTTAGTGGGAACTAAGTTAAGTATGTGGGCGGCAGTCTCTAAGGCATACCCCCAGAAAGCTATTGGTAACGAAGTCCGACTCATCATAGAACGAACCATGTCCAACAAAGTCCGATTACGTCTCTCAGCCACACCATTCAATTGTGGCGTTCTCGGAGGCGTCAATTGCGAAACGATTCCGCATTCTTTTAGATAGTCGTGAAACTCAAGACTTAGGTACTCTCCTCCTCGGTCTGACCGAAGCATCTTGATTTTCCTGCCCAGCTGATTCTCCACTTCATTCTTAAACTCTTTGAACTTTTCAAAGGTTTCCGACTTTTGCTTGATCAAGTAGATATATCCATATCTGCTATAATCATCTGTAAAAGTCACGTAGAGGCGGCAAGCATCCCTTGTGGTGGATCTAAAGGGCCCACACACATCGGTGTGTATGAGATCCAATAAACCCTGACCCCTTTCACAAGTGCCAGTAAAGGGTGACTTGGTCATCTTCCCAACTAAACAAGACTCACACGTGTCATCGTCCCTAAGGTCGAATGACTCCAACACTCCATCCTTTTGGAGTTGGGCTATGCGTTTCTTGTTGACATGGCCAAGGCGACAATGCCACAAGCATGCTTTGTCTAGACTAGTAGACGAATCAATATTCAAAACATTATTTCCAAAATTATCAACAATCATCACAGATTCATAAATCCCATTACAAGGTAATGCATTGAAATAAAAGACACCATTCAAATAAACATTAATAGAACCATTATTATTATCAAATGAATATCTGAAACCTTGTCTAAACAACCCGTGAAAAGAAATAATGTTTCTTGCCATATCTGGCGAATAACAGCAATTCTCTAAATCTATTCCTAACCCATTACTCAACACTAAAGAATAAACACCGACTTTGGTTACAGGCAAAGATCTTCTGTTTCCCATAATCAGGTTCATCTTCCCATGCTCCATCTCCCTACTTCTTTTTAGGCCCTGCAAATCAGAACAAATGTGGTAACCACATCCTGTATCAAGCACCCATGAAGTAGCAAATGATGAGTTATTAGATTTAATAGAATACATACCTGCAAATGTGGGCTTGATCTTCCCATCTCTTATGTCCTGCAGATATTGAGGGCAGCTTCGCTTCCAGTGGCCCTTTTGGTGGCAATAGAAGCACTCTGCTTCTTTAGGATCGGAAGAGGGTTTAACGGAGCCAGCTTTGGTCCCACTTGAGGATGAACCATCACGGGGTTTCCCCTTATGGTGGCTCTTACATGGAGCCTTCCTCTTCTTGCCCTTTCCTTGACCTATTGCCATCACAGGAGCGGCCACAGCAGGGGACGATGCAACGGATTTGTCTTTGAGGTTGCTCTCAGCAGTCCTCAAAAGTCCTTGGAGCTTGCTCAAGGAGACCTCCTCTTTGTTCATATGGTAGGTCATCCTGAACTGATTGTAGCAGGAGGGCAAGGAGTGGAGGATTATGTCGATAGCCAAATCTTCATCAAACTTAACATTAAGTTTGAGAAGACGATCAACATACCTCTGCATTTTCTGCAAATGAGAGGTTAGGGATTCTCCACTCCCCATCTTAGCGGTGATCATGTTAGTAATGATCTCATAGCGCTCTTGCCTCGCGCTCTGGTGATACCTGTCCAGCAAATCCTGATGCATTTCATATGGATACATGTCCTCATAGGACTTTTGGAGTTCGAGGTTCATGGTGGCCAGCATGATGCAGTGAACTTTCGTGGCATCACGCTCGTGGGCCTCAAAGGCGGCCAATTCCTCAGGAGTAGCAACATCTGGGATGATCTTCTCAAGCTTCTCATCGAGGACATATTCTTTGTTCTCGTAGCGTGTGATCATGCGAATGTACCTCATCCACTCGTTGAAGTTTGAACCATCAAATGTCACTTTCTGACACAAGTTCATCAACGAGAATGACCCAGAAGCGTTGTTGTTGTTGTTGTTAGCAGACATCTGAAAAGAAAAGGAACAAAGTTTGATTAGAATTGAATCCCTAATTAAATACCCAAATGAGAAATTAGGGCTAGGATCCAACAACATTATTTACAACTTAGAAAGGGATGCCGTACTCTAAAAGTAAATAATTTGAAGGTAAGTGAATGACGATTCACTAATTCTCACCATGAAAACGAAAAAGCAATTTAGGTTTTAAATGTATTGAAAACTCCTAGATCTTTGAGATTCATTGAACTTTTCAATGGCATGTTTAAATCTCGATATGCATTTCAAATTTGCGACTGGGATGCCGAGGATCGCAAACAAATTTGTGAATAACCATGCGAATCAACGTGGTGCACCCAATGTCACTATCACCTAATCAATGTGCCGGTAAACCACACACGCTCCATTGATCTATGACCAACATCGAGTCACCCTTCGCTACCTATGTCATCCCCAAATTGATGTGCCGGTTAACCACACGCGCTCCATCAACGTTTGACAAGGGTACGAAGTGTAATTCCATGGATTGGCATCATTTTCACATTTTACCCTAAAGTAACTAGGAATGGGAATTTGCAAAAATCATGTAGTTACTTTGTATTCAACATTATACTTTTAATGAGTAGAGGGTTGCCCTATCCTACCCGTTCGGCTAACGACCCTCCACCAGTCAAGCAAGCGGTAGGTGTGAGTGTACACCCATTAAGCGCCATTTTATAGACAGCAACCTTATACCCACCTTATAGACCGGCTTCGTGAATGAGGCCTACTAACGGTAAGACTAGCATTTAAGTTATACATATATATATTAATTAAGCTTGTAATATATAATAGTATACGGTTGAATTTTAGACTTGTAAAATTCTAAGGGTTTGAAATTTAAATTATTCAAAATTAAACTTTTAATTACAAAATTCAAATTTCAAAATTTGAGGGCAAGTTTTGAACTTTTCAAAACATAAGGGATCAAATAACAAATAATTCAAATTAACCAATTAATTTCATAATTATATATTTGACCTAGTCTTAATTTTAGTCATTAGATAATTACCAAACAATTTTTAAATAATCCATATTTATCACATGAATAACTAATATTTAAAAAGATTTGAAATTATCTATTCTTTTGGCAAGGATAAACACTTAATATAGATAAAATTCGGATTTTACCTTCATAAAACAATTAAGCATCAAGTCCAAGTCAAAACAGCAGCCAAAAACCCGAAAAACCCTAATTCTGACGAACTGACTCGCCAAGTCAGGCCTGGACTCGCCGAGTAGGGGCCAACTCGCCGAGTCCAGGTAGTGACTCGCCGAGTTGAGTCGGGCAGGGACCAAAAAATCGTTTTCTCAGCAAATAAAGCAGTTAAGCATCACATACAACTGAAACCAATCAATGCTCTGATACCACTGATGGGTTTAATGCATAAGAAACATTCCTATGTGCTCATACAAACCCTAATGCTTGGATCTAGGTTTCACTATTGAACATGCTTTGATTCCAAGACTTACAAACCCTAATCTAGCATATAAACAACTGAAATAACATATAGAATCAGATCTAGATGCTTACCTCTTCAATGATTGACTTGGATCTTGTATATCTTCTTCTTTTGAGCCTAGAGTCACAAATGTAACTCCTCTAATGGTTCACAAACCCCACAAGCAAGAAGGCAATATGAGAGAGGGAGAGGGAGGCTAGAATTCGGCCTAGTGTACTCTTAGAATCAAGTGGTAGCCGAATTCATGCCCTAGGGGTCATATTTATAGTTGCAGATTACTAGGGTTTCACTCTAAACCCTAATGGACAGCTTAACCACAAAGCAGCCCATGGAACCTTCTGGAATAAGGCCCTTGGACAAAAATATGATGATTACCCATCATAATTTCGTTCCTCCTTAAGCCCATTAGGTTTCCTTAACCTAAAACTCAACTATCACACATTTGACAGTTTATACCCCTTTATTCAATTAATCTCTTTTGACCACTAAATTAATTCTTAATTAATTTATGACCAATACTAATTAAATAAATATGATTTCTCCTTTAATATATTATTCTTATAATATATTAATAAATCATAATACTCTCTCTTTCTCCTTAAATTACCTTGTCAAGTTGCTCTGGAGAAGGCAACCCAAAAGGACCATGCACAACCGGGTCAAGTACATACCAAATATAGTTACGGGCTTAGACACTATTCCAACAATATTACCTCAAAAGAACGCCCCAACTGTAATGGAACTCGAATCCAAGCAAAGCCCCTTGCTCCAAGCCTCCTACCCTTCAAGATTTCCTCAACAATTGCTTCTCAAAGCTTCCAAATGCAATATGATCATTCACACACGAAGGCTAAGGGTTTCTGGTCTTGAGGATGAGTAAAGAGGCTGAGGGATAGATGTTATGTTCTTTATACAGGGCTCAACCCTGAGAATTAGGGTTTTCTCCGCTCAGCGCCTACTCGCCGAGTCCATCTTACTGACTCGCCGAGTCGGTTACTTAAAACGCGACCAAGTCGCGACTCTACTCGCCGAGTCCACCCATGGACTCGCCGAGTCGCTCTTGATCATTTACTCTTTTAGCCCTTTAACTCTACCCTTGATATTTCGGGATGTTACAATTCTCCCCCACTTAAATTGGGCTTTGTCCTCGAAGCCTACGGCAACTCAACTCCAAAATACTCCCACGACGCGCCACCTGGCCCTAACCGGACCAGATTCCTCAAGGCATAACCATCGAACTCGAACTCGCTTCCTCTTTCCTTGCGGTGTCCTGACTACCGTCTCAAACCGGGAATTACCCAAGATGCATCACTGCACCAAATCACAACCATCACTCGACCCATATGAGCTAGAAAACCATGAACCATCGGATCCCCGATCCGAATCCCACTCTATTCAATCCATATTGACGGAAAGACCCATTCTTCAATCTCAGAGCAACTCCCACGACTTCTCCTCTTGCAATTACATACACATGCTGAACTAGCTCTAGCACCCTCAGGTTGGGAAACCCGATACACTGATGATATCCTCAAACATCCCCCAGGATGAACCACTAATACATACCTAATTCCCGATTAGAATCGCACCGAGAGCCCAAGACTCTCTCCCTGCATCCCTTCTGAGCCTCTTGGCTCTACACCTGTGGAATTCTCTCCACGCCCTCAGCAGACATCCTAAACCGGATGTGCTTCTATTCCACTGCCGTAAACATGCTGCTCAATAACCATACTCGAATTGCTATAATCATAACTCGGCTCTGCCGCTTTCACTTCCGTGAACTTGCACTCCCTCTCAGAGTTACACTCCTCTCTCATTCCTTACCAAGGAAATCCACTTGGCTTCCTTGTCACCACAACAAGTGCCATGGTGCTCACCGAACGCTGCACCACCCCTTTATAGCGTAACCGCTATCCATGCAACACACATGCTCTGAATCTGCTCGCAAGGACTCTCGAGTCCATGCACCATATCCACTAATCAAGATCAATACCCGGGGCCAGACCTCCTGATGCTAACACATCGCAACATACTCAATCCATCTCCTCAACCGAACTAGCAATACCTGCAGAGTCTTCAGCATGACTGGACCGCCTCACCAAGCCTTCAGCCAATCTGGACCACTCTCAGAACCTTCAGCCAATCTGGACCGTTCTCAGTGCCTTCAGTTTAGCTGGACCGTTCTCCGAGCCTTCGTCCTGACTGGTACGCCTACCGACCTTTAGTCTATCCGGACCGCTCAACTAACATTCATCATTCCGAGCTATCTCTCCAGGAAATCCTCCCATGCATACCATTCTAGCCTTCTAGGGGTTCTGAAATCTATCTTCATCACACATAATCGATCCCGGCCTGATCCCCAGGCCCTCCATAATCAAATGCCCTAGGTCTGTATCCCGCCCTGCATGCCCGACACTTGCTCCTACCAGCCTACACTCTGGACGGACGAAACACTGCTGAATCCCAACAGCTAAGCACCCTCAAATACTCATCGATCTCCCAGAGAATTTTCCAATTCTCCCCCACTTGTAGCACTGATTAACAACCACCGGTCGCCATCACCGACCTCCCAGAACAACTCTGCACAAAACCAACACTTACACGCGGACTGATTTACACAGGCATAAACAACCTTAACAAGATCCCACATCAACACTGATTAACCCGCTCGAAAGAAATTCAACCTGCATCTAACCACTCCTCAGAAAGCAGATGCTACCCGACCTTCAAACCAATGCCAGGTTTCCATTAATAACCCTCATGGATGATAACCAACGAAATTCCCAAAACAATAACCCATAACTAACCCAAGACCCTAAAAAACGACGAATACCGCATCGAAAATCACACAAAGATACCAACACATAAACGATACACCACAATAATCACAATATAACAAGATATCAAGGAAGAAACATACCCGCAGCTGCATCCGGCACTGCTCTGACCTCCTCTGCTGAAAGCTGGAAAGCACGACCCTGGGCCCTTGGGGGCTCCGCTCCACCCTAACCTCCACCTGTGATCCTCAAAGTGGCCGGTGCTGGAGCCTGCACCGGTCCTGCAGCAAGCTGTGGACAGTTGACCCTCAAATGTCCAACCTGATGACAATGGTAACAAATCGTCAAATCCCGAACCAGCGCTGACTGTCGACAATCCCTCGCATAGTGCCCCTCCTTTCCGCACTTGCGGCATGCACCACCGGACCTACAAACTCCGGTGTGACCCCTCCCACACTTCCCACAAGTTTGGCTGCTCGGATCCTGTACTCTAACATCAACGGCCTTGGACCGTTTCGGCGCCGGCTGCGACTGCACCGGAGCCTGCCTCAGCTCACGCAACTGCAACTCAATCTCTAACTCACGCCGCCTAGCGGCCTCCTGCAACTCCAACAAGGTCTCGCACCTCTGCGTAGACACAAACTGTCTGATGTCCCTCTTGAGCATGCTCAGATATCGAGACATCTGAGCCTGCTCCGAAGCAAACTCTAGGCAGAACATCGCTCTCTTAGTGAACATCCTGGTGATCTCAGTCACCGACTCCGAATCCTGCTTCAGCTCAAGGAACTCCTAAGCTAATCTCTCCCTCTCAACTCGAGGAACATAGCGAGTGCTGAACATCTCCTTGAACTGATCCCATGAAATCGCAGCCCTCTGCGCATCCGAATATGACCCCGTGGTCAATCTCCACCAATCCTTCGCCCCGAGTCTCAACAGGTTCAGAGCACACCTTACCCTCTGATCAGCAGGGCATGAACACGTGAAGAAACACCCCTCCACATCTGATAACCATCTCATAGCGACAATTGGGTCCTGAACTCCATCAAAGGTGGGAGCCTTCGTATTATCGAAGTCCCGATACTGAAAGCCCCGACCAACTCCTCCCCCTGCCGCAGCTACAGCCGCTATAGCCGCCGCGGCAGCCGTCTCTGTGAGAGCCGCATAGCGCTCATCAAAATACTCAACCATGGCGGTCTTGATCGACCCAAACAGTTCCGGCAACTCAGCCCGGAACAACTCAGCAATCTCATCACGCAGGATCTCACGAATCCTCTCATCCAACTCGCACGTGCTCATCTGACCGATAACCTCGGGCGGTACTGACCCGCCCGGAACTCCCTCTCCTGCTCCCGATCCTGACCCGGATCCACTCCCAGCATGCCTCGGAATCTCCATACTAAAAATCACCACAAAAATTCAAATACTTCCCACTATCCCGGGAACCAACTCTCTCTCAACCCACCCCTAGAGGTCATGGCTTCCCTGATACGCGTATGGGTCCTGTGCTTTCAGTAGTACGGGCCCATACTACCTTCCACACCTACCCATATTTGTATGAAGTACTACCACAACACCCTAGTGAAAACATGCATAACAACTCTCAACCCTCACCACTAGAGGAACACTGAAAATCTCCGACAAGGAAACCCTAGGCTACAGGCATCACAAATCAGGCAACATTATCATGAAATCCTGAAGATCCCTAGCCTAACACTAGCATGTTGTTCTATCAAAGCTCAAAAACAAATAACGTGCATGGTATTTTGGGGTTACTTACTGGCTCCGGCTGATCGTACCTCCGTGTCCTCCTTTACCCATTTTGAAAACCGTTTTAAACTCTCTTTTGAAAACTCTTCTCGATTTGAGACTGGAGTCACACGAGTGTTTCTCTAATTCACTCAAACCAAGGCTCTGATACCAACTTGTAACGACCAAAAATTTCAACCAATTTAAAATTTTCGAAAACAACTCAATTTCGTTAAAGTTATTACAAAAAGGTTTCATTACAGTTTATTTTAAGTATTCCCAGAATCTCATCACATCATAAACACGACGAGTGGTACGATCATGCCTTCTCCTTGCCACGGTCTCCTGAAGAACCTGAAAAACATAAAACCACAACTGTAAGCCCGAAAGCTTAGTGAGATATCCCCAAAATACCAGCCACATATACCATACACGCATAACATGCCATAACATATCTGATCACAGAACAGCCATGCACTTCGAGTCTACTGTGGGACTGGTCCGCCGCACCGGCCAACAGTCCACCTGCTCCACCCTCTGAGTCTAGCCATAAACCTCGAGTCTGCAGTGTGATTGGTCCGCCCTCACCGGGCCTTCAATCCACCTGGTCCACTCTCCGAATCTATCTACATACAACGAGTCTGCAGTGTGATTGGTCCGCCCGCACCGGGCCTTCAATCCACCTGGTCCACTCTCTGAGTTTACAGTATGACTGGTCCACCCGCACCGGGCCTTCAGTCGGCCTGGTCCACTCTCCGAGCCTCGGCACGTCTGGACCGCTCTCTTGGGGCCTACAGCCTATCCGGACCGCTCGCTGGGCCTTCGGGACAACCGGTCTGCCCTAAGTATCTTGGCCTACAGCACAAAGCAGGACCCGCCTCAACCCAACTCCAGTCCAAACAACCATGTGCACATAAACATACAAACATATAACAATTCACAGTCAACAAGCCGATCAAACAGATCACATAGCAAATCACCATCCTAACCAGGATACCGACCTAACCGGTCACTAGCATAGCATCACCCTACATCTCAGGATACCGATCTCAACCAAGTCTCTAACATATACCTGTTGGATATAGTGTCTAAGTCCATAACTATAATTGGTATGTACTTGACCCGACCCGGCATGGTCCATTTGGGTTGCACTTCACCCGAACAATTTATGGATAATATTTGAGAATAGTACAAGCTATGATTTATTAATATATTATAAGTTCTAATATATTAATATAAGATCATATTATTTAATTAGTAGTGATCTATAATTAATCTAGGATTAATTTAGTGATCAAAGATATTACTAATTAAATATGGGCTTCTATATTTATATAGTGTGGGCTTATGCTTATTTGGAATGGGCTAGGCTTGCATGGAGAAGTCCATGGATACTCCATGGAGCTTTAACCCATGGATCTCATGGAAATGAAGAGACATGGGTATTAGGGTTTACATGGATGTAACCCTAATCCACCACACTATATAAAGGAGGTCTTGGTTCTTGAAATCACACTAGTTGACACTTGTTGAGGTGAGGACAATTTCAAGATAGTAGTGACTATTCTCTCAAAGTTCCAAGTTTGTGGTGATTTGTGACTTTCGTTTGAGGCATCCACACTATTGGTGCTAGGCTCTAAAACTCCAAGCAATCAACATCAACTACAAGGTAAGTATGTCTTCTAGCTTTATTTGATTCATATTCTCCATGCCATGCTAGTTAGGATATAAACCTTGGAAAATAATTATTTGCATGTATCTTAGACAAACATAGATCCAAGGTTTATTAGGGTTGCCTGTACACTTAGGAAGTGTTAGAATGCTCAAAACCCATCAGTGGTATCAGAGCCAGGTTTTTTTGTTTGATACTTGTTGCAATATGCTTGAAAAAGTCGGAAAACTTGCTGTCTGACTGCTGGACTCGCCGAGTCCATGGATTAGAAACATTACCCTAAACTGTTTTGGTACTTGAAAACTTGTTTTAGATGGTGTAATGTCTTTTCTAACTCATTTACAACAACTAGTTATCAAAATTACAAAGATTAAGTGTGATTTTGATATATGAAAGTGTTCATGTTAATGATCTTGTTCTTATGATGTTTAGATGATCATAGGAATTATTTGTAACCTATGTGGTAGATTAATTCTTGATCATAATGTGATTTAACGGAGTCCATAACTTGTCCTCAAGTTATGGAAAACCAAAAGTCTCTTGGATTGAAAACCATTAAAAGAACACAAGAGTTAGAAAAGTGAAGAGTCTTCATTTTATTACTCTATTAAACTCATAAGTTACAAGAAATGAAAAGTTTTGAAAGTTTACAAAACATGCCCTCAAGTTTTGGAACAAGTAAAGTCAAGTTAAAACTTTAGTTCCAACCCTTAGAATTTTAGAAGTTAAAATTCAACCCTTATACTTATATTATTATGATTTAATAATTATATATATATATATATATATATATATATATATATATATATATATATATATATGTATGTATAAGAACAAAGTCGTCTTACCGCTAGTACGCCTCATTCACGAAGCCGGTCTATAAGGTGGGTATAAGGTTGTTGCCTATAAAATGGCAACTTAATGGGTGTCCACTCTCAGCCACCGCTTGCTTGACTGGTGGAGGGTCGTTAGCCGAACGGGTAAGACAAGGACTTATAAATTCTCATTTAAAGTATGATGAATATTATAAAGTAACTAAATGTTTTATTAAATTCCCAATCTTAGTTACTTTAGGAAAAATGTGAATAAGGTGCTAATCCATGAAATTACACTTTACACTTTGTTTAAGTCGTTGGTGGAGCGTGTGTGGTTAACCGGCACACTAACTTGGACTTAACAAGGTAGGTAAAGGGTGAATTAAGGTTTATTATAGTATCGATGGAGCGTGTGTGGTTTACCGGCACATCGATTGAGTGATAAACTTTAAGGGTACCAAGTGATTTGCGTGGTTACTTCACACCTCGTTTTGTGATCCTCGGCATCCCAGTCACAAAACTTGGAGGGCACACTCGAGATTGAAACCTGCCTTTGAAAAGTTCATTGAATCTCAAAGAATCTAGGAATTTCTAAGAACCAATCAAAAACCTAATATTTAAAATATTTCGGTTTTCGTGGTGGAAATTGTTGAATCGTCATTCACCTACCTTTCAAATATGGTATAGCTTAGATTACGGCATACCTCTTCTAAGTTATATTATATTGTGATTGGATCCTAGCCTTAATATTACATTTGGGTGTTTTATTAAGGACTCTCTTATATCTAAACTAATCTTGTTCTCTTCTTTTCAAATGTCTTCAAACAATGTTGCTTCTGGCTCTAACCCTAATAGCTCCTTTACCCTTATGAACTTGTGTGGGAAAGTTACCTTTGATGGATCCAACTTCAATGAGTGGATCAGAAACATCAGGATGATTACCCGCTACGAGGACAAAGAATATGTCCTTGACAAGGAGCTTAAGGAGATTGATGAGACCACTGCAACTCCTTAGGAGATCGCTGACTTTCGGGCACATGAAAGGGATGCTACGAAAGTGGCTTGCATCATGATGGCCACGATGACAGCGGAACTCCAAAAGTCTTATGAGGATTTCTACCCTTATGAAATGCACCAAGATTTGATGGAAAGATACCATCAAAGTGCACGACAAGAGAGGTATGAAATCATCTGCTCCATGATAACAGCCATGATGAAGGACGGGGAATCCGTCACGAGCCACATGCAGAAATGCAAAGGTATGTGGATCGCTTGTTGAAGCTTAATGTGAACTTCCCAGAGGATCTTGCAATAGATATCATTTTGCACTCCTTACCATCGTGCTATGATCAATTCCGCATGACATATCACATGAACAAGGAAGAAGTCACCCTCAGCAAACTTCAGGGACTTCTCAAGACCACAGAATCAGGTCTTAAGGGGAAGTCGGTTGTTAACACTCCTACTCAAAACTCTACTCCGGTTTTTGCAATTGGGAAAAGTCGATGGAGGAAGAGAAAGAGATCCTCGAAGGGTACCAAGGCTCGAACGCTTGATGGCTCTTCTTCAAGTGGAACCAAGAAAGGTTTCATCACTTCTTCTTCTGACCCAAAAGAGGCTGAATGCTTCTGTTGCCATGAAAAAGCTCATTAGAAGTGGAACTGCCCAAAGTACCAGCAGGATGTAAAGGATGGGAAAGTTAAACCCAACCATGCAGGTATTTACACTATCATTTCTAACAACTCACCCCATTCTAAATCTTGGGTCCTTGATACCGGGTGTGGTATTCATATTTGTTGTGACTTGCAGAGACTAAGAAGAAGTGAGGATGTGGAGCAAGGAAGAATAAACTTGATCATGGGGAATAGGAAAGCTTCACCTGTCACCAAGATTGGAGTTTATACTTTATCACTAAGTAGTCGGTTTAGTTTAGATTTGAATAAATGTTGTTACTCACCAGGAATGGCAAGAAATATTATTTCCTTTCATGCTTTGTACAAACAAGGGTTTACCTTTTCGTTTAATAATGAAGTTGGTTCTATTGATGCTTTCTTTAACAATGTTCTGTATTTCAAAGCATTACCTTGTGATGGTGTGTATGAAGCTGTATCTGTTGTAGATAAATTAGGAAATAATGTTTTGTGTATTGATTCTATTAATAATAATAACTTGGATAAAGCATCATTATGGCATTGTCGCCTTGGACATATAAGCAAGAAACGCATAGGCCAACTCCAAAAGGATGGAGTCCTGGAGTCATTTGACCTAAAGTCAGATTATAGTTGCGAATCATGCTTACCTGGAAAAATAACAAAGTCACCCTTCACAGGCTCGTGTGAGAGGGGTGAAGGTTTGTTGGACCTTGTACACACGGATGTGTGTGGACCATTCAAACATGCCACAAGGGATGCTAATCGTTATTATTTGACTTTTACTAATGATTACAGTAGATATGGATATGTCTACTTAATCAAGCATAACTCAGAGACTTTCGAGAGGTTTAAGGAATTTAAACAGGAAGTCGAGAATCAATTGGGCAGGAACATTAAGATGCTTCGATCCGATCGAGGAGGTGAGTATCTTAGTTTAGAGTTCCTCGACTATCTTAGGGAATGTGGGATTGTCTCACAATTGACACCTCCCAGGACACCACAGTTGAATGGTGTGGATGAGAGGCGTAATCGAACCTTGTTGGATATGGTTCGTTCCATGATGAGTCGAGCTACGCTACCAATCTCATTCTGGGGGTATGCCTTAGAGACTGCCGCCCATATTCTTAATCTAGTCCCTACAAAGAAAGTTGCCAAAACTCCTCACGAGATGTGGACTGGTAAAGTACCTAAGCTAGACCACATCAAGATTTGGGGTTGTGAGACTTTCATGAGATGCGAGACTCATGATAAGCTCGAACCTCGAAGCGAGAGGTGTATTTTCATCGGCTACCCACAGCAATCCTTTGGTTACCTCTTCTACAGACCTAGTGACAATGTGGTCTTTGTAGCAAGAAGAGGAGTTTTTCGAGAGAGAGAATTTATAAGCCAAGGAAAGAGTGGGAGGCAAATTGATCTTGAAGAAATTCAAGAGTCAAGTGGTGAAGGAACTTCAAACCCTAGCCCTCAACTTGAGGAGGAAACTCCTGTTGAGCCAGTTGATGTGCCTGTACCTCTGAGGCGTTCCACGAGAGTTAGGAATGCACCTGAGCATTATTATGGTTTCCATATTACTGCAGAAGGTGAGACACTTATTAGTGATGAGACACTAGTAGGTCTGGATGAACCTAACAGCTACACGGAAGCCATGGCAGGCCCTGAGACTGCTAAATGGAAAGAGGCTATGGACAGCGAGATACAATCCATGTATGACAATCAAGTTTGGAACTTGGTTGAGAATGTACCTGGTCGTAAGACTGTAGGGTGCAAATGGGTCTTCAAGAAGAAGACCGACATGGATGGTAATGTACACACTTATAAGACTAGACTGGTTGCAAAGGGCTTCTCTCAAATTCCTAGAGTGGACTATGATGAGACTTTTTCTCCAGTAGCCAAGATTAAGTCTATTCGGGTTCTGTTAGCCATTGCTGCATTTCATGATTATGAAATATGGCAAATGGATGTCAAAACCGCTTTCCTTAATGGAAAGTTGGCTAAGGATGTTTACATGGTTCAGCCAGAGGGTTTTGTCAGTACAGAGTACCCCAATAGAGTGTGTAAACTCGAGAAATCCATTTATGGATTGAAACATGCACCTCGCAGGTGGAATCTTTGCTTTGATGAGAAAGTCAAGGAATTTGGCTTTTCAAGGAGTGAAGATGAATCTTGTGTCTATATCAAGGCTAGTGGGAGCATAGTTAGTTTCTTGGTACTGTATGTGGACGACATACTACTCATAGGAAATGACATCCCAACTCTGCAGGAAGTAAAGTCCTGGCTTGGGAAGTGTTTCGCTATGAAGGACCTTGGTGAAGCTGCCTATATCCTAGGGAAAAGATTTTGAGAAACAGGAGTAAAAGACTAATTGGACTTAGTCAAAGCACCTATGTGGACAAATTGTTGAAAAGATTCAACATGCATAATTCCAAGAAAAGTGAGTTACCCATTCAGAGTAACGCCAGATTGAGTAAGACACAAAGCCCGAGTACTGAGGCTGAGATAGCAGAAATGAGTCGACTACCTTATGCTTCAGCTATAGGATCGATCATGTATGCTATGTCGTGTACTCGACCTGATGTAGCCTTTGCTTTGAGCATTGTTAGTAGGTATCAGGGGAACCCTGGCAAGGAACACTGGACTGTGGTAAAGAATATCCTCAAGTACCTGCGAAGGACTAAGGACTGGGTCCTTACCTTCGGTGGGAGTGATGACATGAGAGTTGTAGGGTATAGTGATGCTAGCTTCCAGACTGATAGGGATAATTTCCGCTCTCAGTCGGGCTGGGTCTTTACCTTAAATGGAGGAGCAATCACTTGGAAGAGTTCCAAGCAGGAATCAGTGGCTGATTCTACTTGTGAATCAGAGTATATAGCGGCAAGCGAGGCAGCAAAGGAGGCTATATGGCTGAAGAACTTCATCGGAGACCTTGGAGTTGTACCAGCTATAAAAGAACCAATGGAGATTTTATGTGACAGCAATAGTGCGGTTGCCTTAGCCAAGGAACCAAGAGATCATGGGAGATCCAGACACATTGACAGAAAATATCACTTCATCAGACATCGAATAGAAGAAGGACTCCTCATGGCAAAGAGGGTATCATCGGATGAGAACCCAGCAGATCCCCTCACGAAGGGACTAAGTACGGTTAAGCATCTCCAGCATGCTCGGAGCATAGGGCTGAAGGATGATATAAGTTTTAGTAGTTAGATAACCCAGAAATTTGTAAATAGATGATGAATAAAAGGTGTTTTATTTATGAGTAAAGTGTTGCTATCTCTTGTCGATCGTTTACTATATTTCTTTTGCATGTTTTGACTTCCAGAATAATTATGTTTGGTATATCATATTATTCAAACCTCCACAGTCGGTCATATGTCGGAAGTAGGTATGAATCAAGGCTATCATGATTGGTTGCAAAGGTCTAAGGTGTTGGACATGGCTACAACAATCATGAGTGCTCATAAGTTCTGAGCATTGGACTCAACCCACGCTCACTGGAATCACTTCATGGAATTTTATCTCGAGTGACCGTGAGACGGTAATATCATATAAGTTTTCAAACCTAGAGATATGATTTGTTACTTACGAGTTGGTTGTGCATTTATTGTACGAAAACGCATTGGTAACTCGATGTTATAAAACGTGCTTTTGTGTGTAATTCAATGAGTGGTAGAACAAACATATGAGTCGAAGTTTATCTGTTCCTTCTTGGATTAGAAGCTGATATCTGGGCCCCTCGATGATTTTGTTTTGACCTATGTACCGGGCCCGGTCAGAACTAAATTGATGTGTTCAGTTGAGTTCTATGTCAAACAAATCGGAAATCGGGAAACAAATGCTGGATAATAAGCAAGACAATGTTCCATGTATTTGTCCGGCTGATATCTAGAACAGAGGATTATATGATCATTTATCTAAATGGCGCGTTCTAGTTCAATAGAGTTTAAAGAGCTACGATTGCTGATCGGTTCCTGAAGTCATACTTGCAACTATAGCTATTAGACTTATCCAAGTGGGAGACTGTTGGATATAGTGTCTAAGTCCATAACTATAATTGGTATGTACTTGACCCGACCCGGCATGGTCCATTTGGGTTGCACTTCACCCGAACAATTTATAGATAATATTTGAGAATAGTACAAGCTATGATTTATTAATATATTATAAGTTCTAATATATTAATATAAGATCATATTATTTAATTAGTAGTGATCTATAATTAATCTAGGTTTAATTTAGTGATCAAAGATATTACTAATTAAATATGGGCTTCTATATTTATATAGTGTGGGCTTATGCTTATTTGGAATGGGCTAGGCTTGCATGGAGAAGTCCATGGATACTCCATGGAGCTTTAACCCATGGATCTCATGGAAATGAAGAGACATGGGTATTAGGGTTTACATGGATGTAACCCTAATCCACCATACTATATAAAGGAGGTCTTGGTTCTTGAAATCACACTAGTTGACACTTGTTGAGGTGAGGGCAATTTCAAGATAGTAGTGACTATTCTCTCAAAGTTCCAAGTTTGTGGTGATTTGTGACTTTCATTTGAGGCATCCACACTATTGGTGCTAGGCTCTAAAACTCCAAGCAATCAACATCAACTACAAGGTAAGTATGTCTTCTAGCTTTATTTGATTCATGTTCTCCATGCCATGCTAGTTAGGATATAAACCTTGGAAAATAATTATTTGCATGTATCTTAGACAAACATAGATCCAAGGTTTATTACGGTTGCATGTACACTTAGGAAGTGTTAGAATGCTCAAAACCCATCAATACCATCCTAGCTACCAGGATGCAACATATCAAAGCAATAACATACAACAAATACCCGGATCTCAATCCGATAAAGGGCCGGCCTTGGTGCCCTAGACCCTGTTGATATAGTGAGGATAACTCACCTCGAAAATGCCGGCTGAAAGGATAAGATCCCGCTACTCCAAACTCCGACACGAACTCCTCCACTGAACAACAACAAAGCACTGAACTCATTTAAATACCCACAATTACCAAAATACCCCTGGAAGACAACTGGTCAACCCTCGGTCAAAGTCAACCCCTGACTGACTCTACTCGCCGAGTCAACCCGATGACTCGCCGAGTCCCCATGCTCAGAACTTCCCTCAATCCGCGACCTAACTCGCCGAGTCCAACAACTCTGAGTCCACTCGCCCACAACTCACTGAGTCATCCCTTGACTCACCGATTCTCGACTCAACCAGAAAATATTGGGACTCTTCGACAAGACTCGCCGAGTCCAAGAACAGACTCGCCGAGTCTAAGGCTATCTTCAACCTACTCGTCGAGTCGTTCATACAACTCGCCGAGTTCCAAGCCATCTTCATCCAACTCGCCGAGTTGTTCTTCCAACTCGTCGAGTTCCAGCTCATCTTCAAGCAACTCGTCGAGTCTACCCATGTGATTCACCGAGTACCACCGGTCTGAATCCATACAGAAGCACTCCAGGCCATGCAATTTATCCAAAACATAGATCTAGCCTCCTACAACCCATCCATCACGTAAAGTGGCAAACTTTATGTGAATCCAAAGAGATCTATGCATTTTCACTCTAGGGTTTGGGTTTGGGACAAGATGGCTCCATTAACCACTCACAAACAGGGACTTTCCTGCAATCTAGACCTTCTCCCTTCCAGATCTGAGGTAGCAACCTAAGATCTAACCTCCAAACCCCAAAACATCCCAAGATAAGCTCCCCACAATCCCCAAAATGATGAATCCATAAGAGTAACAGCCCAAGGACGAGATATTACCTCAAAAGAATGCCCCAACTGCAATGGAACTCGAATCCAAGCAAAGCCCCTTGCTCCAAGCCTCCAACCCTTCAAGATTTCCTCAACAATTGCTTCTCCAAGCTTCCAAATGCAATATGATCACTCACACAAGAAGGCTAAGGGTTTCTGGACTTGAGGATGAGTAAAGAGGCTGAGGGATGGATGTTATGTTCTTTATATAGGGCTCAACCCCGAGAATTAGGGTTTTCTCCGCTCAGCGCCTACTCGCCGAGTCCATCTTACTGACTCGCCAAGTCGGCTACTTAAAACGCGACCAAGTCACGGCTCTACTCGCCGAGTCCACCCATGGACTTGCCGAGTCGCTCTTGATCATTTACTCTTTTAGCCCTTCAACTCTACCCTTGATATTTCGGGATGTTACAATGATAAACAATGAATCACCGTTTTCCACCTTTGCTTTGAACCAATTAGTGTGCCGGTAAACCACACACGCTCCACTAATTTCTTAGTGAGGATGCAAAGTGCAATTTCATGGGATTGCATCAATTCACTTTTCCTAAAGTAACTAAGATTGAGAATTTTATAAAATAGTGTAGTTACTTTATAGATTCATTATACTTATTAATGAGGAGAGATAGTTTCCCTATCCTACCCATTCGGCTAACGACCCTCCACCAGTCAAGCAAGCGGTGGGTGTGAGTGTACACCCATTAAGCGCCATTTTATAGGAAACAACCTTATACCCACCTTATAGACCGACTTCGTGAATGAGGCCTACTAACGGTAAGACTAGCATTTTAATTTTACTTTTATATATGTATATATATATATATATATATATATATATATATATATATATATATATTAAGCTTTTAATAATATAATAGTATAGAGTTGAATTTTAGACTTGTAAAATTCTAGGGGTTGAAATTTAAATTTTTCTAAATTAACCTATTAATCACCAAATTCAAATTTCAAAACTTCGGGATAAATATTGAACTTTTCAAAACAATAGGGATCAAATAACAAATAATTTAAATTAAACAATGAATTTCATAATTATCTATATTTGACCTTGTCCAATTTTAGTCATTAGATAATTACCAAATAATCTTAAATAGTCCATATTTCTCATATAAATAATTAATATTCAAAAGATTTTAAATTATCTATTGTTATGTCAAGGATAATCATTAAATTAGGTTAAAATTCGGATTTTTACATAATAAAACGATTTAGGTATCAATCCAAGACAATACAACAATAAAATCCTGAATTATCCTCTGTCTGACACTAGAACTCGCCGAGTCAAGCTTTGGACTCGCCGAGTAGGGCCAACTCGCCGAGTTGGGTCGGACAGAGGTGAAGAAAAACGATTTTCAGCAAGCAAAACAGTTAAGCATCACATTCAATTGAAACCAATCATGGCTCTGATACCACTGATGGGTTTTAGACATAAGATCTTTCCTATGTACACATACAACCCTATAGCTTGGATCTAGGATTCTCTAATTGAACATGCAATATATCCAAGACTTTCATGGCTAGATCTAATGTAAACTAACAATCAAAACATATGAAAACAGCTCTAGAATAATACCTTGAGTTACTTGCTTGAAAACCTTCTTCTTATTGGAGCTTAGAGTCACAATTGTCACTCCTCTAATGGCTTGCAAACACCAACTAGCAAGAAGATGATTTTAGAGAGTTAAGGAAGAGGGAAATCGGCTCTTGGGTTACTCCAATAAAAAGGTTGGCCGATTTCCACAACCCTAAGGGTCTATTTATACTGTGAGCTCCTAGGGTTTCACCCTAAAACCCTAATTGGATAACTTAGCCTCAAAGCAATCCAATATCCCTTCTAGATAAGGCCTTGGACGATTTCTAGGTGATCCACATCCCTATAATCGTCCACCCCATATCCATAAGGATTCTTAGCTCAAAATACAACTATCACACATTTGACAGTTTATACCCCTTTCTTCAATTAATCTCTTTAAGTCACCAAATTAATTCCTAATTAATTTATGACTTATATTAATCTAATAATATTATTATTCCTTTAACATATTATTCTTATAATACATTAATAATAATATCTCTTCTCTCTATAGAAATCACCTTGTCAAGTTGCTATGGTGAAGGCAACCCAAAAGGACCATGCACAATCGGGTCAAGTACTTACCAAATATAGTTACAGCCTTAGACACTAATCCAACATACACGACCTGAAGCAGCAACACACATAACATTAGCATGCAACACTGAACTTGTAACCAAACTTATCCACCATTGTGGTGGTCGGCGATGGTCGGAGACCAACAACAAGACGAAACATTTGCTGGAGCGGCGGCGGCGGCGCAAGAACATAAGGAAATAGATAAAGGAGAAGGTTGTGCGATCCCAATCAAAAATACTAGCAACCACGATGTCAATCGCACGGTTCTCGTCACGAACGACAACATAAGAAACATCGGTGTTGGTTTGGTAGCTCATATCGTCAGCAAAATAGTGTGCGACATAGGATGTGAATGTTGGTCAATGAAGCAGCAATACATGAAGGTTTCCCCTCCACTCCTCATCGGTCTCAATCT
This sequence comes from Lactuca sativa, assembly GCF_002870075.4. NCBI lineage: Eukaryota > Viridiplantae > Streptophyta > Magnoliopsida > Asterales > Asteraceae > Lactuca > Lactuca sativa. Next base: position 241,099,965 of record NC_056623.2, on the reverse strand, counting down.
CTTCCATCATGGGGGAAAGAAGTTCAACGGTGGTGGTCACTTGGTGGTCTTTGCTGATAGGAATGGTAAGAAAGAGGGGGTGATGGCGGCTAGAGGGCAAGATACAGTAGAGGAAGAATAAGATTAGGGTTTGGGTATTTTTCGGGTGTAAGCGACATTAGGGTATGGAAGAGGTGACGGGTTTTAGCCCGCCATCTCCAACTGCAAACTTAAATGTAGTTGTACAACATTGGTCCCTGCCACCACAAAGCCTTTTCAATTTAAATCCAATAATTACTAAACAACCCTTGCTCACAAATTTCTTTACATCTTAAGTCCTAATGTTACAATATAAACCCCAAATTCTAGAATTTATATCATTTAACTCCTTATCGCTAACACTGATAAATTACTATGGATCTAGGGTAAAATAAAATAAAATATAATATATATATATATATATATATATATATATATATATATATATATATATATATATATTGGGGTTTTAGAGCTTATTATTTATTTATTATTATTATTATTATCCTTATTTATTTATTTTATTTTATTTATTATCCTTATTTATTCTATTTTATTTATTTTATTTTATTTTAAACGGGATGTTACATGAGTCATTGTTGGTGTCTCAAATGTTTCATCCTCTTCATCAACTTTCAAGTCTCTCAAGAGGATCCAAAGAACAACAAAGGGTGTTATTTCTTCATCCTTTCTATGATTGGTGTTTTAATCTTTCTATAATTTGCAAGAAGATCGTTGGTGGGTATAAAATGTTTCTATTATTTCAAAAATTTAAGTCTTCCGTTTGCCATATTTTGTAGTTTTTGAAACTATTTTTGAACTAAAACCCAAAAATGCTTACTCCAATTATGGTGGTCATTTGTTGAAGTGCAGGTCGTGGACGTGCTACATATTCACTTTATTCGGATGTGCCATCAGTTGGAAGTCAACATTACAAGATACCGTTACTTTGTCTACAATTGAATCCGAGTACATGTCCATGATGGAAGGAATAAAGGAGGAGATATGGTTTCAAGGGCTTATTCAGAGTCTTAATCTGAAAGTGGAGAAACCTATCTTGTATTGTGACAGTCAAAGTGCTTTGAGTCTTGCAAAGAATCCTGTGTGTCACGAGAAGACGAAACACATTGATGTCAGGTTGAATTTCATCCGGGATATTTTGGAAGGAGACATGTTTTCAATACTAAAGATTGATACCAAGGTTAACCCAGCAGATATGTTGATAAAGTCGTTGCCCACGGAGAAGTTCAAGCTTTTCTTGGACTTGGTTGATGATCGTAGGAGATAGGTCCCTTCGGGGATGAATGGTAGGAAGGGAGAGGAAGTTCTTGTTCTAGGTAGAGTTTTGAGGATGATCAAGTCAAGGTGGAGATTGTTAAATGTGACTTGAGCATTTGGATTATGGAGCATGTGACAAAGGAACGGATCTTCTGGGAGGGGAATGGATCATCAGACAAAGGACCTGATCAAGTGCCAAAGGAACAGATCGTGTACAAGGAGGTTTAGAGCACCTAGAAGGATTTTGGAACACTTAGAAGAGGTTTGGAGCACTTGGAAGAGATATGGAGCACCAAGGGGTCCTTGTTGCACCACATGATGAAGAGATGGGTCAAGAGGGATGCTCTTGCGCCATTTTGTTCTCCTCTTGTGCCATAATGCTTCCTGTTGTGCCATGCATATGCCTGTTTCTCCATGGTGATGTTGTTGCTCCATGATTGATGTTGTGCACCATACATGATGCTCTTGCGCCATTTAGATCCCTATGGTGCCATCTAGGGTTGTTGTTGCGCTATGAAGCAGTTTTTGCGCCATGAAGAAGCTATTGTGCCATCATGTTCCATCTTGGTACATGATGTGTCATATTGATTCCTTTGTTGTGTCATGTTGATCCAAGTATGCCCAGAAGATGATAATGCTCAAGAATGTTCTAGAAGATGCACCATGGCAGATTGTGATTGGTTGTTACCTTTCATGGGCCTATGGGCAAATGGGCTTGGCCCATTAGGGTTTTAGGTCTGATCCCTCAAGTATAAATAGGGATGCATGCTAGGTCATTTTGTATCTTGAAATATAGAGTGATAGGCGAATCTCTATGTAATTGTACTTATAACCTCTGTGTTGAGAGCTCTTAAACAAAGAATACTCCCTTCCTGCCCGTGGACGTAGGTCACCTTGACCGAACTACGTAAATATTGTGTCTCATGTGCCTTTGTTTTGCTAGTTATCCACTTTACTTCCTAAAAGATGGGAAGTTGGTCTTGTTCGCTTGTTGCTCTTTGGGAGATTAAAGTTGGGTCATCCATTCCTAACTTTTAGGGGGATAATGTTGGGGTCAAAAGTTCTATTGGATGTTGTATTTTGCTTTCTTGTTAGTTATATGTTGTAGGTTGAGCTTACCTATAAATATTAGTCTTAGTATTCATGTATAAGTTAAGAGAGAGCTTCCATTTACGTAACATTAGAGATTTAGTTTAGTGAGAGAAAGTTTCACATTTCCCACTTTGTAAACATATTTCAAGACTGATTGAGCTTAAACTGGTTTATTTACTTCTTGTGTTCTTTCATGATGGTTTGATTCACACAAATCATCTTAATTCTGCATTTTTCATCTATCTCGGGATCTTTTGGATTGCCAACGTTAATATAAATTCGTTTATATATAAAACTAAGTAAGCTAACATAAATAATAAATTAAATATTTGAAATAAATAATTGTTGGTTTAATTTATAGGAAAATATTTAGTAAAATTTTAATATTTTACCTCAGTTTTTGAAAAAGTCACAAACTAAATTTTATATATAGAAAAACATTGGGTGCCTCCTAAAATTCCAAAAGGAAAATCACTTTGACTGATTTTGCAAAATTAGCCAGTTTTCGTCTTTTTAAGTTAATTTGGCCAAAATATTAAAACTTTTATGAAGATTACCATATTTCTAATCAATAGACAAAATATTATGACTTTTCTGAAGATTAACATTGAATTAATGTATATATTATTAACAGATCATTAAAAACGTAACATACCTATTTTTATTATAAACATAGAAAATACAGTTGTTGTTAATTTCTAGAAATAAAAAGGTAAATTAAGTACTTCTTATTGACTGTTGACCACTTTAAACTTTTTATGTTCCTCTTATGCATCGTTATAGATTTCATGGTGAGATGTATTACGTGGATGTTCATATGATGTTGGTGCTCCTCTTATATTATTTAACTTAACTATCACCTAATCTTAGTACCTTACCTGGTAACAACCATTAACTAACACACGTCCATCGAAAATGAAAAATAATCTTTGAATGACATTCTAAAGATATATTCACTCTTAACTCGTTTTCATTTAAAGTGTCATTGAAGTTTCACTTTTCACTCACGATGAATGTGTTAGTTGATGGTTGTAAACATATAGGCATGGGTCAGATGATAGTTATGTTACAGAACATTAGAGGAACACCATCATAAGAACACATATAGAGTGCATCTAATCATGACACATACAACTATATATTCAAAGAACATAGAGAAATTGAAGTGTTCATAAAAAATAAGGGAATACTTAGTCTACCTTCTCATTCTTAAATATTAGCAACAAATGTATTTTATTTGTGTATATTAAAAAAATATGTTGCTTTTATAAATAAATTGTTAATAATAATATACAATAATACAATGTAATGTTAAGAAAATATATTTTGATTATTGATTAAAAAAAGTTATCTGCAAGAAACTCTCAATATTTTGACTAAATTAACGAAACAACAGGATACCAGTTAAATCAATGAAACCGGAAAAAATATCTTTTTTTATAGTTTTAGCATATATCTTTTGTTTTTCTTTAAATAAAATATAATTTTAAACTTTTTACCAAAAACGAGACTAAAATATTACTATAATTTTGTAGAAGATTTTCCTTAATTATGCCAACTGAATTAATAGTAATGGTTGTAAGATGCATATATGTTGACCATTGCAAAGAGGAGGAAACTTGAAAAGAAATAGTTTATTATAATTATAATCTACAACGGTTGCTCTAATACCTATTATTTATAAATATTTCTTTCTAAAATAAAACTTTACCATATTACACAATTGGGCAATTGGCCATGATGATAAGTCGAGGACCGAACATGGTGGTGTACAGTGTACTTGTGTCATAGGCCGGTGGCATTATGGCCCACAATATATTGATCATGTACCATTAAAGTTTTCAATCAAGGGCCACGATGATGGATGACGTATCACCATCCTGATGTGGGCCCCGGAATATGACATTTTACTTTTCGCGACAAAGGATTAAAATTTAAAACATGGCAGTGACAGTGGATCCTAGCCCGTAGTACAGCTCCAGCTAGTGTAATTGGGATCCACCATAACCGATCTGATTTGCCACGTGGGATTACAGTCATTTTCTCCATTCATGTCCCCCTTCATTTTTCTAGTAAATGGTTCATGGTTTAAGATAATTTGTTTTTTTATATACTTTGAATGGTTTTTTATGTTTGATATTGTTATGATTTTGGTATCTAAGAAATTTAATGTTTAAAAGGTTTTTAGTTCAGGGGTATTAGACGGTATTGTTATGTTTTATTTTATTTATTTATTTTTTTAAGTTAAAAGGTTCATGTTTCGTTTGAAAAATAGGTGGACTCAAGAGTATTGTATAATTAAATTAGATTTATTGTTTAAAAAAATAAATTTTTATTTGGTGTATTAAATTTAAAAAATTTATAAAGTATATATAACATGTGTACCATACTTACAAAAATAAAAGGTGGACTAGTCATTTCCCTTTTAAAAAAAAACTATTTTCTTTTTAAAGTCTGTGGCTACTAAAAAGAATGACATATAAGTAAAGTGATTTTTTAGTTTTCAATAATTCAAGTTTATAATAGAAAAATTGTTGGAAAAGTCTCAATATTTTCGGAAATCTAACTCCAAATGTTTGTCTTTGTAAGAGCATAACCTCCAAAGTTATGGTATAAAATTGCCCCAATCGAAAACTTGAAGGGGTAAACCGGTTACCCCATACCTAGTTAATGCCTAGTCAAATGTAAATGGCATGTATAAAGTTTACTATGTAAAGGTTGGGGTGATCGCTTCCTACATACTATACTTTTTTTTTTTTTCTGTCTCTCTATCTCTGATAAGTTTGTTGTTATCTAATGTAAAATCTCTATCTCTCTAGACTTTTTATCTCTAAATGTATTTCTCAATATATATATATATATATATATATATATATATATATATATATATATATATATATATATATATATATATATATACATGCAGTGCTGTCAAAATCAAAACCCTAGAAGACCTTCATCCCCACCATACCCAACCTCTACTAATCATATCCATTCATGCATATGTAACATCCGAAAATTCAAGACCAAAAAATTCGTTTTAATTAATTAAAAACCTCTAAATAAATTTTGCTCAATCATTTAATAACATTCTCAATAAGACATTTATCAGAGTTTTAAATCCCAAAGATCATCTAGTGAGTAAAACATGGTGTGATGCACTGCGATCGCCCCGAGCTCCTTCCTTGGAAAAACAATAGTACCTGAAACAAATAGCTGAAAGTCGTAAGCATGAAGCTTAGTAAGTTCCCTAGATACCACATACCAGACATATCAACTGGTCCATACATACCATAAGTAACCATGAGCCATACATAACATATATATATATATATATATATATATATATATATCCATAATCAAGTAAGGTGTTATGTGCCAAACATAGTCTTACTAAGGTGCTATGTGCCAAACATAGTCTTGCTAAGGTGCTATGTGCCAAACATAGTCTTTTTGTTATGCCATGGGCCGCATGTGGTCATCCTGGTCAATGCCGGGGCCACTCCCTGGGTCTTACAGACAAGTGCCAAGGGCCGCCCCCTGGTCTTCCATGCAAGCGTCACAGAGAAAACTATATATACTACTCTACTAGGCTACTAAACATATAGTGTTCCAGGAGCCAGCTCCTGGTATTTCATACATAATAGCATACAGTGCACCAGGATCCACCTCATGGTCTTTCATACATATTGCCTAGAGCTAACCTTCAGGTCTTCTTGCCATACATAATAACATATTGTGTGCCAGGAGCCGTCTCCTGGTCTTTCATTCATAATGCCTAGGGCTAATCCCCGGGTCTTCCTACCATACATAAACTAAATGGGCCGACATTGTGGCCGTAGACCTATACAAATAGTGAGGAGACTCACCTCACACTGCCGAAGATACGCAGAACGTTTTTGACTACTAACCGACACTTCTGAAGTGCTAAACATTCGGCTTCCAGAACTATCAATACCCAAAACAACATTTAGACCATAATAATCCAAAAGTCAACCCTGGTCAAAGTCAACATCCAGTTGACCTGAATCGTTGAGTTGGTCTACCAACTCGTCGAGTCCATACTCCTCCAACCTCTTACAACCCCGAATCCACTCGTCGCGTCTAACAATAACTCGACGAGTTCTCCTTCAACCACACAATCGAGAGCAACTTTATCCGACTCGCCGAGTTCATCCTTGAACTCGTCGAGTTCATCATCCACATATGAATGTGTCTAGTCTGTGACTCGCCGAGTTGTATGAATAACTCGTCGAGTCCATCTTCATAACTAAGGAGATTGCCTTAGACTCGCCGAGTTCTTCCTTGAACTCGTCGAGTACGATGAACTTCATAACCATTATGGACTTTAGCCGACTGAGTCTCTTTCCAAGCTCACTCATTCCCTTAAGAGAAGGGTTTGGAGGAAAGAACTGGCCTGACTCGCTGAGTCCCACAACTAACTCGTCGAGTCTCTCTATGTCCAACACTATTCAGACAAGCTCAAGGCATCCAAGACCCAGATCTGGCCTCCTAGAGTCGGGATATCACACAAAGCTGCTACCTTTGCACCCTTGCATGGTCCTTTTTGCTCAAAAGGCCATAATAACCACTTAAACTTTGCATGGAGAGGTATAATGGCATAAAGCTTCAACCTTTATGCCTCTACTACTCTAAAAACCTCTAAATCTGGAAGGATCTAGCATGGGGACGTCCAAATCCCACAAGGCATCCTCTTTGGACCATAAACACCATAAAAAGGACATAAAGAGATCTATTAAACTAGAAGTCAAGGTGAGAACTTGATTACCAAAAAATGAAGATGAAGAAGCAAACTTCCTGGATATACAACCTTTTTCTTGGACCTTCAACCTCCTTGTTCTTCTTCTAGACTTCAAGAACACTCTAAACCCTTCATAAGGCTCACACACTCAAAGAGAACACTAGGGTTTCATGGGACAGGTTCTGGACAATGGAGGCTACAAATGAGGTTGATAGGATGAGAATAAGATGCTTAAATAGGGCACCAACTCCTGATTTAGGGTTTTCCAAAAAGCTGGCCAACTCGCCGAGTCAGTCCTCTGACTCGTCGAGTGGGTCACTTATCCCGCGACCAAAATCGCACTCCGAATCGTTGAGTCACACATCTATTCGATGAGACACTTCCTTATCTTGAGGTTTTCTTTCCTTTCTAGGTCTTTTGAATTCAGGGTGTTACAACTCTCCCCCACTTAAACTAGACTTCGTCTTCGAAGTCCGCCACGGTTAACTACCTTACCATCCGGTTACCAGTTTACCACTAGCTACACACTCCACCCATCCGATCCAAACCTGGAAGACGTCATCTTCAGTATAACCCGATCATTACTACCTTCGAGTACAACACTTTCACTTAACCGGTAACCTTACCGATATTCCTATTACACTTACCCTTGATACACAAGGGGTTTACCCTTTTACCCTGCATTGTCACTAGCCTTTCCAAGGCACTTCCCACAAGCAACAAACCTTCCCAATCTCCTTCGAGGACCAATCCTTTGCTGAAACCACAATCCTGACCACTCCCAGTGCTAGCCATCATACCAATACTCACGGAATAAACCCACATATAATGCTCCAATACTGAAAACTCCACCCAGCATGAGAATTCAGACAATCCTTCGAGCAGCATAACCCTTTCTACAACGTTAAGGCTCAGACGAGGACAACATCACTAAGCCAAATCATTTACTCTGAGAGAATTTGATTCTGCGGTGAGCAACTCAGCACCACCCAATCAGCTCACGACTTCCTACACCAAATTCCTTACCATCGTTCCTGCCTGAAGTCCTGCTGACTCCCATCCCCCTACCGAATGTACCGAGACCACCCTGGTCCCAATTGATCTATCATTACCCGAAATATCGGTCCCCTACTGGTTACCGAACGTGAGAACACTCCCTCAGCTGCTCTCAGCAACTTACGAATATACAACAACTACCTAAATTGCGTAACCAACCCAACCACTCTGGCTCTAAAAGATCTAGGATCCTCGATCCCCTACCTTACCCTAAGGTCACTACCAGGTTTCACCTGTTGCTAAAGGAACTTGGTCCTCGCCCACGGGTCTCACCCATATATACTTCTGTACGACCTCTCCCACAGGTCTCACCTTTTGTAACATCCATAAAATTCAAGCCAATTAAAACTTTTAAAAAAACAACCCAATTTCATAAAGTTATTACAAAAAGGTTTTCAATACATTTATTATCAGAGTATTTCCCAAAACCACATCATAAACACATAAAATATGAGGAGCGGTACGATCATGCCTTTGCCTTGCCACGGTCTTTTGAAGTACCTGAAACGTTTAAAACACAACTGTAAGCCCGAAATCTTAGTGAGATACCCCCAAAATACCAACCACATATACCATACACATAACATGCCATATCATAACAGAACACAGAACAACCATGCACTTCGGGTCTACTTTGTGACTGGTCCGCCACACCGGGCCTTCAGTCCACCTGGTCCACCCTTCGAGTCTATCCATATCCATCGAGTCTGCAGTGTGGTTGGTCCATACGCACCGGGCCTTCAGCCCACCTGGTCCACTCTTTGAGTCTGCAGTATGATTGGTCTGCCCGCATCGAGACTTCAGTCGGCCTAGTCCACTCTCCGAGCCTCGACACGTCTGGTCCGCCCTTGTGGGACCTATAGCCTATCAGGACCGCTCGCTGGGCCTTCAGGATAACCGGTCCGCCCTGGGTATGTTGGCCTACAGCACAAAGTAGGACCCGCCTCAACCCAACCTGAATCCAACAACCATGTGCACATAAACATACAATCATATAACAGTTTACATCCAAACAAACTGATCGAGAAGATCACATAACATAACATCATCCTAACCAGGATACCGACCTAACCGGGTCTCTAACATATACCACCCTAACTACCAAGATGCAAAATAGCAAAGCAATAACATAACAACGATACCCAGATTACAATTCGATAAAGGGCCGACCTTGGTGCCTTAGACCCTGTCGATATAGTGCGGATAACTCACCTCGCAACTGCCGAAACTCTGAACTGAAGAAGCAGATTCCCGAATCACTGACTCACCGAAAATCCCGATGTAGGGTCCATTATGTGTTGCGTCTTGGGCTCGGTCCTTAGTCCAATTTTGTATCCGGATTGGGCCTGACGATCCGTGATTTAATTGTTAGGGTTTAGTATTTATAGATGCTTGCATGCATCTTTGTACAAAGCTGTTTTAGTCGATCATTCATAGCGATCACAGTTTTATCGATTGTAACCCTAAAAGCCTCTACATTGGAAGTTCTTTATCGAGCTCTGCTAAGGCGTCAATCTATTGAATCATTTAGCTCATTATTGATTCATTCTCTTGTTTGTTATTCTGTTTACATTATTCTGATTAACCTGTGTGAGATCTAAACGATCAAAGAGTTTTTCAACTCATCAATTGGTATCAGAGCAGGAGACTGTGTAATCCATACACATCTCTTCTCTGAAAGAACTGATTAGGGTTCATTTCGCATTCATTGATATTTATTGAGCCGTCACTCCATAATTGACGTATCTCATTAATTATTCATCTTGCCCTAATATTACGTATTACAAAGTTTGATCTTATAACAGGTTAAACGATCAAGCATGGACGATTCTCAATCCAATCCCATCAACATCTCTAACAGCATCGGATCAACAACCAAGATCCCGATCCTCTACACTCAAGACTATGAAGGGTGGACGCACCATTTTGAAGATTACGTTATTGGATCGGAAGATAACGGGTATCTAATATGGGAAGCTATCACAGTTGGCCCCTTCGCTCACTCAAGCACTTCAAGAATCATTAAAACTCAGAAGGAGTACAATGATCTATTAAAAGATGTGAAGGACGTCGCTCAGGACGAAAAGGAGAAGTTGCAATGCACCATTAAGGCATTGAGACTAATTCGATTCACCCTTCAATCTGACACATTTCGGTTAGTAAGTTCTTGTGTTACAGCAAAGGAAATCTGGGATTGGCTGCGAGAGCTGTATTCCACAGATGAAGATCTGGAGCACTCGATTCAGACCCTACTTCTCTCTGAATTTGGAGAGTTCAAGCAGAAGCCAGAGGAGGTTGTTACACAAACATTCGATCGGTTCAATCATCTTCTCAGTAAGATGATCAAACATGACATAAAAAGAAAGCTCATCGAACAGAAGGTCACTTTCTTAAATGGCCTAAGACCCGAATGGAGGGCGGTTGTGTTGACGGTTAAAGCGCATGAGCAGTTCAAATAATATTCTTTGGCGAAATTGGTGGGGATTCTGAAATCCTAGGAAAAGATTATGCTAAAAGAGAAGAGCGTGGTTTCAAACTTAGGGTCTTTGGCCCTTCTGTCTAAAGGTAAGAGTGCAGCAGCAGAAGAAGAAGATTTAAATCTGGGAGACTACGATCTGACATCTGAAGATTATGCAATGATGGTGTCAAATCCCAGGAGGTTCATCAAGAAGAAGCTCCCTACCAACAAGAACCGAAATTGGCAGGGAAGCTACAGCTCTGAAAAAGTGAAAGAGGAGCCGAAGGTTGAAGAACCAAAGAAAGAAGCGAAGGGTGAAGCTGATTCTGGTGTCAGCTGTTTTTACCGTGGAGGGAAAAATCACTACGCAAAAGATTGCGTGTTGAAGAAAATGGTAGAGAAAGATGAGGAGAAGGATGAAGAAGCAAGTCTCTTGAAAAGACTGGAGAAGATTAAAAGGAAGAAAACTACTACTAATCCCTCTATGAATGCTCTTTTTGTGCAGGATTCGGTAGATGATGATGAGTTCGGTGGTGTACAGCTGTGGTCGACCGACTCAGAAGATGATGAAGTGAGAAAGCCTACTCATGGAAAGGCTTATGTGGAAAAGAGTGGTGATGCTGGTGGAAGATGTTTGATGGTGACAAATGTATCCGAGATGAGGGGATACAACACTGATGGTGGAAACGAAGTGGCTAAGGAGCGAGAGGACGTGTGCTTTACAGCGAAGCCTCTCAGTGTGCAGATCAGTGAACTAGATGAACTGATCAAGAAGGTACAATCCATTTTTGTTTCGTTTAAAATTCCACAAACATCATATGAAAAATAATTAAATAACTTGAATTCAAGAATTTCGAATCTAATAGTTGTTTAACTCAAACACGTGTCACGAATTCTAATCTGACTGACCAAATAACAGGGTATCATCCAAGAGTGAGGAGCGAAGAATGTGGATTGAGCAGAAGGAGTTGGAGCTGGTTAAATCTAGGGATGAAAATATCTATTTGCAAAAAGACAATCTTAAATTGTTAAAACAGAGAAATGTTTTTTGTTTGATTGCAAAAAGACTTTATACTAACATTACTCAACTGCATTTAGACTGTGAAATAGGCCAGAAGATACATCGCATGATTTTGCCCTTCCTTGAGCTAAAGGAGGATGAAATCGATGTCGAAGCATACAACTGTGAAAGTGTTGTATCTTCAGATGATGTAAATCCCACTTATATGTTTGGTCTGGACAAAATTGAATCATTTATAAAGTCCAAAGACCATAAGGACATGCTTAAGAATCTTTTGGATGAAAATGATAGGTTGAAACTCAGAGCCGAAACTATACAAAAATTTGACTAGTTGAGTACCAAATTAAGTTCAGAAATTAAAATTGATGTTGAAAATGCATCTGAACTTAATGAGGTCGATGACATGAGTGAAATCTCTGTAGTGGATGAGGTTGACTATTCAGAGTTTATTAGGAGCGAACCTGAAAACCACAAAAACCTGATTTCTGAAAATTCTGTGGAATTCGCTCGTCTATCCAAAAATAAGTCCCCAATCCTTAAAGAGAAGGCCGTTGTTTACCAAAAGGTAAGAACCACTCCCAATCAGGCTTATAAGGTCATAGGAGTAACCGAACATCAGACAGTCGAACTCTCTGCATTGGTGAATGAAGATAATGCAGATGGTTGTGATGAGTATTTCTGGTCTGCACGATAGACAACGCAGACGAAACAGTTGGTATATCGGAGCGAACATCTTGGAAAGTCAAAGGTAGATATGTGGCAGAACCACTTAATAAACTTATAAACTTTGACGTGCCCGGTTCTAGTGGCACAAAAGAGGTTCCAGTTGAATGCGTCTCCTCAACAAGCGAAACCTCTTCCATGGAAAGTGAACCAGTTGTTCAGAAGCCGTAACAAAAGGCAAATATTCACAGACAACCGAAACAGGTGAAAAATCAAAAGCAGCAGAGAAATCTGAGATACAAGAAAAATCTCTCAGAGCGAAAGCAATTTTGGCGCTCCCAAAATCCTCACTATACTCACTTTGATAGAAACTCCAAACCAAAAGGAGAAGAAAATAAGAGTATAAGGAGCTTCAGTCCATTGGATCAAAAGAACCAGAAGAAGACTTTTGGGCCACAGAAAGAACAAAACTGGAAAGACAAGTTCGGTCCTGAAAGTAACAACAACCGAAAGCCTGGTTTCGGTCCACTAAACAACAACAGACAAAGACCAGAGTTCAGTCCATCAAGCTTTTACAGCAGAAGACCCAGTTTCGGTCCAGCAACCCACAACAACCGAAAAGCCAGTTTTTGGTCCATCAACAAATAGCAACCGAAGGTCTAGGTTCGGTCCCTCAAATGATCACAACCGAAAGGGTCATTTCGAACCTCAAGTCAGGAAAGATTCTCATTCTAATTTCTATTCCTCTAATTCTTCTCGTTCTCATCCTCCTTCTAAGCCTAATTCTCGTCCTACACCAAGCTCACACTCGAAGAAGGATTTTAAAGGAAAAAGTAAGATTTCCTCAGTAGATGAAGACCGAAAGCAAGCTAAAGTTCAAACTCCCGAACCTGAATCCAAAATACCTGCATATATGTAACAGCCCAAAATTCAAGACCAAAAATTTCTTTTAATAAAACATTACTTTAAGCAAAGACATCATTCCAAAACATAATCTGAGTATAAGTTTTCAAAACACATGTTCATTATCAGAGTAAACATTCCCAGGCTGACTAATCTATGTTGTGTGCCATGCGATCATCCCTCCGCTACCGGAAGTACCTGAAAACAAAACTGAAAACCATAAGCACGAAGCTTAGTGAGTTCCCCACCCTACCACATACCATGCCCATAACCGCACACTGCACATACTGGGCCACGCCCGCTATCCTGGGCCTCGCCCGCTACAACGGCCCCGCCGCTCCAGGCCCCGCCTGGCTTCGAGCCCCGCTCGAATACATATCACTTTCACTTAGGCCTCGCCCGTCACAGGGCCTCGCCCACTAAGATATAATAGCACATAAACATATCATATCACATCACATAAGCTAAACACATACTAACGGATCTGGTCCTAAGGCCTCGCCTATCTCTGGGCCCCGCCCTTGTTCTGTTATTGATGAGTCATGGAACCCCGCCCATACTCCTGCTGATAGTGAAGTACGGTCCTAGCCCACCCTCACTCCTTCCCTATCTTGGGCCTCACCCCTGATCTGCTACTACTCAGATGTGGAACTCCATCCACACTCTACTATTGGTGAGATACGGGACCTCGCCCACACTCACCTCCCTACCAGGCACATACGAGTATCACACAGACAACAAGTATAAACTATCACATAAACCATTCCTTGGGCACCCGCCCTCTGTCATTGGACCTCGTCCCAAATATCATACTAGCATACTATGCCTAGAGCTAACCCCCGGGTCTTCTACTCATAACTATATGGGCCGGCATAGTGGCCGTAGACCCATTCATACAAAGGGAGACTCACCTGATACTGCTGAACTGCTGCTGCTAACCCTTTGACCGCTACCTGACCACTGACTCCGAACTGCTGCTCCACTAGCTCCCCGAGCTACCAATATCAACATATCACTTAGTCTAACTGACCTTCAAAGGTCAACCAAGTCAACCCTTATCAAAGTCAAAGTCCTGGTCAAAGTCAACCTTCCAGGTCAACCCTACTCGCCGAGTCCACTTACTGACTCGCTGAGTTCTTATGCTCAAAGTCCATCCAATCGCGACTTGACTCGCCGAGACAGCCCCTGACTCGCTGAGTCTACAGATTCCCGAATCCTGTCCTGACCAACTCACTGAGTCCTTGCTCGACTCGCTGACTCGAGTCTTAACTCGAAGGGTTTGGGACTACGCGACCTGACTCGCCGAGTCTAAGAACAGACTCGCCGAGCACAAGGCAATCTTCATCCAACTCGCCGAGTTGTTCATCCAACTCGCCGAGTTCATGCCCATCTTCATCCGACTCGACGAGCTGTTCATCACACTCGTCGAGTTCCTCCTCATCTTCAAGCTACTCGTCGAGTCCACTCGAAGGACTCGCCGAGTCCATTCAGATCTACATACATGCAGAGGACTTTCGAGTCATGCATGGACTCCAAACTGTAGATCTACCCTTCCCAAACCTATCCCCCACGTAAAGTTGCAAACTTTACGTGTAAAGATGGAGATCTAAGCAAAATACACCGTGAACTAGGGTTTAAGACCAAAAGGCTCCAAAATCCACCTAGTGGCTGATACTTTACGGGATTCTAAACCAAAACAAGCATGGATCTGAGGTAGCAACCTCAGATCTGGACCTCAAGCTCGAAATTGATCTTAGACATGGCTTAAAAGCCCCAAAACTCATAACCAAAGAAGATCTAAAGGAGAGAAACAAATTAATACCTTCAAGTGCTCTGAAATGTTCCCCAAACTTCGGATCCAAGGCCACTCCTTGATGCTTCAAAGATTCCCACTTCTTCTTCTTCTTTTAAATTACTCCAAAAATGGCTAAAAGCTTGAATGAGCACAATGGAGGCCTAGGGTGTGGCGTTCTGGATGTGAGAGACAGTAAAGGATCCCTAGGAAGAAGAATGAGACGATTAAATAGGCTCCCAGCCCCGGATTTAGGGTTTTCCTCGCACAGACCAGACTCGCCGAGTCACCTTCGCCGACTCGCCGAGTCGGTCACTTACTCCTCGACTCGGATCCCGCTCGGACTTGCCGAGTCCCTCCTTGGACTCGCCGAGTCGACCCCCAAACTTAGGGTTTTCTTTCCTTTCTTGGCCTTCAAAACTTTGGGTGTTACAATATAACTCCAATAAAATCAAAGTGTTTACTATTAAGAGGAAAGATGAAACAACCTTAATAAAACGAACTTATATTGTTGATGTTTCTCTTACTATTCCTGTTTCTGTAAAAGGCTCACGAGGACCCAAGAGACTTTGGGTTCCTAAATCTGCTTAATTTTTGTAGGTTATAAGTGATGAGCAGTTTGATGAAGAATGTTACATAGACAGTGGCTGCTCACGTCATATGATAGGAAGGAAGGAAGAGTTAAGGGAGTTTCGGTCCCTTCAAAACGGTGGTAACGTCAAGTTTTGTAACAACTCCTATGGAACGATAAAGGGTTATGGGATGATAACCAATGGAGACTTTACAATCAGGAAGGTGGCTTATGTAGAGGGGTTGCAGCATAACCTCATCAATGTGTCTCAACTGGTGGGAGGTACAGGTCTCAAAGTCTCGTTTGATGATGAAGGTTTAGAGATAATAGAGAAGAAATCCAACAAAGTTATTCTCAAGTCAGAATGAAAAGGTGAAATGTTCTCTCTGAATCTCAACCCAATCAAAGGGAATCCAAACATATGTCTATTGTCCAAATCACATTCAGACGAAAGTTGGTTGTGGCACAGAAGGCTCTCACACCTCAACTTCAAAGACATCAACAAGCTAGTCATCGGTGGTCATGTTCGGGGACTTCCACTGCTTAAGTTCGATTGAGAACACTTATGTGCTGCATGTGAAATGGGAAAACAAAGTCGCCAAAGTCACCCAACAATCATAAACACCAAAGTTGTTGAACCACTTGAGTTGCTTCACATCGACTTATGTGGTCCATCATCAATCGAGAGCATTGGCGGTGACAAGTACATCCTTATTATTGTTGATGACTTCTCACGATTTACTTGGGTATTCTTTCTAAAGCACAAATCTGAGGCGACTCCCAAGCTGAAGATCTTTATCAAGCAGGTCGAAGTGCAAC
Organism: Lactuca sativa; assembly: GCF_002870075.4. Lineage (NCBI taxonomy): Eukaryota > Viridiplantae > Streptophyta > Magnoliopsida > Asterales > Asteraceae > Lactuca > Lactuca sativa. The sequence goes on along the minus strand of NC_056623.2, from coordinate 241,083,532 downwards.
TGAGAAAAGTCGTTCGAATCATCAGGAGCGACAATGGATTGGAATTCAAGAACAAAGAATTTGAAGATTTCTTAGCAGAAAAAGGCACCGGTCACAATTTCTCAGCCCCCTATACACCTCAACAGAACGGAATTGTCGAAAGGCGAAACCGATCCCTTTGTGAGGCGGCCCGAACCATGCTGAGTTTTGCCTCCCTTCCTCTATATTTCTGGGCAGACGCCATTGTTGCAGCTTGTTTCACTCAAAACAGATCTTATCTCAACAAGCGTTTCTCTCTCACCCCTATGAGATTATTAACAATAGGAAGCCGAACGTCAAGTTCTTTCATGTGTTCGGCTCGAGATGCTTCATTTTCAACTCCAAAGAGCATCGCAACAAATTCAATGTCAAAGCCGATGAAGGCATCTTTCTGGGATATTCTCTTACTTCAAAGGCGTACAGGGTATTGAATAAGCATTCTAAACGAATTGAAGAAACCTATTATGTAACGTTCGATGAAAATTACGTCAAGAAGTTGAAGTCTACCGAAGAAGCAGTTGGAGAGATTTTCTCTCAAACAGGTCAAGTCACAGCCTCAATCGCCAATTTCTTTGACCAGTTCATGGATTTATTTGATGAACTTGAGAAGGCTACTCACTCTGAGGCCACGACAGCAGACAAAAAGATGGATCACCTTAAGAAGATTATCAAAGTCGCAGCCAAACAAATGGGAGAAGAAGAACCAGTTCGAAACGAACCTCCTCAGAGCAATACTTCGGTCGAGGGGGAGAATCAATTCTCTTCAGATCGACAGGACTCACCTTTCTAGGGGGAGGGTCCATCATTTTCAATCGACGATAATACTCATGGCAAGGGGAAGAATCTAATCTTTGTCAGAACCGGAAGCCCATCCAGAACCGAAAACCCGTTAGCACCCGAAAATCCTGTAGCAACCGAAAGTCCGGAACAACCCGAAAGTCCTATAGCAACCGAAAGTACGGATCAACCTGAAAGCCCAGTCGAAGAAATATTTTTTGATTCGCATCCAAATGATTCATCATCTGTCGAGGGGGAGAATTCCAATATGCACTATGATGATGATACACAATCAGAGTTGGAAGAAATGGTAAATGCTGAATTGGATCCATCCTATGATCCAAATTATCCTCCTCTCACCAAATGGACCAGAGATCATCCTGTATCTCAAATAGTGGGTGATGCATCAGAAAAGGTTCTAACTCGATCACAAATGAAGGCGAAGCAAACTGCTCTATTCTCCAAAGTAGAATTATGCATGTTTAATTCATTCATCTCCAAAATAAAGCCGAAGACCGTCAATATTGCTCTCGATCATTCTGATTGGGTTCAGGCAATGCAAGACGAACTCAATGAGTTTGAAAGAAATAAGGTCTGGAGACTCATTCCAACACCAAAAGATGCCTCGGTTGTCGGTCTCAAATGGGTGTTCAGAAAAAAAAATGGACAAGGAGGGAAATGTGATCCGAAATAAGGCTCGGCTAGTGGTGAAAGGATATTGCCAAAAAGAAGGAATCGATTACGAAGAGACATTCGCTCTGGTTGCAAGGCTGGAATCCGTTCAAATATTTCTTGCCTATGCTGCACACAAGAATTTCGAGGTCTACCAGATGGATGTGAAGTGTGCGTTTCTGGATGGGGAACTTGAAGAAACCGTGTACGTGGAGCAACCTCCTGGTTTTGTAAATGAAAAGCATCCAAATCACTACTACATCTTGGATAAGGCAGTTTATGGTCTGAAACAAGCACCTAGGGCATGGTATGAAACATTAACTAAGTTTTTAAAGATGTCTAAATTCAAACAAGGTTCGGTTGACCCAACCTTCTTTCGTAAAAAGGAAGGTAACCACCTTATGATCGTTCAAATCTATGTCGATGATATTATCTTCGGCTCCACGAATCCTAGCCTAACAACTGAATTCAGGAAGTTGATGGAGACTAAATTTGAAATGAGCTCAATGGGTCCGATTAACTTTTTCCTTGGTTTAAATATTAGACAGGGACTCGAAGGCATCTTTATCAACCAGGAAGCATACACTAGGACTCTCCTTGCCAAATTCGGCATGATGGGAGACTCAAAGGTAAAAGTCCTTATGGCGTTCGGCACCAAGATCACACCATCTTTGGAGAAACCGGCAGTCGACATAACGCTATATCGCCAAATGATTGGTTCCCTGATGTACCTCACAGCTAGCAGGCCCGATATAATGTTCTCAGTATGCTATTGTGCCAGGTTTCAAGCAAATCCTCGTGAACCACACATGTTGGCAGTGAAGAATATATTCCGGTATTTAAAGCGAACCACCTCTCGCGGTCTCTGGTATCCCTCAAACTAAGGTTTCATCGTTCAAGCCTACTCAGATGCAAACTTAGGAGGATGTGGCCTAGACTGAAAAAGCACCACAGGAGGCTGCCAATTCCTAGACGGGATGTTGGTTAGCTGGCAATTGAAGAAACAAACATGTGTTTCTCTATCTACAGCCGAAGCAGAGTACATTGCAGCCGCCTCCTGCACATCACAAGTGATTCGGATCCAAAGCCAACTCCGAGATTATGGACTCAATATGAAAAAGATCCCACTATATTGCGACTCAGAAAGTGCAATTAGGATCTGTCATAACCCAATGCAACATTCCAAGACCAATCATATAGCACTGAGGTATCACTTTATTAAGGATCATGTGGAAGATGGTAACGTCGAAATTCACTTTGTTCGAACCACTGATCAACTGGCCGACATCTTCACCAAAGCCCTTCCTGAAGCAAGTTTCAATAAAATCCTACAAGGCCTAGGTATGATGGAATCGGAGTCAGTACCAAAAACAGCTTCTCAAAACTAAAAGTTGGAAGCGAAATGAACCGAACGCTCGGTCTATTTCGGGCTCGGTTCACATGGGAACCGAAATGAACCGAACTCTCGATCTATTTCGGGTTCGGTCCCACTGCACTTATTTTCTCTTATCTCAAAAAGGTGATATCTTTGGTTGTATACTTTTGTACAATTTTTTTCCAACATTCAAAAATACGTTTTTTAAGGAATCGAAATGAACCGAGCGTTCGGTCCATTTCTGGTTCGTTTTAATTTTTTTTGTTTGGTTTACTTTTTTTTTTCTCTTTACAAAAATATCAAAATAACAAAAATATTTTCTTTCTTTTGTCTCTACTTCTATTTATGTTAACAGTCTCTGGAATATCGATGGGGCAGGTATCATTCTCACACTTTATACTAGCTAAGTGTCCCTAGAAGCATGCTGCTGCATGTTGTCCAAAGCCTCAACTGATTTTGAATAAAGCCTTATTGACTGGGTGTAAACAAACCTCGTCTTCCCAATTAGGCTGCTAAATTTATTCTAATCATGAGCTACCTTACTCTTTTCTCACATGAGTTAAGAGTTTTCTGCTTGGTCATTCTTTTATAGCAGAGGTACTTTGGTTTCTTTACAACACCTCAAACATTTTTCTCCATCATATTTCGGTTCATATATGTAACCCTTGAGACTCTCAGAAATAACCACTGAGGTTTATGGTTACACAATCTCTGTGTTTATGATCTTAGCTTCGTGTCACTACGTGCTAAGTGAAATCCAAAATTCAATACCCACTATGCATTGACGGTGAACAATTAAATTTGCTCTAGCTTTCACCCATGAATTAACGAAACCACCCAAGTGGTTGTACCATGAAATCTCTATTTTTCTTTTTGTGTGATTCTTATGAAACTCACCATAACATTTCTTCCCATAGAATCCAATTTTACATTGTTTTTGAGATTTCACACCAAACATTTCCAATAAGTCACTAAATAGTGTCCAAACCTACTTGTTCAACAGACCACATCGGTCTCACAAGTACTTCATTCGGTTTCAATCTTATGTCAAGATCCGAAATTCTGAACTAAAGCGAAAGCCACCCTTCTAAGCCTCATCAAAAGATGCCTTTCAACACTTCTTAACAAGTGCTTGATCATAATTCAACGGGAATTCACACAGACACTTTAAAGTGTCTCTTGACTTTGAAGGAAGAGATTCGTGCCCGGGATCCACTGTTTCGTGTCTATATTGACATCACAAATTCCCACATAGATGTTGCTTTATTTCCTCATCTTTGACACTCTATGCACGAAAATCTTTTTGATTTTCCAAAAGTCTGGTTTGGCTCACTACAAGCTACTTTTCTTTATGCAGCTCCGGTTCTTAATGCTATATTCACAAGGGGATGCTGTGGTTTTTCTAAGTGTTTGTTTTTATTTAATGACGTCAGCTCATTTTAAAGACAAGATGCTGACTCAGCCGGGAGACTAAAGGTTTCAAGAATTTAAAAAGGTATTTGATGGGAAGGCGTGCTAAATGGAAGCGTTTTTCTCTCTCATGCGTAATCATCGGGGTTGCCAACTGTCACGCTTCAATCAACTCAGAAATCGATTCGTGTTTCAAGAGGATTTGGGGGCGAATTTTTCTCTCACCTCTATATACGGTATAAAGGGTTAAACCCTAGCTGTTTTACCTCTTTACTGCACCCAAATTTCTGAGAGCAAAAAAAGATGATTTTCTCACACTGTTCATCTTCTTCTTTGAAGCACTCAACAATGGCGAATTCCTCCTCTGTTGATGAAACCTCCCACATTCTCCCAATCAGACCCCATCAAAGCTTGGTCATTGATATCACCCCAGTTTCCTATCATGCCTTCATGTATCACATAGTGGAGTGTCTCAAATACTCTCCACTGGTTCTCACACTGACCAAGGTTGAAACTGTGCCTATGGAATGTCTATCCCAGATTTTCTCCACAGCTCACTATGATAAATCTGGTGATCGTATCTACTTCGACATCCTTGATACCAAAACCTCCATCTCAAAGCAGCAATTTCGCTCGTTTCTAGGGTTTGAACCTGATGAATCGAGGGTTAACCCTGATTCAATCTCTGTGGGTCAATTATTCTCCATGTTTTACAACATGGGTTACACTGAAATCCTTAACACTGTGACGAAGTTCAAGAAGTCGTGTCTTCCTCCTCAATGGAATGGCTTTTTCACGATATTGTTCAAAGGTTTTTCTAAGAGGAGTGCAGGTTCTGATGGGGCCAGTCGTTTGTTCATGACGATTCTTTATGGGTTGTACAATGGTATCAACCTCGATTATGGCTCAGTTCTATGGCAACAGTTGATCCAAAGCCTCGCCTCTACTTCTCGCCACACTGAAATCTCCTATGCCAGGTTCTGGACGCTTGTCATCAAATGGGCAATGGACAAGTATCATGTCCCCATAGTGGCCACTTCTCCACTCTCCTCGATTGGCGTCTTCCACACTACAAAGATCATAGTCACTGATCCTTCCAAGTTTCTCTTTGTTGGCTCAATTCCTGAGTCCATGTATGCTTGTGTACCAGGGGAGAGCGGCATCATCAAGACCTACAAGGAGTTTCTTCCTTCGGGTCCCAGAGAGCTGACTCCGGAGATGCTTTAGTCCATCAACGATGCCGACAAACCTGCTCCCACGGGCAAGAAACCAGAGAAAGGGAAAGCCAAGAAAGTGGTCAAAGGGGCGAAAGGCCCTTCTCCTAAAAAGCAAAAACCAACAAAGGCAGCCCAATCACCTCCACCGAAGAAGAGGAAAACCCAGCCTAAACGAAAACTCATTCTTGCTTCTTCCTCAAGTGAATCAGAGTATGAAAGTTCAGACTCAGAGGAGTCATTTCGAGGCGACTCTCCTCCCCGTTCGCCTTCACATGAGGTACCAGTTACAACCAAACTTGTCTCTTCTCTCCTTATCACTATCTCTATTTCCATTCCTCCCATAACTTCCTCCACTCATATTCCACCCACTTCTATTCCTGTACCACCACCCATTTTCTCAGACGCTACAGAAACAAAAACTACTGGAGTTCGAACCAACGTATCTGATACGGGGGCTCGTACTTCAGCACCCGAACACACCCCAGCAACCAAACATACTTCCACACCCGAACCTACTCCCACAACCGAACCTCCACCATCGCCTTCATCTCCCAATCACTCAGCCGAAACCGAGACATTTCTAGGAGGGGAAGATATGACCTTCGATTCTGTTTACTACAGTCCCTACCAGGTTCAAAGCGATGATGATGATGATGATGCACCTGTCACCAAAAAGCACATCATGGAACTTCATGAGAAAATTGATAATCTCGTCGCTTCTTCCTCCTCCTCTCGGTCCCATATCACAAAAGCTGCCATTCAGGGGATGGTTGATACTTTCACCAAGGCACACGAAGCCTCCATCAACTCTGCTACTGTTGCTATAGATGCATCCACAAAGGCCTGTGCTGTTGCGACCGAAAAAGTCAAAAAACTATATCGCGATGCTAACACCTTTTTGGAGTCTTTACTGGGGGCAGCTGAATCTAATGCAACGAAGGTTGATTCGGTTGTTGAGAAGATGGCTACTTCCTTTGAAACAGAAAATCATCACTTTGCCAGTCTTCGTCAGACCCTTGAAGATGACAACAAATCCTTCCAGGCAGCCATTGAGGATCGCTTGACCAAGCTCCAAGAAGACCTTGCCTCGGAAAACTCGATGACGGATGCACTTGCACGCAAAACAACTGCACTAAAAATCAAGAGTCTTCAGCTTTACCAAACTGAGAAGGAGGTTAATTCTCTTTGATCCGAGCGAGCTGTGATTTCGAGTTGTGTTTCAGATGTCCACGGAGCCCTCTCAAACATCATTGAAGCGCATGACCCGACTCTCAACTACTCAGTGAGGCAAACTCTTGCTGAGAAACTTGCTCCTGCCCTTGCCTTGCTCAACAAAATTGAGGGGCTTCTTGAGCAAGTGGTCCATCCAAAACAAAGGGGAGAAGGAGCTTCAATGGGCAGTAATCAATCTCAACCGCCTCCTACTTCTTCATCAGCTCTAACTAAAGCAACCTAACCACCAACAACTGGTCATGCTTCAGGTTCGGGTGCTCAAGACAAAGGCAAAAAGATTCTCGATGACAGTGATGGAGACGATGACAAAGAAACCATTGCTGCTATCTTGAAGAAACAGGCTAGAGACAAGGAACCAGACATGAGTGCTCGGATCGCTAGGGAAGCTGAGGCAAATGAAAGGAGGATGAAGGAGGCTCATGGTCTCCTTGAAAGTTGAAAAACCCTATTCCCTCCATGGACTCTTGAGAAGCTTATCAAAGAAGCTATCGAGTCCCCCAACATCCTCTGGCTTGAACCTGTGATCTCTTTGGACAGGGTTAACTCTGTTGACTATCAGTTTGACATGCCCTTGACCCGAAAGGCCTTTATATTTCATGCATTTCCCCACATTGCTGAAGTCCCTCATCCTCACCTAAAGGTCGATAGGGAACTTATTGATTTCTATCTGAGGTTTGCTCAGCCTCAATATCAGACGTGGAGTGCACAGAAGATCGTCAACATTCGGGGTCCTCAAACCCTTTCGGGATGGTAACTTCACGAATGTCAGATTCAAAGTTTTGAGGGGGTCAGATAAAGCCAAACATGCCATTACTCTTGCTGATCTTCCTAACCTGAATCCTCACGATTGGATCATCCTGCATAATATCCTCCTCACCAATGAAGCTGAATATCGGCCGATCATAGATCACTTCAAGAGGATGTTGGTTTGTTATATCATGGAGGTTGCTAAGATGGATCAGGAAATTGCTAATGTATTCAGGAAGAAGTGCACCATCTCCCTAGTCGGTTCTGCAAGTGATCTGAATAAAATGCAGATGGGGAGGATCGATCCGAGGTGAAACTCTGTTATGTTCACCAGGAATGAAGGCCAAAAATGTCTGTTCGCCTTGGCTGACAAACATCTTTATACCACTTCGTGTCTGGAGCATGTTCTGGGGATCATCAATCGGTGTAAGCAAAATTCTGAAGATGATAAGAAGTACTTCAGTGACATGATCCACTGGTATATTCGTTTCAGACAAACTATTCTTGCCATGATTCCTTGCCTGTTCGATACCACGAAGAAGGTTAATGCAGCAGGATCCAGTAAGCCAAAGTAGAGTCTTGCCCCAATTGACGAAAAGGGGGAGATTGTAGGGTCCGTTATGTTTTGCGTCTTAGGCTCGGTCCTTAGTCCAATTTTGTATCCGGATTGGGCCTGTCCATCCGTGATTTAATTATTAGGGTTTAGTATTTATAGATGCTTGCATGCATCTTTGTACGAAGCTGTTTTAGTCAATCATTCATAGCAATCACAGTTTTATCGATTGTAACCCTAAAAGCCTCTACAGTGGAAGTTCTTTATCGAGCTCTGCTGAGGCGTGAATCTATTGAATCATTTAGCTCATTATTGATTTATTCTCTTGTTTGTTATTCTGTTTGCATTATTCTGATTAACCTGTGTGAGATCTAAACGATCAAAGAGTTTTTCAACTCATCACCTAAACTATTCGAAGCAGTAAAACAATCATTAGTCCAAGCACAATATCCTTCCAACGGTAAATTGACCATTTTACCCTTAAACCGAACTGGTCCATGACTAAGGCCCAACACCAGAATATGAAGGGCCCAACACTAGGTAAGCTTCTCAAGCCCACTAGTGGCCCACTAATGGCCCAATTTGCTACATTGGGCCTAATCCCTTAATGGGCCTCATCCTAAGCCCAGAATATATTCCTTGGTCCATATAATATGATTTCTGATGGCCCACTAAGTCCCAAAGACCCAAGGTCTAAGGTGCAGCCCACACCGAGGCCCAAATACTCAGGGCCCAACTGGCAGCGTTACGTGGGGCGTAACTCAACATACGCTTAGCGTACCAGCTCCATGACGAGTACCTTGGGCGTACCTGCACGTACGCTCAGCGTAGTGCTCTGTTAAGTCATTTCCTCATTAAGTGCTTACTACTCCATTCCAAGGGCTACAAAATCAGATCCATGTCTTATTTCATGACTTAAACCATAAATTCACTGACTTGTTGACTTAATATAGCTCAAACCAACTCAAACTTCCAAAATGATCTTCTACATCCAAGAAAAGGACTAGATCTCATGCATGGGCTTAATAGAACCCCAAAGGTTGGAACTTTATTGCTTGTGGGACTCATATGACTCTAAGGGAAGCAAACCTGGTCATAGAAACGAGCTTAACCCACCAAGACCCATACCTGGGACCAAAAAGGTCCATAAACTTGTACTAGAGGAGATCTAAGAGATAAATCATCAAGCTCAAGACTTTTTACCTTGCAGAGGTCCGAAATGAAACACTTATCCCAGATCTACAAGCTCTAGCTTCAAAGGTTCCTCCTTGCCAACCTTCTTCTCTTTGTTTCCAAGCTTTAATCCACCAAAATGAGTTCTCCAAGGTCAAACACACCCAACAATGGAGGTGGGACGACTATCTAGGGTTTCTGAGGATAAGAGAGTGTTTATGGAGGCTAGGGTTGGAACCATAATGTTTCTTTTATAGTGGATGTCCCAAAAATTAGGGTATAATGACTCTGGGCATATGATGGCGTAACTCTAGTACGTTGGGCGTACGCGTCCTGATATCCGCGATCACTCACCCTACTATATTGGGCGTAACCTAGCTTACGCTAGGCATACCCACGCGTGTCCCCAAATGCATGCATGTTCTTTTTCATCACTTTTTCCATTATAGGCCATAAATGTTAATATCTTTAAAGTATCATAACTCCTTCATTGTAGACCCATTTCCGACGAACTTTATATGCACGGAAAGGTGGCGAGAAGACCTACGCTTCTAGTAACACACCCCGATCCGAAACCTTCCCAAATAATTACTCATTGCTCATGGAAGACCGAACGCCCTTACTTTTGATCTTGGGAGCCCATAATTAGATACTTTAAGAACAGGGCGTTACACCTATCCAGGGCTATGCAAACCCACTCCTCCTCTAATCTCGACTAGCTAAACTTTCCTGATGCTTATCATGCTAACTCAGAGATACGACCCCCCACACACTCTGCGAACTAAGTTGTTAATGAATGCTACGGCTTACCCGCAGTCTTACATCACTCCTGGTCTCCAAGGACCTACCGCCTTCCGAATCTAATCATATTGTGGCCCACTAACATCCGGGCGGCTGCCCCGCCCTATCTTAAACTATCTGAAAAACCCTGCTGACAATTCACACATCTGATACACTCGTACTGTCAAATAGGGACCGGCTAATGCTACGGGCCACCCCGTAGTCTTACAACACTTCTGCGCTACCAGCCAACTAACGCTACGGGCCACCCTGCAGTCTCACCACACTTCTACGCTATCTGCCGACTAATGCTACGGGTCACCCCGCAGGTGTGACAACCCAAAAATTTCCGTTAGTTTTAACGTCGAAATTAAGTACGTCAAAAATTAGCCAAATTTATACCAAAAATATTTTTGACCGGATTTAAACCCGTTGGAATATTTTAAATAATATTCGTCAAGCGAAACAAAAATAAGGAGGTATAATTTTAAAATTGCCGTGTTTAACGGTAGTCGTGAAAAACCCCGTTCGCGGTTGGTGTCAGTTGGACCCCCAACCAGACCATAAACTCCACCCTATATAAGGGTTGAGTGGGCTTCATTCAAACCCTTTCACACCTTAAGAGTCTCTCTCTACTTTCTCTCTCTACAAATCGGGTTTTGGTTAAAAATCACCCCTTCGAGCTTCAAAATGGTAAGTTAGCCTTCCAAGCTTGTTGTTTAGCTTATCACACTTGCAAATTCATGGATTAAACATCCAAAAACCCCAAGAACAAGAGTTTATGGTCTTGGGAGCATCCCAAAACCGTAAACACCTTGAAAGAGGGTTTTGGTGCCCAAATATCCTTCCAAACCACTTCTAATGCTTAGCAATGACTTAGGGACTTACCTGAAAGGAATTAGAACACCAAAATCTTAACATATGGGGAGTAAACATGAGTTTATGGTCTAAGAACATTCTTGGACCGTAAACCCATCTTCAAGGACCATAAACACCTTTTTGGGTGTTAAACTACCCCTCAAACACCTCCAAAAGCTTCCATGAGTACCTAGAGCCTTGTAATCCTTCATTTGATGCACCAAAACACACGATTCATGGACTAACCATAAACTCATGTGCTTAAGGTATTAAACTCACCAAGAACACCTTCATACACCGTAAACACCTTTCCAAGGTGTTTAAGTGCCTTTAACACCTTCCTATGCTCATATAAGTGACTAAAACCTTGCATACATAGCCTAGAACCACCAAAGCACAAAAGGAATGGGATAACATGAGTTTGCGACCGTAAACTCATGTTTTTAGGGCTGTAAACTCCTCAAGGAGTGGTCAATGGACCGTAAACTCCCTAGTGTGTCCATTTTGAGCCCCAATCACTTCCTTAGCTCTTGATTCGACTCTAGCATGATTCTATGAGTGATTTAAGACCTTTAAACATCCCATGACACCACTACCATGAGTTTACAGCCGTAAACTCATGGGGGAAGTGGTCTTCAAACCGTAGACACCCATAAGGGCCATCATTTGAAGAGTAAACTCCAATGTGAGTCCATACACACCTTCTATGCAACCCTTGATACTTCTAGCACTTGTTGCAAAGTGTTTTTATGTAGTAAGACATCCTTACTTGCTTAATTAGTTATTAAATGACTAATTAGATACTTAAATGTATCATTACATGTTAAATAGGATTCACGTGTGTGGTCAAGTCCTCACTTGACACTTAGCATCCTATACCGTCCATTCTTCCGAAACGCCAACGTCAGCTGAGTTCATACTCCTGAATTAACCTTTTAAACGTTTTTACATGCTTTTATGGGGGGGGGGGATACAAGTTAAACCATGCTAGTTATCATATGAATCATATGTGATTAATAACCCCGCATACACAAGGATTTATTACACTTTCAACTGTTTTACCAAGTATAATACTATTGATGGTTTTCCAAAACGTCTTTACTTGTTTAAATCTTTTCTCAAATTATCTCTCGTGCTGTATGTTTTACTTCTAAACCAGTTACAGCAGTGTTTTAAACAAAGGTTTTCTTTACTTATATTGTGTTATCAAATTATATTCAAAACGCGTTTATGAAATGTTTTCAAAGCTTGTTTTACATAACGATATCAAGTCGTAAATTCTTATTTTTAAAGGTTTTCCAAAGGTTTAACCAAAGTTTTCTTCTATACTTATATACTTCTACTTCGTTAAATGCATGCCTGTACTTGTATAGTTATATAAATAATGTTTAAAAGACTCAGGAAGGCTCGTTCGCCCTATTTCCTTTTCCTCGTTGGGATGTGGTCTGGTGGGTATCGGATATCCGTCCGAAGGTCGTTTAAACATTAGTTATATATCATGTATAAACGTATAGACATAAAGGTTTACATCGACCAGTTCATTTCCCTTGGGTAGCAAGGGCATCCTTCCATTCATCATTCATAGATCAGAGACACTAGTAACTATTATAGGAATAGTTAGGATGTTTTATTTACTCTTTCTAGTACGAGAATTCCAATGGAGTCAGTTCACTCGCGATTCTATATCATTTCCCTAGTGCCTCTAATAGAATTCAGAATACGAGATGCATCCTCAGGACACGGATCTCCCCGTCGTCAAGTTGGTAACCAGAGTCTCCTGGAGAGAGAGCGGGCATTGTGTGTATAGATCTATACGGGACTGACACTCCCGCACCCTGACTGCTAGCTAAAGTCCAAGGCCTACCAAGCCAAGGGGTGACAAATGTCACAATTATTTCGATACTTGCAGGGCGTCATGTACTCTAGTGTCAATTAGTATGGTTACTAGTATCTCCATGTGTACCTTATAATTCATGGCCTTAAGGTAACGAGAAATAACACTATATTTATGAAACAACACTCTTAGGATTACTCTTTGTTTTAGACCTTGCTAGCTGTATCGTTCATTTGATACTATCTGGGGTCCGTGTTTCTTTGTTTTAGACCTTGCTAGTTGTATCGTTCATTTGATACTATCTGGGGTCTGTGTTTCTTTGTTTTACACCTTTCTAGCCGTATCGTACATTTGATACCGTCTGGGGTTTGTGTTTCCTTTTGTTAGACTGAGTCAGGCGTATCATTCATTCGATACTCTCCTGGAGTCTATGATTTCTTTTGCCTTAGTCAGCAGTGTTTTCTGCTGAGGCATATGTTATTTTCCCCTAGTATTTTACTAGTGATATTCTCCTACTTTCTTTAGAGTCAAATACCATATTTTGGGTAATGATAGTATTTCAAGGAAAATTTCTCTTTAAAACATAACACTGTCGAGTCTTGGTAGAAGACTGCTTTTAATTAGAAAATATAGGATTTTCTGGAAAGGACGCTAATACACCGTAGATTCTAAACTACTACTTTATATAAAGTTATTTTGAATAAAATGCTTACTTACACAAATGACACAAAATACTTATGAACTCACCTGCATTTATAAAAATGCTGATACTCGCTTTCAAAATAACTTGTATTCTCAGTTCAGCAATAGACAGGTACACCCGGGAGCTTTTGTGAAGCCAGCCTAGAACCGAGCTGCATCTATACTAGTTTCTGTATTACTTTGATGTCTCTATAAAATGTAACTATGTAAAACTATTACTATTAATGCAATGGTTGTTGTACTTTGATTACTATACTGCATATGTTGTTATACTTGAGATGACGTCATCCACCCTAGAACGTTTCCGCCGTTTCGGTTTTGGGGTGTGACAGCAGTCTTACTATAAAAATGCTACGGGCCATACTGCAGTCTAACTATACTCATATACGATTGCTACAGGCCACACCGCAGTCTTACAACTCCCCTTACTCTACCTGCTAACTAGCAAACGCTACAGGCCACCCCATAGTCTTATAACATTCTTACACTATCTATTAATCCTTGCTACGGACCGCCCCACAGTCTTACCACACTTCTCTTACTATTTGACCACTGGTGAATGCTACGGCTATCCGGTAGTCTGAGAACACCTTCCACACCGACTAGCTGCTAGTGGATGCTACGCCTAACCCATAGTCGAGCATACAAGCACAATATAGTACCCCTAAGTTGTACTCATGTCCCAAGTGAAACTCCCAACCGATTCTTCTGCAATCTGCCATCAGACATCCCAAGAATGTGATCTCACAATTGGCAAGTTTTCCGAACTTCCAATTCACAATATCCTCAATTCATACAGCCGCCTAAGCCATCTTTCTCCCTAACAGGAGAGCGAAACTTATCCCAGTTTCAAAAACGCTTCTGCTCCCATAACATGATTGTTCTCCCCCACTTAGCTTCGGCTAAGTCTTTACGGCATGCGGAAATCCGAGGATTTCCATACCTTCTTCCCTTGCACAAAAGGCATGATAACTACCATCGCCTTAATATTGCTAGCGATCCATCACTAGCCCACTCCAAATACCGTACGATTACCGAATACTAGATCAACACTTCCTGCATCCCCGATATAGATAATCCCTTGAGCTCAAACTGACGTCCTTAAGGTCCGAAAGCAACCTCTTCAGTGATAGACCACTTCCCTTGATGCTTCCAAAAGCTAGCCCAAACACCAAGACTAGAACAACCAAACCCTGATGATGGTGGATGACTACTTGATGGACCCTGCCCACTGACCTCCACATAACGCTCCTGAACTGTTTTCGATTGCAACCAAGATAATACTGGACACTTCATACCTGAAATGAGAGATGACCTTACACTAGCTAGTAATAGTTCTTGGTATGCAATTGGCATATGACAATTCTAAAAATACAATCTGAATACAAGTAGAGAGACAACTCATACATACTATCACTTGATTCCGAGGGAAGAAAAATCCTAATACATATAGAATCGAAAATAGCCATTGACACATACCTGCAACATTCCATGCTGTAATCCGGATCTCCCTCATGTGTCACTACAAGGCCCTACCCTCTCACCCATCTGTAATCCTCAAAGTTGTCGGGGTAGATGCACTCCCTGCTCCTCCCTTCATCGTCGGGCAGTTAGCCTTCTTGTGGCCCACCTGATTGTAGTGAAAACATAATGGGCTTGCCCCCTGTGGGCAGTCCCTAATGACGTGACCAACACCGCCACACTTGTAGCAGCCCGAACCCCTGGAACGACAAACTCCCTCGTGCAGTATCCTGCACGTGCTGCACAAACGTCGACCCTGCTGACCTACTAATCGCTAATTTGAAGTCTTGGGTCTCTTCCCAGGACCCTCCAAAGTATACATCTGATCCGACCTCCTCTTCGCAATGTGCTCCAAATACTTTTCCCTTTCCCACGCCCTGTCAATCATAAAGTCTAGGGTCGGGCATGCTGAGAAGCTGACATGCTCCTGAATATCAGCTCTCAACATGTCATGTTAGCGGGTCCTCTACATCTCATCATCCCCTGCATACTGAGGCACTAATAAGGCCTGCTCCCGAAACCTGGCAGTAATCTTGCCACCGAATCTGTCGTCTGTCTCATGTCTAGGAACTCCCTGGCTAGCTACTGAAGCTCCACAGCCAGTGCAAACTCCGCCCTAAACCTGGTCTCAAAGTCGGACCAGGTCATAGCCTCAATGGCTGAGGCTCCCAAGGAATCACCAACTGACTCCCACCAGTCTCTAGCTCTATCCCTCAAGCATCTAGTAGGAAATTGAACCTTTGGCCCCTCGGGACAGAAGCTTGTCAACTGTGCGGACTCAATGTCTACAATCCATCTCCTGACAACAATTGTGTCCTTCACCCCGTGGAAGTCTGGCGTGCTACTCCCCCTAAAGTCCTTAAAGGACAATGTGCATGATTCTGCCTGGCTAGATGCCATATCACTTCGGAACGCTCTGAGGCGATCATCCATCAACTCAATAATCCCCTCCTTGATCGACTATAAAATCACCGGGGTCGACTCAATGATACCTCTCATGATCTCAGATGTGACGAACTCGCGTAGCCCGTTATCAACCTGCTCGGATCCTGCCCCCGAGCTTGATCCTGATCCTGACCCAGATCCTGATCCTCCTGCTTGATGTCATGTGGTCACCATACTGAGAATAAACACATGAATGTCAGGATCATACATACTCCCAAGAGGTCTCACATACCATCCAAGTTTCCTGGTTCCATCTCGGCCCTCCTTGACTCGAGTACGGATCCTCTGCTTCCAGTAGTACGGGCCCATACTACGTTCCACATCTATCTATACTTTCCTCAATGATTGCTTCAAACTTCACCAAGTCCCTTTGTCGATACCCCTTTTCCACTAATCTCATCCTAAGCTTTCCTAGGGCACCCTCCGACCTACTCTCCACCATCAGCTGCACTAGGAGTCCCTACTTCCTTTCCCTAACTAGCTTGCGAATATTGTTACATATCCACTCACTAGTTTGTTATAGTTAGCCAGGACCCCTATAGCACAAAGCAAGCATCATTCGTGCATTGAGTAACCACATAAAGCATAACCTAATCAGGCTATCCTACTGCTAACTAGACAGTCCTAGCATGCAACTCACACAATAGGCATTCAAGGCATCCTCCTAGATCCTTAGCCGTATCCTAGCATGTAGTTCTCAGAATTATTTATCGGGCATAAAAGGTATCCTTCTAGATCCTTATCCCTAATCTAGCATGCAGTTCATAAAATCATATCATGTCACATATCAAACATGTATTGGTATTTTGGGAACCACTTACTTGAGTTCGGCCGATTGCACGCATCACACACCTTTTTCTTTTCAAAGTTCTTTTCTCTTTTCAAATACTTTTTAAGTTCTTTTTGAAAATTTTCATATCAAGCCCTCAGTTTGAGTCCAGTCACACCCGAGAGTGTGCCCGAATCCCTCAAACCAAGGCTCTGATACCAACTAGTAACATCCCAAAATTCAAGGCCAAAAATTTTGTAACATCCTGAAATTCAGGTACATCTATTTAACCCTTCGTATTTGCCAAGTTCTCAAGTTTAGCCCTTGAGTGGAAAATGTTGCAAATTAGTACATTGCACGTACTCATGCATTCATTTTGGACGTGGACTTTAATAGCTATGCTGGGCGTACCCAAAGTTACGATGGGTGTAACTGGCTCAGATGCAAAACCCTAAATGAGACTTGAGGGCTATAAAAGGAATAATAAGGCCCTTACCCTAGCCACCATATTGCAGAGAGTGAAACCCTAAGAGAGAAAAAACCCATTATAAGCTTGTGTGTGTGTTCTTAAGCTTGAAAGTGCCATTTTATGGTGGTGAAGGAGAAGAGGAGGCCATTGCGGAAGCTAGAAGCTGGAGGACAAGCTTAGATCTTAGTTCTACAGAGGTTGGAGCTTCACTTGGAGGTAAAAAGCTCAAAGGTTTCCTTGTTATCATTGATTTGTGCTTTATGGAACCATTTTTAGGGTTTCTGGTTCCAAGGTGGAGACTTTATGAGCAAAGAGTCTTCGTAAGCTTAGATCTGCCCTATTCCAGTGTAATATGTGTTGTAGGTATATAAAAATCCAATCTTGGACGTGAATACTAAGTCATGCATGGGATATAGGCTTAATGAGGAAAAAGGAAATGTGTTTAGAGTGATTTGAGGCCTTTACAGCCATGCAAAGGCTTAAAGGTTTCGACTTTATGGATTAAGTGGCCTTAGAATAGTAAGATCTAGAATTTGAGCTTATGTCTTAACCGTTTAAGACCAAAAATCAACAAGAGCATGAAACTGAGACTTACGTTGGGCGTAAATCTCAGAAAGCGCCGCATAAGGGTTTGAGACCCCGATTCTGGATCGCCGGAGTACGCCCCGCGTACAATAGCTAGTACACGCCGCGTACTGCCCTCTATTGACTTTTGTTGACTTTTAGAGTTTAGTCAATATTTAGACCTTTGAGCCAATTGAGGGGTAAAATGGTCTTTTACCCTTCTGAAGGAAATTTAAAGAGGGACTAGTCTAACCTTTGAGAGTTGTATTGATTAGGATAATTTATTTTATGTGATTAGGCGGAGGCTAGATCAGTATTTCGCGTTCGAGATCATCCGAGTTTGTAACAATCATAAATTTTACACCAAATTTAAACTTTTTCAATCATAAATAAAAACCACATAGAATTGTTTACAAAACATTTTCAAATCATTTTCCATCAGAGTGTCCCAAAAATCATAACATAATGATGAGGAGCGATACGGTCATGCCTTCTCCTTTCCACAATCTTATAAACTACCTGAAACAATAAACTAAAAACTATAAGCCGGCGGGCTTAGTGAGCTACCCCTAAAATACCGATACCACACTGACAATACCACAACAATAATAATCAATTCGATCAACATGCATACTGGGCCATGGGCCTGACTAGACCGCCCTATCGCGCCTACAGTCTGTCTGAATCCATCCCAAGCCTTCGGTATGACTGGTCCGCCATGTGGGCCTACAGTCTCCCCGGACCGCTCATAGGGTATATTGGCCTTCAGCACAAATCAGGACCGCCTCAACCCAGCCACAAGTAAAATAACCATGTGCGCATACTATCATATACATACATATATAAACATCAAACATATCTGTCACACTGATCATCAATCATAGAATTCTCCTGAAACTAGAGTACCGACCAAGCAGGTGACTAACACACCAATCGCTACGGATCATAAGAGCATAGCATACTGTCTACCTCGATTCCGATCTAACAGATCATAACCGCATGAAGCATACCATAACAATAACAACTAACAGGGTCGGACTTGGTGCCGTAGACCCTATCGATATAGTGAGGATAACTCACCTTGCAGATGTCGAATCGAAAGGAAAACTCTAACTCTCGGTTCACTTGACACAGGCCCCACCACCTATCGTCATAGCACAACATACTCATAAGTCCTTAACCTTATAACGTGCTCCATAACCCACTAGTCAACCCCTGGTCAAAGTATAAGTCCTCAGTCAAGGTCAACAGTCCATGTTGACCTTAACTCAATGAGTACCCTTGGGTACTCGTTGCATTCTCTAAAGTACATTCCAACTCGCCGAGTCATCGGAGTGACTCTTTGACTTCCATTGATTCTCGATCAAACCTAAGGTCACCCATCAAGTTCCCTCATTGAAACTCGACGGATACACACTCATACATATCCCAGAGAAAACACATCCGACTCGGCGAGTTGTTCTTCAACTCGTCGAGTCTTATGGCGATCTTCATCGGACTCGCTGAGTTGTTCATCAACTCGTCGAGTCCACGGTCATCTTCATGTGACTCGCCGACTCAACCTTGCGACTCGCCAATTCCATTCAGTCCTTTTTCCATACAGACTTGTTTTGAGCCATGACACGACTCTAACTTATAGATCCAAGCTTCTAGGGCATGCTTATCACGTAAAGTTGCAAACTTTACGTGCATGCAAGACCATAAAGGCTCTAAATGTCTATTCTAAGTTCTTAATGGAACTTCATGCTCAAGATGGACCTTAATCATAACCAAGACTATGACTTTATGCTTCTAGAATCCAAGGAGGGTCCAGATCTGAAGTTACAACTTCAGATCTAGCCCATAGCTCATCACACCAACTTGAAAATCCATAAAAAGCCCTAGAAACTCAACAAAAGTGAAAATGGGAAGTAAAATGGCACTTTGATACCTCCAAATGATGCTAGCTGTGGTAAATCTGGCTTCCCACTCCTTCCTTGCTTGAATTTCCTTTGCACTCTTAGCTTTCTTCCTCCAAGATCCTCTTTTCCAAGCTTCAACACCACACCAAGGCACACACACACGAATTAGGGTTTTAAGGGGGCCCTCAAAGATTGTAAAGAGGCCAAAGGAGGCTAAGGCTCCTTTAAATAGAGGTGCAAACCCCAGGATTTAGGGTTTCCACTGCCAGCTCCTACTCGCCGAGTCCCAACATGGACTCGTCGAGTAGGTCACTTAAAACGCGATCCCACCCCGCTGCTACTCGACGAGTAGGTCAACCAATTCATCGAGTAGAGTTGAACCCAATAAATCTTCTTTAAGCAATACCTAAGAGTCGGGGCATTACAACTCTCCCCCACTTTAAATAGACTTTGTCCTCGAAGTCCGTTGGAGTAAACAATGCCGGGTAATGCTCGCGCATCTCCACCTCTGACTCCCATGTCCACTCGGATCCCTTCCGATGTTCCCACTGTTGTTGGATTAGTGTCTAGGTCCATAACTATTTTGGTATGTACTTGACCCGATGGTGCATGGTCCTTTTGGGTTGCCTTCATCAAAGCAAGTTAATAGGATGAATTATGGAGAGAAAGGATTAATTATGATTTATTAATATATTATGAGAATAATATATTAAAGGAGAAATCATATTGTTTAATTAATATTAGTCAAGAATTAATTGGTAATTAGTTTTGTGACTAAAAGAGATTAATTAAACTTAAGGGACTAAAACTGTCAATTGTATGATAGTTGAATATTGAGCTAATGGACTCCATATTAAAGGAGTGGACGAATTCTATGGGGAAACCCATTAGAAATCGTCCTAGGCCTTTAAGGAAGGAGCCCATGGGTTGCTTAGGGCTTAAGCATCCAAATTAGGGTTTCCTTGTTAGATAACCCTAATAGCCTCACTATTTAAAGAACCCTTATGCCCCAAAAACGTGGTGAACAATTTGTCTAGGGTTTCCACACGTTTTGGGTAGCCTCCTTCTCTTCTCTTCTTCATCCTCTTGCTCTTGGTGTTTGTGAACCATTAGAGGGGTGACATTTGTGACTCTAAGCTTTCTACAGTCAATACCAGAAGGATTTGAGATTGTTATTGCTAAATAACAATCAAGGTATGATCTAAACCCTAATTTATATATTATATTGATCATCATATGCTAGGTATAGGGTTTATAGTCTTGGATGAATTGCATGTACAATAGAGAAACTTAGATCCAAGCATTAGGGTTTGTATGAGCACATAGGATGTTCTTATGGCTAAAACATATCAGTGGTATCAGAGACATGATTGGTTTCTATTGTATTGATGCTTTATGTGTTTGTTCAAGCTGCAAAAAACGTTTTTGGCCCATCTGCCTGATGAACTTGGCGAGTAGCACAGTGTACTCGGCGAGTAGGCCTCAACTCGGCGAGTCCAGTGTGGTACTCGGCGAGTTCGAGCGTCAGATGGAGCTATTTTCGGGATTTCTTGTTGTTTTACTCATGGATACTTGCCTTATCTGTTTTAGATCATTAAAATCCGATTATATATATATATATATATATATATATATATATATATATATATATATATATATATATATATATATATATATATATATATTTATGAGTATATCGTTGACTAAACAAAAGATAATTACCAATTGCTTAGATAATAACTTCCTTATATGATAAAGTTTGATTATTTGTATTAATTGGGTAACTTATTTTGCAAGAAATTGAAATTAGGTCAAATATAGATAATGATAAGATTAATTGTTTAATTTATATTATTTGTTATTTGATCCTTGTGTTATGAAAATTTTCAATTTTCCCCTTTAGGTTTTATAGTTTAAATTTGAACTCAAAAGTTTTGTTTTGAAATTTAAATAGTTGAAACCCTAATGTTTTGAAAAGGTTTGAAAACTTGCCCTCAAGTTTTGGAATTTAAATTATGATTAAAAGTTTAATTTTGAAGTATATTTATATTCTAAACCCTAATGTTTTGAAATGTTTCAAAACTTGCCCTTAAGTTTTGGAATTTAAAAGTTGATTAACAGTTTAATTTAGAAATGTTAAATTCTAAAACCCTAGTATTGTTTTGAAAAGTTGAAATCACACCCTTATGGTTTTATTAATTAATTAAGGTGTATAATTAAAAGAGGTTTAATAAATTCATAAAATTTTGGTTTACAATTTAATTGAATTAAAGGTATAATTATTAAATTTGACCACATAGTATTTTAAAAGTGTAAAATAAACCCTATACTATATATAACATTAAAAGTCTAACATTATATATATGTATGAGTAAAGCTTAGTCTTACCGTTAGTAGGCCTCATTTACGAAGCTGGTCTATAAGGGGTGTTTAAGGAAATTGCCTATAAAATGGTGATTGAATGGGTATCCACTCTTACCCACCGCACTCTTGACTAGTGGAGGGTCGTTAGCTGAGCGGGTAGGATAGGACAGAACCTTCCATTTTAAGTATAATGAAGTACATAAGTAACTAAATGTTTTACACAATTCCCAATCTTAGTTACTTAGGCCCAAGTGAATTGATGCAATTCCATGAAATTACACTTAGTGCCCTTGCAAAGACGTTAGTGGAGCGTGTGTGGTTTACCGGCACACTAGATGGTTCTAAGCAAAGGTAGCAAAGGGTGACTTAATGTTTGTCATAGTTCGGTGGAGAGTGTATGGTTTACCGGCACATAGAATAGGTGACTGTAACATGTGAGGTCACCATGTAGATTTGCATGGTTATTCACACCCGTTTTGTGATCCTCGGCATCCCAGTCACAAACTAGAGGGGCATATCGAGATTTAAACATGCCATTGAAAAGTTCAATGAATCTCAAAGCATCTAGGAGTTTTCAATACATTTAAAACTTAATTTGTTTTTCGTTTTTCATGGTGGAAAATTAGTGAATCGTCATTCACTTACCTTCAAATGTTCTACAATTAGGGTTACGACATCCCTCTCCCGAGTTGTAGAATATTGTGTTGGGTCCAAGCCTTAGTATCTCATTTGGGTGATTTACAAAGGACTCAATCAATCAACTAACTTGAATTTATTTTTCTCCCGTTTTGTAGATGTCGAAGTACGACAACTATGGTCTTCCCAAATCCCGTGGAACAAGCCTTCCACATGAAGATGATATTCCACGATTCGATCTAGGAACAAGAAATCATGCTTTACTTCCTCTACCTCCTCCAATTATTCTCCCTAACCCACAAGATCGAAGAATTGAAAGGTTCAATGTCACTAAAGCCCTATTGGAAATGAAACATGAAGATGGTAAACCCGTGTGTGCCCACGTTCTAGGAATGAAATCACACATCGATAGGTTGCTAATGTTGGGTGCGTCATTCCCTGATAAGTTGGCTATGAACTGGGTTTTGCAGTCACTCCCTGAATCATATAATGAGTTCAAAAGAAAGTATTATATGATGGATCATGACGATAACCTCATTGACCTAACTTACATGCTCATTGCTGCTGAATCAGAAATGATTTGGCAAAGCAATGGAGCGTATTTTGTTGGGTTTTAGCCATAAGAACATCCTATGTGCTCATACAAACCCTAATGCTTGGATCTAGGTTTTCTATTGTACATGCAATTGATCCAAGACTATAAACCCTAGATCTAATATACAAGTAATCATATTAACATAAGAATGGGTTTAAATCATACCTTGATTGTTATGTAGCAATAACAATCTCAAATCCTCCTTGTAATGACTTTAGAAAGCTTAGAGTCACAAATGTCACTCCTCTAATGGTTTATAAACACCAAGAGCAAGAGGATGAAGAGGAGAAGAGAAAGAGGCTGCCCAAAACGTGTGGAAACCCTAATCAATTAGTTTACCACGTTTTTGGGGATTAAGGGTTCTTTAAATAGTGAGGCAATTAGGGTTATCTAACAAGGAAACCCTAATTTGGATACTTAAGCCTTAAGCAACCCATGGGCTCCTCCCTTAAAGGCCTTGGACGATTTCTAATGGGGTTCCCCATAGAATTCGTCCACTCCTTTAATATGGAGTCCATTAGCTCAATATTCAACTATCATACAATTGACAGTTTTAGTCCCTTAAGTTTAATTAATCTCTTTTAGTCACAAAACTAATTACCAATTAACTCTTGACTAATATTAATTAAACAATACGATTTCTCCTTTAATACATTATTCTCATAATATATTAATAAATCATATTTAATCCTTTCTCTCCATTATTCATCCTATCAAGTTGCTTTGGTGAAGGCAACCCAAAAGGACCATGCACCATCGGGTCAAGTACATACCAAAATAGTTATGGACTTAGACACTAATCCAAAAGTCTCCCACTTGGATAAGTCTAATAACTATTCCGCATATGACTTCAGATCCTGATCTGCAATCGTAGCTTTCCAAAGCCGCTGTCAACTCTTATCATATCAGATACGCGTGTCCTTTAGATAAGGGATCATATATACCTCCATTCTAGATATTGTATAGACTGAGACATGGATCTAAATCATTCTCTCTTTCTATGTGTTGTTTCCCAAATTCAGATTTATGATGACTGGCAACAGACTACAATTGAACACATCAATTTAGTCTCGGCTTGGCCAAGCACTTAGGTGCCATCACTAAATCATCGCGGGGCCCATTGATATCGCTTTTATCCTACTTTGAATAAAAGGAACGGATAAACTTTGACTCAATGCTCGCTTGCACTCACTCACCAAATCACACATAACAATATGTTTTATAACACCAAGTTATTGGTGCGTTTACATATTATCAATGTGTAACCGACTCGCAAGATACAACTCACACATATCGGTTTCAGGAATATAAGATGTTATCGTCTCACTAATCACTTATGATAACAATCCATGAAGTGATCCAAGTGAGCGTGGGTTTAATCGAATGCTCAAATCATATTCATAAGCACTCATGAACGTTGCAGAAAACATTTGCTTATGTCTAATGCTCTTTAGATAATCCACACACCAATTCACGACAGTCGTCACTCATATCTACTTCCAACATATGAACGACTGTGGCCCGTTTGAATAATTTGACTATTCTCAACCAATTAAATTATTCAGGAAGTCAAAACATGCAAAGTGAAACACAAGAATAATACTAATCCCATATGGCCTCAAACCTTTGATTATAAATAAAACACCTTTTATTTATCACCATATCGATTACTCATTATTTGTTGTTTCAGGTAATCAACTTCTTACTTGAATTACAACACTTGTCCCATGCTCTTAGCATGCACACAATGTTTACCTATGGTTCTTACTTTGTGAAATAGATCAAATGAACACATTTCCAATCATACTCATTTCACAACTCCTAATCCTTTTTCATAAGTGAAAGAATATCAAATTCTTGCCACTTATGGAATATGTTAGATTCTAAAATTTTATGCAATCATCCTTTCGTAATGTCACTGCACTAAAGTCACAATGACTATTGCCAATGAAATTACAAATTCATCTATCAAAGATTGTTACAAGACAATTCCTTAGATGTGATGTCTCTCACTCAAAGTACATTCCTTTGAACATTATTTTGCTTAAAATTTCTAATCTAGACATTGATTCTCAGTATCCAATTCCCAATATGGAAACCTTTCCATACTTACCATATGACAACTCATTCTCAATACAATCTTATCTATTCATAATAATGTCGATACGGTCCATCCAATATCATGCTTCCAACTACTCACAAGCGACCAATCCTCGGCGAACTTTGGATTGTCCTCTGATAGTTGTCTAATTATCTTAGTCAAAACCGATTCTTGTCCTTTTCCCTCTAAATGCACTAAACATTTGGTAAATTTTAGAATGGTCAAATATTATAGCATTTGCCATCGATCCTATACCCAAAGCATATGCGACACGATGCATAATGTCTTACATAAAGATTCGATACTTTATCAATCTTCTGCCATAACATTTTATGTGCTACGTTCTTACAATTCAAATTATGAAGAGGAATGCCGTAAACATAATCGAAATTTAAGAACGCACTTTGTTTCATTGACTAAATTTATTAACATTCCATAACCTAAGCCTTTAGATTTGAAATGAACCATAATATTCTCTCCCTTAATTATAGCAAAACAACTTTACAACCATTGCGACTTTGCAAAGTATATAACTCTTGTTTTCTATAATTAATATTGCTAACTTGCAATACTTGCCTTAATAATCATGCAATCATAACATTTATACTCCCACTATCACGATGATTATTATAAACATAACACTTATGCTCCTACTAGCTTTGACATGTATTCAGAAACAACTTAACTTTCAGAAAAACAATGCCTATTGAATTTCTTTAAGTTCATATTTCTAATACCCAATGCTTTGATAATCTTTTATCAATGCTTCTCAAACTTATACACCTTTTCCTTAGATAGCTCATATGTGTGTCTTAAACAATTCAGACTAATTGCCAAATCTCATAATTCAAATCATGGAAAGGGATACCATAACCATAATCGAATTCGAGAATACATTTTTCACAATTACTGTCTTCTTAAATTCTTTCTTAGTGAAAGCATTTCTTCACAGTCATTTTCATGGAGGGAATCTTATGACACATAGATTTTAATGGTGTATGTGTTCCTATCCATGTGAATTTGTCAAAACCAAAGTTTACGACAAATTCAAACTCATATGGACCGAACTTTCTTAATCTTGATTTCTTGCCTTATGGTAACACATCTGCCCACCATGTCTTCCAAGTAGTTAAGCAGCTCACCCTTTTCTATCAATGTACTTTCAATTGATCAAGGTCCTTGCCTTTTATGCATTCAAATGAGAACTCATATGGCTCACATGCATAATTAACTCAATTGGAACGACACAAAAACAAGGTAATGTCAACACGATAGGTTTTAAACCTCTACTCGTGTGCTAGTGATGATCGATAAGGTTTATTCTTGATTTGTTCTCGAAACCTTTCAAGACCATTAAGACTCCCACTGACTTCTTGACATATAAGATTCTTTTATCAATAAACATTTCTTGACAAACAAATATTCAAGAGTTAGTGTAGCCTTTATCAAGACAAAACATTTCTTAAAATTGGTCCTAGTTGGTCTTTGTCTTATCCAAGAAATCACAACTTTCCAATTTCAAATGTGTGAGAATAGGAAAGCCTTTTTCCAAATTCTACATTTGATGAATGTTATAAATCTTCCTAAGACTTGTCACTTAATGTCACAATCTTAGCTCTAAGACTTGTTTTGGAATGAAGTATGATTGACTTCTTTATTTAACCATTTCTTTAATTCTTGATTCCTCTTCTTATACATACACTTGTACTAAGATTTATTTAGAGGATCAATTGAGATATGGTTCTTAATCATTAAGTCATATCATAAAGCATAAAAGGTACTCTCCCTTCTTCTTAGAATAGATAAACTTTTATCTTTCTGCCTACTTGATTCTTCTTATTCGTTCTGCTATTGATTTAAACCTTTTTCAATCAATTCAGAATCACACTTAATCTTATAAGCATAATAATATTTACTAATCCTTTAGTAAATCATGACGAATATCTTTGTTACCCTTGTGGTGGACTTGATCAACATACAACTTTGTGTACTCGATCTCCTAGTCCTTCACTTGACACTTTGTCAATGAATTAGTCTAATTTCCAAATTCGAAATTTCTCATTCATCGTGCAACCAAGTTGCATGATTCCAAGTTTCTGTCCAATTGAAACTTGGGCGATGAGAAACTCTCCCTATTTGGTATATTCTTGACATTTCCATTATTAACATAATTAAGAATCACATCCATTCGTTGTAGAAATATGCAAACATCAATTTTTCATAACGATTTCATTGCAAGGAAATAAATGAATAAATAAATGATTTAAATCAAAATTTATTTTATTAATAAAAACAGCAGAAAACATTTGTCCTTACAATGCAAAATCAACTAAAAACTATGTAGAAACATTCCTAACAACTCTATAATAACTTTCTATGCTCAAAATCTAATCTTCAAATCCATGCGATCGAGATCCATTTCTTCATGATTAGATTTATCTTGCTTTTCCATCAAGCTTCCTTTCTTTTCACTGATCCTGGGAAACATTCAAATGCAATCTTATCACATCATGTATTAAGAATCAACAAATAGGAACTTAATGGATTTAGATAGTGGATTTTACCTGAAGCACAACCATACTCTTTGACTCTCCCATCTTCTGGACTCTTCAGGCTCTTAGGGCAGACTTGTATCCAACGCCCTTTCTCTTAATAGCAAACGTAGGTCGGTTCTCCTAGAATGTCCTCGGAAGCATGGTTGGCTGACTTTCCCAACAAATATGCTCCATTGCTTTGCCAAATCATTTCTGATTCGGCAGCAATGAGCATGTAAGTTAGGTCAATGAGGTTATCGTCATGATCCATCATATAATACTTTCTTTTGAACTCATTATATGATTCAGGGAGTGACTGCAAAACCCAGTTCACAGCCAACTTATCATGGAATGACACACCCAACATTATCAACCTATCAATGTGTGATTTCATTCCTAGAACGTGGGCACACACAGGTTTACCATCTTCATGTTTCAATTCCAATAGGGCTTTAGTGACATTGAACCTTTTAATTCTTCGATCTTGTGGGTTAGGGAGAATAATTGGAGGAGGTGGAGGAAGTGAAGCATGATCTCTTGTTCCTCGATCGAATCGCGAAATATCATCTTCGTGTGGAAAGCTTGTTCCACGGGATTTGGGAAGATCATAGTTGTCGAAATTTGACATCTACAAAACGGGATAAAAATAAATTCAAGTTAGTTGATTGATTGAGTCCTTAATAAATCACCGAAATGAGATATTAAGTGTTGGATTGGTGTCTAAGTCCATAACTATTTTGGTATGTACTTGACCCGATTATGAGCATGGTCCTTTTGGGTTGCCTTCACCATAGCAATATGTAGGATGATTTAAGGAGAGAAAGGTTTAAATATGATTTGTTAATATATTATGAGAACAATATATTAAAGGAGAAATCATATTGTTTAATTAATATTAGTCAAGAATTAATTGATAATTAATTTTGTGGCTAAAAGAGATTAATTAAATTTAGGGGACTGGACTCCAATTATTGGATAATTGAGTTATTGGGCTAAGGAATGCTAAAGGAATAAGGGGTGAATGAAATTATGATGGAAGCCCATCATATTTTCGTCCATGGCCTTATCCAGAAGGTTCCATGGGCTGCTTAGAGTTTAAGCTGTCCATTAGGGTTTTGACTGAAACCCTAGCAGCCCACACAAGTATATAAAGGACCCCATAGGCCCCAAAAACGTGGACAACTGACTCTCTAGGGTTTCTAGTCGTTTTTTGGGTAGCCTCCTTTCTTCTCCTCTTCATTCAAGTTGCATAAGGTGTTTGTGACTCCATTAGAGGTGCATCACTTGAGGCACTAAGCTTTTGAAGCCAATCCAAGCAAGGAATTGCTTGTTATTGCTATATAACAATCAAAGGTAATTCTATAAACCCTAATTCAGTTTATAATATGTTATATCTATGTTTATTAGTCTTGGATTCAAAGCATGTACAATAGAGAAACCTAGATCCAAGCATTAGGGTTTGTATGAGCACATAGGATTGTTTCTTATGCATAAAACCCATCAGTGGTATCAGAGCCTTGATTGGTTTCAGTTGTATGTGATGCTTAACTGTTTTGTTTGCTTAAAATCGAGTTTTTTGCCTCTGCCCAACACAACTCGACGAGTCAGTTCGTCAGGCAAAGGGTATTTTGGGATTTAGCTGCTGTTTTGACTTGGATTTGATGCTTAATTCGTTTTTTGAAGTTAAAATCCGATTTTTATCTTAAATTAATGATTATCCTTGCCAAAACAATAGATAATTTCAAATCTTTTAAATATTGGTTGTTTATATGATAAATATGGATTATTTCAAATTATTTGGTAATTATCTAGTGACTAAAATAAGATTAGGTCAAATATAGATAATTATGAAATTAATTGTTTAATTTCAATTGTTTGTTATTTGATCCCTAATGTTTTGAAATGTTTCAAAACTTGCCCTCAAGTTTTGGAATTTAAAATTTGACTAAAATTTTAATTTTGAAATGTTAAATTCTAAAACCCTAGTAATTTGAAAAGTTCAAATCACACCCTTATGGTTTTATTAATAAATTAAAGTGCATAATTAAAAGTGATTTAATAAACCCATAGAGTTTTTGGTTTACATTTAATTAAATTAAAAGTATACTTTACTAAGTTAAACCACCTAGTATTTTAAAAGTGTAAAATACACCCTATACTATATATAACATTAAAAGTCTAGTATTATATATGTATGAGTAA
Source organism: Lactuca sativa (assembly GCF_002870075.4). Lineage (NCBI taxonomy): Eukaryota > Viridiplantae > Streptophyta > Magnoliopsida > Asterales > Asteraceae > Lactuca > Lactuca sativa. The sequence continues at coordinate 241,053,582 of NC_056623.2, read as the reverse complement.
ACAGTCAGGCTTACCGTTAGTAGGCCTCATTCACGAAGTTGGTCTATAAGGGGTGTTTAAGGAAATTGCCTATAAAATGGAGATTGAATGGGTATCCACTCTTACCAACCGCACTCTTGACTAGTGGAGGGTCGTTAGCCGAACGGGTAGGATAGGACAGAAACCTTCCATTATAAGTATAATGAAGTACAAAGTAACTAAATGCTTTTTCAAATTCCCAAATCATAGTTACTTTAGGCAAAATGCGAAATTGTATGCTAACCCATGGAATTACACTTCGTACCCTTGTCAAACGTTAGTGGAGCGTGTGTGGTTAACCGGCATACTAATTTGGGGATGACATTGGTGGCGAAGGGTGGCTCGATGCTTATCATAGATCAATGGAGCGTGTGTGGCTAACCGACACATTGATTAGGTGATAGTATCATTGGGTGCACCACATGATTCGTATGGTTATTCACACCTTGTTTGTGATCCTCGGCATCCCAGTCACAAATAGTAGGGCATAATCGAGATTAAACATGCCATTGAAAAGTTCAATGATTCTCAAAAGATCTAGGAGTTTCAACTCATTTAAAACTTAATCTTCCTTTTCGTTTTTCATGGTGGAAATTGGTAAATCGTCATTTACCTACCTTCAAATATTATGGAACTAGATTACAACATCCCTCTTCTAGGTTGTAGAGTATTGTGTTGGATTCTAGCTTGATGTTTCATTTGGGTGTTACATCAAGAATTCTAATCAACATAACTTGAATTTTCCCCCGTTTTGTAGATGTCTGACTCTAACCGTGGTATTCTTGAATCCCAAGGAAAAAGTGTTCCTAATGAAAGTGAAAGCTTGATTCAAAGTGAAGGATCACTGTGAACTAGCTTGATTTCACTTCCTTCTCTTCCTCCCGTTGTTCTCCCTTACCCTAATGATCGAAGATTTGAAAGGTTCAAGATCACCGAATCCCTATTGGAGATGGAACATCAAGATGGCAAACCCGTGTATGCTCACATCCTAGGGATGAAATCACACATTGATAGGTTGATTATGTTGGGTGCGTCTATGTCAAATAAGTTGGCTGTGGACTGGGTTCTTCAGTCACTCCCTGAATCATATGATAAGTTCATAAGAGAGTATTATATGATGAAACTTGACGCAACCCTCATTGACTTGACTTACATGCTTATTGTTGCTGAATCAGAAATGATTTGGCGATGTAATGGAGCATATTTGTATGATAACTCAACCAACCATGCTTCCATGGACACCACCTGTTCCTGCTGCCAAGGGAAGGGGCAATGGATATGAAGTTGCCCGAAGGACCTGAAGAATCTAAGAGATAGGAGAGTCGATAAGTATGGCTCTACTTCAGGTATAAAATCCACTATCTAACTCCATTTAAATTCCTATTCTTTATTCATAATGTGATAAGATTACATTGGCATGTTTTGCAGGATTAGAGAAAAGAGAGGAAGTTTGATGGAAGAGCTGTTGGGTTTTGAGCAATCTAACACTTCCTAAGTGTGCATGCAACCCTAATAAACCTTGGATCTATGTTTATGTAAATACATGCGAAATAATAATTTTCCAAGGTTCATAACCTATCTAACATGGCATGGGGTACTTTTAAACATAAAAGTATTAGATGAGATTACATACCTTTTTGATGACTTTGATTCTTAAGGAGTTTGAGGGCCAAGCACCAATAGTGTGAATGCCTCAAATGGAATCACAAATCACCACAAACTCATGGAAAACTTTGAGAGAGTGTATACACACTTATAAAGTCGGCCACACACTAACACACATACTCTAGTAACACTAGTCATACTAGTGGGCATTTCATGCAACATAAGCATGCTTATATAGTGTACATGATTAGGGTGAAACCCTAATAACCCATGACCTTTCCTTTTCCAAGGATCCATGGGTTAAAAGCTCCATGGATCATCCATGGACTTCTACATAAGCCTAGCCCATTAACAAATGAGTGTTAGCCCACACCATATAAAACCAATAGCCCATAATCTAATTAGTATTCCTTTTAATCTCTAAATTAATTAATAATTAATTTAAGACTAAGACTAATTAAATAACATAACTTCATATTAATATATTATAACTTATAATATATTAATAAACATATGTATATAACTCTCATAAAATTATCCATAAATAGTTTGGATGAAATGCAACCCAAATGGACCATGCCGGGTCGGGTCAAGTATATACCAAATAAGTTATGGACTTAGACACCTTATCCAATAGACTCCCACTTGGATAAGTCTAATAACTATATTTGCGTATGTTACTTCAGAAACCAACCAACAATCGTAGCTCTCGAAAACTTTGTTGAACTATGAAGTGCCATTTTAGATAAGTGATCATATACTCCTCTGTTCTCATGATATCAACCGGACAAATACATGGAACAACGTCGTACTTATTGTCCAGCAGTTTGTTTCCCGATTTTCGATTTGTTTGACAAAGAACTTAATCGAGCACATCAATTTAGTTCTGACCGGACGGTACATAGGTCACAACAAAATCATCGAGGGGCCCAGATATCGCTTCTATTTCTAGAAGGAACAGATAAACTTCGACTCATATGCTTGTTCTACTACTTGTTGAATTGTACACAAAGGCACGTTTTATAACATCAAGTTACTGATGCGTTTACGTGCAATCAATGCACAACCAACTCATAGGTAACAACTCATATCTCTAGGTTGGAAGATTTATGTGATATTACCGTCTCACGATCACTCGAGATAAATTCCATGAAGTGATACAAGTGAGCGTGGGTTTATTCCAATACTCATAACTTATGAGCACTCATGAATGTTGTAGCAACCATTGCTATGACAAAACCCATTTAGCCATCTACAAACTCGATTCATGACAGTCTTGATTCATACTTACTTCCAACATATGAACGACTGTGGAGTGTTTAAATAACTTAGTCATTCGGAAAGAATAACCTAGCTATTTTGGAAGTCAAAACATGCAAAGTGAAACACAATAATAATCGAATCAAATATGGTCTTAGAACCCTTTTGAATATAAATAGAACCACCTTTTATTTATCACCATATTGATTACACATTATTCATTGTATAATGTTTCAAACAATCAACTTAAGACTGGAATAAAAAACAACAGTCGTCCCATGCTCCTAGCATGTACACTTTGTTTTTCTAAACAATAGTTATGCCATACTCCAAGTATGCACACTATGTTTGTCTATGATCCTTACATTGTGATGTAGATCAATTGAACATGATTCCAATGATACTCATTTCACAATCCCAAATCCTTATTTTAAATGTGAGAATCCCCGATTCCTATCATTTACCAAAAAACTGTTAGATTTTAAACTTTTATGCAATGTTCCTCTTGTAATGATTATGCACAAAGTCACCAAACCTTGTCACCAGTCATTACAGAGTATTCCAAAGAAGGTCAACTTCTATGGAACGGAAGTCTCATATTCAAAGTACATTGCTTTGAACATCCTTCTTGCATTAAGGTTTTCTAATCTTACATAGATTGAATAACTTCCACCTATGGAGACATTTCCATAGTCCCATTTTGACTATCACTTCCGAACAAGAGTTACTGCTTTTCAGAACATGTCAATACGGTCCTTTCCGACAACTTACATCATACTTCTAACTTTCCCTGAGCAACCAATCTTTGGCGAACCTCAGATTGTCCTCGACAATTGCTTAATCACTTTAGTCATATCCGGTTCTAGACTTTTCCCTTCTCAATGTCTTAAGCATTTGGAAAATTTAGAAAAGATGAATATTATAGCACATGCAATCGATCCTATATCCGAAGCATATGGGACACGATTCATGATGTTTGACATAAAGACATGATACTAGACCAGTCTTTTGCTACAATATTTTTTATTTGCCATGTTTTCAAAATTTAATTATGAAGAGGGATGCCGTAATCATAATCGAATTTTGAAAACGCAATATATAAAGAATTTCTTCAAGTTGAACCATTCCAACATGAAATTCATATATATATTCTTGACTAAAGATGATTAAAAGCTCAATCTAAGCTTTAGAATTGAAATGAAGTATGATTTCCTCTCCCTTAATTATAGCAAAACGACTTTTTCAATCCCTGCAACTTCACGAATTGAAACTTTTGTTTTTCTATAATTAACATTGCTAACTTGCAACACTAAACGTAATAATCATGCTCCCACTAACATGATGATTATCAGCATAACACTTATGCTCCCACTAGCTCTGACATATTTCCAGAAATTTGCTGGACTTCTGAAATTTAGATTCATACACCCTTTCTTAGATAGCTCACATGTGTGTCTAAACAATTTTCAGGACTATGAAAAGGGATGCCGTAATCATAGTCTCAATTGCTTAGGCATTTGCCATTTCTCACAAGTCCATGTTAGTGTGCCGGTTAACCACACGCGCTCCACTAACGACTTTTGAAAATGCAAATAACACAATTTCTATCTACTTAAAATCTACTTAGTGAAAACGTTTCCTCACCATCATTCTCATGAATCGGAGAGAAACCTTATGACACTTAGATTTTATAGTGTATGAGTTCCTATCCATGTGAATTTGTCAAAACCATAATCACAAGATAAGATTAGTGACAAATTCAGCCTTACATGGATTGAACTTTATCAATCTTAGTTTCTTGTCACCTTGGTAGCACAAGGCCCACCAATGCTTCCAAGTTGAACTCTGATAACTCACATGCAAATTCAACTTATTTGAAGTAGGTACAGAAATAAGAATTATGTCAACATGATAGGTTGCAAACCTTAAGTCGTGTGCTAGTGATAGATTACAGGTTTTACTCTTGATTAAATCTTGAAACTCTTTCAGGATCTTTAAGCCTCCCACTGTCCCCTTGACATATATGTTTCCCCAGTCAAGAACCATTCCTTGAAAAAACAAATATTCAAGGGATATTATGGATTCTTATCAAGACTAACACTTTACACAATTGGTCTTAGTTGGTCTTTGTCTCACCCAAGACATCAGAACTTACCAATCTCAAATGTACAAAGGTAGAAACATTTTACTCTTAAATTTGACTAGTGTTAATAAATTTTCCTTTATGTCACTCAAAGTTACAATCTTGGAGTATAACTCTAAGAATTGTTTTGGAACGAAGTATGACTCATCTTCTTGATTTTAACCAATCCAGCAATTCATGACCTCTCTTCTTAGCCATAACAATACACTAAGACGTCCTTAGAGTATGAATTTGTGATATGGTTTCATAATCATTAAGATGATCATGAAATATGATACTAAAGTACTCTCCCATCCTTTCAGATTTGAGAAACTTTTATCTTTCTGCCTAATTTGATTCTTCTCATTTGTTCTGTCATACATTGTAACCTTTCCAATGTTACAAAATTATACTTAACCTCATAAGTATAATCATATTTACTAATCTTTAGTAAATCATGACAAATCAATCTTTGTGGTGGACCTTGACCAGTGCACACCCAGTGTACCTAATTCCTTAGTCCTTCAACTGAGTCACATATACATGTGATCAAAGAATTAGTCTTAATTTTCAAAGATGAAAATTCTCATTCATCATACAATACAACTTGTATGATTCCAAGTTTCTGTCCAATTGAAACTTGGGTGATGAAAAGCTTTCTTCATTTGGTAAATTCAGACACTACCACAAATGAAAGAATCAAATCCACTTTCCAATATTGCTATTACTGGAAACATATAAGCAACAATTTTTCACAGATGCCATTGTAAGGATATTTTTAAAAATAAATAAAATTAAAACCCTTTTTTTTCTTTTATTTTAAAACTTTGCGGAAAAACTTATCCTTACAATCCACATGAAAATCTTGTTGTTATCTATTCATAAGCAATATATTATAGCTCTTAAGCAACAACTCAAAATTCTGATTGCCGAACCATGCGATCGAAACCCACTTTCGCAATCAGAATCAACATATACTTACTTTAAGCTTCCTATTTTTTCTTTGATTCTTAAAAACATCAACATGTGACCCATTCACATTATCTAATAAGAATCTCCAAATAGAAACTTAATAGAGTTAGACAGTGGACTTTACCCGAAGTAGAGTCAAACCTCTTGACTTGATCAACCTTATGACCTTTCAGGTGAATAGGGCAGCTTCGCAATCAGTGTCCCTTCCTTTGGCAACAAAACACATGGACCCTTTGGTAATGGAACATGAGACTATCTCACATGCTTCCAAGGCCCACCAATGCTTCCAAGTTGAACTCTGATAACTCACATGCAAATTCAACTTATTTGAAGTAGGTACAGAAATAAGAATTATGTCTAAGGAACTGGACCTCTTGTAACCAAAACTTATTTGGTTAATGCAATGGGAGATTTCGGAGTCTCCCATTGCATTACCGCCTCCACCTTGGCCGGATCGACCAAAAGCCCTCCCCGTTAACGAGATGTCTAAGGAACTGGACCTCTCGTAACCAAAACTCGCATTTCGAGAACTTGGAATACAACCGCTCTCGCCTTAGAATCCCCAACAGCTCCCTAAGATGCTCCTCATGCTGCTCTCGAGTCTTGGAATACACCAAGATATCAACTCTGAACACGATGACCGAGCGATCGAGCATCGATCTGCAGACTCGGTTCATCAGATCCATGAATACCCCTGGCGCGTTGGTGAGCCCAAACAGCATCACCACAAACTCGTAATGACCATAACGAGTCCAAAACGCCGTGTTCTCCACATCCTCCTCCCTCACCCTGATCTGGTGATATCCTGATCTCAAATCAATCTTAGAAAACCAAGACGCACCCTGCAGCTGATCAAAAAGATCATCTATCCTCGGGAGTGGATAACGGTTCTTCACCGTTAACTTGTTTAGCTCCCTATAGTCAATGCACATCCTGTGCGAACCGTCCTTCTTCCTGACAAAAAGGATTGGTGCTCCCCAGGGTGAACTACTCGGACGAATAAATCGCTTGCCCAGCAGCTCCTGCAACTGAGATGATAGCTCCTGCATCTCAGGCGGTTCCAGTCGGTATGGCGCCTTGGCGATAGGGGCCACACCTAGCACCAAGTCGATCCTGAACTCAACCTGCCTCTTCGAAGACACTCCGGGTACATCCTCCGGAAAACATCAGCAAATTCCCTCACCACCGGGACCTCATAAACTGAGAGCTGCTCTTTAACCCGCATATCTACCATATATGCCAAATAACCGGATAACTTGTGCTGAGTATACTGTCGAGCCCTGGCTGCCGAACAAAACCCTGATCCCAACCTGGTGCGCTCACCATATACTACAAGTTCTCCCCCACTTGGGGTTCGAACCACCACCCGTTGTCCCTCACAGTCGATCATGGCACCAAAACTGCTAAGCCAATCCATCCTTACAATCACGCATACATCCCTATGGGGATAGGAATCAAATCTATCGGGAAGGACACCTCGAAAATCTCTAACTCGCATCCCCGGTAGACCGAAGAAGCAGAAACCCCATGGTCGTTGGCGATCGAAACTCGCAACGGACACTCAAGATCATCTATCGGCACACTGAACCCTCTACAGAAGGACTGAGATACAAACGACCGACTCGCCCCCGAGTCAAATAATACCAAAGCTGGCAATGAATTTACTAAAAATGTACCTAATCACAGGTACAATCAATAAGCATAACACAATTACTATAATTGAGACAGAGAATAGAAACGTACCAGCAACCACATCTGGTGCTGACTTAGCCTCCTCGGCCGTGAGCTGGAAGGCGCGACCCTGAGCCTTCAGAGGCTCCACCTTGACTGGCCTCCCATATCCAATCCTCACAGCAGCTGGCGCGGAACATTGCGTCGGCTTGGTGGCGATCTACGGGCAGTTCGTTTTCACATAACCAACCTGATGGCAATGGTAACGAATCCTCATATCCACAGGAGGGGCGGACTGACGGCAATCCCGATCATTGTGCCCCTCCTTTCCACATTTGTGGCACCCACCTTCTGCTCTACAAACTCCCGAATGAACCCTGCGACACATTCCACAAGTGCAGATCTGCTGACCCCCAGACCGTGAATCAGCGGTCTTAGACCGCTTAGGCACCAGCTGAGACTGTGCCAGTGCCGAACGCTGGTCCTTTAGCTGCAGCTCTATCTCCAACTCACGCCGCCTCGCAACTTCCTGAAGGTCTAGGAGGGTATCAAATTGTTGTGTAGACACAAACTGTCGAATATCAGTCTTGAGCATACTCAGATAACGAGTCATCTGAGACTGCTCTGAATCGAACTCCAGGCAAAACATAGCCCTTTCCGTGAACATACGGGTAATCTCCATTACAGACTGCCCATCTTGTCTCAAGGTCAGAAACTCCTACGCAAGCCGCTCCTACTCAACGCGTGGAACGTAGCGGGTGTGGAACATATCTCTGAACTGCTCCCAAGTAACAGCAGCCCGTTGATCATTAGTATACGACCCAGTTGTCAGCCTCCACCAGCCCTTTGCTCCAAGCCTCAGCAGGTTCAGGGCACTCTTGACCTTTTTGTCAGCAGGACATGAGCACGTGAAGAAACAACCCTCCACATCAGACAACCACCTCATCGCCTTAATCGCATCCTATGTACCATCAAACATCGGGGGCTTCGTATTATCGAAGTCCCAGTACTGGAAAGACCTGCCGGCACCTCCTCCAACCCCTGCCGCAGTTACAGCTGAAGTGGCTGCAGTGGAAGCTGTCTCTGCTAGAGCTGCATATCGCTCATCAAAATATTCAACCATCATGGTCTTAATCGACCCAAACATCTCTGGCAGCTGCGATCGGTACGCGGCAGCAATCTTGTTGTGCATGATCTCCCGGATCCTGACATCCAACTCCTCTGTCCCTATCTGAACCATAGGCTCGGGTGCTACCGACACCTCCAACCCTCCGTCTCCCAACCCCAATCCTGATCCTGATCCGGATCTGGATCCCAAAGTAACACGTCTCGTCACCACCATACTGAAATATATACAAGTCATCAGAAATAACATAAATGTCGGGAGGCCAAAACCCAAAAACCCTAGGGGTTATGATTTCCTTGCTACACGTAGGGGTCCTGTGCTTTCTGTAGTACGGGCCCATACTACCTTCCACACCTACCCATATTTGTCTCAAGTATCACCACAACACCCTAACAATATCATCAACATAGGAAATGCACTCAACCCTCATTCTAGGGGAGTACCAAATACCTCGCATCTAGACTCACCACTTATCACGACTCACACATCCATGAAACTTCCATCATCCCCTGCAGCGATAATGCATGCTAGCTGCACATAACGCTGGACCCAATAGAATTTCGAATATCCGATCCTACTCGAAGGCCGAATCAACATTCTCAGGTTATAAGGTCTTTATTATGCACAACCGTGATGCATACACTAAACATCTACAGTTATGATGTCAATTCCACATACAAGAAACCCTAGGCTAACAAGCATCATGCAATCAGGAAAATATATCATGTGATTCCTGAAGACCCCTAGCCTAGCACTAGCATGCTGTTCTAACATATCAGAATATCAAATAATTTCATGGTATTTTGGGGTTTACATACAAGCTCCGGCTGATCGTACCCTCTGCATCCTCCATCCTTTATTTTGAAAACCAATTTAAAACTTATTTCCGAAAATCTCCTTGATTTGAGACTGGATTCACACGAGTGTTCCTCCAATTCACTCAAACCAAGGCTCTGATACCAACTTGTAACAACCATAACTTTTACGCTGAATTTAAACTTTTTCAATCATAAATAAAAACCACGTAGCATTGTTTACAAAATGTTTTCAAATCATTTTCCATCAGAGTTTCCCACAAATCATAACATAAGGCTGAGGAGTGATACGGTCACACCTTCGCCTTTCCAGGATCTCTTGAAGTACCTGAAACAATAAACTGAAAACTGTAAGCCCGAGGGCTTAGTGAGCTAACCCCAAAATGCCGATACCACACTGACAATACCACAACTATAATAATCAATTCGATCAACATGCATACTGGGCCGTCGGCCTGACTGGACCGCCCTATCGCACCTATAGTCTGTCTGAATCCATCCCGAGCCTTCAGTATAACTGGTCCGCCACGTGGGCCTAGAGTCTCCCCGGACCGCTCATAGGGTATATTGGTCTTCAACACAAAGCAGGACCGCCTCAACCCAGCCACAAGCAAATAACCATGTGCACATACTATCATCTACATGCATATACAAACTTCAAAAATATCTGTCACACTCATCTCAATCATACAATTCTCCTGTAACTAGAGTACCGACCTAGCAGGTCACTTGTAACACTCAAAATCAGAAAGGCCAAGAAAGGAAAGAAAACCCTAAGTCAAAGGGTCAAATCGTTGAGTCTGGGGAGGAACTCAACGAGTCGGAGCAGGATCCAGGGGATCGATTAAGTAACCGACTGGTCGAGTCGGCAAAGAGGACTCGGCGAGTCCGGTCTATAGAGGGGAACCCTAAATCCAGGACTTTGTGCACTATTTAATCATCTCATTCTCTCCCTTAGGGTTCCTTGTAGCCTCTCTTATCCAGAATACGAAACCCTAAGCCTCCATTGTTGCACATTCAAGCTTTCTTGCCATTTTGGGTGATTTTTAGGAAGAAGGTAGAAGGGAACCATTGGGGATTCAAGGATTGGCAGTAGATCCAGAGTTTATGGGATTTTTCAGAGCATTTGAAGGTAATGAGTGGCTACCTTCGCTCTTTTGCATATAGATCAACCTTTAACATGAGATTTGGGGCTTTAAGAGCAAGTTGAAGAACTATTTCGAGTTAGAAGCCCAGATATGAAGTTGCTACTTCAGATGTAAGTGTATCTTGACCTAGAGAATTATAAAACATCAATCTATGGGTTGATTGTAAAGCCTCCTTGTCTTAAACCCTAGTTTATAGTGTTTTGAGCCAAGATATACTTAGCTACACGTAAAGTTTGCCACTTTATGTGAGGAATAGGCTTTAGATGAGTGGATCTGCAATTTGGAGTCCATGCATGACTCAAAAGCCTCTGAATGCTTGAAGGACTGAATAGACTCGGCGAGTCCTTTGAGTGGACTCGGCGAGTAGTCTGAAGATGGAGATGAACTCGACGAGTTGGATGAACAACTCGGCGAGTCTGTTGAAGATTGCCTTGTACTCGACGAGTCAAGTCGTGAGACCCCAAACCTTTCGAGTTAAGACTCGGATTAGTGAGTTTAGTGGGGACTCAGTGAGTTGGACAGGACAGGACTGTGAAATCTGTAGAATCGGCGAGTCAAGGTCTGACTCGGCGAGTCGAGTCACGATGTAACACCCCAATTCTGGTATGATATTTGTATTTATATTTATTGATTATTTTCTTCAAGTTCTAAGGGGAACTCGACGAGTCGGTAGCTGGACTCGTTGAGTAGAGTCGGGATTTCAATCACGTTTAAGTTGGAGACTCGGCGAGTCTATATTCCGGACTCGGCGAGTCCGGCAGTCTGGATGAAACCCTAATTTCAAGGGTTTGCACCCTATTCAAACAACTTTTGAGGCCACAAGTCAGCCCCCATTCCCACACAGAGCATCATTCTCGAAACCCTAGAGCCCTATTTGCATTTTGTGTGATTTTGGTGTGTTCTTTGAAGATCCTGAGAGAAAAAGGAAGGTAGATCAAGAGGAGAAGAAGGAGATCCTAGATCCTTGAGGAATTTCAGAAGATAATAAGGTATATCTTGGCCCTTTTCTGTTTCTATGCTTAAATCCCCTTTTTGGAAGCCATTAAAGCTATTCTTGAACCATTTCTTGGCTTAGTAGTAGCATAGGGGACTCAAGGAGTTGATTAGCCTTCGGATCTAGCTAGGTTTGAATTCCAGAAGCTTAGATATAGCACCTTTATGGATCCATTTTGCATGGAAGCTCTAGATCTACTCTTATAGTGTGCTTTGAACCTTAAAACCTTCATTTGATGTTATTTACACGTAAAGTTGGAAACTTTACGTGTTAATCATGTCCCAGGAACCCAGATCTATTAATGGTATGGACTGGTTTCAAGCAGAATCGAGTATATAGTGTTTGCATGCATACGACTCGACGAGTTGTTCTTCAGACTCGACGAGTCGAGTCGCGAGTCCCTTGTTTTTCCTTTTTCGAGTTATGCCGAGTGAAACCAGTGAGTGAGAGGTGGACTCGGTGAGCTAGAGGGTTAGACTCATTCGTGGAAGAACTCGGCGAGTTAATGCCCTGACTCGGCAAGTCCAAGGCAACATTCATGCCTCAAGAACAGACTCGACGAGTTGTTCATACAACTCAACGAGTCACAGCTAGAATGTTAATCAGATGAAGGACAACTCGACGAGTTGTTCATACAACTCAGCCAGTCGGATGCAGATTGTCGGAGTGTTAGTAGCAAAGAGGAACTCGCTGATTTTGTTCCCAAACTCGACGAGTAGTAGCGAGTAGAATCAAGAAAGAGTAAGGACTCGACGAGTTGGTGACCCAACTCGACGAGTCAGGTCAACTGAATGTTGACTTGGACAGTTAGGCTGACTTGGTCCAGGGGTAAGAGAGTCATTTTACCCTCAGTATTATTATCAGTATTTGATTGATGGTGATTATGGAAATTGTAGCCGGGGTGAAACCGGAGCCGCATCAGACAGATTCCGGAGCAGTCCATTCAGCAGCTAGGCAACGAGGTGAGTTTCCTTCCAGTAGGAACGGGTCTACGACCACAATGCCGGCCCGATTAGCTAGCAGTAGTTTCCGGACTTCGGTCCGACACAGTAGATAGTGTGTTTACTGCCTTCGTGGCTACGGCCTGATGCAGTATGCAGTATATGTGTTTATGATGATGTGTGTTGTGCTAGTTGATATGTGTTTATGCTATGCTATGATCAGTTAGTTCCGGACTTCGGTCTGATGCAGTTAGTTCCGGACTTTGGTCCGATGCAGGGGACAAGGTCCCAGTCAGTTCTGGACTACGGTCCGATGCAGTTTCCGGGCTACGGTCTGATGCAGTGGGCAAGGACCAATACGTGCTTATATGTTATTATATGGTATGTGGTAGTTTGTGGGAGCTCACTAAGCTTCGTGCTTACAGTTTCAGTTTTGGTTTCAGGTACTTCCACAAGTAAGGGGAAGAGCTTGGGATGATGGCATCGCACACACCACAACTTCAGTCTTTATCCCGGGAGTTTGTTTTGATTCATAGTTTGATTTGATACAGTTGTCTCACGACATTTTATTATGAGTTGAGATATTTGATGTATGATTTTTATGATATGACGATCAGTATATGATTTTTATTATTATTAAAACAAAAATTTTTGGGTCGTATTTTGGGATGTTTCACGCGAATGAAAGGATTCTAAGCATATGAACTCGACAAGTCAGTAGGTAGACTCGGCGAGTAGGGTTGACCTGGAAGGTTGACTTTGACCAGGACTTTGACTTTGACCAGATTGGACTTAATTAGCTTTCGGAGGATAGTTTGAGTAAGTGCTATATTGATATTGGTAGCTCGGGGAGCTAGTGGAGCAGCTGTTTAGAGAGAGTTGTCAGACAGCGGCCAGAGGGATTACCAGCAAGTTCAGTAGTACCAAGTGAATGGGTCTAAGGCCACAATGCCGGCCCATGTAGGTACGAGTAGGAAGACCTAGGGATTAGCCCTAGGCAATGTATATCAGTATGATATTTAGGACCAATGTCCAATGATAGCGGCCAGGTGCCCAAGGAATGGTTTGCATGATAGAGTATACTTGTTGTCTGTGTGATACTTGTATGTGCCTGGTAGGGAGGTGAGTATGGGTGAGGACCCGTATCTCACCAATAGCAGAGTTTGGATGGTGTTCCACATCTCATCAGCAGCAGAACCGGGGCGAGGCCCAAGTTAGGGAAGAGTGAGTGTGGGCTGGGCCCGTATCTCACTATTAGTAGGAGCGTGGACGGGGTTCCATGACTCATCGGTATCAGGTCAAGGGCGAGGCCCATGATAGGCGAGGCCTTAGGACATGATCCATTAGTATATGTTTAGCTTATGTGTTGTGATATGTTTATGTGCTATTATATGTTAGCGGGCGAGGCCTGGTGACAGGCGAGGCCTAAGTGAAATAGATCTGTATCCGATCGGGGCTCGAAGCCAGGCGGAGCCTGGAGCGGTGGGGCCGTTATAGCGTGCGAGGCCTGTGGTAGCGGGCGAGGTCCGAAATAGCGGGCGTGGCCCAATATGTGTTGTATGTGTTTTTGCAGGGTATGTGGTAGGTTTGGGAACTCACTAAGCTTTGTGCTTACGGTTTTCTGTTTTGGTTTCAGGTACTTCCGGTAGCAGAGGGAAGAGCTCGGATGATCGCATGACACACACCATTGATTAGTCAGCCTGGGATGTTTTACTCTGATAACGAAAATATGTTTTGGAAATGATACTCTAAATTCAAAATATGACTTATGATATGTTTTATGAAAATGGCTTTGGTAATGATTTAAAGAAAAATTTTTGGTACGGATTTTTGGGACGTTACAAGTGGGTATCACAGCCTTGGTTTGAGGGATTCGGACATACTCTCGGGTGTGTTTGAACTCAAACTAAGGGATTGGTCTAAAATTTTTCAAAATGAAAAGATATTTTTGTAAAAAGAGTTTTTAGAAATGAAATAGTTTTAGAAAAGCGAAAAGAATTCAGAAAGAAAAGAATTTTGAGAAGAAAAAAGGGTGTGGTGGATGCAATTAGCCGAGCTCAAGTAAGTACCCCCAAAATACCCATGCAAGTTTATGTTATGATTATCAGTTAGTAGAACAACATGGTAGATTAGGACTAAAGATCTAGGGAGGATGCCTTATGTTCCTGTTATATGTGCTTTGAGCTACATGATAGTGCTGATTAGACAGTAGTAGGATAGCCTGTTTAGGTTATGCCTGAGTTTATGAGCTTAAGTCGCATGCTAATGCAGATTCTTGATATGAGATTATGATTGTTGAGTATGTTATGGTTAGATTTTCCCTTTTCTGAAATATTCTTGCTTTGTGCTTTGTGGGATTCTGAGTGATGGGAGTTAGCCATTAGGTGAATACGTCACATCACATGTGATCAGGATTGAATAATCTCAGAGTGCTGGATTTGGCCCTATTGCACAGCTCCCGTTTGAGTCTAACCGTTGTAGGGACGAGTCTTTTACTCGAAGGATTATCTGAGCCTCGTCACATGTGATGGTATTCAGGTGATGGCTAATTGGCATCGCAAGGAGGCCTTCAACAGCTAAGGACTGGTTTGGGTGGAGTCAGAGGTTTCCTTAGGGTAAGCCTAGGATGAGATAGTGCTGGGAGCAGTTGTAGTAGAAAAAGGGACCTGGTGTAGTCGAAGTAGTTCTTGAGGAAAGTACGGATAGATGTGGAAGGTAGTATGGGTCCGTACGACTGAAAGCAAAGGATTCGTACTCGATTCGAGAAAGGCCAAGATAAGACCAGGAAACTGGTAGTGTGTGTATGATCCCTCAACAGTGATGAGTATTATGATAGTTATTGTGTTATGTGTTCAGCATGGTGACATTGCTAGAGAGACCAGTGGGCGGATCAGGTGCCGGAGAGGGATCAGGCTCGGGTTTGGGGGCTGAGCAGCTCGAGAAGCGGATGAGGGAGTTGATATCAGCTGAGGTTACGTGTAGTATCCTAGATCAGAATCCTGTGATCTTTGGCACGGTCAAGGAGGGTATACTGGAGATCTTGGATGAGAGGCTGGTATCCATTCGTACCGAGATAATGGCTTTGATGGGAGCTCGTACTATGACATTCCGAGAGTTTAGAGCTTGCAGAGCGCCAGATTATCATGGGTGCTAGGGACCCCATCGCTAGCAGCAGATGGTTGGCCGATGTTGCCAATGCGTTCCGTACGAGCCGGTGTCCCAGGGGGGACAAGGTCAGACTTGCCTACTGTCTTCTGAAGTACAAAGCGAGGGATTGGTGGGAGGAGGTTGGTCATGCCATTGGTGATGACGCCGCGTTGGACGCGATGACAAGGAGCGATTTCTCGGCCAGGTTCAGCGCTGAATTTTCGCCGATTATTGAGGTGAAACAGTTGGCACAGGAGTTTAAGGATTTGACGCAGACTACTGAGACCATGGCGGAGATCACCACCAAGTTCAGGGAAAGGGCCCTTCTTCTTACGTAGTATGTCGCGGATGAGAAAATGAAGAAGGCCCGATATCACGAGATGTTGAGGGCTAACATTAGGGAATTCGTGAGCAGGTCCGGCTGTAAGACGCTGGAAGATATGATCTCTTAGGAAAGAGAGAAGGAGATTGATTTGGAGCAGATCCAGCAGAGGAAGCCGGATAAGGTTCAGGTAGCGACGGGTTCGGGCGAAAGGCCCAAGGTGTAAGATTCGAGATCGAGGGATTACTAGATCTGCGGTCGATGCGGGAGGTGCGGCAGGACGCACGAAGGTGCATGTAGGAGTGGTAGTGATGGGGATTTGGGCTGCTTCATGTTCGGCCGGACTAGTCATCTTAGCAGGGATTGTACTGCTACTACCACATAGGGATCATATTTGATATGTTACCACTACAGTCAGCAAGGCCACAAGAAGGCCCAGTGCCCTAGTTTGTTTTCGGCAGTACAGGTGATTGCACCTGCCCCTGCAACTTTGAGGATCACAGACGACCGTCAGGGCTGAGCAGAGGCACCTGCGGTAGGAGGCAGGGCTTTTCAGATGACTACCATGGAGACACGAGTAGCTCCGGACGTTGCAGGTATGTGTCTTCCATTTTCTGCTTTCTCTGTTCATGCTTATATTGTTAAGGTTCTGCATCGTTTGTGGTATAAGTATTTTAGAATTTAGCGGCTTGCTTGCGATTTAGTTATATGCCATCTGCATACCTTGGATAATAAAGTGGTAGTTAAAGGGGTGGTGCCTTACGGAAGCAGGTTACTTAGGATGAAGTAACTATAGCATGCTTGTGTGGAACTCAGTAGTGACCCGCTGGATTTGGAAAGGTATTATTGAGTGAGGGATCGGTTAGGTCCCTAGCAATGGAAAGCTTGATTCATCAGCAGATTGTTTGCGGTATAGCAGAGAAGATTGGGAAACCTTCTCAAGCATTGAGTAGTGAGGTATAAGTAGGATCAAAGTGAGGGAGAACCCTCCGAGTGTAAAATGGTAAGTGCGCGTAGATACACGACCTCTGAGAAGGATAAGAAGTAGCACAATGATGGATGGGTTGATGAGTTCCGGGTTGGGAGTTTGAGAAACTTCCCAATAGTTAGATCATGTAATCAAGATGGTTGGTATCTGGTTGGAATCTCAGGATGAAGGATCGCATGCAGGACTTGAAAGAGTTGGAATGAGGATTTTGAGAACGATAGCATGGGATGCTTTCGTGATAATAGTCAGTGGCAGAGTCAGCATGTAGAGCATGGTAGAGCGGCGGGAGAGCCGCAACATTTTGCGCCAGCATGCCAGAGGTGGAAGGTGTTGTAAGACTACGGGTAAGCTATAGCTTTCCCTAGCACCTTAGTTAGCGGAGTGTGGGCGGGGGCCCATATCGCCTAGTTAGAGGAGTTGGGGCGAGGCCCTTACCTCCTAGTGACCTGGGTAGGAATCAGGAATGGGTAGTAGATGAGAATAGCGTGGAGCTGGCCTGCATACCCTAGACAAGTGAGACCTTAGGAAAGGCCGCTCTAGGATGTAGTTGGGTGAGACCCGTGGGTGAGGCCCGTTTGAGAGTAGCAGTATAGGTGAGACCTGAGAGCAGGGTTGCTCAGTAGTATAGTCGGGTGGGACCCGTCAGCGAGGCCCATGAGTTTTAGTAGTACAGGTGGGACCTGGTAAGGACCTTAGGGCCATGTTAGGGGATCGAGGATCCCAGGACTTGTAGCGCTAGAATGGTAGAGTAGAGGGGCGGTATTAGGTAGCCTAAGTTTCCTCGGAAGTCGCTGGGAGCAACTAGAAGTTTGTGTTGGGGCTAGCGACCGGTGGGAGCCGGTAATCCAGATATTGATAGACCAGTAGGGACCAGGGTGGTCTCGGTTCATCCGGAAGGCAGAAAAGGGACAACATAAATTTTCAGTCAGAAGCAATGATGGTAAGCAGTCTATGGTGTAATACAATTATTTGATCGAGGGGTGTTATGCACATCAGAGCAGGTTGGATAATCTCAAAGGGAAGGGTTTGACCCTATTACGCTGCTCTCGTCTGAGTCTAACCATTGCAGGGATGGATTTTTTTACTCGAAGGATTATCCGAACCATTCGCTGGGAAGGGTGCTCAGCACTAAGTTATAGTAGTGAAAAGTGTCTAGTAGAGACTGGCGGTAACGACCCGTACTGGAGGAAGCGGGAGTAATTGATTTGGTGAAGGATAGGACCATCACAGTAACAAAGGAAGTAGTTGGTTATGGAACGTTGCCTTGGATAGGCCAGAAAACGCACAAGGAAAAAAAGGGGTGAACCCCTAGGGTGTCCAGCATAAGTACTCGGGGAGTACCAGAAAGTTTGTCAGTCGAGTAAGTCGTGTTTCCAGGATGGTCAGGGTTAGGGTTAACCCAAGAATGTTATCCGCAAGGATTAGTGTTAGTCAGAATGATCGGGCAGAAGGCCAGCGAAGGTAGTCAGCGGGTGTTAAGTTTCCCAGACAGAGTGTTGGAGGCAGATCAGAGGTCAGTTCGCCATAGCAAACTTCGAGGACGAAGTTTTGTTTATGTGGGGGAGAGTTGTAACACAAAAAATCAGAAATGCAAAGAAAGGAAAGAAAACCCTAAGTCAAAGGGTCAACTCGTCGAGTCTAGAGAGGAACTCTACGAGTCGGAGCGGGATCCACGGGATCGATTAAGTAACCGACTCGGCGAGTCGGCAAAGAGGACTCGTCGAGTCCAGTCTGAAGAGGGGAACCCTAAATCCGGGACTTTGTGCACTATTTAAGCATCTCATTCTCTCCCTTAGGGTTCCTTGTAGCCTCTATTATCCAGAATATGAAACCCTAAGCCTCCATGGTTGCACATTCAAGCTTTCTTGCCATTTTGGGTGATTTGAAGGAAGAAGGTAGAAGGGAATCATTGGGGATTCAAGGATTGGTAGTAGATCTAGAGTTTGTGGGATTTTTCAGAGCATTTGAAGGTAATGAGTCGCTACCTTCACTCTTTTGCATATAGATCAACCTTTAACATGACATTTGGGGCTTTAAGGGCAAGTTTAAGAACCATTTCGACTTAGAAGCGCAGATCTAAAGTTGTTAATTCAGATCTAAGTGTATCTTGGCCTAGAGAATCATAAAGCATCAGTCTATGGGTTGATTGTAAACCCTCCTTGTCTTAAACCCTAATTTATAGTGTTTTGAGCCTAGATCTCCTTAGCTACACATAAAGTTTGCCACTTTACATGAGGAATAGGCTTTAAAAATGTGGATCTACAGTTTGGAGTCCATGCATAACTCAAAAGCCTCTAATATTTGAAGGACTGAGTAGACTCGGCGAGTCCTTCGAGTGGACTCGACAAGTAGTATGAAGATGGAGATGAACTCGACGAGTTGGATGAACAACTCAGCGAGTCTGTTGAAGATTGCCTTGGTCTCAGCGAGTCTATTCTTGGACTCGGCGAGTCAAGTCGCAAAACCCCAAACCTTTTGAGGTATGACTCGGATTAGTGAGTTGAGTGGGGACTCAGTGAGTGGAACTGGACAGGAAAAGGAAATCGGTAAACTCGGCGAGTCAGGGGCTGACTCGGCGAGTCGAGTTGTGAATGAAAGGATTCTGAGCATATGAACTCGGCGAGTCAGTAGGCAGACTCGGCGAGTAGGGTTGACCTGGTAGGTTGACTTTGACCAGGAATTTGACTTTGACCAGAGTGGACTTAGTTGACTTTCGGAGGACAGTTTGACTAAGTGATATATTGATATTGGTAGCTCGGGGAGCTAGTGGAGCAGCAGTTTAGAGAGAGTTGTCAGACAGTGGCCAGAGGGATTACCAGCAAGTTCAACAGTACCAAGTGAGTTTCCCTTTGTGTGAACGGGTCTAAGGCCACAATGCCGGCCCATGTAGGTACGAGTAGGAAGACCCAGGGATTAGCCCTAGCACTGTATGCCAGTATGATATTTAGGACCGATGTCCATTGATAGCGGGCGGGTGCCTAATGAATGGTTTGCATGATAAATTATACTTGTTGTCTGTGTGATACTTGTATGTGACAGGTAGGGAGGTGAGTGTGGGCGAGGTCTCGTATCTCACCATTAGCAGAGTGTGGACAGTGTTCCACATCTCATTAGCAGCAGAACCAGGGCGAGGCCCAAGTTAAGGAAAGAGTGAGTGTGGTCTGGGCTCGTATCTTACTATCAGTAGGAGCATGGACGGGGTTCCATGACTCATCAGTAGCATGTCAAGGGCGAGGCCCAAGATAGGCAAGGCCTTAGGACAGGATCCATTAGTATATGTTTAGCTTATGTGTTGTGATATGTTTATGTTCTATTATATGTTAGCGGGCGAGGCCTAGTGATAGGAGAGGCCTAAGTGAAACAGATATGTATCTGAGCGAGGCTCGAAGCCAGTCGGGGCTCGAAGCCAGTCAGGGCCTGGAGCGGCTGGGTCGTTGTAGCAGGCGAGGCTCGAAATAGCAGGCATGGCCCATTATGTGTTGTATGTGTTTTAGCAGGATATGTGGTAGGTTGCGAAACTCACTAAGCTTCGTGCTTACGGTTTCCAGTTTTGGTTTCAGATACTTCCGGTAGCGAAGGTAAGAGCTCGGGGTGATCGCATGGCACAGACCATTGATGAGTCAGCTTGGGATGTTTTACTCTGATAATGAAAATATGTTTTGGAAATGATACTCTGAATTCGTGTTATGAATTATGATATGTTTTATGAATATGGCTTTGGTAATGATTTAAAGAAAAAATTTTTGTACGGATTTTTGGGACGTTACACCACTAACACACCAATCCCTACAGATCATAAGAGCATAGCATACTGTCTACCTCGATTCCGATCTAACAGATCAAAAACCACATGCAACATACCATCACAATAACAACTAAAGGGGTCGACCTTCGTGTCGTAGAAGTAACACCCAAAGTTTTGAAGACCAAGAAAGGGAAGGAAACCCTATGTTTAGGGGTCGACTCGGCGAGTCCAAGGAGGGACTCAGCGAGTCGGAGCGGGATCCGGGTCGAGGAGTAAGTGACCAACTCGGCGAGTCGGCCAAGTGGACTCGGCGAGTCTGGTCTGTGCGAGGAAAACCCTAAATCCGGGGCTTGGAGCCTATTTAAACATCTCAATATTCTTCCTAGGGCTCCTTTACTGTGTCTCACACCCAGAACGCCGCACCCTAAGCCTCCATTGTGTTCATTCAAGATTTTAGCCATTTTTGAGTGGTTTTAAGGAAGAAGAAGAAGGGGGAATCTTTGAAGCATCAAGGAGTGACCTTGGGTTCGAAGTTTGGGGATCATCTCAGAGCATTTGAAGGTATTAAGTCGTTTCTCTCCTCCAGATTGTCCTTGGTTATGAGTTTTGGGGCTTTTAGGCCATGTTTAAGATCAATCTCGAGCTTGAGGTCCAGATCTGAGGTTGCTACCTCAGATCCATGCTTGTTTTGGTTTAGAATCCCGTAAAGTATCAGCCATTGGGTGGATTTTGGAGCCTCTTGGTCTTAAACCCTAGTTATTAGTGCATTTTGCCTAGATCTCCCTCTCTACACGTAAAGTTTGCAACTTTACGTGGGGAATAGGCTTGGGAAGGGTAGATCTACAGTTTGGAGTTCATGCATGACTCGGAAGTCCTCTGCATGTAAGTGGATCTTATTGGACTCGGCGAGTCCTTCGAGTGGACTCGGCGAGTAGCTTGAAGATGAGGAGGAACTCGACGAGTGGGATGAACAGCTCGTCGAGTCGGATGAAGATAGGCATGAACTCGGCGAGTTGGATGAAGATTGCCGTGTGCTCGGCGAGTCTGTTCTTAGACTCGGCGAGTCAGGTCACGTGGTCCCAAACCCTTCGAGTTAAGTCTCGAGTCAGCGAGTCGAGCCAGGACTCAATGAGTTGGACAGGACAGGAATCGGGAATCAGTAGACTCGGCGAGTAGAGTCGCGAGTGGAAGGACTCTGGACTTATGAACTCCGCGAGTCAGTAGGGTGACTCGACGAGTAGGGTTGACCTGGAAGGTTGACTTTGACCAGGACGTTGACTTTGACCAGAGTTGACTTGGTAGACTAAGTGTTATGTTGATATTGGTAGCTCGGGGAGCTAGCGGAGCAGCAATTCGGAGTCAGTGGTCAGGTAGCGGTCAAAGGGGTTAGCAGCAGCAGTTCAGGAGTATCAGGTGAGTTTCCCTTTCTATGAATGGGTCTATGGCCACAATGCCGGCCCATGTAGTTATGAGTAGAAGACCCAGGGGTTAGCCCTAGGCACAATATGCTAGTATGATATTCGGACGAGGTCCAACGATAGAGGGCGGGTGCCCAAGGAGCGGTCTATGTGATAGTTTATACTTGTTGTCTGTGTGATACTTGTATGTGCATGGTAGGGAGGTGAGTGTGGGCAAGGTCCCGTATGTCACCAATAGCAGAGTGTGATGGTGTTCCACATCTCAGTAGCAGCAGAGCAGGGGCGAGGCCCAAGTTAGGAAAGGAGTGAGGGTGGGCTGGGCCCGTATCTCACTATCAACAGGAGTATGGACGAGGTCCCATGACTCATCAGTAGTAGGACACGGGCGGGGCCAAGAGACAGGCGAGGCCTTAAAGCAAGAGCTGTTAATAATCATAGAGTGCTGGATTTGGTCCTATTGCGCAGCTCTTGTTTGAGTCCAACAATTGTCGGGACGAGTCTTTTACTTGAAGGATTATCTGAGCCTCGTCGCATGTGATGGTATCCAGGTGATGGCTAATTGGCATCACAAGGAGACCTTCAGCAGCTGAGGACTGGTTTGAGTTGAGTCAGAGGTTTCCCTATGGTAAGCCTAGGATGAGATAGTGTTGGGAGCAATATTAGTGGATAAGGGACCTGGTGGAGTCAAAGCAATTCCTGAGGAAAGTACGAATAGATGTGGAAGGTAGTATGGGCCCGTACTACTGAAAGCAGAGGATCCGTACTCGATTCGGGAAAGGCCGAGACAAGACCGGGAACCTGGTAGGGCATGTTTGGTCTCGCATCAATGATGAGTATTCTGATAGTGGTTGTAGTATATTTCCAGCATGGTGACGTTGAGAGAGAGACTAGTGGGCGGATCATGCGCCGGAGAGGGATCAGGCTCGGGTTCAGGGGTCGAGCAGCTCGAGGAGCAGATGAGAGAGTTGATATCAGCTGAGGTTACGCGCAGTATTTTAGCTCAGACTCCTGTGATCTTTGTCACGGTCAAGGAGGGTATACTGGAGATTTTGGATGAGAGGCTAGGAGCTTTCCGTACTGAGATGATGGCATTGATGGGAGCGCGTACCTTGACAGTTCGAGAGTTTAGAGCCTGCGGGGCACCATATTATTATGGGGCTAGGGACCCCATTGCTAGCAGCAGATGGTTGGCTGATGTTGCCAACCCTTTTCGTACGAGCAGGTGTCCCGAGGGGGACAAGGTTAGACTCGCTTCCTGTCTTCTGAAGGACAGAGCGAGGGATTGGTGGGAGGAGATTGGTCATGCTTTGGGGGATGATGCCGCGTTGGACGCGATGACTTGGAGCGATTTCTCGGCCAGGTTCAGGACGGAGTTTTCGCCGATTATTGAGGTGCAGCAGCTGGCACGAGAGTTTCAGGATTTGACGCAGACTACTGAGACTCTGGCAGAGATCACCGCCAAGTTCAGGGAGAGGGCTCTGTTGGGTTTTGAGCATTCTAACACTTCCTAAGTGTACATGCAACCCTAAATACCTTGGATCTATGTTTTCTCTATTATACATGCAAATAAGAACATCCAAGGTATTATCCTAATCTAGCATACAAAAACTATGAATGTAACAAGATAGAATACATACCTCTTGATGTAGCTTGATGTCTTCAAGCTTTAAGAGCTTAGCCCCAATAGTGTGGAAGCCTCAAGTGGAATCACAAATCACCAAGACACCTTGGAAGACTTTAGAGAATATGAATACTTGGTTCTCTCTTAGTGAAATCGGCTAGCCCTCATAGTGTATCCACACACTAGTGCCAATTTCACCAACCAAGGACATCTTTATATAGTGTGGAGGATTAGGGTTAAACCCTAATACCCATGGCCTTTCATTTCCTAGGATCCATGGGTTAAACACTCCATGGACTATCCATGAAAGCTTAGCCCAACCTAAATGAACTTGGCCCATTCCATATATATAAGAGTCCATATTTAATTAGTTCCTTTTGATCACTTAATTAATTATAAATTAATTCTTGATCAATACTAATTAAATAATATGATTCCATATTAATATATTAGAATTTATAATATATTAATATTAATCATAAACATACTATTCTCAAAAGATTATCCATATAAATTGTGTCGGTGAAGTGCAACCCAAATGGACCATGCCGGGTCGGGTTAAGTACATACCAAATATAGTTATGGACTTAGACATTAATCCAACAGTCTCCCACTTGGATAAGTCTAAAACTATTATTGCGTATGACTTCAAACCTAACTGGCAATCGTAGCTCTTAAAGCCGTTGTCGAACTCTGATCTTGTCAACGAACTTGTCCATTAGATAAGGGATCATATATTCCTTCATTCTAGATATCATATGGATTGAGATATGGATTATAATCATTCTCTCTGTCCATTTGTTGTTTCCCGATTTCCGATTTATGACGACTGACTAATTGAACGAATCAAATCAGTCCTGGCTCGGCCGAGCACTTCCATTTGTCATCATCAAATCATCGAGGGGCCCACAGATATCGCTTTTATCCTGAAGGTAAAAGGAATGGATAAACTTCGACTCATATGGCTTGTTCTACTACTTGTTGAATCATACAGAAAGGCACGTTTTATAGCACCGAGTTACCAAATGCGTTTTCGTGCAATCAATGTACAACCAACTCATAGTAACAACTCATATCTCTAGGTTTGAAGAATATAAGATATTATCGTCTCATGATCACTCGTGATAAAATCCATGAAGTGATTCCAATGAGTGCGGGTTGAATCCAATACTCAGAACTTATGAGCACTCATGAGTGTTGTATCCCTTTGTCCAACACCTTAGACCTCTACAAGCCAACCCATGACAGTCTTAATTCATATCTACTTCCAACATATGACTGACTGTGGATGGTTTGAATAACTTAGTCATTCCGGAAGAATAACCTAGTTTATTCGGGAAGTCAAAACATGCAAAGTGAAACACAATAATAACTGAATCCAATATGGTATCAACTCTTTGAACATAAATAAAACACCTTTTATTTATCACCATATGATTACACATTATTCATTGTATACTGTTTCAGCTATCAACTTTATTCTTGAATTTAAAACAATAGTTGTCCCATGCTCCAAGCATGTACACTATGTTTTCTTAAACACTAGTCATGCCACACACCAAGTATGCATACTATGTTTGTCTATGATCCTTACTTTGTGAACTAGATCAATTGAACATAACTTCAATGATTCTCTTTTCACACTCCCAAATCCTTACCGCAAATGCAAGAATTCCAAATTCATGCCATTTACTGAAATCTGTTAGATTCTAAACTTATATGCATTGATCCTCTTGTAATGATTATGTACAAAGTCATAAAGACTTGACAACAACCATTTCATAGTATTCCAAAGGAGATCAGCTCCTTGGAAACATCTTTCTTGCATTAAGTTTCCTAATCTTAAACAGATTGAAAATTCTAACTTTGAAACATTTCCAGATTCCATTTTGACTATCACTTCTGAACAAGAGTTGCCTCCTTACAGACTATGTCAATATGGTCCTTCCAGAATTATCACTATACTTCCAACTGTCCTTCAGCAACCAATCTTTGGTAAACCTTAGATTGTCCTCGACAATTGTTTAATCCTTTTAGTCATATCCAGTTCTAAACCTTTTCCCTTCTTAATGCCCCAGGCATCTGGAAAATTTTAGAATGGATGAATATAGCACATGTAATCGATCCTATATCCGAAGTATATGGGAATCGATTCATGATGTCTCACATAAAGACTAAACCAGTCTTTTGCTATAACATTTCCATTTCAATTTGCCAAGTTCTCATAATTCAGATTATGAAAAGGGATGCCGTAATCATAATCGAATTTTAGAACGCAAATAATGGACTCATATACAAAATTTCCTTATGTTGAGCCATTCCAACATGAAATTCATATATACCCTTGACTAAATGCTTAAAACCTCACGATCTAAGCTTATAGATTTGAGATGAAGTATAATTTTCTCTCCCTTAATTATAGCAAAACAACTTTTTCCCAATTGAAATTTTTGTTTTCTATAATTAACATTGCTAACTTGCAATACTTATCATAATTATCATGCTCCCACTAACATGATGATTATTAGCATAACACTTATGCTCCCACTAGCTTTGACATGTACTCAGAAATCAGCTGGACAGTCTGAAATTTAGATTCATACACCCTTTCCGTAGATAGCTCACCTGTGTGTCTAAGCAATTTCAAGAACCATGAAAAGGGATACCGTAATCATAGTCTCAATTGCTTAGGCATTTTCCATTTCTCACAAGTCCATGTTAGTGTGCCGGTTAACCACACGCGCTCCACTAACGACTTTTGAAAATGCAAATAACACAATTGATATCTTCGTAAAATCTACTTAGTGAAAGCGTTTCCTCACCATCATTTTCATGAATCGGAGAGAAACCTTATGACACTTAGATTTATATGGTGTATGAGTTCCTACCCATATGAATTTGTCAAACCATAATCACAAGACAAAGATAATGACAAATCCAAAACCATATGGATTGAACTCAATCTTAACTTCTTGCCACCTGGCAGCTCAAGGGCCTGCCATTGCTTCCAAGTTGTTATGCAACAAACTGAGAACTCTAAGAACTCATATGCAAAGCCAACTTTAACTGGAATGGGCACAGATATGTCAACACGATAGGTTATAAACCTCAAGTCGTGTGCTAGTGAAGAATTTCAGGTTTTATTCTTGATTATTTCTTGAGACTTTCAAGACCTTTAAGACTCCCACTGTCCTCTTGACATATAAGACTCCCTTGTCAAACATCCAAGAGATAGTGCAGATTCTAATCAAGAAAAACACTTTACCCAATTGGCCTAAGTTGGTCTTTGTTTTATCCAAAACATCACAACTTACCAATTTCAAATGTACAAGAGTAGAAAACTTTTACTCATACATTTGATAAGTGTTTTAAACCTTCTTTAAGACATGTCACTCAAATGACAATCTTGGAGTATGACTCTAAGACTTGTATTGGAACGAAGTATGACTCATCTTCTTGATTTAACCATTTCAACAATTCAAGTTCCTCTTCTTAGTCATAAGAATGCACTAAGATTTCCTTAGAGAACTAATTTTGATATGGTTTCTTAATCATTAAGATGATCAAAAAAACTGATACTAAAGTACTCTCCCATCTTTTCAGATTTGAGAAACTTTTATCCTTCTGCCTAATTTGATTCTTCTTATTCGCTCTGCCTTACAATCGAACCTTTTCCAATGTCTCAGAGTTACACTTAAGCATGTAAGTATAATCATATTTACTGAGCTTTAGTAAACTATGACGAATAATCTTATCGATCTTTTGTGGTGGACTTAATCAGTGCACAAGACTGTGTACTCGATCCTTTAGTCCTTCACTTGACTCACACATCCATGTGAACCAGTAATTAGTCTTAATTTTTCCAAAACTTGAAAGTTCTCATTCATCATGCTATATAACTTGCATGATTCCAAGTCCCGGTCCAAATGAAACTTGGGTGATGAGAATCTTTCCTTATTTGGTAAATATAGACATTACCACAAATGAAAGAATCAACTTCATATTTCCACTCTTGCTCTTAATGGAATCATATAAGCAACAATTTTTCCTCAAAAGCCATTGTAAGGATATTTTAAAATAAATAAAATCAAAAAAATTTTCTTTTATTTTAAAACTTTGCGGAAAAACTTATCCTTACAATCCATATGAAAACTTGTTGTTATCTATTCCTAAGCAATATCTCATAACTCCTAAGAATTTGCTCAAGAATCCGATCTTCAAACTATGCGATAGAAATCCGTCTACGCCATCAGATTCAGCATATTCTTTCTTTAAGTTTCTTCACTTTTCTTTGATTCTTAAAACATCACCATGTGACCCAGTCACATCATGTATCAGGAATCTCAGAATAGAAACTTAACAGAGTTAGATAGTGGTCTTTACCTGAAGTAGAGTCAAACTTATTGACTTTAACATCCTTAGGTAAATTTGGCAGCTTCGCAACCAATGCCCCTTCCATTGGCAATATAAACGTGTGGACCCTTTGATAATGGTACACGAGACTATCACAGACATAGCTTTTCTCTTTACCATTTGGTCAACCGAGTTGACTATGGCCGATCCCTTTCCATTGGAAGAGAACGCTTTACTGGATATCCAATGTCATCATTGTTAATGTCCATAAAGTTTTAGGAAGTTGATCTTAACAAATAGATAAGATCATTAAGGGTCTTGTCATAGTCTGTTTCATAGGTGTCCCAAAGGAACTCACTATGTGACTTAGAAAGTGATTGAACCACCAACTTTCTCAAGACTTTGACACCCAACTCTCCCGGCTTGTCAATATGTGACTACATCTCCAAGATGTGTTCACACCTAGACCTTGCCTTGCCAATAGGGCTTGAGTGACCTTAAACTTTTCAAGAACTTGTGGGTTGGGGAGAATAATTGGAGGAGGTGAAAGAAGTATGATTTCCAAAGGACATCATCTTCATTTAGGAAACCTTGTTTCACTAGATTTGGGAAGATCATAGGTGTCTATTACAGACATCTTTTGGGAGATATTCAAGATAGTTGATTTAAAGTCCTTAATATGACACCCAATATGAAATATTAAGGCTAGGACCCAACAAACTATTTTATAACTTAGAAGAGGTATGCCGTAATCCATGCTATAAAATATTTGAAGGTAGGTGAATGACGATTCACCAATTTCCACCAAGATAAACGAAATGAATTATTAGGTTTTAATTGGTTTTGAAAATCCTAGATCTTTGAGATTCAATGAACTTTTCAAAGGCATGTTTCAATCTCGAGTGTGCCCTTCAGGTTTTGTGACTGGGATGCCGAGGATCACAAAACAAGGTGTGAAGTAACCATGCAAATCACTTGGTACCCTTAATAAATTACCCCTCAATCGATGTGCCGGTTAACCACACACGCTCCATCGATACTATGATAAATATTAAGTCACCCTTTACCTACCTTATTAAGTCCAAGTTAGTGTGCCGGTTAACCACACACGCTCCACTAAAGACTTAGACAAAGTGCAAAGTGTAATTTCATGGATTAGCACCTTATTCACATTTTTCTAAGTAACTAAGATTGGGTATTATTAAGAGTTTAGTTACTTAGTATTTATCATTAATACTTTTAATGAAGGGTTAATTATAGTCTTGTCAAACCCGTTCGGCTAACGACCCTCCACCGGTCAAGCAAGCGGTGGGTGAGAGTGGACACCCATTAAGTTGCCATTTTATAGGCAACAACCTTATACCCACCTTATAGACCGGCTTCGTGAATGACGCGTACTAGCGGTAAGACTGACTTTACTCTTATACATATATATATATATATATATATATATATATATATATATATATATATATATATATATATATATATATATATTATTATTAACTTATAATATTATAAAGTATAAGGGTTGAATTTTAACTTTTAAAATTCTAAGGGCTAACTTGGAATTAAAGTATTCATAAGAGAAAACTTTACAAATTCCAAAACTTGAGGGCAAGTTTTGAAACTATTCAAAACTAATTAATTCCATAACTTATGTGTTTAAAGTAGTTTTAATACAAAGACTCTTCAAGTTCCATAACTTGAGGACAAGTTATGGAAGACTTTAAACTAATAAAAGAATTAACTTTTTCTTTATTTTATAACTTATGGAATTAATTAAGGTTACACTTTTTTTTTAATTTATTATTTAATGAAGAGACTCTTGGTCCTCCATAACTTGAGGACAAATTATGGAGTCATAACACCTTTTAATTAGAACTAGACTCTTCATTTTTGTAACCTTTGGCAACTTTTATGAGTTTTAAGATTCATAAATGTGACTTATAAGTTACATAAACACATTTTATGAACTTCTTTTAGATTAATTTGGATTAAAACCAACTATCACATAATTTTATTCATTAATCTAAATTCACTCATAAAACAAGGTAACACAAAAAACTTTTGGTGATCCATAACTTATTCTTAAGTTATGGAATCCTTTAAAACATTAACACCAAATTTTGTAACTCCATAAAAACTTTGAATCAATTTTTTTTTTAAAAACCTTTTCATATCCATAACTTATGGAGGTTTCAAAAAATAAAACTCTTTAGATCAAACTTTTAAAACTAATAAAATAATCATATCATTTTATTTTTTATTAAATTTGACCTAATTCAACTCATAACGCAAATTATTCAAATTTTACAAATAATTAGTTTTTCACAAGAACAAGTAATTATCTTAAAATTTGACGAACTTCATGTTTTTTTTTTCTTTTTTTTTTTCAACTTTGAAAATAAAATATTTGCATCAATATAACAGAAAACAACCCGTGGCTCTGATACCACTGTTGGGTTTTGAGCATTCTAACACTTCCTAAGTGTACATGCAACCCTAAATACCTTGGATCTATGTTTTCTCTATTATACATGCAAATAAGAACATCCAAGGTATTATCCTAATCTAGCATACAAAAACTATGAATGTAACAAGATAGAATACATACCTCTTGATGTAGCTTGATGTCTTCAAGCTTTAAGAGCTTAGCCCCAATAGTGTGGAAGCCTCAAGTGGAATCACAAATCACCAAGACACCTTGGAAGACTTTAGAGAGTATGAATACTTCGTTCTCTCTTAGTGAAATCGGCTAGCCCTCATAGTGTATCCACACACTAGTGCCAATTTCACCAACCAAGGACATCTTTATATAGTGTGGAGGATTAGGGTTAAACCCTAATACCCATGGCCTTTCATTTCCTAGGATCCATGGGTTAAACACTCCATGGACTATCCATGAAAGCTTAGCCCAACCTAAATGAACTTGGCCGATTCCATATATATAAGAGTCCATATTTAATTAGTTCCTTTTGATCACTTAATTAATTATAAATTAATTCTTGATCAATACTAATTAAATAATATGATTCCATATTAATATATTAGAACTTATAATATATTAATATTAATCA
Organism: Lactuca sativa; assembly: GCF_002870075.4. Lineage (NCBI taxonomy): Eukaryota > Viridiplantae > Streptophyta > Magnoliopsida > Asterales > Asteraceae > Lactuca > Lactuca sativa. The sequence continues at coordinate 241,022,236 of NC_056623.2, read as the reverse complement.
TAAACATACTATTCTCAAAAGATTATCCATATAAATTGTGTCGATGAAGTGCAACCCAAATGGACCATGCCGGGTCGGGTTAAGTACATACCAAATATAGTTATGGACTTAGACATTAATCCAACAGGCTCTTCTTGTACCGCAGTATGTCGCGGATGAGGAGATGAAGAAGGCCCGATACCATGAAATGTTGAGAGCCGACATCAGGGAGTTTGTGAGCAGGTCCGGCTGTAAGACGCTGGAAGATATGATTTCTCAGGCTAGGGAGAGGGAAATTGATTTGGAGCAGATCCGGAAGATGAAGTTGGACGAGATTCAGGTAGCTACAGGTTCGGGCAAAAGGCCCAAGGGATCGGATTCGAGATCGAGGGACTATCAGGACCGCAATCGATGCGGGAAGTGTGGCAGGACGCACGGGGGCGCGTGCAGGAGTGGTAGAGGTGGTGAGTCTGGCTGTTTCAAGTGCGGTCGGACTGGTCATTTCAGCAGGGATTGTACTGTTACCGCCGCGCAGGGATCAGATTTCATATGTTTTCACTGCAACCAGCGGGGCCACAAGAAGGCCCAGTGCCCCAGTTTGTTTTCAGCAGGACGGGTGGTGGCACCCGCCCCTGCAACCTTGAGGATCACGGATGGCCGTCAGGGCCGGGTAAAGGCACCTGCAGCAGGGAGCGGGGCTTTTCAGATGACGACCTTGGAGATGCGAGCATCGCCGGACGTCGCAGGTATGCAATTTGCATTTTCAGTTCATTATTTGTGCATGAATATATTGTTATGGTTCTGCATCGATTTTGGTATGAGTATTGTATTAGGGTGAGGGTCGCTTGTGATTATGTTATATGCCATCTGCATACCTTGGATATTTGTATGGTGGTTAGGGGTTGTGCTTTATTGAAGAAAGTTTCGAAGGATGCAGAACTACAACATGTTTGAGAGGAATTTGGTACGTTTCGCTAGTTCGGAGTGGTGCAGTGATTGTGATGGATTGGCTAAATCCCTAGCTATGGCGGGCTTGGGTTCCTTAGTAGATGGGTTATGGAATGGTAGCAAAGATCGGGATCTCTTTGAGTATTGATCAGCAAGGGGTAAACAGGATCGAAGTGGGGGAGAATCCTCCGGGTGTGCCCAGAGAGGAGCACACAGACCCAGAATGAGTACGTGACCTCCGAGAGGGAAGAGAAGTAGTTCAGCGTTTGATGGAGTGAGGATTTCAGGGTTAGGAGTTTGAGAAACTCCACATCAGCTAGTACGTGTGATGGTAATGGTTAGTTATGGTTGAGAACTCAGGTTGTGGATCGCCCGAAGGACTCACGAGAGTCGGAATAAGGATCTTGAGAAGCTGATGGCACGTGGGTGCCTTCGTATTAGCAGTCAGTAGTGGAAGTGTTGTAAGACTCTAGGGCAGCTGTAGCATTCACTAGAGGTCAGCAATGGATGGTGATGTAAGCCTATGGGTAAGCCGTAGAATTCCTTAGTAGTTCCGTTAGTGGAGTTGGGGCGAGGCCCTTATCTCCTAGTGATCAGGTAGGGATCAAGATTGAGTAGTGGATGAGAATGATAGGGAGTTGCCTGTATAGCTCTAGAGAGGTGAGACCTTGGGAGAGGCCGCTCCAGGATATAGTTGGGTGAGACCCGTGGGCGAGGCTCGTATGAGATTAGCAGTGTAGATGAGACCTGGGAGCAGGGTTGCTCAGTAGTATGGTTGGGTGAGACCTGTGGGCTAGGCCCGAGCGAGAGTGACTAGACTAGTGAGACTAGAAGGATAGAGGCGGGTGGGAACCGTGGGCGAGGCCCGTGAATTTTAGCAGCGCAGGTGGGACCTGGTAGGGACCTTAGTGTCAAGTTAGGGGATCGGGGATCCCAGGTTTGTAGTGCCTGGATGGCAGGATTGATTGAGCAGTTATAGGTGGTCGAGGTTCTTTGGAAGTCGCTGAGAGCGACCAGTGATGGTGTTGGGACTAGCTACTGGTGGGAGCCGGTAATCCAGTCATTAATTGGTTGGTAGGGACCAGGGCGGTCCCAGTTTATCAGGGAGTCAGACGAGGAATAGCATAATTGCCAGTCGGTGCCAGTGCGAGTATGCAGCGTATGGTGGAATTTAGTTAGTTGAGTCGAGGGGTGCTCGACACCAAGTGTTGGCAGAAAGGAGTGTCAGTAAATACTGACGGTGATGACCCGTTCTAGGAATAGCGAGGGGGGGGGTGATGGAGTTAGTGAAGGATAGGACCTTCATAGTGTCAGAGGAAAAGTCAGTTATGAGGATTTGCCTTGGGAAGGCAAGGAAATTGCGCAAGGAAAGTAATGGAGAACCTCTGCGGGTTCAGTGCAGTACTCGTTGAGTACCAGAAGGATTATCGGTTGAGTAAGTTCTGTTTCTAAGTTTTCCAGGGTCAGGTTTGACCCGAGGTTTACCCGCGAGGTTGATGTTAGTCAGAATGACCAGGTGGAAGACCCGCACAGGTAGGCGGCTGGTGTTGGGTATTGGAGGCAGATCGCAGGCGGTGGGCTATGGCAAACTTCGAGGACGAAGTTTAATTTAAGTGGGGGAGAGTTGTAACTGTTGGGTTTTGAGCATTCTAACACTTCCAAAGTGTACATGCAACCCTAAATACCTTGGATCTATGTTTTCTCTATTATACATGCAAATAAGAACATCCAAGGTATTATCCTAATCTAGCATACAAAAACTATGAATGTAACAAGATAGAATACATACCTCTTGATGTAACTTGATGTCTTCAAGCTTTAAGAGCTTAGCCCCAATAGTGTGGAAGCCTCAAGTGGAATCACAAATCACCAAGACACCTTGGAATAATTTAGAGAATATGATTACTTGGTTCTCTCTAGTGAAATTGGCTAGCCCTTCTTTAGTGTATCCACACTAGTGCCAATTTCACCAACCAAAGACATCTTTATATAGTATGGAGGATTAGGGTTAAACCCTAATACCCATGACCTTTCATTTCCTAGGATCCATGGGTTAAACACTCCATGGACTATCCATGAAAGCTTAGCCCAACCTAAATGAACTTGGCCCATTCCATATATATAAGAGTCCATATTTAATTAGTTCCTTTTGATCACTTAATTAATTATAAATTAATTCTTGATCAATACTAATTAAATAATATGATTCCATATTAATATATTAGAACTTATAATATATTAATATTAATCATAAACATACTATTCTCAAAAGATTATCCATATAAATTGTGTCGGTGAAGTGCAACCCAAACGGACCATGCCGGGTTGGGTCAAGTACATACCAAATATAGTTATGGACTTAGACATTAATCCAACAGTCTCCCACTTGGATAAGTATAAAACTATTATTGCGTATGACTTCAAACCTAACTGGCAATCGTAGCTCTTAAAGCTGCTGTCGAACTCTGATCTTGTCAACGAACTTGTCCATTAGATAAGGGATCATATATTCCTCCATTCTAGATATCATATGGACTGAGACATGGATTATAATCATTCTCTCTGTCCATTTGTTGTTTCCCGATTTCCGATTTATGACGACTGACTAATTGAACGAATCAAATCAGTCCTGGCCCGACCGAGCACTTCCATTTGTCATCATCAAATCATCGAGGGGCCCACAGATATCGCTTTTATCCCGAAGGTAAAAGGAATGGATAAACTTCGACTCATATGGCTTGTTCTACTACTTGTTGAATCATACACAAAGGCACGTTTTATAGCACCGAGTTACCAAATGCGTTTTCGTGCAATCAATGTACAACCAACTCATAGTAACAACTCATATCTCTAGGTTTGAAGAATATAAGATATTATCGTCTCATGATCACTCGTGATAAAATCCATGAAGTGATTCCAATGAGCGCGGGTTGAATCCAATACTCAGAACTTATGAGCACTCATGAGTGTTGTGGCCCTTTGTCCAACACCTTAGACCTCTACAAGCCAACCCATGACAGTCTTAATTCATATCTACTTCCAACATATGACCGAGTGTGGATGGTTTGAATAACTTAGTCATTCCGGAATTATAACCTAGTTTATTCGGGAAGTCAAAACTTGCAAAGTGAAACACAATAATAATTGAATCCAATATGGTGTCAACTCTTTGAACATAAATAAAACACCTTTTATTTATCACCATATGATTACACTTTATTCATTGTATACTGTTTCAGCTATCAACTTTATTCTTGAATTTAAAACAATAGTTGTCCCATGCTCCAAGCATGTACACTATGTTTTCTTAAACACTAGTCATTCCACACACCAAGTATGCATACTATGTTTGTCTATGATCCTTACTTTGTGAACTAGATCAATTGAACATAACTTCAATGATTCTCTTTTCACACTCCCAAATCCTTACCGCAAATGCAAGAATTCCAAATTCATGCCATTTACTGAAATCTGTTAGATTCTAAACTTATATGCATTGATCCTCTTGTAATGATTATGTACAAAGTCATAAAGACTTGACAACAACCATTTCAGAGTATTCCAAAGGAGATCAGCTCCTTGGAAACATCTTTCTTGCATTAAGTTTCCTAATCTTAAACAGATTGAAAATTCTAACTTTGAAACATTTCTAGATTCCATTTTGACTATCACTTCTGAACAAGAGTTGCCTCCTTACAGACTATGTCAATATGGTCCTTCCAGAATTATCACTATACTTCCAACTGTCCTTGAGCAACCAATCTTTGGTAAACCTTAGATTGTCCTCGACAATTGTTTAATCCTTTTAGTCATATCCAGTTCTAAACCTTTTCCCTTCTTAATGCCCCAGGCATCTGGAAAATTTTAGAATGGATGAATATAGCACATGTAATCGATCCTATATCCGAAGTATATGGGAATCGATTCATGATGTCTCACATAAAGACTAAACCAGTCTTTTGCTATAACATTTCCATTTCAATTTGCCAAGTTCTCATAATTCAGATTATGAAAAGGGATGCCGTAATCATAATCGAATTTTAGAACGCAAATAATGGACTCATATACAAAATTTCCTTATGTTGAGCCATTCCAACATGAAATTCATATATATCCTTGACTAAATGCTTAAAACCTCACGATCTAAGCTTATTGATTTGAGATGAAGTATAATTTTCTCTCCCTTAATTATAGCAAAACAACTTTTTCCCAATTGAAATTTTTGTTTTCTATAATTAACATTGCTAACTTGCAATACTTATCATAATTATCATGCTCCCACTAACATGATGATTATTAGCATAACACTTATGCTCCCACTAGCTTTGACATGTACTCAGAAATCAGCTGGACAGTCTGAAATTTAGATTCATACACCCTTTCCGTAGATAGCTCACCTGTGTGTCTAAGCAATTTCAAGAACCATGAAAAGGGATACTGTAATCATAGTCTCAATTGCTTAGGCATTTTCCATTTCTCACAAGTCCATGTTAGTGTGCCGGTTAACCACACGCGCTCCACTAACGACTTTTGAAAATGCAAATAACACAATTGATATCTTCGTAAAATCTACTTAGTGAAAGCGTTTCCTCACCATCATTTTCATGAATCGGAGAGAAACCTTATGACACTTAGATTTATATGGTGTATGAGTTCCTACCCATATGAATTTGTCAAACCATAATCACAAGACAAAGATAATGACAAATCCAAAACCATATGGATTGAACTCAATCTTAACTTCTTGCCACCTGGCAGCTCAAGGGCCTGCCATTGCTTCCAAGTTGTTATGCAACAAACTGAGAACTCTAAGAACTCATATGCAAAGCCAACTTTAACTGGAATGGGCACAGATATGTCAACACGATAGGTTATAAACCTCAAGTCGTGTGCTAGTGAAGAATTTCAGGTTTTATTCTTGATTATTTCTTGAGACTTTCAAGACCTTTAAGACTCCCACTGTCCTCTTGACATATAAGACTCCCTTGTCAAACATCCAAGAGATAGTGCAGATTCTAATCAAGAAAAACACTTTACCCAATTGGCCTAAGTTGGTCTTTGTTTTATACAAAACATCACAACTTACCAATTTCAAATGTACAAGAGTAGAAAACTTTTACTCTTACATTTGATAAGTGTTTTAAACCTTCTTTAAGACATGTCACTCAAATGACAATCTTGGAGTATGACTCTAAGACATGTATTGGAACGAAGTATGACTCATCTTCTTGATTTAACCATTTCAACAATTCAAGTTCCTCTTCTTAGTCATAAGAATGCACTAAGATTTCCTTAGAGAACTAATTTTGATATGGTTTCTTAATCATTAAGATGATCAAAAAAACTGATACTAAAGTACTCTCCCATCTTTTCAGATTTGAGAAACTTTTATCCTTCTGCCTAATTTGATTCTTCTTATTCGCTCTGCCTTACATTCGAACCTTTTCCAATGTCTCAGAGTTACACTTAAGCATGTAAGTATAATCATATTTACTGAGCTTTAGTAAACTATGACGAATAATCTTATCGATCTTTTGTGGTGGACTTAATCAGTGCACAAGACTGTGTACTCGATCCTTTAGTCCTTCACTTGACTCACACATCCATGTGAACCAATAATTAGTCTTAATTTTTCCAAAACATGAAAGTTCTCATTCATCATGCTATATAACTTGCATGATTCCAAGTCCCGGTCCAAATGAAACTTGGGTGATGAGAATCTTTCCTTATTTGGTAAATATAGACATTACCACAAATGAAAGAATCAACTTCATATTTCCACTCTTGCTCTTAATGGAATCATATAAGCAACAATTTTTCCTCAAAAGCCATTGTAAGGATATTTTAAAATAAATAAAATCAAAAAAATTTTCTTTTATTTTAAAACTTTGCGGAAAAACTTATCCTTACAATCCATATGAAAACTTGTTGTTATCTATTCCTAAGCAATATCTCGTAACTCCTAAGAATTTGCTCAAGAATCCGATCTTCAAACTATGCGATAGAAATCCGTCTACGCCATCAGATTCAGCATATTCTTTCTTTAAGTTTCTTCACTTTTCTTTGATTCTTAAAACATCACCATGTGACCCAGTCACATCATGTATCAGGAATCTCAGAATAGAAACTTAACAGAGTTAGATAGTGGTCTTTACCTGAAGTAGAGTCAAACTTATTGACTTTAACATCCTTAGGTAAATTTGGCAGCTTCGCAACCAATGCCCCTTCCATTGGCAATATAAACGTGTGGACCCTTTGATAATGGTACACGAGACTATCACAGACTTAGCTTTTCTCTTTACCATTTGGTCAACCGAGTTGACTATGGCCGATCCCTTTCCATTGGAAGAGAATGCTTTACTAGATATCCAATGTCATCATTGTTAATGTCCATAAAGTTTTAGGAAGTTGATCTTAACAAATAGATAAGATCATTAAGGGTCTTGTCATAGTCTGTTTCATAGGTGTCCCAAAGGAACTCACTATGTGACTTAGAAAGTGATTGAACCACCAACTTTCTCAAGACTTTGACACCCAACTCTCCCGGCTTGTCAATATGTGACTACATCTCCAAGATGTGTTCACACCTAGACCTTGCCTTGCCAATAGGGCTTGAGTGACCTTAAACTTTTCAAGAACTTGTGGGTTGGGGAGAATAATTGGAGGAGGTGAAAGAAGTATGATTTCCAAAGGACATCATCTTCATTTAGGAAACCTTGTTTCACTAGATTTGGGAAGATCATAGGTGTCTATTACAGACATCTTTTGGGAGATATTCAAGATAGTTGATTTAAAGTCCTTAATATGACAACCAATATGAAATATTAAGGCTAGGACCCAACAAACTATTTTATAACTTAGAAGAGGTATGCCGTAATCCATGCTATAAAATATTTGAAGGTAGGTGAATGATGATTCACCAATTTCCACCAAGATAAACGAAATGAATTATTAGGTTTTAATTGGTTTTGAAACTCCTAGATCTTTGAGATTCATTGAACTTTTCAAAGGCATGTTTCAATCTCGAGTGTGCCCTTCAGGTTTTGTGACTGGGATGCCGAGGATCACAAAACAAGGTGTGAAGTAACCATGCAAATCACTTGGTACCCTTAATAAATTACCCCTCAATCGATGTGCCGGTTAACCACACACGCTCCATCGATACTATGATAAATATTAAGTCACCCTTTACCTACCTTATTAAGTCCAAGTTAGTGTGCCGGTTAACCACACACGCTCCACTAAAGACTTAGACAAAGTGCAAAGTGTAATTTCATGGATTAGCACCTTATTCACATTTTTCTAAGTAACTAAGATTGGGTATTATTAAGAGTTTAGTTACTTAGTATTTATCATTAATACTTTTAATGAAGGGTTAATTATAGTCTTGTCAAACCCGTTCGGCTAACGACCCTCCACCGGTCAACCAAGCGGTGGGTGAGAGTGGACACCCATTAAGTTGCCATTTTATAGGCAACAACCTTATACCCACATTATAGACCGGCTTCGTGAATGAGGCGTACTAGCGGTAAGACTGACTTTACTCTTATACATATATATATATATATATATATATATATATATATATATATATATATATATATATATATATATATATATTATTAACTTATAATATTATAAAGTATAAGGGTTGAATTTTAACTTTTAAAATTCTAAGGGCTAACTTGGAATTAAAGTATTCATAAGAGAAAACTTTACAAATTCCAAAACTTGAGGGCAAGTTTTGAAACTATTCAAAACTAATTAATTCCATAACTTATGTGTTTAAAGTAGTTTTAATCCAAAGACTCTTCAAGTTCCATAACTTGAGGACAAGTTATGGAAGACTTTAAACTAATAAAAGAATTAACTTTTTCTTTATTTTATAACTTATGGAATTAATTAAGGTTACACTTTTTTTTTAATTTATTATTTAATGAAGAGACTCTTGGTCCTCCATAACTTGAGGACAAATTATGGAGTCATAACACCTTTTAATTAGAACTAGACTCTTCATTTTTGTAACCTTTGGCAACTTTTATGAGTTTTAAGATTCATAAATGTGACTTATAAGTTACATAAACACATTTTATGAACTTCTTTTAGATTAATTTGGATTAAAACCAACTATCACATAATTTTATTCATTAATCTAAATTCACTCATAAAACAAGGTAACACAAAAAACTTTTGGTGATCCATAACTTATTCTTAAGTTATGGAATCCTTTAAAACATTAACACCAAATTTTGTAACTCCATAAAAACTTTGAATCAATTTTTTTTTTTAAAAACCTTTTCATATCCATAACTTATGGAGGTTTCAAAAAATAAAACTCTTTAGATCAAACTTTTAAAACTAATAAAATAATCATATCATTTTATTTTTTATTAAATTTGACCTAATTCAACTCATAACGCAAATTATTCAAATTTTACAAATAATTAGTTTTTCACAAGAACAAGTAATTATCTTAAAATTTGACGAACTTCATGTTTTTTTTTTCTTTTTTTTTTTCAACTTTGAAAATAAAATATTTGCATCAATATAACAGAAAACAACCCGTGGCTCTGATACCACTGTTGGGTTTTGAGCATTCTAACACTTCCTAAGTGTACATGCAACCCTAAATACCTTGGATCTATGTTTTCTCTATTATACATGCAAATAAGAACATCCAAGGTATTATCCTAATCTAGCATACAAAAACTATGAATGTAACAAGATAGAATACATACCTCTTGATGTAGCTTGATGTCTTCAAGCTTTAAGAGCTTAGCCCCAATAGTGTGGAAGCCTCAAGTGGAATCACAAATCACCAAGACACCTTGGAAGACTTTAGAGAGTATGAATACTTGGTTCTCTCTTAGTGAAATCGGCTAGCCCTCATAGTGTATCCACACACTAGTGCCAATTTCACCAACCAAGGACATCTTTATATAGTGTGGAGGATTAGGGTTAAACCCTAATACCCATGGCCTTTCATTTCCTAGGATCCATGGGTTAAACACTCCATGGACTATCCATGAAAGCTTAGCCCAACCTAAATGAACTTGGCCCATTCCATATATATAAGAGTCCATATTTAATTAGTTCCTTTTGATCACTTAATTAATTATAAATTAATTCTTGATCAATACTAATTAAATAATATGATTCCATATTAATATATTAGAACTTATAATATATTAATATTAATCATAAACATACTATTCTCAAAAGATTATCCATATAAATTGTGTCGGTGAAGTGCAACCCAAATGGACCATGCCGGGTCGGGTCAAGGACATACCAAATATAGTTATGGACTTAGACATTAATCCAACAGTAATCATAATGGTTAGACCTTTTTGCTACTTCTCACAAGTCCAGGTTAGTGTGCCGGTAAACCACACACGCTCCACTAACGACTTTGAGAATGCAAATAACAATTGCTATCTAGCTAAAATCTACTTAGTGAAAGTGTTCCCTCACCATCATTTTCATGAATCGGAGAGAATCCGTATGACACTTAGATTTAATGGTGTATGTGTTCTTATCCAGGTGAATTGTCAAAATCATAGTCACAAGACAAGGATAATGATAAATCCAAACTCATATGGACTGAACTCAATCTTAATTTCTTGCCACCTGGCAGCTCAAGGGCCTGCCATTGCTTCCAAGTTGTTGTGCAACAAATTGAGAACTCTAAGAACTCATATGCAAAGCCAACTTTAACTGGAATGGGCACAGAATATGTCAACACGATAGGTTATGAACCTCAAGTTGTGTGCTACTGAAAAACTTCAGGTTCCATTCTTGATTAGTTCTTGAGACTTTCAAGACCTTTCAGACTCCCACTGTCCTCTTGACATATAAGACTCCCTTGTCAAACATCCAAGAGATAGTGCAGATTCTAATCAAGACAAACACTTCACACAATTGGCCTAAGTTGGTCTTTGTTTTATCCAAAACATCACAACTTACCAATTTCAAATGTACTAGAGTAGAAAACTTTTACTCTTACATTTGACAAGTGTTTTAAACCTTCTTTTGAGACATGTCACTCAAGTTACAATCTTGGAGTATGACTCTAAGACTTGTATTGGAACGAAGTATGACTCATCTTCTTGATTTAACCATTTCAACAATTCAAGATCCCTCTTCTTAGTCATAAGAATGCACTAAGATTTCCTTAGAGAACTAATTGTGCTATGGTTTCTTAATCATTAAGATGATCACAAAATTGATACTAAAGTACTCTCCCATCTTTTCAGATTTGAGAAACTTTTATCCTTCTGCCTAAGTTTATTCTTCTTATTCGCTCTGCCATACATTGGGACCTTTTCCAATGTCTCAGAGTTACACTTAAGCTTGTAAGTATAATCATATTTACTGAGCTTTAGTAAACTATGACAAATAGTCTTATCAATCTTTTGTGGTGGACTTAATCAGTGCACAAGAATGTGTACTCGATCCCTTAGTCCTTTACTTGACTCACACATCCATGTGACCGAGTAATTAGTCTTAATTTTCCAATACTTGAAAGTTCTCATTCATCATGCTATACAACTTGCATGATTCCATGTTCCGGTCCAATTGAAACTTAGGTGATGAGAATCTTTCCTTATTTGGTAAATCTAGACATTACCACAAATGAAAGAATCAATTTCATATTTCCACTCTTGCTCTTAATGGAATCATATAAGCAACAATTTTTCCTTAAATGCCATTGTAAGGATATTTTAAAATAAATAAAATCAAAAAAAATTTCTTTTATTTTAAAACTTTGCGGAAAAACTTATCCTTACAATCCATATGAAAACTTGTTGTTATCTATTCCTAAGCAATATCTCATAACTCCTAAGAAGTAGCTGAAGAATCCGATTTTTCAAACTATGCGATAGAAATCCATCTATGCGATCAGACTCAGCATATTCTTTCTTTAGGTTTCTTCACTTTTCTTTGATTCTTAAAACATCACCATGTGACCCAGTCACATCATGTATCAAGAATCTCAGAATAGAAACTTAACAGAGTTAGATAGTGGACTTTACCTGATGTAGAGTCAAACTTATTGACTTTAACATCCTTAGGTAAATCTGGCAGCTTCGCAACCAATGCCCCTTCCTTTGGCAATATAAACATATGGACCCTTTGATAAAGGTACACGGGACTATCACAGACTTAGCTTTTCTCTTTACCATTTGGTCAACCGAGTTGACTATGGCCGATCCCTTTCCACTGGGAAGAGAGAGCTTTACTAGATATCGAATGTCATCATTGTCAATGTCCATAAAGATTAGGAAGTTGATCTTAGCAAATAGATAAGATCATTAAGGGTCTTGTCATAGTCTGTTTCATAGGTGTCCCAAAGGAACTCACTATGTGACTTAGAAAGTGATTGAACCACCAACTTTCTCAAGACTTTGACACCCAACTCTCCCGGTTTGTCAATATGTGACTACATCTCCAAGATGTGATCACACCTAGACCTTGCCTTACCAATAGGGCTTGAGTGACCTTTAAACTTTTCAAGAACTTGTGGGTTAGGGAGAACAGTTGGAGGAGGAGAAAGAAGTATGATATCCATGGGGCATCATCTTCATTAGGAAACCTTGTTTCAAAAGATTTGGGAAGATCATAGGTGGCTAAACCAGACAACTTTTGGGAGATATTCAAGATAGTTGATTTAAAGTCCTTAATATGACACCCAATATGAAATATTAAGGCTAGGACCCAACAAACTATTTTATAACTTAGAAGAGGTATGCCGTAATCCAAGCTATAAAATATTTGAAGGTAGGTGAAGGACGATTCACCAATTTCCACCAGGATAAACGAAATGTATTATTAGGTTTTAATTGGTTTTGAAACTCCTAGATCTTTAAGATTCATTGAACTGTTCAAAGGCATGTTTCAATCTCGAGTGTGCCCTTCAGGTTTTGTGACTGGGATGCCTAGGATCACAAAACAAGGTGTGAAGTAACCATGCAAATCACTTGGTACCCTTAATAAATTACCCCTAAATCGATGTGTCGGTTAACCACACACGCTCCATCGATACTATGATAAATATTAAGTCACCCTTTACCTACCTTGTTAAGTCCAAGTTAGTGTGCCGGTTAACCACACACGCTCCACTAACGACTTAGACAAACTGTAAAGTGTAATTTCATGGGTTAGCACCTTACTCACATTTTTCCTAAGTAACTAAGATTGGGTATTATTAAGAGTTTAGTTACTTAGTATTATCATTAATACTTTTAATGAATGAGAATTATAGTCTTGTCAAATCCGTTCGGCTAACGACCCTCCACCGGTCAAGCAAGCGGTGGGTGAGAGTGGACACCCATTAAGTTGCCATTTTATAGGCAACAACCTTATACCCACCTTATAGACCGGCTTCGTGAATGAGGCGTACTAGCGGTAAGACTGACTTTACTCTTATACATATATATATATATATATATATATATATATATATATATATATATATATATATATATATATATATATATATATTATTAACTTATAATATTATAAAGTATAAGGGTTGAATTTTAACTTTTAAAATTCTAAGGGCTAACTTGGAATTAAAGTATTCATAAGAGAAAACTTTACAAATTCCAAAACTTGAGGGCAAGTTTTGACACTATTCAAAACTAATTAATTCCATAACTTATGTGTTTAATGTAGTTTTAATCCAAAAACTCTTCAAGTTCCATAACTTGAGGACAAGTTATGGAAGACTTTAAACTAATAAAAGAATTAACTTTTCTTTATTTTATAACTTATGGAATTAATTAAGGTTACACCTTTTTTTTATTTTATTTTATTTTATTAAATGAAGAGACTCTTGGTCCTCCATAACTTGAGGACAAGTTATGGAGTCATAAAACCATTTAATTAGAACTAGACTCTTCATTTTTGTAACCTTTGCCAATTTTTATTAGTTTTATGATTCTTAAATGTGACTTTTCATATAACTTGAGGACAAGTTACAAAAACACATCTTAGAATCAATTCTTAGATTAATTTGGATTAAAACCAACTATCACATAATTTTATTTATTAATCTAAATTCACTCATAAAACAAGGTAATACAAAAAACTTTTGGTGATCCATAAGTTATTCTTAAGTTATGGAATCCTTTAAAACATTAACACCAAATTTTGTAACTCCAAAAAAAAACTTTGAATCAATTTTTTTTTTTAAAACCTTTTCATATCCATAACTTATGGAGGTTTCAAAAAATAAAACTCTTTAGATCAAACTTTTAAAACTAATAAAATAATCATATTATTTTATCTTTTATTAAATTTGACCTAATTCAACTCATAAAGCAAATTATTCAAATTTTACAAATAATTAGTTTTTCACAAGAACAAGTAATTATCTTAAAATTTGACAAACTTCATGTTTTTTTTCCTTTTTTTTTTCAACTTTGAAAATAAAATATTTGCATCAATATAACAGAAAACAACCCGTGGCTCTGATACCACTGTTGGGTTTTGAGCATTCTAAGACTTCCTAAGTGTACATGCAACCCTAAATATCTTGGATCTATGTTTTCTCTATTATACATGCAAATAAGAACATCCAAGGTATTATCCTAATCTAGCATACAAAAACTATGAATGTAACAAGATAGAATACATACCTCTTGATGTAACTTGATGTCTTCAAGCTTTAAGAGCTTAGCCCCAATAGTGTGGAAGCCTCAAGTGGAATCACAAATCACCAAGACACCTTGGAATAATTTAGAGAATATGATTACTTGGTTCTCTCTAGTGAAATTGGCTAGCCCTTCTTTAGTGTATCCACACTAGTGCCAATTTCACCAACCAAAGACATCTTTATATAGTATGGAGGATTAGGGTTAAACCCTAATACCCACGACCTTTCATTTCCTAGGATCCATGGGTTAAACACTCCATGGACTATCCATGAAAGCTTAGCCCAACCTAAATGAACTTGGCCCATTCCATATATATAAGAGTCCATATTTAATTAGTTCCTTTTGATCACTTAATTAATTATAAATTAATTCTTGATCAATACTAATTAAATAATATGATTCCATATTAATATATTAGAACTTATAATATATTAATATTAATCATAAACATACTATTCTCAAAAGATTATCCATATAAATTGTGTCGGTGAAGTGCAACCCAAATGGACCATGCCGGGTCGGGTCAAGGACATACCAAATATAGTTATGGACTTAGACATTAATCCAACAGTAACACCCAAAGTTTTGAAGACCAAGAAAGGGAAGGAAACCCTAAGTTTGGGGGTCGACTCGGCGAGTCCAAGGAGAACTCGGCGAGTCGGAGCGGGATCCGGGTCGAGGAGTAAGTGACCAACTCGGCGAGTCGGCCAAGTGGACTCGACGAGTCTGGTCTGTGCGAGGAAAACCCTAAATCCGGGGCTTGGAGCCTATTTAAACGTCTCAATCTTCTTCCTAGGGCTCCTTTACTGTCTCTCACACCCAGAACGCCACACCCTAAGCCTCCATTGTGTTCATTCATGCTTTTAGCCATTTTTGAGTGGTTTTAAGGAAGAAGAAGAAGGGGGAATCTTTGAAGCATCAAGGAGTGGCCTTGGGTTCGAAGTTTGGGGATCATCTCAGAGCATTTGAAGGTATTAAGTCGTTTCACTCCTCCAGATTGTCCTTAGTTATGAGTTTTGGGGCTTTTAGGCCATGTTTAAGATCAATCTCGAGCTTGAGGTCCAGATCTGAGGTTGCTACCTCAGATCCATGCTTGTTTTGGTTTAGAATCCCGTAAAGTATCAGCCATTGGGTGGATTTTGGAGCATCTTGGTCTTAAACCCTAGTTATGAGTGCATTTTGCCTAGATCTCCCTCTCTACACGTAAAGTTTGCAACTTTACGTGGGGAATAGGCTTGGGATGGGTAGATCTACAGTTTAGAGTTCATGCATGACTCAGAAGTCCTCTGCATGTAAGCGGATCTTATTGGACTCGGCGATTCCTTCGAGTGGACTCGGCGAGTAGCTTGAAGATGAGGAGGAACACGACGAGTGGGATGAACAGCTCGTCGAGTCGGATGAAGATATGTTGGGTTTTGAGCATTCTAACACTCCTATGGTGTACATGCAACCCTATAAACCTTGGATCTATGTTTTCTCTATTATACATGCAAATAAGAACTTTCCAAGGCTTTAATCCTAACTAGCATATTATGATGTTCTTAATCTACAAAGTACTAGTTAGAAGACATACCTTTTGATGTAGCTTGATGTCTTCAAGCTTTAAGAGCTTAGCCCCAATAGTGTGGAAGCCTCAAGTGGAATCACAAATCACCAAGACACCTTGGAAGACTTTAGAGAATATGAATACTTGGTTCTCTCTTAGTGAAATCGGCTAGCCCTCTTAGTGTATCACCACTAGTGCCAATTTCACCAACCAAAGACATCTTTATATAGTATGGAGGATTAGGGTTAAACCCTAATACCCATGCCCTTTCATTTCCTAGGATCCATGGGTTAAACACTCCATGGACTATCCATGAAAGCTTAGCCCAACCTAAATGAACTTGGCCCATTCCATATATATAAGAGTCCATATTTAATTAGTTCCTTTTGATCACTTAATTAATTATAAATTAATTCTTGATCAATACTAATTAAATAATATGATTCCATATTAATATATTAGAACTTATAATATATTAATATTAATCATAAAAATACTATTCTCAAAAGATTATCCATATAAAGTGTGTCGGTGAAGTGCAACCCAAATGGACCATGTCGGGTCGGGTCAAGTACATACCAAATATAGTTATGGACTTAGACATTAATCCAACAGTCTCCCACTTGGATAAGTCTAAAACTATTATTGCGTATGACTTCAAACCTAACTGGCAATCGTAGCTCTTAAAGCTGTTGTCGAACTCTGATCTTGTCAACGAACTTGTCCATTAGATAAGGGATCATATATTCCTCCATTCTAGATATCATATGGACTGAGACATGGATTATAATCATTCTCTCTGTCCATTTGTTGTTTCCCGATTTCCGATTTATGACGACTGACTAATTGAACAAATCAAATCAGTCCTGGCCCGGCCGAGCACTTCCATTTGTCATCATCAAATCATCATGGGGCCCACAGATATCGCTTTTATCCCGAAGGTAAAAGGAATGGATAAACTTCGACTCATATGGCTTGTTCTACTACTTGTTGAATCATACACAAAGGCACGTTTTATAGCACCGAGTTACCAAATGCGTTTTCGTGCAATCAATGTACTATCAACTCATAGTAACAACTCATATCTCTAGGTTTGAAGAATATAAGATATTATCTCATGATCACTCGTGATAAAATCCATGAAGTGATTCCAATGAGAGCGGGTTGAATCCAATACTCAGAACTTATGAGCACTCATGAGTGTTGTAGCCCTTTGTCCAACACCTTAGACCTCTACAAGCCAACCCATGACAGTCTTAATTCATATCTACTTCCAACATATGACCGACTGTGGATGGTTTGAATAACTTAGTCATTCCGGAAGAATAACCTAGTTTATTCGGGAAGTCAAAACATGCAAAGTGAAACACAATAATAATTGAATCCAATATGGTATCAAAACCTATGAACATAAATAAAACACCTTTTATTTATCACCATATGATTGCACATTATTCATTGTATACTGTTTCAGCTATCAACTTTATTCTTGAATTTAAAACAATAGTTGTCCCATGCTCCAAGCATGTACACTATGTTTTTCTAAACACTAGTCATGCCACACACCAAGTATGCATACTATGTTTGTCTATGATCTTTACTTTGTGAACTAGATCAATTGAATATAACTTCAATGATTCCCTTTTCACACTCCCAAATCCTTACTGCAAATGCAAGAATTCCAAATTAATGCCATTTACTGAACTCTGTTAGATTCTAAACTTATATGCATTGAACCTCTTGTAATGATTATGCACAAAGTCAGAAGGACTTGACAACAACCATTACAGACCATTCCAAAGGAGATCAGCTCCTTGGGAACATCCTTCTTGCATTAAGTTTCCTAATCTTAAACAGATTGATAAATTCTAACTTTGAAACATTTCCAGATTCCATTTTGACTATCACTTCTAAACAAGATTTGCCTCCTTACAGATTATGTCAATATGGTCCTTCCAGAATTATCACTATACTTCCTACTGTCCTTGAGCAACCAATCTTTGGTAAACCTTAGATTGTCCTCGACAATTGTTTAATCCTTTTAGTCATATCCAGTTCTAAATCTTTTCCCTTCTTAATGCCCCAGGCATTTGGAAAATTTTAGAAAGGATGAATATAGCACATGTAATCGATCCTATATCCGAAGTATATGGGAATCGATTCATGATGTCTCACATAAAGACTAAACCAGTCTTTTGCTATAACATTTCCATTTCAATTTGCCAAGTTCTCATAATTCAGATTATGAAAAGGGATGCCGTAATCATAATCGGATTTTAGAACGCAAATAATGGACTCATATACAAAATTTCCTTATGTTGAGCCATTCCAACATGAAATTCATATATATCCTTGACTAAATGATTAAAACCTCACGATCTAAGCTTATAGATTTGAGATGAAGTATAATTTTCTCTCCCTTAATTATAGCAAAACAACTTTTTCCCAATTGAAACTTTTGTTTTCTATAATTAACATTGCTAACTTGCAATACTTATCATAATTATCATGCTCCCACTAACATGATGATTATTAGCATAACACTTATGCTCCCACTAGCTTTGACATGTACTCAGAAATCAGCTGACTTTCTTACCAAAGTTCATATTTCTGATACTAGATTGTTTTGATAAAACTTAATCAAAAGCATACACCTTCCCTTAGATATCACACTTGTGTGTCTAAACAATTATGAAGAGGGATGCCGTAATCATAATGGTTAGACCTTTTTGCTACTTCTCACAAGTCCAGGTTAGTGTGCCGGTAAACCACACACGCTCCACTAACGACTTTGAGAATGCAAATATCACAATTGCTATCTAGCTAAAATCTACTTAGTGAAAGTGTTCCCTCACCATCATTTTCATGAATCGGAGAGAATCCGTATGACACTTAGATTTAATGGTGTATGTGTTCTTATCCAGGTGAATTGTCAAAATCGTAGTCACAAGACAAGGATAATGATAAATCCAAACTCATATGGACTGAACTCAATCTTAATTTCTTGCCACCTGGCAGCTCAAGGGCCTGCCATTGCTTCCAAGTTGTTGTGCAACAAATTGAGAACTCTAAGAACTCATATGCAAAGCCAATTTTAACTGGAATGGGCACAGAATATGTCAACATGATAGGTTATAAACCTCAAGTCGTGTGCTAGTGAAGAACTTCAGGTTTATTCTTGATTAGTTCTTGAGACTTTCAAGACCTTTAAGACTCCCACTGTCCTCTTGACATATAAGACGCCCTTGTCAAACATCCAAGAGATAGTGCGGATTCTAATCAAGACAAACACTTCACACAATTGGCCTTAGTTGGTCTTTGTTTTATCCAAAACATCACAACTTACCAATTTCAAATGTACAAGAGTTTTAAACCTTCTTTAAGACATGTCACTCAAGTTACAATCTTAGAGTATAACTCTAAGAATTGTTTTTGGAACGAAGTATGAATCATCTTCTTGATTTAACCACTTCAACAATTCAAGTTCCTCTTCTTAGCTATAAGAAGGCTCTTAGAGGATGAATTGTGATAAGGTCTCTAAATCATTAAGATGATCACAAAACTGATACGAAAGTACTCTCTCTCATCTTTTCAGATTTGAGAAACTTTTATCCTTCTACCTAATTTGATTCTTCTTATTCGCTCTGCCATACATTGAAACTTTTCCAATGTCTCAGAATTACACTTTAGCCTGTAAGTATAACCATATTTACTAAGCTTTAGTAAATTATGATGAATAATCTTATCGATCTTTTGTGGTGGACTTAATCAGTGCACAAGAATGTGTACTCGATCCCTTAGTCCGTTACTTGACTCAGACATCCATGTGAACAAGTAGTTAGTCTTAATTTTCTAATACTTGAAAGTTCTCATTCATCATGCTATACAACTTGCATGATTCCAAGTTCCGGTCCAATTGAAACTTGGGTGATGAGAATCTTTCCTTATTTGGTAAATTTAGACATTACCACAAATGAAAGAATCAATTTCATACTTCCACTCTTGCTATTAATGGAATCTTATAAGCAACAAAAATTTCCACAGATGCCATTGTAAGGATATTTTAAAATAAATAAAATCAAAAATTTTCCTTTTATTTTAAAAACTTTGCGGAAGAACTTGTCCTTACAATCCATATGAAAACTTGTTGTTATCTATTCCTAAGCAATATCTCATAACTCCTAAGAAGTAGCTCAAGAATCCGATCTTCAAACTATGCGATAGAAATCCATCTACGCCATCAGATTCAGCATATTCTTTCTTTAAGTTTCTTCACTTTTCTTTGATTCTTAAAACATCACCATGTGACCCAGTCACATCATGTATCAGGAATCTCAGAATAGAAACTTAGCAGAGTTAGATAGTGGAATTTACCTGAAGTAGAGTCAAACTTATTGACTTTAACATCCTTAGGTAAATTTGGCAGCTTCGCAACCAATGCCCCTTCCTTTGGCAATATAAACATATGGAGCCTTTGATAATGGTACACGGGACTATCATAGACTTAGCTTTTCTCTTTACCATTTGGTCAACCGAGTTGACTATGGCCGATCCCTTTCCATTGGGAAGAGAATGCTTTCCTGGATTTCCTGTGTCACTATTGTCAATGTCCATCAAGTTTTCAGGAAGTTGATCTTAACAAATAGATAAGATCATTAAGGGTCTTGTCATAGTCTGTTTCATAGGTTTCCCAAAGGAACTCACTATGTGACTTAGAAAGTGATTGAACCACCAACTTTCTCAGGACTTTGACACCCAACTCTCCCAGCTTGTCAATATGTGACTACATCTCCAAGATGTGATCACACCTAGACCTTGCCTTGCCAATAGGGCTTGAGTAACCTTAAACTTTTCAAGAACTTGTGGGTTGGGGAGAAAAATTGGAGGAGGCGAAAGAAGTATGATTTCCATGGGACATCATCTTCATTTAGGAAAGCTTGTTTCAAGAGATTTTGAAAGATCATATATGTCTAAACCAGACATCTTTTGGGAGATATTCAAGATAGTTGATCTTAAGTCCTTAATATAACACCCAATATGAAATATTAAGGCTAGGACCCAACAAACTATTTTATAACTTAGAAGAGGGATGCCGTAATCCAAGCTATAAAATATTTGAAGGTAGGTGAAGGACGATTCACCAGTCAAGCAAGCGGTGGGTGAGAGTGGACACCCATTAAGTTGCCATTTTATAGGCAACAACCTTATACCCACCTTATAGACCGGCTTCGTGAATGAGGCGTACTAGCGGTATGACTGACTTTACTCTTATACATATATATATTATTAACTTATAATATTATAAAGTATAAGGGTTGAATTTTAACTTTTAAAATTCTAAGGGATAACTTGGAATTAAAGTATTCATAAGAGAAAACTTTACAAATTCCCAAACATGAGGGCAAGTTTTGAAACTATTCAAAACTAATTAATTCCATAACTTATGTGTTTAAGGTAGTTTTAATCCAAAAACTCTTCAAGTTCCATAACTTGTGGACAAGTTATGGAAGACTTTAAACTAATAAAGGAATTAACTTTTCTTTATTTTATAACTTATGGAATTAATTAAGGTTACACCTTTTTTATTTTATTTTATTTTATTAAATGAAGAGACTCTTGGTCCTCCATAACTTGAGGACAAGTTATGGAGTCATAAAACCATTTAATTAAAACTAGACTCTTCAGTTTTGTAACCTTTGCCAATTTTTATGAGTTTTATGATTCTTAAATGTGACTTTTCATATAACTTGAGGACAAGTTACAAAAACACATTTTAGAATCAATTCTTAGATTAATTTGGATTAAAACCAGCTATCACATAATTTTATTCATTAATCTAAATTCACTCATAAAACAAGGTAACACAAAAAACTTTTGGTGATCCATAACTTATTCTTAAGTTATGGAATCCTTTAAAACATTAACACCAAATTTTGTAACTCCATAAAAACTTTGAATCAATTTTTTTTTAAAACCTTTTCATATCCATAACTTATGGAGGTTTCAAAAAATAAAACTCTTTAGATCAAACTTTTAAAACTAATAAAATAATCATATCATTTTATCTTTTATTAAATTTGACCTAATTCAACTCATAACGCAAATTATTCAAATTTTACAAATAATTAGTTTTTCACAAGAACAAGTAATTATCTTAAAATTTGACGAACTTCATGTTTTTTTTTCTTTTTTTTTTTCAACTTTGAAAATAAAATATTTGCATCAATATAACAGAAAACAACCCGTGGCTCTGATACCACTGTTGGGTTTTGAGCATTCTAACACTCCTATGGTGTACATGCAACCCTATAAACCTTGGATCTATGTTTTCTCTATTATACATGCAAATAAGAACTTTCCAAGGCTTTAATCCTAACTAACATATTATGATGTTCTTAATCTACAAAGTACTAGTTAGAAGACATACCTTTTGATGTAGCTTGATGTCTTCAAGCTTTAAGAGCTTAGCCCCAATAGTGTGGAAGCCTCAAGTGGAATCAAAAATCACCAAGACACCTTGGAAGACTTTAGAGAATATGAATACTTGGTTCTCTCTTAGTGAAATCGGCTAGCCCTCTTAGTGTATCACCACTAGTGCCAATTTCACTAACCAAAGACATCTTTATATAGTATGGAGGATTAGGGTTAAACCCTAATACCCATGACCTTTCATTTCCTAGGATCCATGGGTTAAACACTCCATGGACTATCCATGAAAGCTTAGCCCAACCTAAATGAACTTGGCCCATTCCATATATATAAGAGTCCATATTTAATTAGTTCCTTTTGATCACTTAATTAATTATAAATTAATTCTTGATCAATACTAATTAAATAATATGATTCCATATTAATATATTAGAACTTATAATATATTAATATTAATCATAAACATACTATTCTCAAAAGATTATCCATATAAATTGTGTCGGTGAAGTGCAACCCAAATGGA
Source organism: Lactuca sativa (assembly GCF_002870075.4). Lineage (NCBI taxonomy): Eukaryota > Viridiplantae > Streptophyta > Magnoliopsida > Asterales > Asteraceae > Lactuca > Lactuca sativa. Next base: position 240,999,150 of record NC_056623.2, on the reverse strand, counting down.
CCATGCCGGGTCGGGTCAAGTACATACCAAATATAGTTATGGACTTAGACATTAATCCAACAAGATAGGCATGAACTCGGCGAGTTGGATGAAGATTGCCATGTGCTCGGCGAGTCTGTTCTTAGACTCGGCGAGTCAGGTCGCGTGGTTTTAAACCCTTCGAGTTAAGTCTCGAGTCAGCGAGTCGAGCCAGGACTCAGTGAGTTGGACAGGACAGGAATCGGGAATCAGTAGACTCGGCGAGTCAGGGGCTGACTCGGCGAGTAGAGTCGTGAGTGGCAGGATTCTGGACTTATGAACTCGGCGAGTCAGTAGGGTGACTCGACGAGTAGGGTTGACATGGAAGGTTGACTTTGACCAGGACCTTGACTTTGACCAGAGTTGACTTGGTTGACCTTTGAAGGTCAGTTAGACTAAGTGTTATGTTGATATTGGTAGCTCGGGGAGCTAGCGGAGCAGCAGTTCGGAGTCAGTGGACAGGTAGCGATCAAAGGAGTTAGCAGCAGCAATTCAGCAGTATCAGGTGAGTTTCCCTTTCTATGAATGGGTCTACGGCCACAATGCCGGCCCATGTAGTTATGAGTAGAAGACCCGGGGGTTAGCCTAGGCACAGTATGCTAGTATGATATTCGGACGAGGTCCAACGATAGAGGGCGGGTGCCCAAGGAGTGGTCTATGTGATAGTTTATACTTGTTGTCTGTGTGATACTTGTATGTGCCTGGTAAGGAGGTGAGTGTGGGCGAGGTCCCGTATCTCACCAATAGCAGAGTGTGGATGGCGTTCCACATCTCAGTAGCAGCAGAGCAGGGGCGAGGCCCAAGTTAGGACAGGAGTGAGGGTGGGCTAGGCCCGTATCTCACTATCAGCAGGAGTATGGACGAAGTCCCATGACTCATCAGTAGCAGGACACGGGCGGGGCCTAGAGATAGGCGAGGCCTTAGAGCAAGAGTTGTTAGTATATGTTTAGTTTATGTAATGTTATGTGATATGTTTATGTGCTATTATATGTTAGTGGGCGAGGCCCTGTAACAAGCGAGGCCTAAGTGAAACAGATTTGTATCCGAGCGGGGCTCGAAGCCAGGCGGGGCCTGGAGTGGCGGGGCCGATGTATCGGGCGAGGCCCGGGGTAGGGGGCGAGGCCCAGGATAACGGGCGTGGCCCAGTATGTGCAGTATGTGGTTTTGCATGGTATGTGGTAAGGTGGGGAAGTCACTAAGCTTCGTGCTTAGGGTTTTCAGTTTTGTTTTCAGGTACTTCCGGTAGCGGAGGGAGGAGCTCGGGGTGATCGCATGGCACACACCATAGATTAGTTAGCCTGGGAATGTTTACTCTAATAATAAACATGTGTCTTGAAAACTTATACTCAGATTATGTTTTGGAATGATGTCTTTGGTTAAATTAATGTTTTATTAAAAAGAAATTTTTGGTCTTGAATTTTGGGATGTTTCAGTAGACCCTATCGATATAGTGAGGACAACTCACCTTGTAGATGTCGACTCGAAAGGAAAACTCCAACTCTCGGTTCACTTGACACAGGCCTCACTACCTATCGTCATAGCGAAACTTACTCCCAAGTCTTTAACTTTATAAGGTGCTCCATAACCCACTAGTCAACCCCTGGCCAAAGTCAAAGTCCTCAGTCATGGTCAACAGTCCATGATGACCTTAACTCATTGACTACCCTTGGGTACTCGCCGAGTTCTATTAAGTACATTCCAACTCGTCGAGTTATCGGAGTGACTCGTCGAGTTCCTTTGATTCTCGATCAAACCTAAGGTCACCCGTCGAGTTCCATGCTTGCAACTCGATGGATACACACTCATACATATCCCAGAGTAAACTCATCCGTCTCGCCGAATTGTTCTTCAACTCGTCGAGTCTTATGGCGATCTTCATCGGACTCGCCGAGTTGTTCATCAACTCGTTGAGTCCACGGCCATCTTCATGTGACTTACAGAGTCAAACTTGCGACTCGTTGAGTCCATTCAGTGCTTTTTTCCATACAGACTTGTTTTAAGCCATGCAACGGCTCTAACTCATAGATCCAAGCTTCTAGAGCATTCTTATCATGTAAAGTTGCAAACTTACGTGCATGCATGACCATAAAGGCTCTAAATGTCTATTCTAAGTTCTTAATGGAACTTCATGCTCAAGAGGGACCTTAATCACAACCAAGACTGTGAATTTATGCTTCTAGAATCCAAGGAGGGTCCAGATATGAAGTTAGAACTTCAGATCTAGCCCATAGCTCATCATAATAACTTGAAAATCCATAAAAATCCCTAGAAACTCAACAAACGGGAAAAAGGGAAGTACAATGGCACTTTGATACCTCCAAAGGATGCTAGTTGAGGTAAATCCGGCTTCCCACTCCTTCCTTGCTTCAATTTCCTTTGCACTCTTAGCTTTCTTCCTCCTAGATCCTCTTTTCCAAGGTTCAACACCACACCAAGGCACACACACGAATTAGGGTTTTTAGGGGGATTTCAAAGACTGTAAAGAGGCCAAAGTGTAATGACGGGATTTTCAAAACAAAATTTTCATTTTTCAACCACCAAATTTTAACTATAAAACATTCTTAAAAAGTATTCCACAATAGTTATCAAATCAAACATATCCCAAGATCACAAGTCAAATCTCCTCTATGTGTGTACTGTTCACGCCGACGCCTTACCACGGTCCTTGCTAGTACCTGAAACACATAACACAACAACTGTAAGCATAAATGTTTAGTGAGTTCCCCAATATACCACATACAACACATACGCCACTCGAGGCTACGGTACGACCCTCCGGTCGATGTGTCTCAGCGGGACCCTCCAGTCCCGTAGCTTGTTGGACCCTTTGGTCCGGTCATCGCTCGTTGGGCCCTCCGGCCTGGTCTGAATCGTTGGACCCTCTGGTCCGGTCTATACAATTATATATCATACTTACATCACATAGCACATAATCTCATACATGACACACAATCTCATACATAGCACATAAGACATTCCAGTCAACTCATAATACCACTCTAGGTAATGTATAGTGAGAAGAATCACCTCGTATAACTCGGTAACTTGGAAATCTCAGACTCCGTGAAATAGGATCTAGCCTCCGCCTAATCATATGCAAATAAACACTCGACATCAACACATTTCCCAAGGCTAGACCATTCCCTCTCTTAGCACTCTTAGGAGGGTAAAAGACCATTTTACCCCTCTCAAGGCTCAAATACTCTAAAGTTGACCAAACCCTAAAAGTCAACGGTCAACCCTTTGACCAGACTCGCCGAGTGCACAATTGTGACTCGACGAGTTCAGTCATGAACTCAGTGTTGGATATGGTGTCTAAGTCCATAACTATTTCTGGTATGTACTTGACCCGACCCGACATGGTCCATTTGGGTTGCATGGCACCATGCAATTGGATAGACTAAATGAGAGAAATAACACATATGGTTTATTAATATGTTATAAGATCTAATATATTAATAATATTATTTAACTAGTTTGGTCAAGAATTAATTTACATTTAATTAAGTGATCAAAAGATAACTAATTAAATATATGGGTTGATTATGTAAATCATCCATAACTTATATAGTGGGCTAAGAGACTCCATGGATAATCTAGTTGGGTTAAACCCATTGGATGCTCCATCGAGGCTCCATGGGAGTTACAAACCCATGGGTCATGGAAATGAAGAGTCATGACACATTAGGGTTTAACAAGTGTAACCCAAGATGTGTCAACACTATATAAAGCTCATGTGTTCTCCCAAAATCGGTTAGACTAGTGAAACAAGAGGGCTTGGCCGATTTTAGTGTGTTATACTTTCTCTTCAAGTTTACTCCATAGCATTTGGTGTTGTGTGAAGAATTTGAGGCACCACACTTGGGGTGCTAGGCTCACAAGGTTTCAAGGAACATAAGCAACAACAAGGTATTTTATTCTATCTATTATTTAAGTTAAAATTGTTCCCCATGTATGCTAGATAGGATCATAGCCTTGGAAATCAACTTTGCATGATAATTAGACAAACATAGATCCAAGGTTATTAGGGTTGCATGTACACTTAGGAAGTGTTAGAATGCTCAAAACCCATCACTCACATCCTCAAAATCCCCAATGACTCACTGAGTCACTTCCCCAACTCAGCGAATTACCATCTGCATGATTTATGGGGGAAAACCATCCTACTCGCCGAGTCTGTCCTTGGACTCGGCGAGTTCAAGCCATGTTCAAACTCAATTGACCTCCTGAGGTCAGATCCGTTCCTCTAACCCAAATATCTGGCCTCCTTATGCAAAATAAACACGTAAAGTTTGGATCTTGATGCCCATGCAAAGACCTAATGGCTCTATTTGAAGAAATGGCCCCAATATGCCATCCTAAACTCTTATCTCTTAAAGACACTCATAAAGATTGAGGAGTTAAGGTCTCTGGACCACTTTGGATCCAGATCCAAAGTCTCAACACAAGAAGGGACCAATTGCACCACAATCCATAATCTAAAGGGGCTAAAAACCCTAACTCTCAAAGATTAACACCAAACTAAAGAAGGATCGAAATATATACCTCAGAACGAAGTCCCTAGCCTCTGAAATCCACAGAATATCGCCCTTTATAGTTCCCTCTTGCTATGGCCACCTTCTTCTTGCAAAAACACCCACACAAAGATCAAAAATGACCTCTTCTTCCTCACAAACGCTCTGGATCTCTCAAGGTTTCTCTCAGGCGTCTGGTAGCCGCAAAAGGTGGCTATAAGCCCCTTTAAATAAGTACCAAACCCCGGGGATTAGGGTTTTATTAAACAGCATGGACTCGCCGAGTCTGCCATTAAATCAGTCCGACCATCCGCGATCCTACTCAGCGAGTCTGAGCGCCTACTCGCCGAGTGTCTCTCCAAAAACTTAATATAAATGCATAAAATAAGATACCTGGGAGTCTGGATGTTACACAAAGGAGACTAAGGCTCCTTTAAATAGAGGTGCAAACCCCAGGATTTAGGGTTTCCGCTGCCAGCTCCTACTCGCCGAGTCCCAACATGGACTCATCGAGTAGGTCACTTAAAACGCGATCCCACCCCGCTGCTACTGTCCGAGTAGGTCAACCAACTCATCGAGTAGAGCTGAACCCAACAAATATTATTTAAGAAATACCTGAGAATCGGGGCGTTACAGAGTTACCGAGGTGAGTCTTCTCACTATACTTTACCAAAGAGTGCTAATTAGAGTTATGTGACAGAGTATCTTGTATGCTTTTGTATGATGTGATTTCTATGTGATTTATGCTATGTATGATTCTGAGATTACAGAGTTAGGACCGAAAGGTCGACAAAGTTAGGACCAGAGGGTCCACAGCGATATGGGACTAAAGGGTCCCACTGAGACACATTGACCAGAGGTTCATACAGATTTATAGCCACGAGTGGCTACTATGTTTCTTATGTGGTATATTAGGGAGATTACTAAGCATTTGTGCTTACAATGTTATGTATTATGTGTTTCAGGTACTAGCACGATCGCGGGAATGCGTCGGCATGATCTGTACACATTGACAGAGGATTGTATTTTATGATCTTGGGATATGTTTTATTATGATGACATTTGATGAACATTAGATCTGAGAATATTATATGAGTTTTATGTTGTTTGAAAAATGAAAAATTGTTTTAAATTTTCACGGTGTTACAAGTTGGTATCATAGCCTTGGTTTGAGGGATTCGGATGCACCTTTGGGCGTATCTGAACTCAAACTTAGGATTTGAGGATATTTTTCACAAAAGAAACAAATTCTTCCTAAAAGAGGAAAAGATTTTTTTAGAAAGGCAGAAAGGAGCAGTGTGTACGATCAGCGAGCGCTCGAACGACGATTTCCCAAAATACCCTTACATTATGTGCTATGATATTACGAAGTGAGTTATGCATGCTAGAGTAGGCTAAGTAATTCATATTTTAGGACTAGAGTGGCCTGATTTGTGATGTCTTAGCCTAGGAGTTCTGCTGCTGTGAGTTGCTTTAAGTGCATTAGGGTAGCAGAGAGTAGCTTAAGAGAGACATTGCTAGAGAGTAGGTTGGATTCAGAGTAGTATAGAGTACTTGTGAGTTGGGATCCTAGGAGGACTTGGGGTGAATACTGATGTGGTGTGGAAGGTAGTATAGGGCCCATACTACCGGAAACACCGGGTCTGTGGGCATTCCAAGTAAGAATCCTCAAGGTACCAAGGAACAAGTAGGGTTGAGTTATCGAGTGTGAGTATACTTGAGCGAGTCTCTAATTTATTTATGCTATGTTTCAGAGGCATCATGGTTGGCACACACATCACTCCAGAGGGCAGTGGTGTTAGTGATGAGGAGATTCACCGATTGATTCATGAGGAGGTCGCCGCAGCCATCTGGGCGGAGATTCAGGAAATGTTTGGGTCTATCAAGATCACCTTGATTGAGACATTTGATGAGCGATATGCTGCTTTGTCAGAGGTTGCCGTAGCTACAGGCACCATAGCTGTCACTACCACGAGGCCATATGGAGGTGACTCGTTGCTATACAAAGAGTTCAGCAACACGAAGCCACTAGAGTTTAATGGGACACATGATCTGATACCCACGATGAGGTGGATTTCTGACATTCAGGGATGCTTCTACACGTGTTCATGTCCGGAGCATTTGAGGGTACAGTTCACGCTGAACCAGCTTCGCTTGGAAGCGAAGGATTGGTGGAAGTTTGTGACGACACATTTCACTTCTGCAGAGCTTACCGCGGTGACCTAGGAGAGGTTCACCGCCATGTTCCATGATGGGTATGTTCCCTGGGTGGAAAGGCAACGGTTGGCCCTGGAGTTCTTGTCCCTCGAGCATGGAATAGAGTCTGTTACTGTGATCACCAGGATGTTTCACATGAGGGTGATGTTTTTCCCTGAGCATGTGTCTATTGAGCTGCCACGTATGAGTCGATATTTGAGTATACTGAGGAAAGACATTCACGAGTTCGTGGCGAAATCGACGTACCAGACATTTGCCAAGCTCCTGAAAAATGCTCGGAAGAGGGAGAATGAGCTCGAGACTCAGGCCAGGGAGGAGGCGGAGTCTCAGGGGAGGGATAGGTGACCGGCACAATCCCAGCCGACAGCCAAGCGAGCAAAGCCCACCGATTTGAGACCAGGGAACCAGAGGGGCAGTACTTATGGTATGTGTGGCGAGAGTCATGAGGGGATTTGTCGAGCAGGGTCTTGCTACAAGTGTGGCAAGGAGGGGCACATGGCTAAGGATAGCCCCAAGGGATTTGCATTTTGATTTCACTACAACCAAACCGGCCATCGGAAGGCCGAGTGTCCACAGCTGCGGAGGCTGGCACAGGGATCTGCCCGTGCTGTCGTAGGAGCAACCGAGAGTCGGCCAGTGAAGGCTGACATGCCAAAGGCTCGCGGTAGAGCCTTCCAGTGAACAGCGGAGAAGGTACGTGCGGTGCCCGATGTCGTGGCTCGTATGTATTTTTTATTCTTTATTTGCTGAGTTTGAGAGTTTGTGCTTATATTGTGGTATGCTTAGGTACTTTTCTTGTGAATTCTGTACATGCTTTCGCGGTATTCGACTCGGGTGCGAGTCAATCTTTCGTGTAATTAGCGTTTAGTCAGCACATTAATATCCAGTGACAGGCGTTGAGTCGACCTTTGCAAGTTTCTATAGCCGATGAGCAAGCGGTATATACTACTGATGTGATTCAAGGATGCGTACTCGGAATTTTCGGTGTTGAGTTTCTGATAGATCTGGTACCAATTGCGATGGTGGATGTCTAAGTCATCGCGGGCATGGACTGGTTGAGCTGATTTGGAGCTGTTATCGACTGCGAGTGCCAGTTGGTGACCATACAAGATCCTAGTGGGGGAGTACTTATGATGTTCTGTGAGGGTACCTAATCTGGGTCAGCATTTTGTTCGGCAGCTCGTGCGAGGCGAGAGTCATGAGGGGATTTTTCGAGCAGGGTCTTGCTACAAGTGTGCCAAGGAGGGGCACATGGCTAAGGATAGCCCCAAGGGATTTGCATTTTGATTTCACTACAACCAGACCGGCCATCGGAAGGCCGAGTGTCCACAGCTGCGGAGGCTGGCACAGGGATCTGCCCGTGCTGTCGTAGGAGCAACCGAGAGTCGGCCAGTGAAGGCTGACATGCCAAAGGCTCGCGGTAGAGCCTTCCAGTGAACAACGGAGAAGGTACGTGCGGTGCCCGATGTTGTGGCTCGTATGTATTTTTTATTCTTTATTTGCTGAGTTTGAGAGTTTGTGCTTATATTGTGGTATGCTTAGGTACTTTTCTTGTGAATTCTGTACATGCTTTCGCGGTATTCGACTTGGGTGCGAGTCAATCTTTCGTGTAATTAGCGTTTAGTCAGCACATTAATATCCTGTGACAGGCGTTGAGTCGACCTTTGCAACTTTCTATAGCCGATGAGCGAGCGGTATATACTACTGATGTGATTCAAGGATGCGTACTCGAAATTTTCGGTGTTGAGTTTCTGATAGATCTGGTACCGATTGCGATGGTGGATGTCTAAGTCATCGCGGGCATGGACTGGTTGAGCTGATTTGGAGCTGTTATCGACTGCGAGTGCCAGTTGGTGACCATACAAGATCCTAGTGGGGGAGTACTTATGATGTTCTGTGAGGGTACCTAATCTGGGTCAGCATTTTGTTCGGCAGCTCGTGCGAGGTAGAGCACGCAGCATTGTTGCATGGGTTTTCTGGCGTATGTGGCGGATATACGAGATGTGTTAGTGAGACCGAGTTCTGTTGAGGAGGTCCCGATAGTGCGCAAGTTCTCGGATGTTTTCCCCGAAGAGTTGCGGGTGTGCCTCCGGAGAGGCAAGTGGAGTTCCATATTGATTTGGTTCCGGGAGCAGTGCCTATTGCCAAGGCGCCTATCACCTTGCGCCACTGGAGATGCAGGAGTTATCCTCACAGCTTCAGGACCTGTTGGGGAAAGGGTTTATCAGGCCGAGCAGCTCATTGTGGGGAGCGCCAATCCTGTTTGTCAGGAAAAACGATGGTTCACACCGGATGTGCATTGATTACCGGGAGTTGAACAAGTTGACGGTCAAGAACTGTTATCCGTTTCCGAGGATTAATGATCTGTTGGATTAGTTGTAGGGTGCATCTTGCTTCTCCAAGATTGACTTGAGGTCAGGATATCATCAGATGAGGGTGCAGGATGAGGATATCCCGAAGACGGCATTTAGGACTCGTTATGGACATTACGAGTTCGTGGTGATGCCTTTTTAGGCTCACCAATGCACCGACAACGTTCATGGATCTCATGAACACAGTATGCAGACCGATGTTGGATAGATTGGAGATTGTGTAACACCCCAAAATCAGAAAGTCCAAAAAAGGGAAGAAAACCCTAAGTCAAAGGGTTAACTCATCGATTCCAGGGAGGAACTCGACGAGTCCGAGCGGGATCCGGATCGAGGAGTAAGTGACCGACTCGGCGAGTCGGGGAATGGACTCAGCGAGTCCGGTCTGAAGAGAAAAACCCTAATCCTGGGGGTTGTACCCTATTTAAGGGATGTTATGTCCCTTCCTCAGCCTCTATATCATCCTAGAGAACCTGTAAATCCTAGATTTAGTTTCGGTTTAAGTTTTGGTTTTAGTTTCAGTTTTCAGTTTTAGTTTCGGTTTTAGTTTCGGTGTTAGTTTGAGTTTTCAGATTTAGTTTCGGACCGACTCGGCAAGTTTATGATTATCAGATTTAGTTTCGGTTTCAGTTTCAGTAGAACAACATGCTAGTATCGGACTAAGGATCTTGCAGGATGCCTCATGTGCCTGCTTATGTGTTTCAGCCTTATGAGAATTGCATGTTAGTATTGAGTAGACAGCAGTAGGATAGCCTGTTTAGGTTATGCCTGATAGTATGAGTTCAACATTGTATGCTAGTACAGTTTCTTGATTATGAGAATAGTTTGCATGAGTATGTTTCCTTTATCCGAATGCTGATTGCACTGTGCTTAGTAGGACTCTAAGTGATGGGAGTTAGCCATTAGTTGAATACGTCACATCACATGTGATCAGGGTTGAATAATACCTGAGTACTGGATTTGGCCCTATTGTGTAGCCCTCGTCTGAGTCTAACCGTTGTGGCAAAGCCTCTTTTACTCGAAGGATTATCCGAGCCTCGTCACATGTGATGGTATTCAGGTAGTGGCTAATTGGCATTACGAGGAGACCTTCAGCAGCTGAGGACTGTTTGGGTGGAGTCAGAGGTTCCCTAGGGCAAGCCTAGGATGAGAGTAGCAAAGATTAGCAGTAGAGAAAAGGGGCTTGGTGGAATTGAAGTAACTCTTGAGGAAAGTACGGATAGATGTGGAAGGTAGTAATGGCCCGTACTACTGAAAGCAGAGGATCCGTAATCGATTCAAGAGGGGCCGAGGCAAAACCAGGGAACTAGTAAAGTGTGTGAAAGATCCCTCAGCAGCGGTATCTATATTGATCAGTTTTGTGATGTGTTTCTAGCATGGTGACGTAGCGCGAGATATCAATTCGCAATTCAGGTGTCGGGGAAGGATCTGGCTCAGGCTCTAGAGCCGAACAGTTTGATGATCAGATGAGAGATGTCATTTCAGCAGAGATTATGCGCAGCATCATTGATCAGACTTCCGTGACATTTGGTTCAGTTAGGGAGGCCATTATGGAGCTTTTGGACAGTCGTCTTGAGGCCTTTAGGGCTAGGATAGTTTCAGGGCAGTTTGGGGCTCGTCTAGAGCCCGATTCTTATGGAGTTCCGGGATCCATCAGGGTGGGAGATCCCATTTTTAGCTCTTGCCATCAGGGGACTAGAGTGATCAGGGCACCATGTATCCAGGAGAGACCTCCGCATGATTGGATAATCATTGAGGTTGCACGAGCCATTCACGAGGAGCTTCCTAACATCGTTGGACGGGTCACTGGTAGGTTGACCACGAAGCTCTAGGATCAGCCAACAATTATTCAGGCGATGGATGGGGTCGACAAGGTAACGCATGAGCGTGAGTCGGGCAGAGAGTCGGAAAGGAAGAGGAAAACAGATGAGACTCAGGTAGCTACAGGTTCGGGCAGGAGGCCTAAGGGGTCGGATTCGAGATCGAGTGACTATCAGAGCCGCAGTCAATGCGGGAAATGTGGTAGGATGCACGAGGGTGCGTGTAGACGTAGAAGTGGTGGTGATGTTGGATGTTTCAAGTGTGGCCGGATTGGCCATTTTAGTAGAGATTGTATTGTTACCATTGCTCAGGGGCTTGATCCGATATGTTTCCGTTGTAGTCAGAGGGGCCGCAAGAAAGACCCACTGTCCGAGTTTGTATACAACAGGGCAGGTGCCAGCTCCTGCCCCTGGGACATCGAGAACCACCAGCAGACATCAGGGTCGGGCAAGGGCGCCCACGGCTCGGAGCCGATTATTCGGGTTGATTTCAACAAGGATTCGAGCAGCAATGAATGATGGGGGTACGTATCTTTTACCTTCCTGTCAATTATTCTCCATGATATTATTGTTATTTTGCTGCATTGATATCAATAAGCATAAGTGTTGGGGTATTATATTACTTGTTTGTGACTGAGTTTTATGCCATCTGCATACATTGGAATTAGAATGGTAAATTGGAGGTCGTTCCCTCTAGATCATGTTACTTTAGAAGCGGTGACTGTAGCATGTATGTGTAAGATGCAGTAGTGCCTCATTACTTTCGGAAGATGTCATTCGGGTATTGATCAGTTATATCTGTTGGATAAGGTGTCTAAGTCCATAACTTATTTGGTATATACTTGACCCGACCGGCATGGTCCATTTGGGTTGCATCTCATCCAAACTATTATGGATAATTTTATGAGAGTTATACACATATGTTTATTAATATATTATGAGTTATAATATATTAATATGAAGTTACGTTATTTAATTAGTTTTAGTCTTAAATTAATCATGGATTAATTTAGAGATTAAAAGGAATACTAATTAAATTATGGGCTATTTGTTTTATATAGTGTGGGCTAATACTCATTTGTTAATGGGCTAGGCTTATGTGGAAGTCCATGGATGATCCATGGAGCTTTTAACCCATGGATCCTTGGAAAGGGAAAAGACATGGGTTATTAGGGTTTCACCCTAACCATGCATACTATATAAGCATGCTTATGGAGCATGAAATGAGGCCTAAGAGAGAAAGCTAGTGATCTAGTGTGTGTGTGCATGTGTGTGGCCGATTTATACAAGGTGTATATACTCTCTCAAAGTTTTCCAAGAGTTTGTGGTGTTTGTGATTCCATTTGAGGCATTCACACTATTGGTGCTTGGCCTTCAAACTCCTAAGAACCCAACACAACAAAGGTATGTAATCTCTTCTAACTCTTTTATGTTGAAATGTTCCCCATGCCATGTTAGATAGGTTATAAACCTTGGAAAATTATTATTTTGCATGTATTTAGACAAACATAGATCCAAGGTTTATTAGGGTTGCATGCACACTTAGGAAGTGTTAGATTGCTCAAAACCCAACAGTGGTATCAGAGCCTAGGCTTGCTTGTTTGATACTTGATGCAAAATAGTGAAAAAAGTCGAAATCGTTGCTGTCTGCATGCTAGACTCGCCGAGTCCATTGGGGGGACTCGCCGAGTCCAAGGCAAACTTCAACCTACTCGACGAGTCCGTTCGTGCACTCGGCGAGTAGGATCGAAAGAATGCAGAATCTCGACTTTTGCTGCTGGAAATGGACTGGAAACATTACCCTAAATTGTTTTGGTGTTGTAAAACTTATTTTAGTTGGTGTAATGGTTGTTCTAATCCATTTACAATAGCATATATCAAAAATCCATGATTTTATGTGTTCATATAATTCTTGAATTTTTGATGATCATGTTCATGTTCTTATGAATTTAGAAAATGATAGGAATTATTTGCTGAATTGTTTAGAATTAATTCTTAATCATTTATGTGTTTTAATGGAGTCCATAATTTGTCCTCAAGTTATGGATTACCATAGGTCACTTTCATTTAACACACACTTAAAACACATAAGCTACATGAAAATGAAGAGTCTTCATTTTTATGAACCTTTAATTCATAAGTTATGAAATGAAGAGTTTTGCAAAGTTACAAAACTTGCCCTCAAGTTTTGGAATTTGTAAAGTTTCACACACTTTAATAAACTTTAATTCCAAACCTTAGAGTTTTAATAGTTAAAAAAATTCAACCCTTATACTATTTATAACATTAATGGTTAATTATTATATATATGTATAAGAATAAGTCGTTTTACCGTTAGTAGGCCTCATTCACGAAGCCGGTCTATAAGGTGGGTATAAGGTTGTTGCCTATAAAATGGCGACTTAATGGGTGTATACTCTCACCCACCGCTTGCTTGATCGGTGGAGGGTCGTTAGCCGAACGGGTAGGACAATGACTTTAAATTCTCCCTTCATTAAAAGTATTAATGATAAATACTAAAGTAACTAAAATCTTAATAATTCCCAATCTTAGTTACTTTAGGAAAAATGTGAATTTGGTGCTAACCCATGGAATTCACACTTTGTACCTTACCAAGTCGTTGGTGGAGCGTGTGTGGTTAACCGGCACACTAACTTGGACTAGTAAGGACCACGAAGGGTGACTTAATGTTTTTCATAGATCAATGGAGCGTGTGTGGTTAACCGGCACATTGATTAGGTGATAATATTAAGGGTACCAAGTGAATTGGTATGGTTATTCACACCTTGTTTTGTGATCCTCGGCATCCCAGTCACAAAATTTGAGAGGGCACACTCGAGATTGAAACATGCCATTGAAAAGTTCAATGAATCTCAAAAGATCTAGGAATTTCAAATCCAATTAAAACCTAATAAATTATTTCGTTTTTCATGGTGGAAATTGGTGAATCGTCATTCGCCTACCTTCAAATATTTTATAGCTTGGATTACGGCATCCCTCTTCTAAGTTATAAAATAGTTTGTTGGGTCCTAGCCTTAATATTTCATATTGGGTGTCATATTAAGGACTTTAAATCAACTATCTTGAATATCTCCCAAAACATGTCTGGTTTAGACATTTATGATCTTCCCAAATCTCCTGAAGATGATGTTCCTCAACATCATGCTTCACTTCCTTTATCTCCTCCAAATTATTCTCCCTCACCCACAAGTTCTTGAAAAGTTTAAAGTCACTCAAGCCCTATTGGCAAGTTAAGGTCTTGGTGTGGTCACATCTTGGAGATGTAGTCACATATTGACAAGACGGGAGAGTTGGGTGTCAAAGTCTCGTGAAAGTTGGATGTTCAATCACTTTCTTAGTAACATAGCGGGTCACTTTGGGACTACTATGAGACAGACTATGACACGAGCCTTAATGATCTTATCTATTAGCTTTGTGCTGTGGAATCAGTAATGATTTGGAACACTAGTAAAGCAAATTTTGTTAGAAGATCAACTTCCCAAACCTTAAATGGACATTGGCAATGGTAGCATTGGATATCTAGAAAAGCATGTCTCTTCCCAATGGAAAGGGATCGGCCATAGTCAACTCAGTTGACCAAATGGTAAAGAGAAAGGCTAAGTCTGAGATAGTCTCATGTGCCATTATCAAAGGGTCTACATGTGTTTTGTTGCCAAAGGAAGGGGCATTGGTTGCAAAGCCGCCATAATTTACCTAAGGATGTTAAAGTCGATAAGTTTGACTCTACTTCAGGTAAAGTCCACTGTCTAACTCTATTAAGTTTCTATTATGAGATTCTTGATACATGATGTGACTGGGTCACATGGTGATGTTTTAAGAATCAAAAGAAAAGATAGGAAGCTTAAAGAAGTATATGCTGATTTTGATTGCAAAGATGGGTTTCGATCGCATGGTTCGGTAATCAGAATTTTGAGCTGTTGCTTAAGAGTTATAATATATTGCTTATGAATAGATAACAACAAGTTTTTCATGTGGATTGTAAGGATAAGTTTTTCTGCAAAGTTATAAAATAAAAGAAAAAAAGGTTTTAATTTTATTTATTTTAAAAATATCCTTACAATGGCATCGGTGGAAAATTGTTGCTTATATGTTTCAAATAATAGCAATATTGGAAAGTGGATTTGATTCTTTCATTTGTGGTAGTGTCTGAATTTACCAAATGAAGAAAGTTTTTCATCACCCAAGTTTCAATTGGACAGAAACTTGGAATCATACAAGTTGTATTGTATGATGAATGAGAATTTTCATCTTTGAAAAATTAAGACTAATTCTTTGATCACATGTATATGTGAGTCAATTGAAGGACTAAGGAATTAGGTACACAGGGTGTGTGCTGGTCAAGGTCCATCACAAAGATTGATTTGTCATGATTTACTAAAGATTAGTAAATATGATTGTACTTATAAGGTTAAGTATAATTCTGTAACATTGAAAAGGTTCCAATGTATGACAAAAACAAATGAGAAGAATCAAATTAGGCAGAAGGATAAAAGTTTCTCAAAAGATGGGAGAGTACTTTAGTATCAGCTTTGTGATCATCTTAATGATTAAGAAACCATATCAAAATTTGTTCTCTAAGAAAGTCTTAGTGCATTCTTATGACTAAGAAGAAGGGATCTTGTAATTGTTGAAATGGTTAAATCAAGAAGATGAATCATACTTCGTTCCAATACAAGTCTTGGAGTCATACTCCAAGATTGTAATTTGAGTGACATGTCATAAAGTAAGGTTTAAAACACTTATCAAATGTAAGAGTAAAATGTTTTCTACTCTTGTACATTTGAGATTGGTAAGTTGTGATGTCTTGGATGAGACAAAGACCAACTAAGACCAATTGTGTGAAGTGTTAGTCTTGATAAGAATCCGCACTATCTCTTGAATATTTGTTTTATCAAGGAATGGTTCTTGACTAGAAAAACTTATATGTCAAGAGGACAGTGGGAGCCTTAAAGATCCTGAAAGAGTTTTAAGATTTAATCAAGAGTGAAACCTGTAATTTATCACTAGCACACGAATTAAGGTTCGCAACCTATCGTGTTGACATAATTCTTATTTCTGTACCTACTTCAAATAAGTTGAATTTACATGTGAGTTATCAGAGTTCAACTTGGAAGCATTGGTGGGCCTTGTGCTACCAAGGTGACAAGAAACTAAGATTGAACAAGTTTCATCCGTGTAAGGCTGAATTTGTCACTAACCTTATCTTGTGATTATGGTTTTGACAAATTCGCATGGATAGGAACTCATACACTATAAAATCTAAGTGTCATAAGGTTTCTCTCCGATTCATGAAAATGATGGTGAGGAAACGCTTTCACTAAATAGATTTTAAGTAGATATCAATTGTGTCATTTGCATTTTCAAAAGTCATTAGTGGAGCGCGTGTGGTTAACCGGCACACTAATATGGACTTGTGAGAAATGGCAAATGCCTAAGCAATTGAGACTATGATTACGGCATCCCTTTTCATAGTTCTGAAAATTGTTTAGAAACACATGTGAGCTATCTAAGAAAGGGTGTATGAATCTAAATTTCAGAAGTCCAGCAGATTTCTGGAAATATGTCAGAGCTAGTGGGAGCATAAGTGTTATGCTGATAATCATCATGTTAGTGGGAGCATGATTATTATGATTAGTATTGCAAGCTAGCAATGTTAATTATAGAAAACAAAATTTCAATTTGTGAAGTTGCAGGGGTTGAAAAGTTGTTTTGCTATAATTAAGGGAGAGGAAATTATACTTCATTTCAATTCTAAAGCTTAGATTGAGATTTTAAGCATTTTTAGTCAATAATATATATGAATTTCATGTTGGAATGGTTCAAACTTGAGGAAATTCTATATATATTGCGTTCTCAAAATTCAATTATGACTACGGCATCCCTCTTCATAGTTAAATTTTGAGAACATGGATTCTAAAGCTTAGATTGAGATTTTAAGCATTTTTAGTCAATAATATATATGAATTTCATGTTGGAATGGTTCAAACTTGAGGAAATTCTATATATATTGCGTTCTCAAAATTCAATTATGACTACGGCATCCCTCTTCATAGTTAAATTTTGAGAACATGGCAAATAAAAATATTGTAGCAAAAGACTAGTCTAGTATCATGTCTTTATGTCAAACATCATAAATCGTGTCCCATATGCTTCGAATATAGGATCGATTGCATGTGCTATAATATTCATCTTTCCTAAATTTTCCAAATGCTTAAGGCATTGAGAAGGGAAATGTCTAGAACTGGATATGACTAAAAGTGATTAAGCAATTGTCGAGGACAATCTGAGGTTTGCCAAAGATTGGTTTCTCAAGGATAATTGGAAGTATAGTGTTAATTTTAGCAGGACCATATTGACATTTTCTGAAAAGAAATAACTCTTGTTCGGAAGTGATATTCAAAATAGGACTATGGAAATGTCTCCATAGTTAGAAATTATTCAATCTATGTAAGATTATGAAACTTAATGCAAGAAGGATGTTCCCAAGGAGCTGATCTCCTTTGGAATGCTCTGTAATGGTTATTGTCAAGTCTTTCTGACTTCGTGCATAATCATTACAAGAGGATCAATGCACATAAGTTTAGAAGCTAACAGATTTCAGTAAATGACATGAATTTGGAATTCTTGCATTTACAGTAAGGATTTGGGATTGTGAAATGAGTATCAATGGAATCATGTTCAATTGATCTACATGACAATGTAAGGATCATAGACAAACATAGTGTGCATACTTTGGGTATGGCATAACTATTGTTTAGAAAAATAAAGTGTACATGCTAGGAGCATGGGACGAATGTTGTTTTTTATTCAAGTCTTAAGTTGATATTTGAAACATTGAATAATGTGTAATCAATATGGTGATAAATAAAAGGTGGTTTTATTTATATTCAGAAGGGTTCTGAGACCATATTAGATTCGATTATTATTGTGTTTCACTTTGCATGTTTTGACTTCCAAAATAGCTAGCTTATTCTTTCTGAATGACTAAGTTATTTAAACACTCCACAGTCATTCATATGTTGGAAGTAGGTATGAATCAAGACTGTCATGAATCGGGTTTGTAGATGGCTAAATGAGTTTAGTCATGGCGATGGTTGCTACAACATTCATGAGTGCTCATAAGTTATGAGTATTGGAATAAACCCACGCTCACTTGTATCACTTCATGGAATTTATCTCGAGTGATCGTGAGACGGTAATATCATATAAATCTTCAAACCTAGAGATATGAGTTGTTACCTATGAGTTGGTTGTGCATTGATTGCACGTAAACGCATCAGTAACTTGATGTTATAAAACGTGCCTTTGTGTACAATTCAACAAGTAGTAGAACAAGCATATGAGTCGAAGTTTATCTGTTCCTTCTAGAAATAGAAGCGATATCTGGGCCCCTCGATGATTTTGTTGTGACCTTTGTACCGGCCGGTCAGAACTGAATTGATGTGTTCGATTAAGTTCTTTGTCAAACAAATCGAAAATCGGGAAACAAACTGCTGGACAATAAGTACGACGTTGTTCCATGTATTTGTCCGGCTGATATCATGAGAACAGAGGATTATGTGATCACTTATCTAAAATGGCGCTTCATAGTTCGACAGAGTCTTCACTGTTCGAGGGAGTTTTCGAGAGCTACGATTGTTGGTTGGTTCCTGAAGTTATAGGCAAATATAGTTATTAGACTTATCCAAGTGGGAGTCTGTTGGATAAGGTGTCTAAGTCCATAACTTATTTGGTATATACTTGACCCGACCGGCATGGTCCATTTGGGTTGCATCTCATCCAAACTATTATGGATAATTTTATGAGAGTTATACACATATGTTTATTAATATATTATGAGTTATAATATATTAATATAAAGTTACGTTATTTAATTAGTTTTAGTCTTAAATTAATCATGGATTAATTTAGAGATTAAAAGGAATACTAATTAAATTATGGGCTATTTGTTTTATATAGTGTGGGCTAATACTCATTTGTTAATGGGCTAGGCTTATGTGGAAGTCCATGGATGATCCATGGAGCTTTTAACCCATGGATCCTTGGAAAGGGAAAAGACATGGGTTATTAGGGTTTCACCCTAACCATGCATACTATATAAGCATGCTTATGGAGCATGAAATGAGGCCTAAGAGAGAAAGCTAGTGATCTAGTGTGTGTGTGCATGTGTGTGGCCGATTTATACAAGGTGTATATACTCTCTCAAAGTTTTCCAAGAGTTTGTGGTGTTTGTGATTCCATTTGAGGCATTCACACTATTGGTGCTTGGCCCTCAAACTCCTAAGAACCCAACACAACAAAGGTATGTAATCTCTTCTAACTCTTTTATGTTGAAATGTTCCCCATGCCATGTTAGATAGGTTATAAACCTTGGAAAATTATTATTTTGCATGTATTTAGACAAACATAGATCCAAGGTTTATTAGGGTTGCATGCACACTTAGGAAGTGTTAGATTGCTCAAAACCCAACAATATCCTCAGTAGTGACGATTTAAAGCTTCTAGTGAAGTAGTTAACAGATAGTATGGAAGTGAGTTGGAGATGTTTACCCTGAATGCAAGTTCTCAGGATGCAGTCACCAAACCAAATACAGTGAAGGATTGAAGAGTTCTTGGTTAGGTAAGTAGGAATGGTTCGTATCTGGTAAGGGTTAGTTGGAGCACCAACAAAGGTAAACGTGGGCGGGCAGCGGATTGCCCTTTTCATGGAAGGAAGGTTGGGGAATCCTTTTCGACCAGTGAACAGTAAGGAGTTAGCCGGATCCAAGTGGGGGAGAACCCTCCGAGTATACAAGGGTAAGAGTACGCAGATCCAGAATGAATATGCGGCCTCTGAGAAGAAAAGATAGTAGCAGCGATTGTTGGATTGAGGAGTTCAGGATTGGGAGTTTGAGGAACTTCCCAGCAATTAGTTCATTTGATCGAGATGGTTAGTAGCTGGTTGGGAATCCAGGGTTGGAGGACCACCTGTAGGACTCTAGTGAGTCGGAATGAGGATCTTGAGAACGGTCAGGAAGAGATGCTTTCGTGTTAGTAAGCAGTGGCAAGGACAACCTTCAGAGCATGGTAAAGCGGCAGGAAAGCCGCAACATTTCTCCAGCAGCAGCCAAGTAGTAGTAGAGTGTTGTAAGTCTACGGGGGTAGCCGTAGCATTCACTAACAGTCAGATAGTAGTAGATTGTTGTAAGTCTACGGGGGTAGCCGTAACGTTCACTAGCAGCCAGATAGTATTAGAGAGTTGTAAGTCCGCATGTGTAGCTGTAGCATTTATCAGTCTAGTAGGCAGCATGAGTGCATTGTTTAGACGCGGGGGAAGCAGTAGTACCCACCACTTCAGGTGCAGTAGTGAGAATATGGGAATCCACGGGTTGGATTTCGGATTTTACAAATGGTTCAGTTATGGTTAGGTCGGCGATTTGTCAGTGGATCGTCACCATAGTTATGAGGTCAGGGAAGCAATGGACCGTTTGGGTTTGTGTATGTTAAGGGCTACTGTTAGTCTGGGAGCCATCTTTTTAGTCTTGGATTTGATGATTTCAGGTTTCGGCGTGGACCCGGTCAGTTGGATCGGGAGGTTGTTGGAGCCACAATGTCAGGATAACTAGTGGGAACTAGTTCCAGAGAAAGATTTAGTTCAGAAGTCGTGGGAGCGACTAAGTGAGGAGTCCTTAGACTCCACATTTGCGTTGGAATTCGGGGTTGCAGATAACTGACATATGACTGGAGACCAGGAAGGTCTTGAGATATTTTGGGAAGCAACCATATAGCAGTTCAGCGTTTTAGGCAGTTCAGTATTTCATGCAGATCAGTGTTTCAGCCAGTTTAGTGTTTCAGTCAGTTCAGTGTTTCAGGCAGTTCAGTGTTACAGGCAGTTCAATATTGTAGGCAGTTCAGTGTTTTAGGTAGTTGTAGTGTCATGGCCAGTATTAGTATTTGTGTTGGAATGCATGTGCTAACGGTATAGTTGGGCGATTTGAAATGGCAAGTCCCTATCAGCGGGATCAGTTGAGTCTTCTACCAAGTATAAGTGATCTGCAAGGATAATTAGGTAGGTAGCCTTTCTTTCAGGATGGAAGGCTCGAGTTATTGGGAGTTTAGTAGTCAGATGAGAGATAAGCAGGCTGGTTCCAACAACATCGTTTCAATATGAGTGGTAGAGTGGGTAGAACAGTTATAGATAGTCGAGGTATCTTCAGAAGTCGCTGGAAGCAACTAGGAGATTGCGATGGGGTGTAGTAACCGGTAGGAGTCCGGTAACCCATATATGGATACATCAGTAGGGACCAGGGTGGTCTCGGTTCATCCGGAAGGTGGATAAAGGACAGCATGAATTTTCAGTCAGTGGCTGTAATGAAAAGCAGGCTATGGTAGAATTCGAATAGTTGATTGATGAGTGCTCAATACTAAATTTTAGTAGCGAGAAGTGTCCAGTGGATACTAGTGGTAATGACCCGTACTGGGAGTAGTAGGAGTAGTGGATTCAGTGAAGGATGGGTCCTTCATAGTGTCAGAGAAGTAGTGGTTATGGAGCATTGCCTTGGAGAGGCCGGAAATCACGCCAGGAAAGAAAGGGGTGAACCCCTAAGGTGTTCAGCATAAGTACTCGAGAAGTATCAGATGGTTTTTCAGTCGAGTAAGTGGTGTTCCTAGAATGTTCAGGGTAAGGGTTGACCCGAGATTATTATCCACAAAGAAAAATGTTAGTCAGAGTGGCCAGGCGAAAGGCCAGCAAAGGTGGTCAGCGGATGATAGGCCAACCAAGGAGAGTGTTGACAACAGTTTGCAGGGCGATTGGCCGTAGAGAAACTTCGAGGATGAAGTTTTGTTTAAGTGGGGGAGAGTTGTAACACCCCAAAATCAGAAAGTCCAAAAAAGGGAAGAAAACACTAAGTCAAAGGGTCAGTTTGTCGAGTCTAGGGAGGAACTCGACGAGTCCGAGCGGGGTCCGAATCGAGGAGTAAGTGACCGAATCGGCGAGTCGGAAAATGGACTCGGTGAGTCCGGTCTGAAGAGAGATACCCTAATCCCGGGGGTTGTACATTATTTAAGAGATGTTATGTCCCTTCCTCAGCCTCTATATCATCCTAGAGAACCTGTAAATCCTAGATTTTGTGGGAGCTTCCATCATTTGGGAGAAAATAGCTTTGGAGGAGGGAATCTTTGAATGGAACTTGAAGATCAAGAGGGTCGCCTCACAGGAGAGGTGTAGATCCGAGAACTATTTCAGTTTATGCTCATGTTGGAGGTAAAAAGATGTTATCTTTCCTCCTTTGCATCTAGATCTATCTTGGTTATGAGTTTTGGGGCTTTTATGCCATGTCCTTGAATCATTTCGAGTTGGAGCCCAAATCTGAAGTTGCTACTTCAGATCAAAGTGTATTCTGGCCTAAAAAGTCATAAAGCATCAGTCTTTTGGTTGGTTGTTAAGCCTCTTTTTCTTAAACCCTAGTTTATAGTGTTTTGAGCCTTGATCTCCTTAGTTATACGTAAAGTTTGCAACTTTACATGGGGAATGGACTTTGGAAGTATGGATCTATGATTTGGAGCCCCTGCATGGCTCGAAAAGCCACTGAATGGATTCAGAACTGAAGCGACTCGGCGAGTCACACGGGTGGACTCGGCGAGTTGGTTGAAGTTGGGCAGGAACTTGGCGAGTTGGAAGAGCAACTCGGCGAGTCTGTTGAAGATTGCCTTGGACTCGGCGAGTCTGTTCTTGGACTCGATGAGTCAGGTCGCGAAACCCAAAACCCTTCAAGTTAAGACTTGAATCAGTGAGTTGGACAGGTATGGACTCGGAAATTAGTAGACTCGGCGAGTCATGGTCTGACTTGACGAGTCGAGTCGTGAATGAAAGGGGTTTCTGAGCTTATGAACTCAACAACTCAGTAGTTTGACTCGGTGAGTAGGATCAACCTGACTTTGACCAGGACTTTGACTTTGACCAGAGTTTACTTAGTTGACTTTTGGAGGACTGTCAGACTAAGTATCATTTTGATATTGGTACCTCAGAGAGCTAGAGGAGCAGCGACTCAGAAGGTTGTCGGTTAGCAGCCAGAGGGTTATCAGCAGAGCTCAGTAGTTCAGGTGAGGTTCCTTCCAGTAGAAACGGGTCTAAGGCCAAATGCCGGCCCGTTTAGCTAGCAGTAGTTTCCAGACTTCGGTCCGATGTAGTAGTTAGTATGTTTGATGCCTTCGTGGCTCAGACAGGATTTATGTGTTATGTGTTCTGTGCTACGGCCCGATGCAGTATTCAGTTTATGTGTGTTAATGCTAGTTGATATGTTACTATTATGATATGTTAAGTTAGTTCTAGACATCGGTCCGATGCAGTTAGTCCGGACTTTCGATCCGATGTAAGGGACAAGGTCCCAGTCAGTTAGTATATGTGTTTATGCTAGATGATATGTGTTATGCTACTTGATATGTGTTATTGTTATGCTATGTTCAGTCAGTTTCCGGACTCCGGTCCGATGTAGGGGGCGAGGCCCCAGTTAGTTTGGACTTCGGTCCGATGCAGGGGACAAGGTCCCAGTCAGTTTCCGGACCTTGGTCCGATGCAGTGGGCTAGGCCTAGTATGTGCTTTATATGTTATTGTATGGTATGTGGTAGTTTGGAGGATCTCACTAAGCTTCGTGCTTACTATTTCAGTTTTTGGTTTCAAGTACTCGGTTTTCAAGGGAGGAGCCCAGAGAGATTGCAGTGCACATACCATAGTCAGTTAGCTTGGGAATGTTTACTCTAATAATAAGATTATGTTTTGGATTAATACTCGAAAATTATGTTATGACTTATGATGCGGTTTTTATAAATATGGTTTTAGTGTTGTTTTTCAAGGAAATTTTTAGTCGTGATTTTTTGGGACGTTACAAATTGTGTTCATCGACGACACTCTGGTGTATTTGAGATCTAGAGATCAACATGAGGAGCACCTGAGAGAGATTCTTAGAGTATTGAGATCGGAGAGGCTTTACGCCAAATTCTCCAAGTGCGATTTCTGGTTACAAGAGGTCCAGTTCTTAGGACACCTCGTCAACCAGAATGGGATATTGATCGATCTGGACAAGATTGAGGCTACGATGAGATGGTAGGTGCTGAGATCCCCCACAGAGATCAGGAGTTTTCTGGGTTTAGCCGCCTAATATCGGATATTTATCAGGGATTTCTCCAAGATTGTTGTTCCTCTCACCAGGATCCATGATACCTTCCACATGTCTCAGTTAAGGAATTGTATAGCCGATGAAATGGAAACTGTGCCGCTGGAGGATATTCAGATAGATGCGAACTTGAATTACGTTGAGAGGCGACTCGCAATTGTGGGTCAGAGGATCAAGGTTCTGAGGAACAGGGAGGTGCCGGAGTCGGAGATGCGGGAGAAACATCCGTAGTTGTTTACGGCATGAGACTTCGATGGCGAAGTCTGGTTCTGCTGGGGGAGAATTGTAACATCCCGAAATTCAGGTACATCTATGTAACCCTTCTTATTTCCAAGTTGCCAAGTTTAGCCCTTGAGTGGAAAATGTTGCAAATGAGTATGATGGGTGTACACAAGACTACGTCGCGCGTACTCATGCGTTTATTTTGGACGCGGACTCTAAAAGGAATGATAAGGCCCTTACCCCAGCCACCATATTGCAGAGAGTGAAACCCTAAGAGAGAAAAAACTCGTTATAAGCTTTTGTGTGAGTTCTTAAGCTTGAAAGTGCCATTTTGTGGTGGTGAAGGAGAAGAGGAGGCCATTGTGGAAGCTAGAAGTTGGAGGACAAGCTTAGATCTGAGTTCTATAGAGGTTGGAGCTTCACTTGGAGGTAAAAAGCTCAAAGCTTTCCTTGTCATCTTTGATTTGTGCTTTATGGACCCATTTTTAGGGTTTTTGGTTCCAAGGTGGAGACTTTATGAGCAAAGAGTCTCCATAAGCTTAGATTTTCCCTATTCCAGTGTAATATGTGTTCTAGGTCCATAAAAATCCAATCTTGGACGTGAATATAAATTCATGCATGGGATATAGGCTTAATGAGGAAAGAGGAAAGGTGTTTAGAGTGATTTGAGGCCTTTACAGCCATGCAAAGGCTAAAAGGTTTCGACTTTAAGGATTAAGTGGTCTTAGAATAGCCAGATCTGGAATTTGAGCTTATGTCTTAATTGTTTAAGACCAAAAATCAATAAGAGCATGAAACTGCGACTTACGCTGGGCGTAAAACTCAAAACACGCAGCGTAAGGGTTTGAGACCCCGATTCTGGATCGCCGGAGTACGCCCCGCGTACAAGAGCTGGTACGCGCTGCATACTACCCTCTGTTGACTTTTGTTGACTTTTAGAGTTTGGTCAATGTTTAGACCTTTGAGCCAATTGAGGGGTAAAATGGTCTTTTACCCTTCCAAGGGAATTTAAAGAGGGACTAGTCTAGCCTTTGAGAGCTGTATTGATTAGGAGAATTTATTTTGATGTAATTAGGCGGAGGCTAGATTAGTATTTCACGTTCGAGATCATCCGAGTTACCCGAGGTGAGTCTTCTCACTATACTTTACCAAAGAGCGGTAATTAGAGTTATGTGACAGAGTATCTTGTATGATTTTGTTTGATGTGCTTTCTATATGATTTGTGCTATGTATGACTCATAGATTACAGAGTTAGGACCGAAAGGTCCACAGAGTTAGGATTAGAGTGTCCATAGAGATATGGGACTGGAGGGTCCCACTGAGACACATTGACAAGAGGGTCATACATAGTTATAGCCTCGAGTCGATACTACGTGTTGTATGTGGTATTTTGGGGAACTCACTAAGCATTTATGCTTACAGTGTTATGTTTTATGTGTTTCAGGTACTAGCGAGGATCGCGAGAAGACGCCGACATGATCTGTCCATACTGATAGAGGATTATATTTTATGATCTTGGGATATCTTTTATCATGATGACATTTGATGAATATGAGATTTAAGAATATTATATAAGTTTTATGTTGTTTGAAAAATGAAAAATTGTTTTAAATTTTCACGGTGTTACGAATTTGGTTTTAATTAATTAAAAGCTGCTAATTAAATTTTGCTCAAACATTTAATAACATTCACAATAAGACATTTATCAGAGTTTTAAATCCCAAATATCATCTAGTGCGGAAAACATGGTGCGATGCGTTGCGATCACCCCGAGCTTCTTCCTTGGAAAAACATTAGTACCTGAAACAAATGGCTGAAAGTCGTAAGCACGAACCTTAGTGTGTTCCCAGATACTGATGGGTTTGAGCCATAAGAACATTCCTATGTGCACATACAAACCCTAATGCTTGGATCTAGGTTTCTCTAATTGAACATGCAATGTATCCAAAACTTTGATTGATAGATCTAATGAAAACATTCAAATCATAACATATGAAAACAGATCTAAAGAAATACCTTGAGTTACTTGCTTGAATCTTCTTGTCCTTGGAGCTTAGAGTAACAATTGTCACTCCTCTAATGGCTTACAAACACCAACTAGCAAGAGGATGATAATAGAGAGAGAGGAGGATGAGAAAATCGGCTCTAGGGTTTCTTGAGATGCAAGAGTGCCGATTTCCTCCACCCAAAGGGTCTATATATACTACTGGCTACTAGGGTTACACCTTAAACCCTAATTGAATAACTTAGGCCCTAAGCAATCCAATGATCCCTATGGACTAGGCCTTGGACGACTTATAGGATCTTCCAAACCCTAAAATCAACCACCCTCTTATCCATAAGGATTCATAGCCCAAAATATAACTATCATACGTTTGACAGTTTATGCCCCTTTATTCAATTAATTTCTTTAAGTCACCAAATTAATTCCTAATTAATTTATGACTTATATCAATCAAATAAAAATATTATTATTACTTAATTATTCTTATAATATATTAATAATATTTCTTCTCTCATTATAAATCATCCTGTCAAGTTGCTATGGTGAAGGCAACCCAAAAGGACCATGCACAACCGGGTCAAATACTTGCCAAATATAGTTGCAGCCATAGACACTATTCCAACAGTCTCCCACTTGGATAAGTCTAGTAACTATATATACAAGTATAATCCGATTAGCAATCGTAGCTCTCGACGCTGTCGAACTCTGATCTTATCAGTCCTGTCCTTTACATAAGGGATCGTATAGTCCTCAGTTAAGATATTATGCGGACAATTCTATGGAACCAATTGTCCAGCACTTGGTTTCTCGATCTCGGATTTATTCGACATAGAACTTAATCGAACACATCAATTTAGTTCTCACCAGGCCTGACACATAAATCAAATCAAATTATCGAGCGGCCGAGATATCGCTTTTACCCTCTTAGGATAAAAGTAACAGATAAACTTCGACTTATATGCATTTACTTATTCACCAATCAATTATACACAACAATGCGTTTTATAACATCAATTTACTAATGCGGTTTCGCATTATCAATGTACAACCAATTAACAAATAACAAACCATATCTCTAGGTTTTAAGACCATATTATATTATCGTCTTGCGATCACCCTTTTTACCACATTCCATAAGGTGATTCCAGCAAACGCGGGTTTGTTCCAATGCTCAAAACTAGTTCATAAGCACTCATGAACGTTGCAACAAACCTTTGCTATGTCTAATACCATTAAGACAATCTAAATACCAATTTATAACAATCTTCATTCATATCTACTTCCAACATATGAACGATTGTGGATAATTTGAACAATTCGATTATTCTTAATAACTCAATTATTCAGGAAGTCAAAACATGCAAAGTGAAACAATAGTTAAACAATTAACATATGACAATAACTTTACTCATAAATAATACTCCTTTATTTAATCATCAAATGTCAATTACATTTACCTATTACAAGTTTCTAAAACTATCTAATCTAAACTAAAATCATCCTTCAGTCCAATACTCCTAGCATGCTGCAAATGCTTAACCCTACTCAGTCCCTTCGTAAGCGGATCTGCTGGGTTATCTTCTAGTGATATCCTCTTAACCATGAGGTGTCCTTCTTCTACTCGATGTCTAATAAAGTGATATTTTTGTCGATATGACGAGATCTACCATGATCCCTCGGTTCCTTGGTCAAGGCAACCGCTCTTTCATTATCACAAAAAATTTCCATAGGCTCCTTTATGGCAGGTACAACTCCAAGATCACCGATGAAGTTCTTTAACCATATTGCCTCTTTCGACTCTTCGCTTGCTACAATGTACTCCGATTCGCACGTTGAATCAGCTACAGTTTCCTGCTTGGAACTTTTCCAAGTTACTGCTCCTCCATTAAGTGTAAAGACGCAGCCCTACTGCGAACGGTAGTTATCCCTGTCGGTCTGGAAGCTGGCATCACTATACCCTCGCACCTTTAAGTCATCACTCCCTCCGAGGACTAAAAACCATTCCTTAGTCCTCCGAAGGTACTTAAGGATATTCTTGACCACAATCCAATGGGCTCTGCCAGGGTTCCCTTGATATCTACTGACCATGCTCAAAGCAAAGGCTACATCAGGGCGAGTACAAGTCATAGCATACATGATTGAGCCAACTGCGGAAGTGTATGGTACTCTGCTCATTTCTGCTATCTCTTCTTCGGTACTCGGACATTGAGTCTTACTCAACTTGGCATTACTTTGTATCGGTAATTCTCCCTTCTTCGAATTTTCCATACTAAAACATTTTAGTACTTTATCTAAGTAAGTGTTCTGACTAAGTCCTATTACTCTCTTACTTCGTTCTCTCACTATCCTTATTTCCAAAATATAGGAAGCCTCTCCGAGGTCCTTCATAGCGAAGCACTTCCCGAGCCAGGACTTAACCTCCTCTAGTGTCGAGACGTTGTTTCCTATGAGTAGTATGTCATCGACATACAAAACGAGGAAGCTAACTATACTCCTACTGGATTTGACATATACACATGATTCATCTTCGCTTCGTACAAATCCAAAATCTTTGGCTTTCTCATCGAAGCAAAGACTCCATCTACGAGACGCTTGCTTAAGCCCATAAATGGACTTCTGAAGCTTGCACACTCTATTGGGATGCTTTGTATCGACAAAACCCTCTAGTTGAGCCATGTAAACATCCTCAACCAACTTCCCATTAAGGAAAGCGGTCTTGACATCCATCCGCCATATCACATAATCATGAAATGCAGCAATGGCTAACATCACCCTAATAGACTTTATTTTCGCAACTGGTGAGAAGCTCTCATCATAGTCAACTCCAGGAGTTTGAGTGAAGCCCTTCGCAACCAATCGCGCTTTAAATGTTTGTACATTCCCATCCACGTCGGTCTTCTTCTTGAAGATCCATTTGCACCCAAAGGTCTTACGTCCGGGCACATTATCAACCAAATTCCAAACTTGGTGGTCATACATGGATTGAATCTCGCTGTCCATTGCCTCTTTCCATTTTGCAGACTTCGGGCCTGCCATGGCTTCCTTATAGCTATTAGGTTCATCTAAATTTATTAGTGTACCATAACTAATATACGTGTCCCCATCGGTAGTAATATGAAAACCATAAAACTAGGGTTGAAATCTAACTCTTTTGGAATGTCTAAGAGGTAAGGACTCGTCAATTGGTTCAACCGGAGTTTCCTCCTCGGGTTGAGCGCCAGCGGTGGAGGTTCCTTCATCACTAGATTCTTGAATCTATTCAAGCTCGATCTGCCTCCCACTGTCTCCTTGGCTTATGAGTTCTCGCTCTCGGAAAACCCTTCTTCTCACAACGAAGACAATATTGTCATTCGGTCTATAGAAGAGATATCCAAAAGATTTCTACGGGTAGCCAATGAAAATACATCGCTCACTACGAGGTTCGAGCTTGTCATTAGTATCTCATCTTACAAAAGCCTTGCAACCCCAAACCTTGATATGTGCCAATGAGGGAGCTTTCCCTGTCCACATCTCATGAGGTGTTTTGGCCACCTTCTTTGTAGGGACTCGGTTAAGGATATGGGCGGCAGTCTCTAAGGCATACCCCCAGAATGATATAGGTAGTGAAGCACGAATCATCATAGAACGAACCATGTCCAACAAGGTTCGATTACGCCTTTCTGCCACAACATTCAACTACGGTGTCCTAGGTGGCATCAATTGCGAAACTATTCCGCATTCTTTCAGATAGTCGTGGAATTCAAGACTTAGGTACTCTCCTCCTCGATCGGATCGAAGCATCTTGATTTTCCTGCCCAATTGATTCTCCACTTCATTCTTCAACTCTTTGAACTTTTCAAAAGTTTCTGACTTTTGTTTGATTAAATAGATATACCCATATCTACTATAATCATCGGTAAAAGTCACATAGAAGCGGTTCCTATCCTTCGTGGTTGCTCTAAACGGTCCACATACATCGGTATGTATTAGGTCCAACAAACCCTCACCCCTCTCACATGTACCAGTGAAGGGTGACTTGATCATCTTTCCATGCAAACAAGACTCGCACATGTCATCTTCCCTAAGGTCGAATGACTCCAACACTCATCCTTTTGGAGCTGGGCTATGCGCTCCTTGTTGACATGTCCAAGACGACAATACCACAAACATGCTTTATCCATGCTATTGGAAGAATCCATTCATAAAAAATCATTTCCTAGGTTATCTACAATCATAACGGTTTCATAAATTCCATTACAAGGCATTGCTTTAAAATATAAAACACCATTTACATAAACATAAATCGAACCATTCTCATTATTAAAAGAAAATCTAAATCCTTGTCTAAACAAACCATGAAATGAAATGATGTTTCTTGCCATATCTGGCGAGTAGCAACAATTATTCAAATCAACTTAATCCATTACTAAGTACTAAAGAATACACTCCAATCTTGGTGACAGACGATGATCTTCTGTTCCCTATGATTAGATTTATTCTTCCACGCTCCACATCCCTATTTCTTCTTAGTCCCTGCAATTCAGAACATATGTGGTAACCACACCCGGTATCAAGGACCCAAGAAATAGCATGAGATGAATCATTAGATTTAATTGAGTAAATACCTGCGAAAGACGGCTTGATCTTTCCTTCCCTGATGGCTTGCAGATATTCTGGGCAGCTTCTTTTCCAATGCCCTATTTTGGGTCAATGATGGCACTCTGCCTCCATCGGGTTAGGGTTGGGTTTAACAGGATCAACTTTGGTCCCACTAGAAGAGGAACCATCTCGGGACTTTCCCTTGCGGTGGTTCTTTGACGGAGCCTTCCTCTTCTTGCACATTTCTTGTCTAATAGCCAAAACAGGAGCAGCAGGTGAATTGGGAGTGGGTGCAACAGACTTGTCCTTGAGGTTGCTCTCAGCAACCCTTAGGAGACCTTGGAGTTTGCTTAGGGTGACCCCTTACTTGTTCATGTGGTAGGTCATCCTAAATTGGTCGTAACACGGAGGCAAGGAATGAAGTACCATGTCGATCGCCAAATCTTCCCTAAAGTCGACATTCAACTTGCGAAGACGATCGACATACCTTTGCATCTTTTGCAAGTGCATGGTTAGAGAATCTCCATGTCCTATTTTAGCAGAGATCATGTTAGTGAAAATCTCGTAACGTTCCTGCCTCGCGTTTTGATGGTATCTCTCCAATAAGTCTTGATGCATCTCGTAAGGATACATGTCCTCATAGGACTTTTGGAATTCGGCGTTCATTGTGGCTATCATGATGCAATGAACCTTCGTTGCATCATGTTCATGAGTCTCAAAAGTAGTCATTTCAGCCGGAGTATCGATTTCTGGATTGATCTTCTCGAGCTTCTCGTCAAGGACATACTCCTTGTCCTTGTAGCGAGCAATCGTGCGAATGTATCTTATCCATTCGCTAAAGTTCGTTCCATCGAAAGTCACTTTTTGGCAAAGGCTCATTAGCGTGAATGAGCTAGCAGCAGAGTTGTTCGCGTTCGACATCTACAAATAGAAAGGACAAAGTTTGATTAGAATTGAATCCCTAATTATCACCCAATATGAAAAATTAGGGCTCGGATCCAACAACATTATTTACACATTAGAAAAGAGATGTCGTAATCCAACATGCAAACAATTTGAAGGTAAGTGAATGACGATTCACTAATTCTCCACCATGAAAACATAACCTTAAGTCCTAAATGTATTGAGAATTCCTAGGTTTCAATGAGATTCATTGAACTTTTCAATGGCATGTTTAAATCTCCATATGCCCCTCTCGTTTGTGACTGGGATGCTGAGGATCACAAAGTGGGTGTGAATAACCATGCAAATCTACACGGTGCCTTCATTGTTACAATCACCTATTCGATGTGCAGGTAAACCACACACGCTCCCTCGAACTATGATAAACAATAAATCACCCTTTTCCACCTTTTCTTAGAACCAATTAGTGTGCCGGTAAACCACACACGCTCCACTAACTTCTTAGCAAGGGTGCAAAGTGTAATTTCATGGGTTTGCATGAATTCACTTTTCCTAAAGTAACTAGGATTCGGAATTTGAAAAACATGTAGTTACTTTGTATTTTAATATTATACTTTTAATGAGGAGATAGGGTTGCCCTATCCTACCCGTTCAGCTAACGACCCTCCACCGATCAAGCAAGCGGTGGGTGTGAGTGTACACCCATTAAGCACCATTTTATAGGCCACAACCTTATACCAACCTTATAGACCGGCTTCGTGAATGAGGCCTAATAACGGTAAGACTAGCATTTTAATTATACATATATATATATATATATATATATATATATATATATATATATATATATATATATATATATATATATATATATATATATATATGTCTTGTAATATTATATTAGTATAGGGTTGAATTTTAAACTTGTAAAATTCTAGGGTTTGAAATTCAAATTGTCTAAATTAAACTTTTAATCACAAAACATAAATTTCAAAACTTAAGGACATGTTTTAAACTTTTAAAAACATAAGGGATCAACTAACAAATAATTTAAATTAACCATTTAATCTCATAATTATCCATATTTGATTTATTTAAATGTTTCTTGTAAAATAATTCACCAATTGAATTAAAATAATCAATTAATATCATATAAGGAAATATTATTCAATTAATTGGTAAATATCTTTTGTTAGGTCAAGGATATAGTCACATATATGTTTAAAATCGGATTTTATTTACCCATGAAGATTAAGGCAAGTTTCCATAAGAAAAACAGCAAGAAATCCCAAAACTAGCTCCTTCTGACGCTCAAACTCACCGAGTACCACAATGGACTCGCCGAGTTGAGGCCTAATCGCCGAGTACACTGTGGTACTCACCGAGTTCATCAGGCTGAAGGACAAAAAAACAATTTTTTCAATCAACAAGCAATCAACCAAGGCATCAATTCAATAGAAACCAATCAAGGCTCTGATACCACTGATGGGTTAGAGCCATAAGAATATTCCTATGTGCACATACAAACCCTAATGCTTGGATATAGGTTTCTCTAATTGAACATGCAATGTATCCAAGACTTTGATTGATAGATCTAATGAAAGCATTCAAATCATAACATATGAAAACAGATCTAAAGAAATACCTTGAGTTGCTTGATTGAATCTTCTTATCCTTGGAGCTTAGAGTCACAATTGTCACTCCTCTAATGGCTTACAAACACCAACTAGCAAGACGATGATAAAAGAGAGAGAGGAGGATGATAATATATTGATAATATTTCTTCTCTCATTATAAATCATCCTGTCAAGTTGCTATGGTGAAGGCAACCCAAAAGGACCATGCACAACCGGGTCAAATACTTGCCAAATATAGTTGCAGCCTTAGACACTATTCCAACAGATACCACATACCATACATATCAACTGATCCATATATTCCATAAGTAACCATGAGCCATACATAAAAAATATATCCCTAATCAAGTAAGGTGCTATTTGCCAAATATAGTCTTGCTAAGGTGCTTAGTGCCAAACATAGCCTTGCTAAGGTGCTATGTGCCAAACATAGTCTTGCAGTTATGCTACGGGCCGCACATGGTCTTCCTGGTCAAGCTTGGCGCCACTCCCTGGGTTTTACAGAGAAGTGCCAAGGGCTGCCCACTGGTCTTCCATGCAAGCATCACAATGACAACTATACATACTACTCTACTAGGCTACTCAACATATAGTGTGCAAGGAGCCACCTCCTGGTCTTTCATACATATTGCCTAGGGCTAACCCCCGGGCCTTCCTGCCATACATAATAACATATTGTGTGCCAGGAACCATCTCCTGGTCTTTCATGCATAATGCCTAGGTTTAACCCCCGTGTCTTCCTAGCATACATAAACTAAATGGGTCGGCATTATGGTTGTAGACCCCTACAAACAGTGAGGAGACTCACCTCACACTGCCGAAGATTTGTAGAATGCTTCTGACCGCTAACCGAGCCTTCTGAACTGCTGACCCTTCTACTTCTGGAACTATCAATACCTAAAACAGCATTTAGACCATAATAATCAAAAAGTCAACCCTGGTCAAACTTGGTCAAAGTCAAAGGTCAAATTCAACATCTAGTTGACCTGACTTGCCGAGTTGATCTACCAACTCGTCGAGTCCATACCCATCCAACCCCTTACGACCCTGAATCCACTCGTCGAGTCTAGCAATAACTCGACGGGTTCTCCTTCAACCACATAATCAGGACCAACTTTATCCGACTCGCCGAGTTCATCCTTGAACTCGTCGAGTTCATCATTTACATATGAATATGTCTAGTCTATGACTCGCTGACTTGTATGAACAACTCGTCGAGTCCATCTTCATAACTAAGGATGTAACACCCCGAGATTCAGGTGCGTTTCTTTTACCTTTATTCTTTGTCAATTAGTCATGATTAGCCCTTGTGTGGAGACAGTTTATCAAATGAGTACGTTGGGCGAAACAAAGGGGTACGCTGCGCGTACTCGTGTGCTTAGTTTGGATGCGGAGTCGCCAAGGTACGCTGGGCGTACCCGGCCCAGGTGCAAAACCCTAATCCGTCTTGTGCATTATTTAAAGGGTGCTAAGGCTCATTTCTCAACCTTCATATCAGTGAGTGAAACCCTAAAAGAGAGCTTCCCACCGTCCTTAGTGTGTGTGAGTGTTTTTGGAGCTAATTGTGCTTTGGTGACTTAGTGAAGAAGAAGGAAAGGAGTTCTTGGAAGCTAAAGCTTGAGGTGTCGTTTTAAATCTGAGATCTATAGAGCAAGGGGCTACACTTAGAGGTAAAAAGTTCAAAACTTTCCTCTTCTTTTGATTTGTTGTTGCATGTGCCCTTTCTAGGGCTAAAAAACCCCAAAGGTGGAGACTTTATGAGTGTAAAGTGCTCCATGGTCCGAGATCTGTCCCCTTTCAGTGCTATAAGTGATTTAGAGGACGGAATATTAGTGTTAGTTTGAGGTCATGGTCCGAGATCTTTCCCCTTCCATGGTCCGAGATCTGTCCCCTTGCAGTCCGAGATCTGTCCCCATATTTAGTGTTAGTTTGAGGTCATGCTTGACTAATAAGCCTTCTAGGGTTAGAGGACGGAATATTATGGGAGTCGGTGGCTTGTTCAGCCATGCAAAGGCATAAAGTCATCAAATTTATGGATTAAGAGGCTTAGATGTGGTCAGATCTAGAAATTAGACATGAGTCTTAACTGTTTAAGACCTCAAGAGCTAAAGGGCTGAAGTTGGGGAGTACGCCGAGCGTAATCCCAGTAAGCACCACGTACTGGGTGGCGTTCCCCGTTTCTGAGATGCAACCGGGTACGCTCAGCGTACACATATGGTACGCACAGCGTAACCCAGAAAGTTGACTTTGGGTTGACTTTAAGGGTATGGTCTATTGTGGGGCCTTTTGAGTTATGAGAAGGGTAAAATGGTCTTTTGCCCTTCTGAGAGTGTCATAAGAGGACATAGTCTAGCCTTGAGAGTTATAATAATTAGGATATTTATTTTATATGATTAGGCGGATGCTAGACCAGCATTTACCAAGTCAGAGATTTACCGAGATACCCGAGGTGAGTCTTCTCACTATACTTTACCTAGTGTGGTAACAGAGTTATGTGATAGAGTATTTTAGAGTTATATGCCAGTGTAATTGCATGTTGTTTATGTGTTGTGATTTATTGTGATATGTGATATGCATGATTCAGAGTTACAGAGTTAGGACCTTCGGGTCCACAGAGTTAGGGCCAGAGGTCCCACAGAGAGTTGGGGCTGGAGGGCCCCACTGAGACACATTGACCTGAGGGTCAACAGAGTTACAGCTCGAGTGGCTATTATGTGTTAGAGTGGTATTTTGGGTAACTCACTAAGCATTTATGCTTACAGTGTTATGTGTTATGTGTTTCAGGTACCAGTGATGATCGCGAGAAGGCGCCGGCATGATTCGTACACACGCACACCGGAGTTTATGTATTTGGATCCTGGGATTTGTACTGATACAATGTTGACACAATGTTTTTAATGATGATTAAGAATGATATTTTATGGATTTTAAAAGTGAAAAATTGATCAAAATTTTACGGTGATACAAGTTGGTATCAGAGCCTTGGTTTGAGGGATTCGGATACATCTTCGGGCGTATCTGAACTCAAACTGGGGATTTGAGGAAATTTTAATAATAAAAATAATATTTTTGAAAAAGAGTAAAATGAGTCTTGAGACAAACAGAGCAGAGCCGTGTGTTCAATCAGCCAGTGCCCGAACGGTGATTTCCCAAAATACCCTCATAATAAGTGATTATCAGATATGTTATGTTATGCTATGTGATGAGTTACGATATGCATGCTAGAGTAGACTAGGTATTCTTATTAGGACTAGAGTGGCCAGATATATGATGCCTTAGTCAAGGGGTTTTGCTGCTATAGATGCTTAAGAGTGATTTAGATAGCAACGAGGTGCTTATGAGAGATTTTCTAGTGAGTAGCACATGATAGAGAGAGTAGAGTACTTGGGATTTGGGGCTCAAGGAGGAGGACTTGGGATGAATGCCGATGCGGTATGGACGGTAGTATTGGGCCCGTACTACTGAAGATACCCGGTTGGTGCGCAGTCCAACTAAGAATCCTTAGGGCACTAAGGAACAAGTAGGGTGGAGTTATCGAGTGTGAATATACTCGAAGGGGGTCTCTAATATTCTTATGTTGTATTTCAGAAGGAGACCATGGTTGGGACACGCTACACACCAGAGAGCAGTAGCACGAGCGAGCCTGAGATCCATAGGATCATTCAGGAGGAGGTGGCTGCGGCCATCAGGGCAGAGATACCAGAGATGTTCGGGTCTATCAAGACCACTCTGATTGAGATGTTTGATGAGGGATACGCTGCTCTTTCTGAGGCTGTTGTTGTTGCGGCCATTGCAGCTATAGTTGCGACGAGACCGCAGGGTGGTGATGCGTTGCTGTTCCGGGAATTCAGCAACACGAAACCACCAGAGTTGGATGGGACCCAGGACCCGATTGTAGCGATGAGATGGATATCAGACATTGAGGGGTGTTTCTTTACCTTCTCATCCCCTGAGCATTTGAGAGTTTGGTTTGCACTGAACCAGCTTCGCTTGGGAGCGAAGGACTGGTGGAAGTTTGTGATAGCGCACTACACACTTGCTGAGCTTGTGGCAGTAACCTGGGAAAGGTTCACTACTGTGTTCCGAGATGAGTACGTTCCCCAGGTGGAGAGGGAGTGATTGGAACAGGAGTTTCTGACCCTCAAGCAGGGTACTGAGGCGGTTACAGCGAATACTCGAAAGTTCCATGAGAAGGCGATGTTCTGCCCAGAGCACGTGTCCTCCGAGCAGGCACGTATAAGCCGGTATTTGAGTGTGTTGAAGAGGGATATACGAGAGTTCGTGGCGAACTCATCGTACCGGACATTTGCTGAGCTTCAGGAAAATTCCCGGAAGAGGGAAATAGAGTTGGAGACCCAAGCAAGGGAGGAGGCTGAGTCTCAGGGAAAGGATTGGCGGCCGGCTCGGTCTCAGCCGACAGCCAAGCGGGCCAAACCCACCGATTCGAGATCTGGGAACCAGAAGGGCTGCACTTGTGGCAAGTGCAGCAAGAGCCACGATGGGATATGCAGATCAGGGTCTTGCTACAAGTGTGGCAAGGAGGGGCACATGGCCAAGGATTGCCCCAAGGGTTTTTCAGTCTGTTTTCATTGCAACCAGACTGGACACCGGAAGGCATAGTGTCCACAGTTGCGGGGGTCCGCGCAGGGAGCATCTATGAGATCAGCCCCTGCTGCGATGAGAGCTGAGAATGTTCGACCTGCGAAGGTCGAGGCACCGAAGGCACGCAGGAGAGCCTTCCAGTTGACTGCGGAGGAGGTCCGTGCAGCGCCCGATGTCGTGGCCGGTATGTACTCTTTCATGTATTATTTTCTATTTTGTGATATTGTGTTTATATTATGTTATGCGTAGGTACTTTCCTTGTGAATTTTTTACCTGCTCTAGTGTTATTTGACTCGGGTGCGAGTCGATCTTTTGTATCGTTGGCCTTTAGCCGACACATAAGTATTAGTCGAGAGGCATTGAGTCGACCTCTGAGAGTTTCCATAGCAGATGAGAGAGCGGTGTATGCCACCGAGGTGATTCGTGGTTGTGTACTTGAGATTTTCGGGGTTGAGTTTCCGATACATCTGGTCCCTATTGCGATGGGGGATGTCTATGCCGTCGTGGGCATGGACTGGTTGAGTAGATTTGGAAAGATCATCGACTGCGAGCAACAGCTGGTGACCATGAGAGACCCTAGTGGGGGAGTTCTTATGGTGTACGGCGAGGGTACACGTTCCGGTTCCGCATTTTGCTCAGCCGCCAGGGCGAGGCAAAGTCTTCAGCAGGGATGTAAGGGATTCATAGCGTATGTGATGGACGCGAGGGTTGAGACGGAGAGAACGAGGTCTCTAGGAGAGGTTCCGATAGTGCATGAGTTCCCGGATGTATTTTCGGAGGAGTTTCCGGGCGTACCTCCTGAGAGGCGGGTGGAGTTCTGTATCGATTTTGTTCCAGGGGCCGCGCCTATCGCCAAGGCGCCCTATCGCCTTGCGCCTCCAGAGATGCAGGAGTTATCCTCGCAGCTTTAGGAGCTGCTGGGAAAGGAGTTTATTCGGCCGAGTAGTTCACCGTGGGGAGCTCCTATCCTTTTTGTCAAGAAAAAGGATGGTTCACACCGGATGTGCATTGATTACCGGGAGTTGAACAAATTGACGGTCAAGAACCATTACCCGTTGACGAGGATTGACGATTTGTTCGTTCAGTTGCAGGGAGTATCTTGGTTTTCCAAGATCGACTTGAGGTATGGATGTCATCAAGTGAGGGTGCGAGATGAGGATATCCAGACGACAACGCTTAGGACTCGTTACGGGCATTACGAGTTCGTGGTGATGCCTTTCGGGCTCTCCAACGCACCAACGGTGTTCATGGATCTCATGAACATGGTGTGTAGACCGATGTTGGATCGCTCGGTGATCGAATTCATCGATGATATTTTGGTGTATTCGAGATCTAGAGAGCACCATGAGGAGCATCTGAGGGAGATCCTAGGGGTCTTGAGATCAGAGAGGCTTTATGCCAAGTTCTCCAAGTGTGATTTCTGGTTACGAGAGGTCCAATTCCTGGGACATCTCGTTAACCAGAAAGGGATATTGGTCGACCCGGCCAAAATTGAGGCAGTGATGAGTTGGGAGGTGTCGAGGTCACCCACGGAGATCAGGAGTTTTCTGGGACTGGCATGCTATTATCAGAGATTCATTAGGGATTTCTCCAAGATCTCCGTGCCACTCACTAAGTTGACCCGGAAGGGTGTAGTTTTTGCTTGGGGTCCAAAGTAGCAGGCCTCCTTCGAGACACTTTGCCAGAGATTATGCAAAGCCCCGGTGTTAGCCCTTCTAGAGGGAATGGAGGATTTTGTGGTATATTGTGACGCGTCAATATCAGGGTTGGGAGCAGTGCTTATGCAGAGAGGCCATGTGATAGCGTATGCATCGAGGCAGCTGAAGTCTCATGAGGCGAGGTATCCTACCCATGATTTAGAGTTGGGGGCAGTAGGGATCGCCCTCAAGATCTGGCGTCACTATCTTTATGGGGTCCGGTGTACCATATACACGGATCACAAGAGCCTGAAGTACTTGATGGATCAGCCCAACCTGAATATGCGACATAGGAGATGGCTGGATGTGGTGAAGGATTACGATTGCGAGATCATGTATCACCCGGGGAAAGCCAACGTGGTGGCCGATGCCTTGAGTCATAGGGAGGAGAGTGTTCCGATGCATGACATTTGTATGAGATTAACAGTGATGACTCCGGTGTTGGACACCATTCGAGGAGCTCAGACCGAGGTTGTAAGACCAGAAAACCAGAAGAGAGAGCGGGTTATCGGACAAGTATCGGAGTTCGTTACCGACGATCGGGGGCTTATGATGTTTCAGGGCCGGATTTGGGTGCCGCATGTGGGCGGAAGGCGTACCATTTTGATGGAAGAGGCTTATCGATCGAAGTTCTTGATCCATCCCGGGGCCACTAAGATGTATTTGGACCTAAAAAGGGAGTATTGGTGGCCCTGTATGAAGAGGAACGTTGCATGGTTCGTGGAGAGGTACCTAATCTGTCGCAAGGTTAAGGTCGAGCACCAGAGACTGCAAGACAATTTGCAGCAGTTAGAAATTCCCGAGTGGAAGTCGGAACAGATTGCCATGGACTTTATCACCTAATTGCCGAGGACTGCGAGGGGCGTCGATGCAATTTGGGTGATTATAGACCGGTTGACAAAGAGTGCTCATTTCCTCGCTATTAGCGAGAGCTCTTCTGCAGATAGGTTGGCAGAGATGTATGTGAGGGAAATGGTATCACGGCATGGAGTGCCGATCTCGATTGTATCAGACCGAGATGTGCGTTTCACCTCTAGATTCTGGAAGAAATTCCACGAGGAATTGGGTACTAGATTGCATTTCAGTACTGCGTACCACCCCCAAACTGACGGACAGAGCAAGCGAACGATTCAGACGCTCGAGCATATGCTCCGGGCATGTGTGTTGGAGTTCGGCGGGAGTTGGGACACGTACTTACCCTTGGCAGAGTTTTCCTACAACAACAACCATCGTTCGAGCATTGGTATGCCACCCATTGAGCTGTTGTATGGGAAAAGGTGTCGGACACCCATTTGTTAAGGAGAAGTGGGGCAGCGTGTGATGGGTAGTACGGTGATAGTGCTTCAGACGTCATAGCAGATCCGGCAGGTCAGGCAGAGGTTGTTGACTGCTAAGAGTCGCCAGAAGAGTTATGCTGATAGGCGACGATCTGAGCTCGAATTTCAGGTAAGTGATTTGGTGCTCCTGAAGATATCTCCTTGGAAAGGAGTGATTCGATTCAGGAAGAGGGGCCAGCTGGGACCCCGATATATTGGGTCGTTTAGAGTGATCGCAAGGGTGGGCAGGGTAGCGTATCGCTTGGAGCTACCTGCAGAGATGGGTCAGATTCATGACACCTTTCACATGTCACAGTTGCAAAAGTGTATAGCCGATGAGTCGGCAGTGGTGCCATTGGAGGATATTCAGGTGGATGTGAGCCTGAATTATGCTGAAAACCGGTGGCGATCAGGGATCGGAATATCAAGGTTTTGAGGAACAAGGAAGTGCCTCTGGTTTTGGTTCAGTGGCAACATCAGAAGGGGTCCGAGATGACTTGGGAGTCAGAGTCGGAGATGCGAGGGCAGTATCCAGAGTTGTTCGAGGAATGAGACTTCGGCGGCGAAGTCTGGTTCTAGTGGGGGAGAACTCTAACACCCCGAGATTCAGGTGCGTTTCTTTTACCCTTATTCTTTGTTAATTAGTCATGATTAACCCTTGTGTGGCGAAAGCTTAGTAAGTGAGTACGCTGGGCGTACCAAAGGGGTACGTTGCGCGTACTTGTGTGCTTAGTTTATACGTGGAGTCGCCAAGGTACGCTGGGCGTACCCAAAGTTACGCCGGGTGTACCCGGCCCAGGTGCAAAACCCTAGTCCGTCTTGTGCACCATTTAAAGGGTGCTAAGGCTCATTTCTCAACCTCCATATCAGTGAGTGAAACCCTAAAAGAGAGCTTCCCACCGTCCTTAGTGTGTGTGAGTGTTTTTGGAGCTAATTGTGCTTTGGTGACTTAGTGAAGAAGAAGGAAAGGAGTTCTTGGAAGCTAAAGCTTGAGGTGCCATTTTGGATCTGAGATCTACAGAGCAAGGGGATACACTTAGAGGTAAAAAGTTGAAAATGTTCCTCTTCGTTTCATTTGTTGTTGCATGTGCCATTTCTAAGGCTAAATACCCCAAAGGTGGAGACGTTATGAGTGTAAAGTGCTCTACGGTCCGAGATCTGTCCCCTTTCAGTGCTATTAGTGATTTAGAGCCGTAAAGTTTCCATCTTTAGTGTTAGTTTGAGGTCATGCTTGAGTAATAAGCCTTCTAAGGTTAGAGGATGGAATATTATGGGAGTTGGTGGCTTGTTCATCCATGCAAAGGCATAAAGTCATCAACTTTATGGATTAAGAGGCATAGATGTGGTCAAATCTAGAAAATGGACGTGAGTATTAACTGTTTAAGACCTCAAGATCTAAAGGGCTGAAGCTGGGGAGTACGTCGAGCGTAATCCCAGTACGCGCCGCGTACTGGTGGCGTTCCCCGTTTCTAAGATGCAACCGGGTACGCTCAGCGTACACATATGGTACACGCAGCGTAACCTGGAAAGTTGACTTTGGGTTGACTTTTAGGGTATGGTTTATTGTGGGGCCTTTTGAGTTATGAGAAGGGTAAAATGGTCTTTTGCCCTTCTGAGAGTGTCATAAGAGGACATAATCTAGCCTTGAGAGTTATAATAATTAAGTTATTTATTTTATATGATTAGGCGGATGCTAGACCAGCGTTTACCGAGTCAGAGATTTACTGAAATACCCGAGGTGAGTCTTCTCACTATACTTTACCTAGTGTGGTAACAAAGTTATGTGATAGAGTATTTTAGAGTTATATGCTAGTGTAATTGCATGTTATTTATGTGTCGTGATTTATTGTGATATGTGATATGCATGATTCAGAGTTACAGAGTTAGGACCTTCGGGTCCACAGAGTTAGGGCCAGAGGGCCCACAAAGAGTTGGGGCTGCAGGGCCCCACTGAGACACATTGACCTGAGGGTCAACAGAGTTACAACCTTGAGTGGCTATTATGTGTAGAGTGGTATTTTTGGGAACTCACTAAGCATTCATGCTTACAATGTTATGTGTTATGTGTTTCAGGTACTAGTGATGATCGTGGTAAGGCGCCGGCATGATTCGTACACACGCACACCGGAGTTTACGTATTTGGATCTTGGGTTTTTTACTGATACAATGTTGACACAATGTTTTTAATTATGATTACAAATGATATTTTATGGATTTTAAAAGTGAAAAATTGTTCAAATTTTTACGGTGTTACAAAGGAGATTGCCTTAGACTCGCCGAGTTCTTCCTTGAACTCGTCGAGTACGATGAACTTCATGACCATTATGGACTCTGGCCGACTGAGTTTCCTTCCAAGCTCACTCATTCCCTTAACAGAAGGATTTTGGGGCAAGAACTAGCCTGAGTCGCCAAGTCCCACAACTTACTCACCGAGTCTCTCTATGTCCAACAGTATTTAGACAAGCTCAAGGCATCCAAGACCCATATTTGGCCTCCTAGGGTCGGGAAATCACACAAAGCTGCTACCTTTGCACCCTTGCATGACCCTTTTTGCTCAAAAGGCCATAATAACCACTTAAACTTTGCATGGAGAGGTATAATGGCATAAAGCTTCCACCTTGATGCCTCTACTACTCTGAACACCTCTAAATCTAGAAAGATCTAGCTTGGGGACGTCTAAATCCCACAAGACATCCTCCTTGGACGATAAACTCCATAAAAAGGAACACAAAGTGATCTATCTAACTAGAAGTCAAGGTGAGAACTTGATTACCAGAAAATGAAGAAGAGGAAGCAAACTTCCTGGATCTACAACCTTTTTCTTGGACCTTCAACCTCTTTCTTCTTTTTCTAGACTTCAAGAACACTCTAAACCCTTCAATAAGGCTCACACACTCAAAGAGAACACTAGGGTTTCGTGGGACAGGTTCTGGACAATGGAGGCTACAACTGAGGTTGATAGAATGAGAATAAGATGCTTAAATAGGAAACCAACTCCCGATTTAGGGTTTTCCCAAAACCTGGCAAACTCGCTGAGTCAGTCCTCTGACTTGTCGAGTAGGTTACTTATCCTGTGACGAAAATCACGCTCCGAGTCGTCGATTCACCCATCTACTCAACGAGTCACTTCCTCATCTTGAGGTTTTCTTTCCTTTCTAGGTCTTCTAAATTCAGGGTGTTACAGCATAACGTTTGAACAACATCAATAACTCATGGGTTTTCTAGGTTATAAAAATAAAATAGGAGCAAAAAAACCACTTAACCCTGAAGTTCACATGCAACCTAATATGCATCTATGTTTTCTCTATTGATATAAATAAACAATGAATATCAACAAACCCTAGAGAGAGGATATGAAAATTAAAAATCAAATACATCTTGATTATTATAACAAATAATCAAATTGATTCCTCATGTAGTAACTAGGAAAGCAAGCACCAAAAGCTTGGATGCCTCTAATGGCTTGTACCTAAAACCCTAATAACTAGAAGACTTGAGGAGCAGAGAGGCTAGAGAAAATTTTTGACTCTTGAGAGTGTGATGAGTGGATGAAAAATAGAGACCCTAGGGTCCTATTTATAGATGATAAGGAAGTCTCGGATAACTCTAATTTGAATATAATAATAATATCATGAACTTGGTA
The DNA here is from genome assembly GCF_002870075.4 of Lactuca sativa. Lineage (NCBI taxonomy): Eukaryota > Viridiplantae > Streptophyta > Magnoliopsida > Asterales > Asteraceae > Lactuca > Lactuca sativa. Next base: position 240,954,433 of record NC_056623.2, on the reverse strand, counting down.
ATTATCCAAATTCTTAATTATTTAATAGGATTAATCTATAAACCCTAAAAGCCCTAGCCAAAACTGGCCATGCTTAGAAGGTTCTAGAAACCCTATGTTGCTCAGATATTGAATAATTACATCTTAGCCCTTGAACTTTTAATTAACTCTGTTTAGCCTGAAATTAATCTCAATTACTTTCTGATTAATTCTTAATTATTTATTACTATTTCTAATTAGTATATTAATCATATAATATATTAATAAATCTTTTTTTAAAGTTTATTCATCATATAATAAATTAAAAAAATTAGCCCCTCTGTCCAAAAGTCATTCTATTCAGTTACTGGTTATGAGGACAACCCAAAAAGGACTTTACTTTCACTTCAAGAATATACCAATTTACTTATTAGCTTATACACCTATTGTGATATGAGCTTCCAGCTTAACTGTAACATCCAAACTTTCAGGTATATTATTGTTGTGTATTTAATTTTGAGATTATGGAGTGACTCGACGAGTTGTGAGTCAAAATCGTCGAGTAGAGTCGAGTTGGCCGCGTGGGATTAATGGATAGACTCAATGAGTAAGAGATCCGACTCGCCGAGTAGATTCTAGGCAGAGAAACCCTAATTTCCTGGGGTTGGGGCCTATATAAGGGAACTTATGCCCCCATTTCTGCCTCACCAGTTGCGTAACCCTTCTGTGTGAAACCCTAAACGAGTGTAGTGAGCTAAGAGAGTCTCCAAGCTAACCTTGAAGGATTTTAGTACATCTTTGAAGAGGAAGAGGAGTATATTTAGCAGGAAACAAGAAGGGGCTATTCGGGTTTCAGCCATTTTATCCAGAGCTTCAAGAGGAAGGTAAAAAGCTTGAATGTTTCCCCTTTTCTTTGTTAAATCTCATGAATTGAGAAGTTAGGCTTTTCATCACATATTACTTGGGACTTCGAGAATACTAAGTTATCTATAGGTTTAAACCTCAGATTTGGACCTTGTGAGGTCCCTAGAGCCCGAAAGTCCCAACTTTATTCATCCATATGAGGAGTATGTGTTGTGTTTTGAGCATTCTAACACTCCTAAGTGTACATGCAACCCTAAATACCTTGGATCTATCTTTTCTCTATTATACATGCAAATATGAACTTTCCAAGGTATTCATCCTAACTAGCATAATAACATTGATTCAAATGAGTATATCAAGTTAGAATTACATACCTCTTTGATGTAGATTATCTTCATGAAGCTTGAGTGCCTAGTTCCCCAAGTGTGACACCTCAAATGGTTCACACAACACCAAATACACTTGGAATAGATTGAGAGAACATACACACTTCATGAAATCAGCTAGCCCTTTCTCTTACCCATAATGGCCGATTTTCTCAAAGAATAAGATCATCCCTAATTGTCATGGCCTTTCATTTCCATGATCCATGGGTACAAAAACACCATGGAGCATGTTATGGGTTTTAGCCCAACTTGACAATCCATGGAGCATTTGCCCACTATATAAGTATGGATGATTTACACAATCAACCCATACATTTAATTAGTCTTCTTTTGATCACTTAATTAATCCTAGGTTAATTCTTGATCAATACTAATTAAATAATCTTATTAATATATTAGAACTTATAATATATTGGCAAACCTTAAGTGTTATTTCTCTCATTATAGTCTATCCAAATGCATGATGCCATGCAACCCAAATGGACCATGTCGAGTCAGGTCAACTGTTACCAATTATAGTTATGGACTTAGACATTAATCCAATAGTCTCCCACTTGGATAAGTCTAAATCTATTATTGCGTATGACTTCAAGAACCGAGTGGCAATCGTAGCTCTCAAAAGGTTCTGTTGAACTCTAACCTTCTAGATGAACTCTGACCTTTGTCAATGACTTGTCCATTAGATAAGGGATCATATATTCCTCCATTCTAGTTATCATACGGACTGATTTATGAAGACTGACTAATTGAACAAATCAAATCAGTCCTGGCCCGGCCGAGCACTTACATTTGTCATCATCAAATCATCGAGGGGCCCACAGATATCACTTTTATCCTGAAGGTAAAAGGAATGGATAAACTTCAACTCAGATGGCTTGTTCTACTACTTGTTGAATCATACACAAAGGCACGTTTTATAACATCTAGTTACCGAATGCGTTTTCATGCAATCATTATACAACCAACTCATATCTCTAGGTTTGAAGAATATAAGATATTATCGTCTCATTCTCACTCGTGATAAAATCCATGAAGTGATACCAATGAGCGCAGATTGAATCCAATACACAGAACTTATGAGCAGTCATGAGTGTTGTAGCCCTTTGTCCAACATCTTAGACCTTTACAAGCCAACCCATGACAGTCTTGATTCATATCTACTTCCAACATATGACCGACATTGGATGGTTTGAATAACTTAGTCTTTCAGGAAGAACAACCTAGTTATTCTGGAAGTTAAAACATGCAAAATGAAACACAAGAATAATTGAATCTAATATGGTATCAAAACCTATGAGCATAAATAAAACACCTTTTATTTATCACCATATGATTACTCATTATTCATTGTATACTATTTCAGCTATCAACGTTATTCTTGAATTGAAACACTAGTTGCCCCATGCTCCGAGCATGTACACTATGTTTTCTAAACACTAGTCATGCCATACACCAAGTATGCATACTATGTTTGTCTATGATCTTTACTTTGTGAATGAGATCGATTGAACATAATTCCAATGATTCTCATTCCACAGTCCCAAATCATTACTACAAATGCAAGAAATCCAAATTCATGCCATTTACTGAAATCTGTTAGATTCTAAACTTATATGTATTGATCCTCTTGTAATGATTATGCATAAAGCCAGAAAGACTTGAAAACCACCATTACAGAGCATCCCAAAGGAGATCAGCTCCTTGGAAACATCCTTCTTGCATTAAGTTTCCTAATCTTACACAGATTGAATACTTTCTAACTTTGAAACATTTCCATATTCCATTTTGACTATCACTACTGAACAAGAGTTGCCTCCTTACAGATTATGTCAATATGGTCCTTCCAGAATTATCACTATACATCCAACTGTCCTTGAGCAACCAATCTTTGGTAAACCTTAGATTGTCCTCGAAAATTGTTTAATCCTTTTAGTCATATCCAATTCTATACCTTTTCCCTTCTTAATGCCCGAGGCATTTGGAAAATTTTAGAAAGGATGAATATAGCACTTGTAATCGATCCTATATCCGAAGCATATGGGACACGATTCATGATGTCTCACATAAAGTCTAAACCAGTCTTTTGCTATAACATTTCCATTTCTATTTGCCAAGTTCTCATAATTCAGATTTTGAAAAGGGATGTCGTAATCATAATCGAATTTGAGAACGCAAATAATGGACCCATATATACAAAATTTTCTTATGTTGAGCCATTCCAACATGAAATTCATATATATATATCTTTGAATAAATACGATTAATACCTCAATCTATGCTTTTAGATTTGAGATGAAGCATAATTTCCTCTCCCTTAATTATAGCAAAACAACTCTTCCCCAATTGAAACTTTTGTTTTCTATAATTAACATTGCTAACTTGCAATACTTATAATAATTATCATGCACCTGATTATTAGCATAACACTTATGCTCCCACTAGGTTTGACATGTACTTAGAAATCAGCTGGAGTTCTAGAAATCAATACTTTATTGACTTTGTTACCAAAGTTCAAATTTTTGATACTAGATTGCTTTGATAAAACTATATTATCATTATACACCTTCTCTTAGATAACTCACAGGTGTGTCTAAACAATTTTAAGAACTATGAAAAGGAATGTCGTAATCATAGTCTTGATTGTTTAGACCTTTGCCACTTCTCACAAGTCCATGTTAGTGTGCTGGTAAACCACGCACGCTCCACTAACGACTTTGAGAATGCAAATATCACAATTTTTATCTAGCTAAAATGTACTTAGTGAAAGTGTTTCCTCACCATCATTTTCATGAATCAGAGAGAAACCTTATGACACTTAGATTTAATGGTGTATGTGTTCTTATCCATGTGAATTGTCAAAACCATAGTCACAAGACAAGGATAATGACAAATCCAAACATATATGGGTTGAACTTAATCTTAATTTCTTGCCACCTGGCAGCTCAAGAGCCTGCCATTTCTTCCAAGTTGTTGTGCAACCAATTGAGAACTCTAAGAACTCATATGCAAAGCCAACTTTAATTGGAGTGGGCACAGAATATGTCAACACGATAAGTTATGAACCTCAAGTTGTGTGCTAGTGAAGAACTTCAGGTTTTATTCTTAATTAGTTCCTGAGACTTTCAAGACCTTTAAGACTCCCACTGTCCTCTTGACATATAAGACTCTCTTGTCAAATATTCAAGAGATAGTGTGGATTCTAATCAAGACAAATGTCACACCCCAAAACCATGAACGGTGGGAACGTTCTAGGGCAGAGGACATCATGTATAATATCACAACAATGAAAAGTAGTAAACAAGCAACAACATCATCCATTGCATTAATAATATAATTATTATACAAGTATGTTCTGTCAAATTATAATAGACACTAAAGCATAAATCAAAATGAAAGATGAGTCTTGAACAAGCTCCATCTTCTGTAAACCTTGCATCGGTACCTGTCTATTGATGACCTGAGGATACAAGTAATTTTGAAAGCGAGTATTAGCTTTGAAGCTGGTGAGATCATAAGTATTTTAGTGTCTTAATTTGTATGTATATGAATTGTAAGTATTGAAAATGTATGTGAATCGTAAGTATTGAAAATGTATGTAAAACAATTGTAAAGGTTTGAAAAACTCTAGAATCCCTATGATTCCTACTATTATAACAGGGAGTCTTCTACCAAGACTTAACTGATCTATATGTAGCCTTCTACCAAGGCATCTAGTGTCTGTGTGTGTCTCTTGTAAGAGTGTGTATTTTCCCAAGTCTGACTACCATTAACCAAAAATATAGTTTCTACATTACCGTGCGTCGTGTGAATGTTCACGAAGTGAATGTAATACGAAAATGAAATAGTACTATGGTGTAGTGCCGAACAACAACCGTACCAATTACCTAATGTCTAGGGTAATTCTTCTAAGTATTGTAGCATTTGTTATAAATAACTACATCGGTACTCAATTGCCTTATTTAAGGGATAAGGTACAATGTGATGGCTAGATCCCAGGCTATATGCTGCCTGTCAAAGGGATTTTGGGACCTACCCACGACCCCTGCATGTGTGCAAGCCGTGAGCATCCACATTACCATGATCATGTATACTCGATATAACTATCACAATTGCGTTGTGATTCATCGGTATAGTTAGATCCTGAACTGGTTCCATGCTATAGCACCTGAACTGGTTCCACATTACTATGATCATGTATACTTGATATAACTATCACAATTGCGTTGTGATTCATCGGTATAGTTAGATCATGTATACTCTATGTATATGTAAGCGTACTCATGTAAGTGTGCTCATGTAATCATATCTATGTAATAGTATAGTAATGTACTGTAATGTTCTGGATGTAATGTATGCTCTCTCTATCTAGCAAGTATAGTAATGTACTGTAATGTTCTAGCTATAATGTATGCTCTCTCTATCTAGCAAGTATAGTAATGTACTGTAATGTTCTAGTTGTAATGTATGCTCTCTCTATCTAGCAAGTATAGTAACGCAATGTAATGTTCTAGAAAGTATTGACTCATTAATGAACTGACTCATTGTATGATATCGCATTCTAGTAATAGTTCTAGTATCTTCCTAAACTACCCATATGGTAGTTTACTAGTAATCTAATTGGTACGTATGGACATGGATGTATACCCTTGCTACCCAAGGGCATTGGATGAACTGGAAGGACCTTTATGACTATATCTGTACACATGATATATAACTAATATATAAACGACCTTCGGACGGGTACCCGATATCCCACCAAACAACATCCAAATCGAGGAAAAGGAAACAGGGTGGATAGCCTTTCTAAGTCCTTTCAACATTTCTTATACAACGATACATATATAGGCATGCAATATATAATATAAAAACATAAAATAAGTTTTGTAAAACCTTTGAACATAATTTTTATCTAAGAAAAGATCGACATGATGCCAATCTATAAAACGGTTTGAAGGCATGGGTTTGATAAAACAATTTAAGTATAAGGAAACATTTGTCTGAAACACAATTGTAAATGACTTTGAATGGAAACATACAGAGTAAAATGTATAGTTTAATAAGGAGTTTTAAACACATAAAGTGTTTATGAAAATCATTTGAAGGAAATTGTTTAGTAAAACGGCTAATGAGTAGCCAATCATTAGAATGCTGCTTATTAATCAAATGTGATTGATATAATAATTAGCATAATTCTACTTGTATCCCCCCCATAAAACATTTAAAAACAGTTAAAACATTGATTAAGGGGTATGAACTCGCCTGTAGCAAGTGGATCGGAAGGGAGTGTCGGATAAGTTCTTGGTGTCAAGTGCAGACTTAGACACGCACAAAGACTCTAATAACATATAAGGATATATGTATATACACAATTAGTCTTTAAACAACTAATAAACAAAGTTAAGACACTCTAGGACATGCTAAACACTTTATACAAGTGTTATAAGTCTCAAGGGTTCCATATAAGTGTTGTACGGAAAGGATAGTGTGTTTGGGGTTCAAGGGTAAACTCCCTTGGAGTTTACGGTTTTCATGACCATTACCCAAGGAGTTTGTGACAACCCGATATTTCGAGACAATATGATGGACCACAAGTCAAATTTACGTCAAAATTTAACTTTCCTAAAATCTTATTTGGGTTAAATAAAGTAGTAGGAATCGTATCAACGTTTTTGTACATATAAAGAACCCTACAATCCGAGTTATAACGAAGAAGTTATGACCAACCGAAGATTCTCGGAGAAACCGGCAACACTGATAGACGTAAAAGGCGATGTTTCAATACAATAATTTTTAGCTTTAGGTATCTAAATGAAAGTTTTAGATATCATTAAACCGTAAACGTACATGAAAAGGATGCCCAAATCTGACCTCATATGAGGAAGTTATAATTTTTCGAAGTTTCAGACATAGCAGTAGACAGCTAAAAACTCGAAATCCAGATTCGAACGGCTTTTTGCCAACATGACCTAAACGAGAGTCGAAGATCTCATCAATGGTATTACAGCGATAAAAAGTCTGGCGAAAACAGACATCGAATAAAGGAGTTATGGAATTTTAACGGACTTTTCCTGTCCCGACTTATTAAAAATATAATATTAAAAATAAAGTCAAAATTAGTCGACAGAGTCTAAACGAAAGTTGTAGATCGTAGTCTCACCTTCACGTGGATATAAAGAACATCGAAAACGGAGTTCGTATGAGGAAGGTATGGATTTTTGAACTTTACTAAATAATTAAAATATAAATTAAATTCAAAATCCGGTATTATCCGAAGGAGGAGTCATCAGACCAATTCAGGTTACGCCCAATGTACCCTCGTACGCCCAGCGTACTCAGATGCTCGGCCTCAATCTGTCCACATCGCTTCGATGCTTCGTCCGAGGATGCGGTAAGCCATGACGTCGCGTACACCCAACGTACCCTCACTAGTACGCCCCGCGTACGCGAGGCTTTCAGCCCCTATAGAAGGGATGCGAGGGTGTCGACCATCTTTGCTCGTTTCCTCCCTTTCTCGCGCCGAAGCTCTGCGTTTAAACCCTCGGAGCCATCCCGAAGTCTGGTTTTCATATCCAAGTTGGGAAGGATGTTTTACGCTCCCGAGATTCCCGAGAATCCTGAGAAATCCGCTTGCTCGAGTAGAAGTTCTGCTCGGTTTTCGTCTCGCTTTCTTCAATCTATCAGGTGAGTTCATACCCCTATAATCCACACTTTTAAATGTTTTATAAATGCATTTATATGCTTTTAAGGGGGGAATACAAGTAAAACACACGATTATTATCGTGTGTTATTTAAAGTTTCATTATACGCTTTTTATCAACGGAATCATATGTGATTTATAACTATTATAGGGAAACTTTCGTATGCAAAATATATCACGATAACATCATATCTTTTGAAATGAAAGATGTTGTTATATATGTATAAATCAAACACTCTGCTTATACTGTATGTATATGTGTCCATCTTAGGCAGTACAAAAATTATACTTTTCATAACAAGTGAGCATTTCACTAGAGATTACTATACAAACGAGACACACTTTTAGAAAACTATAATAGGTATAGTTTTACGAGAACATCACGAACTTTTACATACTAGAAATACTATTTCAAGGAGATACATTCATATACAAGAACAAACGAACATTTTCATATGTACTTCAAATAGTTTTCACAAACGTTTTTACATGTTAAAACACTTTTAGAAACTGTCTTACAAACCGTAGGTTTCCTTTTTGAATCTATTATCGTTGTGCTTCAAACAAAGGTTTTCCTACACTTAAACTATCTTGTCAAATGGTTTTCAAATCGATTTATAAACTGACATCAAGTCATAAATTCTTATTTATTAATCTTTTCAAAGGTTTTACAAAACTTCTTTTATGATTTTATATTATAAATTGCTTGCCTCTATATGTATAGTTATATAAGAAATGTTTAAAAGACTTAGGAAGGCTGTCCACCCTGTTTCCTTTTCTCGATTTGGATGTGGTCTGGTGGGATATCGGGTACCCGTCCGAAGGTCGTTTAAATATTAGTTATATATCATGTGTACATATATAGTCATAAATGTTCCATCAGTTAATTCAGTTCCGACGCTCTTGGGTAGCAAGGGTGTATAAACATACTTGGACACTCATCAATTACATTCTCGTAAACTATTATAGGAATAGTTTAGGGGATACAAAACATTATCCCTATTACAAGAAATTACACCAAAGTCAGTTCATTCATTATTCTAAACTACATGCTATATGAAGGGATACTCTTACATCGATTCCTGTTACATGGACACACTTATATGGATACTCTTACAGAGATTCCTCTTACATGGACACACTTATATGGATACTCTTACAGAGATTCCTCTTACATGGATATACTTATAGGGATACTCTTACAGAGATTCCTCTTACATGGATACACTTATACGGATACTCTTACAAAGATTCCTCTTACATGGATACACTTATAGGGATACTTTTACATAGATACTATATGATAAGATACTATAAGGGACTAACCATTTCTACACCCGGCTGTTAGCAACAGAGGTAAATTCACATCTACGGATGTCTACGGTTGATACCATTACAAGTATACTTAAGGGACTAATTATTCCTAAACCCGGCTGTTAGCAACAGAGGTAAATGCACATCTACGGATGTCTACCGTTGATACCATTACAGGTATACTTAAGGGACTAACTATTCCTAAACCCGGTTGTTAGCAACAGAGGTAAATACACATCTACGGATGTCTACGGTTGATCCATTTACGGCGAGTTTCCACGCCGTGTGTATCTTAGTACCAAAGGATACAACATAAGTTATTATATTGTTACTTTTTTAGTTTTATAATAATAGTTAAACAGGGAAAAACCATTACATTTTCAAGTGATGCGTACTTTCAAAGCAGTCAGGTCTTGGTTAAAGACTACTTTCAAAACATTCGGGTCTTGGTAGAAGACTACTTTTTATACCAGTAGGAAATATGGGATTTTCTAGGGTTTTCATACTTATACTAAATGTTTCATAAAACATTCACCAGTCTTTCATAACAACTTTTCAAAGAAATAACATCAAAATACTTATGAATTCACCAGCTTAATTGTTGATACTCGCTTTCAAAATAACTTGTATTCTCAGGTTACAAATAGACAGGTACCGATGCAAGGTTTAGAGAAGACGGAGCAGTCAATACTCGTCTCTTAATTTGAGTATTCATTATGTTGTTTCATACTATGAAAGAACACACTTGTAAGCAGAATTATTCTATTAATCAAATGGATGATGTTGTTGCTTGTTTACTACTTTACATTGTTGTGATACATACATGACGTCCTCCGCCCCAAAACGTTTCCGTCGTTCTCGGTTTTGGAGTGTGACAGGGTTTACGGCAGTAAACTCAAGGGTTTACGGTCGTAAACTCTACACTTTATGACCATTTGTTGTTTTGAAGACTACTAAGCTATTCCAAGCATTCTTACTTCATGATTAAGCCTTAGGAAGTGTTGTGTGGCATCAAAACACTCCCAAATGGAGTTTACGGTCTAAGGACCATTTCTCCATGAGTTTACTACCTTAAACTCACAAGTTTGGTATTTGGCGGTTTTCAAGTCCTTAGCTCAAACATGGCACTAGTCTAGGTTAGATTCTAGCCATAAGGAACAACCATGAGCCATTTATGGGACATTTACACATCATTTGAGGTGTTTATGGTTTTGGGAGCTCCCCAAACCTTAAACACATAAAAATATATGATTTTGGTGCTTTTTGTGTGATACACTCATAAAAATATATGATTTTGGTGCTTTTTGTGTGAAGCATCTAGACACCCTAAAGCACCCTAAGGCACTATATTTGGTGTTTACGGTTTTCTGAGCCTCCCAAAACCGTGAACACCTTGTTCTTGGTGTTCTTGGGACTTTTCCTTGGTATAAACATGTATAGCTAGCTTTAAATGACTCTAGGATAGAAGTACTTACATTGTGGAAGCTTGAAATGAACTTTAAGACCAAGAACACTAGTGTGTGTTCTTGGTGTTTTGGAAAAACTAGTCAAAACACATAAATGAATGGATTAAACGATGTACAATCACTAGATTAAGTGATATACTAACTTGAAAGGGTTAGAACACGTACTAGTTTGAAGATCTAGAATAAAAACTTGGATGATACTTGAGAGGATATTTTGGAGTTTACTCTTTTGGTGTTTGGGGAGTAAACTCAAGAATGACTAGTCTTGTAGAGTAAATTCATACATAGGTATGAGTTCACGGTTTTTGGGTGATTTTTCAACCCAAACATAAAAGTTTGGTCGGAAATTTCTAAGACGCGAGGTGTTTGCGGTTTTTAAAATTCAAAACCTGAGACGACACTTTCTTTCACCCGTTCGTTTAAAAATAATATTAAAATAATCAAACGAACTTTATATTTCTTAAAAATAAGAAATAATGACATTGACTTATGATACGAAGTGGTTGACTTTTAGGGTTTGACCGAATGGAAATTTCGGGTTGTCACAACACACACTTCACACAATTGGCCTTAGTTGGTCTTTGTTTTCTCCAAAACATCACAACTTACCAATTTCAAATGTACAAGAGTAGAAAAATTTTACTCTTACATTTGACAATTGTTTTAAACCTTCTTTAATACATTTCACTCAAGTTACATTCTTAGAGTATAACTCTATGAATTGTTTTTGGAATGAAGTATGAATCATGTTCTTGATTTAACCACTTCAACAATTCATAGCTCCTCTTCTTAGCTACCATAATACACTTCGAGGATTAATTATGAGAAGGTCTCTAAATCATTAAGATGATCATATAACATGATACCAAAGTACTCTCCCATCTTTTCAAATTTGAGAAACTTTTATCCTACTGGCTAATTTGATTCTTCTTATTCGCTCCGCCATACATTGGAACATTTTCTAATGTCTCATAATTACACTTAAGCTTGTAAGTATAACCATATTTACTGAGCTTTAGTATATTATGAAGAATAATGTTATCGATCTTTTGTGGTGCACTTGACCAATGCACAACAATGTATACTCGATCCCTTAGTCCTTCACTTGACTCACATATACATGTTAACAAGGAACTAGTCTTAATTTTCCAAAGATGAAAAATTTGTTGGATAAGGTGTCTAAGTCCATAACTTATTTGGTACATACTTGACCCGACCCGACATGGTCCATTTGGGTTGCACTTCACCCGAACTATTTATGGATAATTTTATGAGAGTTATACACATATGTTTATTAATATATTGTAAGTTATAATATATTAATATGAAGTTATTTAATTAATCTTAGTCTTAAATTAATTATGAATTAATTTAGAGATTAAAAGGAATACTAATTAAATTGTGGGCTATTGTTTTATATGGTGTGGGCTAACACTCATTTGTTAATGGGCTAGGCTTATATGGAAGTCCATGGATGATCCATGGAGCTTTTTGTTGGAATAGTGTCTAAGCCCGTAACTATATTTGGTATGTACTTGACCCGGTTGTGCATGGTCCTTTTGGGTTGCCTTCTCCAGAGCAACTTGACAAGGTAATTTAAGGAGAAAGAGAGAGTATTATGATTTATTAATATAATATAAGAATAATATATTAAAGGAGAAATCATATTTATTTAATTAGTATTGGTCATAAATTAATTAAGAATTAATTTAGTGGTCAAAAGAGATTAATTGAATAAAGGGGTATAAACTGTCAAATGTGTGATAGTTGAGTTTTAGGTTAAGGAAACCTAATGGGCTTAAGGAGGAACGAAATTATGATGGGTAATCATCATATTTTCGTCCAAGGGCCTTATTCCAGAAGGTTCCATGGGCTGCTTTGTGGTTAAGTTGTCCATTAGGGTTTAGAGTGAAACCCTAGTGATCTGCAACTATAAATATGACCCCTAGGGCATGAATTCGGCTACCACTTGATTCTAAGAGTACCCTAGGCCGAATTCTAGCCTCCCTCTCCCTCTCTCATATTGCCTTCTTGCTTGTGGGGTTTGTGAACCATTAGAGGAGTTACATTTGTGACTCTAGGCTCAAAAGAAGAAGATATACAAGATCCAAGTCAATCATTGAAGAGGTAAACATCTAGATCTGATTCTATATGTTATTTCAGTTGTTTATATGCTAGATTAGGGTTTGTAAGTCTTGGAATCAAAGCATGTTCAATAGTGAAACCTAGATCCAAGCATTAGGGTTTGTATGAGCACATAGGAATGTTTCTCATGCATTAAACCCATCAGTGGTATCAGAGCATTGATTGGTTTCAGTTGTATGTGATGCTTAACTGCTTTATTTGCTGAGAAAACGATTTTTTGGTCCCTGCCCGACTCAACTCGGCGAGTCACTACCTGGACTCGGCGAGTTGGCCCCTACTCGGCGAGTCCAGGCCTGACTCGGCGAGTCAGTTCGTCAGAATTAGGGTTTTTCGGGTTTTTGGCTGCTGTTTTGACTTGGACTTGATGCTTAATTGTTTTATGAAGGTAAAATCTGAATTTTATCTATATTAAGTGTTTATCCTTGCCAAAAGAATAGATAATTTCAAATCTTTTTAATATTAGTTATTCATGTGATAAATATGGATTATTTAAAAATTGTTTGGTAATTATCTAATGACTAAAATTAAGACTAGGTCAAATATATATAATTATGAAATTAATTGGTTAATTTGAATTATTTGTTATTTGATCCCTTATGTTTTGAAAAGTTCAAAACTTGCCCTCAAGTTTTGAAATTTGAATTTTGTAATTAAAAGTTTAATTTTGAATAATTTAAATTTCAAACCCTTAGAATTTTACAAGTCTAAAATTCAACCCTATACTATTATATATTACAAGCTTAATTAATATATATATGTATAACTTAAATGCTAGTCTTACCGTTAGTAGGCCTCATTCACGAAGCCGGTCTATAAGGTGGGTATAAGGTTGCTGCCTATAAAATGGCGCTTAATGGGTGTACACTCACACCTACCGCTTGCTTGACTGGTGGAGGGTCGTTAGCCGAACGGGTAGGATAGGGCAACCCTCTACTCATTAAAAGTATAATGTTGAATACAAAGTAACTACATGATTTTTGCAAATTCCCATTCCTAGTTGCTTTAGGGTAAAATGTGAAAATGATGCTAATCCATGGAATTACACTTCGTACCCTTGTCAAACGTTGATGGAGCGCGTGTGGTTAACCGGCACATCAATTTGGGGATGACATAGGTAGCGAAGGGTGACTCGATGTTGGTCATAGATCAATGGAGCGTGTGTGGTTTACCGGCACATTGATTGGGTGATAGTGACATTGGGTGCACCACGTTGATTCGCATGGTTATTCACAAATTTGTTTGCGATCCTCGGCATCCCAGTCGCAAATTTGAAATGCATATCGAGATTTAAACATGCCATTGAAAAGTTCAATGAATCTGAAAGATCTAGGAGTATTCAATACATTTAAAACCTAAATTGCTTTTTCGTTTTTCATGGTGAGAATTAGTGAATCGTCATTCACTTACCTTCAAATTATTTACTTTTAGAGTACGGCATCCCTTTCTAAGTTGTAAATAATGTTGTTGGATCCTAGCCCTAATTTCTCATTTGGGTATTTAATTAGGGATTCAATTCTAATCAAACTTTGTTCCTTTTCTTTTCAGATGTCTGCTAACAACAACACCAACAACGCTTCTGGGTCATTCTCGTTGATGAACTTGTGTCAGAAAGTGACATTTGATGGTTCAAACTTCAACGAGTGGATGAGGTACATTCGCATGATCACACGCTACGAGGACAAAGAATATGTCCTCGATGAGAAGCTTGAGAAGATCATCCCAGATGTTGCTACTCCTGAGGAATTGGCCGCCTTTGAGGCCCACGAGCGTGATGCCACGAAAGTTCACTGCATCATGCTGGCCACCATGAACCTCGAACTCCAAAAGTCCTATGAGGACATGTATCCATATGAAATGCATCAGGATTTGCTGGACAGGTATCACCAGAGCGCGAGGCAAGAGCGCTATGAGATCATTACTAACATGATCACCGCTAAGATGGGGAGTGGAGAATCCCTAACCTCTCATTTGCAGAAAATGCGGAGGTATGTTGATCGTCTTCTCAAACTTAATGTTAAGTTTGATGAAGATTTGGCTATCGACATAATCCTCCACTCCTTGCCCTCCTGCTACAATCAGTTCAGGATGACCTACCATATGAACAAAGAGGAGGTCTCCTTGAGCAAGCTCCAAGGACTTTTGAGGACTGCTGAGAGCAACCTCAAAGACAAATCCGTTGCACCGTCCCCTGCTGTGGACGCTCCTGTGATGGCAATAGGTCAAGGAAAGGGCAAGAAGAGGAAGGCTCCATGTAAGAGCCACCATAAGGGGAAACCCCATGATGGTTCATCCTCAAGTGGGACCAAAGCTGGCTCCGTTAAACCCGCTTCCGATCCTAAAGAAGCAGAGTGCTTCTATTGCCACCAAAAGGGCCACTGGAAGCGAAGCTGCCCTCAATATCTGCAGGACATAAGAGATGGGAAGATCAAGCCCACATTTGCAGGTATGTATTCTATTAAATCTAATAACTCATCATTTGCTACTTCATGGGTTCTTGATACAGGATGTGGTTACCACATTTGTTCTGATTTGCAGGGCCTAAAAAGAAGTAGGGAGATGGAGCATGGGAAGATGAACCTGATTATGGGAAACAGAAGATCTTCGCCTGTAACCAAAGTCGGTGGTTATTCTTTAGTGTTGAGTAATGGGTTAGGAAGAGATTTAGAGAATTGCTGTTATTCGCCAGATATGGCAAGAAACATTATTTCTTTTCACGGGTTGTTTAGACAAGGTTTCAGATATTCATTTGATAATAATAATGGTTCTATTAATGTTTATTTGAATGGTGTCTTTTATTTCAATGCATTACCTTGTAATGGGATTTATGAATCTGTGATGATTGTTGATAATTTTGGAAATAATGTTTTGAATATTGATTCGTCTACTAGTCTAGACAAAGCATGCTTGTGGCATTGTCGCCTTGGCCATGTCAACAAGAAACGCATAGCCCAACTCCAAAAGGATGGAGTGTTGGAGTCATTCGACCTTAGGGACGATGACACGTGTGAGTCTTGTTTACTTGGGAAGATGACCAAGTCACCCTTTACTAGCACTTGTGAAAGGGGTGAGGGTTTATTGGATCTCATACACACCGATGTGTGTGGGCCCTTTAGATCCACCATAAGGGATGCTTACCGCCTCTACGTGACTTTTACAGATGATTATAGCAGATATGGATATATCTACTTGATCAAGCAAAAGTCGGAAACCTTTGAAAAGTTCAAAGAGTTTAAGAATGAAGTGGAGAATCAGCTGGGCAGGAAAATCAAGATGCTTCGGTCAGACCGAGGAGGAGAGTACCTAAGTCTTGAGTTTCACGACTATCTAAAAGAATGCGGAATCGTTTCGCAATTGACGCCTCCGAGAACGCCACAATTGAATGGTGTGGCTGAGAGACGTAATCGGACTTTGTTGGACATGGTTCGTTCTATGATGAGTCGGACTTCGTTACCAATAGCTTTCTGGGGGTATGCCTTAGAGACTGCCGCCCACATACTTAACTTAGTTCCCACTAAGAAGGTTTCCAAGACTCCTCACGAGATGTGGACAGGGAAGGCTCCCTCGTTGGCACATATCAAGGTTTGGGGTTGCGAGGCTTTCGTAAGACGAGAGACTCACGACAAACTAGAACCTCGTAGTGAGAAGTGTTATTTCATTGGCTATCCGCAGAAGTCTTTTGGCTACCTTTTCTATAGACCGAGTGACAATGTTGTCTTCGTTGCTAGAAGAGGGGTTTTCCGAGAAAGGGAATTAATAAGCCAAGAAGACACTGGGAGGCAAATTGAACTTGAAGAGATTCAAGATCAAAGCGATGAAGGAACCTCGGACACTGGCACTCAACTTGAGGAGGAAACTCCTGTTGAACCTATTGACGAGTCCCTACCTCTTCGACGTTCCACTAGGGCTAGTTTTCCACCCCAGTTTTATGGTTTTCATATCACTACTGAAGGGGATACATTTATTAGTGATAGTACACAAGTAAATTTGGATGAACCTAGCAGCTATAAGGAAGCCATGGCAGGCCCAGAGTCTGCAAAATGGAAAGAGGCTATGGACAGCGAGATTCAGTCCATGTACGACAACCAAGTTTGGAATTTGGTTGATAATGTACCGGGTCGTAAGACAGTCGGGTGCAAGTGGATCTTCAAGAAGAAGACGGACATGGATGGGAAAGTGCATACTTATAAAGCGCGATTGGTTGCGAAGGGCTTTACTCAAACTCCCGGAGTTGACTATGATGAGACCTTCTCGCCGGTTGCGAAGATAAAGTCTATTAGGGTGATGCTTGCCATAGCTGCGTTTCATGATTATGAAATATGGCAGATGGACGTGAAAACCGCTTTCCTTAATGGAAAGTTGGCTGAGGATGTCTACATGAATTAGCCAGAGGGTTTTGTTGATGCGAAGCATCCAAATAGAGTATGCAAGCTTGAGAAATCCATTTATGGATTGAAACAAGCATCTCGCAGGTGGAATCTTTGTTTTGATGAGAAGGTCAAAGAGTTTGGCTTTCTGCGAAGCGAAGATGAATCTTGTGTGTATGTCAAAGCCAGTGGGAGTATAGTAAGCTTCCTCGTATTGTATGTCGACGACATACTACTCATAGGAAACGATATCCCAACCTTGCAGGAGGTCAAGTCCTGGCTTGGGAAATGTTTCGCTATAAAGGACCTCGGAGAGGCTGCTTATATTCTGGGAATAAGAATAGTTAGAAACAGGGAAAAGAGACTGATAGGACTCAGTCAGGATACATACTTGGAAAAGGTACTAAAGCGTTTTAGTATGGAAAATTCCAAGAAAGGGGAGTTGCCAATCCAAAGCAATACCAAGCTGAGTAAGACTCAGAGCCCGAGTACAGAGACAGAGATAGCTGATATGATTCGAGTACCTTACGCTTCCGCAGTAGGCTCTATCATGTACGCTATGACTTGCACTCGCCCTGATGTGGCCTTCGCCTTGAGCATGGTCAGCAGATATCAAGGGAACCCTGGTAGAGCTCATTGGATTGCAGTTAAGAATATTCTTAAGTACCTTCGGAGGACCAAGGAATGGTTTCTAGTCCTCGGTGGGAGTGATGACTTAAGGGTACGAGGGTACAGTGACGCCAGTTTTCAGACGGATCGGGATAACTTTCGATCGCAGTCGGGCTGGGTCTTTACCCTAAATGGAGGAGCAGTGACTTGGAAAAGTTCCAAGCAAGAGACCGTAGCTGATTCAACGTGCGAATCAGAGTATATTGCGGCGAGCGAAGCGTCAAAGGAGGCTATATGGTTGAAGAACTTCATTGGAGACCTTGGAGTTGTGCCATCCATAAAAGAGCCGATGGAAATTTTCTGTGATAATGAAGGTGCGGTTGCTTTGACCAAGGAAACCGAGAGATCATGGCAGATCTCGACATATTGATAGAAAATACGATTTTATCAGACATCGGGTAGAAGAGGGACTCCTCATTGTGAAGAGGGTATCATCAGAAGAGAACCCAGCAGATCCCCTTACGAAGGGACTGAGTAGGGTCAAACACTTGTAGCACGCTAAGAGCATTGGGCTGAAGGATGTTATAAGTTTGGATTAGATAGGAAATGTGTAATAGATAGTTTGTACTTGACATTTGATGAATAAATGAAATTGTATTATTTATGAGTAAAGTTACTATCTCATGTTGGTTATTTATCTATTGTTTCCATTTTTTGCATGTTTTGACTTCCTGAATGATATGATTGTTCAAAAAGGTCCACAGTCGTTCATATTTTGGAAGTAGATATGAATTAAGACTGTCATGAATTGTTTGTAGATTGTCTGAAAGGTTTTGGACATAGCAAAGGCTTGTTGCAAAGTTGATGAGTGCTTGTGAATATGAGTTGAGCATTGGATTAAACCCGAGTTTGCTGTGTCACTTAGTGGTGTCTTATCTTAAGTGATCGCAAAGTGATAACATCATATAGTCTTAAAACTTAGAGATATGGTTGTTGTTTGCTGGTTGGTTATACATTGATAATGTGTAAACGCATCAGTAACTTGATGTTATAAAATACATTATTGTGTATGATCCATTAGCAAATGATAGATGCATATGAGTCGAAGTTGATCTGTTCCTTTTATTCTATGAGGATAAAAGTGATATATTGGCCACTTGATGATTTGTTTTGACTTATGTGCCGGGCCCGGTCAGAATGAAGTTGATGTGTTCAACTAAATTCTATGTCAAACAAATCGGAAATCAAGGAACTACTGCTGGACAATAAGCATTGTTAGCATAATATCCAGAACAGAGGATTATACGATCCCTTATCTAAAGGACAAGTTGATCAGAGTTGACAGCGAAGTATAAGAGCTACGATTGCTAATCGGATTCTGATGTCATATGTGAGATATAGTTACTAGACTTATCCAAGTGGGAGACTGTTGGAATAGTGTCTAAGCCCGTAACTATATTTGGTACGTACTTGACCCGGTTGTGCATGGTCCTTTTGGGTTGCCTTCTCCAGAGCAACTTGACAAGGTAATTTAAGGAGAAAGAGAGAGTATTATGATTTATTAATATATTATAAGAATAATATATTAAAGGAGAAATCATATTTATTTAATTAGTATTGGTCATAAATTAATTAAGAATTAATTTAGTGGTCAAAAGAGATTAATTGAATAAAGGGGTATAAACTGTCAAATGTGTGATAGTTGAGTTTTAGGTTAAGGAAACCTAATGGGCTTAAGGAGGAACGAAATTATGATGGGTAATCATCATATTTTCGTCCAAGGGCCTTATTCCAGAAGGTTCCATGGGCTGCTTTGTGGTTAAGCTGTCCATTAGGGTTTAGAGTGAAACCCTAGTAATCTGCAACTATAAATATGACCCCTAGGGCATGAATTCGGCTACCACTTGATTCTAAGAGTATCCTAGGCCGAATTCTAGCCTCCCTCTCCCTCTCTCATATTGCCTTCTTGCTTGTGGGGTTTGTGAACCATTAGAGGAGTTACATTTGTGACTCTAGGCTCAAAAGAAGAAGATATACAAGATCCAAGTCAATCATTGAAGAGGTAAACATCTAGATCTGATTCTATATGTTATTTCAGTTGTTTATATGCTAGATTAGGGTTTGTAAGTCTTGGAATCAAAGCATGTTCAATAGTGAAACCTAGATCCAAGCATTAGGGTTTGTATGAGCACATAGGAATGTTTCTCATGCATTAAACCCATCACTTTTAACCCATGGATCCTTGGAAAAGGAAAGTTCATGGGTTATTAGGGTTTCACCCTAACCATGCACACTATATAAGCATGCTTATGTTGCATGAAATAGCCACTAGTGTGGTTTTGTGTGTGTGGCCGATTTTTATGTGTGTATACACTCTCTCAAAGTTTTCCAAGAGTTTGTGGTGATTTGTGATTCCATTTGAGGCATTCACACTATTGGTGCTTGGCCTTCAAACTCCTTAGGAATCAAACTCATCATCAAAAGGTATGTATCTAATTCTTTTATGTTTAAAAGTACCCCATGCCATGTTAGATAGGTTATGAACCTTGGAAAATTATTATTTTGCATGTATTTAGACAAACATAGATCCAAGGTTTATTAGGGTTGCATGCGCACTTAGGAAGTGTTAGATTGCTCAAAACCCAACAGTGGTATCAGAGCCTAGGGTTGCTTGTTTGATACTTGAAGCAAAATAATAATAATAATAATAATAATAAAAGAATTTCGACTTTTGCTGCTGGAAATGGACTAGAAATATTACCCTAAACTATTTTGGTGTTTTAAAACTTGTTTTAGTTGGTGTAATGGTTATTCTAATCCATTTACAATAGCATATATCAAAATTCCATGATTTTATGTGTTCATATAATTCTTGAAATTTTGATGATCATGTTCATGTTCTTATGAATTTAGAAGATGATAGGAATTATTTGCTGAATTGTTTAGAATTAAGTCTTGGTTATTTATGTGTTTTAATGGAGTCCATAATTTGTCCTCAAGTTATGGATATCCAAAGGTCACTTTTCTTTAACACACATTAAACACATAAGTTACATAAAATGAAGAGTCTTCATTTTTATGAACCTTTAATTCATAAGTTATGAAATGAAAAGTTTTGGATAGTAGATGTTCATGTTCATATGAGTTTTGTTAGATCATAGGAATTATTTGCAAATTGTTTATTAGTTAATTCTTGATCTTAATGTGTTTTAATGGAATTCTTAATTTGTCCTCAAGTTATGGAATTCGAAGAGTTTTTCTTTTAAATGTTTTTAAGAAGTTGTAGGTTACATTTTCTTGAAGAGTTTTTCCCATAAATGCTTTTATGGACTTCATAACTTGTCCTCAGGTTATGGATTTCCAAGAGACTCTTCATTAAAAGCTTTAAAACACTTAATTACAACTCATAAGTTATGAATATCCAAAAGTTTATGAATTGTTCAAAACTTGCCCTCAAGTTTTGGAATTTGTAAAGTCTCACACAAACTTTAATTCCATACCCTAGAAGTTTTAAAAGTTAAAATTCTACCCTTAGGAAGTGTTAGATTGCTCAAAACCCAACAAAATTCTCATTCATCATGCTATACAACTTGCATGATTCCAAGTTTCGATCCAATTGAAACTTGGGTGATGAGGATCTTTCCTTATTTGCTAAATTTAGACATTACCAGAAATGAAAGAATCAAATTCACTTTCCAATATTGCTATGAGTGGAATCTTATAAAGAACAATTTTCCACAAACGCCATTGTAAGGATACATAAAATAAATAAAATAAAAAATTTCCTTTTATTTTAAAACTTTGCGGAAAAACTTATCCTTACAATCCATATGAAATCTTGTTGTAATCTATTCCTAAGCTGTATCTCATAACTCATAAGAAAGTAGCTCAAGAATCCAATCTTCAAACTATGCGATAGAAATCCATCTACGCGATCAGATTCAACATATTCTTTCTTTAAGTTCCTTCACTTTTCTTTGATTCTTAAAACATCACCATGTTACCCAATCACATCATGTATCAAGAATTTCAGAATAGAAACTTAGCAGAGTTAGATAGTGGACTTTACCTGAAGTAGAGTTAAACATATTGACTTTAACACCCTTAGGTAAATTGGCAGCTTCGCAACCAATGCCCCTTCCTTTGGCAATTTAACATATGGACGCTTTGGTAATGGAACATAGGACTATCAAAGATTTAGCCTTTCTATTTACCATTTGGTCAATCGAGTTGACTATGGTCGATCCCTTTCCATTGGGAAGAGAGAGATTTACTGGACATCCAATGTCATTATTGTCAATGTCCACAAGTTTTAGGAAGCTGATCTTAGCAAATAGATAAGATCATTAAGGGTCTTTTCATAGTCTGTTTCATAGGACTCCCAAAGGAACTCACTATGTGACTTAAAAAGTGATTGGGCATCCAACTTTCTGAAGACTTTGACACCTAACTCTCCCGGCTTGTCAATATGTGACTAAATCTCCAAGATGTGACCACACATAGACCTTTACGTGCCAATATGGCTTGAGTGACCTTAAACTTTTCATGAACTTGTGGGTTAGGGAGAATAATTAGAGGAGGAAAGCTTATTTCAAGAGATTTGGGAAGATCATAAATGTTTAACCAGACATCTTTTTGAGAGATATTTAAGATAGTTGATTTAAAGTCCTTAATATAACACCCAACATGAAATATTATGGCTAGGACCCAACACAATACTTTTATAACTAGGAAGAGGGATGCCGTAATCCAAGCTATAAAATATTTGAAGGTAGGTGAATGACGATTCACCAATTTCCACCAAGATAAACGAAATCTATTATTAGGTTTTAATTCGTTTTGAAACTCTTAGATCTTTGAGATACATTGAACTTTTCAATGGCATGTTTCAATCTCGAGTGTGCCCTTCAGGTTTTGTGACGGGATGCCGAGGATCACAAAACATGGTGTAAAGTAACCATGCAAATTATTTGGTACCCTTAAGTGTTTACCCTTTAATCAATGTGTTGGTTAACCACACACGCTCCATCGATACTATGATAAACATAAAGTTACCCTTTGCCTACCTTGTTAAGTCCAGGTTAGTGTGTCGGTTAACCACACACGCTCCACTAATGGCTTAAACAAAGTGCAAAGTGTAATTTCATGGGTTAGCACCTTATTAACATTTTTCCTAAGTAACTAAGATTGGGAATTAATAAGAGTTTAGTTACTTAGTATTTATCATTAATAATTTTAATAAAGGGAGAATTCTAGTCGTTGTCCTACCCGTTCGACTAACGACCCTCCACCAGTCAAGGAAGCGGTGGGTGAGAGTGGACACCCATTAAATTGCCATTTTATAGGCAGTAACCTTATACCCCCTTATAGACCAACTTCGTGAATGAGGCCTACTAACGGTAAGACTGACTTTACTCTTATACATAAATATAAATATTATTAACTTATAATATTATAAAGTATAAGGGTTGAATTTTAACTTCTAAAATTCTAAGGGCCAACTTGGAATTAAAGTATTCATAAGTGAAAACTTTTCAAATTCCAAAATTTGAGGGCAAGTTTTGAAACTATTCAAAACTAATTAATTCCATAACTTAAGAGTTTAAAGTAGTTTTAATTAAAAGACTCTTCAAGTTCCATAACTTGAGGACAAGTTATGGATGAATTTAAACTAATAAAAGAATGAACTTTTCTTTATTTTGTAACTTATGGAATTAATTAAGGTTACATATTTTGTTACTTAATGAACTGACTCTTGAACCTCCATAACTTGAGGACAAGACTCTTCAGTTTTGTAACCATTACCAACTTTTATGAGTTTTGTGAAACTTAAATGTGACTTTTCATATAACTTGAGGAAAAATTACAAAAACACATTTTAGAATCAACTCTTAAATTAAAATGGATTGAAAACACATAATCAATTAACTTTTCTATTAATCTAAGCAACTCATAGGAACAAGATAATTCAAATCAAACTTTTTCATGTAATTATCCTAATCGTTAAACTAATACAAAACATGAATCTATTGACAATTATCTTTCAAATTGGATTAGCATGAACATTACCACATCAAAAGCAAGTTTATAAGTTCAAAAACAGCTTAGGTTAATGTTCCTAGTCCATTTCTAGCCAAAAAACAAAAAACATGAAAATATGCTGCCTGGGGCTCCTACTCGTCTAGTGTATCAACCTACTCGACGAGTAGGATGATTTTCTTCATGGAATCGGCGAGTTCATCAGTAGACTCGGCGAGTTCAACAATTTGCATCAAGTATAAATGAAAACAAGCCTAGGCTCTGATACCACTGTTGTGTTTTGAGAATTCTAACACTCATAAGTGTACATGCAACCCTAAATACCTTGGATCTAATTTTTCTCTATTATACATGCAAATATGAACTTTCCAAGGTATTCATCCTAACTAGCATAATAACATTGATTCAAATGAATATATCAAGATAGAATTACATACCTCTTTGATGTAGATTGTCTTCATGAAGCTTGAGTGCCTAGTGCCCGAAGTGTGACACCTCAAATGGTTCACACAACACCAAATACACTTGGAATAGATTGAGAGAACATAGATACTTCAAGAAATCAGCTAGCCCTTTCTGTTACCCATAGTGGGCGATTTTCTCCAAGAATAAGATAATTATACATTTAGGATTACACTATGTAAACCTAAATGTCATGGCCTTTCGTTTCCATGATCTATGGGTACAAAAACACCATGGAACATCCATGGACCATCTTATGGGTTTTAGCCCAACTTGACAATCCATGGAGCATTAGCCGACTATATAAGTATGGATTATTTACACAATCAACCCATATATTTAATTAGTATTCTATTGATCACTTCTTTAATCCTAGATTAATTCTTGATCAATACTAATTAAATAATCTTATTAATATATTAGAACTTATAATATATTAGCAAACCTTAAGTGTTATTTCTCTCATTATAGTCTATCCAAATGCATGATGCCATGCAACCCAAATGGACCATGTCAGGTCGGGTCAAGTGTTACCAATTATAGTTATGGACTTAGACATTAATCCAATAGTATGGTGTTTAACACCTTATGAGAACATGTATTGGTAGATTGGAGCAAAACCACCATGCATGAGTGTAAAGAACGAAGCTTTACGTGATAATCGAGCCTTAGGATGTTAGATCTAGTGTTTGGAGTGATACATATATCTTAAATCGTCTGAATGAGAAATCAGATCGAAGGGACTCGCCGAGTCCATGGCCTGACTCAACGAGTCAGAGAGGGTTTGTCCCGATGAGCTTGATCATGTGATAACTCAGCGAGTTGGTTGTCAACTCAACGAGCTGAGCTAGACCTTCGCAAGACTTTTGAAGAAATGAGAGGACTCGACAAGTCACATAGGTGGACTCGGTGAGTCGGTAAAAACATGGATTGTTGACTCGAGTTTAACTTCTGTTGACTTTAGGGTTTGGTCAAACATGAGTAATGGAGACCATAAAGGGGTAAACTGGTCTTTTATCCACCTCAAGAGTTAGAGAGAGAAAGAATAGCCTTCGGTTTATGAAAGTCGTGAAAAGAGTATTAATTAGAGATATTCATCATTTGTGTTATGTGGAGGCTAGTTCGAGATTCGAGTGTGAGGTTATTTGCTTACTTGCTTTCAAGGTGAGTCTTCTCACTATACTTACCTAGTGTGGTGGTCTGAGTTGTGTTACTAGAGGATCTTATGTACTTATATTGTGTATTGTGATATCCTGCATTATTTCTTTGTGATTTATGCTATGTATTATTTTGAGCTTTCAGAGTTTGGACGGGAGGTTCCATCAGAGTTGTGGGACCGGAGGGTTCTACTAAGACACGTTGACTGGAGGGTCTTACTGTGTTATAGCCTCAAGTGGCTAAAGAGTTGTGTGTAGTATTTTGGGGAACTCACTAAGCTTCGTGCTTACCGTTTTATGTGTTATGTGTTTTAGGTTTTTCTCAAGATTTCCGGAAGGCACTGACTTGATTGTACACACCAGTGAGAGAGTTATGTTTTGACGATCCTGGATTTTAATCAAACAATTATGGAGGTGCGATTTGTAAATTAAATAAATAAGATCTTTATGAAATGTGTTATGATAATTATGTGATTTTAAATGAAAATTTATTTGAAAATTTACGGTGTTACAAGTTGGTATCAGAGCCTTGGTTTGAGGGATTTGGATGCACCTTCGGGTGTGTCTGGACTCAAACTGAGGATTCGAGAAAAATTTTCAAAAGAAATGATTTTTCTAAAACGAGCAAGAGTTTCTAAGAGAAATCGAGAAGGTGCAGTGTGTGCAATCAGTCAGAGCCCGAACAGTGATTTCCAAAAATACCCTTACTTATTTGTGTTATGAATTATTATTGAGATTTTGTGATGCATGCTAGATTATAGGCTAGGTATTTCATATGTTAGGGATAAAGTGGCATGATTTGTGATGCCTTAGCCTAGGAATTATTGGTTTCTGTGTTATGCTATGAGTATGTGCGGAGTAAGAGTATCCATCATGAATCTTTTAGAGAGAGCTTTAAGTAGAGGAGTAATCTAGGAGAGATACCTAGATGATCATTGGAGGAGCCTACTAAGAAAGTAGGTAGATACCTGCGAGAGGTAGGGTTGCTTGAGTTCGGTGATACTGTTTGAGTGAGAGTAGAGAAAATTGAGTTGTAACGACCCAATTTTCACAGCCAAAAATTTCATTTTAAATCAACACATTGGAAAACATTTGTGAATAAACATCATCATTTCATAAACATATTTCGTCTCCGAAACCAAAACATAAAAACAACCATAATGTCAGAGTACAAATCCCAGAATATCTCGTAGTGCGGAAAACAAAGAGCGTGTGTGTGATATGGCGCTACCACGCCAGCTCCTTCCCCTTCGATGAAGAGGCATCTGAAACAACAACTGAAAACCATAAGCACGAAGCTTAGTGAGTTCCCCCACCGTACCACATACCAAATAACTACATAACATAAATATATTGTCAGGCATATATGGGTGCCCGACCTACCCCTTCGGTCCTCTCGACCGGATACTGACTATTATACCAAAATCCAATAACATAAAATATGAAGGAATGTGCATGATCATGCCTTTGCTTTCCACCGATCCTATGAAGTACCTAAAACAACAAACTGAAACTATAAGTCAAAGCTTAGTGAGTTCCCCCAAAGTACCACACAACCATATAAACAACAACATTCAAACATGAGCCTTAAGTATAACTGGACTGCTATCAGAGCCTTCGGCCTAACTTGACCGCCTCGCAAGCCTTCAGTCTATCCGAGCGTCAGTGGATGTCTTGGCTTTCAACACCAGTTGGTCCACCTCAACCCAACAAACCATATCATGTTGACATATGTATTATAAATCAATAATCAGCAAACACATGTAGTCCTATAGATCTACTAGTGAACTTATATATCAGCATAACAACACATAACAAAATAGGATATCTAATCCAATGAGTCGACCTTGTTTTCTTTGACCCATAAGTATAGTTAGGAAGACTCACCTCTCAGCCCAAACAAAAAATTGAATAGGTCTCTACTCTCTACTCCGAATATCAGGTCTATAGGTCACCTATTCATCAAATAGTGACCGATCTCAAATTCAACTTAAACTACCCAAATTAACCTTAGGTCAAACATAGTCAAATCCTAGTCAAAGTCAAAAAATAAAAAGTCAATCCTAGTCAACACATTTGAGTATACCCAGTGTACTCAAATTTTATGCTTAGCATACTCGAGCTTCACCAAAAATAGGCTAGCTGACCTTGTAGGTGTGGCGTACCTGGGTTACGACCAACATACTCAATAGTTTCCTTTCGTTTCTTATAAAGATCTTAATCCTTAAGCTCTTTTCTCTAAATTCTAGATCTAGTCCTCAATTAACGTCTCTAACCATAAAGTTTCCAACTTTATGGTCTTTCATGGCTATTAAGCGCCCAACAATAAAAACCCTAACTTCCTAACTCATTAAGACATTATAACCCATGCATGGAAGGAAACTAACAATCAAAATTGCATTTTTATGACTTTAGATACTTGAAAACATCTAGAAGGACAATTCATTTGGATCTAGAGCATTCCATACTCAAGAACACCGTTCATTGTGGACCAAAGCACATAATAACATCATACAAGCTAGATCTAACCAAATAAGCATCAAGGTATGAACTTTATACCTTCTAGAGATGTAAGAGGGTGCAAAACATCTAGATCCAACATTGTTCCAAGCTTCTAAGTTGTTCTCTTTTCCTTCTTCTTCCACTATCAACACCAAAACAAACACAAATGGTTCAAGAATGCTAAAAAATGAATTAGTGTTTGCAATGGTCAAAGTTAGTGTTGGAGGCTGATGAAAAAAAGAAGACTTGGGACTTAAGGATGTCTAAATAAGGTCCAAACCCTAAAAATTAGGGTTTGGTATTTTGGCACGTACACCCAGCATACCTGGGGTACGCCCAGTAGGGATGAGACTGGGTCCTAACCTGGAACAGACGGACCCGGACCCGAAAAATCCAGAACCAACCGGAAACCGGACCGGTATATAGGAACCGGTTTTGGTTCGGTTCTAGGTAAAGTGGGTCTAGAACCGGAAAACCCGGAAACATCAAATTGGGTAGTTTGGAACCGGATAAAGTGGGTTTAGAATCGATGTAACGATGTGAAAATTTAAAACAAATTTTCATTTTTAGAACAAAATTAATGCACATAATTCATTCCAAAAACTTAAGTGTCAAATGTCATCTCAAATAAACATATCCCAGAATCTCAAAATACATAATCCTCCATTAGTGTATACAAATCATGTCATCCCCTTCCCGTAATCCTCACTGGTACCTGAAACACATCACACAAAACACTGTAAGCATAAATGCTTAGCAAGTTCCCCAAAATACCACATACAACACATAATAGCCACTCGGAGGATGTAACTCTGAATGACTTTCCGGTCAATGTGTCTCAGCGGCACCCTCCAGTCCCGTAGATCGTTGGACCCTCTGATCTGGTCTAGCTCGTTGGACCCTCCGGTATGGTCTAAATTGTTGGACCCTTCGATCTGGTCTGTTCGAGGACCCTCTGGCCTTGTATATCGTTGGACCCTTCGGTCCGGTCTATATAACACAGAACATACATATAACATAATGCACAAAATCTCATACATACCCATAACATATAAGACCCTCCGGTTTGCACATAGATACCACTCTAGGTAATGTATTGTGAAAAGACTCACCTCGTATGATATCGGATAACCTCTCGCTCGATAACCCGACCTAGCCTCCTCCTCCTATCAAAATAACAACATCTCTAATCAATACTTTCTCTTGTCCTCATCTATAACAAATGGGTAGAAGACCATTCTCACCCATCCTGACCTCTCTTGATTCAGCTTGACCAAAACGAGACTCGTCGAGTGCACTCGTGTGACATCCCCGAATTCACGCCCCAAAAAGACCGATTTGTTTATGCTTTATTTGAAAATCAGAGTATATTTTTAAAGAAATATAATGCGGAATTTGTTCCCAAAAAATATGAAAAAGAATTTATCAAAGCATTTCCGTAGAAATGTACTATATTAAAAACTTTTGGATATCATTGTTAATACCGATCAAAAGCATAAACATAAACAACATAGGCATTATAATATCTATTTATTCTAGTATCCTATAATCCATTGATTTCTCATCAGATCATCACTCTGGTGCTCTCTTTCCACTACTTGTATATGAGAAAACTGAGTGTGTCAGGCTTGGGAGCCTGGTAAGCACATAGGGTTTTCAACCCGCAATAAATAAGTTTATTAATTTCATCAACCAACAATAACCCGATTACCCATTCCCGCTATCCTCACTTTACGTCCTTAAAACACCTATTGTAAGGGATCTAGCCTAAGGATTATCATCGGGATGGACACTACTGCTAAGGGGGTTCCTTAGCAATAAATGTCCAAAAGGCAACCATGTGGGGGATGGAGTACACCGGTGAGCACATCGTTCACAACACCTACGGGTTACGAGCCTGTCATCGTTCCACTGGACTGTCTAGAAGAGTCCGTGGTTGTCATTTACACTCCTCTAGATGACTGGATCAAGAACAACAACATCGAGGCCTCTCATCATTTTATCACACATCGTCTTATTATATCTACCCATGTTTTACCCCAATATTATTGTAGATATAAAGTACATATACAATTTAAATCGTTTAAAACTTGTATAAAAACATTCATCCAGGATAGATAGAAAGTATACAGATAATATGCACACATATCACGTAATATATAAAATACTTCATATCTATGTGCAAGATGAAAGTAACTATGCACTCACCTTAGTAGCATGATTTTATGTTAACTAAGCAAAACGGTCAGCGCGCGAGATCGTCGGGGCTCGGGATGCAAAATGACCTCAGCAAAGGAGAGAAAGGGAAGAAGTTTTGGTGTAAGAATGGCTGAAGTCGAACCTGCTATTTATAGTAGGGATTTTAGAAACTCACGTCGTAAGTTTCATAAGGCTCACGTCGTGAGTCTTGCATGATCACCTCGTAGACTTGCCATTTGCGTCCCTAGCTTCGGAAAGTGGCCATGTGACTCCTCACGTCGTGACAAACACTTTGTTCACGTCGTGAGTTTGGATCCTATCCCCTCGCAGCCTCGTTATAGCTTCTAGATTCTGAAATGTGGCAAAATGGCTCCTCAAGTCGTGAGTGTCATAAAGCTCACAACATGAGTTTAGTTAGCTTAGGGTTTCTGAAAGCTGAATCTTCGGAAGGCCATAACTTTTGCATACGAACTCTGTTTTTGACGTTCTTTATACCGACGCGTAGGTGGAGACGTACTCTACAACTTTTATTTCGACTCCTAAGGATAAAAAGTAGTTTATCATAAACTAAATTTTATGTTTTCTAGTTTCGTGCCGGTTTTGACACGAAACTTCGACATATCATATCTTCTTCGTTGTAACTCGGATTTCGGCGTTCTTTATATCTCCGGAATCCTTGTCCCGACCACTACAACTTTGTTCATAGATACTGGACCTATTTATTATTTTATTTTTGACTCTTATTTTTATTCTTAACTTATTATATCTTATAATTAAGTATAAGGCACATAAACTCACATAATATTCAAATAATTCCTATTTATTATTTCAAAGTAGGTTATAAGTGTTGACGCTAACTATTACACCATTAAATTAATGCTTAGCCTAGAAACACAGGCGTTACAATTCTCTCCTCCTTAGAATGATTCCATCTCGGAATCATGCGTCAGCAAACAAATGTGGGTAGCGACTCATCATGTCAATCTCTGTTTCCCTGGTGAGGTTCGGCCCATTCGTATGATTCCAGTGCACAAGCACTAAGTCAACCATCTTACGGCGCAACTTCTTATTCTTACAGTCAACAATCGCCTCAGGCTCTTTAATTAGCCTCTTATTCTCATCCATCCTTAACTCTGAAATTGGAATTATATCAGGAATTTCTCCCGTAAACTTCTTCAAGTAACACTCATGGAAAGTGTTATGAATACCATCTAGTTCTTCTGGTAACTCTAGCTTGTAAGCTTGGTTCCCAATCCTCTGAAGAAATTTGAATGGTCCTATAAACCTTGGACTCAACTTTCCTCTCTTTCCATGGTGAGACTTTGAGCAAAACCGAATCTCCAACTTCAAATGTCAGCGGTCATCTTTTCTTGTCAGCATAACTCTTTTGACGATCCTGAGTTGCTAACATCCTTTCCTTGATAACT
The DNA here is from genome assembly GCF_002870075.4 of Lactuca sativa. Lineage (NCBI taxonomy): Eukaryota > Viridiplantae > Streptophyta > Magnoliopsida > Asterales > Asteraceae > Lactuca > Lactuca sativa. The sequence continues at coordinate 240,922,844 of NC_056623.2, read as the reverse complement.
TTCAGCTTTTCAGCAGCTTGATGGACTATCTCAGGGCCCATAAACTGCTTTTCTCCAGCATCAAGCCAACAAGATGGCGTACGACACTTCTGTCTATACAACGCATCATAAGGTGCCATCTTAATGCTCGAATGATAACTGTTGTTGTAGGAAAACTCTACCAGAGGTAAGCGCTCATCCCAGTTACCTTGGAATTCTAGGGTACATGCTCTCAGCATATCTTCCGGTGTTTGAATCATTCTTTCACTCTGTCCATCAGTCTGTGGATGGTAAGCTGTACTTAAACACAACTTCGTATCCATTTCTTCCTATAGACTTTTCCAAAACCTTAACGTGAAATGACTATCACGATATGATACAATCTTTAATGGTACACCATGAAGTCTTACCACTTCCTTCACGTAAGCATTTGGTAGCTTATCCATAGACCATTTCTCATTGGCTGCTATGAAGTGTGCACTCTTTGTGAAACGATCCACGACTACCCAAATCATGTCGTGACCGTTCTTCGTTCTGGGCAGTTTAGTCACAAAATTCATGGCGATATCTTCCCATTTACCCATAGGTATAGGTAAAGGTTCTAAAATCCCTTATGATTTCTGATGTTGTGCATTAACCCTTCCACATGTTACACTTTTAGCCACATACTTTTCAATATCAAGCTTCATCGTCGGCCACCAACAGTAGGGTTTCAAATCCCTACACATTTTAGTGCTACCTGGATGAATCGAGTACATGGTTTTGTGAGCTTCTTCCATCAGAAGATCCCTTATTCCTCCCATCTTAGGTACCCAAATTCTATCTTGGAATACCTTCAATCCCTGTTTATTTGTACCGAATTCCAACGTTTTGCCTAAACGTTCTTCCTTTCGGTCATTTTTCTCGAAAGCTTCTTCCCGAGTTTTCTTGATACTTTCCACAATCGTCGAGACAACTTCAATTCGTAACGATCTTGTCCTTTTTCTTTCAAAGTTTACTTTTCGACTTAGAGCATCATCTACAACATTTTCTTTACCAGGGTGGTAAAGTATCTCACAGTCGAAATCTTTGAGTAACTCTAGCCAACGTCATTGTATCATGTTCAATTCCTTCTGATTAAAGAGATACTGGAGACTCTTATGATCATTGAAAAGTTTGCACTTCGTGCCATAGAGGTAATGCCTCCTTATCTTTAGGGTAAAAACTACCGCTGCCAACTCCAGATCATGAGTGGGGTAGTTCTTTTTATGCTCCTTTAATTGTCGAGATGCATATTCTATCACCTTTTCTCGTTGAGTTAGAACACAGTCTAACCCGACTCTCGACGCATCGCTATACACTGCGAAATCTTCAACCCCATCGGGTAGAGAAAGAATTGGTGCTTCACACAATTTCTTCTTTAGCTTCTCGAATGCCTCATCGTGTTTCTCACACCATGCATATGTGGCTCCTTTATGGGTCAAAGTTGTCAATGGAGCAGCTATCGAAGAAAAGCCTTGGATAAATTTTCGGTAATATCCAGCTAGTCCTAGAAAGCTTCGAATCTCCGTGGGACTTTTTGTTCGTTCCCACTTCATTACAACTTATATTTTTGCTGGGTCAACCATTATTCCCTCTTGGTTAACCACATGACCCAAAAATTGGAATTCTCGAATCCAGAAATCACATTTGGAGAACTTAGCATACAACTTCTCCTTCTTCAGAACTTCTAATACTTCTCTCAGTTGCTTACCATGCTCCTGCTGACTCTTTGAGTATATTAGAATGTCATCTATGAACACTATTACAAATCTATCGAGGAATGGTTTACAAACCCTATTCATCAAATCCATAAACGTTGCTGGGGCATTGGTCAATCCAAATGACATAACTAAGAACTCGTAGTGTCCATATTTTGTTCTGAATGCAATCATCTCAATATCTGGCTCTCTCACCTTCAGCTGATGATATCCTGACCTAAGATCGATCTTTGAGAAATAGTTCGAACCTTGCAACTGATCGAATAGGTCATCAATCCTTGGTAATGGATACTTGTTCTTCACCGTTTCCTTCTTCAGCTCTCGGTAGTCTATACACATCCTCATGCTTCCGTCCTGCTTCTTTACAAATAGCACCGGAGCTCCCCAGGGTGATGAACTAGGTCTAATAAAACCTTTGTTCAATAACTCCTGAATTTGTGTCATGAGCTCCTTCATCTCCGCCGGTGCTAGTCGGTATGGTGCTTTCGCTATTGGTGTTGATCCTGGCGACAAGTCTATTCGAAACTCCACTTGTCTATCAGGGGGCAATCTAGGAAGATCTTCGGGAAAGACTTCCGGATAGTCACACACCACGGGTATACTTTGTATATCCTTCTCCTCCTTCTTAGTATCAATCACAAATGCCAAGTACGATGTGCATCCTTTGGACAAACATTTTTTGGCTTTCATCAAGGAATGATTCCAGAATTTACTCAGTGTTTGTCCCCGTACATCATAAATGACTCTTTTGCAGATGGGTTTACTCTTACCATCTTCTTCTTGCATAGTATCTCAGCATCATACGTACTAAGCCAATCCATTCCTAGCACGATGTCGGAACCATTTAACTCAATGGGCAGTAATTCCTCGTGGAATTTATTCCCGTTCAAGTCGATGAAGATATTTTTAATGCAATTACTAACCGGTATGAACTTGCTACTGGCAACTTCTACAACTATAGTATTATTAAGCTTATCTATAGGCAATGCTAGTCTTCTACCAAAATTATGTGATATAAATGAGTAGATTGCTCCTGAATCAAGTAATACATTGGCAGGCACTCCATTTACGAGAAAGGTACCTGAAGCGACATCTGCTTCATCTCTTGCTGCTTCCAGTGTCATCTGGAAAGCTCTAGCTTTCGGTTCCGGTGGGACATTGGGCCTTGTTGCCTCCTTCTTCTTTGGGCAGTCTTTCAAGATGTGCCCTTCTTCATTACACCCATAACAAACTTTCTTGTCGAGGGTGCATTCATTGGCATAGTGCCCAGGCTTTCCACACTTAAAACAAGTGACTCCTCCGCCACATTTCCCTAAGTTCTTCTTCTTGCAGTTCTTACACCATTTTGCTTCACCTCCTCTTCCTCCAAACTTCTTCGAATCAGACTTCAAAAATTTACTTTTCTTGTTGTACTCTAAAGATCCATCCAACTTTCTTTTATCACCAACTTCAACCTTGCTGGCGGCTCTTCCCTTGATCATCTCCTCAACAGACTTAGCAGCCTAGATAGCTACCTCCAGAGTAGGTGCCTGACGTACTGGCACAACATACTCCCATGGAAGTCCCTTTTCATACTTGTCAACTTTTGTCAATTCATCTGGGATGATGCGCAAAGAAAACTCCATTTTTTCTGTGAAGGCATTGGTGTATTCATCAATGGACATGTTGTCCTTCTTTAACGTCAGGAATTGGTTTTTCAGCTCTAGCAGATTTTTTTGGCCGAGCAGAACTTATGTTTGAAGTATACTAAGAACTCTGCCCATGTCGGTTGTAGTGGCTTGTTGGGGCTTATGGTCTTCCCCAGAGTGTTCCACCAGCGAACAGCGCCACCTCTAAACTGACGTACTGCATATGTGGTTTGTAGTTTTCCCTTGCAATCACATGTTATGAAAGCCAACTCCATCTCCGAGATCCAATCCATAAGTCCAATTGGATCTTCTTTCCTAGTGAAAGTCGATGGCTTGCAAGTTGTGAAGTCCTTGTACTTGCAATCATTTTCCTCGACTCTTTTGTCTTGGTTGTTCCTCGTAACCACTGGCGGTTCAGCTTGAATAACCGTCCTAGTGTAATTCACTTCTTCTGACTGTTCGTCATTCAGCTCAGACTGTTCAACAAGTATCGTAGGTTCATCCTTATTCTGTTGAAGTAAACGCCTTGTCTCCTCCATTTGGCGATCCAACATCATCTGGATCATAGCTTGTACCCAGCCATCATCATTGGCTCAGGTGCAGCTGCTACAACTGGTACTTGTTCAATCACTTGGGGTTGAGGCTATTGAATGTCATTTACATTGGCATTTTTGACTCCACTTCAGGTTCTTGCCATGATGGTCTATACACCAAATCAGACGTTCAGTGTGTAGTGACGAGAATTAAGATAGGAAAACTTTATCTACGATAGACGTATTAAATCCTCCTTATTACTCCAAAGCGTTTAGATGCTAGTTCTAATATCGTAGTCAAACGTTTAAAATCCTAAACACATAAAGTTTCTAGGTTCGGTCGGCAACAGACCATAGATCCGAATAAATAATAGCATATAAGGCATCTTTATAGTTATAGCTATAACAGAAAGCATTTAGCATATAAAAGCATTTTAGGCATCTTTCCAAAAATAAACTAGTGCTTGTGTCTAAAATATAGTAGGCACTCATCTCACAATCATCACTTAGCATTCTAAGTTTAAGTCTAGAAATCCTAAAATTTCCTAGTTCGCTTAAACTAGTGCTCTGATACCAACTATGACATCGCCGAATTCACGGCCAGAAAAGACCGATTTGTTTAAGCTTTATTTGAAAATCAGAGTATATTTTTAAAGAAATATAATGCAAAATTTGTTCCCAAAAAATATGAAAAAGAATATAGCAAAGAATTTCCGTAGAAATGTATTATATTAAAAACTTTGGGATATCATTGTTAATACAAATCAAAAGCATAAACATAAACAACACAAGCATTATAATATCTATTTATTCTTGTAGCCTATAATCCATTGATCTCTCATCAGATCATCACTCCTGTGCTCTCTTTCCACTACCAGTATATGAGAAAACTGAGTGGGTCAGGCTTGTGATCCTGGTGAGCACATAGGGTTTTCAACCCACAATAAATAAGTTTATTAATTTCATCAACCAACAATAACCCGATTACCCATTCCCGTTATCCTCACTTTACGTCCCTTAAACACCTATTGTAAGGGATCTAGCCTAAGGATTATCATCGGGATGGACACAACTACTAAGGGGGTTCCTTAGCAATAAATGTCCTAACGGCAACCATGTGGCGGATGGACTGTCTAGAAGAGTCTGTGGTTGTCATCTATACTCCGCTAGATGACTGGATCAACAACAACAACATAGAGGCCTCTCATCATTTTATCACACATCGTCTTATTACATCTACCCATGTTTTACCACAACATTAATGTGGATATAAATTACATATACAATTTAAATCATTTAAAACTTGTATAAAAACATTCATCCAGCATAGATAGCAAGTATACAGATAATATGCACACATATCACGTAATATATAAAATACTTCATATCTATGTGTAATATGAAAGTAACTATGCACTCACCTTAGTAGCGTGATTTTATGTTATCTAAGCAAAACGGTCAGCGTGCAAGATCGTCGGGGCTCGGGATGCAAAATTACCTCAACAAAAGAGAGAAAGGGAAGAATTTTTGGTGTAAGAATGGCTATAGTCGGACCTGCTATTTATAGTAGGGATTTTAGAAACTCACATCGTGAGTTTCATAAAGCTCACGTTGTGAGTCTTTCATGATCACTCTGTAGACTTGCCATTTGCGTCCCTAGCTTCGGAAAGTGACCATGTGACTCCTCACGTCGTGACAAACACTTTGTTCACGTCGTGAGTTTGGATCCTATCCCCTTGCAGCCTCGTCACACCTTCTAGATTCTGAAATGTCACAAAATGACTCCTCACGTCATGAGTGTCATAAAGCTCACGTCGTGAATTTAGTTAGCTTAGGGTTTTTGAATGCTGAATCTTCGGAAGGCCATAACTTTTGCATACAAACTCTATTTTTGATGTTCTTTATATCAACGCGTAGGTGGAGACGTACTCTACAACTTTTATTTAACCTCCTAAGGATAAAAAGTAATGTATCATAAACTGAATTTCACGTTTCCTAGTGTCGTGCCGGTTTTGATGCGAAACTTTGACAGGTCATATCTTCTTCGTTATAATTCAGATTTCGGTGTTCTTTATATCTCCGGAATCCTTGTCCCGACCACTGCAACTTTCTTCATAGATATTGGACCTATTTCTTATTTTATTTTTGACGCTTATTTTTATTCTTAACTTATTATATATTATATTTAAGTATAAGGCACATAAAATCACATAATATTCAAATAATTCCTATTTATTATTTCAAAGTAGGTTATAAGTGTTGACCCTAACTATTACACCATTAAAGCCTCATAAAGCCTTACTCGACTCGTTGAGTTAACCTTTCACCCGACGGGTTACCACTGGACACGAATTGTGGGGCAACCTGACTCGACTTGTCAAGTCCCCTTATGGACTCCGTGAGTTCCTTCCATGGTAATACTCATATGACCTTCTGAGGTCAGATCTGTTTCTCTAACCTATAGATTTGACTTCCGATTTCTCAATATGTTGGATTAATGTCTAAGTCCACAACTATAATTAGTAACACTTGACCCGACCCGACATGATCCATTTGGGTTGCATGGCATCATGCATTTGGATAGACTATAATGAGAGAAATAACACTTAAATTTGGTTAATATATTATAAGTTCTAATATATTAATAAAGTTATTTAATTAGTATTGATCAAGAATTAATTAGGAATTAATTAAGTGATCAAAAGGAGACTAATTAAATATATGAGTTGATTGTGTAAATCACTCATTCTTATATATGTGGGCTTGTGATCCAAGATTCCTTATATTGGACTAAGTCCATGGGGTGACCCATGGATACTCCATGGAGGTTAAAATCCATGGAGCTTAAGGTGGGTAAAGTTATGAGTTACATAGAGTAACCCTAATAGCCACCATATAAAAGAATCCCATGGCTCAAGAAATCGTGCACTATGTGTGAGTGTGAGGGCTAGACAATTTCAAGGAGTGTTCAAGTTTCTCTTAAGTTATTCCAAATGTATTTGGTGTTGTGTGAACCATTTGAGGTGTCACAGTTGGGGCACTAGGCACTCAAGCTTCATGAAGACATTCTACATCAAAGAGGTATGTATTCTATCTTGTTATATTCATTATTTTGTATGCTAGATTAGGATAATGACTTAGATGTTCATAATTGTATGTATAATAAAAAAACATAGATCCAAGGTATTTAGGGTTGCATGTACACTTAGGATTGTTAGAATGCTCATAACCCTACAGTGGTATCAGAGCCTAGGCTTGTTTTCTTGTTATACTTGCAAAAGTAGCTGAAAAATCGAGTTTTGATGCTGTCTGCACAATAGACTCGCCGAGTCCATGAATGGACTCACCGAGTCCAAGGAAAATGCATCCAACTCGTCGAGTTGGTTCGTGAACTCGACGAGTTGAACCCCCTGACAGCATATATTCGATTGTTTTGGCTGGAATTGGACTCGGAACATTACCCTAAGGTGTTTTTGGACTTATAAACTTGTTTTGATGTGGTAATGTTCATGCTAATCCAATTTGTAAGATAATTTTCATAATTTCAAGATTTGTATTAGTTTGTATGTTCATGCTAATTTCTTGAAGATTAATTATTTGAATTATCTTGTTCTTATGATGTTCTTAGATGAATAGAAAAGTTTTGTGAAATAGTTGTTTTCAATCCATTTTAATCTAAGAGTTGATTCCAAAGTGTGTTTTTGTAACTTCTGATGGGTTTTAGCCATATGAACATTCCTATGTGCACATACAAACCCTAATGCTTGGATCTAGATTTCTCTAATTGAACATGCATTGAATCCAAGACTTCTAATGATGATTCTAGTATAATAACATAAGAAATCAGATTTAGATGATTACCTTGAGTCACTTGCTTGAATCTTCTTGTCCTTGGAGCTTTAGAGTCACAATTGTCACTCCTCTACTGGCTTACAAACACAAACTACCTAGAGGATGATTATAGAGAGAAGAGAGGGGAGGAAGAAATTGGCCAGGGTTTCTTTAGAGACAAGATGCCGATTTCCCTTAACCCCTAGGGTCTATTTGTACTAGTGAGGCTCCTAGGGTTTCACCCTTAAACCCTAATTGGATAACTTAATCCCTAAGCAATCCAATACCCTAATGATAAGCCTTGGACAATTTCAAGGTCTATCTTAAGCCCCAAAACCGTCCCCCCTTATCCATAAGGGAATATAGCCCAAAGTACAACTATCATACAATTGACAGTTTATGCCCTTTTATTCAATTAATCTCTTTAAGTCACCAAATCAATTCCTAATTAATTTATGACTTATGTTAATCAAATAATAATATTATTATTCTCATAATATATTAATAATATCTCTTCTCTCATTACAAATCATCCATTCAAGTTGCTATGGTGAAGGCAACCCAAAAGGACCATGCACAACCGGGTCAAATACTTGCCTAATATAGTTGTAGCCTTAGACACTATTCCAACAACTTGTCCTCAAGTTATATGAAAAGTCACATTTAAGAATCATAAAACTCATAAAAGTTGGCAAAGGTTACAAAATGAAGAGTCTACTTCTAATTAAATGGTTATATGACTCCATAACTTGTCCTCAAGTTATGGAGATTCAAGAGTCTCTTCATTAAATAATATATAAAAAAAATGTAACCTTAATTAGTTCCACAAGTTACAATAAATTTTTTTTTTATTATTATTAATTAGTTTAAAGTCTTCCATAACTCGTCCTCAAGTTATGGAACTTGAAGAGTTTTTTTCATTAAATTAAAACTACTTTAAACTCATAAGTTATGGAATTAATTATTTTTGAATAGTTTCAAAACATGACCTCAAGTTTTGGAATCTGAAAAGTTTCACTTATGAATACTTTAATTCCAGGTTAGCCCTTAGAATTTTAAAAGTTAAAATTCAACCCTTATACTTTATAATATTATAAGTTAATAATATTTATATATATGTATAAGAGTAAAGTCAGTCTTACCGTCAGTAAACCTCATTCACAAAGCTGTTCTATAAGGGGGTATAAGGTTACTGCCTATAAAATGGCAGTTTAATGGGTGTCCACTCTCACCCACCGCTTCCTTGACTGGTGGAGGGTCGTTAGCTGAACGGGTAGGATAAGGACTATAATTCTCCTTTCATTAAAAGTGTTAATGATAAATACTAAGTAACTAAACTCTTATTAATATCCAATCATAGTTACTTAGGAAAATGTGAATTTGGTGCTAACCCATGAAATTACACTTTGCACTTTGCTTAACTCGTTAGTGGAGCATGTGTGGTTAACCAGCACGCTAACCTGGACTTAACAAGGTAGGCAAAGGGAAACTTAATATTTATCATAGTATCGGTGGAGCGTATGTAGTTAACCGGCACACTGATTAAGGGGTAAATATTAAGGGTACCAAGTATATTTGCATGGTTATTCACACCTTGTTTTGTGATCCTCGGCATCCCATTCACAAAACCTGAAGGGCACACTTGAAATTGAAACACGCCTTTGAACAGTTCAATGAATCTCAAAGATCTAGGAGTTTCAAATCCAATTAAAACCTAATAAATTATTTTGTTTTTCATGGTGGAAATTGGTGAATCGCCATTCACCTACCTTCAAATATTTTATAGCTTGGATTACGGCATCCCTCTTCTAAGTTAAAAAATAGTTTGTTGGGTCCTAGCCTTAATATTTCATATTGAGTGTCATATTAAGCACTTTAAATCAACTATCTTGAATATCTCCCAAAAAGATGTATGGTCTAGACATTTATGATCATCCCAAATCTCTTGAAACAAGCTTTCATAAATAAAGATGATGTCCCATGGATATCATACTTCTTTCACCTCCTCCAATTATTCCCCTTAACTCACAAGTTCCTAAAAAGTTTAAGGTCACTCAAGCCCTATTGGCAAGGCAAGGTCTAGGTGTGATCACATCATGGAGATGTAGTCACATGTTGACAAGCTGGGAGAGTTAGGTGTCAAATTCATTAGAAAGTTGGTTGCTCAACTACTTTCTAAGTCACATAGTGAGATCTTTTGAGAATCCTATGAAACAGACTAAGACAAGACAGTTAATGATCTTATCTATTTGCTAAGATCAACTTCCTAAAACGTTGTGAACATTAACAATGATGACAATGGATATCCAGTAAAGCACTCTCTTCCCAATGGAAAGGGATCGGCCATAGTCAACTCCGTTGACCAACTGGTAAAGAGAGAGGCTAAGTCTAAGATAGTCCCATTATCAAGGGTCCACAGGTAACTATTACCTAAGGAAGGGGCATTGGTTGTGAAGCTGCCAAATTTACCTAAGGATGTTAAAGTCAATAAGTTTCGCTCTACTTCAGGTAAAGTCCATTGTCTAACTCTATTAAGTACTTGCTGATTCTGATCGCGAAGATGGATTTCAATCGCATGGTTCGGTGATCAGAATTTTGGTCTATTACTTAAGAGTTATGATATTTATATTGCTTAGGAATTGATAACAACAAGGTTTTCATATGGATTGTAAGGATAAGTTTTTCCGCAAAGTTTTAAAATAAAAGAAAAAGGTTTTGATTTTATTTATTTCAAGTATCCTTAGAATGGCATTTGTGAAAAGTTGTTGCTTATAAAATTCCATTGATAGCAATATTGGAAAAATGGATTTGATTCTTTCGGATGAGGTAGTGTCTAATATTACCAAATAAGGAAAGATTCTCATCACACAAGGTTCAATTGTACCGAAACTTGGAATCATGCAACTTGTATAGTATGATGAATGAGAACTTTCAGCTTGGAAAAATTAATACTAATTCCTCATGCGAATAAGTAAAGGACCAAGGGATTGAATACACATTCTTGTGCACTGGTCAAGTCCACCACAAAAGATCAAGAAGACTATTCGTCATGATTTATTAAAGTTCAGTAAATATGGTTATACTTATAAGTTTAAGTATAAGTCTGTAGCATTGGGGAAGTTTCATTGTGAGACAGAACGAATAAGAAGAATCAAAGTATGGCAGAAAGATAAAAGTTTCTCAAATCTGAAAAGATGGGAGAGTACTTTAGTATCATGTTTATGATCATCGTAATGATTCAGATACCATATCACAATTGGTCCTCTAAAGTCATCTTAGTGCATTCTTATGACTAAGAAGAGGAGTTATGAATTGTTGAAATGGTTAAATCAAAAAGATGAGTCATACTCCGTTCCAAAACAATTCTTAGAGTCATACTCCAAGATTGTAACTTGAGTGACATATCTTAAAGAGGGTTTGTTAACACTAGTCAAATGTAAGAGTAAAAGGTTATCTACTCTTGTACATTTGAAATTGGTAAGTTGTGATGTTTTGGATAAAACAGAGACCAACTTAGGCCAATTGTGTAAAGTGTTAGTCTTGATAAATAATCCGCACTATCTCTTGAATATTTGACAATGGAGTCTTATATGTCAAGAGGACAGTGGGAGCCTTAAAGCTCTTGAACATTTCAAGACTTAATCAAGAATAAAACCTAAAGTCCTGCACTAGCACACGACTTGAGGTTTATAACCTATCGTGTTGAAATTTTTGTGCATATTCAAGTTGGCTTTTCATACGAGTTTTGAGAGTTCTCAATTGGTTGCACAACTACTTGGAAGCAATCGCAGGCACCTGAGCTGCCAAATCGCAAGAATTTAAGATTGCACAAGTTTAATCCATATGAGTTTGGATTTGTCAGTAACCTTGTCTTGTGATTATGGTTTTGACAAATTCACATGGATAAGAACACATACACTATTAAATCTAAGTTCATAAGGTTTCTCTCCGATTCATGAATATGATGGTGAGGAAAAACTTTTACTAAGTAGATTTTAGCTAGATAGCAATTGTAATATTTGCATTCTCAAAGTCGTTAGTGGAGCGTGTGTGGTTTACCGGCACATTAACATGGACTTGTGAGGAGTGGCAAAGGTCTAAACAATTGAGACTGTGATTACGGCATCCCTTTTCATAGTTCTAAAATTGTTTAGACACACATGTGAGCTATCTAAGAGAGGTGTATGATTTTGATAAAGTTTTATCAAAACAATCTAGTATCAGAAATATGAACACTGGTAAGAAAGTCAACTGATTTCTGAGTACATGTCAAAGCTAGTGGGAGCATAAGTATTATGCTAATAATCATCATGTTAGTTGGAGCATGATAATTATGATAAAGGTTAAAAGTTAGCAATGTTAATTATAGAAAACAAAAGTTTCAATTCGTGAGGTTGCAGGGGTTGAAAAAGTTGTTTTGCTATAATTAAGGGAGAGGAAATTATACTTCATTTCAATTCTAAAAGCTTAGATTGAAATTTTAATCGTATTTAGTCAAGGATATATATATGAATTTCATGTTAGAATGGCTCAACATAAGGAAATTCTATATATGGGTCCATTATTTGCCTTCTAAAATTTGTGTCCCATATGCTTCGGATATAGGATCGATTACAAGTGCTATATTCATCCATTCTAAAATTTTCCAAATGCCTAGGGCATTATGAAGGGAAAAGGTCTAGAATTGGATATGACTAAAATGATTAAGCAATTGTCGAGGACAATCTAAGGTTTACCAAAGATTGGTTGCTCAAGGACAGTTGGAAGTATAATGTTAATTCTGGAAGGACTATCTTGACATAATCTGTAAGGAGGCAACTCTTGTTCGGAAGTGAAAGTCAAAAATGGAATATGGAAATGTTTCAAAGTTAGAAATTATTTAATTTGTGTAAGATTAGGAAACTTAATGCAAGAAGTATTTTTCTAAGGAGTTGATATCCTTTGGAATGCTCTGTAATGATTGTTGTCAAGTCTTTCTAACTTTGTGCATAATCATTACAAGAGGATCAATGCATATAGGTTTAGAATCTAACAGATTTCAGTAAATGACATGAATTTGGAATTCTTGCATTTGCAGTAAGAATTGGGGACTGTGAAAAGAGGATCATTGGAGTGATGTTCACTTGAGCTATTACACAAAGTAAAGATCATAGACAAACATAGTATGCATACTTGGTGTATGGCATGACTAGTGTTTAGAAAACATAGTGTACATGCTTGGAGCATGGGAGAACTATTATTTTAAATTCAAGAATAAAGTTGATAGCTGAAACAGTATACAATGAATAATGTGTAATCTTATGGTGATAAATAAAAGGTGTTTTATTTATGTTCATAGGTTTTGATACCATATTGGATTCAGTTATTATTGTGTTTCACCTTGCATGTTTTAACTTCCAGAATAACTAGGTCATTGTACTGGATGACTAAGTTATTCAAACCATCCACATTCGGTCATACGTTGGAAGTAGATATGAATCAAGATTGTCATGGGTTGGCTTGTAGAGGTCTAAGATGTTGGACAAAGGGCTACAACACTCATGAGTGCTCATAAGTTCTGAGTATTGGATTCAACCCGCGCTCATTGGAATCACTTCATGGATGTTATCACGAGTGATCATGAGACGATAATATCTTATATTCTTCAAACCTAGAGATATGAGTTGTTACTATGAGTTGGTTGTACATTGATTGCACGAAAACACATTCGGTAACTCGATGTTATAAAACCTGCCTTTCTGTATGATTCAACAAGTAGTAGAACTAGCCATATGAGTCGAAGTTTATCCATTTCTTTTACCTTCGGGATAAAAGGGATATTTGTGGGCCCTTCGACGATTTAATGATGATACATGTAAGTGATTGGCCAAGCCAGGACTGATTTGATCTGTTCAATCAGCCAGTCATCATGAATTGGAAATCGGGAAACAACAAATGGACAGAGAGAATGATTTTAATCCATGTCTCAATACATATGATATATAGAGTGGAGGAATATATGATCCCATATCTAATGGACAAGTCATTGACAAAGGTCAGAGTTCAACGAAAGGGTCAGAGTTCAACAGAAGCTTTTGAGAGCTACGATTGCTGATCGGTTCCTGAAGTCATACGCAATAATATTTTTAGACTTATCCAAGTGGGAGACTATTGGATTAATGTCTAATTCCATAACTATAATTAGTAAGACTTGACCCTACCCGAGATGGTCCATTTGGGTCGCATGGCATCATGCATTTGGATAGACTATCATGAGACAAATAACACTTAAAGTTGGTTAATATATTATAAGTTCTAATATATTAATAAGGTTATTTAATTAGTATTGATCAAGAATAAATTTGGAATTAATTAAGTGATCCAAAGGAGACTAATTAAATATATGGGTTGATTGTGTAAATCATTCATTCTTATATATGTGGGCTTGTGATCCAAGATTCCTTATGTTGGACTAAGTCCATGGGGTGACCCATGGATACTCCATGGAGTTTCAAATCCATGGAGCTTAAGGAATGGGTAAATTTATGAGTTACGTAGAGTAACCCAAATAGCCACCATATAAAAGAATCCCATGGCTCAAGAAATCGTGCACTATGTGTGAGTGTGAGGGCTAGATGATTTCAAGGAGTGTTCAAGTTTCTCTCAAGTTATTCCAAGTGTATTTGGTGTTGTGTGAACCATTTGAGGTGTCACACTTGGCGCACTAGGCACTCAAGCCTCATGAAGACATTCTACATGAAAGAGGTATGTATTATATATTGTTATGTTCATTATTTTGTATGCTAAATTAGGATAATACCTTGGATGTTCATAATTGTATGTATAATAGAGAAAACATATATCTAAGGTATTTAGGGTTGCATGTACACATAGGAGTGTTAGAATGCTCATAACCCTACACAATAATCATGTGAAGGTCCGATCTTTACACTCATGCAACACACATAATAATTCTTTTGGTGAAATAGCTTCTAAAATGGCAACCTAGGCTCATATCTCCAAAGGAACAACATAAAGCATAATGGTTGGGACTCTTTGGACCTCTTAAGGTCCAGATCTAAGACTTATTCCACCTTTGGACCTTATATGCTTCGAATCCAAGCTAAATAAGGGATAAGAAAACCCTAGATCCAAGTAGTCCATCATATACACGAGAATGTGTATAGATTCATAACTCTAGTAGCACCATCTGATTGAATGGAAGCAAATCAGAGCTCCTTAACCTACCTAGCTTGCCCTCCTTCCTTCTTTCTTGCAAAATCATGCTAGAGATGATGAAAATGGCTTCTTATCTCACTCAGTATGCTCTCAGGTCCTCGAGCGTTTGAATCGTCCGCTCACTCTGTCCATCCGTCTGTGGTTGATAAGTAGTGTTGAAGTGCAACCTCGTACCCAACTCCTCATGGAACTTCTTCCAGAACCTGGATGTGAGACGTACATCTTGATTTGACACAATCGAAATCGACACTCCATGCCGCGACACCACCTCTCTCATATATATCTCTGCCGACCTCTCTGTAGAGGAGGTCTCTGTTGGATAAGGTGTCTAAGTCCATAACTTATTTGGTATATACTTGACCCAGCCCGGCATGGTCCATTTAGGTTGCACTTCAACCAAACTATTTACGGATAATTTTATGAGAATTGTATACTTACGATTTATTAATATATTATAAGTTATAATATATTAATATAAAGTCATGATATTTAATTCATTTTAATCTTGAATTAATTATGAATTAATTTAGTGATTAAAAGGAAGACTAATTAAATTATGGGTTGTTACATTTATATGGTGTGGGCTAATACTCATTTGTTAATAGGCTAAGCTTATATGGAAGTCCATGGATGATCCATGGAGCTTTAACCCATGGATCCTTGGAAGAGGAAAAGACATGGGTTATTAGGGTTTCACTCTAACCATGCACACTATATAAATTGTAAGGTCAAACCTTGAAATATGATGATGTTTGTCTATCAGAATCAGCATCACAATAGCTCAGTGTATATAGCTTTATTCAGCACGTTGTAACAGATCTTGTCTTTATCTTGTTTCCTTAGATAACATTGTTTAGTTAGCTGTATGTCCCTGATTTGTAGGGATTGTCTAGTATAGTTCTATATAATATTTTGAACCGGTTTGTGACAGGCATGTCTTTTCACAAACCCTAATAGCTGCTTTGTGCGAACAATAATCTCTTTGTGAGATTATCATTCTTAGTGAAAATTTTTCTTTGTGAATCTCTATTGTTCTTATTTTCTGTCATTGTTTGATAAGTTGTTTGATCTTTGGGTCGTTCAATTGGTATCAGAGCGGTGTTCTCTTATCAAACAAATGGCTTCATCATCTTCTTCTTTAAACTCTTCTAATCATTCTTCTACTAAAATTCTTCCGTTTGATGAAAACAATTTTGCTATGTGGAAAATCAAAGCTTTGTATGCTTTGAAATCTGTAGATGAGGACATGTTGGACATTGTCAATAAAGGTCCATATGTTCTGATGTATCAGCCTCTGAAAAACAATGTTCCTGATGGTGTCATGAAGAAAACACCTAAAGAGAACTGGACATCTGATGACAAAAGAAAGAATGGGCTTGATGTTCGTGCTCGGGCAGCAATCAGCTATGCTTTACCATACAATATCTTTGGGTTGGTTCAAAACTGCATATCAGCAAAAGAAATGATGGACACACTGACTGTGTCTTTTGAAGGTACTGAGGAAGTCAAGGCTACTCAAATAAATGATCTAAACAAAAGGTATGAGGAGTCATCAGATGATGAAGTTAAGTGTCTGATGGTCACACTGATGAATGTAAAATCAGCAACAGTTCATTTGATGCTGATATGTTTGATGCAGTGGAAAACTCCAAGAAGCACAACACTGATTCTCCTTCAATGTATCAGGTTCAAAACTTTGTTTCATATTCAATGAATGAAAAAATCAAAATGTTTGAGTATTTGGGTGTTCTTAATTCTAAGAAGAACCAAACCATAAGGGATTTGCAAAATCAAACTGATCTTCTTAAAACTGAATTATCTAAGAAAAATAACATTATTGATTCTACTCAGGAAAATCTTAGAATCACTAGTTTGTCAAACTCATCTTTGTCTACTGAAATTGATAATGTTAAAGATCTCTTGAACAAGGAACAAATTGTGCTTCAAATTTGGGCCAAATCTCACAAAAATGCTAATTATATTATTTCTGCTGAAATACCACACTCATGTGAGAAAATTCTTGGGGGTAATTTTGCAGAAGCTGAAAAAGTTTTTAAAACTCAAGAAAAAGAATCTGAATTTTATTCCATGAATGAGTTGAAAAATAATTTCAAAGACAAGTTTATCAGTAACACTTTTATTAATCAGAGTCTAATTGATGAATACTGTGTCACTGATTCTCATGGTGTCACTGAGTGTGATACTGAAATTACTGGAATTGATCCTACCTCTTACCCTGTACACCTTGTGAGACCAACTCCTCTCACTGAAAATATTATAGCATTTTCTATCTCAAATGGAGTGTTTCATGCTGTTCATGAACAACTTAAGCATTTTCCTAATTGTATTGCTTCAGTGAATAAATCCAAATCTAATACTGATGTCAGCTCTTCATCTATCACTAATCATAATTTATCTGACACTGAATTCAGTTGTGATTCTATGACAAACAAAAGGACTCAAAGTTCACTTAGTGGATCTTACAAATCTAAAAGTGTTAAGTCTAGAAATATGCTCACCAAGAAGAACTTTGGTACTAGAGTCTGTTACAGATGTGGTGATACCTCTCATAAGATCAGTGAATGCTCGTTTGATAAAACATCTTTAAGAGCTGATAACATCAAAGTTAGAAATGAAAAATGGACTCTTAAGTCAAATTCTTTAAACTGTCTTCCTAAAGAGTGTTATAATTTACTATCGAATAACCTTGTGAATGACCCATTTTACAATGGATCAGTGTGTTCTAACTAGTTTCTCAGCACTGCAGGGTCAAGAGCATCTTCGGTACTTAGACAGTGGTTGCTCAAGACATATGACAGGATCCTAGTCTCTCCTGGAAGACTATGACAAGAAAAGTGGTCCTGCAGTTACATACGGAGACAATGGAAGGGGGTTCACTAAAGGATATGGGCACATCAAATGCAACAATGTGGTGTTTCAGAATGATTACTTTGTAATTGGTTTTGCTAATGTTTGCTACTTTCTTATAAGCTGATGTACACTTTGCCGATGATGATATTCTGATGATATTTTCATGCTGAGTACTTGGTTTGATCTCTTATCTCTATCTCTTCTACAAATCTTCTAAACTAAAGTGGAATGATAAAAACTTGAAACTCTTTGCCGATGGTTAGACCAAAACACTAAGATCTATCACATGCAACTATCCCTTCTTACCAATCTTACACTGATTCTGTGATTCAGTGTGACAAAACACATGCTGATGAGAGTCTAACAGTCTTTGTCGATGGTTAGACCAAAACACCAAGGTCTATCACACGCAACTATCCACTCTTACCAATGTTACACTGATTTTGTGATTCGGTGTGACAAAACACATGCTGATGAGAATCTAACAATCTTTGTCAATGGTTAGACCAAAACACCAGTGTCTATCACACGCAACAATCCTCTCTTCACCTTCTTCTCACTTAGTGTCTAATGATTCAGTAAGACGAACCACTCACTGATAAAGACACAATACTCTGTTTCGATGGTTAGATAATTAAACTAGTATCTAACACACGCACCAACCACCTTGCTAACCTTAAACAAGCAAGTTGTACCTTGAATTGACGGTAAACCATCTTTCAGCATGAAACTTTCGTAACACTGATCTCAGTGCTTCTGCAGACACTGATTGTCGTTTCATCTTTAGTTCAACGGCTCTTTTACCCAACGGTTATTTTTCTGATTTGACAGTTTGTTACGATACGCAGTTATTTTTAATGAAGATAATCATTACCTTTTAAAACCCGTTTTGTCCCATATTTAAACCTCTTTCCCTTCTCTTTCAAACCTTCCTTCCATTATTCAAATTTCCTTCGTTTCTTTTCAAAACCCTAGAATCCAAATCTTCTTCAATGGCGGCATCCCTATTTACCTTCTCATCCACTTCACGAAGGGTAATCCATGCTCCAAACTCTCCTCCTCTTCCCATATACATCAAAGCCACTAATGTCGTTTTCAACCCTGATATACCAGATGTCCATCGAGGTCTTGGACTCGAAGATTTTGTTAACTTTCTAGTTTCTTCCAGACTTCGATACGCTATCAGTGAGGTTCCATCAGAGTTCTTTCCAGAACAAATATGCGAGTTCTACTACTCTGCATCAGTCAATAACGACAACAACGCTATCTCCGGCACCATTGGGCGTGGCCGTCACTCAGTATTCATCACTGTTGATCTTCTCAATGCTGCTCTCAGGTTGCCAATATTTGAACCTTTCTCTGAGCTCCCATCAATTTAACGCTGTCGACGCCTTTTTGATCAATTGGGATACGATCACTCCGAAGCTGGTGCTCGATCAAATCTCATTCTGCGTCAGTGTATGACTCCAGGATGGAAATTCTTCACCGGAGCACTTTGCAAGTGCGTGGGTCACAAATCTCGTAGTGGTGATCAACTGAGTACCTTTGAGCAACAAGGGGTATGTTCTCTTCTTCTCAACAAACGTCTTGATTATGGGGCCTTTTTCTTTGATTAGCTTGTTCAACTTCTTCATGCCAATATATAGATTATTACTCACACTCTGGAAACCCCATCCAACGCCCACGCATGTCAACTCGAATGTATCAGGATGATTCGTTGGATACTTACATCGGCATCTCTGATCGGATGAGAGAATGGATTGCAAATCCATATACCGTTCCTTCACTCACCGCTGATACTGATGAAGGAGCTGATGGTAACAATGAAGATCATGTCGATAAAGAATCACAAGATGATGGTCATCCCTTTCCTCAACTTTCTCATCATACCATCTCTGTCACTGAAAAGATTCACTCAACTCATGGGGAGCCATCTGCTCAGGGGGAGCAACCATCTCAGGGGGAGCAACCTTCTCAAGGGACGCAACATCAATCCCAAAAGCCTCCGGGTACTCAGTTCATCCAAATCACATCCTCAGCTTTTAATGAGCTTCTTACACTGACTCGATACATGAGTCAGCGACTCCTTCGAATTGAAGCTGATGTTCAACTACTGAAAGGAGTTATTCTGTCAACTCCTAACCTTAGCCCACAAAGTGATGATGCTCAAAAAGGAGGAGACACTGATAACGACTCCAACGAGGGAGACAATGATAACAATGATAATAATGATAATAACGCAAAGGAGAGAGATACTGAGTCACCACAGCCTGTGCACGAGTATGATACTGTGGAGCCTGTTAATACTGAAAAGTTTGTTGAGGATAGTGGTGAGCCTGATGATGAAGAAAAACAGGATGATGAGTGTCAGATGATGGACATGAATTTCATTGATCCTATTATACTAGTCCAAGGAGAAGATTCAGATATAGCCAATGAGGATACTCAACCCCTTTCTCGCAAGCGCAAGGCAGCAGATACTGCCTTGGTTTCTTCACACACTGATACATCTCTGCCTTGCAAGAAACCTAAGTCCATTGTCAGCATATCCAACTTGGCAACTGAATGAAACACGTCTCCTGATCAAGTTAAGCAAATTCTTGATGAAGCCAATCAAGCTCAGCTTCTAAATAATATTGCACAAGCTGATGAATCTCTCATTCAGCATCAACTTCAGGTCAAAGGATCCTTTGAAGCTCAGATGCAGAAATTTTTGGAATATCAGTCCAAATCCAAATCCTCTCAGCCTTCTCCCAGCTGCAATAAGTCTAAGACTGATAGTGTTCTAGACAGGATTGATCGAAAGAGATTTCAAGATGTTCTTAAACGACGAGTGTGTAGTGATAAAATCATCAAAGTTAAAGCTTCTAAACCGCGTAATGAGAAAATTCTTACATTGTTGATCACTCGTCAAGGTCCGCAACATCCATACACTGAAGTTGTCAAGAGGGATGAGCTGATCAAATATGGATATTCTGAATGGACTGAATTGCTCGAGCTGGCATCCAAGCAAACTTCAGCTCTTTCATCAGAATTGCCTTGTGCTCTCCACTTGCTGATTAAGAAAGTTCAGCGTTTAGACCTAGTTCCCCAAGAACGTCATCAGCAGCTAGGCTCAAGCTCTTCAATTCCAAGAAACAGAAGAACCAGGTTTCAGATTCATGGTGAAGATGTGTTGGTTCTGAATTTTGGTGCAGATGAATTAAACAACTCTCTTCCCATTGGTGCTGAGCCTGTTCAACATCATTTTATATCTGTTCCTCAACACGGAATGTTCCATCTCGACAATAACAGAAAAATGTGTTTTCAGCGAACTGCTGAGATTCCAAGGGCTCCAACAACTCATCTCGTTGACTTAAGACAAATGTGCATGAGCCATCAAGATCTTTCTGGAGAATTTCATATTCTAATTGCTATGGAATTGTTGAATAGAAGACAGGAGCTGGTGGGCAGTCCCTCCTGGCCTGTGAAAATTGAAGCTGAAGCTGAGTATGAAGAATTCTTGTCCAGAGGTGTTCTAATCTAGTTGGTTTTGAACATCATCATGTTGGGGGAGATTGTAAGGTCAAACCTGATGATGTTTGTTTATCAGCATCAGCATCACAATAGCTCAGTGTATATAGCTTCATTTAGCACGTTGTAACAGATCTTGTCTTTATCTTGCTTCCTTAGATAACATAGTTTAGTTAGCTGTATATCCCTGATTTGTAGGGATTGTCTAGTATAGTTCTATATAATCTTTTGTACCGGTTTGTGACAGGCAAGTCTTTTCACAAACCCTAATAGCCGCTTTGTGCGAACAATAATCTCTTTGTGAGATTATCATTCTTAGTGAGAAGTTTTCTTTGTGAATCTCTATTGTTCTTATTTTCTGTCATTGTTTGATAAGTTGTTTGATCTTTGGGTCGTTCATAAACAAGCTTATCTTGCATGAAAAACCACCCTAGTGTGTGTGTAATAGTGGTGGCCGAATTCTAAGAGTTAGTATACTCTCTCATATATTTTCCAAGTTTGTGGTGATTTGTGATTTCTAATCGAGGCATTCATATTATTGGTGATTGGCTCTCAAACACCAAGGAATCAACAATCAACAAAAGGTATGTAATTCATCTAGTTCTTTTATGTTTAAAAGTACCCCAGGCCATGCTAGATAGGTTATAAACCTTTGAAGAATGATATTTTGCATGTACCTTAAACAAACATAGATCAAAGGTTTATTTGGGTTACATGTACACTTAGGAAGTGTTAGAATGCTCAAAACCCAATAGTGGTATCAGAGCCTAGGCTTGTTTGTTTGATACTTGATGTAAAATAGTGAAAAAAAGTCGATATTCTTGCTGTCTGCATGATGAACTCGCTGAGTCCATGGGGGGACTCGCCGACTCCATGACCAAATTCCTCCTACTCGACGAGTAGGATCGTGCACTCGGCGAGTAGAAGCCGCAGAATGCAGATTTTCGACTTTAGCTGCTGGAAATGGACTAGAAACATTACCCTAAATTGTTTTGGTGTCTTAAAACTTGCTTTTGTTGGTGTAATGGTTATTCTAATCCATTTACAATAGCTTATATCAAAATTTCATGCTTTGTATGTGTTCATATAATTCTTGAAACTTTGATGATCATGTTCATGTTCTTATGAATTTAGAAGATGATAGGAATTATTTGCTGAATTATTTAGGATTAATTCTTGATCATTTATGTGTTTTAATGGAGTCCATAATTTGTCATCAAGTTATGGAAATCCAAAGGTCACCTCTTTTAAACACACATTTAAAACACATAAGTTACATAAAATGAAGAGTCTTCATTTTTATGAACCCTTAATTCATAAGTTATGAAATGAAAAGTTGTGCATGGTTACAAAACTTGTCCTCATGTTTTGGAATTTTTAAAGTTTCACACACTTTAATAAAATTTAACTCCAACCCTTAGATTTTTAATAGTTAAAATTCAACACTTATACTATTTATAACATTAATGGTTAATTATTATATATATGTATAAGAATAAGTCGTTTTACCATTAGTAGGCCTCATTCACGAAGCCGGTCTATAAGGGGGTATAAGGTTGTTGCCTATAAAATGGCAGCTTAATGGGTGTCCACTCTTACCCACTACTTCCATGATCGATGGAGGGTCGTTAGCCGAATGGGTAGGACAATGACTTTAAATTCTCATTAAAAGTATAATGATTATTATAAAGTAACTAAAAAATATTTTAATTCCCAATCTTAGTTACTTTAGGAAAAATGTGAACATGGTGCTAGTCCATGGAATTCACACTTTGTACCTTACCAAGTCGTTGGTGGAGTGTGTGTGGTTAACCGGCACACCAACTTGGACTAGTAAGGATCACGAAGGGTGACTTAATTTTTGTCATAGATCAATGGAGCGTGTGTGGTTAACCAGCACATTGATTAGGTGATAATATTAAGGGTACCAAGTGAATTAGCATGGTTATTCACACCTTGTTTTGTGATCCTCAGCATCCCTGTCACAAAACTTGAAGGGCACAATCGAGATTGAAACATGCCATCAAAAAGTTCAATGAATCTCAAAAGAATCTAGGAATTTCAAATCCAATTAAAACATAATAATTCATTTCATTTTTCATGGTGGAAATCAGTGAATCGTCATTCACCTATCTTTCAAATATGTTATTACTTAGATTACGACATCCCTCTTCTAAATATAATATATTGTGATTGGGTCCTAGCCTTAATATTACATTTGGGTGTCTTATTAAGGACTCTATATATCTAATCTAAACTTGATTTCTTCTTTCAGATGTCTTCCAAAACTAATGCTTCGGGCTCTACCCCAACTGGCTCTTTCTCTCTCATGAATCTTTGTGGGAGAGTCATTTATGATGGTTCCAACTTCATGGACTGGATTAGGAACATCAGGATGATTACTCATTATGAGGACAAATAATACGTCCTCGATAAGCAGTTAAAGGAGATTGATGAGTCCACTGCTACTCCTGAGGACATCGTTGAATTCATGACACATGAGAGACGTGCTACTAAGGTGGCATGCATCATGATGGCCACGATGACAACCGAACTCCAAAAGTCCTATGAGGACTTCTACCCTTTTGAGATGCACCAAGACCTGATGGAAAGGTACCATCAGTGTGCTCGTCAGGAGCAGTATGAAATAATCTCCTCCATGATAACAACCCCCATGAAGGACGGTGAATCCGTCACGGGCACATGCAATTGATGCAAAGGTATTTGGACCGTTTGCTCAAGCTAAACGTGAGCTTCCCTGAGGAGTTGGAAATTGACATCATTTTGCACTCCTTACCTTCTTGCTATGACCAATTTCGTATGACATATCATATGAACAAGGAGGAAGTTACTCTTAGCAAACTTTAAGGACTCTTGAAGACCGCTGAAACCGGTCATAAGGGCATGTTGGTAGTTACCTCTACTACTCCTACTCCAACATCTACCCCTGTTTTGGCTATCGGGAAAGGCAAAGGGAAAAAGAGGAAGTCCCCTTCAAAGGGTACCAAGGGAAAGTCTCTTGAAGGCTCCTCATCAAGGACCAAGAGCGGTTCTGTCACTCCTTCTACCATTCCCAAGGATGATGATTGCTACTATTGCCAGGACAAGGGGCACTGGAAGCGAAACTGCCCTAAATACTTGCAGGATGGGACGGATGGGAAAGTGAAACCCACCTATGCAAGTATTTACACAATATTGTCTAATAACTCACAATATTCTAACTCTTGGGTGCTTGATACAGGATGTGGTATTCACATATGTTCTGATTTGTAGGGCCTAAGAAGAAGTGAGGATGTGGAGCACGGGAAGATAAACTTGATCATGTGGAATAGGAAGGCTTCACCTGTTTCCAAGATTGGAGTTTATACTTTGTTGCTGAATAATGGGTTAAAATTAGATTTGAATAAATGTGTGTACTCATCTGAAATGGCGAGGAATATTATTTCCTTTCATGGTTTGTACAAACAAGGTTTTACCTTTTCGTTTGATAATGAATGTGGTGGTATTGATGCTTTCTTTAATAATGTGTTTTATTTTAAAGCATTACCTTGTGATGGTGTGTATGAAACTGTGTCGATTGTAGACAACTTAAGAAATAATGTATTGTACATTGATTCTTCTACTAGCCTAGATAAAGCATCATTGTGGCATTGTCGTCTTGGACATGTAAACAAGAAACGCATAGGCCAACTCCAAAAGGATGGAGTCTTGGAATCATTTGACCTTAAATCGGATGATATTTGTGAATCTTGTCTACTTGGAAAGATGACAAAATCACCCTTCACTAGTACTTGTGAACGGGGTGAGGGTTTGTTGGACCTAATACATACTGATGTGTGTGGACCATTCAAAACCGCCACAAGGGATGCTAATCGGTATTATGTGACTTTTATTGATGATTTTAGTAGATATGGTTATGTCTACTTAATCAAACATAAGTTAGAAACCTTTGAAAAGTTTAAGGAATTTAAACAGGAAGTAGAAAAACAATTGGGCAGGAACATTAAGATGCTTCGATCCGATTGAGGTGGTGAGTACCTTAGTACTGAGTTCCTTGACTATCTTAACGAGTGTGGGATTGTCTCACAATTGACTCCTCCTAGAACACCCCAACTAAATGGTGTAGTTGAGAGGCATAATCGAATCTTGTTAGACATGGTTCGCTCTATGATGAGTCGAACATCGCTACCAATCTCTTTTTGGGGGTATGCCTTAGAGACTGCCGCCCATATCCTTAATCTAGTCCCTACAAAGAAGGTTACCAAAACACCTCATGAGATGTGGACTGGGAAGGTTCCCAATTTGGACAACATCAAGATTTGGGCGGTGAGGCTTTCGTGAGGCGATAAACTCATGATAAGCTTGAACCCCGAAGTGAAAGATGTATTTTCATCGGCTACCCACAGAAATCCTTCGGTTACCTCTTCTACAGACCTAATGAGAATGTGGTCTTTGTAGCAAGAATAGGGTCTTTCATGAGAGAGAGTTTATAAACCAAGGAGACAGTGGGAGGCAAATTGACCTCGAACAAATTCAAGAATCAATTGGTGAAGGAACTTCAGACACTAGCAATCAACCTGAGGAGGAAACTCCTGTTGAGCCAGCTGACGAGTCTGTACCTCCGAGGCGTTCCACACAGGTTAGTAACACACCTACATTTTATTATGGTTTTCATATTACTACGGAAGGTGATACATTTATCAGTGATAGTACACTGGTAAATTTGGATGTACCTAGCAGTGTGAAGGAAGCCATGGTAGGCCCGGAGTCTGCTAAATGGAAGGTGGCTATGTACAGCGAGATACAGTCCATGTATGACAATCAAGTTTGGAACTTGGTTGACAACGTACCAGGCCATAAAGAAGTCGGGTGCAAATGGATCTTTAAGAAAAATACCGACATGGAAGGAAAAGTGCACACATATAAGGCTCGAATGGTTACAAAGGGTTATACTCAGACTCAAGGTATTGATTATGATGAAACCTTCTCACCGGTAGCAAAGATTAAGTCTATTAGGGTTATGCTAGCCATTGCTGCATTTCATGATTATGAAATATGGCAAATGGATGTCAAAACCGCTTTTCTTAATGGAAAGTTGGCTGAGGATGTGTACATGAATCAGCCAGAGGGTTTTGTCAGTGCAAAATACCCTAATAGAGTATGCAAGCTTGAGAAATCCATTTATGGATTAAAACAAGCATCTCGTAGCTGGAATCTTTGTTTCGACGAGAAGGTCAAAGAGTTTGGCTTCACGAGAAGTGAAGATGAGTTTTGCGTGTATGTCAGAGCTAGTGGGAGTATAGTTAGCTTCTTGGTACTGTATGTAGATGACATACTACTTATAGGAAATGACATCCCAACCTTACAAGAGGTTAAGTCCGGGCTTGGGAAGTGCTTTGCTATGAAGGACCTAGGGGAAGCTGCCTATATCCTAGGGATAAGGATATTAAGAGAAAGGAGTAAAAGACTAATTGGACTTAGTCAAAGTACCTATTTGGATATGGTGTTGAATAGGTTCAACATGCAAAATTCCAAGAAAGGAGATTTACCGATCCAATGCAATGCCAAACTAAGTAAGACTCAGAGTCCGAGTACAGAGGCTGAGATAGCAGAAATGAGTCGATTATCGTATGCTTCCACTATAGGCTTGACCATGTATGCTATGACTTGTACCCGCCCTGATGTGGCCTTTGCTTTGAGCATAGTTAGCAGATATCAGGGGAACCCTGGCAAGGCTCATTGGACCGCGGTAAAGAATATTCTCAAGTACCTGCGGAGGACTAAGGATTGGATCCTTACCATAGGTGGGAGTGATGACTTGAGAGTATTAGGGTATAGTGATGCTAGTTTTCAGACTGATAGGGATAACTCCTGCTCTCAGTCGGGCTGGGTCTTTACCCTAAATGGAGGGGCAATCTCTTGGAAGAGTTCCAAACAGGAGACGGTAGCCGATTCGACTTGTGAATCAGAGTATATAGCAGCGAGTGAAGTGGCGAAGGAGACGATATGGCTAAAGAACTTCATCGGAGACCTTGGAGTTGTACCAGCTATCAAGGGGCCTATGGAGATTTTCTGTGACAGCAATAGTGCGGTTTCCTTAGCCAAGGAACCGAGAAATCATGGCAGATCCCGAAACATTGACAAAATATATCACTTCATAACACACAAGATAGATGAAGGACTCCTCGTGGCAAAGAGGGTATCGTTAGATGAGAACCCTACAGACCCCCTTACGATGGGATTGACGAGGGTTAAGCATTTGCAGCATGCGAGGCGCATCAGGCTGAGGGACGATATTAATTTTATAGATTAGATAGCCTTTTCTGAAACTTGTAAAATGTAATCGACGTTTGATGATGAATAAAATTTGTGATTTATTTATAAGTGAAGTGTTGCTATCATTTTCAATTATTTACTATTGTTTCAGTTTTGCATGTTTTGACTTCCAGAATAATTAATTTATTCAAACCTCCACAATCGGTCATACGTCGGAAGTAGGTATGAATCAAGATTGTCATGAATTGGGTTTGTAGATGGCTAAAGGTGTTTAGACATAGCAATGGTTGCTACAACGTTCATGAGTGCTCATGAGTTATGAGCATTGGACTAAACCCACGCTCACTTGTATCACTTCATGGAATTTATCTCCAGTGATCGTGAGACGACAATATCATATAAGTCTTCAAACCTAGTGATATGAGTTGTTACCTATGAGTTGGTTGTGCATTGATTGAACGTAAATGCATCAGTAACTTGATGTCATAAAACGTGCCTTTGTGTAAAATTCAACAAGAAGTAGAACAAGCATATGAGTCGAAGTTAATCTGTTCCTCCTAGAAATAGAAGCAATATCTGGGCCCCTCGATGATTTTGTGTTGACCCATGTACCGGGCCCGGTCAGAACTAAATTGATGTCTTCAGTTGAGTTCTTTGTCAAACAAATCAGAAATCGAGAAACAACTGCCAGACAATAGGTAAGACATTGTTCCATGTATTTGTCCAACTAATATCATGAGAACAGAGGACTATAAGATCACTTGTCTAAAATGGCGCTTCATAGTTCAATAGAGTTTTCGAGAGCTACGATTGTCGGTTGGTTCCTGAAGTAATACAGACAAATATAGTTATTAGACTTATCCAAGTGGGAGTCTGTTGGATAAGGTGTCTAAGTCCATAACTTAGTTGGTATATACTTGACCCGACCCGGCATGGTCCATTTGGGTTGCACTTCACCCAAACTCTTTATGTATAATTTTATGAGAATTGTATACTTATGATTTATTAATATATTATAAGTTATAATATATTAATATAGAGTCATGATATTTAATTATTTTTAGTCATGAATTAATTATGAATTAATTTACTGATTAAAAAGAAAGACTAATTAAATTATGGGCTATTACATTTATATGGTGTGGGCTAATACTCATTTGTTAATGGGCTAATCTTATATGGGAGTCCATGGATGATCCATGGAGCTTTAACCCATGGATCCTTTGAAGAGGAAAAGACGTGGATTATTAGGGTTTCACTCTAACCATGCACACTATATAAACAAGCTTATGTTGCATGAAAAACCACCTTAGTGTGTGTGTGTAATAGTGGTGGCCAAATTCTAAGAGTTAGTATACTCTTTCATATATTTTCCAAGTTTGTGGTGATTTGTGATTTCCATTTGAGGCATTCACATTATTGTTGCTTGGCTCTTAAACTCCAAGGAATCAACAATCAACAAAAGGTCTGTGATTCATCAAGTTCTTTTATGTTTAAAAGTACCCCATGCCATGCTAGATAGGTTATAAACCTTGGAAAATGATATTTTGCATGTACCTTATACAAACATCGATCCAAGGTTTATTAGGTTTGCATGTACACTTAGGAAGTGTTAGAATGCTCAAAACCAACAATCTCACTGATAGCACGGAAGTGAGCGCTCTTCGTCAACTGATCCACAATGACCCAAATTGCGTCAACACCCCTCGCGGTCCTTGGAAATTTGGTGATAAAATCCAAAGAAATATGTTCCCACTTCCACTGGGGAACCTCCAGTGGATGCAGCTTACCATGCAGACGCTGGTGCTTGGCCTTAACCCGACGATAGGTCAAGCACCTCTCCAATACCCACACGACATCCCTCTTCATACAGGGCCACCAATAATCTATCTTCAAGTCCAAATACATCTTAGTGGCCGGGGGATGGATCGAGAATCTCGAACTATGTGCCTCCTCCATCAAAATGCTACGTGCCCCGCCCATAAACAGCACCCAGATCCGACCATGAAAGGTCATACGCCTTCGGCTATCAGTAACAAACTCGGATACCTGCCCAATCACCCGCTCCCTTTTGCGGTTCCCCGGTCTAACTGCCTCTGCCTGGGCCTCTCGGATGGTATCCAATACCAAAGTCATCATCGTCATCCTCATGCGTATATCTCGAATCGGGGCACTCTCTGCCTTGCGGCTCAGAGCATCGGCTACCACATTAGCCTTGCCCCAATGGTATAGGATCTCACAACCATAATCCTTTATCACATCCAACCATCTCCTCTGGTACATATTTAGGTTGGGCAGATCCATCAGATACTTCAAACTCTTGTGGTCCGTGTATATGGTACACTGAACCCCATACAAATAATGGTGCCATATCTTGAGGGCGAACACCACTGCCCCCAGCTCCAAATCGTGGGTGGGATACCTCGTCTCATGAGGCGCAGCTGCCTCGATGCGTAAGTTATCACATGCCATCTCTACATAAGCATCGCTCCCAACCTCGATATAGAAGCATCACAGTACGCCACAAAATCCTCCATTCCCTCCGAAAGGGCTTGTTAGGTTTAGAGAATTCTAACACTCCTAAGTGTACATGCAACCCTAAATACATTGGATCTATGTTTTCTATATTATACATGGGAATATGAACTTTCCAAGGTATTACCCTATCTAGCATACAATCTATGATACTTGGGTAATAAAATAAGTTAGAATACATACCTTGTTGATGTAGCTTGTTTTCATGAAGCTTGAGTGCCTGGTGCCCCAAGTTTGACACCTCAAATGGTTCACACAACACCAAATACACTTGGAATACCTTGAGAGAGTATACACATTTCATGAAAACCGGCTAGCCCTTTCACACATACTCTAGTACCGATTTTTGTCAACAATAAGATGCTTATATAGTTAGTGACAATTAGGGTGAACCCTAATTGTCATGGATTTCCATTTCCTTGGATCCATGGGTTCAAATATACCATGTAGTATCCATGGAGCATCTTATGGGTTTTAGCCCAACTTGACAATCCATGAAGCATTAGCCCACTATACAAGTATGGATGATTTACACAATCAACCCATATATTTAATTAGTCTTCTTTTGATCACATAATTAATTCTAAATTAATTCTTGATCAATACTAATTATATAATCTTATTAATATATTAGAACTTATAATATATTAACAAACCTTAAGTGTTATTTCTCTCATTCTAGTCTATCCAAGTGCATGATGCCATGCAACCCAAATGGACCATGTCGAGTCAAGTCAAGTCTTACCAATTATAGTTATGGACTTAGATATTAATCCAACGGTCTCCCACTTGGATAAGTTTAAAACTATTATTGCAAGTATGACTTCAAGAACCGACGGGAAATTGTATCTCTCAGAAGCTTCTGTCGAACTCTGACCTTGTCGATGATCTCTGACCTTTGTTAACGACTTGTCCATTAGATAAGGGATCATATATTCCTCCATTCTAGATATCATACGGACTGAGACATGGATTATAATCATTCTCTCTGTCCATTTGTTGTTTCCCGATTTCCGATTTATGACGACTGACTAATTGAACAAATCAAATCAGTCCAGGCCCGGCCGAGCACTTACATTAGTCATCACCAAATCATCGAGGGTCCCACAGATATCGCTTTTATACCAAAGGTAAAAGAAATGGATCAACTTCGACTCATATGGCTTGGTCTACTACTGAATGCGTTTTCGTGCAATCAATGTACAACCAACTCATAGTAACAGCTCATATCTCTAGGTTTGAAGAATATAAGATATTATCGTCTCATGATTCACTTGTGATAAAATTCATGAAGTGATTAAAATGAGCTTGTGTTGAATCCAATACTCAGAACTTATGAGCACTCATGAATGTTATAGCAACCGTTGCTATGTCTAATGCATCTTAGACAAATCTTACAATCCAGATTCATGAAAGTCTTGATTCATATCTACTTCTAACATATTACCGACTGTGGAAGGTTTGAATAAAGTAATTATTCTGGAAGTCAAAACGTGCAAAGTGAAACACAAGAATAATACATAATCCTATATAGCCCCAAACTCTTGAGTGTAAATAAAAACCCTTTTATCTAAGCACCATATTGATTACTCATTATTCATGCTTCGATTAATCAACTTAATACTTGAATTGAAACAATAGTTATCCCATGCTCCAAGCATGCACACTATATTCGTCCAAACAATAGTTATGCCATACTCCAAGTATGCACACTATGTTTACATATGGTCCTCTCTTTGTGAAATAGATCGATTGACAGCATTTCAATGATGCTTATTTTACAATCCCAAATCCTTTTCAATAAATGTAAGAACACCAAATTCTTGTCATTTACTGTAATCTTGTTAGATTCTTAACTTATATGCAATGATCCTCTTGTAATGAATATGCACACAAGTCACAAAGACTTGGCAACAAACATTACAAGGTATTCTAACGGAAAGCAATTCCATGGAAATGGAGTCTCAGATTCAAAGTACATTCCTTTGAACATCCTTCTTTGCATTAAGTTCTTTAATCTTACACAGATTCAAAGAATAACTTCCACCTATCGAAACAATTCCATATTCCCATTTTGACCATCACTTTTGAACAAGATTTGCCTCTTTTCAAAATATCTCATTATGGTCCTTACTCTATACTTCCAATTGTTCATGAGTAGCCAATCATTGGTAAACCTCAAATTGTCCTCGACAATTGCTTAATCATTTTAGTCATATCCGGTTCTATTCCTTTTTCTCTCTTAATGCCCTAAGCATCTGGAAAATTTAGAATGGATAAATATTATAGCACATGTAGTTAAACCTATACCCAAAGAATATGGGACATGATTCATGCTATAAAAATTTTATCTGCCATGTTCTCATAATTCGAACTATGAAGAGGAATGCCGTAATCATAATCGAATTTTCAGGACGCAACATATATATAACTTCCTTATATTGAACCATTCCAACATAACATTCATATATATCCTTGACTAAATTTGATTAAAATCTCAATCTAAGCATGTAGAATTGGAATGAAGTATAAAATCCTCTCCCTTAATTATAGCAAAACAACTTTTCAAACCCGAATTGAAATTTTTGTTTTCTATAATTAACATTGCTAACTTGCAATACTTAACATAATAATCGTGCTCCCACTAACATGATGATTATTAGTATAACACTTATGCTCCCACTAGCTTTGACATGTATCCAGAAATCAGTTGGACTTCTTGAAATCAACACTAATTTGACTTTCTTACCAAAGTTCAGATTTCTGATATGAGACTGCTTTGATAAAACTTTATCAAAATCATACACCTTTCCTTAGATAGCTCACATGTGTGTCTAAACAATTTTAGAACTATGAAAAAGGATGCCATAATCATAGTCTCAAATTTTTAGACCTTTGCCATTTCTCACAAGTCTATGTTTGTGTGCCAGTTAACCACACGCGCTCCACTAACGAATTTGAGAATGCAAAGATTACAATTGCTATCTACTTAAAATCTTCTTAGTGAAAGCGTTTCCTCACCATCATTTTCATGAATTAAAGA
The DNA here is from genome assembly GCF_002870075.4 of Lactuca sativa. NCBI lineage: Eukaryota > Viridiplantae > Streptophyta > Magnoliopsida > Asterales > Asteraceae > Lactuca > Lactuca sativa. Next base: position 240,889,678 of record NC_056623.2, on the reverse strand, counting down.
GAAACCTTATGCCACTTAGATTTTTATGGTGTATGTATTCCTATCCATGTGAATTTGTCATAACCATAATCACAAGACACGGTCAGTGACAAATCCAAACACATATGGACTGAACTTGTTCAATCTTAATTTCATGCCACCCGACAGCACAAGGGCCTACCATTTCTTCCAGGTTGTTATGCAAACAATATAGAACTCATAGAACTCACAAGCATTGTCAACTTTTACTAGAATAGACACAGAAATAAGAATATGCTAGCACGATAGGTTATAGACGTCAAGTCGTGGGCTAGTGATTAACAAAACTCTTGATTAGTTCTTGAAACTATCTCAATACTCCCACCGTCCTCTTGACATATAAGATTATCTTTGTCAAGAACCATTCCTTGACAAAACAAATATTCAAGAGTTACTGCGGATTCTTATCAAGTTAAACACGTCTCATAATTGGTCTTAGTTGGTTTTTGTTTTATCCAAAACATCACAACTTACCAATCTCAAATGTACAAGAATAGGAAACATCTTACTCTACATTTGACAAGTGTTATGAACTTTCTAAAGATTAAGTCACTCAAGGCTCATTCTCGAAGTATTACTCTAAGATTTGATTTTGGAACGAAGTACGATTTATCTTTTGATTTAACTATTTCAACAATTCATGATTCCTCTCCTTAGTCAAACAAATGGACAAAGGTGTCCTTAGAGGATCAATTGTGATATGGTTCCCTATTCACTAAGATAATCATAAAACAAGATACTCAAGTACTCTCCTATCTCTTCAGGTTGGAGAAACTTTTATCTTTCTGCCATATTTGATTCTTCTTATCCGTTATGTCCTACATTGAAACCTTTCTAATGTTTCAGAATTACACTTAAACTTGTAAGCATAACCATATTTACTAAACTTTAGTAAATCATGGCGAATAGTCTTTGTGGTGGACCTGATCAGGGCACACCCAAGTGTACCCGATCCCTTTGTCCTTCACTTGACTCACATATACATGTGAACAAGGAATTAGTCTTAATTTTCCAAAGATGAAAATTTCTCATTCATCATACAATACAAGTTGCATGATTCCAAGTTTTCAATCCAACTGAACCTCGGGTGATGAGAATCTTTCCTTATTTGGTAAATTATGACACTACCACAAATGAAAGAATCAAATCCATTTACCAATATTGCTTATCAATGGGAACATATAAACATCAATTTTTTTCTTTTTTTTTCTTCACAAATTCCATTGTAAGGATACTTAAAATAAATAAAATCAAAACCATTTTTCTTTTATTTTAAAACTTTGTGGAAAAAGTTATCCTTACAATGCAAATTCATATGAAAAAAATGTATTTATCTATTCCTAGCAATATTTCATAACTCTTATGCAACGGCTCAAAATTCTGGTCATCGAACCCTGCGATCATAATCAGCACACCTTTTCTTTAAGCTTCCTTTGATTCTTCAAAAACATCAAAATGTAATTACATTACATTATGTATTAAGAATCTCCAAAAGAGACTTAATAGAGTTAGATAACGGACTTTACCTGAAGTAGAGTCAAACTTTTTACTTTACCATCCTTATGAGGTTTCAGGTAAATTCGGCAGCTTCGCAACCAATGCCCCTGCTATTGGCAAAAGGAAACATATGGAATCTTTGGAAATGATATATGGGACTATCACAAACTTAGCCTTTCCCTTTACCATTAGGTAAAACGACTTGACCATGGCCGATCCCTTTCAATTGGGAAGAGAAAGTTTTACTAGATTTCTAGTGTCACTATTGTCGATGTCCATGAAGTTTTGGGAAGTCGATCTTCTAACCAATTTTTTTTTTACCAGTGTTCCAAATCATTGCGGATTCAGCAGCACCAAGCAAATAGATATGATCATTAAAGGGTCATGTCGTGATCTGTCATCAGGGAGTGACTGAAGGACCAAGTCAACAGCCAGCTACCTCAAGACTTCGACATCCAACTCTCCCGACTTGTCAATATGTGACTTAATCTCCAAGATTTAAGCACATACAATCTTTGATTGCCAATAGGGATTGTGTGACTTAGAACTATTCAAATCTTGAAACTTGTGGGATAGGGAGAATTATTGAAGGAGGTGGAGGAAATGAAGTATGATTTCCAATCCCATTAGTGCTCAATAAATGGATTAGTCTTTCACCTTCATTGCCTTTTGGGATATCATCTTCATTAGGAAGCTTGTTCCTAAAGATTTTGGAAGACCATAGTTGTCTAAACTAGACATCTATAAGGGAAAAATTCAAGTTAGTTGATTTAAAGTGCTTAATATAACACCCAATATGAAATACTAAGGCTAGGAACTAACAAACTATTTTATAACTTGGAAGAGGGATGCCATAATCCAAGCTATAGAATATTTGAAGGTAGGTAAATGACGATTTACCAATTTCCACCATGAAAAACGAAATTACTCATTAAGTTTTAATTGGATCTGAAACTCCTAGATCTTTTGAGATACATTGAACTTTCAATGGCATGTTTGAATCTCGATTGTGCACTCTCAAGTTTGTGATTGAGATGCTGAGGATCACAAACAAGGTGTGAATAATCTTGCAAATTGACTTCGTACCCTTAATTTTATCACCTAATCGATGTGCCGGTTAACCACATATGCTCCACCGATCTATGATAAAACTTAAGTCACCCTTTGCCACACATTGTTAGTCCCAAGTTAGTTTGTCAGTTAACCACACACGCTCCACTAACGACTTAACAAAGGTGCAAAGTGTAATTTCTTGGGTTAGCACCATTTCACATTTTCCTAAGTAACTACGATTGGGAATTTATAAGTGTTTAGTTACTTAATATTTATCATTATACTTTTAATAAAGGGAGAATTATAGTCCTTTCCCACCCGTTCAGCTAACGACCCTCCACCAGTCAAGGAAGTGGTAGGTGAGAGTGGACACCCATTAAACTGTCATTTTATAGGCAGTAACCTTGTACCCCCCTTATAGACCGGCTTTGTGAATGAGGCCTACTAACGGTAAGACTGACTTTGTTCTTATACATACATATATGTATATATATATATATATATATATATATATATATATATATATATATATATATATTAGTATTAACTATTAATATTATAATAGTATAAGGGTTGAATTTTAACTTTTAAAACTCTAAGGGCTAACTTGGAAAACTTTACAAACTCCAAAACTTGAGAACAAGTTTTGAACAATTCAAAATTAATTAATTCCATAACTTATGTGTTTAAAGTAGTTTTAATTAAAAAAACTCTTCAAGTTCCATAAGTTGAGGACAAGTTATGGAAGACTTTAAACTATTAAAAAATGTAACTCTTCTCCTTTGTAACTTATGGAACTAATTAAGTTTACACATTTTAATGATTTAAAGAAGTGACTCTTGAGCCTCCATAACTTGAAGACAAGTTATGGAGTCATAAAACCATTTAATGCGGACAAGACTCTTCATTTTGTAACCATTACCAACTTTCATGAGTTTTAAGAAAATTTAATGTGACTTTTCATGTAACTTGAGGACAAGTTACACAAACACATTTTAGAATCAATTGTTAGATTAAAATGGATCAAAGACACATTATCAATCAACCTTTTTTCTATTAATCTGAGAAACTCATATTAACAAGATAATCGGAATCAAATGTTTTCATGTAATTAGCATAACACTTTAAACTAATACAAAACATGAATCTATTGACAATTATCTTTGAAATTGGATTAGTATGAACATTACCACATCGAAAATAGGTTTACAAGTCCAAAAACAGCTTTTGGTAATGTTCCTAGTCCAATTCCAGCCAAAAAGCATGAAAATATGCATTCTGGGAGACAAACTCGTCGAGTTCTTCATGGAACTCATCGAGTTCATGCTCTAATAAATAAACTCGTCGATTTTTCCTCCAAAACTCGTCGACTTTTAGGTCCTGACAGATTCTTGGCTTCAAAAAATCAGTTTGCATCAAGTATAATCGAAAATAGCCCTAGACTCTGATACCACTGTTGGGTTTAGAGCATTCTAACACTCCTAAGTGTACATGCAACCCTAAATACCTTGAATGTAGGTTTTCTCTATTATACATGCAAATATGAACTTTACAAGGTATTACCCTATCTAGCATACAATATGTTATACTTGGGTAATAAAACAAGTTAGAATACATACCTTGTTGATGTAGCTTGTCTTCATGAAGCTTGAGTCCCGAGTGCCCCAAGTGTGGCACCTCAAATGGTTCACTCAACATTAAATACACTTGGAATAACTTGAGAGAATATACACACTTCATGAAAATCGGCTAGCCCTTTCACACATACTCTAGTGCCGATTTTTGTCAACAATAAGATGCTTATATAGTTAATGACAATTAGGGTGAACCCTAATTGTCATGGCTTTCCATTTCCTTGGATCCATGGGTTCAAATATACCATGGAGCATCCATGGAGCATCTTATGGGTTTTAGCCCAACTTGACAATCCATAAAGCATTAGCCCACTATACAAGTATGGATGATTTACACAATCAACCCATATATTTAATTAGTCTTCTTTTAATCACATAATTAATCCTAGATTAATTATTGATCAATACTAATTAAATAATCTTAGTAATATATTAGAACTTATAATATATTAACAAACCTTAAGTGTTATTTCTCTCATTCTAGTCTATCCAAGTGCATGATGCCATGCAACGCAAATGGACCATGTAGGGTCGAGTCAAGTCTTACCAATTATAGTTATGGACTAAGACATTAACCTAACAGGTCTGCTACTCGGGACCCTAAATAAAAGCAACACCCTTCCAGGTCAATCTGGTGAGAGAAACGAAATCTTGGAGAAATCCTTCATAAAATAATAGCCGTCCAACCCCAGAAAACTCCTAATCTCAGTGGGGAACCTCGGCACCTCCCAACTCATAACCGCCTCAAACTTGTTCGGATTAACCAACATCCCATTCTAATTAACGAGATGTCCCAAGAACTGGACCTCCCGTAACCAGAAATCACACTTGGAGAATTTGGCATAAAGCCTCTCTGATCTCAACACTCCAGGGATCTCTGTAAGATGCTCCTCATGCTGCTCTCTGGATCTCGAATATACTATGATATCGTCAATGAAAACAATCACCGAATGATCCAACATCAGCCTACACACCCGGTTGATGAGATCCATGAACGTTGTCGGTGCATTGGTGAGCACAAAAGGCATCATCATGAACTCGTAATGCCCATAAGGTGTCCTGAATGCTGTCTTCGGGATATCCTCATCCCGCACCCTCATCTGATGATATCCATACCTTAAGTCAATCTTGGAGAACCAAGATGCACCCTGCAACTGATCGAACAGATCTTCGATCCTTGGTAACAGGTAACGGTTCTTGACACCAACTTGTTTAACTCCAGGTAATCAATACACATCCTGTGTGAACCATACTTTTTCTTGACAAAAAGAATCGGTGCTCCCCAAGGCGAGCTACTCGGCTGAATAAATCCCTTCCCCAACAACTCCTGAACTTGCGAGGTTAGCTCCTGCATCTCTGGTGGCGCAAGGCGATAGGGTGCCTTGGCAATAAGCGCAGCTCCCAGAACCAAATCAATATGGAACTCCACCTGCCTCTCCGGAGGCACACCCTAAAACTCCTCGTGGAAAACATTCGGGACCTCACGCACTATCGGGACCTCATCAATATAACTCGGCCTCTCTGCGGCTACTCGTGTATCCACCACATAGGCTTTAAACCCTCGACAAATCTGTTGTAGACTCTGGGTCGCTCTGGCAGCTGAGCAAAATGCTGACCCGGATCGGGTAACCTCTCCATACACCGTAAGTACACCCCCGCTAGGGTCTCGTATGGTCACCATTTGACGCTCACATTCGATAACAGCTCCAAATCGGCTCAGCCAGTCCATGCCCACAATGACACATACATTCCCCATCACAATCAGTACCAAATCTATCGGGAACTCAACACCGAAAATCTCGAGCACACATCCTCTGATCACATTAGTAGCATAACCGCTCGCTCGTTGGCTATGGAAACTCATAGAGGTCAGCTCAACGCCTCTCGTCAGGTACTGATGTGCTGACGAAATGCTAATGACACAAATGACAGACTCGCACCCGAGTTAAACATGTAACGAGAAGATTTTCAAAACAATTTTTCATTTTTCGACAACCATATTTAAGTAAAAGTATTCTCAAAAGTATTCAACAATAGTTATCAAAACATAACGAATCCCAAGATCACAAAATCAAATCCCTTCTCTGATGTGTACGGGTCACGCCGATGCCTTCCCACGGTCCTCGCTAGTACCTGAAACACATAACACAACAACTGTAAGCATAAATGCTTAGTGAGTTCCCAAAAATACCACATACAACACATACTCCACTCGATGCTACTGTACGACCCTCCGGTCGATGTGTCTAAGCGGGACCCTCCGGTCCCATAGCTCGTTGGACCCTCTAGTCCAGTCACAGCTCGTTGGTCCCTCCGGCCAGGTCAGTCTCGTTGGACCCTCCGGTCTGGTCTATACAATTATATATCATACATACATCACATAGTACATAATTTCATACATGTCACACAATCTCATATATAGCACATAAGACCTTCCGGTCAACTCATAATACCACTCTAGGTAATGTATAGTGAGAAGACTCACCTCGCGTAACTCGGTAACTCGGAAATGTCGGACTCCGTGGAAATAGGATCTACCTTCCACCAAATCATACGAAATAAACACTCAGCGTCAACACATTTCCCAAGGCTAGACCATTCCGTCTCTTAGCACTCTCAGGAGGGTAAAAGACCATTTTCCCCCTCTCAAGGCTCAAATACTCTAAAATTGACCAAACCCTAAAAGTCAACAAAATTCAACCTTCTGGGGTATGTGGCGCGTACCAGATCTATACGCTAAGCGTACCCGTTGGCTTTACAGAATCGGGATACACGGCCCCTTACACCGCGTGTACTGGGATTACGCCCAGCGTAACCCCCAGTTTTCTCTTCTTCTTCATTCAGGTCTTAATCGGTTAAGTCTTCCGTCCAAAATCCAGATCTGACTTATCTAACATGACTTAGTCCATGAACTTGGCGACTTTAAGCCTTTGCATGGCTGTGGAAGTCACAAACACCCAAAACATTCTACTTCCAACCTTAAAAGGTCCATATCTCATGCATGAACAACGTTTAGCAACCAAGACTAGATTTTAGTCACATTACAACACTAAAGAAGCTAGTATGGGACAGATCTCGGCTTCTAAGAGCTCAACCACTAAAAAAGCTATGAACTTGGGGATCAAAATCCCTAAAAGTTCTCTCTACTAAGCATGAACAAAAAAGATGCAAAGCTTCATGATTTTTACCTCAAAAGGGATCTCCCAACACTGAAGAACTCGGATCTACTCTTGTCCTTCCACCTCTAGCTCCAACAATGGCTTCCTTTTCTGCTTCTCCACCTCAAAAAGGTACCTTCGAGCTCAAGAACACACATAGAAGCTTATACACAGATTTATGCACTCTAAGGGCTCACTCAAGGGGGTATGGTGGCTGGGGAAAGGGACTAAACGTTCCTTTTATAGTGCATAAGCCCGAATTTAGGGTTTGCACCTTGACACATTACACCCAGTGTAACCCTGGGTACGCCCAGCGTACCCAGACGAGTCCGCGTCCAAATTAAGCGCGTGAGTACGCGAGGCGTACGGTTCTTTACGCCCAGCGTACTCACAAATCCACATATAACTTCAAGGGGGTCAACTTGGCATCTCTCAAAGTAGAAGGGTCATCAGGCTTACCTGAATTTCGGGCTGTTACAATTCTCCCCCACTAGAACCAGACTTTGCCCTCGAAGTCTAATGCTGTGAACAACTCTGGATGCTGCACCTGTTGGGTTTTGAGCATTCTAACACTCCTATGGTGTACATGCAACCCTATAAACCTTGGATCTATGTTTTCTCTATTATACATGCAAATAAGAACTTTCCAAGGCTTTAATCCTAACTAGCATATTATGATGTTCTTAATCTACAAAGTACTAGTTAGAAGACATACCTTTTGATGTAGCTTGATGTCTTCAAGCTTTAAGAGCTTAGCCCCAATAGTGTGGAAGCCTCAAGTGGAATCACAAATCACCAAGACACCTTGGAAGACTTTAGAGAATATGAATACTTGGTTCTCTCTTAGTGAAATCGGCTAGCCCTCTTAGTGTATCACACTAGTGCCAATTTCACCAACCAAAGACATCTTTATATAGTATGGAGGATTAGGGTTAAACCCTAATACCCATGACCTTTCATTTCCTAGGATCCATGGGTTAAACACTCCATGGACTATCCATGAAAGCTTAGCCCAACCTAAATGAACTTGGCCCATTCCATATATATAAGAGTCCATATTTAATTAGTTCCTTTTGATCACTTAATTAATTATAAATTAATTCTTGATCAATACTAATTAAATAATATGATTCCATATTAATATATTAGAACTTATAATATATTAATATTAATCATAAACATACTATTCTCAAAAGATTATCCATATAAATTGTGTCGGTGAAGTGCAACCCAAATGGACCATGCCGGGTCGGGTCAAGTACATACCAAATATAGTTATGGACTTAGACATTAATCCGACAGTCTCCCACTTGGATAAGTCTAAAACTATTATTGCGTATGACTTCAAACCTAACTGGCAATCGTAGCTCTTAAAGCTGTTGTCGAACTCTGATCTTGTCAACGAACTTGTCCATTAGATAAGGGATCATATATGCCTCCATTCTAGATATCATATGGACTGAGACATGGATTAAAATCATTCTCTCTGTCCATTTGTTGTTTCCCGATTTCCGATTTATGACGACTGACTAATTGAACAAATCAAATCAGTCCTGGCCCGGCCGAGCACTTCCATTTGTCATCATCAAATCATCGAGGGGCCCACAGATATCGCTTTTATCCCGAAGGTAAAAGGAACGGATAAACTTCGACTCATATGGCTTGTTCTACTACTTGTTGAATCATACACAAAGGCACGTTTTATAGCACTGAGTTACCAAATGCGTTTTCGTGCAATCAATGTACTATCAACTCATAGTAACAACTCATATCTCTAGGTTTGAAGAATATAAGATATTATCGTCTCATGATCACTCGTGATAAAATCCATGAAGTGATTCCAATGAGCGCGGGTTGAATCCAATACTCAGAACTTATGAGCACTCATGAGTGTTGTAGCCCTTTGTCCAACACCTTAGACCTCTACAAGCCAACCCATGACAGTCTTAATTCATATCTACTTCCAACATATAACCGACTGTGGATGGTTTGAATAACTTAGTCATTCCGGAAGAATAACCTAGTTTATTCAGGAAATCAAAACATGCAAAATGAAACACAATAATAATTGAATCCAATATGGTATCAACCCTTTGAACATAAATAAAACACCTTTTATTTATCACCATATGATTACACATTATTCATTGTACACTATTTCAGCTATCAACTTTATTCTTGAATTTAAAACAATAGTTGTCCCATGCTCCAAGCATATACACTATGTTTTTTTCAAAACACTAGTCATGCCATACACCAAGTATGCATACTATGTTTGTCTATGATCTTTACTTTGTGAACTAAATCAATTGAACATAACTTCATTGATTCTCTTTTCACACTCCCAAATCCTTACTGCAAATGCAAGAATTCCAAATTCATGCCATTTACTGAAATCTATTAGATTCTAAACTTATATGCATTGATCCTCTTGTAATAATTATGTACAAAGTCATAAAGACTTGACAACAACCATTACAGAGTATTCCAAAGGAGATCAGCTCCATGGAAACATCCTTCTTGCATTAAGTTTCCTAATCTTAAACAGATTGAAAATTCTAACTTTGAAACATTTCCAGATTCCATTTTGACTATCACTTCTGAACAAGAGTTGCCTCCTTACAGACTATGTCAATATGGTCCTTCCAGAATTATCACTATACTTCCAACTATCCTTGAGCAACCAATCTTTGGTAAACCTTAGATTGTCCTCGACAATTGTTTAATCCTTTTAGTCATATCCAGTTCTAAACCTTTTCCCTTCTTAATGCCCCAGGCATCTGGAAAATTTTAGAAAGGATGAATATAGCGCATGTAATTGATCCTATATCCGAAGTATATGGGAATCGATTCATGATGTCTCACATAAAGACAAAACTAGTCTTTTACTATAACATTTCCATTTCAATTTGCCAAGTTCTCATAATTCAGATTATGAAAAGGGATGCCGTAATCATAATCGAATTTTAGAACGCAAATAATGGGCCCATATACAGAATTTCCTTATGTTGAGCCATTCCAACATGAAATTCATATATATATCCTTGACTAAATGATTAAAACCTCACGATCTGATCTTATAGATTTGAGATGAAGTATAATTTCCTCTCCCTTAATTATAGCAAAACAACTCTTTCCCAATTGAAACCTTTTGTTTTCTATAATTAACATTGCTAACTTGCAATACTTTATTATCATGCTCCCACTAACATGATGATTATTAGCATAACACTTATGCTCCCACTAGCTTTGACATGTACTCAGAAATCAGCTGACTTTCTTACCAAAGTTCAGATTTCTGATACTAGATTGATAAAACTTTATCAAAATCATACACCTTCCCTTAGATAGCACACTTGTGTGTCTAAACAATTATGAAGAGGGATGCCATAATCATAATGGTTAGACCTTTTTGCCACTTCTCACAAGTCCAGGTTAGTGTGCCGGTAAACCACACACACTCCACTAACGACTTTGAGAATGCAAATATCACAATTGCTATCTAGCTAAAATCTACTTAGTGAAAGTGTTTCCTCACCATCATTTTCATGAATCGGAGAGAATCCTTATGACACTTAGATTTAATGGTGTATGTGTTCTTATCCAGGTGAATTGTCAAAATCATAGTCACAAGACAAGGATAATGACAAATCCAAACTCATATGGACTGAACTTAATCTTAATTTCTTGCCACCTGGCAGCTCAAGGGCCTGCCATTGCTTCCAAGTTGTTGTGCAACAAATTGAGAACTCTAAGAACTCATATGCAAAGCCAACTTCAACTGGAATGGGCACAGAATATGTCAACACGATAGGTTATAAACCTCAAGTCGTGTGCTAGTGAAGAACTTCAGGTTTATTCTTGATTAGTTCTTGAGACTTTCAAGACCTTTAAGACTCCCACTGTCCTCTTGACATATAAGACACCCTTGTAAAACATCCAAGAGATAGTGTGGATTCTAATCAAGACAAACACTTCACACAATTGGCCTTAGTTGGTCTTTGTTTTATCCAAAACATCACAACTTACCAATTTCAAATGTACAAGAGTTTTAAACCTTCTTTAAGACATGTCACTCAAGTTACAGTCTTAGAGTATAACTCTAAGAATTGTTTCTAGAACGAAGTATGAATCATCTTCTTGATTTAACCACTTCAACAATTCAAGTTCCTTTTCTTAGCTATAAGAAGGCTCTTAGAGGATAAATTGTGATAAGGTCTCTAAATCATTAAGATGATCACAAAACTGATACGAAAGTACTCTCTCTCATCTTTTCAGATTTGAGAAACTTTTATCCTTCTACCTAATTCGATTCTTCTTATTCGCTCTGTCATACATTGGAACCTTTTTCCAATGTCTCAGAGTTACACTTAAGCTTGTAAGTATAATCATATTTACTGAGCTTTTGTAAATTATGACGAATAATCTTATCGATCTTTTGTGGTGGACTTGACCAGTGCACAAGACAGTGTACTCGATCCCTTAGTCCTTCACTTGACTCACACATCCATGTGAACAAGTAATTAGTCTTAATTTTCCAATACTTGAAAGTTCTCATTCATCATGCTATACAACTTGCATGATTCCAAGTTCCGGTCCAATTGAAACTTGGGTGATGAGAATCTTTCCTTATTTGGTAAATTTAGACATTACCACAAATGAAAGAATCAATTTCATACTTCCACTCTTGCTATTAATGGAATCTTATAAGCAACAAAAATTTCCACAGATGCCATTGTAAGGATATTTTAAAATAAATAAAATCAAAAATTTTCCTTTTATTTTAAAAACTTTGCGGAAGAACTTGTCCTTACAATCCATATGAAAACTTGTTGTTATCTATTCCTAAGCAATATCTCATAACTCCTAAGAAGTAGCTGAAGAATCCGATCTTCAAACTATGCGATAGAAATCCATCTACGCCATCAGATTCAACGTATTCTTTCTTTAAGTTTCTTCACTTTTCTTTGATTCTTAAAACATCACCATGTGACCCAGTCACATCATGTATCAGGAATCTCAGAATAGAAACTTAGCAGAGTTAGATAGTGGAATTTACCTGAAGTAGAGTCAAACTTATTGACTTTAACATCCTAAGGTAAATTTGGCAGCTTCGCAAACAATGCTCCTTCCTTTGGCAATATAAACATATGGACCCTTTGATAATGGTACAAAGGACTATCACAGACTTAGCTTTTCTCTTTACCATTTGGTCAACCGAGTTGACTATGGCCGATCCCTTTACCATTGGGAAGAGAATGCTTTTCTGGATTTCCTGTGTCACTATTGTCAATGTCCATCAAGTTTTAAGGAAGTTGATCTTAACAAATAGATAAGATCATTAAGGGTCTTGTCATAGTCTGTTTCATAGGTGTCCCAAAGGAACTCACTATGTGACTTAGAAAGTGATTGAACCAGCAACTTTCTCAAGACTTTGACACCCAACTCTCCCGGCTTGTCAATATGTGACTACATCTCGAAGATGTGATCACACCTAGACCTTGCCTTGCCAATAGGGCTTGAGTAACCTTAAACTTGTGGGTTAGGGAGAATAATTGGAGGAGGTGAAAGAAGTATGATTTCCATGAGACATCATCTTCATTTAGGAAAGCTTGTTTCAAGAGATTTAGGAAGATCATAAATGTCTAAACCAGACATCTTTTGGGAGATATTCAAGATAGTTGATCTTAAGTCCTTAATATAACACCCAATATGAAATATTAAGGCTAGGACCCAACAAACTATTTTATAACTTAGAAAATGGATGTCGTAATCCAAGCTATAAAATATTTGAAGGTAGGTGAATGACGATTCACCAATTTCCACCAAGATAAACGAAATGTATTATTAGGTTTTAATTGGTTTTGAAACTCCTAGATCTATTGAGATTCATTGAACTGTTCAAAGGCATGTTTCAATCTCGAGTGTGCCCTTCAGGTTTTGTGACTGGGATGCCGAGGATCACAAAACAAGGTGTGAAGTAACCATGCAAATTTCTTGGTACCCTCAAGTGTTTACCCTTCAATCGATGTGTCGGTTAACCACACACGCTCCATCGATACTATGATAAACATTAAGTTACCCTTTACCTACCTTGTTAAATACGAGTTAGTGTGCCGGTTAACCACACACGCTCCACTAACCGACTTAAACAAAGTGCAAAGTGTAATTTCATGGATTAGCACGTTATTCACATTTTCCTAAGTAACTAAGATTGGGTATTTATAAGTGTTTAGTTACTTAGTATTTATCATTAATACTTTTAATGAAGGGAGAATTATAGTCCTGTCAAACCCGTTCGGCTAACGACCCTCCACCAGTCAAGCAAGCGGTGGGTGAGAGTGGACACCCATTAAGTTGCCATTTTATAGGCAACAACCTTATACCCACCTTATAGACTGGCTTCGTGAATGAGGCGTACTAGCGGTAAGACTGACTTTACTCTTATACATATATATATTATTAACTTATAATATTATAAAGTATAAGGGTTGAATTTTAACTTTTAAAATTTTAAGGGCTAACTTGGAATTAAAGTATTCATAAGAGAAAACTTTACAAATTCCAAAACTTGAGGGCAAGTTTTGAAACTATTCAAAACTAATTAATTCCATAACTTATGTGTTTAAAGTAGTTTTAATCCAAAAACTCTTCAAGTTCCATAACTTGAGGACAAGTTATGGAAGACTTTAAACTAATAAAAGAATTAACTTTTCTTTATTTTATAACTTATGGAATTAATTAAGGTTACACCTTTTTTTTTATTTTTTTTTATTTTATTAAATGAAGAGACTCTTGGTCCTCCATAACTTGAGGACAAGTTATGGAGTCAAAAAACCATTTAATTAGAATTAGACTCTTCATTTTTGTAACCTTTGCCAATTTTTATGAGTTTTATGATTCTTAAATGTGACTTTTCATATAACTTGAGGACAAGTTACAAAAACACATTTTAGAATCAATTCTTAGATTAATTTGGATTAAAACCAACTATCACATAATTTATTCATTAATCTAAATTCACTCATAAAACAAGGTAACACAAAAAACTTTTGGTGATCCATAACTTATTCTTAAGTTATGGAATCCTTTAAAACATTAACACCAAATTTTGTAACTCCATAAAAACTTTGAATCAATTTTTTTTAAAACCTTTTCATATCCATAACTTATGGAGGTTTCAAAAAATAAAACTCTTTAGATCAAACTTTTAAAACTAATAAAATAATCATATCATTTTATCTTTTATTAAATTTGACCTAATTCAACTCATAAAGCAAATTATTCAAATTTGACAAATAATTAGTTTTTCACAAGAACAAGTAATTCTCTTAAAATTTGACGAACTTCATGTTTTTTTTTTCAACTTTGAAAATAAAATATTTGCATCAATATAACAGAAAACAACTCGTGGCTCTGATACCACTGTTGGGTTTTGAGCATTCTAACACTCCTATGGTGTACATGCAACCCTATAAACCTTGGATCTATGTTTTCTCTATTATACATGCAAATAAGAACTTTCCAAGGCTTTAATCCTAACTAGCATATTATGATGTTCTTAATCTACAAAGTACTAGTTAGAAGACATACCTTTTGATGTAGCTTGATGTCTTCAAGCTTTAAGAGCTTAGCCCCAATAGTGTGGAAGCCTCAAGTGGAATCACAAATCACCAAGACACCTTGGAAGACTTTAGAGAATATGAATACTTGGTTCTCTCTTAGTGAAATCGGCTAGCCCTCTTAGTGTATCACACTAGTGCCAATTTCACCAACCAAAGACATCTTTATATAGTATGGAGGATTAGGGTTAAACCCTAATACCCATGACCTTTCATTTCCTAGGATCCATGGGTTAAACACTCCATGGACTATCCATGAAAGCTTAGCCCAACCTAAATGAACTTGGCCCATTCCATATATATAAGAGTCCATATTTAATTAGTTCCTTTTGATCACTTAATTAATTATAAATTAATTCTTGATCAATACTAATTAAATAATATGATTCCATATTAATATATTAGAACTTATAATATATTAATATTAATCATAAACATACTATTCTCAAAAGATTATCCATATAAATTGTGTCGGTGAAGTGCAACCCAAATGGACCATGCCGGGTCGGGTCAACTCGGACCCTTTCCGATGTTGCCACTGGACTTGCACCAGGGGCACTTCCTTGCTCCTCAGAACCTTGATCTTCCGATCCAAGATCGCGATCGGCTTCTCAGCATAATTTAGACCCGCGTCTACCTGGATATCCTCTAATGGTACCACTGCCGATACGCTACCTTGCCCACCCTCGCGATCACTCTAAACGACCTAATATACTGGGTTCCCAGCTTGCCCCTTTTCCTGAAATGGATCACTCTTTTCCAAGGAGATACTTTCAGGAGCACGAAATCATTGACCTGGAACTCAAGTTCGGATAGTCGTCTATCCGCATAACTCTTCTGGCGACTCTAAGCAGTCAATAACCTCTGTCTGACCTGTCGTATCTGCTCTATCGTCTGAAGCACTATCTCCGTACTACCCATCACACGTTGCCCTACCTCGCCCCAGCAAATGGGGGTACGCCACCTCCTTCCATACAACAGCTCAAAGGGTGGCATACCAATGCTTAAGTGATGGTTTTATTATAGGAAAACTCAGCCAAGGGCAAATAAGTTTCCCAACTCCCACCGAAATCTAGTACACATGCCCGAAGCATGTCCTCGAGTGTCTGAATCGCCCCCTCGCTCTACACGTCGGTCTGTGGGTGGTATGTGGTACTAAAATGCAGCCTCGTACCCAATTCCACATGAAATTTCTTCCAGAATCTGGAAGTGAAACACACATATCGATCTAAGACGATCGAGATCGGTACTCCATGTCGCGATACCAGCTATCTAACGTACAACTCTGCAAGCCTCTCCACGGAAGAGCTCTCACTGATTGCAAGGAAGTGAGCGCTCTTTGTCAACCTGTCCACAATCACCCAAATTGCATCGACAGCACTGGCAGTCCTCGGCAATTTGGTGATAAAATCCATGGTGATTTGTTCCCACTTCCACTAGGGAACCCCTAACGGCTGCAACTTACCATGCGGACGTTGGTGCTCGGCCTTAACCTTGCGACAGGTCAAGCACCTCTCTACGAACCATGCAACATCCCTGTTCATACAGGGCCATCAATACTCCTTCTTCATGTCCAAATACATCTTAGTGGCCCCTAGGTGGATCAATAACTTCGATCTATGCGCCTCGTCCTTCAAGACGGTACACGTTCTGCCCACAAACGGTACCCAAACCCGACCCTGAAAAGTCATAAGTCCTCGATTATCGGTAACAAACTCCGATACCTGCCCGATCACTCGCTCCTTCTTGCGGTTCTCCGGTCTCACGGCGTCATCACTGTCAATCTCATGCAAACATCTCGTATCGGGGCGCCCTCTGCCCTACGGCTCAGGGCATCAGCTACAACATTAGCCTTGTCCGAGTGGTACAGGATCTCGCAGTCATAATCCTTCACCACATCCAGCCATCTCCTCTGGCACATATTCAGGTTGGGCTGATCAATCAAATACTTCAAACTCTTGTGGTCTGTGTATATAGTACACTGAACCCCGGATAGATAGTGACGCCAGATCTTGAGGGCGAACACCACTGCCCCCAACTCCAGATCGTGGGTGGGATACCTTGACTCATGAGGTTTCAGCTGCCTCGATGCATATGCTATCACATTCCCCATCTGCATAAGCACCACTCCCAACCCTGATATTGATGCATTACAGTAGACCACAAAATCCTCCATCCCTTCTGGGAGTATGAGCACCGGAGCTTCGCACAAGCTCTGGCGAAGTGTCTCAAATGAGGTATGTTGCTCCGGACCCCATGAAAAAGCGACACCCTTTCCGGGTCAACTTGGTGAGTGGCACGGCGATCTTAGAGAAATCCCTGATAAATCTCCGATACTAACCAGCTAACCCAAGGAAACTCCTGATCTCAGTAGGTGACCTCAGCACCTCCCAACTCATCACCGCCTCGATCTTTGCCGGATCGACTAATATCCTCTTCTGGTTAACGAGGTGCCCTAGGAACTAGACCTCCCATAACCAAAAATCACACTTGGAGAATTTGGCATAAAGCCTCTCCGATCGCAGAACTCCGAGGATCTCCCTCAAATGATCCTCATGCTGCTCTCCGGATCTCGAATGCACCAAGATATCATCGATGAATACGATCACCGAACGATCCAACATCGGCCTGCACACCTTGTTCATGAGGTCCATGAACACCACCGGTGCATTGGTGAGCCCGAAATGCATCACCACAAACTTGTACTGCCCGTAAAGAGTCCGGAACGCTGTCTTCTGGATATCTTCATCCCGAACCCTCATATGTTAATATCCCGACCTCACATCTATCTTAGAGAGCCAAGACGCTGCCTGCAACTGATCGAACAGATCGTCGATCCTCGGTAACGGATAACGGTTCTTGACCGTCAGCTTGCGTCAACTCTCGGTAATCAATACACATCCGGTGTGAACCATCCTTCTTCTTGACAAAAAGGATCGGCGCTCCCCAAGGTGAGCTACTTGGTCTTATAAACCCCTTTCCCAGCAGCTCCTGAAGCTGCGAGGAGAACTCCAGCATCTCGGGCGGCGTAAGCCGATAGGGTGCCTTGGCAATAGGTGCCGCCCCCGGTACCAAGTTGATACGAAACTCCACCTGCCTCTCGGGAGGCACGCTCGGCAACTCCTCGGGGAAAACATCAGGGATCTCCCGCACAATCGGGACCTCATCAATCGAACTTGGCCTCCTAGTAGCCGCTCGCGTGTCCATCACATAGGCCACAAATCCCATACAGCTCTGTTGTAAACTCTGTTTCGCCCTGGCAGCCGAACAAAATGCTATCTCAGGACGGGTACCCTCACCGTATACAGTAAGTCCTCCCCCACTAGGGTCCCAAATCATCACCAACTGACGCTCGCAGTCTATAATAGCTCCAAAGTGGCTCATCCAATCCATTCCTACTAGACACATACATCACGCATCGCAATTGGGACTAGATTGATCAGGAACCTCACATCGAAGATCTCAAGCCTACATCCTCGAATCACCTCCATGGCATACACTACTCGCTCATTAGCTATAGAAACTCGTAGAGGTCGACTCAAGGCCTCTCGAAAAATACTGATATGACGATTAAAAGCTAACGACACAAAAGATCGACTTACTCCCGAGTCAAATAGCAGTAACGCATATTCAAAATTCACAAGAAAGGTACTTACGCATAACATAATATAAGCATAATATCTCAGACTCAAATATATAGAAAGAAGAATACATACCGGCCACAACGTCGGGTGTTGTGCGGACCTCCTCCGTTGTCAACTGGAAGGCTCTCCCGCGAGCCTTCGGCGCCTCAACCTTTGTCGGCCGAACCTCGGTAGCCCTAGCAGCAAGTGCAGATCCCTACGCTGATGCCTAAAGTAGCTGAGGGAAATCGGCCTTCTGATGGCCGGTTTGGTTGCAATGGAAGCAAACCGAAAATCCCTTGGGGCAATCCCTCGCGATATGCCCCTCCTTCCCGCACTTGAAGCAAACTCCCGCCTGGCACGACCCCTCGTGACTCTTGCCGCACTTCCCACAAGTGCGGACCTTCGCGCTCCCAGATCTCGAATCAGTAGGCCTGGCCCGCTTGGCTGCCGGCTGACACTAAGTCGGCCACCGATCCATCCTCTGTGACTCGGCCTCCTCCCTGGCCTGAGTCTCCAACTCAATCTCCCTCTTCCGGGCATTTGCCTGGAGCTAGGCAAATGTCCAGAAAGTCGAGTTCGCCACGAACTCCCGAATATCTCTCCTCAGAACACTCAGATACCGGCTCATGCGAACCTGCTCAGTAGACACCTGCTCAGGGCAAAACATCGCCCCTTTCATGAAACTTCCTGGTAACAACTATGACAGAATCAGTACCCTGTTTGAGGGTCAAGAACTCCTGAATCAACCATTCCCTCTCCACCGGGGGAACATACTCGTCTCTGAACATGGCGGTGAACCTCTCCCAGGTCACCTCAGAAATCTCTGCCAGAGTGAAGCTCGTCGTCACGAACTTCCACCAATCCTTCGCTCCCAAGCGGAACTGGTTCAGAGTGAACCTTACCCTCAAGCGCTCTAGACAAGAACATGTATACAAACATCCCTCGATGTCAGGGATCCATCTCATCGCAGAAATCAGGTCCTGCGTCCCATCGAACTATGGTGGCTTCTTGTTGCTGAACTCCCGAAATAACAACGAGTCACCTCCCTGAGGTCTGGCAGCAGCAACAGCAGCAATAGCTCCAGCAACCGCAGCCTCAGTCACTGCTGCATACCACTCATCAAAGGTCTCAATCAATGTGGTCATGATGTCCCCGAACATCTCTCGAATCTCAGTCTGGATGGCAGCAACCACCTCCTCATGAATCAGTCGATGGATCTACTCGTCGCTGACACCACTGCTCCTAGGTGTGTGTCGTGTCCCAACCATGATGCCTCTGAAATACAACATAAAAATATCAGAGACTCGATCGAGCATACTCGCACTCGATAACACAACCCTACTCGTCCTCCAATATCCAAAGGATTCTTACTTGGACTGATCAATGATCTGGTGTCTTCAGTAGCACGGGCCCTATACTACTGACCACACTGCATCAGCATTCACCCCAATTCCTCCTCCTTGGATCTCGGATCGCAAGTACTCTACTCTCACTATGCATTGGCTACCCTCCGATAGACCTCTCATGAGCTCCTACCTGCTACCTACTCACTCTCAAGGCATCTCATAGCAACATTAATCTCCTAGGCTAAGGCATCACAAATCAGGCCACTCTAGTCATAATATGAATACCTATCCCACTCTAGCACGCATAACATAATATATCATATAACACATAATGTAAGGGTATTTTGGGGATTCACCGCTCGGGCGCTGGCTGACTGTACACACTGCTCTGCTCTTCTCTTTTAAAACTTTTATTCTTTTAAAAACTTGTTTTATTTAAAAAAATAAATCTCTCAAATCCTCATTTTGAGTTCAAATACACCCGAAGGTGCATCCGAATCTCTCAAACCAAGGCTCTGATACAACCTTGTAACGATGAGATTTTCAAAACAAATTTTTCATTTTTTGACAACCATATTTTAGTAAAAATTTCTCAAAAGTATTCAACAATAGTTATCAAAACATAACGTATCCCAAGATCACAAAATAAAATCCCTTCTCTGATGTGTACGGGTCACGCCGGCGCCTTCCCACGGTCCTTGCTAGTACCTGAAACACATAACACAACAACTATAAGCATAAATGCTTAGTGACTTCCCCAAAATACCACATACAACACATACGCCACTCGAGGCTACTGTACGACCCTCCGGTCAATGTGTCACAGTTCTTCCATAGCCCGTTGGACCCTCTGGTCCGGTCATCGCTCGTTGGGACCTCCGGCCCGGTCTGTCTCGTTGGACCCTCCGGTCCAGTCTTTACAATTATATATCATACATACATCACATAGCACATAATTTCATACATGGCATACAATCTCATACATAGCACATAAGA
This sequence comes from Lactuca sativa, assembly GCF_002870075.4. Lineage (NCBI taxonomy): Eukaryota > Viridiplantae > Streptophyta > Magnoliopsida > Asterales > Asteraceae > Lactuca > Lactuca sativa. The sequence goes on along the minus strand of NC_056623.2, from coordinate 240,868,728 downwards.
CCTTCCGGTCAACTCATAATACCACTCTAGGTAATGTATAGTGAGAAGACTCACCTCGCGTAACTCGGTAACTCAGAAATGTCGGACTCTGTGGAAATGGGATCTAGCCTCCGCCTAATCATATGAAATAAACACTCGGCATCAACACATTTACTAAGGCTAGACCATTCCCTCTGTAGGGTTTCAAAGCACTCCATGGATTATGGCAATGAGCCCCTTTGATGAATTGTACGTTAAAAGCCCAAGACTTGTCTTTTCCCTATAAATAGTCATTTATTATTCATTATTAAGGTTAATAGTGAGGCAATGAGCCACGTGAGGTTTCTTATGTAGTGTTAGATTCCTTAGTCTATGCTGAAAGTGTAATTTATTCCTCATATTTGAATAAATCAACTGATCATTTGACATAAACTTCATATTTGTGTTTGTTCTTATTTTCCGCATCTTGTTCATCAAATCTCAATTAGGGTTTTAATCTCAACAAATGGTATCAGAGCGGGTCTTTGAAGATCTGTTGATTTTTGAAGTATCAGTTCTTGTTTTGGTGATTTTCTGCACATATATTGAAGATTATTGGTGTTTTGGCAGTATGGAATCAAGATTTCTGTTCAAGCAATTGTTCATGAAAACTTATGTGTTCTGTCACTGTTCATCTGGATAATTTTTTTATTTCGATTCATATATTGAAAGTATTGCCTGATTAGATCTGATCATCAGTTTAACCCAAGTCCAATGTGTTGTCGATGGATCAGCTTCATTTGTTATTGGGCCGTTATGTTTATTGTACTATTCATGATCCATTCCTTTTTCCCTAATATCATATTCTATTTTCTATTTGCGTCATTTGCTTTTGCGTGCTCAATTCTTCCATTCATTCATTCTCTCTAGATAAATCATGATTAATAATCGTTGCCTGTACCATCGATTCTGATGAATCGATCTATGTGTGGTTTTATTCAAGATCAAACCTTTCACCGATTTTCTAATTCATATTCTTATGATCGATTTGATTAACTCGTTTTGATCTTGGAAACTATCTGATGATATTTTGTGGTTTATCTCGATTTTTTGAAGTAGTGATTGTATGATTGTCGAATGCAATTTTTGGAGTCTTGTGAAGGTATACTTGACGAACAATTGGTCACAGTTTGAAAAGACAAAATTGAATGTGAACAATGGAAGAGTTTTTCCCTGCTAACGGTCTCTCAATCGAAAGTTTTTGTGTCTCGGAACTCGAACTGGATTTGCGTCAATAGAGTGATGATCGAAACAAATGTTATCGAAATCATATGGAATGTGTTGATGATTTGATCGCAATTGCCAAGTCAAACCTGAAAGACAATTAAAATTGTGATGTTCTAATCTGTTCGCAACTTCATGGTTTGTTGTTCATATTGTTCATGTGTAATGGGTCTCAGAATTGATACTCAATTGGGAAGAACTATAGTCAAACGAAAGTTCTATGGTTGATTAGGAGTGAAAGGTATTGGAATCGAGACGAATGAAGTCTGAGTGGGTGTATTTTTGTTCGAAATTCCTAGTCTACATAAAATTCAAAATTGAGTTTTTGAGAATGTTTCACCTATGAACAATCGGTGATTGAAGTTCTGGGTTCGCACTCGTTCTTCACCCACGAACGTTCTCTGACTGTGGTAGTGTAATTATTTTCTTCAATTGGAACGAACATTGGTCAACAAAAGGTCAAAATCGCTATGAAAGCCTTACCTATGAACGTTCATTTACTCTGCTTCTCTTTGGGGTATAATCGAAGAAATTGAATAGAATCTATGATTAGGTTCATCTGTTGCCTTGGAACGAAAGAGGGGAAAGCAAACCTATTTTTCGTCTTGGCTAAAGGTTTCGCTCCTTGATCGCATCGTGATGCTTGGCTTCGCTTTTGTATTAATGGACTTGGAATATACTTGGAACGAACTTGAGTGTTGGTAGCTCTTGGAACGAAAGCACTTAGAAGAAAGAGAGGAGGACCGAAAGCGACCCTGTGATTGTGTTTGGCTAAGGTTTCTTTTGTCATGAAGTTGGATTTTGGACTGAACATGGTTTTTGTATCAACAATCTTGGACCAAACTTGGTTTCGGTTGCTTATGCTCGGACCGAATGAACAAATCGTGGTGGTATCATTTCTTCTTTTATCAGTCGTTGTAGGGAAGAAGATAACTCAATGTTTCCCACTTGGTCCCTGCATCTTCAAGAATTTGACGATATGGTCCCTATACTTTTCATTCCTTTGCAGTTTTGGACCATTTCTAGATTTTGTTACAAATAAAGGGGTATATTGATGCTGAATTACCATTTCATCCCCTGTCTTTCAGCAAGTGACAGTTTCGGCCCAATATTCATAAAAGTTTACTACTTTGAGGGCCGGTGAATAGTTTTGGATTTTTCAACGCTCATATTTTTTCATGAACAGAAAATTATGGATTCCATCAATTCTTGGCGGTTTGGAAAGTCGTTTTTTGTGATAACGAAAAATTTTCACGACTTTTTCGGATTTTATACTTCATTTTATAAATCATTTTGTCGCAGGGGAGCACAGTACTTTTTATCCATCCAAGATCATTCTCATGACCATAAGAAGGCTTTATAATCACGTTTTCGATTATAAATCGGGCGAGAATTTGGTATGGTCATTCGAAATTGGATTTGTGACTTTTCAAAGTTGAAGATTTTTGGTAAATCTTGTGGTAGAATTATTAAGGTAGCTTTTACAATGGAAGTTCTTCATCGAGCTCTGCTAAAGCTTTTATAAAGAAGTATCCTTTACAGTGGAAGTTCTTTATCGAGCTCTGCTAAGGACTTGTTATATCTCCGACTTCTAGTATTTTCTCGATCATGTGGCTTTACGAATCTTAAATTTTGGGTTGTTACATGATCTTTTTTGATGGCTTATATCATTAGCTTATTTGAAGATCATTGTGACTTGGAGGGGGAGCTTTTTAAAGACAAGAAGTGATTTGGTTTCTTTGATCTGAAATGGGTTTTTATGGCGGGTTTGGTTTACATGAAGACTTTTGTTGGGATTATATTTGAAAGTGAAGTTTAAAGAGATTACTTTAGTGCTTGATTTATGTATCCTACAGCCCGTGTTTGAAGACTACTGAAGAATCAAGATTCGTGGATTGCTTCATCTATTCCTCGTTACAAGATCTTTTTATTTGGTAGATGCTTGTCTTGGAAGTCAAATCATTGTCATCCATTCCATACTTTGAGGGGGAGATTGTAGGGTTTCAAAGCACTTCATGGATGACGGCAATGAGCCCCTTTGATGAATTGTAGGTTAAAAGCCCAAGACTTGCCTTTTCCCAATAAATAGTCATTTATTATTCATTATTAGGGTTAAGAGTGAGGCAAAATGTAACCGCCACGTGAGGTTTCTTAAGTAGTGTTAGATTCTTTATTCTATGCTAAAAGTGTAATTTATTCCTCATATTTGAATAAATCGAGTGATCATTTTGTTGGATTAGTGTCTAAGTACATAACTATTTTGGTATGTACTTGACCCGATGGTGCATGGTCCTTTTGGGTTGCCTTCACCAAAGCAACTTGATAGGATGAATTATGGAGAGAAAGGATTAAATATGATTTATTAATATATTATGAGAATAATATATTAAAGGAGAAATCATATTGTTTAATTAATATTAGTCAAGAATTAATTGGTAATTAGTTTTGTGACTAAAAGAGATTAATTAAACTTAAGGGACTGGAATTGTAATTATAAGATAATTGCAATATGGGTTATGGATTGCCTTATATTAAGGAGTGGACGAATTCTATGGGGAAACCCATAAGAAATCGTCCAAGGCCTTAAGGAAAGGGGTCCATGGGTTGCTTAGGGCTCAAGCATCCAAATTAGGCTTTCCTTGTTAGATAACCCTAATAGCCTCACTATATATAGACCCTTTAAGGACCAAAAACATGGCTAAGCTTTGTTCTAGGGTTTCACACGTTTTTGGGCAGCCTCCATCCTCTCTCTTCTTCATCCTCTTGCTTATGGTGTTTGTGAACCATTAGAGGAGTGACATTTGTGACTCTAGGCTTTCTAAAGTCAATACAAGGAGATTTGGGATTGTTATTGCTACATAACAATCAAGGTAACATCTTAAACCTATTCTCATGTTAATATGATTACTTGAATGCTAGAATTAGGGTTTATAGTCTTGGATAACTTGCATGTACAATAGAGAAACCTAGATCCAAGCATTAGGGTTTGTATGAGCACATAGGATGTTCTTAGGACCAAAACCCATCAGTGGTATCAGATCCTAGACTGGTTTCTATTGTATTGATGCATTGTATGATTGAAAAATTCGATATTTGTGGTTCTGGAGGCTGGACTCGCCGAGTCCATGCTGACTCGACGAGTCCATGCCTGACTCGGCGAGTCGGCTCGTCAGAAGGAGGGAAAACCGGGATTTCTTGCTGTTTTTTCTTAAGGATAGTTGCCTTATCATATTAGATCAATATAAATCCGATTTTATGATATATTTGACTATATTCTTGATCTAATTGAAGATATTTATCAATTAATAAAATATTTGTTTCCCTATGTGATAATTGATTAATTATTTTAATTGAATTGATAAATTGTTTTGCAAGAAATCATTAAATAAATCAAATATGGATAATTATGTGATTACTTGTTAATTTGGATTATTTGTTATTTGATCCTTGTGTTATGAAAAGTTTCATATTTTCCCTTTTAGGTTTTATAGTTTAAATTTGAACCCAAAAGTTTTGTTGTTTTGAAATTTAAATAGTTAAAACCCTAATGTTTTGAAAAATGTTTCAAAACTTGCCCTCAAGGTTTGGAATTTAAATTTTGATTAATTGTTTAATTTTGATGTATATTTAAATTCTAAACCCTAATGTTTTGAAATGTTTCAAAACTTGCCCTCAAGTTTTGGAATTTAAAAGTTGATTAAAAGTTTAATTAGGAATGTTAAATTCTAAAACCCTAGTATTGTTTTGAAAAGTTCAAATCACACCCTTATGGTTTTATTAATTAATTAAGGTGTATAATTAAAAGAGGTTTAATAAATCCATAAAAGTTTAGGTTTACAGTTTAATTGAATTAAAAGTATAATTGTTAAATTAGACCACCTAGTATTTTAAAAGTGTAAAATACACCCTATACTATATATAACATTAAAAGTCTAACATTATATATATGTATGAGTAAAAGTCAGTCTTACCGTTAGTAGGCCTCATTCACGAAGCTAGTCTATAAGGGGTGTTTAAGGAATTTGCCTATAAAATGGCGATTGAATGGGTATCCACTCTTACCCACCGCACTCTTGACTAGTGGAGGGTCATTAGTCGAACGGGTATGATAGGACAAAACCATCCATTATAAGTATAATGATATACAAAAGTAACTAAATGTTTTACAAATTCCCAATCTTAGTTACTTAGGCAAAAGTGAATTGATGCAATTCCTTGAAATTACATTTTGTGCCCTTGCGAAGACGTTAGTGGAGCGTGTGTGATTTACCGGCACACTAAATGGTTCTAAGCAAAGGTAGCAAAGGGTGACTTAATGTTTGTCATAGTTCAGTGGAGCGTGTGTGGTTTACCAGCACATCGAATAGGTGGATGTAACATGTAGGGGGACCATGTAAGTTTGCATGGTTATTCACACCCGCTTTGTGATCCTCGGCATCCCAGTCACAAACAAGAGGGTCATATCGAGATTTAAACATCCCAGTCAAAGGATCTAGGAGTTTTCATACATTTAAAACTTAAATTTCTTTTTTGTTTTTCATGGTGGAAATTAGTGAATCGTCATTCACTTACCTTCAAATATTCTGCAACTAGATTACGACATCCTTTTTCTAGGTTGTAGCATATTGTGTTGGGTCCTAGCCTTAGTATCTCATTTGGGTGATTTACTAAGGACTCAATCAATCAACTAACTTGAATTTGTTTTCTCCCGTTTTGTAGATGTCAAAGTTCGACAACTATGGTCTTCCCAAATCTCGTGGAACAAGCTTTCCACATGAAGATGGTATTCCACGATTCGATCGAGGAACAAGAAATCATGCTTCACTTCCTCCACCTCCTCCAATTGTTCTCCCAAACCCGCAAGTTCAAAGGCTTGAAAATTTCAAGATCACTCAAGCCCTTTTGGCAAGTAAACATAAAGAAGGAAAGTCGGTGTGTGCACACGTCCTAGGGATGAAGTCACACATTGATAGGTTAAGAATGTTGGGATCCGTTGTCTGTGAGGAAATGGCTGTTGATTGGGTTCTTCAGTCACTTCCTAACTCATATAGTGAGTTCATAAGAGAGTACTATATGATGAACCGCGATGTAACCCTTATAGATCTCACCTATATGCTTATTGTTGTTGAATTAGCAATGGTTTGGCACAATAGAAAAGCAAAGTTGATTGGTGAATCTGCCTTCAAGACCTCTATGGATATAGACAATGGCAACGAAAGACATGCTATGATCGAAGTTTGATCATAAGAGAAAGGCAATGTCTGAAGTAGTTCCATGTCATGTTCCAAAAGAGTCAATTTGCTTTTATTTCCAAGAGAAAGAGCATTAGAGACGAAGCTGCCCCATTTACCTAAGAGATCTAAGAGATGGGAGAGTCGAAACGTATGGCTCTAATATAGGTAAAATCCATTAACTAACTCTTTTAAGCTTATATTCTAGATTCTTAACACATAATGTGATAAGATTACAATTGATGTTTTGTAGGATCGAAGAAAAGAAAGGAAGCTTAAGGGAAGAAGTGAGCAGAATCTAACCGTGAAGGAATGGATTTCGATCGCATTACTTGAAGATTAGATTCTTTAGCTACTACTTAGAGTTAGAATTAGATTGCTAAGAAAGATGTATTAGCATAGTTTTTCAATGAATTGCATTGTAAGGACAAATTTTTTCCGCAATAAAATAAATTTTTATTTATTTACCCTTGCAATGGCGTATATGAAAAATTGATGTTTGAATGTTTCTATTATTAGCAATAATGGATTTGGTTCTTATTATGTTATTTATGGAAAGTCGAGAATTTACCAAATAGGGAGATTTTCTCATCGCCCAAGTTTCAATTGGACAGAAACTTGGAATCATGCAACTTGGTTGCACGATGAATGAGAAATTTCATATTCGGAAATTAGACTAATTCATTGACAAAGTGTCAAGTGAAGAACTAGGAGATCGAGTACACAAAGTTGTGTGTGGATCAAAGTCCACCATAAGAGTAACAAAGATATTCATCATGTTTTACTAAAGGTTTAGTAAATATGATTATACTTACAAGATTAAGTGTAATTATGAATTGATTGAAAAAGTTTAAATCAATAGTAGAACGAATAACAAGAATCAAGTAGGCAGAAAGATAAAAGTTTCTCCATTCTAAGAAGATGGGAGAGTACCTTTTATGATTTATGATAGGTCTTAATGATTAAGAACCATATCTCAATTGATCCTCTAAGTGAGTCTTAGTACAATTGTATGTTGAAGAAGAGGAATCAAGGATTGAAGAAATGGTTAAATCAATAAGTCAATCATACTTCGTTCCAAAACAAGTCTTAAAGTTATGATTGTGACATTGAGTGATAAGTATTAAGAAGGTTTATAACATGCATCAAATATGGAGACTTGTGATGTCTTGGATAAGACAAAGTCCAACTAGGACCAATTTATGAAGTGTTTTGATAAAAGCTACACTAGCTCTTGAATAATTGTTTGTCAAGAAATGGTTATTGACAAGAGAATCTTATATGTCAAGGAGTCAGTGGGAGTCTTAAAGGTCTTGAGAGGTTTCAAGAACAAATCAAATAAACCTTATCGATCATCACTCGCACACGAGTTGAGGCTTACAACCTATCGTGTTGACATTATTTTGTTTTTGTGCCAATCTAATCGAGTTAGTTATGCATGTGAGACCTATGAGTTCTCATTTGAATGCATAAAAGGCAAGGACCTTGATCAATGGAAAGTACATTGATAAGAAAAGCTGAGCTGCTTAACTACTTGGAAGACATGGTGGGCAGCTGTGCTACCATAAGGCAAGAAATCGAGATTAAGAAAGTTCAATCCATATGAGTTTGAATTTGTCGTAAACTTTGGTTTTAACAAATTCACAAGGATAGGAACACATACACCGTTTAAATCTAAGTGTCATAAGATTTCCTCCTTCATGAAAATGATTGTGAGGAAATGCTTTCACTAAGAAAGATTTTAAGAAGATAGTGATTGTAAAATTGCATTCTCGAATTCGATTATGGTTACGGCATCCCTTTCTATAATTTGAATTGTGAGGTTTGGCAATTTTTTAGACACACATATGAACTATCTAAGGCAAAGGTGTATAAGTTCAAGAAGCCTTGATAAAAGATTATCAAAGCACTAAGTATTAGAAACATGAACTTAAGAAATTCAATAAGCATTGTTTTTCTGAAAGTTAAGCTGTTTCTGAATACATATCAAAGCTAGTGGGAGCATAAGTGTTATGTTTATAATAATCATCATGATAGTGGGAGCATAAATGTTATGATTGTATGATTATTAAGGAAAGTATTGCAAGGTTAGCAATATTAATTATAGAAAACAAGAGTCATACTTTGCAAAGTCACAATAGTTGAAAAGTTGTTTTGCTATAATTAAGGGAGAGAATATTATGCTTCATTTCAAATCTAAAGGCTTAGGTTGTGGAATGTTAATAAATTTAGTCTAAGGTACATAGTGTGTTCTTAAAATTTCGATTATGATTACGGAATTCCTCTTCACAATTCAAATTTTGAGAACATAGCAAATAAAATATTATGGCAGAAGATTGATGAAGTATCAAATCTTTATGCATTGTGTCCCATACGCTTTGGGTATAGGATCGATTGCAAATGCAATAATATTTGACCATTCTAAGATTTTCCAAATTTCTAGCGCATTTAGAGGGAAAAAAGACAAGAATCGGTTTTGACTAAGATAATTAAACAACTATCAAAGGACAATCCAAAGTTCGCCGAGGATTGGTCGCTTGTGAGTAGTTGGAAGTATAGTATTGGAAAATATGGAAATGTTTCCATATTGGAAGGACCATATCAACATTATTATGAATAGATAAGATTCTATTAAGAATGAGTTGTCATATAGAAAATATGGAAATGTGTCCATATTGGGAATTGAATATTGAAAATCTATGACCAGATTGGAAACTTTTATGCAAAAGGATGTTCAAAGGAATGTTCTTTGAGTGAGAGACATCATATCTAAGGAATTATATTGTAACAATCTCTAACAGAAGACTTTGTAATATCATTGGAAATAGTCTTTGTGACTTTGGTGCAATGACATTACGAAAGGATAGTTGCATATAATGTTAGAATCTAGCATATTCTATAAGTAGCAAGAATTTGATATTCTTTCACTTATGAAAAGGGATTTGGAGTTGTGAAATGAGAATGATTGGAAGTGTGTTCAATTTGATCTATTTCACAAAGTAAGAACCATAGGTAAACATTCTGTGCATGCTAGGAGCATGGGACAAGTGTAATAATTCAAGTAAGAAGTTGATTACCCGAAACGAAAAATAATGAGTAATCGGTATAGTGATAAGTAAAAAGAGTTTTATTTATACTCAAAAGTTTGAGGCCATATGGGATTAGTATTATTCTTGTGTTTCACTTTGCATGTTTTGACTTCCAGAATAATTGAGTTTATTAAGAATAATCGAATTATTCAAACGGGCCACAGTCGTTCATATGTTGGAAGTAGGTATGAATAAAGATTGTCCTGAATTGGTGTGTGGAATGTCTAAAAGAGTATTAGACATAAGCAAATGTTTGTTGCAACATTCATGAGTGCTTATGAATATTATTTGAGCATTGGATTAAACCCACGCTCACTTGGATCACTCCATGAATTGTATCACGAGTGATTGGTGAGACGATAACATCTTATATTCTTGAAACCGAGATGTGTGAGTTGTATCTTGCGAATCGGTTGTATATTGATAATATGTAAATGCACCAGTAACTTGGTGTCATAAAACATATTGTTGTGTGTGATTCGGTGAGTGAGTGCAAGCGAGCATTGTATCAAAGTTTATCCGTTCCTTTTATCCAAAGAAGGATAAAAGCGATATCTTTGGGCCCCTTGATGATTTAGTGATGACAAAATGTAAATGCTCGGTCGGGCTAGGGCTAATTTGATTTGTTCAATTAGTCAGTTGTCATAAATCGGAATTCGAGAAATAGTACAAAGAGAATGATTAGAAATCATGTCTTACGATATCTACAATGGAGGAATATATGATCCCTTATCTAAAGGACACGCGTATCTGATAGGATCAGAGTTGACAGCGCCTTTAAAAAGCTACGATTGGAGATCAGGATCTAAAGTCATACGCATAATAGTTGTTAGACTTATCCAAGTGGGAGACTGTTGGATTAGTGTCTAAGTCCATAACTATTTTGGTATGTACTTGACCCGATGGTGCATGGTCCTTTTGGGTTGCCTTCACCAAAGCAACTTGATTAGAGAAATAAATAAAGAGAGAGGTTATTATGATTTATTAATATGTTATAAGAATAATATATTAAAGGAGAAATCATATTTGTTTAATTAATATTGGTCAATAATTAATTAAGAATTAATTTTGTGATCAAATGGAATTAATTAAACTAGAGGGGCTGAATTGTAATTATGTGATAGTTACAAAATATGGTAATGGTTATAATAAATATGGGTTGAACGAATTCAAGGAGATAAGGATCCTTGAAATCGTCCAAAGGATAAAAGATAAGGGTTTTCAGGGCTTATCTTATGGTTGCTTGGTAGGCAAACAACTAGATAAGGATAAGGACTGAAACCTAATCTCTACACCTATATAAATAACCCTAAGGCCATAAGAATTCGTCCATGCCTTGTCTAGGGTTCCTAGAAACAAATTTTATACCTCTTCCCTCTCTCTCTCTTGCTTCTCCATTAGCTTTTGGTGTTTGTGAACCATTAGAGGAGTGACATCTGTGACTCTAAGCCTTCCAAAGTCAATACAAGGAGATTTGGGATTGTTATTGCTACATAACAATCAAGGTAATATTATAAACCTATTCTTATGTTAATATGATCACTTATATGCTAGAATTAGGGTTTCTTTATGTGTTCATAATGTTGTCTATCTAATAGTGAAAACATAGTTCCAATTCTAGGGTTGCATGCACACATAGGATTGTTTGTACAAATCCCATCAATACTGGTGGTCTAATATGAAAGCAGAGATTGCTACCTTTGTAAGTAAATGCCTTACTTGCGCAAAGGTTCAGGTCGAGTACCAGAAGCCCTCTGGTTTACTGCAACAACCAGAGATTCCAGAATGGAAGTGGGAGCGGATCACTATGGATTTCATAACCAAGTTGCCCAAGACAACGGGTGGACTTGATACGATATGGGTCATCGTCGATAGATTGACCAACTCTGCACACTTCCTGCCTATCAAAGAAACTGACAAGATGGAGAAACTTACGAGAACATATATTAGGGAAATCGTACGGCTACATGGTGTGCCTATGTCCATTATCTCCGATAGAGATAGTAGGTTCACTCCATTGCTTTGCCAAATCATTTCTGATTCAGCAACAATGTGTTGGATTAGTGTCTAAGTCCATAACTATTTTGGTATGTACTTGACCCGATGGTGCATGGTCCTTTTGGGTTGCCTTCACCAAAGCAACTTGATAGGATGAATTATGGAGAGAAAGGATTAAATATGATTTATTAATATATTATGAGAATAATATATTAAAGGAGAAATCATATTGTTTAATTAATATTAGTCAAGAATTAATTGGTAATTAGTTTTGTGAATAAAAGAGATTAATTAAACTTAAGGGACTGGAATTGTAGTTATAAGATAATTGCAATATGGGCCATGGATTGCCTTATATTAAGGAGTGGACGAATTCTATTGGGAAACCCATAAGAAATCGTCCAAGGCCTTAAGGAAAGGGGTCCATGGGTTGCTTAGGGCTTAAGCATCCAAATTAGGGTTTCCTTGTTAGATAACCCTAATAGCCTCACTATATATAGACCCCTTAAGGACCAAAAAGTGGCTAAGCTTTGTTCTAGGGTTACACACATTTTTGGGCAGCCTCCATCCTCTCTCCTCTTCATCCTCTTGCTTATGGAGTTTGTGAACCATTAGAGGAGTGACATTTGTGACTGTAGGCTTTCTAAATTCAATACAAGGAGATTTGGGATTGTTATTGCTACATAACAATCAAGGTAACATCTTAAACCTATTCTCATGTTAATATGATTACTTGAATGCTAGAATTAGGGTTTATAGTCTTGGATAACTTGCATGTACAATAGAGAAACCTAGATCCAAGCATTAGGGTTTGTATGAGCACATAGGATGTTCTTAGGACCAAAACCCATCAGTGGTATCAGAGCGTAGACTGGTTTCTATTGTATTGATGCATTGTATGATTGAAAAATTCGATTTTTGTGGTTCTGGAGGCTGGACTCTTTATTCAGGTCTTAATCGGTTAAGTCTCGGGTCCAAAATCCAGATCCGACTTCTCTAACACAACTTAGTCCATAAAGTTGGTGACTTTAAGCCTTTGCATGGCTATGGAAGTCACAAACACCCAAAACATTCTAATTCCAACCTTAAAAGGTCCATATCTCACACATGAACAACTTTTAACAACCAAGACTGGATTTTTATCATAGTACAATACTAAAGGAGCTAGTATGGGACAAATCTCGGCTTCTAAGAGCTCAACCACTCAAAAAACTATGAACTTGGAGACCGAAAACCCTAAAAGTTCTCTCTACAAAGCATGAATAGAAAAGATGCAAAGCTTGAAGCTTTTTACCTCAAAAGGGATCTCCCAACACTGTAGAACTCGGATCTACTCTTGCCCTTCCACTTCTAGCTCCAACAATGGCTTCCTTTTCTCTTTCTCCACCTCAAAAAGGTACCTTCAATCTCAAGAACACACACACAAGCTTATACACAGATTTATGCACTCTAAGGGCTCACTCAAAGGGGTATGGTGGCTGGGGCAAGGGACTACACGTTCCTTTTATAGTACACACGCCTGAATTTAGGGTTTGCACCTGGACACATTACGCGCAGCGTAACCCTGGGTACGCCCAGCGTACCCCGGCGAGTCCGCGTCCAAATTAAGTGCGTGAGTACGCGCGGTATACGCTTCTTTACGCCCAGCGTACTCACAAATCCACATATAACTTCAAGGGACTCAACTTGCCATCTCTCAAAGTAGAAGGGTCATAAGGCTTACCTGAATTTCGGGCTGTTACAAAACAACACCAAACTAGTTACAGAGTTCACCAGGAAAGTACCTAAGCATACCACAAAATAAGCACAATATCTCAAACTCGACATAAATAAATGAAAGAATACATACCAGCCACGACATCGGCCACTGCGCGGACCTCCTCCGCTGTGAACTGAAAGGCTCCCCTGCGAGCCTTCGGTGCCTTCACTGGCCGACCCTCAATAGCTCGTGCAGTAGCAGGGGCAGATCCCTGGGCTGGTCCCTGTAATAGCTGTAGGTACTCGACCTTCCAATGGCCCGTCTGGTTACAATGAAAGCAAACCGAAAATACCTTGGGGGAATCCCTCGTGAAATGCCCATCCTTCCCACACTTCTAACACACCCCAACTCTGCACACTCTCTCATGGCTCTTGCCGCACTTCCCACAAGTGCGGCCCTTCAGACCTCCAAATCTTGAATCAGCGGGCTTTGCCCACTTGGCTGCCGGCTGCGACTGCGTCGGTCGCTTATCCCTCCTCTGAGACTCGGCCTCCTCCTTGGCCTAAGCCTCCAGCTTAATCTCCCTCTTCCGGGCATTTTCCTAGAGCTCGGCAAATGTCCGGTATGTCGAGTTCACCACGAACTCATGAATGTCTCTCCTTAATATGCTCAGATATCGGCTCATACGTGCTTGCTCGGTCGACACGTGCTCAGGGCAAAACAACGACCTCTCATGAAACATCCTTGTAATCGCTGTCACCGACTCTGGTTCCCTACTTGAGGGACAAGAACTCCTGTGCTAACCGCTCCCTCTCCACAGGGATACCATACATATCTCAGTACATGGTGGTGAACCTCTCCCAGGTCACTGCTGTAATCTCCGCAGAAGTAAAATCAGCCATCAGAAACTTCCACCAGTCCTTCGATGCCAAGCGAAGCTGGTTCAACGCAAGTCGTACTCTCAGATGATCCGAACATGAACATGTGTAGAAGCTTCCCTCAATGTCAGAAATCCACCTCATCGTGGCTATCGTATCCTGAGTCTCATCGAACAATAGTGGCTTCGTGTTGCTGAACTCTCGGTATAGCAACGAGTCACCCCGCTGCGGCCTCGCGGCAGCGACAGCTGCGGTGGCTGCAGAAACAGTAGCCTCCGACAGAGCATCATAATGCTCATCAAATGTCTCAATCAAGGTGGCCTTGATAAACCAAACATCTCTGGAATCTCATCCCGGATGGCTGCGGCCACCTCCTCGTGAATCAATCGGCAAATCTACTCATCGCTAACACCGCTGCTCTATGGAGTGTTGCGCGTCTCATCCAGGATGTCTTTGAAACACAACACAAAGATATCATAGACTCGCTCGGGTATACTCGCACTCGATAACTCAACCCTAATTACTCCTTAATACCCTAAGGATTCTTACTTGGACCGCACACTGATCCGGTGCTTCCAGTAGTACGGGCCCTATACTACCTTCCCCACCACATCAGTACTCACCCTATGTCCTCCTAGGGTCCCAACTCGCAAGTACTCTATACTACTTTGAATCTAGCCTACTCTCTAGCAGGCTTCTCATAAGCTACTCTCTGCTACCTATATGCACTCATGGCAACTCACAGCAATAGAACTCCTAGGCTAAAGCATCACAAATAATGCCACTCTAGTCCTATGATATGCATTACCTAGCCTACTCTAGCATGCATAACTCATTGCATAATCTCATAACACATAATGTAAGGATATATTGGGAAATCACCGTTCAGACGTTGGTTGATCGTACACACTGCTCCTTTTTGCTTTTCTCAAAACCCTTTACTCTTTTAGAAAAATTCTTGCTTCTTATGAAGACTTTCTTAAATCCTCAGTTTGAGTTCAGATACGCCCGAAGGTGCATCCGAATCCCTCAAATCAAGGCTCTGATACAAACTTGTAACGACGTGAAAATTTAAAACAATTTTTCATTTTTAAAACAAACATAATTCACATAATTCATTCCAAAAACTCAAGTGTCAAATTTCATCTCGAATAAACATATCCCAGAATCTCAAAACACATAATCCTTCATCAGTGTGTAAAAATCATGTCGGCGCCTTCCCGCGATCCTCACTGGTACCTGAAACACATCACACAAAACACTGTAAGCATAAATGCGTAGTGAGTTCCCTAAAATACCACATAAAACAAATAATAGCCATTCAAGGCAGTAACTCTGAATGACTTTCCGGTCAATGTACATGTCTCAGCAGGACCCTACAGTCCCGTAGCTCGTTGGACCCTCCAGTCCAGTCTAGCTTGTTGGACCCTCTGGTCCAGTCTGTTCAAGGACCCTCTGGTCTTGTGAATCATTGGACCCTCCAGTCCGGTCTATATAATACATAGCATACATATAACATAATGCACAAAATATCATACATACACATAACATATAAGAACCTCCGGTCTGCACATAGATACCACTATAGGTAATATATAGTGAGAAGACTCACCTCGTACGATGTCAGATAACCTGTCGCTCGATAACCCAACCTAGCCTCTTCCTCCTATCAAAATAATAAGATATCTAATCAATACTTTCTCTTGTCCTCGTCTCTAAAGAATGGGTAGAAGACCATTCTACCCCTTCCTGGCCTCTCTTGATTCAGCTTGACCAAAACCCTAAGGTCAACTGAAGTCAACTCTAGTCAACGGTCAAACATTGACCAGACTCGCAAGTGTACACGCGTGACTCGGCGAGTCCATGTGTGTCCTCTTAATCCTCATAAAGCCTCACTCGAGTCGTCGAGTTAACCTTTCACCCGATGGGTTACCACTGGACACGAATCGTAGGGCAACCCGACTCGACTCGTCGAGTCCCCTTATGGACTCGGCAAGTTCCTTCCATGGCAATACTCATATGACCTTCTGAGGTCAGATTTGTTTTTCTAACCTATAGATCTTACTTCCCAATGCTCAATAATCACGTAAAGGTCCAATCTTTACACTCATGCAACACACATAAGGCTTCTTTTGGTGAAATAGCTTCTAAAATGGCAACCTAGGCTCATATCTCCAAAGGAACAGCATAAAGCAGAATGGTTGGGACTCTCTGGACCTCTTAAGGTCCAGATCTAAGACTTATTCCACCTTGGGACCTTATATGCTTCGAATCCAAGCTAAAGAAGGGATAAGAAAACCCTAGATCCAAGCAGTCCACCATATACACGAGAATGTGTATACATTTATACCTCTAATAGCACCTTCTGATTGAATGGAAGCAAATCGGAGCTCCTTAACCCACCTAGCTTGCCCTCCTTCCTTCTTTTTTGAAAAATTACGCTAGAGATGATGAAAATGGCTTCTTCTCTCACTCATTATGCTCTTAGGTGCTCTGGTTCTCTCAAGGGTGAAAAGTGGCGGCCAAAGCAGGCCATAAGGACCCTTAAATAGGGCACATACCCAAAGATTTAGGGTTTTCTGTCCTCGACACGGACTCGTCGAGTCGACTCGCCGACTCGTCGAGTCCATTCATTAAATCCAGTCATCAAATCGCAATCCTATTCGACGAGTCAAGGCGTCAACTCGTCGAGTCCCTCTTCTTAACTCAAAATAAATAATTAAAATATGATACCTAGAAATCCGGATGTTACAACCAAAAAACCCAGAAAAACCAGAATTTTTTGGTCATTACTTACTACTTAGTGTGTTGAACTTTGAAAATTTTCGTATTGATATCCCAACTTTAGGGGACTGTAACTCATTGAATATGAAACCAAAATTAACAAAATTATAGTCTAAAATCATGTAAAAACTCTAAAATACACTCCGGAAAAAACCGCATGTTAATCCGACTTTAAACGAATGAGATATGCATTTGTTAACATTTTTACATAATACAAAATAGAAAAACAAATAGCTGCAAAGTTGAAAATTTTCAGTTTTGATATTCGTACTTCGGAGGACTACAAATCTTTGAATGTTAAACCAAAAATGACAAAATTATAGTCTAAACTCATATACAAACTATAAACTACAAGTTTGAAAAAACCAAATGTCAATCTGATTTCAAACAAATTAGATATGCATGTTTTAAAACTTCACCGAATACAAAAAAAAATTGAAAAACTAAAAACTTCAAGCTTCGATATCTCGATTTTGGGGGACTGTAAGTCAATGAATATAAAACTTATTGTAACACCTGGTTCCTGGTACATATTTTTAAATTAGGTATTTTGCATTTTGGCCTGAGACTCGGCGAGTTGGTGGCCCAACTCGTCGAGTGGAAGCGGTTTGGACACGGGAGTTAAGTGTCTGGCTCGGTGAGTCAGAAACCGGACTTGACGAGTCCGTGCTGTCTGTAAAAAAACCCTAATATGAGGATTTGCACCCTATATAAAAGCCTTAATTTGCCTCCCTTGTCCCTAACACTCTCCTAGAGCTGCATATCAAAACCCTAGCAGTTTTTGTGTGTGTTAAGGCCATTTTGGTGCATTTATTGACTTGTGAAGCTTGGAAGAAGAAGAGGAGCTTAAGTATTCGACTTGGGGCTTGTGGATCCAGAAATCTCATCCCATCTTTAGCTTAATCAAGGTAAAATGCTCCTGCTTTGGTCTTCCATTTGGTTGTTCATCTTTAGATTGTAGATATTGGGTGCATTTAGGGCTTTCAAGCCATTTTCGGATTTAAGGAGTGTTATGTGGACTCTAGCCTTCAGATCTGGGCCTTAAGAGGGGTCTCATGGCATAAAGGTGCCAACTTTAGGGCCATGAGAGCCCCATGCACATTATAGAACACTTTATATGGATTTTTGAGCTAAAAACCCCATGCATGTGCATCAAGTTTGGAACTTTACGTGTAAAATGGACATTAGGAGGCAAGATCTATGGTTTTGGTGTGTTACACCTCATTTAAATTGACTGTATGGAATTGGTCAAGGTTGCACTCGGCGAGTTGGTGACTATTGTGCACCAAACCCTTTATGTGAATGGGTAAGTGTTAGGAAGGAAGTCCCTTGTGGGTTTAGACGCGAAAAAGGGACCTGGAAGTCATGGGACTCGGCGAGTGGTATGAGCAGCCTCGACGAGTTTATAGCAATCTCCCAATCTTTGAAGATGGACTCGACGAGTTGTTTATACAACCCGACGAGTCATAGACTAGACAAGTTCTTAAGTGGGAGATAAACTCGACGAGTTCAAGAAGGAACTCAGCGAGTCGGATGAAGATGGTCCCGATTTTATGATTGAAGGAGAACCTGTTGAGTATTTGCTAGACTCGATGAGTGGAGCCGGGGTGTTGTGTGGGATTAGAGAAGCATGGAGTCGACGAGTTGGTTGGCCAATTCGGCGAGTCAGGTCAACTGAATGTTGACTTTGACCAATGTCGACTTTGACTAAACTTGGGCTAACTCTGTTTAGGGTTGTATGTAATGTGTGTTAACTTGAAGGTTGTCGTGTAGGGATCGAGGAGTCGTTGGGAGTCGACTTGTGCATTGAGGATAGTTCATACCTTGCACGATATTGAGGTGAGTTACCTTCCAATAGGGGTGGGTCTAAGGCCACAATGTCGGCCCACCAAAAAGGGGTATTTAAAAGATAATGGTCTTTGTGATAATTATCTTGGTCTGGTTATGTGTTGGTTATGAGGTTTATCTGGTTAGTATGTTATATGTATGGTAGGGATTAGTTTCCCTTACAGTGGTCCTTAGGACCCAAGGGTAGGTCAGTACCCGGATATGCCTGACTGTATGCTTATATTTGTTGATTGTATGCTAGCGATAGGGTGAAATAGTCCCCAGTTACCGGTTGAAAGATACCGATGTTGATTACCGGTAGAAAGATACTGATGACGGATACCGGTTGAAAGATACCGATGAAGGTTACCGGTTGAAAGATATCGACGATACTGTTTGGTATGTGGTATGATGGGGGAACTCAGGGAGCTTTGTGCTTACAGTTTTGGTTTTGGTTTTAGGTACCTCTTCGTCGAACGGGAAAGAGTCGACGGTGTAGCAGCGCATCACACACACACACATGTTTCCGCAAGAAGTTTTTGGGACTGTACTCTGATTTTTAATACCTATGATGTTATGCTTTGAAATATAGCATTATGACTTTGTAATAAAATGTTTTATTGACAAGGTTTTGTTAAAATGTTTATTAAATGCATTAATTCAAAATGAAATTTTTGGCCTTGAAATTTGGGTCGTTACAAGTTGCTATCAGATCCCTGGTTTGAGGGATTCGGACACACCCTCGGGGGTGTCTGGACTTAAACCGAGGAACTGAAAGATCTTTCAAGGAAAAATGATTTTCTAAAGTTTAAAGTGAGAAGTTTTTGAGAAAGACGAAGTGTGTGATGCCTGCGACCGGCCGGGCTCAAGTAAGTTTTCCCCAAGATACCCATACTTGTTATGTTATATTATATTGTTATGATTATGAGAATTCCATGCTAGTTAGGGTTGAGGATCTAGGAAGGATGTTTTATGTGCCTGTTGTATGAGCTGTATGCTAGGACTGTTTAGTCGGCAGTAGGATGGCCTGTGTAGGTTTTGCCTGGTTTGGTTAATCAAAGCACGAATGATGCTTTCTTTGTGCTATAGGGGTTCTGACCAGCTTCAACTAAATAAGGAGCAGTTATGTAATAGTATCCGCAAGCTAGTTAGGGCGAGGTGGTGGGGACTCCTAGTGCAGCCGATGGCATACAGTAGGTCGGAGAGTGCCCTAGGAAAGCCTAGGATGAGATCAGTGGAAAGGGTATCGGTAAAAAGGAACTTGGTGAGGTCGAAGCAATTCTTGAGGAAAGTACAGATAGATGTGGAAGGTAGTATGTGCCCGTACTACTGAATGCAGAGGATCCGTACTCGAATCAAGGAGGGCCTAGATGGAACCGGGAAGCTTGGAAAGTGTGTGAGACCTCCAGAAAGTATATGTGACCCTGACTTTCGTATGTTATTGTTTCATAATGGTGGTCACGCGACATGGAGCAGGAGGTTCAGGATCTGGGTCAGGATCGGGCTTGGGGGAGGATCCGTGCATGTGGATGATGGGTTACGCGAGTTCATTGCGTCCGAGATCATGAGGGGTATCCTGATGGGTTTTCAGCATTCTAACACATCCTAAGTGTACATGCAACCCTAATAACCTTGGATCTATGTTTGTCTAATAATCATGCAAAGCTGTTTTTCCAAGGTTATAACCTATCTAGCATACATGGGGAACAATTTTTCTTTGTATAAAAGATAGAACTACATACCTTATTGATGAAAGTGTTCCTTGAAACCTTGTGAGCCTAGCACCTCAAGTGTGATGCCTCAAATGCTTCACACAACACCAAATGCAAAGTATAAACTTGAGAGAATACTCTAACACACTCAAAATCGGCCAAGCCCTCTTGTTTCACTAAGTGTAGCCGATTTTGGGGAGAGACATGGTCCTTATATAGTGTGTTGCATTAGGTAAAACCCTAATGTAACATGACTCTTCATTTCTCAATCCATGGGTTAACTCCATGGAGCATCCTATGGGTGGAACCCAACTTGATAATCCATGGAGCCTCTTAGCCCACTATATAAGATATGGAAGATTTACATAATCTACCCATATATTTAATTAGTTATCTTTTTGATCACTTAATTAATTCTAAATTAATTCTTGATCAAAACTAATTAAATAATATTATTAATATATTAGAACTTATAATATATTATTAAACCATATGTGTTATTCCTCTCATTTAGTTTATCCAATTGAATGATGCCATGCAACCCAGATGGACCATGTCGGGTCGGGTCAAGTACTTAGCAGAAATAATTATGGAACTTAGACACTTTATCCAATAGCCTCCCACTTGGATAAGTCTAATAACTATAACTACAATACTTCAGAAACCGATCGGCAATCGTAGCTCTTTCAAGGTCTCCCGGAACTTAGAAGATGTTGATACGCCATTTAAGATAAGTGATCATATAATTCTCTGTTCTAGATATCAGCCAGACAATTACATGGAACAATGTCTTACTTATTGTCCAGCAATTTGTTTCCCGATTTCTGATTTGTTTGACAAAGAACTAAATTGAACACATCAATTAGGTTCTGACCGGGCCCGATACATAGGTCAAAACAAAATCATCGAGGGGCCCATATATCAGCTTCTAATCCAAGAAGGAACAAATAAACATCGACTCATATGTTTGTTCTACTACTAGTTGAATCATACACAAAAGCACGTTTTATAACATCGAGTTACCAATGCGTTTTCGTACAACCAATGCATAACCAATTCATAGGCAACAAATCATATCTCTAGGTTAGAAGACTTATATGATATTACCGTCTCACGATCACTCGAGATAAAATTCCATGAAGTGATTCCAGTGAGCGTGGGTTGACTCCAATACTCAGAACTTATGAGCACTCATGAAGTGTTGTCTTATATCTTGACACCTACAACCAACTTCATGACAGTCTTACTTCATATCTACTTCCAACATATGACCGACTGTGCAAAATTTGAATAAAATGTAAAACTGAACATAATATTCTGGAAGTCAAAACATGCAAAAGAAATTATAGTAAACGATTGACAAGAGATAGCAACACTTTACTAATAAATAAACACAACTTTTATTCATCATCAAATGTCAATTACACTCTACAAATTTAAAAATTATCTAACTACTAAAACTAATATCATCCTTCAGCCATATGCTCCAAGCATGTTGGAGATGCTTAACCCTACTTAGTCCCTTCGTGAGGGGATCTGCTGGGTTCTCATCCGATGATACCCTCTTGGCCACGAGGATTCCTTCTTCTATGCGATATCTGATAAAGTGATATTTTCTGTCGATGTGTCTGGATCTCCCGTGATCCCTTGGTTCCTTGGCTAAGGCAACAACACTTTCACTATCATAGAAAATTTCCATAGGCTCCTTTATAGTTGGTACTACTCCAAGGTCTCCTATGAAGTTCTTCATCCATATAGCCTCCTTTTCTGCCTCGCTTGCTGCTATATACATTGATTCACAAGTAGAATCAGCCACTGTCTCCTGCTTGGAACTCTTCCAAGTGATTGCTCCTCCATTTAGGGTGAAGACCCAGCCCGACTGAGAGCGGAAATTATCCATATCAGTCTGGAAGCCAGCATCACAATACCCTACAACTCTCAAGTCATCACTCCCACCGAGGGTAAGGACCCAGTCCTTAGTCCTCCGTAGGTACTTGAGGATATTCTTTACCGCAGTCCAGTGAGCCTTGCCAGGGTTCCCTTGATACCTGCTAACCATGCTCAAGACAAAGGCTACATCAGGTCGAGTACAAGTCATAGCATACATGATCGAGCCTACTGCCGAAGCATAAGGTACTCGACTCATTTCTGCTATCTCAGCCTCAGTACTAAGGCTTTGTGTCTTACTCAGTCTGGCGTTACTCTGGATAGGTAACTCTCCTTTCTTGGAGTTCTGCATGCTGAATCTCTTCAACACTTTTTCCCAGTAGGCACTTTGACTAAGTCCAGTTAGTCTCTTACTCCGGTCTCTCAAGATCCTTATCCCTAGAATATAGACAGCTTCTCCTAGGTCCTTCATAGAGATGCACTTCCCAAGCCAGGACTTAACTTCCTGCAGAGTTGGGATGTCATTTCCTATGAGTAGTATGTCATCCACATACAATACCAAAAAGCTAACTATACTCCCACTAGCCTTGACATAAACACAAGATTCATCTTCACTCCTAGAAAAGCCAAATTCCTTGACCTTTTCTTCAAAGCAAAGATTCCATCTGCGAGGTGCTTGCTTTAATCCATAAATGGATTTCTCAAGCTTACACACTCTATTAGGGTACTCGTTGCTGACAAAACCTTCTGGCTGACTCATGTAAACATCTTTAGTCAACTTTCCATTAAGGAAAGCGGTTTTGACATCCATTTGCCAAGTTTCATAGTCATGAAATGCAGCTATGGCTAACATAACCCTAATAGACTTAATCTTGGCTACTGGAGAAAAGGTCTCATCATAATCCACTCCATGAATTTGAGAGAAATCCTTTGCAACCAATCGAGCCTTATAAGTGTGTACATTACCATCCATGTCGGTCTTCTTCTTGAAGATCCATTTGCACCCTACAGTCTTACGACCTGGTACATTCTCAACCAAGTTCCAAACTTGATTGTCATACATGGATTGTATCTCGCTATCCATAGCCTCTTTCCATTTCGCAGACTCGTGGCCTGCCATGGCTTTCGCGTAACTGTTAGGTTCATCCAGACCTACTAGTGTCTCATCACTAATAAGTGTCTCACCGTCCGCAGTAATATGAAAACCATAGTAGTGCTCAGGTGCATTCCTAACTCTCGTGGAACGCCTCAGAGGTACAGACTCGTCAATTGGCTCAACAGGAGTTTCCTCCTCAAGTTGAGGACTAGGGTTTGAAGTTCCTTCACCGCTTGACTCTTGAATTTCTTCAAGATCAATTTGCCTCCCACTGTCTTCTTGGCTTATAAACTCTCTCTCTCGAAAGACTCCTCTTCTTGCTACAAATACCACATTATCACTAGGTCTGTAGAAGAGGTAACCAAAGGATCTTTGTGGGTAGCCGATGAAAATACACCTCTCACTTCGGGGTTCAACTTATCATGAGTCTCACATCTCATGAAAGCTTCACAACCCCAAATCTTGATGTGGTCTAGTTTGGGTACTTTACCAGTCCACATCTCGTGAGGAGTTTTGGCAACTTTCTTTGTAAGGACTAGGTTAACGATATGGGCGGCAATCTCTAAGGCATATCCCCAAAATGAGATTGGTAGCAAAGCTTGACTCATCATGGAACGAACCATATCCAACAAGGTTCGATTACGCCTCTTAGCTACACCATTCAACTGTGGTGTCCTGGGAGGTGTCAATTGTGAGTATATCCTACATTCCCTAAGATAGTCGAGGAACTCTGAACTAAGATACTCACCACCTCGATCGGATCGAAGCATCTTAATGTTCCTGCCCAATTGACTCTCGACTTCCTGTTTAAATTCCTTAAACCTTTCGAAAGTATTTGACTTATGCTTCATTAAGTAGACATATCCATATCTACTGTAATCATCAGTAAAAGTCAAATAATAACGATTAGCATCCATTGTGGCATGTTTGAATGGTCCACACACATCCGTGTGTACAAGGTCCAACAAACCTTCACCCCTCTCACAAGAACCTGTGAAGGGTGACTTTGTCATTTTTCCAAGTAAGCATGATTCGCAACTATCTTCTGACTTTAGGTCAAATGACTCCAAGACTCCATCCTTTTGGAGTTGGCCTATGCGTTTCTTGCTTATATGTCCAGGACGACAATGCCATAATGATGCTTTATCCAAGTTATTATTATTATTAATATAATCAATACACATCACATTATTTCCTAAGTTATCTACAACAGACACAGCTTCATACACACCATCACAAGGGAATGCTTTAAAATAAAGAACATTATTAAAGAAAGCATCAATAGAACCAACTTCATTATTAAATGAAAAGGTAAAACCATGTTTACACAATGCATGAAAGGAAATAATATTTCTTGCCATTTCTGGCAAGTAACAACATTTATTCAAACCTAAATTAAACCCACTACTTAGCGATAAAGTATAAACTCCAATGTTGGTGACAGGTGTAACTTTCCTATTCCCCATGATTAAGTTTATTCTTCCTTGCTCCACGTTCTCACTTCTTCTTAGTCCCTGCAAATCACAACAAATATGAATACCACATCCGGTATCAAGGACCCATGAGTTAGAATGGGGTGAGTTATTAGATAAGATAGAGTAACGACCTGCATGGTTGGGTTTGACTTTCCTATCCTTCACATCTTGCTGGTACTTTGGGCATTTCCGCTTCTAATTTGCTTTTTCATGACAATAGAAGCATTCAGCCTCTTTTGGGTCAGACGAAGGAGTGACAAAACCTTTCTTGGTTCCCGAAGAGGAGCCTTCAAGGGTGTTAGCCTTGGTACCCTTCGAGGGGCTCTTCCTTTTCTTACCCTTCCCTTTCCCGATTGCCAAGACAGGGGCGGAGTTGGTAGGAGTTGAAGTAACAATCGCCTTACCCTTAAGACCACTTTCCGTGGTCTTTAAGAGTCCTTGAAGTTTGCTGAGTGTGACCTCTTCCTTGTTCATGTGGTATGTCATGCGGAATTGATCATAACATGAAGGTAAGGAATGCAAAATGATATCTATTGCAAGATCCTCGGGGAAGTTCACATTATGCTTCAGCAAACGGTCCACAAATCTTTGCATTTTCGGCATGTGGCTAGTGATGGGTTCACCATCCTTCATGCGAGTTGTTATCATGGAGGAGATGATTTCATACCTCTCTTGACGAGCACTTTGATGGTATCATAGGATTTTTGGAGATCCGCGGTCATAGTGGCCATCATGGTGCAGGCTACTTTGGTGGCATCCCTTTCATGTGTCCTAAAATCAGCGATCTCTTGAGGAGTAGCAATTGTCTCATCAATCTCCTTAAGCTCCTTATCGAGGACATATTCCTTGTCCTCGTAGCGAGTAATCATTCCAATGTTTCTGATCCATTCATTAAATTTGGATCCATCAAAAGTGACTTTCCCACACAAGTTCATAAGAGAAAATGAGCCACTAGGATTAGAGCCAGAAGCAGCGTTGTTTGCAGACATTTGAAAACAGAAGAAAGAAAGGATTAGTTTAGATATAGAGATAGTCCTTAATAAAACACCCAAATGTAATATTAAGGCTAGCACCCAATCACAATATATTATACTTAGAAGAGGTATACAGTAATCTAAGTAATAACATATGTGAAAGGTAGGTGAATGACAATTCACCAATTTCCACCAAAGACGAAATATTAGAAATATTTAATTTGGTTCTTAGAAACTCCTAGATTCTTTTGAGATTCAATGAACTTTTCAAAGACATGTTTCAATCTCGAGTGTGCCCTCCAAGTTTTGTGACTGGGATGTCGAGGATCACAAAACGAGGTGTGAAGTAACCATGCAAATCACTTGTTACCCTTAATGTTTACCCCTCAATCGATGTGCCAGTTAACCACACACGCTCCACCGATACTATGATAAACATTAAGTCACCCTTTACCTACCTTATTAATTTCAAGTTAGTGTGCCGGTTAACCACACACGCTCCACTAACAACTTAGACAAAGTTTAAAGTGTAATTTCATGGATTAGCACCTTATTCACATTTTCCTAAAGTAACTAAGATTGGGAATTTAATAAAACATTTAGTTACTTTATAATTATCATTCTACTTCTAATGAGAATTTATAAGTCCTTGTCCTACCCGTTCGGCTAACGACCCTCCACCAGTCAAGCAAGCGGTGGGTGAGAGTGGACACCCATTAAGTTGCCATTTTATAGGCAACAACCTTATACCCACCTTATAGACTAGCTTCGTGAATGAGGCGTACTAGCGGTAAGACGACTTTGATCTTATATATATATATATATATATATATATATATATATATATATATATATATATATATATATATATTAACTTATAATATTATAAAGTATAAGGGTTGAATTTTAACTTTTAAAATTCTAAGGGTTGGAACTAAAGTTTTAATCAAGACTTTACTTGTTCCAAAACTTGAGGGCAAGTTTTGTAAACTTTCAAAACTTTTCATTTCTTGTAACTTATGAGTTAATTAGAGTATTAAAAATGAAGACTCTTCATTTTTATAACTAATGTGTTCTTTTAATGGTTTTTAAACAAAGTGACTTTTGGTTTTCCATAACTTGAGGACAAGTTATGGACTTCATTAAAACACATAATGATCATGAATTAATCGATCACATAGGTTACAAATAATTCCTATGATCATCTAAACATCATAAGATCATGAACATGAATATGAACACTTACATGAATCAAAAATTACACTTAAAAACTTGTAAGTTTGATAACTTGTTGTTGTAAATGGATTAGCATGAACAATACACCCACTAAAATAAGTTTTCAAGTACCAAAACAGTTTAGGGTAATGTTCCTAGTCCATTTCCAGCAACTAAAGTCGAAAAACTGCATTCTGAGCCTCCTACTCGTCGAGTGGATGAACCTACTCGGCGAGTAAGTTGAAGATTCACATGAACTCGGCGAGTCCCCCCATGGACTCGGTGAGTTCATCAGGCAGATTGCACAAAATCGACTTTTTCCAACTATTTAGCACAAATAGCAAACAAACAACCCTGGTTCTGATACCACTGATGGGTTTTGAGCATTCTAACACATCCTAAGTGTACATGCAACCCTAATAACCATGGATCTATGTTTGTCTAATAATCATGCAAAGTTGTTTTTCCAAGGTTATGAACCTATCTAGCATACATGGGGAACAATTTTTCTTTGTATAAAAGATAGAACTACATACCTTGTTGATGAAAGTGTTCCTTGAAACCTTGTGAGCCTAGCACCTCAAGTGTGATGCCTCAAATGCTTCACACAACACCAAATGCAAAGTATAAACTTGAGAGAATACTCTAACACACTCTAAATCGGCCAAGCCCTCTTGTTTCACTAAGTGTAACCGATTTTGGGGAGAGACATGGTCCTTATATAGTGTGTTGCATTAGGTAAAACCCTAATGTAACATGACTCTTCATTTCTAAATCCATGGGTTAACTCTATGGAGCATCCTATGGGTGGAACCCAACTTGATAATCCATGGAGCCTTTTAGCCCACTATATAAGATATGGAAGATTTACATAATCTACCCATATATTTAATTAGTTATCTTTTTGATCACTTAATTAATCCTAAATTAATTCTTGATCAAAACTAATTAAATAATATTATTAATATATTAGAACTTATAATATATTAATAAACCATATGTGTTATTTCTCTCATTTATTTTATCCAATTGCATGATGTCATGCAACCCAAATGGACCATGCCGGGTCGGGTCAAGTACTTACCAGAAATAGTTATGGACTTAGACACCTTATCCAACATATCCTTGATGTGACGCCAGTTATCTTCGGGTCGATCAAGGAGGGGGTCATTGAGCTGATGGAGGATCGCCTCAGGGCGTTCCGGAGTGACATGGCGACCAGCCAGTCAGGACCACGCACACTGTTGTTTAAGGACTTCATAGGGAGTGGTGCGCCAGATTTCCATGGGGCAAAGGACCCCATTGCTGCCAATGATGGTTTGCGAACATTGAGTCTACATACTGACCAGCTTCTGCTTCGAGGGTTCGAAGGTACGATTTGCAACAGGGTGTTTGAGGGACCGGGCTAGGGATTTCTAGGAGTTGGTTGGTGACTCTCTGGGAGCCTCGGCTGTTGAGGCTATGACATGGTCGGATTTTGTGACCCGGTCCAGGGCAGAGTTTGCGCCAACGGTAGAGCTTCAGCAGCTAGCTAGGGAATTCTTGGATATGAGACAGACTACGGAGACTGTGGAGGAGATCATTGCCAAGTTCCGGGAGAGGGCTTTGTTGGTTCCCCAGTATGCGAGTGATGAGGACATGAAGAGGACCTGCTACCATGACATGCTACGAGCTGACATCCGGGAGCATGTCAGTTTTTCAGCTTGCCCTACCCTGGATTCCATGATTGCCAGGGCTAGGGAGAGGGAGATTGATCTGGAGCACATCTGGAAGAGGAATGTAGAGAAGGGGCAGACGGCAGGGGCTTCGGGGAAGAAGCCCAAGGGATCCGATGGTAGGCCGAAAGGCCAGACAGGGCAGGACCGCTGTGGAAAATGTGGTCGGTCACAAGAGGGAGCTTGTCGCACTAGACCGGGTTCAGGCTGCTATAAGTGCGGCAAGGTTGGGCACTTTGGCAGGGATTGTACTACCCTACTCCGACGATACAGATGTCATACCTAATTTGCTTTCATTGCAATCAGAAGGGCCACAAAAAGACCAATTGCCCTAGATTGACAGCAGCAGCGGCGCCGACTCTAGCGACAGGTCGGGTTGTGGATTGTCGGAAGGTCAAGATGGATGCTGCAGTGGTTCGGAGCCAAGCATTTCAACTGACAGCTGAGGAGGCACGCGCTGCACCCGATGTGGTGATGGGTATGATTTCTTATCCTTATGTTTTTATTATATATCACTGTGATTTTGATATATCATGTGCCTTGGTTAGGATCGTTCCATGTGAACGGAATCCCAGTATAGGTGTTGTTTGATTTGGGTGCCACCCGATCATTCGTCTCTCTTGCGCTTAGCAAGAAGTTTCCAGAGTCTTCGGGCATGTTGGATTGCCCTCTAGAGGTAGAGATTGCAGACAACCGGTCGGTACGAGCGTCGGAGGTCTATCAGGACTGTGATTTGAGGCTGTTCGATGAACATTACCTGGTAGCCTGTATTCCTATCCCGGTGAGGGGGAACAAGGTGATCATTGGCATGGATTGGTTGAGCCCCAATGGGGCAGTGATAGACTGCGCGAATCAGATGGTTCGGATCAGAACCCCAACTAGGGGAGAGTTGGTAGTTCAGGGCGAGAGGTCGCAGCGAGGACCAGCGGTATGT
Source organism: Lactuca sativa (assembly GCF_002870075.4). NCBI lineage: Eukaryota > Viridiplantae > Streptophyta > Magnoliopsida > Asterales > Asteraceae > Lactuca > Lactuca sativa. Next base: position 240,838,972 of record NC_056623.2, on the reverse strand, counting down.
TCAGTAGCGAGAGTTAGGTGTTACCTTCAGCAGGGTTGCGCAGGATATGTCGCCTACGTTATGGACACCCGGGAAGTGGGTAAGGTGATGGTGGGCCATGTGCCGGTGGTGCGTGAGTTTACGGACGTATATCCCTAAGGAGTTGCCTGGGATACCTCCGGAGAGGCAAGTGAAATTCAGGATCGACCTAGTCCCTGGCGCGGCTCCGATATCCAAGGTACTGTATCGGCTGGATCCTCCTGAGATGCAGGAGTTGTCTATACAGCTGCAGGAGCTGTTAAACAAAGGATTCATTAGACCGAGTAGTTCTGCGTAGGGAGCCCCAATTATGTTTGTGAAGAAGAAGGACGGGTCACATCGGATGTGTATAGATTATCAGGAGCTGAACAAGGTAACGGTGAAGAACCGTTACCCACTCCCGAGGATTGATGACCTCTTTGACCACCTACAGGGAGCATCTTGGTTCTCCAAGATTGATCTGCATTCAGGATACCATCAGATGAGGGTCAGAGAGGAGGATGTGCAGAAGACTGCGTTTCGGACGCGCTATGGCCACTACGAGTTTGTGGTGATTCCCTTCCGGCTCACCAATGCTCCTGCCGCGTTCATGGACCTCATGAACTGCGTGTGTAGACCGATGTTAGACCGGTCTATGATAGTGTTTATTGATGACATGTTGGTTTACTCCAAGGCTCAGGAGGAGCACGAGGAGAAACTGCAGGAGGTTCTGGAGACTTTGAGGAGGGAGAACTTGTATGCTAAGTTCTCCAATTGTGAGTTCTGGTTGCGCGAGGTGTAGTTCCTTGGTCATCTTGTCAACCAGAACAGGATCTCAGTGGACCCGGCCAAAGTGGAGCCTGTGATGAGATGGGAGGTTCTGAAGTCTCCATCCGAGATTCGGAGTTTCCTAGGATTAGCCGGCTACTATCGAAGGTTCATCCAGGATTTCTCCAAGATAGCCATACCCCTGACCAGGCTAACAAGGAAAGTCGTGGTCTTTCGTTGGGGGCCTGAGCAGCAGGCCACATTCGAGACTTGAAGACAGAGATTTTGTGATGCGCCAATCTTAGCCCTTCCATAGGGCATGGAGGATTTTGTTGTGTATTGCGATGCGTCCATCTTAGGTTTGGGTGCAGTATTGATGCAGAGAGAGTAAGTCATCGCCTACGCGTCGAGTCAGCTGAAGCCTCACTAGGCGAACTACCCGACGCATGATTTTGAGTTGGGGGCTGTTGTTTTCGCCCTCAAGATTTGGCGTTATTACCTCTATGGGGTTCGGTGTACCATCTACACGGACCATAAGAGTTTGAGGTACCTCATGGATCAGCCGAATCTAAGCATGAGGCAGCGTCGGTGCATGGACGTGGTAAAGGATTATGATTGTCAGATCCTTTATCACCCGGGTAAGGCCAATGTGGTGGCCGATGCGCTCAGGGATATCTGCCTGAGGATGACGGTGGTGACTCCGCTGTTGGAGCGGATTCGGGAGGCCTAACAAGAGGCCATGAAGGAGGAACATCGGAAGAGCGAGCGAATTGTGGGTCAGGTTTCCTCCTTTGACTATGACAGTCGGGGGTTGTTGACTCTACACTGTAGGATGTGGGTCCCGTATCATGGGGGTGTGCGCAAGGTATTGATGGAGGAGGCACACAAATTTCAATTCTCCATTCACCCCGGGGCGACGAAGATGTATAGGGATCTTCATTTGGACTATTGGTGGCCCTGCATGAAGCGGGATGTGGCATGGTACGTAGATCGGTGCTTGATCTGCATGAAGGTCAAGGCTGAGCATCAGAGACCTCACGGCAAGATGCAGCCGTTGGATATTCCGCTGTGGAAATGAGAAGATATCACGATGGATTTTATCATTAAGCTTCTTAGGACCGCGCGGGGAGTGGATTCGATCTGGGTCATCATCGATCGATTAACCAAGAGCACCCATTTTATCCCGATTCAGGAGAGCATCTCGGCCTAGAAGTTGGCCAACATCTATATCCGGGAGGTGGTGGCGCGGCACGGTGTACCAGTTTCTGTGATTTCAGACATGCATGTGCGGTTCACTTCCAGGTTTTGGAAGAAGTTTCATGACGAGTTGGGTACTCGTCTGCATTTTAGCACCGCTTTTCACCCATAAACAGATGGACAGAGTGAGCGGACCATCCAAACTTTAGAGGATATGTTGCAGGCGTGTGTCTTAAACTTCAGAGGTAGTAGGGATACTTACCTTCCTTTGGCTGAGTTCTCGTACAACAACAACTATCACATGAGTATTGACCGTCCTCCCTTCGAGATGTTGTACGGGAGGAAGTGCAGGACCCCGATATGTTAGGGTGAGGTTGGTTAGAGGGTTATGGGGAGTACCGAAGTGGTACTCAAGACTACGGAGAGGATTAAGTAGGTCCAGAGCAGGCTTCAGACTGCTCAGAGTCGGCAGAAAAGTTATGCTGACAAGCGCCGATCCGACTTGGAATTCCAGGTCGGGGATATGGTCCTCCTGAAGGTGTCACCTTGGAAGGGTGTCATTCGATTCAGGAAGCGGGGCAAGTTGGGCCCTAGGTATACTGGACCTTTTAGGGTTCTAGCCCGGATGGGCAAGGTGGCATATAGGTTGGATCTGCCAGCCGAACTCAATCAGATTCGTAGCACCTTTCATGTTTCCCAGTTACAGAAATTTTGGTGGAGGATTCGGCAGTAGTGCCTTTAGACGACGTTCATGTTAATGACAGCCTGACCTACATCGAACGACTAGTGGCGATCCTTGACAGGAAGTCAAAGGATCTAAGGAACAAGAGAGTGGAGCTGGTAGAGGTGCAGTGACAGCACCGAAAGGGCTCGGAGTGCACTTGGGAGCCAGTGGATGAGATGATGGAACTTTACCCAGAGCTTTAACAGGAACAAGCAACAGACTTCGAGGACGAAGTCTAAAATAAGTGGGGGAGATTTGTAACACCTGGTTCCTGGTACGTATTTTTAAATTAAGTATTTTGCATTTTGGCCTGAGACTCGGCGAGTTGGTGGCCCAACTCGTCGAGTAGAAGCGGTTTGGACACGGGAGTTAAGTGGCTGTCTGGACAAAAAACCCTAATATGAGGATGTGCACCTTATATAAATGCCTTAACTCAGCCTCCCTTGTCCCTAACACTCTCCTAGAGCTGCATATCAAAATCCTAGCCGTTTGTGTGTGTCATAAGGCCATTTTGGTGCTTTTTTTGACTTGTGAAGCTTGGAAGAAGAAGAGGAGCTTAAGTATTCGACTTGGGGCTTGTGGATCCAGAAATCTCATCCCATCTTCAGCTTAATCAAGGTAAAATGCTCTTGCTTTGGTCTTCCATTTGGTTGTTCATCTTTAGATTGTAGATCTTGGGTGCATTTAGGGCTTTCAAGCCATTTTCGGATTTAAGAAGTGTTATGTGGACTCTAGCCTTCATATTTTGGCCTTAAGAGGGGTCTCATGGCATAAAGGTGCCAACTTTAGGGCCATGAGATCCCCATGCACATTGTAGGATACTTTATATGGATTTTTGAGCTAAAAACCCTATGCATCTGCATCAAGTTTGGAACTTTACATACAAAATGGACATTAGGAGGCCAGATCTATGGTTTTGGTGTGTTAGACCTCATTTAAATCAACTGTATGGAATTGGTCAAGGTTGGACTCGGAGAGTTGCTCTTGGCACTCGACGAGTCGGTGACCATTGTGCACCAAACCCTTTCTGTGAATGGGTAAGTGTTAGGAAGGAAGTCCCTTGTGGGTTTAGACGTGAAAAAGGGACCTGGAAGTCATGGGACTCGGCGAGTGGTATGAGCAGACTCGACGAGTCCATAGAAATCTCCCAATCTTTGAAGATGGACTCGACGAGTTGTTCGTACAACTCGGAGAGTCATAGACTGGAAAAGTTCTTAAGTTGGAGATGAACTCGATGAGTTCAAGAAGGAAATCGGCTAGTAGGATGAAGATGGTCCTGATGTTATGATTGAAGAAGAACCCGTTGAGTCTTTGCTAGACTCGACGAGTGGACCCGGGGTTTTTTGTGGGATTAGAGATGCATGGACTCGATGAATTGGTAGGCTAACTCGGCGAGTCTGGTCAACTGAATGTTGACTTTGACTGAACTTGGGCTGACCCTGTTTAGGGTTTTATGTAATGTGTGTTGACTTAAAGGTTGCATGTAGGGATCGAGGAGTCGTTGGGAGTCAACTTGTACGCCGTGAATAGTTCAGGCACTGCATGATATCGAGGTGAGTTACCTTCCAGTAGGGGTGGGTCTAATGGCACAATGCCAGCCCACCAAAAAGGGGTATTTAAAAAATAATGATCTTTGTGATATTTATCTTGGTCTGGTTATTTGTTGGTTATGAGGTTTATCTGGTTAGTATGTTATATGTATGGTAGGGATTAGTTTCCCTGACAGTGGTCCTTAGGACCCAAGGGTAGGTCAGTACCCGGATATGCCTGACTGTATGCTTATATTTGTTGATTGTATGCTAGTGGTAGGGGTGAAATAGTCCCCAGTTACCGGTTGAAAGATACCGATGATGGATACCGGTTGAAAGATACTGATGAAGGTTACTGGTTGAAAGATACTGACGATATTGTTTGGTATGTGTTATGATGGGGGAACTCACCGAGCTTTGTGCTTACAGTTTTGGTTTTGGTTTCAGGTACCTCTTCGTCGAAGGGGAAAGAGTCGGCGGTGTAGCAGCGCATCAGACACACACATGTTTCCGCAATAAGTTTTTGGGACTGTACTCTGATTTTTAATACCTACGACGCTATGGTTTGAAATACAACATTATAACTTTGTAATTAAATGTTTTATTGACAAGGTTTTGGTAAAATGTTTATTAAATGCATTAATTCAAAATGAAATTTTGGCCTTGAAATTTGGGTTGTTTCACATAAAATGGTAAATTTATAGTCTAAAATCATGTACAAACTCTACACTATACGTTGGAAAAAATCGCATGTCAATCGGAGTTGAAACGAATGAGAGAAACATATTTTAAACGTTTTACAAAAACAGGTTCCGACCCTAAAAGTGGTTTCGGTTCCAAACACAGGTTCCGGTTTTTAGACCCGGTTTACCTAGACCCAATGGACCCAAACCCGGATTACCCGGAACCTGGATAAAGCCAATTTTTAAACCCGGAACCGGAACCAGTTCTATATATTCCGGATCTAACGGTTGCGGTTCCAATTCCGATTTCTGTCCGGTTTTCCGGTTCTAAATCTCATCCCTAACACCCAGTGTACTCAAGCTAGCTCCAAAAATTAAAAAAAAAATCCATTAGGGGTCAAAATGCAATAATTCTCATATCAAGGGTTAAACATGGAAATACCTAAATATTATGGTGTTACAACATCACCCTACAAACAATATGTTATTGGAAAAACAACCACAATCACCAATTTGATATCATTAAAAACTCTAACTTTAAATGAGAATTAAAACCATACATGCTAAACTAAATCGAAATCAAAAAATGATGGAAGAATGGATGAACATAGTTGGAGAGTGAAATTATATAATGAGTTCTGGGACACACGATATGGATACACATACACTCTTTTGCTGTTGATGTATAGTGATTTTCATCATGACCGTTGGCGTAGTTGAAAGCTTTTGTACGTGTCATTTTCCATTTGTTTGAAGATGCATGGAATGGAATGTGGTGTACATTTTGTGCATAGGAACAACGAACAGATCATTCATAGGTTTGAATGGCCCATAAAAGAAATGGACCAATGTCTATGTCCATGGAACAAACCCAAATGTAACCAAACGTATCAAACAAGATGGTTTCCATTAATAGACTTATTTATTTACTTATATTTTATTTAACTTTACGAGTCAAATCGACAAACAATCAAGTTATCCAGATCTCTCATCCTATCTTTTCTTTTCTTTAGTAGGTTTCAACTTTTATAAGGATTCTGTCAAGGAGTATTTTTTTTTAATCGTATAATATTCAATGATAAATCTAGCTAATTTTTTTAATTACTTTTTATTTAACAGACAAAAATAGCCAAACAAACCGAAGTTTATAAAAATCGCCTATTGTTTGAGGAATGGTATATAGTTCGAGGGTTTCATATAAAAAACATCCATTTTCTCATATGAAATTGTAGGTGAAAAAATCACCTACGGTATGCTCTCAAAACTTTACCTATCCCAAACCCTAGGTAAAAAAATAAAAAAAAAAACCCTACAGGTATCGCAAATCAATTACGGTGTACAAGCTGTTAATGCATAATTTTTACACCATAGATGATTTTCGATACCTACGGTTTCCAGAACATGCACACGTTTTTTTGCCCAAAAAAGAAGTTAAACAATTTTAAGTAGATTTCATACTACACACAAAAAAAAAACAGTAGAATACAAGAAAATACATGATTGTTGTTCATAACCGCCATTGAGAGGGTTTCTCTAGTTTCAGAGAATGAAAAATAACCTAAAATGGAATTTTCAATTTTATATATTTTGGGCTAATGGGTTGTTGATCAGTAGACGGGCTTTGACAGTAACCCAAATACACCAAATTGTAGATCATTTAAAGGATAAATGACCAGATCGTAGGTGAGTTCCAGAAACAATACTTATCACTAATAACCTACGGTTTTGAAGGCTATTTATGGTCAAATGCTAATTTTTTGCTATTAAGTGAAAAGTAATTAGGAAAAATGACTATTGTATCATTGTCTCATTGTATAACTATTTTTGTCCTATTAAGTTGCATTAGTTACTCGACGTGAAGTGCTTTTGAGTTAATTTCAATGATCCGAATGATTGGGGTATTCAAGTCTTTTATACGTATAGGATATAAAGACATTATTGTTTGATCCCATTTGTTTAGTTAAGCATTACAATTTTTGTACCACTGAGTCACCGACACCAGCTTCAGTCTTGATCCAATATACAAAAAACAGTCGTTAAACGTTATACAACGTGTTTTGTCTTTGTCTTTAACAAATGAGACAATACATGTAGTAACTCATGTCAATATATATATATATATATATATATATATATATATATATATATATATATATATATAATTATATTATTATAATATAATCATTTTGCTCAAAATTAATAGGTTAATTAGATGCAAATTATGAGGTATTATGTCTAGAAACCGTTATCCAAGATTAAGCCATAAAAGCGAGCGAATAAGAGGTCTTCAACAGTTATACACTTAGGCATTACAAGTACCATGAAAAATTGAGTGGAATCCCCCATAGAAATTTTGATAATCAGCTTAGAAATGAAGGAGAAATCAAAGGAAGAAGTTCGTAAAGCATTTTCGGAGTTGTGTTTGAAATCAATGTATGTACCTTCAATTTCAGCTCGTTATAGGTGTTAGAATAGGTTTAGAAGGTCGTTCTATGTGTTTTGGTTTCACCTAGGATCTCGGTTCGACTACAATACTAAAAATTGATGAGAATTTTTAAAGTGTTATTTTGGATGCAAAAAAATATTAATTTAGCTTAATTTGGATATGTTTCTGATAATTGATTTTGAAAATAAGTTAGTATGCTGTGGAGACAATCAATGATAGATTTAATTATTCATTTGGAATAATTTTCGGAGCTTTATTGGGTTTAAAAATGGCTGAAAATTGTGTATTTTTCAGGTAGGGAAGATAAGAACCCGAGTTTGAGTTTTTGTGGGTCGTACTGGTTTCCAATTTCTTAAATAACTTCATTTTTGGTATCTATCCAAAAGAATGTTTTGGTCCATTGGGCATTCATTGTGGCAGTGCACCAACGAAAAAATATAAATGGATGTGCAATCTTAATGACCGGTTAGTATTCATTAATAGTAGTTTTATTATTAATTTCAAAACCACGAGTCTTTGTATTTTAAAGGTTTTATTTTATTTTGGTTTATTTCAATTATTTACTCGACTATTCATTTATTTATTTATTTTTGTTTGGGTTTTGAGTATTAACTTTAGTGGTGAAACGTTAACTTCGAAAGAAGATATAATATTAGTTTTAAAATTGTTATGAATTTTGTAATTAACATAATTGGATAGCTATTGGTTGGCCGAACGAGATACATGGATGGTGGGATTAAAACGAACACATATGATGTTTTTCGAGGATTGCTTCCTTAAAAAAATATGTTGGTTAAATGTAGGGTGTGTGTAACATGACATGGTTTGGTTAAGACCTAACGCCAACAATGTAAGTTTCGTGTGACTTTTGTGGTTACTTGCATGAACAGTTGAATCTAGTTTATTTGCAATTACATGTTACCGTTGCTATTGCTATGAATTTATGTGTGAATTTTATGAACTATTTCATGCAAAAGGGTGAAAAGGGTGGGTGACATATATATAGGGAACATGTGTATTAACTATACGGTCTTATTATTAGTCGTCGTATAGGGTGTCAGTATGCGGCGGAGAGCTTACGCTCTGATTAATTAGCCGTAAGGATATTTGTTGTGCTCAGCGGAGGGACTTGTTCCTTGAAAATGACAATAGTTCCCTAGTGTATCACTAAGGATGGAAAGAAATGAAAAGAATTATATTTGATAATTTGTTGCATTATTTTATTTTATTGATGTCGATATGCATGGGAACCACGAACTCGCTAGGCCCTAGGCTTACCTATTAGATTCTTTAAATGCACGCAATCCAGGAAATAACGTAGCAAGTGGCAGCAGGAATGGAAATGATAAAGCTCAGATTTGAAGAATGTGACAAGTTATGAGGAAGACGTAACGCACCAAGTGTTTACTTAAATTTCAATTGCTTCCGCTATTATTATTAATAATGACATTAGTGTTTGAATTTTCGAATTTTCAAATTTTTTAGCATCACTATACTGAAAATACACCATAACAACCATCAGTATACTCTTCATAACTCGCAGGGATCACACATACTACAAGTTCCTTGGGTTCATCTCAGACTTCCTTGATTCAAGTACTGATCCTCTACTTTCAATAGTACGGGCCCATACTACCTTCCACATCTATCCGTACTTTCCTCAAGAACTATCTTGACTCTACCAAGTCCCTTCTACTACTGCTTCTTCTCGCGCTAATCTCATCCTAGGCTTGCCCTAGGGCAATCTCGGGCCCCCTCTCTACCATCAGCTGCATAAGAACTCCCTGTTATCTCCCTTAACTAGCTCACAAATACCATTACATATTACTAAGACCAGATAATTCTTCAAATAAGAGGTCTTGCCCTACAATGGTTAGACTCAAATGAATGCTGTGAAATAGAGCTAAACTTAACCTTCTAAAATTATTTACTCCTCATAATATGTAACTTAACATATTCGTTTACTAGTTAGTTAAAGATAACTAGGACCTTTAAAAGCACAAAGTAAGCATCATTCGAGCATTGAGTAAACAAAACCAAGCATATCCTAATGAGGCCATCATATCACTGACAAATTAGTACTAGCATACAGTTCAATAAGCTCATATAGCAAGCATATAAGGCATCCTTCCTAGATCCTTAGCCCTAAACTAGCATGCAGGTCTCATACACATATAATAGGCATACAAGGCATCACTCCTAGATCCTTATCCTTAATCTAGCATGCAATTTTCATAATCATAACATAACAACTTGTATGGGTAATTTGGGAGAACTTAATTGAGCTCGGCTGATTGCATGCACCACGTCCTTTTCTCTTTTCAAAATCCTTTTGATAAAAAGGGTTTTTCTTTAAAAAAATTATACCAAGTCCTCAGTTTGAGTTCAGACACACCCGAGAGTGTGCCCGAATCCCTCAAACCAAGGCTCTAATACTAACTTGAAACATCTCAAAAATATGGTCAAAAGATTTCATTTCTAATTATTAACAAAACCATAATTATCAAATCATCACATTAAATCATAAGTCATTGTATCTCAAAACATCATAATCATCTATCCAATAAATCAGAATAAAAACATCCCGGGCTAAAATCATGGTGTGTGCAGTCATGCCGAGCTCTTCCCTTTGCTACTGGAAGTAGCTAAAACTAAAAGTGAAAATTGTAAGCATGAAGCTTAGTGACTCTCCCCAAACTACCACATACCATACATATAATCACATAATCACATAATAACATAACATGGGCCTTGCCAACTACATCCGGCCCCACCCGACGTCGGACCAAAGTCTGGCGTCAGGCCTCGCTCGGCATCAGACCGAGATAGGGCATCGGGCCCCACCCGACATCGAGCACAGAATGGTATACATATAAACATATGAACAAATACACATAAATAATCACATAACATAAATATATAAACATTCCTCGGGCTCTGCCCAGCATCAGACCGAAATCTGGAAACATATAAACATTCCTCAGGCTTTCCCCGATATCGAACCGAAGTATGGAAACATATAAGACAAGAATATGCAGGAATCAAGAAGACATCAAGCATACAAACATTCCTCGGGCACCGCTCGACATCAGATTGGAATCCGGAAACATAATAACTTACATCAGGAATTGCCCGACATCTGACCTTAGTCTGGAACATACTAACATACATAAACGGTCCGAAATTGGTGCCTTCGACCCATTCCTACAAGAGGAAACACACCTCGCAAAGCTGAATGTGGAATCTCACGTTAAGGAATCTCTAACAACTGCTCCAACAATTTCCCGGCTATCATTATCACAACAACACTTAGTCAAAATCCCATAATCCTTCTTAGGGTAAAATGACCATTTTACCCCTAGTCTAATTTGGACCATATCCTAGGACTAATTCCATTTAATCCTTCCAAGCCGACTAACGACCCAATTTTCTAAATTGGGCCTAACTCCTTAAATGGACCTTCCTTTAAGCCCGAACATGTCCTTAGTCCGATAACTAACTTTGGATGGCCTACTAAGGCCTAACAGCTAAGAAGTCTAATGATTGGCCCAAACCGCAGCCTAAATGATGTGAAGCCCAAAATTAGTGAGTACGCAGGTTGTACTCCTCTATAAGATAAGCGTACAGACAGCATGGCTTGTACGCCAAACGTACTATCCTATTAATCCATATTCCTCAAAAGTGCTTAATCCCTTAAGACCTTAAGCCTAAAATACAGATCTGATTCTGTTGACATGTCTTAACTCATAAACTCAATTACTTGGTGGCTTGCAACACACCAAATGGACATAAACTTGGAATATAGCAACTAACTTCCATAGAATGACAAAAACTCATGCATGGTCACAAAAGGACCTTAATGATCGAAACTTTATAGTTATTGGGACTCATATAGCACTAAGTGTGGCAACCCTAGCCTACATATGAAGTTGAACCATAAAAATCCATTCTTGGGACCTAAAAAGGTCCAAAACTCCATTAACATATATCTAAGCATTCATGATGCAAGTTGAGAGCTTTTTACCTCAAATTAGTGTCAAGTGGTGCTGTTATCTCGAATCCTTGAGCTCAAGCTACTCAAGTTCTTCTTCTTCAACTTCTTCTTTATCCTTTCAACATTCTAAACACCAAAATGAACATCACCAAGACAAAACACACACAAGGATGAGGAATAAGAGGCTATCTAGGGTTTCTGAGGTAGAGAGGTGGGTAAGGAGGCTAGGGTTTGAGTCATAATGTTGTATTTATATGCCTTAAACCCTAAAAATTAGGGTTTTGAATCTGCTTGCGTACGTTGTGCGTACGCACCTCCTCCACCCGCATCCAATGTCACACTACGCCTCGCGTACGACAAGCTTGCGCCCAGCATATGTCTTCAGGTAGCCCAATCATGACGACCCACTTGCTAAATCCCAACTCAATAATCCACTTATCTATTTCATAGCCCAACAATTAAATACAAAGATATTAAATAATTATTACCTCAAGTGACAGATGTTACATTTGTAGGTCTAGAGTGTGAGGGAGGCTGAGGAAGAGAAACCCTAGCCCTCCCATTCCTTTAAATACCGAAAACTTAGGGTTTTTAGTCACAAGCCACCATCACATCATGAAAATTATACTGCTCACGTTGTGAGCCATAAATTGTTGTACAGGTCAGGATTACTCTTCACGACGTGAGGAGGCATTCCTAGGGCAAAAAGGTAAGGTTTTAACTTTACAATATGGAATATTATATGCACCTGATCCAGGTGTTACATCGAAGTTGGAAAGGACTTGGGGGAAAACTGATCTCACGACATGAGTAGATGGAGCTCACATTGTGAGAAGCGATTAAACAGAAATGATCGCGCCCCGCCCCGCATCAGACCGAGATCCGGCATTGGGCCTCGCACGACATCGAGCGGAGAACGATATACATACATATATATATATATATATATATATATATATATATATATATATATATATATATATATATATAAACATATCAGCAAATATACATCAATAATAACATAACATAAACATAAAAACATTCATCGCCCCACCCCCCCCCCCCCCCCCCCGAAAAAAAATCTTAAAACATATAAACAATCCTCGGGCTTTCCCCGGCATCGAACGGAAGTCTAGAAACATATAAGATAAGCACATGCAAGAATCACGAAGACATCAAGCATACGAACATTCGTCGGGCACCCCCCGATATCGGATTGGAGTTCGGAAACATAATATCCTACATCGGGCCTTGCCCGACATCAAACCTTAGTCTGGAACATAGTATCATACATAAATGGGCCGACATTGGTGTCTTCAACCCATTCCTACAAGAGGAAACTTACCTCGCAAATTTGAATGCGGAATCTCTTGGTAAGGAATCTCTAACGGCTGCTCCAACAACTCCCCGGCTATCATTATCACAACAACACTTACTAAAAATCCCATAATCCTTATTAGGTTAAAAGGACCATTTTACCCCTGGTCTAATTTGGACCATATCTTAGGCCCAACTCCATCTAATCCTTCCAAGGCCACTAAAGGCTCACTAATGGCCCAATTTTCTAAATTGGGCTCAACTCCTCAAATGGACCTTCCCTTAAGCCCAAACATATCCTTAGCCCAATAACTAACTTTTAATGGCCCACCAAGGCCCACCTACTAAAAAGTACAAAGATTGGCCCAAACCGCGGCCCAAATGACATGAAGCCCAAAATCAATGAGTACGCAGGGCGTACTCATCTATACGTTAAGCATACAGGCTGGATGACTTGTACGATGCACGTATTGGCTTGTACGCCCAACGTACTACCCTGTTAAGCCATATTCCTCAAAAGTGCTTAATCCTTTAAGACCTTAAGCCTAAAATACAGATCTGAGTCCGTTGACATGTCTTAACTAATGAAGTCGATTACTTGGTGCCATGCAACCCACCAAATGGACCCAAACTCGGAATATAGTAGCTAACTTTCATGGAAATGACTAGAACTCATGCATGGTCACAAAAGAAGCTTAAAGATTGAAACTTTACTGTTATTGGGACTCATACAGCACTAAGGGTGGAAACCCTAAGCCTAGATACGAAGTTGAACCATAAAAATCCATTCTTAGGACCTAAAAGGTCCAAAACTCCATTAACATAGATCTTAGCATTCTTGAGGAAAGTGTAGAGCTTTTTACCTCAAATGAGTGCCAAATGGTGATGTTATCTCGGATCCTTGAGATCATGCTACTCATGTTCATCTTTTTCAACTTCTTCTTTCTCCTTTCAAGCTTCCAAAGACCACAATGAACTTCACAAAGCCAAAAACATACAAGGATGAGGAATGAGAGGCTATCTAGGGTTTCTGAGGTTGAGAGGCTAGTAAGGAGGCTAGGTTTTGAGTCATAATGTTGTGTGTGTGTGTGTGTGTATATATATATATATATATATATATATATATGGATTAAACCCTTAAAGATAGGGTTTTGAGTCTACTTGTGTACATTGCGCATACACACCTCCCCCCCCCCTTGCGCTTCCAATGTCACAGTACGCCCCGCATATGCCAAGCTTATGCCCAGCATACGTTTTCAGGTAGCTCAATCATGACGGCCCACTTGCTCAATCCCAACTCAATAATCCACTTATCTATTTCATAGCCCAACAATTAATACAAAAATATTAAGTACGTATTACCTCAAGTGACGGATGTTACATCTGGAGGTCTAGAGAGTGAGGGAGGCTAAGGGTAAGAAACCCTTGCCCTCTCATTCCTTTGAATACCAAAAACTTTGGGTTTTTGTTCACCAGTCACCATCACGTCGTGAGAATTAGACTGCTCACATTGTGAGCGTTAAATTGATGCACGGGTCGGGATTACTCTTCACAACGTGAGAAGGCATTCCTCACGTCGTGAGAAGGGCAAAAAGGGAAACTTTTAACTTGACAATATGGAAGATTATATGGACCTTATGTAGGTGTTACATCAAAGTTGGAAAGGATTTGGGGGAAAACAGATCTCACGACATGAGAAGTTGGAGCTCACAGTGTGAGAAGCGATTAAACAGAAATGATGATTTAAACTGTGCTCACGACGTGAGCAATAGGGGATCACAGCATGACAGCTGTGCAGCCGAAGCCCATGAGCTTTTTGGGTTTTCAACATATATAAGGGTTGGTTCCATGTATTTAGGGAACTTTAGGAGCCTTCCTCATATCTTCATCATTTTGAGAGAAACCCTATCCTCCCTTTCATCTTTTTGAACCTACCCTCTCCTCTTCCATCAATTAATGAAGATTTTGGTGCTTTGAAGAAGAAAAAGATGTTCTTGGTGCTTAGATCCAGCAAGCAAGATCCCTCACCACCTTAAAGATCATACCATGGACCATAGTATGGCCTCAAGTTCCAACTTTTATGTGTTATTCTTATAGATCTAGACATTTATGCCTTTTTCTTCATGTTGGAGGTAGTTGCATTCCATATATTTGGCAACTTTAGGGATCCATGAGGTCCCTTTAAGGTTGGTATGCTAGATCTATGGTTTGATTGAATTTTGGTCCTATAAATGAGATATGGATCTCATTTTCAACATTTTGACCTAATCAAGTTCAATACATGCATTGGACATGCATGTCCATAAAGCAAATATTTTTATGTTGATTTAATGTATGAAATCCCTCTGGAAAGTTGGAATGGATGACTTAATGGACTAAGGACATAAAACATTAAGATTTATCATCATACATGGCTCACGATATGACAGGGGAGTGTCACGACGTGAGAATGGTTTCTACGTGATTGTTCAACTGAATGAGCTCAGAAAGTGACCAAGGAAGATTCACGTCGTGAGGTATGCTGAGTGGGTCATCCGGGACTGAGTTGACTGAGTTGAAGCGAGTTGACTTGGAATCTGGCCGAGTGTGTTCTCATGATGTGCTCAAGGATTGGTCACGACGTGAGTGTCAACTGATGGAAATGTTTAATGTTGACTTTTGTAACATATGAAAATTTTAACAAATTTAAAACTTTTTAAAATCAGAGTCTCCTAGGATCCAATCAATTGTCAAACCAAGGATGAAAACAACCCCCTTCCCCGCCTCCCGGGGCTCACAGCCTATGTCTGGCTTGCCCCCTGAGCCTATTCAGTCATCACACTGAAATACCATCAAGCCCTCAATATGAGTCCGACATACCAAACGGTCCTGAACTCATATCTGGAATGCACCAGAGCCCACAATACGAGTCTGGCATACCTCACCAGGCCCTCAACTCACATCTGGAATGCTCCAATACCTTTAAGCCCTCAGTATGAGTCTAGCATACCACACGGTCCTGACTTCGTATCTGGAATGCACCTGAGCCCTCAATATGAGTCTGGCTTGCCCTGCCCGACCCTTAGCTCATATCTGGATGCTCCAGTGTTTGTTGGCTACAGCATGAAGCAGTACAACCTCAACCCAACACAATGTGTCAACATATAACAGTTAACAACATATACAAATTAACAGGCACACATGACCACATGTACTCTTATAGATATACCAAGCTAGCTTATCGACAACTAGCATAATCGTGCATATCTATTCCATACTCAACATATCAGCGAATAGCAGGATATCAAACCAATGGGTCGGCCTTGGTGCCTTCGACCCATAAGTACAGTGAGGAAAACTCACCTTAACAGTTGAACCCAAAAATAAATCTATGATTGCAAATCTTTTAATATCATTGCGCTATCAAACACTAAAATGACAACCCATTAATAAATAGCTCCTGAATCACACCATGAGTCCAAATTAAGGTAAAAGAACTTTTTACCCTTCCTCAAACTTGACCCAAGGCCAAGACCCAAACTAGATGACCAAAAGTACACAATCCAAAATAAGCTTCTAAGGCCCAAATATGGCCCAATTTTCCAAATTAGGCCCAATTCGTTTCATGGCCTTCACCTAAGAAAATATAACAAGTCACCAAAGCCCAACCATAAAATCCAGATGGCCCAACATGGCCCAAGACAACCATGCCCAAAACCAAAGCCCAAAACGAAGAAACCCAAGTCTATTGAGTACGCGAAGCGTACTCAGCCTGTACGCTCATCGTACTGCATGCAAGCCTTGTACGTGCAGCGTACATACTTGTATGCCCAACGTACTTTTAACATCCCAAAATCGAGACCCAAAATTTTTTGTTTAATTATATCACTTATAAAAATAGTTTACAGAAACATAGTTACTATCATTTCAAACATAAAGTCACAAATCTCAAGTATCGAAAACCATAACATCAATTAGTAAAATGTCAGAGTACAATCCCAGGGTTCTCAAAGCGGAAATCATGTTTGTGCGATGCGCTTCTACTCTGTCGACTGTTTTCCCTTAGCTGAAGAGGTACATGAAACCAAAACTAAAAACTGTAAGCACGAAGCTTAGTGAGTTCCCCAACATACCAATTACCATACAATCATACATACTGCTGGGCAATTCTGGGGTGCCTGACCTACCCATGTCAAGCCATTATGGGGTGCTGGCTACCCGTGTTAAGCCATTTTGGGGTGCTGACTACTTGTGTCAGGCCATTCTGGGGTGCTTGCCTACCCTCCGGTCTATCTCACCTGGTCACGGGCACTATTTCACCCCCTAATACTGTCACATAATAACATATCATAAACATGTTGTCCAACATATATGGGGTGTCCGACCTACCCTTCGGTCCTAACAACTGATCGGGGGACTATTCCTCTCCTACTACCACTATCACATAGAATATAACGTACTAGCACATAGAACACATCAAGTAATAGCAATCTGGAATATTATCACAAAGACAATCATCTCAAATGTAATCAACTACTAATGGGTCGGCCTTAGTGCCTTAGACCCACTTCTACTGGAAGGTAACTCATCTCAATGCCGCATAGTGTCTGCACTATCCTCAGTGTGAAAATCGACTCTCCCTGACTCCTCAATCCCTACACAACAGGTTTTCTAAAATATCAACTCATACTCATAACCCTTACAAGATTTGCTCAAATCCAAGTCAAATTCAAAGTCAAAACCTTGGTCAAGGTTAAATTTGGTTGATTCGACTCGCCGAGTTGGTCCGCCTACTCGCCGAGTCCCCATGTCCACCTAATGCCATAATCCCATCCCTACTCGTCAAGTCTAGTAAGAGCACGATGAGTTCACCTTCAACAACAATTCAGACTATCTTCAACAGACTCGCCGAGTTCGCTCTTGAACTCATCGAGTTCATCTTCATTTTTATGAAGGTGTTTAGTCTATGTCTCGCCGAGTTCTTCCTGAACTCGTCGAGTCCGTCTTCATGTTGTTGGGACATTGCCTTGAACTCGCCGATTCTGTTCATCCACTCGTCGAGTTCCATGATTTTTAGGCCCCAAATGAGCCTAGACAACTTGGTGTCCTTTATCTTAGATTTGACGACCCGAAATTCTTTTCTTTAAAGGCAATTCCAATCAACCTCAAGTCAGACTCACCCCTGATATCATTTGGCATTGTTTAGAGTTTGTTTGAGTGTTCTGAGCCCAATACACTCAAAGAATGAGTGCTATAAAGTACCTGCTAAAGCCACGGAACAACAACTCCAACCTTAACCTCATCCAGAAGAGTTCACGGCCTCAAGAACTTGAGTTTATGACCGTAAAATCAAGGAGGGCCATAAACTCTCCTATAAAGGCTCATATTCTTCAACTTTCTTCATTTGTTCATTTCCACCTCAAGAACACTCCCATTCTCTCTCAAGTATCATCCCAATTTTCATCCTTGACCTTCAAAAATCATAAGTATTCTTTCTGTAGTTTATTGTTAATCCTTGTTAACTAGCTTCATCCTCACGATTCATCCATGAAAATCATGTTTTCTTAGATCTTCAAGAAGCACCAAGAACACTAAGAACATACACTAGTGTTCTTGGCCAAAATCAACCCTTTCAAGCCTCTATATCGTAAGTACCCTTCACTACACTTCATATCTACTAGGAAGCTTTGAATCATACCCTTGAAACATGCCTTTCACATGAAGAACATGAGTTTACGGCCCAAGGTCTTTCTTGGTCGTAAACTCCATGTTGATGCATGTTTGGACCTTAAACTCTTCCAAAAAGAAAGTCCTTGACCTTGAACACTCATTGGATATTGTAGAATCTTAATACACACACATATGTATAATTGACCATGAGTTTATGGCCGTAAACTCCCTTGGTCATTAACCCATGGTCATAAACTCCAAGGTGCCACACACTTCCCTTTGATCAATCACATGTGATTGATCTCCTCATGTCCATGTTCCTTAGTCCCTTAAGTTGTTTCCTTCATGATTAATTGTATTATAAACTAATTATACACATATATATGTATCAATATATGTCATTAGGACTCATTTGTGTATCGGGACTTCATTTGTGGAACTTCTCAATCCTTACTTGAGCCATTTGGATCACCAAACATAAGATGAGTTCATACCCCTACATTTTGTCACTTTTCACTGTTTTAAAGGGGGGGAATACAAGTCTAAACACAAGAAATTGTGTTTATAATAAATAAAACTCTTTAAATGTTATAAATGACATCAAATCATCTAAATGCTTTTAAATATAAATAAACTCTTTTAAATATTGGAAAATGCTTTTAAATGGTTGTTAAACTCTTTTAAAATTAGAAAATACTTTTAAATGTTTTATAAAATCTTTTAACTTATATTGTGTGTAATTGATGTCTATATGGATATAGTTATAAAAGTAGTGTTTAAAGGACTTAGGACTGACTACCAGCTTTAAATCCCTTTCCTTGTTTGGATGTGGGTTTAGAGTAAGGTTGTTTGTCCGAATGTTGTTTAAATATTAATTGTATATCATGTATATGTATGTAGATATAAAAGTTCTAGAAGTCAGTTTAATACCTTGGGTAGCAATGGTATTCTTTCAGTTCAGTTCAGTTCAGTCATTCAATTTCAAAGAACTTACTAGTAAACTATAGGGAGTATAGACAGAGAGTCAATTCACATTATTTAGTAGATCAATACTTATCACTTGGTATTTCATTAAAGTCATAGCAACACATAGAGATATAATACTTGTTAGTTATCTATTCAGAAAGTATGAACAATAATACGAACTAAATATAAGGAACTCTAAAAGGTACATCTTTCAAATGTACCATACGTATAAAAGGGGTACCTAGACACGGTACTGTACCTTCAGTTAACATGGGTATGTGAGCATTGTACCACGACACCAATCATAGGTGGGTACGTGCGCATAGTACCAAGAACCAAACATAAAATGAACATAGGTAGTAGTTTCTGTGATTACCTAGTATGTACCCAAAAGTTATGTACTATGAGAAATTGATAGACGGTTGAATATGTGAACTCTGTTTTACTTTCCTTTTCCTTGTTTGGATGTGGGGGTCCGAGAGGATCGCACAATCAATTGTCCATCCATTTCTGATTATGTATAATAAGTATGTACTATGTGAATCACGAGATAGTCTTTTAAAAGTGTATTCAGAGTACTATTCAGAGGAACATAACGATCATACTATAGTCTTTTCATAGTATATTATTATACTATGAACTGAGATTGAACTTACTATTTTAATAGCATAATATCCTACATAAGAATGGTTTTATGAGATATAAAACTAAGTACACTATTCCATAGTATACTTGTACATTCATTAAGTCGTATTTTTGGAGAGTTACAAGCTAACTATTCCATAACAAAGTACGCCAATCTTCAGTATAACAGTTTTTGGAGATAAAACCATAGTTCAATATCAGTTAGGGAATATGGGTTTTCCTAGGTTCAATGGTAACATTTTCTAGGTACTCTAGTAACATTTACTAGGTATGCTAGTTTAATATAAAGGATTCATAAGAAGGTTATTATTATGAATTCATCACTTATACATTCCCGAGTTAGATATAACAAAGATCTGGTAGACAATAGAATGTGAGATTTCTAACTTAGTACCTTTTCCTTGTTTGGATGTGAAACTAGGGTAGAACCCCACAATTTATTATCCGCCTAATCTTGATTATATCATAACGTGTATAAGCTAAGTTTTCATGGATATTAACTCATCTCTTAGTCAGAATCAGAATAACATAGATTACTTTTAATTATAACTATAATCCTTTAGTTTATATGAAAGGTTATATATAATGAAGACTAGATAGATTAGAGATTGTGTGAACCCAGTTTTACTTTCGTTTTCCTTGTTTGGATGTGGGGGTACGACCAAATCACACAACCGACTATCCGTCTCGTATGATTATATGCAATTAGTATAAACTAAATGATTATAGAAGAAATTGACTTAATATTACTTTACTTTAAGGAAACATATGGTTTTCTTGTCAATCTTTCATACTTGTTCAATTGTCAAAGAAGTTTCTTACTTTAAACTAAATCTTATGCACTCACCAGCTTTATAGCTGATACTCGCTTTCAAAATACTTGTATTCTCAGGAATATATTAAGACATGCATCCAACCGGAGTTCGTGAAGACGAAGCAGTAGTTTCTCGTCTTATCTTTTGATACTATTTTACTATAACAACATGTAATGTTTTGAACTCGATGTAAACACTTTTACATGTATATTATAGAATGATGTTGCTTTGCTCTCTATTATTCAATTGTTGTGATACCACATATGACGTCCTCCACCCCGAAATGTTTCTGCCGTTCTGGTTTTAGGGTGTGACATTAGTGTTTAGCCCCTCAACAGAAATGATTTGATGAGGAACATGGCGTGACTCGCTAACTCCCATGAACGATTCGCCGAGTCCCACTATGTCCAAAACTATACAGTCGGTTATAATGGGTCTGAATGCATCAAAACCATAAATATGACCTCCTAGGGTCTGTTTCATACGTAAAGCTTCGAACTTGATGTCCATGCATGGGGTTCTTGAGCCAAAGGACCATAGAAAAAAGTCCACAAGGTGCATGGGGTGCTTATGGAAACAAAGTTGGCACCTTTATGCCATAAGGACCTCCAATGATCCCAGATCTGAAGTTCAAAACCAGTCACACATGCACAATCTGATTATAGCTACACTATGCTCATAAAAATGGTAGAAATGGCCCCAAATCAAGATCGAAGAGATAAATGATCAAGGTTCTAGCTTTTTACCTTGAATAAACTGAGAATGGGGCAAAACCTCTGGATCTTCATGCTTCTACTATATCTCCCAAGCTTTCTTCCTGCTTTCCAACTTGAAAACACCAAAAGAAAGCACCAACAAGCTTGAGAACACTCAACAATGGCTAGGGTTTCGATTTAGGGTTTTTCTGGGTTGGAAGGAACAATGGGGGCTGAGTTGGGCGTTATAAGTTGTTTAAATAGGGTGCAAACCCTAAATTTTGGGGTTTCATCCAGACAACTCCTACTCGTTGAGTCAGTTCCCCGACTCCTCGAGTAGGTCACTTAAATCCCAAACAAATTTCGAGTCCACTCGACGAGTTGAGCCTCCAACTCGCCGAGTCCCAGAGTAAAACATGAGTTCATTTTAAATTAAAAAAAATACATACTAGGAACCGGGTGTTACAGTACTCACCAGCCGTGGCCAACATTCCAAATTAGCACTTAATCCATCAAGACTTTGATCCAAACTAAAATCTGACTTCCCCAAGGTGGTTAGTCACATAAAGTTGCCAACTTTATGTGCATGCATGGCTAAATAGGACTCTAGAGCTCAAAGGAGCTTAATACATGACTTAATACATGCATGGAACCAAAACCACCATAAAGATTGCACCTTTATGACCAAGGAACCCATAAAATGTCCATATCTTCAAAGACAAGTTCCCAAAATGACCTTAACTCCCAATCACCAACCCTTGGAACATACTACAGCCCCAGGTGGCAAAGAGCCGGCATCGAGGTGCCAAACCTTCCCATCAATGTAATCAGTTGTAAAACCAAGGATGTGTATGGTCACGCCTTCACCTTGCCATGACCCAATGAAGTACCTGAAACTATAAACCAAAACTGTAAGCACAAAGCTTAGTAGGTTTCCCCCTAAAATACCAACACACGAATAATTAACATATTCAAATAACAACATGCACTGGGTCCACATCTAAGAGACTGGATTACCTTTGAGCCCACAGTATGAGTCTGGCTTGCCTATCAAGCCCATAGCTCATATCTGGATTGCTTCTGAGCCCACAGTATTAGTCTAGCTTCCCCCCCTCCCCCACCTCCCGGGGCTCACAACTTATATATGGCTTGCCCCCTGAGCCTATTCAGTCATCAAACTGAAATACCCTCAAGACCTCAATACAAGTCGGGCATACCAAACGGTCCTCAACTTGTATCTGGAACGCACCTGAGCCCACAATATGAGTCTGGCTTACCCCGCCAGGCCCTCAACACAAATCTGGAATGCTCAAATACCTTTTAGCCCTCAATATGAGTTTAGGATTCCACACTAAAATGAAAACCCATTAATAACTAGCTCTTTACTCACACCATGAGTCTAAATTCGGGTAAAATACCTTTTTACCCCTCCTCAAACTTGGCCCAAGGCCAAGGCCCAAACTAGATAACCAAAAGTCCACAATCCAAAATAAGCTTCTACAGCCCAAATATGGCCTAATTTTCCAAATTGGGCCCAATTCCTTTCATGGCCTTCACCTAAGAAAATTCAACAACTCACCAAAGCCCAACCATAAAAATCCAAATGACCCAACATGGCCCAAGACAACCACGCCCAAAACCAAAGCCCAAAACAAAGAAACCCAAGTCTGTTGAGTACGCGAGGCGTACTCAGCCTGTACTGTCACACCCCCAAACCAGACCGTGGAAACGTCTGAGCGCTCGTGTGACTTAAATTGAATATCATCACAATGAATATACATGAATCATAACATAAACATCACCATGCATTAATATATTACAACTGACATTGTTCACATCAAGTAAATTGTTTTTATATTACAAATCCATAACATAAATTGTTTGATAGTTATTAAAAGTACAACACCCTACCATACTTGGTACTACTCCTCATCTTACCTGTTACCTAAGAATACAAGTTATTTTGAAAACGGTCAACATATGGAATGTTGGTGAGTTCGTAAGCAGGTTTGATATGAAAATGTTTTGTGTAGTTTGAAAGAAAACAACCTAGAAAATCTGATATTTTCTGAAAAGACCATTGTTTATATAGAAGTGTGAAGATCCGTAAATATATGCATGATGATTTCCAAACGTGTATAGTTGAAAAACTTTGTATTAAAGGTACTAGTGAAAAATGTTGAACTTCCCTGGAAAACCCGATGTTTTTCGATAACAAAAATAGCATATAACTGTTCGAATTGTTATTCCATCACGTGAATGATTTTGATTTTCCTTGATTACTCGATTAGTATTGGATTTATTTATGTGAGTCGTTATAACCATGCATGATAATGACTAGTTTGTCTGTCTTGGCACTCTGGTGAACGCAGGAATTGATCTAAAGATTTTGTTACCCTAGACTGGCCGAGTCTAACTGTAGCGAACAACTGAGGTGTGGGGGAGTCATCCCCATATAGATCTATACACAAACTCTCGCTCTCTCCTCCAGGAGACTTTGATTATAACTACATACTACGAACGACACACGTTGGTGCCATCCGTTATTACTCACTAAATCCCAACTGAATTTTATTACTATTGATTATCGACCTGTATTTGTTTACTTTGATTGACGATAGGCCTAATAAACGAGGACAAGAGGATTACAAGGTCCTACTAATCCTACGTATTATATATGGCTATTGGGTATACGAAGGACATGTTGGCCCATTTTGCATTTGATTTACTTGGACCTTACTAGCAATGCTAATGGGCCACTAAGGCCCAATAGCACTTAAAAGCCGTTGAGGGTCCCTTAAATATGAAACTAGGTCATAGAAGGCCCAATAAGATTTATTATTATCCACTGGGCCCAAGAATCATGTTAATGGGTCACAAATGCCCAACCAGCATGATTGGAACTTTCAAGCCCAAAGATTTGAATGTTTACTTGTTTTTGGTATAGTATAATTGTTGGAAATTTTGATTGAGTGATTGTTAATTTCGTACCGGAACGAGGCCGGTCGGTTATTTATAACGTTGTTTAAAATTATACGTATTTTCATCTTTCCATTTTCATGATTTGTAGTTTGGTATTTTTATTCTAACTCAAATATCTTAAAAACAAAATAATTGACTCAAAAATCTTGGTTTGAACCCCTTTCAGCCCTTCTTTGGTAAAATTGACAGTTTTAGTCCTTTATATAAAAAAAGACATTTTAAGCCCTTAAACCATTTTCTTGACACTTTTGACCCAAAGACTTGTTCAAGTGATATTTTTAGCTCAAAACTTATTATTTGGCAGTTTCAGCCCTTCCAGAAAAGTATTTTTTCGGTTAAAGCCCAAACTTTTTGCAACTTTTACAATTTTGGCCCAAAATCCAAAAAGTTTACAATTTTGATCCTTGTTTGGAAATTTCATCATTTTAACCCCTGAATTTGTTTTATTTATCCTTTTACTCGTTGTTTTGAGAAGGTTATCATTTTGACCCCTTGAAAGTTGTAATTTTCGCATGTTTAGGCTCATTGGGCCGAAAAGCCCAAAATTTGACCCATTAAGCCACAAATTTCATTTCTAACCTTTAAAAGAGTATGATATTCATAAAACACTTATTTTACTGTTTTGACTCTTTTAATCCTTGAGAAAACCGTGAATAGAAATTTTTCAACCCAACTTTTGTTTGTTTAGCAACTTTAGCCCAAAAGTGAGTTTTATGTTGCAATAAGTATACTTTAATCTTAGAGGGTAATTTTTCTTGACTTTTCTTAGTGTAATACATCTTAGATCATGTTTATCTTTCTCTTAAAGCCATAGATCTCGAATTTCTATTCTTTTAGTTACATATTTACCACATAAACACATGAAATCACACATAGCATACACATACACATAGATCTGCACATTTTACTTGTATCCTCCCCAATAAAACATATAAAAACCAAAAATAGAGGGGTATGAAATCACCTTTTCTTGTGGATCTCGGTTTTGAAGAAGAAATGAAAGAAGTTTGATGCTATTTTCGACCCTAGCAAGCTTTCTTGGGTTGATTTTGAACATAAGAAGCTTCTAAGGAGTAGATTATGAAAAACTTACTTAGAATGAGTGATCTAACATGGAAATGAAGTTATACAACTTTAGTGTGGTAGGACTTACCAAGAATTGTTGATTTTTGTTGTTGAAACTCTTCTTGAAGATGTGGAAATTCTCGAAAATTAGAGATGAGATGTAGAGTGTTCTTGTGAGTGTTTGAGAGAATTTTGGAAGAGTGTGGGTGTGTGTGTGAGGTCTCGGCCGAGAGTAGAATAGGAGAGTGGAAAGAGAGAGGTGAGGTGACTTGCTTGGTTGCATGGTGGTTTAAAGCCTTGATGCATGTTGGACTTTATGGAGGTGGCACTCTAAAGTCAACTCTTCTTCCATTTCACTTATTTCCCCCTTTTTTTATATACATGGGCCGAAATGGGCTAAGCGAGAGGAAAAGAATCATCTTAGGCCCATTCGAAGTCTTGCTCCAAATTATGAGGCTAAATGACTATTTCTCGGCTCATTGGGCTTCTTGGGGTGTTCACGGCCCAATTTAGCATAAAGGAATGGATTTGAGTCCAATAAAGCTAATTGGATTTGTTGTGGCCCAATAAGGCTCATTAAAGATAAACTAGTCCATTTTAGGCTTATAAGGCCCAAAAGGTTAAGTTTCATGTAAGTGGGTCCAATTAGAGCCCATATAAGAGTTCTAAGCTCAAAATAGTCAAATTGGAAACATATTGGCCCATTAGGCCCAAAAAGGTAGTCCGAGTCGAAAATTGATTTAAACCAGGATTTTTAGGGTTTCCAACCTTTCGTTGACTATTTGAAAGTTTGAATAGGGTGTTTGATGGAAAATTTGTTGTTATTGAATAAGCATCATACATGCTTTCACATTTTTGGTTCACAAATGTTATCATCATTGCTGTTACATGGTATAAAATTCCTAGTTTTGACATCATTCCCCCGTTAGAGGGAATTTCGTCCCGAAATTCTTTTTAAAGCTAGATTCAAGAATGCGAGAATAGGTGAGGGTGCTTCTGCTTCATCTGGTCTTCACGTTCCTATGTGGATTTTGGCCCACGCTTCGCATTCCACCGTACCTTCACAATCAGAATGCGACTTTGATTTCTTCACCTCCTTGTCCATGATTTCGACTGGTTTTTCGACGAACAGGAGATTCTCGTTGATTTTGATTTTGATAAACACTTTTTCAAATTGGAAACATGGAAGACGGGATGTACATTGTTGAGCTCGGCAAGTAGCTGCAGTCTATAAGCCATTGGACCGATTCGGGCAAGGATCTCGAAGGGTCCAATATATCGTGGGTTCAGCTTTCCCCATTTTCCGAAAGGAATAAACCCTTTCCAGGGAGAGTGAAGTGAATTGTAATCGAGATTTAGAAATCAATCATGATTGGATGAATGAAAAGTAAGAACACAGAAAGTAAATATTAATCAGATCTTATATTGATGAAGAACTTATTACAGAGTTAAGCAGAGAGAAAAAAAAACGAATGATTAATGAATCACTCGTGTATTCAATATCTCTACTTCTAACCTCAGTTCCTATTTATAGGCAACCTGGGTGTACAAAAAATATACTAAGTCCTGAACTATACGCTTCACACAAAAGAAGACTTAGTAAAATAACTAACATGCGAAACTAAAGAAACAAACACTTCGACTTTTACAACATTTACTCTCTACATTCTCCCCCTTTGTAAATAGTCAAAACTATTCAATTTGTGAGATTCTGAACAGCTGAGTGTATTGTCTTTCGAATTTCAGCATACCAAGTAATAATCTTTTTAAGCTCCTTCTTGTCTCCTTCGTTGTTCTTCTTGCAATTATTCATACGAACAATGAAATTTGTATATTGCGAAGAAGTGTATCTTTCTATCTCTAAGACTTTAAACAAAAACTTCTTTGGCTTCCCCTTTGTATCTTTTCCTGCAAACACCATGCCAAAATGTTTAAGGCATATCTCTGCATCAACATACTTCGTCAATGCCGATTGGGTTAAAGTAGACTCCCAAGGAACAGTCACTTTCCTTCTTAGTCCTGATGCAAGTTCTTCATCAGTTAACGCCAAGCAATCATAGTAGTTGTTTATGAATATCTTGATATGTGCCAAACCAAGTCTGAACACATCATTCTCATATCCTTTAAGCTTGATGTCTTGCATGTGTTTCAGAATCAGAGCCACTTGAATGAGATCAATACAATTCATCAAGGGAAAATCTGCTATGGTAAAATCATGATGCTTGTCATCTGCTCGAATAACAAAATATCGAAAATTTTGAAGCATGTTCTCGAACATTACCTCCTTCTTGATTGTTAAAACCTTTTTGATCTTCATTAAGGACCAGACTTCATCTTGATTCTTTCCAAGTACAACATGAAATCTGATTTTCATGTGAGTGTAATCATCAGCATTTTCAAAATTTTCACTCATCTTGTACTGAGCAGTAATGAACATCATTTCATTAATCAGAAAATCCAGTTGGCATTTGTCCGAATTTGCAACATCATAGCTCCTTCTCGGCTTCTTCTAAAATTTAAACATTTTACTCCCCAACACCTTGGATTCAATGGTCTCATAAGAATATAGCTTTGCAGGATCACCCTTGTCCATTGTTGGTGGATCACTTGCTCTTTGCCTCATGATACTTTGAACTTGTCTTAATCTTTCCATTTCAGCTTCTGCTTCTGCTTTCTTTTCTTCTTTTGATTTTTCATATGCTATCCCTTTTCCTTTTCCAATATCCTTAGTTTGAGGTTTCGCACCTGAGCTTCCTCCTTCTTTTGAACCAATTGAAATTCCTTTGATAATTGGTCTTGTTGTAATTACTATTGAAGAAATTGGCTTTGTGAGCACTGGTAAAGACGTTTTGAGTTGAGTAGAAATCAACTTTCTGACTGTTTTCGCATCGTCGTCTTTACTTCCTTTTCTCTCTCCCCCTTGCACCCCTGTGAAAGCAGGTGGGGCATTCTTTGGTAATATAGAAGTAAAGTTGGTGATTGGAGCCAATGCCTTATGAATTGCTTGTTCCAGAGTGTTGACTTTGAGAGTTACGAATTCGGGAGTTAAAATTGATTGATGAGAAGATTGCAAAACCAAGTTTTTTAATTCAGTCACCAACTGAATTAGTTTATCAAACTGCTCCTTATTTTCCTTATATTTGGCTTCGATAATTGGAGCAGGTGATTGATAATCAGTGACAATTTTGTTAAGAGCTGTAGCAACCACATCAGCCCTCTTTTGCACCTCCAAATTTTGAGAATTAAGATCTTTAAGCTCTTTCGCAATCTCCTGCTTTAACTCTTCAACCTTAAAATTAACATCTTCTATGACCTTCTTGACATCTTGTACAAAAAGAAGATGACGTTCTTTTATAACATTTTTCAATTCATTAATAACCCCATCAAAAGATTTTCCTTGAGCTTGAATGCGAAGCTCAGTGTTCTTGTCAGAATGATCAATTTTCTCAGTTATTCTCTTCTCAGCAGCTTTAATCATGGACTCAACCTCTAAACCTGAAATGGAAGATTTAGTGCCCGAATCTGCTTGGGATTGAATAATAGCATTTATCTTTTGATTCAGGATTTTGAATTGCTTTCCTGGCATAAGCATATGATCAGGTATCTCCTCCTCCTCTGAATCGAAATTTAAAGCCTCAAATGTCCCTCCAAAACCGCCTCCTTCGGTTTCGTCATCAGACATAGGTTGCGAAGGTTGTGGAGGTTCGGGTGATTGTGATGGAAATAGTGTGGTGAATGGATGTTGTAAAGGATGATCAAAGATTGAAGAAGTGGTGATAGTAGTGTTTGGAAAAAGAAATGGTGGTAATGAAACAGATAAATTTTCGGATGAGATGGGTAATGAGGCAGATAAGATGATTGGCATGGTAGTGTCGACACTCGTGATAGGTGCCCCCGTATCAGATACGTTGACAACCATATCCGAAGTAGGTACTGCCTCAGAAACTGATTTGGTAGTGACTACTTCGAGTGGAAGTGATGTGGTGGTGGAAATTTGCGAAGTTATTACAAGAGAAATATTTACCATTGTGGGAATGGAAACATGTGGAGTCTCTGGAACTACTTCTTCATCAGACGATTCGTTCCGAATAACCGTCTTCTTTTTCTTGTAGAGCTTTTGAGTGATATGCTTCACAACATCTTGATCACGTCTTTTCTTTGACTTGGGAGAAACCAGAGCTGGAATTTCTCGAACCACAGCCCCCTTGCTACTCACCTCAGTTTTGCGAATAGTAGGAGAAGTAGTCATCATCTATGAAGATTTGCAAAGCTTCTTTAATACCCCTGACTTTGAGGGTAGAATCTCCTTCTTAGTTTTGGAAGAAATCTCTTCTTTCTCAACACCTTCCACCTTTGACACTTTGGAAGATTCAAGTTTTTCTTCCCTTTGATTTTTCTTCTTCCTATTTGAGGACTCTCCACTAACTTCAAATAAAACTCCAGTTCGCACATCAGGATTAACAGTTTTCATCTATCGAACTAAAACCTTGTGAGTAGAATGAAATTTGCGAAGCATTGCATCAGGAATGCGTGCTACACTTGTGAAGATATGTTCATCATCTTCAACAACTTTAGGAAATTGATACAAGGAAAATTATGCAACTTCTCCATCTTCAAGAACTTGAATACCTTCTTTTGCATATACTTTTTCTAGAATTAGACTTCAATACCTTGCACACGAAATCCCCTTATCAACATTAGTGTTTTTGAGGCTTTTGATGAACTCCTTCCAAAGTTGAGTTCCATAATCAACACTAAGATCGTAGTAAAGACCCATGACCATAGCATAAACCTCCATCCGACCCCTGTCTAGACCAACAGTTCTTCCTGTTAAACACCATAGAAAGATTCCAAACAGGAAGTTCCACATGCGAGGTAAACCTGATTTCCTGAAATCACTAATCTTTTCAAGAGAGGGTTGATGTCCCATCTCATTGAACATGAAGATAATTTGGGAATTGATGGGTTTAAAGAATAGTGGGTTATTGGGAATGTTCAGGAAGTCAATGAACATGTTCTTGTTAAAACGAACCCTCTTGTTATTCACCAGATTGAACGTGATTACATCAGTTGCATAGTTGTATGATGCTGTTGATGCCGCCATTGACAACCAAGTCATGGGAACAGGAAATGAACTGAACATAGCAGTTGATAACGGTGACATTTTTAGTGCAACAATCAGCATCTTCAATGCTTCTGGGTAAGATGAGACATTAGGATCAACTTGATAGTTTGTGCTTTGAATCTTCATAATTGATTGTGAGAGAACTTCGTCGGTGTTGGATTGAGTGGCAGCCATTGTTAGGTTTTGAAGAAGGTGAAGAATCAGAGAATTTAGGAATATTTTTGTTTGATCGCGTAACCGTATACAACACTCTTGAACCCCCTTTTATAAGTAACCCTAATTGATTTTAATTTAAAGCGGGATGCATTTTGATGAGTTAAAAACTAACTTGAAGATCGATTAGATATTTAAAACAGGTAAAATAATAAACGAGTAAACAGAAAGAACACAATAATGGATCAAAGAGTGTCGAATGATTAATCAATAATCCTCAGCAGAGCTCAATAAAGAACTTCTACTGTAGAGGATTTAGGGTTTACAAGAACGATGAAGTAATAATCTGTGATCTATCGTAATCGCTATTGTCTTCTAGATCGTTAACCTAATATGCATGCAAGCACATTAATTTATACTAAACCCTATCAGCTCACAGTTGGACAGGCCCAAACCGGAGTAACAAAACTTGGACTATTAACCGAGCCCAATGGACGCAATACATCAAAAAGCTACGCTACCCAACAATCTCCCCCTTTGTGTCAAATTGGAGCGAGATTACTTCTTCTTCATGCTAGGGCCAGCAGCGGGAACCTTCTTCTTTACAGTTTCAAACAGGCGAGAGATGAGCGCGAGGATTGTCTGTCTGAACCGAATGTACCATCGTATCATGTCGTCAAAATACTTGATATCATCCGCTGTATTTTCTTTGCATCTATGGATGATCCCTAGCACATGCTCTAGACAAGCAGTGGTATAAAGATGTTTATCAGCTAAGGCAAAGAGACATTTCTGACCTTCACTCCTAGTGAACATGACCGAGCTTCGCCTCGGTTCAATTTTTCCCATCTTCATCTGGTTTAGATCACTGGCCGAGCCAACAGGAGAGATCTTCGGTTTCTTCTTGAAGACAGTTGCAATCTCCTGATCCATTAGTGCGACCTCCATGATATAGCACACCAACATCCTCTTGAGATGGTCAATGATCGGACCATATTCAGCTTCGTTGGTCAGAAGAATGTTGTGCTAAAGAAATGGCATGTTTGGTTTTTGCAGATCCCCTGAAAACCTTGAACCGAACGTTGATAAACTTCCCTTCAGTGTATGGTTTCAAGACCCGAACGTTGATGATCGTCTGAGCGCTCCAGGTTTGGTATTGGGGTTGAGCAGCCTTCAGATAGAATTCAATCAATTCCCGATCAACCTCCGGATCAGGATGAGGGAATTCAACAACGTTGGCGAAGGCGTGAAAGATGAACGCCTTTCAGGTAAGTGGCATGTCGAACTGAGAGTCGACAGAATTGTAACAGTCAAATGAGATGACTGGTTCAAGCCACAGGATGCTCGGGGTGTCGATTGCCTCCTTTATCATCCTCTCTCGAGTCCAAGCAGGAAAAAGAGTTTTCCTACTCTCGAGAAGATCGTGGGCTTCTTTCTTTTTGTGTTCAGCTTCTTCAGCTTCTCTTACCACACGATCACTTTCATTTGCATCATTGCGTCGAATTTTGCGTTTCAGCAAGTCAGCAATGGTTTCATTGTCTTCTTCCTCTTCTTCCTCAGCAACCTTCTTGCCTTTGTCTTTCACACCCGAACCGAAGGCTTGGCCTATAGGAGGAGGTTCGCTCGTGTGAGTTGCCTTTGAGGAATGAGGTGGTTGCGATCCAGACTCCTTTTCTCCCCCTTGTTTCGGATTGGACACGAAATCGGGTAGCCCTTCAATTTTGCTTAACAGATCCAGGGCAGGAGCGAGCTTTTCTGCAAGGGTACGCCTCACAGAATGATTAAGGATCGGATCATGTGCTTCGAGGATGTTAGATATTGCTGAGTGGACATCCGAAACACACGTCTTGATGACCTCCCTTTCTGACCGAAGAGTGTCAATCTGTTGTTGAGAATTGGAGAATTGAGCACTCTTGACCTTCAGGGCAGTGGTCTTCTTTGCCAAAACATCCATCAATGAGTTCTTAGCATCCAGATCCTCTTGGAGTTTAGAGAGGCGCTCGTCAATAGAGGCACGGAGGGTAGAGTTGTCGTCTGTCAGAGATTGACGAAGTGTGGCAAAGGACTTCAACTCTGTAGAGACAAACGTGGCCAACTGTTGAACAATTGGTTCCAACGTAGTCTTGGTGGCATCTGCACTCTCCTGTAAGGATTTAACAGGGTAGAGGCATCAGAGAATAGTTTATCGACTTTTTCGGTCGCAGCCTGGCAGGCTTTCGTAGAGGCATCGATGGCGGTGGTGGCAGCAGCGATAGAGTCTTGCTGAGCCCTTGAGAAAGCATCAACAATCTTCTGAAGAGCAGCTTCAGAGAGGGATGATTGAGAGGTGGAAGAAGAAGCAATGAGCAAGTCGACCTTGTCATGTAGCTCCTTAAGATGCTTCTTTGTGACCGGAGCGTCATCGTCATCGTCACTCTGCACTTGAAACGGACTGTAATAGACCGAATCAAATGTCATGTTTTCCCCGCCAAGGAAAGGGTTATCTCCGTCAGAGGCATGACCGGGAGATGGTGGTGGTGGTGAAGCTGGGGGTGTAGTGGTATGAGTAGGTTCAGGTTGGGTGGTTTCGGGTGTAGGTGTAGGTGTAGGTTCGGTTTGTTTTTTAGTAGGGGTAGGTTCGGGTGCTTTTTGGGTTTTGGTTGCTGGTGGAGGTTCGGTTGCATCGGTATGAATCCCCGTATCAGATACGTTGGTTGTAACCTTTACAGTGGATGTTGTTGTAGCATCGGTGAAAATAGGTGGTGGCATAGGGATTGAGGTGTTTGGAATGTGGGTAAAGGGGTTTATGGTGGGAATGGAAGTAGGAATTGTTTGAGTAGGAGAGGGAATTGGAGAAGTATGGATTTGCATTTCGGGGGTAGGTGATTAGGGTGGTGTGTTGCCCCTTGGAGGTGTGTTGCCTCTTGGAGAGTCGTCAGAATCCGAACTCTCACCCTTCGACTCACTTGAAGAGGAAGCGATAATCAGCTTTCGCTTTGGTTGTGTCTTTCGCCTCTTCTACTATGGGGACTGAGCAGCTTTAGTGGGTTTCCTCTTCCTAGGAGAAGGGCCTTTACCCCCTTTGGCCACCTGTTTCCCTTTGTCTGCCTTCTTGCCTCTAGGAACAGGCTTATCGGCATCGTGAATTGATTTCAGCATCTCCGGCGTGAGATCCCTCGGACCAGACCGCTTGAACTCTTTGTAGGTTTGGATGATCCTGATGTCAGCTGGAACATCAACGTACATGGTTTCCGGAATGGAACCATTGAATGAGAATTTTGAAGCATCTGAGACGATGATCTTCGTGGTATGAAAGGTACCAATCGAAGACATCGGTGCGCCGGCGACAGTGGGGATATTGTACTTGTCCATCCCCCACTTCGTGATCAAGGTCCAAAACCTGGCATACGACACCTCTGAATGCCGTGAAGAAGAAGATAAACTTTGGATGAGTTGTTGCCAGAGAACAAACCCATAGTCGACATTAATGCCATTGTAGACCCCATATAAGATGGACAGGAACAGTCGACTGGAACCATCTGAACCAGAGCTTCTTTCAGAGAGACCTTTGAATAGCACAGTGAACATCCCGTTCCACTGTGGCGGCAAGCATGACTTCTTGAACTTGGCGACAGAAGTAAGCACCTCCGTGTATCCCATATTGTAGAACATATTGAACAGGTGCCCCATGGGAATTGTCTCTGGATTAACCCTTGTTGGATCAACTTCAAACCCTAACGGAGAGCAAAAGCGTTGCTTGGAGATAGACGCTTTATGATGAGAAACGTCAAAGAAGATCCTATCGACCACTTTCTCGTAATGAGCAGTCGCATAGATCTGCGACAGGAATTCCATGGGCACTAATTCCACCCATGATAGTGCAGGAGCAATTGGCGAATACTTCAAGCACTCGATGATAGAAAACATGTAGGAATCATAGACATGAGGGGTTAGATCGATAATGAGGCATTGTTGAAGGCGAATGGGAAGAATGTGGGAAGTGGCATGCACAGAGGATGAATCTACCATTGTTGAAGAGAGTGAAGAAGATGATGAATAGTTAGGGTTCAGGGAATTCTTGCGCTCTGGGATTCTTGATTGCAGTAAAGAGGTAAATGGTAGATGATGTCGCCTTTTATACTGGGGTTTAAGGAGAGAGAAAAATCTTCCCAAATCTTCTATCGAAATACGAAGGATCTTTCCGGAATTTGACTGATGCGTGACAGTTAAGGTAAGCGATGATCACGCATGAGAGAGAGTGTCAGATTCCTTAGAACACGCCTCCCATCAAGCGCCGTTTGGATAGAAACCGTTTCAGATTCACACGCGCCGTTTCTGTGCTTTTTAGAGAAGAACCGTTTCAAATTCGCACACGCGTCTGCGACGTCATTTGGAGATTGGACATTTCAAATTCGCATGCGTTCCCTTTTTACCGCCGTTTGAAATCAAATCAATTAGACTCCCGCCTGAGTCAGCAACCCTTCATCTTATCCCTTTAAAGTGTAACAACATCTTTTGAATAAGACGTCCACGTGGATTAAAATTGACCACAACAATTAATCAACCACCAATCCAATGAAAAAGCCTGTAATTATTAGAACCAGAATTTTGGAAAATCAAAGATTTTCGTGCTAAGGGTGTAAAAGAAAAAGAAATAAAAGAAATCTTTTTAGGAAAAATTGTGATGTCAATAAAGACACGAAACAAATGATCCTGGACACGAATCTCTTCCTTCAAAGTCAGGAGAGACCTTAAAGTGTAAATGTGGTTTCCCGTAGAATAACGATCAAACACCTTTTAAGAAGTGTTGAAAGGCTTCTTTTAATTAAGCTTTTTAGGGTGGCTTAGCTTTGATTCAATAGTCCTAATCTTGAAATAAGATATAAAGTGAACAAAGTACTTGTGAGACCGGTGTAGTCTATAGAACAAGTAGGTTTGAAATAATTTTAAAGTGGCTGGTAAATATAAAATCTCATCAAAAAAATAAAAACTGGATCCCAAGGGAAGAAATGTTATGGTTATTAACAATTTCATAGGAATCACACAAAAGAAAATTTTGAGACTTCATAAAGATACGTCCGTCAATTCATTAGTGAAAACTAGAGCAAATTAATTGTTCACCGTCAATTCAGATTGGGTATTGAATTTTGGGTTTCACTCAGCTCGTAGTGGCACGAAACTAAGATCATAAACACAGTTTTTGAGTAACCATAAACCTTAGTGGTAATTTCTGAGAGTCTTAAGGGTTACGTTTGTGAAACGAATTTAATGGAGAAATGCAATAGAGATGGTGTAAGAAATCAAAGTACCTCTGCTGTGAAAAATAGGACCAAGCAGAAAACTCTTATCTCATGTGAGAAGAGAGTTAGGTAGCTCACGATTAGAATAAATGTGATAGCCTAATTGGGAAGACAAGGTTTGTATATACCAAGTCATTAAGGCTATTATTCAGAATCTGATGAGGCTTTGGGCACATACAGCAGCATGCTTCTAAGGACACTTAACTAATGCAACCATTTCCCCACACAAATAAAGTAAAAAAATAAAGAACAAAATATTTTTGGAGTTTTTGATATTAAAAGAAACATTTTTGGAGTTTTTGATAATAAAAAATATAAAAAAATAATAATAAAAAAATAAGACCGAAAAAGAAAGAAAAATAAAAAAAACTTTGGAACCGAACCCGAGCGTTCGGTTGATTTCGGTTTTGAAAAATTTTGAAAAACCGAACCCGAGCGCTCAGTTGGTTTCGGTTTTGAAAAATTTTGGAAAACCGAACCCGAGCGTTCGGTTGATTTTGGTTTTGAAAATTTTTGGAAAACCGAACCCGAGCGTTCAGTTGGTTTCGGTTTTGAAAAATTTTGAAAAACCGAACCCGAGCGTTCGGTTGGTTTCGGTTTTGAAAAATTTTGAAAAAACCGAGCCCGAGTGTTCGGTTGGTTTCGGTTTTGAAAAATTTTGAAAAACCGAACCCGAGCGTTCGGTTGGTTTCGGTTTTGAAAAAAAATTGGAAAACCAATGAACTTAGACTTTCAAATAGGAAATGTTTTTGACAATAAAATAAACAAGTTTGTAAAACAATTGTACATGTAATTTACAACCAAGAAAACTACCTTTAGTTGATGAGCGAAAGGTAGATTATTCAACCGAACCCGAACGTTCGGTCTATTTCGCTTCTTGCGGTTGAGTTTGAGAGGTAGTTTGTGGTACTGATTCTGATTCCATCATACCTAGCCCTTGTAGAATGTTGTTGAGCGACGCTTCAGGAAGGGCTTTGATGAAGACATCAGCCAGTTGATCAGTGGTTCTAACAAAGTGAATTTCAACGTTTCCATCTTCCGCATGATCTTTAATGAAGTGATACCTCAGTGCTATGTGCTTAGTCTTGGAGTGTTGCACTGGGTTATGACAAATCCTAATGGCACTTTCAGAGTCACAATATAGTGGGATCTTTTTCATATTGAGTCCATAGTCTCGGAGTTGACTCTGGATCCAAATCACTTGAGAAGTACAGGATGCAGCTGCAATGTATTCTGCTTCAGCTGTAGACAAAGATACACACGTTTGTTTCTTTGATTGCCAGCTAACCAACTTCCCGTTAAGGAATTGGCAGCCGCATGTGGTGCTTTTCCTGTCTAATCCACAACCTCGAAGGTCTGCATCTGAGTAGGCCTGAACGAAGAAGCCCGAGTTGGATGGATACCATAGACCTAAAGAGGTAGTTCGCTTGAGATATCGTATAATGTTCTTCACTGCAAGCATGTGGGGTTCGTGTGGGTTCGCCTGAAATCTAGCACAGTAACAAACAGAGAACATTATGTCAGGCCTGCTAGCAGTAAGATACATCAGAGAACCGATCATCTGGCGATAAAGCGTAATATCAACTGCTAGTTTATCCAAGGATGGGGTGAGCTTGGTGCCGAATGCCATTGGAACTTTGACCTTAGAATCTCCCATCATGCCAAATTTTTCTAGAAGAGTCTTCGTGTAAGCTTCCTGATTGATAAAGATGCCTTCGGGTCCCTGTCTAATATTTAAACAAAGGAAAAAGTTAATTGGACCCATTGAACTCATTTCAAATTTAGTCTCCATCAGCGTTCTGAATTCAGCTGTTAAGCTGGGATTCGTAGAGCCAAAGATGATATCATCGACGTAAATTTGAACAATCATAAGGTGGTTACCTTCCTTCTTACGAAAGAAGGTTGGGTCAACCGAACCTTGTTTGAATTTCAACATCTTTAAAAACTTTGTAAGCGTTTCATACCAGGCTCTCGGAGCTTGTTTCAGTCCATATACGGCTTTGTCCAAAATATAACAATGATTAGGATACCTTTCATTTACGAATCCAGGAGGTTGCTCCACATACACTGTTTCTTCGAGTTCACCATTGAGAAATGCACACTTGACATCCATTTGGTAGACTTCAAAGTTTTTGTGTGCAGCATAGGCGAGAAAGATTCTGACCGATTCCAGCCTAGATACAGGAGCAAAAGTCTCTTCATAGTCAATTCCTTCCTCCTGACAGTATCCTTTTACTACCAGACATGCTTTGTTTCGTATCACGTTCCCTTCTTTGTCTATTTTATTCCTGAAGACCCATTTGAGACCAACAACCGAGGCATCTAGAGGAGTTGGAATAAGTCACCAAAATTTGTTCCTTTCGAATTCATTCAGTTCGTCTTGCATAGCTTGAACCCAATCGGAGTGATCAAGAGCAGTGTTGACTGTCTTTGGTTCAACTTTTGAGACGAAGGAGTTGAACATACAGAATTCTACTTGTGAAAACAAGGAAGTTTGTTTTGCCTTGAGTTGTGATCGGGTCAGAACCTTTTCAGATACATCCCCAACGACTTGAGTGACAGGATGATCTCTGGTCCATTTGACGAGAGGAGGGTAGTTTGGATCAAAGGATGGATCCAATTCAGCGTTTATCATCTCTTCTGGTTCGGATGGACTTTGATCGTCATAAAGCATATCGGCATGCTCCCCCTCGATAGATAAGCTTTCAGGAATGTCTTGAGAATCTTGAGCTACAGAGGTTTCTTGTGGTGCTGAGCTTTCAGGTGTTGATGCACCTTCGTGTGGTTAGGCACTTTCGGTTGGTGTGGTACTTTCGGTTGATAAAGTGCGTTCAGGAGCAGTTTGAGACCTTAGCTCCCCCTCAACATGTGAGCTCGGCTGTGATGATGCTGGTGGATCCTCCCCGTCGACTGAGGCATTGTGTTGTGGAGGGTCGTCAGAACTTGATCCTCCTTCATTCATTCTCTTTGCAACATCTTCGACAATTTGCTTCATATGATCTACCTTGTTGTCAACTGCGTTGGCTTCTGAGAGAGTTGCCTTCTCTGGTTCATCAAATAACTCAACAAACTTCTCAAAGAGGTTTGCAATAGAGGCGGTGAGTTGGCCAGTTTGATGAAAAATTTCTCCAGCTGTGTCTTCGTTGTCCTTTAGCTTTTTGACATAGCTATCATCAAAAGTCACGTAATAAGTTTCTTCTATTTTTCTCGAGCGCTTGTTTAATACCCTGTACGCTTTAGAAGTTAGAGAATAGCCCAGAAATATCCCCTCGTCGGCTTTGACATCAAACTTGTTGCGGTGTTCTTTGGAATTGAAAATGAAACACCATGAACCGAACACATGGAAAAACTTGATGTTTGGCTTCCTGTTGTTGAGGATCTCATAAGGAGTGAGAGTGAAGCGCTTGTTGAGATATGACCTGTTCTGTGTAAAACAAGCAGCAGAAATAGCATCAGCCCAAAAATATAAGGGTAAGGAAGCGAAACTTAGCATGGTTCGGGCTGCTTCACACAAAGATCGGTTTCGTCTTTCGACAATCCCGTTTTGTTGAGGTGTGTAGGGAGCTGAGAAGTTGTGACTAATTCCCTTTTCTACCAGGAATTCTTCAAATTCTTTATTTTTGAACTCCATTCCATTATCGCTCCTGATGTTGCGAACGACTTTCTTCAGCTGTACTTCAATCTGCTTGATGAACACCTTTAGCTTATGAGTCGCTTCAGATTTAAGCTTCAGAAAGAACACCCATGTAAAACGCAAAAAGTCATCAACAATAACAAGAATGTACTTGCTACCACCGATACTTTCGATAGATGATGGACCACACAAATCAATATGAAGTAATTCTAGTGGTTCAACAACTTTAGTGTTTATTATAGATGGATGAATTTGACGACTCTGCTTCCCCATTTCACATGCAGCACACAAATGTTCTCTATCGTACTTGAGCAATGGAAGACCTCGAACATGACCTCCAGTGACAAGTTTGTTGATATCTTTAAAGTTGAGATGAGAGAGCCTTCGGTGCCACAACCAGCTTTCGTCAGATTGTGCTTTGGATAACAGGCAGATAGCTGGGTTCCCTTTGATAGGTTTGAGGTTCAGAGGAAACATCTCACCTTTACGCTCCGATTTGAGAATTACTCTTTTCGTCTTCTTCTCAATGATTTCAGAGCCCTCATCGTCGAATGAAACTTTGAGACCGGTACCTCCAACAAGTTGAGATACACTGATGAGGTTGTGTTGTAATCCTTCCACATATGCAACCTTCCGTATCGTGAAATCACCGTTTGTAATCATTCCAAAGCCTTTTATGGTGCCGAAGGAGTTGTTCCCGAGCTTGACATTTCCACCGGTTGAAAGAGACCTGTATTCTCTTAGCTCTTCCTTCCTTCCTGTCATGTGACGCGAGCAGCCACTATCAATGTACCATTCTTCGTGAAACTGCTCGTCACTGATAATCTGCAAAAATTAAGCAGATTTAGGAACCCAAAGTTTCTTGGGTCCTCGTGAGCCTTTCACAGGAACAGGAATAGTAAGATAGGTGTCAACAAGGTATGTTCTTTTTATTAGTGTTGTTTCATCTTTCCTTTTGATGGTGAATACTTTAATTTTATTGGGATTCGTTGCTTTTGGTTTGGACTCTGGTTTAACTGATGAAACCTTCGATTTTCCTTTCGCTTGAGTTGGTGATTGAGGTTTTTGAGAATGAACAGAATGGAATTTAGAATGAGGTGGAGAGGAATTAGAAGCATTTGAAGAATTAGAGGACTTATATTGAGATGACTTCTTGGCTGGAGATTCTTGGTGACCCTTTTGCTTTTGATCATTAGTGGGACCGACCCTAGAATTTTGATCTCTTTTGTTCTCAGAAACGAACCTCTGCTTTCGGTTGAAGTCATTCTCTGAACCGAAACTTTGCTTTCGGTTGAAGTCATTCTCTGAACCGAACCTTTGCTTTCGGTTGATGTTTTTCTCTGAACCGAACTTCTGCTTTCGGTTGAAGTCTTTTTCTGAACCGAACCTCTGCTTTCGGTTGTTATTGCTCTCTTGTGATTCTACAGGAATTTTCTCTGACTTTAAGTTCCTGTCTTGATGTGAAAAATAGGCATTCTGAGATTGCCAAAACTGTTTTCTCTCAGAGAGATTTTTCTTGTATCTTTGATTCCTTTGTTGTTTTTGATTTCTCATCTGCTTCGGTTGATGATGAATATTGGCTTTTGATTTCTGTTTTCCTTTAGCTGGTTCACTCTGAACTGATGATGTTTCACTTGGAGGAGTGACTTCTTTTGCAGGAATTCCTTTTTCTTGAGGAACATCTTTCGTACCACTAGTACTTGGCACATCAAAGCTGTCAGGCTTATTTAAAGGTTCTGGCACATATCTGCCTTTGCTTTTCCATGAAGTTCTTTCAGACAGACCTACCGTTTCATCAACATTGTCAATTGGAGCTGACCAGAAGAATTCGTCGCATCCATCAGCATTGTCTTCGTTTACAATGGCTATGAGTTCAGCAGTCTGATGTTCGGTTACGCCTGTGACCTTATACACCTGATTTGGAGTGGTCCTAACTTTTTGATATACTACTGCCTTTTCTGCAAGGATCGGGGACTTTTGTTGGGACAAACGAGCAAACTCCACTGAATTTTATGAGATGAGATTCTTGTGGTTTTCGGGTTCGCTCTTAACAAATTCTGAACAATCAACTGTGTCCTCTATAGAATTTTCACTCATATTATCGTCCTCATTAAGCTCAGATGCATTTTCAACATCAATTTTATTGTCTGAGCTCAAGTTGGCGTTTAATGAGTCAAATTTTTGTATGGTTTCGGTCCTCAGTTTCAGTTTATCATTTTCATCCAAAAGGTTTTTAAGCATGTCCTTATGGTCCTTGGACTTAATGAAAGATTCAATTTTGTCCAGTCCATACATATACGTCGGATTAACTTCCTCAGACGAAATAACACTTTCACAATTATACGCTTCAGCATCAATTTCATCCTCCTTAAACTCAAGGAAGGCTAAAATCATGCGATGAATCTTTTGTCCTATTTCACAGTCCAAATGAAGCTGAGTGATATTAGTATAAAAACGTTTAGCAATCAAACAAAAAACATTTCTCTGTTTTAAAAGCTTTAAATTGTCTCTTTGCAAATAAATGTTTTCATCTTTGGTTTTGATTAACTCCGACTCCTTCAGTTCGATCCACATTCTCCGTTCCTCACTCTTCGAAGACACCCTGCTTATTTGGTCAGTCAGGTTAGAATTGGTGACTCGAGTTTGAGTTAAACTACTGTCTAGATGAGAGATTCTTGAATTAACACTTTTTAATTCTTTTTTGTATGAGCATTGTGGGACTTTGAATGAAAAAAAAACGGATTGTACCGTCTTGATCAGTTCATCAAGCTCGTTGAACTGTACGCTGAGCGGTTTTGCAGTGAAGCACAAGTCCTCTCGCTCCTTTGCGTCTTCAATCCCACCATCCGTGTTGTATCCCCTCATCTGAGAAACGTCAGACACCATCAAGCATTTTCCACCACTGCTCTCTTCTTTCGCCACATAAGCCTTTCCATGAGAAGGCTTCCTTACTTCATCATCTTCAGAGTCGGTTGACCAGACCTCCACGCCACCGAACTCATCATCTGCTACCGAACCCTGCACAATTAAAGCATTCATAGAAGGGTTAGCAGTAGATTTCTTCTTTCTGATTTCATCCAGCTTTTTCAGCAACAAAGATTCTTCATCCTTTTCATCATCCTTTTCTGCCATTTTCTTGAGGACGCAATCTTTTGCATAGTGGTTCTTTCCTCCACAGTAATAGCAGCTCACTCCCGAATCTCCTTCAGCTTTCGGTTCCTTCCTTGATTCTTCTGCCTTCGGTTCATCTTTGACCTTTTCAGAACTATAACTCCCCTGCCAATTTCGGTTCTTGTTTGTGGGGAATCTCTTCTTGATGAACCTCTTGGGGTTGGACACCATCATAGCATAGTCTTCAGAAGTGAGGTCATAGTCCTCCAAGTTGAGGTCTTCTTCTTCCATCACTGGTTTGCTTTTTGACAGGAGGGCCAACGAACCCAGGCTTGAAACCACATTTTTCTCCTGTAACACGATCTTTTCTTGGGATTTCAGGATGCCCACCAGTTTTGCCAAAGAATAGGATTTGAATTGCTCAAGTGCTTTAACTGTGGACACTACTGCTCTCCACTCAGATCTGAGACCGTTCAAAAACGTAACCTTCTACTCAATTAGCTTCCTTTCAATGTCATGTTTAATCATCTTGCTAAGAAGATGATTGAAGCGATCGAACGTTTGCGTCACAGTCTCTTCGGCTCCCTGTTTGAATTCACCAAAT
This sequence comes from Lactuca sativa, assembly GCF_002870075.4. Lineage (NCBI taxonomy): Eukaryota > Viridiplantae > Streptophyta > Magnoliopsida > Asterales > Asteraceae > Lactuca > Lactuca sativa. The sequence continues at coordinate 240,795,594 of NC_056623.2, read as the reverse complement.
TCGGACAAGAGTAAGGTTTGAATGGATTGTTCAAGATCTTCGTCTGTAGAGTATAATTCTCGTAGCCTGTCCCATATTTCTTTTGCAATAGTGCATGAACTCACCAGTCTGAAAGTATCGGATTGAAGAGCGAATCTGATTAATCTCAATGCTTTGATATTGCACTGAAATTTATCTTTTTCGTCTTGAGCAATATCTTTAACGTCTTTCAAAAGATCATTATACTCCATTTGAGTTTTAATAATCCTTGAAGTTGCTAAATGAGAAAAGGGTCCAGATATGATTGCTTCCCAGATGAGGTATCCATTGTCCTCAGATCCTATAACATAGTCTTCAAAGTGATGTGCCCAGACTTCATAATCATGGGTGTATAGGATGAGAATCTTCGTTGTTGATCCAATGCTGTTCGAAATATTAATGGGATTGGATTGCGACTCGTCCATGCTTGATCGAATAACCTGTTAAAAGATCAGACTTGTAATATAATAGATTAGGGCAAAACAATAAATATCGAGTTACGTAAATTATGGGATGACGACTCAATAAATATCAGTAAATGCGGAATAACCCTAATCGAAACCTTTTTCACAAAAAAGAAGTGTATGATTTACACAGCCTCTTGCTCTGATACCAATTGATGAGTTAAAAACTAACCTGAAGATCGATTAGATCTTTAAAACAGGTAAAATAATAAACGAGTAAACAGCAAGAACACAATAATGGATCAAAGAGTGTCGAGTGATTAATCAATAATCCTCAGCAGAGCTCGATAAAGAACTTCTACTGTAGAGGATTTAGGGTTTACAAGAACGATGAAGTAATAATATGTGATCTATCGTAATCGCTATTGTCTTCTAGATCGTTAACCTAATATGCATGCAAGCACATTAATTTATACTAAACCCTATCAGCTCACGGTTGGACAGGCACAAACCGGAGTAACAAAACTTGGACTATTAACCGAGCCCAATGGACGCAATACATCAAAAAGCTACGCTACCCAACACATTTAATGAGATCCGACGTGGCACCTTGATAATCAGACCATTACTGCGAAAAGGTAGCCATGTGTCAAAAAGCAACAGTCACTTCACCTAGAAAATCGGGCAAAATTCCATACGTCACGGATACACAGCCTGTCAATATTCCCTTCATGAACCCTTCGCATTGAGGCAAGGCTCTTTCACTTTTGGGATTAAAAGTGAAGTTATATGCCAGATGTTTGAAATCATCAGCCTGAGTTGGTATTGCTCAGAACCTCAAGGATTTCGTGAGTGTATGTGAATCAAAGAAATAAGATAAGAAGCAAGTTAAAATATTTTTTTTTTGGAATTCTGTGATGTCAAAAATGTAATTTGACACAAAGGCAGTTAAACCCCAGGCAAATGTTACTTCGTTAATCATCAAGAGAGATGATCAACAGCTTGTGTATGTTCCCATGAATTACAATTGAATACTTTTCGATAAGTATCAAAGGGTTTCTTTTAAATGTGATTCCTGGGTTGGTTTAAAATTTTGTTGCATATCATCGTAAACATAAGGTGATAAATTGTAACAGAAATTACTTGTATGACCAGTGTAGTCAGTGACAAGTCAGCTTTGAAAATGTTTATCATGATCAGGACATGCGAATGAAACTCACACGGAAATCATATTAAAAAAAATTGTTGTACTGGATCTTGTTGGGTAACAAACATCGTGGGTTTCGAATGTTTGATCAAGCCCACGCATGTGAATTGAATATGATTTGGAGTTTCGAACTTTGGTACTGAAACAAAAGTTTCGTCATCATCTGGAACAATGTTCCATGTCAATTCCTTAAGAGGTAAGATGTTTGGGTTTCACCTTCATCACGGACTCATGATGTCGGATCATAAACACAAAATTTTTGTATATCTAAGTCTTGATGGTTTTGATCAGAGACCTCTTGGACATACGTCTTTGTGTGTGATTTGTGTGAAGAATTTTGTGATGAAAAAGATTGGTTATAAGATCGAATGTACCTCTCTTATTTGTGGACCAAACAGAAAACTCTTTACTCATATGAGAAGAGTAAGGTAGCTCTTTTGACTAATGCGAATATAAGCCTAATTGGGAAGAAATTTTTATGAGATAATTTCATTAAGGCTTTTGTTTCTCACACATATTGTCATATGAGGCTTGGGTCAACATGCTGCAACATGCTTCTAGGGACATCCTAACTAGTACAAAGTTTGAAGGAAATGATACCTTCCATAGAAACATATAAGCATGACCCCTTCACATTAAGCTCTAGACTAAAACTAAAAACACACAAAATTTAAAGAAAAAAATATTTTTGTGGTTTTTGAATTTTTCGAAAAGAAAGACAACAAAATAAAATCTTTTTGGATTTTTGGATTTTCGAAAATAAAAACAAAACAAAAGAAAATATTTTTGATTTTTCAAGGTTTTCACAAAGCAAAAAAAAATTAAATTGAACCTGAGTTACCAGATGTACGAATGCGAAGCAATGCGAAGCCTCTTAATGCACAGTAACTTCTAAATGATTTTGACTCAGAGCTGCTGAATGGACCTTTCATTCTTGAGTTATTGATTTTGAAACTGAATTCACATCGATCATCCCCAAACCTACTAAAATTCTTACAAAAGATTTCTCATCAAGAGGTTTAGTAAAAATATCAGCAAGTTGTTAAGTGGTTTTAATAAAATGAATTTCAATATTCCCATCTTCCACATGATCTTTGATAAAATGATATCGAAGAGCAATGTGTTTTGTCTTTGAGTGTTGTACTGGATTATGACAAATGCGAATTGCACTTTGAGAATCACAATACAAGGGAATCTTTTTCATATTTATAGCATAATCACGAAGTTGACTATGAATCCAAATGATTTGCGAAGTGCAAGCAGCAGCTGAAATATATTCAGCCTCAACAGTGGATATAACAACAGAAGTTTGCTTCTTCGACTGCCAACTCACCAATTTTTCATCCAATAGTTGACACCCACCACTTGTACTTCTTCTATCCAAAATGCATCCTACTAGATCAAAGTCTGAAAAAGCTTGAACGAAGAATCCCGATTTTGAAGGATACCAAAGTCCTAACGAAATTGTCCCCTTAAGATAGCGAAAAATATTTTTCACTGCAGTTAAATGAGGTTCTCTGGGAATAGCTTGATACCTAGCACAATTACATACCGAAAACATAATATCAGGTCTGCTTGCAGTTCAGTACAACAAAGACCCTATCATGCTTCGCTAAAGAGTTAAATCAATAGCAGGGGTATCTAATGAAGGAATTAGTCTTGTTCCCACTGCCATAGGTACTCTCAGCTTCGTGCTGTTTGTCATTCCAAACTTTTGAAGCAAGTTCTTTGTGTATTTTTCTTGATTGATTAAAATTCCATCCCTGTTCTGTCTTATATTTAAAACAAGAGAATTATTAATTTTTCCCATTATACTCGTTTCAAATTGACTCTTCATTATATTTTAAAATTCAATTGACAATGTTGGGTCAGTTGAGCCAAAAATGATATCATCAACAAAAATTTGAACAAGCATGAGATGATTCCCAACATTCTTGCGAAACAATGTGGGGTCAACTGATCCTTGTTTAAATTTTGATTGTTTCAAAAAATTTGTAAGTGTTGCATACTAGGCTCGTGGTGCTTGTTTTAACCCATAAACTGCTTTGTCTAGGATGTAAACATGATCAGGATGTTCCTCATTTATAAATCCTGGTGGTTGTTCAACATAAACTGTTTCTTCTAGTTCTCCATTTAAGAATGCACACTTAACATCCATTTGAAAAACGTCAAAGTCTTTGTGAGCTACATTAGCTAAAAATATGCGAACTGCTTCGAGTCTTGCAACAGGAGCAAATGTTTCTTCATAGTCTATTCCTTCTTGTTGTGAATAGCCTTTAACAACTAGTCTAGCCTTATTTCAAATAATATTGCCATCTTTGTCGGTTTTATTTTTAAAAATCCACTTTAATCCGACAATTGAAACATCAGAAGGTTTGGGAATTAATCTCCAAACCTTATTTTGTTCAAATTCAGCCAATTCAGATTGCATAGCAACAACCCAATCTGAGTGTTCCATAACATTCTTTACTGTCTTTGGCTCTATTTTCGAAATAAAAACATTAAACATGCACAATTCTTGATACGCATTCAGTACCTCATTTTTCACACGAATTTGAGCTCTTGTCAACACACCATCTTGTGGATTATCAATTACCTATTCTTTGGGATGATTCCTTGTCCATTTCTCAAGTGGTGGAAAATCAGGATCAAATTCCAATGGTGCATCTTCGTACATATCTTCATTTTCAGATCCTGCAACAGAAAAATTATCATTTATTTCATGAAATTCATCATTTTCATCAAGATTAATTTTCTATGTTGCATCATATTCCTTCTCAACACGATGTTCATCTTGATGCTCCCCCTCAAAATGATGTTCCTGTTGAAATTGTGAATGCTCCCCATCAACTTGATGATCCTGTTGAGATTGCGAATGTTCCCTCTCAACTTGATGATTCATACTTTCATTCTTCCCCTCGAAAGTTTGCTCTCTTTGTTCATTGGTGATTGTATGCTCCCCCTCCATACGAACTTCAGGCACACTTTCGCAAGATATTGACCTTCTAGTTATTGTTGAATCATTAGTATGTTTTGAGGATTCTGATGTTTGATTATCACGAGCATTAACTTCCGCATCAATTGCCCTTTCAGTAATTCCAAAAGTTAAGTCATAATCAAAATCATTTATTTCGGAATTTTCAATTTGAGTATCTAAATCAAGAAGAATTGATTTATTTTCAAATTTACTACCCGTTTGTTTAAGATAGTAATCATCGAATGTTAAGTTGAAAGTTTCTTCAACTTTTCTTGTTCGTTTGTTTAACACCCTATATGCAACTGAATTTTGCGAATATCCTAAGAATATGCCTTCATCAGCTTTAGCTTAGAACTTGGTCAAATTATCTTTTAGATTCATTATAAAACACCTGCAACCAAAAACATGGAAAAATTTTACATTAAGTTTTCGATTGTTGAGTATTTCATATGGAGTGACGTTGAATCTTCGATGAATGAATGACCGATTCTGAGTAAAACATGCAGTCGATACAGCTTCAGCCCAAAGATATTGAGGTAAGTTCGCATATGTTAACATGGTTCTGGCTGCTTCGCATAAAGACCTCTTTCTTCTTTCAACAACACCATTTTGTTGTGGAGTATATGGTGATGAGAAATTATGCAAAATGCCTTTGCCTGTGAGAAAGGAGTCCAGTGTTTGGTTTTTAAACTCAGAACCATTGTCACTTTTAATTCTGTGAACACTCTTTTTAAGACTAATCTCAATCTTTTTGATAAAATCAATCATCGTTTGAGCAACTTCAGATTTTAACCTGAGAAAAAAATACCCATGTGAATCTAGAAAAATCATCAACAATAACTAAAATGTACCGCTTTTTGTTGATTGTAGCAACAGTCAACGGTCCACATAAGTCAATGTGAAGAAGTTCCAATGGTTCTACAATCTTTGAATCTATCACAATTGGATGACCTTTTCTATGTTGTTTTCCTTGTTCGCAAGCTGCATACAAAGTATCATTATCAAATTTTAATATAGGTAAACCTCGAACCAAATCTTCAGTAACAAGTTTGTTAATATTGCGAAAGTTCAAATGCGACAATCTTCTATGCCAGAGCTAGCTAACATCATTAGAGGCCTTTGATAGTAAACACATTGCAGGTTTGCTCACGATTGGTTTTATGTCCAGTGTAAACATGTCACCATATATTTTGGATTTGAGAAGAATTTCATTTGTCTTTGCGTGTGAAATTATACTTCCTTCGTCGTTAAACACAACCTGATTTCCAGTACTTACAACAAGTTGCGAAACACTAATCAAGTTATTTTGAAGACCTTCAACATAAGCAACCATGTTAACGGTGAATTGTCCATTTGTAACTTTTCCATAGCCTTTCACTTGACACTTGTGATTATTTCCGAATTTGACTACTCCAGCATTTTCCAAGCTTCTATAATCTCGCAAGTTTTCCTTTCTTCCAGTCATATGACGAGAGCAACCACTATCAATATACTATTTCGCATCATATTGCTCGTCACACATCACCTGCATTTATTGAAAAAATTTAGGAACCCAAGACTTATTGGGTCCTTCATTAGTAGAATGGAACAAATGCTTTGAATTTAAAAACCATGTTTTCACTTTTTCTGTGACACTATCCATTAACTCAACATCATCAGATCTGGATATTGAAATATAGTTGTTCAATAGTTTTGGATTTCCATTAACTTTGATCTCATCCTTCACAACATTCGCAACTTTCATAGCTGGTTTCCATTTTTGTACTAGAACTTGCGAATCATGAGATGATGAACTACCAGTAGAAGACTTATTCATAAACTTGTCAAATGCAGTCTTTATTTCTTGATCCGAAAACTTCCCATTGTGATATTGTTTTCCTTGCCCTTCAAGCCAACGGTTGATCGTACATATATCAGATTTTCCTTTTGTATACGAAACTTTGGTTGGTTTTGAGATCGAAGGATTTGGAAAATTTGGTTGTTTAGGTGAAAATTTTGGTTTTGCTTGAGATTTGACATTCAAATTTGATGAATTATTCGTTAATTTGCCAACATTATGAAATTTATGATCATTTATAAATTTTTGCGAAGTCTCATATTTTCTAATGTTGTCATATTTCCGAACAAATTTATCATTATTTTTCATTGGAATTTTCTCAACAGAATGTACTGGTTTGTGAAAACTTGTATCCTTTTGTTTATTTATTCTATGAAATTTTGATGATTTTGTCTTTGAAATTTGTGCGTTTTCAACTTTTGGTTTATCATTAGACACAACTTGCCAAAAGATTGCTTTTCTTGCTTTTCTTTTTGAAACATTATTTTCTGTTGAATAATTTCCAACCATCAATTTAAATTCATGAGAATTTAATTTCACTTCCATCTTTGGTTTTTCATCTCTTTCAACAACTTTGTTTTCATTTTCACGTTTCACCACCCATTTTTGTGATGATTTTTGACCTTGAAAAACATAAGAATTTTGAGTTAAATTGTTTTCTACTGTATTTTTATTTGCAAAGAAACCTTCAGTAGTCGACCTTTTATTATCATTTTCAACCATTTTGTTGAATTCAGGTTTAATTTTCTCAACATTTATAGTTGTGACAAAAAATTGATTTGGAAAAATTGTGTTATCTGTACACATAAAATTTGGATAAACCACAGTGTTAGTTTCCAAATAATGTGCACCTTTTCATTAAGAATTTTGTCGAATTCTTTTGTATCACCGAACACTTGATTAACAACTACTCCTTGAGGTGTTTCATGTGAATCCTTCACTTCTTCTTTATTTTCATCAGTGTCATCAGTCTTCCAGCTTTCAACTTCCACATTATCAAAATTACAGTGTTACGAATTAGAGAGTTTATCATTTTCATCCTTTACTATCGAATCAACTATAATTTCTTTACCTTCGACCTTAGATGTGATATTAATGATTGACAATTTTGAACAATCGACCTCTTCTTCCTCTTCGATTTCACTGATTTCACTCACATTATCTGAATTGTCACCGACATCAGCATAATTAAGTTGAGAATCAAGTGTTGAAGTTTCAGTTTTCTTTAAGATTTTCACTTGTTCATTCATTGTCAAACTTTCATTGACAATACTAACCAACTCATCAGCATTCAAGAATTCATCAATTTTGACAATACCATATGCGAATCTATCATTAGGTATTTTGTCAAATTGAGCAATTATGTTTTCGCAATCATAAGAAACAACATCAAATTTTTTGCGTTCATATTCAAGAAAAGGTAAAAGTTTCCTATGTCATTCTTTGCTTATTTCAGATGAATGATGTAAAGCTGTTAACTTCGCATACAAACGTTTAGCAGAGTTACAGTAAATGTTTCTTTGTGCTAGTAACAACCTAACTTCTTTTTCAAGATTGTCCTTATCACAATTTACATTTTTCATCTGTAATTCAAGTTTATCTACTCTGCTTCGTTTTATTTCTAATTCTCTCCTTGTCTCAACTAGTTGCAAATTTAGATTTTGAGCTTCAGTACTAGCAGACACAATAACAGAATTAAAATAAGCCACAGTATCATCAAATGAAGTAATTTCAGCATCATAAGCAGATAAAGGAATATTAAAAGATTCAAGAATAGCACGTACCTTTGTGGTCATTGGAGACTTATCAGTGGACTTAGACACAAAGCATCGTCCAGAAACATCATCTTTGCAATTGTCTTCATAGCTTGCGAACATTGCACCATGAGTTGGATGCCTCATTTCTTCATCATCAGATCCTGAAGACCAGATCTGATATGTTCCACTTTCTTCTTTATCAGACTCTCCTTTCGCAACTAATGACATTCATTTTGCCTTCTCACGCACCTCTTTAATCTTTTCTGAGTAGTAGGCTTCATCTTTGATTTTACTTTTCTTCTCCTCTTTCTTTCTCAGCATTCAATCAGCTGCGAAGTGATTTGCATGATTGCAGTACTGACAATAAATTCCAGAATCACCTTTGAATTTCTTCTCTTCCTTCACATCTTTCTTCTTTTCTTCAACTTTTTTCAATTTCTTCTTTTCCTCACCTTCAGCTTTTATGAAACCACTTTTCGCATCATTTGGCTTTCCTTTTGGATTGAATGGCTTTTTGAAAAATTTCTTAACTCTGTTGTTTGAATAGAATGCAACTGCTTCATCATTAGAATTCATTAAGAAACCTTCATTGTCTGATCCTTCCGTTTCACCAGTATCAATTTCTGAAATCTTTGAGACCAAAGCCAAAGGTCCTCCTAGACTCTGTTTCGATTCTTCAAACATTTCTGTAACCTCGCTTTCATGAGTTTTCAACTGATTGTAGAGATCATCCAACGTGGAAGTATCAAAACTTTGTTGATTCTTTATCATCATACTCACACTTCGCCATTCCTTGCGAAGGCCCATGATGAATGTAAGATTGTATTCCATGAGAGATCTTGTGATTCCATACCTGTTGCAACGATAGAGAAGCTCATTCAGACGATCATAGTAGTTTTCAAGAGTTTCGACATCCTTTTGTCTGAATTCCTTAAGTTCAACAAGACATTTCTTAACAGAATTCATATTCGTCTTTTCGCTACCTTGATACTTCTCTTTCAGTGTGATCCAAATTTCCTTTGTTGTTTTACAACTATGAATGTTATTGTAAACCACATGAGGTAGAGCACCTCTTAGTTCCCTCATACATCTCTTCTCGTTCTTCTTCAAGCGGTTTTGTTTTTCAACAACTTCATTTGAAGTAGCAGACTGTCCAATTGGTTGAACAGTTACAGGAGCTTGAACTATTCCATTGATACAATTCCAAAGTTCTTCATCAATTCCATTTAAGTAATCCTCCATTCTATCAGCCCACTGATCATAGTATTCAGGGATTAACATTGGAATTTTGGTTGAAGAACCAAGTAAGTGAGAGAAAGAAGTCATGGTATTCATGTTGAAGTTTGCCATTGATGAACACGAGAATTTTTAGAAAGCTTGAAAAACTTGATGAATTTGTGAATTGATCAGATGAATTGATCACCGATTGCTAATCGACCACTCGAATAAACAATTCAAAAGCAGAATCGATTCAAATCTGAAGATCAAAAGAGATTTTCAGAACCAAAATGGGCGGAAAATTTTGAGTAAAGTTACCACTCAAAAAGCAAATGATTCTAAAACAAAAATCAGATCAATGCAGTTTGAAATCCTGCTCTGATACCAATTAAAGTGAATTGTAATCGAGATTTAGAAAGCAATCATGATTGGATGAATGAAAAGTAAGAACACAGAAAGTAAATATTGATCAGATCATATATTGATGAAGAAGTGATTACAGAGTTAAGCAGAGAGAAAAAAACGAATGATTAATGAATCACTCATGTATTTGATATCTCTACTTCTAACCTCAGTTCCTATTTAAAGGCAACCTGAGTGTACAAAAAATATACTAAGTCCTGAACTATACGCTTCGCACAAAAGAAGACTTAGTAAAATAACTAACATGCGAAACTAAAGAAACAAACACTTCGACTTTTACAACATTTAGTCTCTACAGAGAGACCCTCAACACCAACCGATCCCAGACTTGAAACTCCAAGGGCTTTCGTCGTTTATTAGCGTAGCTCTTCTGCTGGTCTCGTGATGCTTGTAGTCGACCTCTTATTTGAACTATTTTCTCATTTGTTTCGTGTATCATCTCCGGTCCCATTAACGCATTGCCTGGTGTCTGTCTTCCTGCTATCTGATTATCACCTACCTCAGCCCAACACAACGGTGATCTACATTTACACCCGTATAGTGCTTCGAAAGGAGCAACTTTTATGCTTGAGTGATAATTGTTGTTGTTTGAGAATTCGATTAAAGGCAAGTGGGTATCCCACGACCTTCCAAAGTCTATCACACACGCGCGGAGCGTGTGTTCAAGCGTTTGAGTGGTTCGTTCGCTTTGACCATCCATTTGCGGATGATAAGCAGTGGTCATGTCGAGTTGTGTTCCTAGCACTTTCTGAAGTGATTGTCAAAAACGTGAAGTGAAACTACTATATCTATCTGAGATGATAGATACTGGCATTCCGTGGATTCTCACAATTTCCTTGATGTAGGTTCTCGTTAATCGTTCCATTTTGTATGACTCTTTGATTGGCAGGAAATGAGCGGATTTTGTCAACCTGTCGACTATTACCTATATGGTATCCAAACCATCGGTTGTCTTGGGTAGTTTGGTGAAAAAGACTAGAGCAATCCTTTCCCATTTCCACTCGAGAATTAATGGTTGCTGTAGTAATCCCGAGGGCTTCTGATATTCCACCTTTACCTTAGCGCAAGTAAGGCATTTGCTAACATAAGTGGCAATCTATGGCTTCATGTTGGGCCACCAATAATGTTGCTTGGTATCCAAGTACATTTTTTCTGAACCTAGATGGATGGAGTATTGTGTCTTGTGGGCTTCATTCATGACTACTTCTCTGAATCCCCCAAGTTTAGGGATCCAAATGCTGTTCATGAAATAATATGCTCTGTCCTCATTCACTTCGAAATTCTTTTCCATTCCACGTAACTCTTCGCTTGTTTTGTTTTCTGTCTTCATGGCATCGGACTGGGCCGCTCTGATTTGTGAGATCAGGTGGGATTGAATGGTTATGGATAGAGTCTTTACACGACGATTCGAGTATTCTTTCCGACTCAAGGCATCAGCTACTACGTTAGCCCTACCTGGGTGGTACTTGATTTCACACTCATAATCGTTTAGTAGCTCAACCCATCTTCGTTGCCTCATGTTCAACTCTTTTTGATTTAAGATGTGTTAGAGACTCTTGTGGTCCGTGAAAATGGTGCACCTTGTACCATAAAGGTAGTGCCTCTAAATTTTCAAGGCGAAGACCACAACTCCCAATTCTAGATCATGGGTTGTATAATTCACCTCATGTGTCTTTAGTTGTCAGGATGCATAAGCTATCACCTTCCCACGTTGCATAAGTACGCAATGTAAACCCTGATTTGACGCATCACAGTAAAATACGAAGTCTTCTGTTCCCTCTAGTAGTGATAGTACCGGTGCACTGTAGAGTGCTTGCTTTAGAGTTCGAAATGCAACTTCTTGCTTATCTGTACATTCAAAGGGTACACCCTTTTGTGTAAGCATGGTGAGTGGCTTGGCTGTCTTAGAGAAGTTCTAAATGAACCTCCTGTAATAGCCTGTGAGACCTAAAAATTGGCAAATTTATGTGGGTGTCGTTGGGATCGCCTATCCTTCGATGGCTTTGACCTTAGAAGGATCCATGTGTATCCGTTCTTGAGTAACAACATGAACCAAAAAGTTCACACTACGGAGCCATAACTCACACTTAGAGAGTTTTGTGTATAGATTTTCGGTTCACAGGGTTTCCAGGATTTGTCGAAGATGTTGGCCATGCTCTTCTTCGCTTCGAGAGTAAACTAGAACGTCGTCAATGAAAACGATGACAAAGTTGTCGAGGAATGGTTGGCAGATTTAATTCATTAGGTCCATGAATGCGGCAGGGGCATTCATTAGACCGAAGGGCATTACGACAAACTCATAATGTCCATAATGAGTTTGGAAAGGGGTTTTAGGGATATCCTCTTCACGGACCTTGAGTTGATGGTATCCAGATCGTAGATCTATCTTGGAGAAATAGCTTGCGCCTTGAAGTTGGTCAAATAGATCGTCGATTCGCGGTGGTGGATAGTGATTTTTGACAGTGAGCTTATTTAGTTCCCTGTAGTCAATACACGTCCTAAAGGATCCGTCTTTCTTCTTAACAAAAAGAAAGGGAGCTCCCCAGGGTGAGAAACTGGGTCGGATGAATCCTTTGTCCAAACGCTCACTGAGTTCGCTGGACAATTCTTGCATCTCTGTAGGAGCCAATCTGTAGGGCGATTTGGCGATGGGTGTAGCTCCTAGCACAAGGTCAATTCGAAACTCGACTTGTCTTTCTAGGGGTATCCCTGGAAGATCTTCAGGAAAGACATCCGGGAACTCACAAGCTACAGGAATGTCTCGAATATTGACCTCTTCTTTGGACTTATCCACTATATGAGCCAGAAACGTCAAGTCTTTCTTTCATAGAAACTTCTCTGCCTTAATGCACGAGATAAGACAAAGGTTCATGCTGGGTTTGTCTCTGTATATAATTAGGGTTTCGTGATTTGGAAGGTGAAGGCGAACGACCTTCTCGTGACACATAATTTCAGCATGGTGGGGTCTTAACCAATCCATGCCAATAATCACATCAAAACTCCTAATGGAAACAGGCATTAAGTTTATTTGAAAGACATGTTGGTTCAAGGTTAGCGTACATATGATATAGATTTCCCCAGTGGATTCTGTTTTCCCATTGGCAATTTCCACCGTAAAGGTTTCATTAAGCTTCTGGGGTTGTTGTTTTAACAAGTGTTTAAATATATTTCTCACAAAGCTTCATTCTGCTCTGGTATCAAATAGGATGCATGCATAAGTGTGGTTTAGGAAAAACGTATCAGTGACAAAAACGGGATCCTGAACCACTTCTCCCTGACCCATGGTCAACACTCTTCCTATTCCTCCATTCCTATGGTTGGTGTTGTTGGGGCAGTTTCGGCAGAAATGCCCAGTCTTTCCACATCCATAGCAGGTGGGGCTTGGTCCTGCATTGTTCCCGCTTTTGTTGGCGTTTTTGTAGTTGTTGTTGTGGTTGTTGTTGTTTTTGTTGTTGTTTCCTTGCTGCTGGTTCTGGGAAGGATAGGTCCTGCAATATTTTTCAGTGTGACCCTTTCGATTGCAACTGGTGCAATGCATCTCCCTGCACTCACCATTATGGTGAAGACCGCACTTGTTACACTTTGGGAGATTTCCGGAATACTGCCTAGGAGCACTTGGAGTAGCTGAGACTGGAGCATGTCGTGCTGGGGGAAACTTGGGTGGTTGCAGCATTAACTGTCACTGTTTGTTTCTTCTTTGACGACTCTGAGCCTTGTCGTCCCTTCCTCTTGTTATTCTTTCCCTTCTTGTTGTCACTCTCCTTCTTGTTTTCAGTTTCTCCGGGCTTCTTGCCCTTCTTGTTGTTATGGTCGTACAGCTTCTTGGCCAATCTCTTGGCACTGTCGAAGGTTTCAGGATTTGCAGCTATCACATTTCCTTGGATTGGGGAGGTTAACCCCCAGATGAATCGTTCGATTTTCTTTCCCTCCGAAGTAATCATGCCAGGGAACAACAAAGACAATTCGCTAAACCTTGATATGTATGCGTCAATGTCTGAATTTCGGATGGTGAGATTCCACAACTCCTGCTCCATTTTCTGAATTTTGCCTCGCGGGCAGTACTCGGCCATCGACATTGCTTTCATCTCCGCCCATGGCATAGAGTTGGCTACGGGAAGAGTCATGGCTTCAACGAACGTGCATCCGGAAAACTTCACCTTCATCTCCTCAGGGCACTCGCATATCTCGAACACCGATTCCACTTTCTCAATCCATCTTTTTAGGGTTATCATTCCCCTGGTGCCATTAAAGGTTCATGGCTTGGCATTGGTGAAATCCTTGTAGGAGCATGTGTTGGTAGGTCCTTGATTTATTCCGTTGTTCGAACTTCCATCCCCTTGTCCATTGCCTCCTCTATTGTTCCCTTGGTGAATTTGTGCCATGGCTGTGGTGACCACAGCAGATACAGCTGACTGAAATGCAGCTGAGTTGACTTCGGGTGGGGTTGGCCCAAGGTTTCCACGGGTTGGTCGTTGAAGCATCTTTCTGTCACGAAACAGAAAGATGTTGAGTGCCTAAATTTTGTAGGTTTGTGGACTTATGACTAGATTTATATCGTGTATTTGAGTAGTTTCTTATATCGACATATAATCATAGAAGCATAGCACATAACTGATAACAACATCACAATAGAACACATATATTTTCCATTAATAATATCCGTACTTTGATACATGAAAATTTGCTCGAGATAGCATACATGTAAGATATAAGTTCGGTAGCATAACGACTCTACGAGTAGTGTAATCACATAAACATAAAGTCGGTGGTACATAGCATAGATCATAGTACTAGTAGGGTAAGGTTGGTCCTAACACTCTAAGGAGCGCCCGATGACGGCAGCGAGGTCACACACCGAATTGTTGTGCCAACAACTGGGCCATCTCAGTCATTTCTCCAATGACTTCATCTCTTTCCTGTTCAGCCTGCACCGCTCGTGCTTCCATGGCGAATAGTTGTTGCCGCAGAGCAGCAATCTCAGCTTCTGGAGAGCAATTCTTCCTTGCGGGATTTCCTGGTGGGGCGGGGTGGTCCTGTTACGCCTCGCTGGCAGGTGATGTGGCAGAATCCTCATCTGTTTTTTGTTCTTCCTCCATGTCATCATCGGTCCCATCAAACTTGTCGTCTGTGTCCGTGTACTCGTTAGGCCCAACGCCATGTTCTTCACCCTAATCTCCCTCGGGCTCGTCCTTGATCATCCCGTGGGCCACTAAGACCTGATGAAACTGAATGCTCTGGCGCTCTCCTTCCATGGTGACTGAGAGAAGGTATATGAATAAGTTATCATTACTCCTAAGACGTTTTAATTTCTATATGAATTGAGTTGATGTTCTCTTCTTGGTAATAAAGAGGTATGTTTTTAGGTTTACTAACCATCGCGATTTCATCGGGGCATGTGATAGTTGTACCTCGGAGGAAATGTAGTTGATCAGGCTACATTCACTCCTTAATACGACAATGAATAGTCGTGACTAAACCGAGATGCTAGCATTATCTTATTTGATTTGGCATTATGTTATTTTCCTTATATCGTACAAGTAAGGACGTTTTATAGTTATTTGTTTGTTTTGTTCAGAGTTGTTTTACCCTTCTTTGGTTTATAGTTACATATCAATGTGTAGTTCGATATGCTAGTTCACTATAAATAGTGCTCTGATACCAACCTGCCGCACCCCTGAACCAGACGGCAGAAATGTCTGAGGGCTCGCGTGACTTAAATTGAATATCATCACAATGAATATACATGAATCATAACATAAACATCACTATGCATCAATATATTACAACTGACATTGTTCACATCAAGCACATTGTTTTTACATTACAAATCGATAACATAAATTGTTTGATAGTTATTAAAAGCACAACACCCTAACATACTTGGTACTACTCCTCAACTAACTTGTTACCTGAGAATACAAGTTATTTTGAAAACGGTCAACATATGGAATGTCGGTGAGTTCATAAGTAGGTTCGATATGAAAATGTTTTGTGTAGTTTGAAAGAAAACAACCCAGAAAATCCGATATTTTCTAAAAATACCATTGTTTATATAAAAGTGTGAAGATCCTTAAATATATGCCTGATGATTTCCAAATGTGTATAGTTGAAAAGCTTTGTATTAAAAGTACTAGTGAAAAATGTTGAACTTCGAATGGTTATTCCATGACGTGAATGACTTTGATTTGCCTTGATGACTTGATTAGTATTGGATTTATTTATGTGAGTCATTATAACCATGCATGATAATGACTAGTTCGTCTGTCCTGGCAATCTGGTGAACGCTAGAATTGATCTTAAGATTTTGTCACCCCAGACTGGTCGATTCTAACTGTAGCGAACAGTTGAGGTGTGAGGGGGTCACCCTCATATAGATCTATACACAAACTCTTGCTCTCCCTCCAGGAGACTTTAATTATAACTACAGACTACAACTGACACACGTTGGTGCCACCCGTTATTACTCACTAAATCCCAATTGAATTTGATTACTATTGATTATCGACCTATATTTGTTTACTTGGATTGACGATATGCCTAATAAACGAGGAGAAGAGGATTATAAGGTCCTACTAATCCCACGTATTTTTTATGGCTATTGGGTATACGAAGGACACGTTGGCCCATTTCGCATTTGATTTACTTGGACCTTACTAGCAATGATAATGGGCCACTAAGGCCCAATAGCACTTAAAAGCCATTGAGGGTCCCTTAAATATGAAACCGGGTCATAGAAGGCCCAATAACATTTATTATTATCCCTTGGCCCCAAGAATCATGTTAATGGGTCACAAAGACCCAACAAGCATGATTAGAACTTTCAAGCCCAAAGATTTGAATATTTACTTGTTTTTGGTATAGTATAATTGTTGGAAAGTTTGATTGAGTGATTGTTAATTTCGTACCGGAACGAGGCCGGTCGGTTATTTATAACGATGTTTAAAATTATACGTATTTTCATCGTTCCATTTTCATGATTTGTAGTTTGGTATTTTTATTCTAACTCAAATATCTTAAAAACAAAATAATTGACTAAAAAATCTTGGTTTGAACCCCTTTCAGACCTTCTTCGGTAAAATTGACAGTTTTAGTCCTTTATAAAAATGACATTTTAAGCCCTTAAACCATTTTCTTGACACTTTTGACCCAAAGACTTGTTCAAGTGATATTCTTAGCTCAAAACTTATTATTTGGCTGTTTCAGCCCTTCCAGAAAAGTATTTTTTTTTCGGCTAACGCCCAAACTTTTTGCAACTTTTACAATTTTGTCCCAAAATCCAAAAAGTTTACAATTTTGATCCTTGTTTGGAAATTTCATCATTTTAACCCATGAATTTGTTTTACTCATCCTGTTACCCCCTTTTTTGGGAATTTTATCATTTCGACCCCTTGAAAGTTGTAATTTTCGCATGTTTAGGCTCATTGGGCCGAAAAGCCTAAAATTTGGCCCATTAAGCCACAAATTTCATTTCTAACCTTTAAAAGGCTATGATATGCATAAAAACACTTATTTTTATTGTTTTCACTCTTTTAATCATTGAGAAAACTGTGAATAGCAATTTTTCAACCCAACTTTTGTTTGTTTGACAGTTTTAGCCCAAAAGTGAGTTTTATGTTGCAATAAGTATGCTTTAATCTTTGAGGGTAATTTTTCTTGAATTGTCTTAGTGTAATACATCTTAGATCACATTTATCTTTCTCTTAAAGCCATAGATCTCGAATTTCTATTCTTTTTGTTACATATTTACCACATAAACACATGAAATCACACATAGCATACACATACACATAGATCTACACATTTTACTTGTATTTTCCCCCATAAAACATATAAAAACCAAAAATAGAGGGGTATGAACTCACCTTTTCTTGTGGATCTCGGTTTTGAAGAGGAAATGAAAGAAGTTTGATGCTATTTTCGGCCCTCATAAGCTTTATTGGGTTGATTTCGAACTTAAGAAGCTTCTAAGGAGTAGATGATGAAAAACCTACTTAGAATGAATGATCCAACATGGAAATGAAGTTATAAAACTTAAGTTTGGTAGGACTTACCAAGAATTAATAATTTTTGATGTTCATACTCTTCTTGAAGATGTGGAAATTCTCGAAAATTAGAGAGGAGATGTAGAGTGTTCTTGTGAGTGTTTGAGAGAATTTTCGAAGAGTGTGGGTGTGTGTGTGAGGTCTCGGCTGAGAGTAGCAGAGGAGATGGGAAAGAGAGAGGTGAGGTGACATTCTTGGTTGCATGGTGGTTTAAAGCCTTGATGCATGTTGGACTTTATAGAGGTGGCACTCCAAAGTCAACTCTTCTCCCATTTCACTTATTTCCCCCTTTTTTTTATTCATGGGCCCAAATGGGCTAAGGGAGAGGAAAGGAATTATCTTAGGCCCATTCGGAATCTTGCTCCAAATTATGAGGCTAAATGACTATTTCTCGGCCCATTTGGCTTCTATGGGTGTTCATGGCCCAATTTAGCATAAAGGAGTGGATTTGAGTCCAATAAAGCTAATTGGATTTGTTGTGGCCCAATAATGCCCATTAAAGATAAACTAGTCCATTTTAGGCTTATAAGGCCCAACCGGTTAAGTTTCATGGAAGTGGGTCCAATTAGAGCCCATATAAGAGTTCTAATCCCAAAATAGTCAAATTGGAAACATATTGGCCCATTAGGCGCAATAAGGAAGTCCTAGTTCCAAATAGATTTAAATCAGGATTTTTAGGGTTTCTAACCTTTCGTTGACTATTTGAAAGTTTGAATAGGGTGTTTGATGGAAAATTTGTTATTATTGAATAAGCATCATACATGCTTTCACATTTTTGGTTCACAAATGTTATCATTGTTGTTGTTACATGGTATAGAATTCCTAGTTGTGACATGTACGCTCATCGTACTGCATGCAAGCCTTGTACGTGCAGCGTACATACTTGTACGCCCAACATACTTATCAGACATGGTCAACTTTCCAAATTAGCTCTTAATCCATTAGGAATTTGATCAAAACTCAAATTTGACTTCCCCAAGGTGGTTTGTCACATAAAGTTGCCAAATTTATGTGCATGCATGGCTAAATGGGACTCTAGATCTCAAAGGAGCTTAATACTTGACTTAATACATGCGTGGAACCAAACCACCATAAAGATTGTACCTTTATGACCAAGGAACCCATAAAATTTTCCATATCTTTAAAAACAAGTTCCCAAAATGACCTTAACTCCCAATCACCAACCAAAAGGACCAAATTGACCAAAAACATGCTAAGAAGTAGATCCATGAAATAAAATGGAAAGGCTTGAACTTTATACCTCACAAGCTACCAAACGGAGATGGTAATGTTGGATCTTAAAGCCTTCCTCCAAATAACAAGTCTTCAAGCTTCTCTTTCTTCTTCTAGATCCACAAAACCTCACAAGAGCTCCAAATCAACAAACATGGGCTAAGGGACGAATTCGGGTTTTTAGGGCATGGAGGTTGGCTTAGAAATGATCAAAAAGAGGCTAACATAAAGCTTATATAGGGCACATCACGAAAAATTAGGGTTTTCTTACTCACTCTCATAACGCCCATCCTACTCCTCGTACGCCCTGTATACGAGGCCTCACACTCCCGCTCCAACCTTCGCAGTACGCTAAGCATACACTACTTTATGCCAAGCATACTAACCTTCGCATCAATACGCCCCGCGTACTCCTTAGGTACACCTCGTGTACTAGGGTTCCCTCTAAAACCCTAAAACACTCTGAATGCCATAACTTCTTTGTCTTAAGTCTGTTTCCAACGCACTTTATATCCATTGAAAGGTGATGAGAATCCCTACACTTCTATCAACTCAAACCGGCCCTAAGTCCTTCCGAATAAAAATCCAATTTCCATAAAGCTCGAACGAATGTGTTACCAAAAATCCCCTGGGCTCCAAAACACAAACTGAACACCCAGATCACCTCAATTACATTACTCGCACCCAAATAGGTCTAGATCTCACCTTTCCAAAGGCCCTAAGCCTTATGATGACCGATCTTTGGCTTATAGCCTCGAATTAGGAATCGATTTGTAATATGGCATTACAACTCTCCCCCACTTAAATCAAACTCCATCCTCGAAATAATTCCTTTCTAATCCTAGACACCAAGCGACACAACCATAATCCTGAACACATAGCAACCTATTCCTAGGGCGATCGTGCCCAGCCCTAGCAGGGCTCTTCAAACCTGAAAATGACCGAATC
Organism: Lactuca sativa; assembly: GCF_002870075.4. Classification (NCBI taxonomy): domain Eukaryota; kingdom Viridiplantae; phylum Streptophyta; class Magnoliopsida; order Asterales; family Asteraceae; genus Lactuca; species Lactuca sativa. The sequence continues at coordinate 240,775,530 of NC_056623.2, read as the reverse complement.
TTTTCCCAGTATAAAATAATCTTATATAGGATAGCCACATCTTACTCAACCTGAAATACGAAGTCTCGAATTGGTCTGAGTCCCTGACAGACTGCCCGTATTGAACCAATGCTAGATCAATGACATGTATCCATCAAACTATCTACTCAACTCCTGATGATAGTAATTCCACAAACACAATGAGATACAAGATATAGATTTGCTTAATTGTTAGACTGATATGATGCTTCTATAATTTTGAAGCCCCATAACTTGCCCGACCTTCACACAGGTAGAACAATTCCAAAGCACAGTTATATAAGCCTTTTCTACCATCTGCACTGAACACGTCCCATATTACCCTAAATCCTGTAGCTGATTCCTTTGACATACAGATTCCTTAACCCACGTCTCACTAAAATACATACCTTGCACGGATACACTCGCGATTCTGAATGCGAGTTTCCACCAAAAGCTCACTCAAAAATGGCAATTCATAATATCTTCTCATAAACCTTCCTTAAGACTGATGAGCATCCATTTATGAATCTAACCCCAGTCCCTAACTAGAGACACTACCAAAACATGTAGAAATGATCCTCCAAACATATCGATTGTGAACTTTACCCAAATACAAATCCATATGATGGACCAACCTTAAATTACACTTGATTCTCTACCATTCCCTTTACCAACCACTGCTCCGACGAGCAGAGATGATCAATCGAAGAATTTCCGCACTACATCCCACCCCTTATCAGCTCAGGTGTACCCCAACCTAGAAAACCACTCGAGACTTTTGTAAAGGGATTTATGATTGTGACCTTATAACCAATTCCCAACTTGATAATCAAACCCCTAACAATAGCTTGCGAACCACTGGAATTGAAATGCATACATTCCACAAAGACTTCCTAATACCTGACTAATATTCCCTACAGCCCCGATTGTTTTCTTTATCCAAACCAGATGATTTGAGAGATTTCCTAAATTCTTGCAACGCCAATACCGAAGGTACCACAAGCAAGAGAAATGAGGAATCACGATTTTTGGGCCCACATCCCATAAACACCCCTCTTCGCAACATATCATGAACTTACCGCAATGTACATCCATAGGCAACCCATACTCTCAAGCAAAAAAGGAAGAAATACAAGGGTTCCAATAAAATGACAATTCTCAACATAGCTAGAAGACATCCCCACGAATTATCGGATAAGACCTCATACTTTGACTAAGACTGAACAAATTCCACAAACACTCATCTAGCTCCCGATGGCTTCCCGAATGCTACCGAAAAGCTAAGCCTACTATAAACAAAAATTCCACACCCCCAAAGTGGGTACAAATACCCCTAAGCCAAAGGAACATACAACAGATTGAACTTGATGATAGGTTGACACATTACTTGAACTTTAACTTTCACCACTTGAATCTTTTGGAGAATCTCCGCAGAATAACAAACTCAACGACCAATGGCCTAGGACAAATTGACACTTAATCTAGAGAGCCAAAAACCCACTCGAAATAGGACATACACGTCCCTGGAAATGATTCACCGATCAACATCTGCCTAAACTAATCTGAAAACAGAAATCAAACAGTGAACTGACAAATCCCTCAATGACTAATACTTCACCTGAGAATCCTAGTTCTCCCCCACTTAAGGATCGACCTACCACCCATTGCTTTTGAAACCAAATCATAACTCAACCCGGCTAAAGCAGATACCACCATTCCTAACCATGGAATGAATAATACACGCAGGGTGACATTCCAGACAGGGATCGACCAATCCTAAGAGAATCCAAAGTTCAATTGAAGACCTTTGAAAGGTTTCCAAGTATAACCACATAACATTAAGGGTTTCACACAAAAACATAAGCAACTACCGACTTACGATCCAAACATGAACTCCTTGCCTGTAATCCCATACGACAATTCGGCACCTGGCTTTCCTATATCCCAAGAATATGGACACTTGCTAACATCACAAAGTACCCATACTACATCAATCCACCTACGCACACCGGCGTTGATATCCTGTCGCCAACCACTACGAACAACAGACCCCAAGCTAAGTTTACAACCTAACTCTGGAAATCACAAGCCCGCTCACTCCTTCCCCGAACTCAAAAAACTGAAAAGTGCATGATCCTTGCCATAAATAACGACAATCTAAACCGCCAATCAACCACTCAACTCCCAACTGAAATCCCTAAGATGATCAAACCACGGCTCTTTCTTGAATCCCGCAACTCAAAGCCTGACCTCATGTAAAACCCTTGAGACCTCCAAACCAACATACTCATCCAGGTCTGAACCATTCAACCCAAACCGATATCGCCACTGGGGCCCAAAACAATTACCAGACTTATCCTCATGATTGCCCAACCATAACCAAAAGATCAACACGTACAAAACCACTGCCACAAATCATGGTATCAAACCATGCTACCACCCCAACCAACCCTTAGAATCCCTGAAACTCTCATTGATTCGAGTATGGATCCTATGCTTCTGGTAGTACTGGCCCACTACTACCTTCCACACACATCCATACTTTTCCTCAAGGATCATCTTGGGTCCTCTAAGACCTATCCATAAAATACTCCCAACATTTGGTCTACCACAAAACAACCGAACTAAAATACTACCTATGCTCTCCTACGATTCTACCCACACTTCCTCTTCCATCCCTATTGAAGAACTCCCACCAATGCCAGCTAACCACTTCATGAATACAATTACATTCAATAAAGCTTAAATAATCCTTTGACTAAAGGGCTCAACCCTACTGTAACATCCGGTTTTGCAGGTATATTATTTTTAATATTTAATTTAAAGATTTTGGAGGGGCTCAGAGAGTTGGTGCCTCAAATCTTCGAGTAAGGTAGCGATTTGTGACGTGTTAAATGAATGTACTCGACAAGTTAGGTATCTAACTCACCGGGTCAGCGCTGCTGAGGAAAACCCTAATTGTCTGGGTTTGTGGCTTACTAGACCCTTAAGGCCTCCCATTGGGGCTACCCTTCAGAAAAGAGAACCCTAAATGAGTCTGAGTACTTTGGGTAAGAGAGAGAACCATTTTGAGATTCTTGGTGGGTGTTTTTCAAGGAAGAAGAGGGTTTCAAGCTTAAAGATGAGAGAGAGTGTTGGATCTGTTGGTTTTCACACTCAGAGCTTCGGTTGGAGGTATTAATCTCAACTTTCCACCTATTATTGTTATAGATCTCTCATTTTGGGTAGATTAGGGTTCTTTTCCTTCTCCTCTTTTGGGATTTTGAGAATTTGGTGTCATGAAAGAGTGTAAACCCTAGATCTAGACCCAAGGAGGTCCTTAACACCTTACAGCTCATGCTTTATCCATCTTAAATGAATCATTTGAAGAGTGAAGCCCATTTTGTAACATCCCAAAAACCACGACTAAAAATTTCATTTTTAAAACGTTATGTAAACCATGATTGTCAATCCATAACATAAATCATCACATCCGATTAGAGTATTAATTCAAAACATATTCTTATTATCAGAGTAAAACATCCTAGGCTGACTAACTATGGTGTGTGCCATGCGATCATCCCGAGCTCTTCCCTCCGCTACTGGAAGTACCTGAAACCAAAACTAAAAACTGTAAGCACAAAGCTTAGTGAGTTCCCCAACCTACCACATACCATACACATAATCACATATTGGGCCTCACCCCTGCTGCATCGGGACTAGCCCGACATCGGACTCACTCTAGCATCGGGCCCTGCCTAGCATCAGGCCTCGCCTGACATCGAGCCCCCCTCGGTATACAGATCTTTCTCACTTAGGCCTTTCCTGTCTCCAGGCCTTGCCCGCTAAACATATACAAACATATAACATATCGCATAACACATAAGCTATAGTACTCTACTGCATTACTAATCTAACGCCACACCTATCTTGGGCCCCGCTCCTGTCTACTACTGATGAGTCATGGAACCCCATCCACACTCCTACTGATAATGAGATACACGCCCCAACGCACACTCACTCTTTTCCTAACTCGGGCCTTGCCCCTGCTCTACTACTAATGAGATACGGAACCCCGTTCATACTCTACTGATGGTAAGATATGGGACCTCGCCCACACTCACCTCCCTACCGGGCACATACATGTATCACACAGACAACGATTATAATCTAACACGCATTACCTAGGGCTAACCCTAGGGTCTTCCTACTTGAAACTACATGGGCCGACATTGTGGCTGTAGACCCATACACAGAGGGAAACTGACCTCAAACAGTTGAAGCTGCTGATAACCCTCTGGATGCTATCCGACAACTCTCCAAACCACTGCTCCTTTAGCCCCCGGAGCTACCAATACTAATAATAAAACATAGCCTAAGTGTCCACCTGAAGTCAACTAGGTCAACTTTGGTTAAGGTCCTTCTCAAGGTCAAAGTCCCGGTCAAAGTCAACCTTCTAGTTGACTCGACTCGCCGAGTTGTTCTACCAACTCACCGAGTCCATACTCCTAAATTCCCAAAACAACCTCGACTTTACTCGTCGAAGCTAGAAACAAATCGATGGGTTCTCCTTCAACTAAACATTTGGGACCATCTTTAACCGAATCATCGAGTTTTAGAACAACTTGTCGAGTCCATCTTCATGAGCTAAGGAGACTGCCTTGGACTCGCTGAGTTCCTCCTTGAACTTGTCGAGTACCATGATCATCATGCCCATTGTGGACACAGGCTGGATGAGTCCTTCTCTAACCCGACTCACTGATCCGTCTCATAAACAGAAGGGTTTGGGTTTGCGACCCGACTCGTCGAGTCCATAAACTGACTCGTTGAGTCCATCTTGTGATAACTCTATTATGCTGATTCTAGTCCATCCCAACACCTCCAAATCATAGATCTAGACTCCTTATGCTACCATTGCACGTAAAGTTGCTAACTTTACGTGCATACTGTTGGATTAGTGTCTAAGTCAGTAACCATATTTGGTATATACTTGACCCGAGTGTGCATGGTCCTTTTGGGTTGCCTTCACCAAAGCAACTTGACAAGGTAATTTGATATGAGAGAGGAGATATTATGATTTATTAATATATTATAAGAATAATATATTAAAGGAGAAATCATATTTATTTAATTAGTATTAGTCATAAATTAATTAGGAATTAATTTGGTGACTAAAAGAGATTAATTAAATAAAAGGGTATAAACTGTCAAATGTGTGATAGTTGAGTTTTGGGCTAGGAAACCTAATGGACTAAGGGGGAACGAAATTATGATGAAGGATCATCATATTTTCGTCCAAAGGCCTCATTCCATAAGGCTCCTTGGGCTGCTTGGTGGCTAAGCTGTCCATTAGGGTTTTGACTGAAACCCTAGCACCCTATAGTATAAATACATGCCCTATGCTTCAATTTGAGGCCACTTGATTCCAAGGAAACCCTAGGGCCGAAATTAGCATCATTCCCTTCTCTCTCTTTGTTGCCTTCTTGCTTCAAGGTGTTTGTGAGCCATTAGAGGCACTACAATTGTGGTGCTTGCTTTCAAGAGTTCAAGAGAGTTCAAGAGATCAAGGAAACTAGTTGTTATTGCTATATAACAACAAAGGTATGTTTACTACACTTCTATGTAATTTTCGAAAATTATAGAAGCATGCCAGGGTTTTATTTTGTGTTCATAAAGTTGTATGTCTTATAGTGAAAACATAGATCCAACTAGGGTTGCATGCACACATAGGATTGTTTGTATAAAACCTAACAGTGGTATCAGAGCCATTGGTTTTTTGTTTTCAATTGGATTTGATGCATATTATGAATTTGACAAATTAGGGTTTATGGCAAGTAAACCCTAAGGCTTGGTGATTTTCGCAAATTAGGGTTGCAAAACCCTAGTTGGCGATTTTTTTGATAGGGTTCTTAAACTCTTTTTGCCTAGCCTCCAAATTTCGAAATTAGGGTTAAGAAACCCTAGGGATTTCGAAATTCCCTTGCCCCCCAAGATAAGATCCCAAGATTTTAGGGATTTGGATATTGCTATCTTTATGATTATCCATTTAATTGTTTAAACTAGATAATTGAAGATCTTGTATTATCCTTTCCATATATTTAAAAATCTAGGGGATAAAAGGATTAATTAAATTAATAATTTAATTTTATGATAAACCTTAAAGATTTAATAGTTCAAATTAATTGTTTAATTTTGATAATTACTAAATCAAAGTTTTCTTGGTGTTTAAAATTTTTAAATTAAATAGCCTTAATATTCGAAAATTTTAAATACACATTAAGATACTAGTATTTTGAAATGCTTTAAAATACACCCTTATACAATTATGATATTATAAGATTAATTATTATATATGTGTAAGAATAAGCTAGTCTTATTGCTAGTAGGCCTCATTCACGAAGCCGGTCTATAAGGTGGGTATAAGGTTGCTGCCTATAAAATGGCGCTTAATGGATGTACACTCACATCTACCGCTTGCTTGACTGGTGGAGGGTCGTTAGCCGAACGGATAGGATAGGGCACTTAATTCCTCATTAAAAGTATAATGGAAATATTAAAGTAACTACATTGTTTTACAAATTCCCACTCTTAGTTACTTTAGGGTAAAATGTGAAAATGGTGCTAATCCATGGAATTACACTTCGTACCCTTGTCAAACATTGATGGAGCGCGTGTGGTTAACCGGCACATCAATTTGGGGATGACATAGGCAGCGAAGGGTGACTCGGTGTTTGTCATAGATCAATGGAGCGTGTGTGGTTTACCGGCACATTGATTAGGTGATAGTGACGTTGAGTGCACCACGTTAATTCGCATGGTTATTCACAAATTTGTTTGCGATCCTCGGCATCCCAGTCGCAAATGTGAAATGCATATCGAGATTTAAACATGCCATTGAAAAGTTCAATGAATCTCAAAGATCTAGGAGTTTTTAATACATTTAAAACCTAAATTTCTTTTTCGTTTTTCATGGTGAGAATTAGTGAATCGTCATTCACTTACCTTCAAGTTATTTACTTTTAGAGTACGGCATCCCTTTCTAAGTTGTAAATAATGTTGTTGGATCCTAGCCCTAATTTCTCATTTGGGTGTTTAATTAGGGATTCATTTCTAATCAAGCTTTGTCCCTTTCTTTTTCAGATGTCTGCTAACAACAACAACAAAAACGCTTCTGGGTCATTCTCGTTGATGAACTTGTGTCAGAAAGTGACATTTGATGGTTCAAACTTCAACGAGTGGATGAGATACATTCGCATGATCACACGCTACGAGGACAAAGAATATGTCCTCGATGAAAAGCTTGAGAAGATCATCCCAGATGTTGCTACTTCTGAGGAACTGGCCGCCTTTGAGGCCCACGAGCGTGATGCCACGAAAGTTCACTGCATCATGCTGGCCACCATGAACCTCGAACTCCAAAAGTCCTATGAGGACATGTATCCATATGAAATGCATCAGGATTTGCTGGACAGGTATCACCAGAGCGCGAGGCAAGAGCGCTATGAGATCATTACTAGCATGATCACCGCTAAGATGGGGAGTGGAGAATCCCTAACCTCTCATTTGTAGAAAATGCAGAGGTATGTTGATCGTCTTCTCAAACTTAATGTTAAGTTTGATGAGGATTTGGCTATTGACATAATCCTCCACTCCTTGCCCTCCTGCTACAATCAGTTTAGGATGACCTACCATATGAACAAAGAGGAGGTCTCCTTGAGCAAGCTCCAAGGACTCTTGAGGACTGCTGAGAGCAACCTCAAAGACAAATCCGTTGCACCGTCGCCTGCTGTGGCCGCTCCCGTGATGGCGATAGGTCAAGGAAAGGGTAAAAAGAGGAAGGCTCCATGTAAGAGCCACCATAAGGGGAAACCCCGTGATGGTTCGTCATCAAGTGGGACCAAAGCAGGCCCCATTAAACCCTCTTCCGATCCTAAAGAAGCAGAGTGCTTCTATTGCCACCAAAAGGGCCACTGGAAGTGAAGCTGCCCACAATATCTGCAGGACATAAGAGATGGGAAGATCAAGCCCACATTTGCAGGTATGTATTCTATTAAATCTAATAACTCAACATTTGCTACTTCATGGGTTCTTGATACAGGATGTGGTTACCACATTTGTTCTGATTTGCAGGGCCTAAAAAGAAGTAGGGAGATGGAGCATGGGAAGATGAACCTGATTATGGGAAACAGAAGATCGTCGCCTGTGACCAAAGTCGGTGTTTATTCTTTAGTGTTAAGTAATGGGTTAGGAATAGATTTAGAGAATTGCTGTTATTCGCCAGATATGGCAAGAAACATTATTTCTTTTCATGGGTTGTTTAGACAAGGTTTCATATATTCTTTTGATAATAGTAATGGTTCTATTAATGTTTATTTGAATGGTGTCATTTATTTCAATGCATTACCTTGTAATGGGATTTATGAATCAGTGATGATTGTTGATAATTTTGGAAATAATGTTTTGAATATTGATTCGTCTACTAGTCTAGACAAAGCATGCTTGTGGCATTGTCGTCTTGGCCATGTCAACAAGAAACGCATAGCCCAACTCCAAAAGGATGGAGTGTTGGAGTCATTCGACCTTAGGGACGATGACACGTGTGAGTCTTGTTTACTTGGGAAGATGACCAAGTCACCCTTTACTGGCACTTGTGAAAGGGGTGAGGGTTTATTGGATCTCATACACACCGATGTGTGTGGGCCCTTTAGATCCACCACAAGGGATGCTTGCCGCTTCTACGTGACTTTTACAGATGATTATAGCAGATATGGATATATCTACTTGATCAAGCAAAAGTCGGAAACCTTTGAAAAGTTCAAAGAGTTTAAGAATGAAGTGGAGAATCAGCTGGGCAGGAAAATCAAGATGCTTCGGTCAGACCGAGGAGGAGAGTACCTAAGTCTTGAGTTTCACGACTATCTAAAAGAATGTGGAATCGTTTCGCAATTGACGCCTCCGAGAACGCCACAATTGAATGGTGTGGCTGAGAGACGTAATCGGACCTTGTTGGACATGGTTCGTTCTATGATGAGTCGGACTTCGCTACCAATAGCTTTCTGGGGGTATGCCTTAGAGACTGCCGCCCATATACTTAACTTAGTTCCCACTAAGAAGGTTTCCAAGACTCCTCACGAGATGTGGACAGGGAAGGCTCCCTCGTTGGCACATATCAAGGTTTGGGGTTGTGAGGCTTTCGTAAGACGAGAGACTCACGACAAACTAGAACCTCGCAGTGAGAAGTGTTATTTCATCGGCTATCCGCAGAAGTCTTTTGGCTACCTTTTCTATAGACCGAGTGACAATGTTGTCTTCGTTGCTAGAAGAGGGGTTTTCCGAGAAAGGGAATTAATAAGCCAAGAAGACAGTGGGAGGCAAATTGAACTTGAAAAAATTCAAGATCAAAGCGATGAAGGAACCTCGGACACTGGCACTCAACTTGAGGAGGAAACTCCTGTTGAACCTATTGACGAGTCCCTACCTCTTTGACGTTCCACTAGGGCTAGCGTTCCACCCCAGTTTTATGGTTTTCATATTACTACTGAAGGGGATACATTTATTAGTGATAGTACACTAGTAAATTTGGATGAACCTAGCAGCTATAAGGAAGCCATGGCAGGCCCGGAGTCTGCAAAATGGAAAGAGGCTATGGACAGCGAGATTCAGTCCATGTACGACAACCAAGTTTGGAATTTGGTTGATAATGTACCGGGTCGTAAGACAGTCGGGTGCAAGTGGATCTTCAAGAAGAAGACGGACATGGATGGGAAAGTGCATACTTATAAAGCGCGATTGGTTGCGAAGGGCTTTACTCAAACTCCCGGAGTTGACTATGATGAGACCTTCTCACCAGTTGCGAAGATAAAGTCTATTAGGGTGATGCTTGCCATAGCTGCGTTTCATGATTATGAAATATGGCAGATGGACGTGAAAACCGCTTTCCTTAATGGAATGTTGGCTGAGGATGTCTATATGAATCAGCCAGAAGGTTTTGTCGATGTGAAGCATCCGAATAGAGTATGCAAGCTTGAGAAATCTATTTATGGATTGAAACAAGCATCTCGCAGATGGAATCTTTGTTTTGACGAGAAGGTTAAAGAGTTTGGCTTTCTGCGAAGCGAAGATGAATCTTGTGTGTATGTCAAAGCCAGTGGGAGTATAGTAACCTTCCTCGTATTGTATGTCGACGACATACTACTCATAGGAAACGATGTCCCAACCTTGCAGGAAGTCAAGTCCTGGCTTGGGAAATGCTTCGCTATGAAGGACCTCGGAGAAGCCGCTTATATTCTGGGAATAAGAATAGTAAGAAACAGGGAAAAGAGACTGATAGGACTCAGTCAGGATACATACTTGGAAAAGGTACTAAAGCGTTTTAGTATGGAAAATTCCAAGAAAGGGGAGTTGCCAATCCAAAGAAATACCAAGCTGAGTAAGACTCAGAGCCCGAGTACAGAGACAGAGATAGCTGATATGAGCCGAGTACCTTACGCTTCCGCAGTAGGCTCTATCATGTACGCTATGACTTGTACTCGCCCTGATGTGGCCTTCGCTTTAAGCATGGTCAGCAGATATTAAGGGAATCCTGGTAGGGCACATTGGATTGCGGTTAAGAATATTCTTAAGTACCTTCGGAGGACCAAGGGATGGTTTCTAGTCCTCGGTGGGAGTGATGACTTAAGGGTACGAGGGTACAGTGATGCTAGTTTTCAGACGGATCGGGATAACTTCCGATCGCAGTCAGGCTGGGTCTTTACCCTAAATGGAGGAGCAGTGACTTGGAAAAGTTCCAAGCAAGAGACCGTAGCTGATTCAACGTGCGAATCAGAGTATATTGCGGCGAGCGAAGCGTCAAAGGAGGCTATATGGTTGAAGAACTTCATAGGAGACCTTGGAGTTGTGCCATCCATAAAAGAGCCCGTGGAAATTTTCTATGATAATGAAGGAGCGGTTGCCTTAACCAAGGAACCAAGGGATCATGGCAGATCTCGACATATGGACAGGAAATACCACTTTATTAGACATCGGGTAGAAGAGGGACTCCTCGTTGTGAAGAGGGTATCGTCAGAAGATAACCCAGCAGATCCCCTTACAAAGGGACTGAGTAGGGTCAAGCATTTGCAGCACGCTAGGAGCGTAGGGCTGAAGGACGATATTAGTTTAGATTAGATAGGTAGAAAACTTGTAATAGATAATGTCATATTCAACAAATGATGATTAAATAAAGGTGTGTTATTTATAAGAAAGTTTCTATCTTGTGTTGATTATTTATCTATTATGTCGATTTTGCATGTTTTGACTTCCTGAATAATAAGATTATTCGAACAGTTCACAATCGCTCATATGTTGGAAGTAGATATGAAGGAAGATTGTCATAAATTTGTTTGTAGATTGTCTGAAAAGTTTTAGACATAGCAAAGGTTTGCTGCAAAGTTTATGAGTGCTTATGAAATTTGTATTGAGCATTGAAATAGACCCACACTTGCTGGTATTACTTCATGAATGTTATCACAAGTGATCGCAAGATGATAATATCATATAATCTTTAAACCTAGAGATATGGTTATTGTTTGCTAGTTGATTATACATTGATAATGCGAAAAACGCATCAGTAACTTGATGTTATAAAACGTATTATTGTGTGTGGTTTAACTAGTAAATGATAAAGGCATATTAGTCAACGTTTTCTGTTCCTTTTATTCTATGAGGATAAAAGCGATATCTCGGCCACTTGATGATTTGGTTTGACTTATGTGCCGGTCCCGGTCAGGATAAAGTTGATGTGTTCAAGTGAGTTCTATGTCGAACAAATCAGAAATCAAGAAATAGAATGCTAGACAATAAGTATTGTTAGCATGATATCTAGAACAGAGGATTATACGATCCCTTATCTGAAGGACAGATTATTGGTCAGAGTTGACAGCGGCTATTGAAAGCTACGATTGCTATCGGGTACGGAAGTTATACGTGAGATATAGTTACTAGACTTATCCAAGTGGGAGACTGTTGGATTAGTGTCTAAGTCAGTAACCATATTTGGTATATACTTGACCCGAGTGTGCATGGTCCTTTTGGGTTGCCTTCACCAAAGCAACTTGACAAGGTAATTTGATATGAGAGAGGAGATATTATGATTTATTAATATATTATAAGAATAATATATTAAAGGAGAAATCATATTTATTTAATTAGTATTAGTCATAAATTAATTAGGAATTAATTTGGTGACTAAAAGAGATTAATTAAATAAAAGGGTATAAACTGTCAAATGTGTGATAGTTGAGTTTTGGGCTAGGAAACCTAATGGACTAAGGGGGAACGAAATTATGATGAAGGATCATCATATTTTCGTCCAAAGGCCTCATTCCATAAGGCTCCTTGGGTTGCTTGGTGGCTAAGCTGTCCATTAGGGTTTTGACTGAAACCCTAGCACCCTATAGTATAAATACATGCCCTATGCTTCAATTTGAGGCCACTTGATTCCAAGGAAACCCTAGGGCCGAAATTAGCATCATTCCCTTCTCTCTCTTTGTTGCCTTCTTGCTTCAAGGTGTTTGTGAGCCATTAGAGGCACTACAATTGTGGTGCTTGCTTTCAAGAGTTCAAGAGAGTTCAAGAGATCAAGGAAACTAGTTGTTATTGCTATATAACAACAAAGGTATGTTTACTACACTTCTATGTAATTTTCGAAAATTATAGAAGCATGCCAGGGTTTTATTTTGTGTTCATAAAGTTGTATGTCTTATAGTGAAAACATAGATCCAACTAGGGTTGCATGCACACATAGGATTGTTTGTATAAAACCTAACACATACAAGGTGTTATGAAGCCAAAACTCTTATTCTAAGCTAGAAAGAAGGTCCAGGTCATGAAATGGGATCTTAGCTGGATAAAGCCAGCAATTTTGAGCTTCTAAAGCTCAAGAATATCCAGATCTGTTGTCCAATCCATCCTCAAAGGCTTAATATTCGGATTAACCTTGGAAATGATCCAAATGTGACCAAAAAGCAAGCTAGAAAGGGGACCTATGAATTGAAAGCTCAAGGTCAAGACCTTTACCTTCTAACAGTTTCCAAATCAATATGAAGGTTGGATCTACACTTCCTTCCTTGCTCCTTTCTTCCAAGCCTTCAAAATCCACTCCAATGGACCTTAATCTTCACCAAAAGCTCAAGAATGAAGTTGGGTGGCTATGGTTTTTGGCTTGTGGATGAAAGAGGTTGTAATAGACCCTAGGGGAGAGAATAAGATGCTTAAATAGGGTACCATGTCCCGGAATTAGGGCTTTCCCAACCCAGACCAGACTTGTCAAGTCCACTCGCCGACTCACCGAGTCAGTCACTTAATTTGCGACACGGAGCCTGCTTCGACTCGTCGAGTCATTCCTTGGACTCGACGAGTTGACCCCCCTTTGACATAGGGTTTTCCTTTCCTTTCTTAGTCTTTCTGATTTTGGGTGTTATAACTCTCCCCCACTTAAACTAGACTTTGTCCTCCAAGTCAGCTACGACCAACTATCCTACAATACGCTCGTATCACCCTTTCCTGATGAATATATCTCCGGCTGACAACTCCCATTGACCTTCCGCCCGGTCATTCAGACTAAAACTACTCCTTGTAGATAACAATCCTCAAGTGCACTCCAATCCTCAACAATCCTGAGAATACATCTTACTCAACTGACCATCTTTTCGATACTTCCCGAGTACTTATGTTGGGCATCCTAGGGGTTCTCCCCCTTTGCCTTGCACGTCTTCTGGCCTTCCCAAGTCAACTTTCCGCAATTAACCACCTCCTTTATCACTGTGAAGGGCATACCCTTCACGGTACCCAATACTCCAGCCACTCCCGGTGCTGGTCACTGCTGCCGGTACACACTACATATTTCTTAAGTAAAACCCCGTTTATTTATTAAATAAACAAATAAATTAATAAATGGCTCGTAGCCCTAAAACAAATAATTATATATGCAAGGTGTTGGTTTCGAGGAGTTAATTGGCACAATTCAGAAGTTGGGGGTTAAAAGTATAAGTTTCGGACTCATTTAATAATTATTTATGTAGGCAACGCCTAATTGGTAACTTCTAGGACTTCATTTGAAGAGATTTTGGGGCTAAGGGGCTATTTGGTAAATTAGGAGTCGAAATTATGAGGAATTATGGAAGCAGGGGTTAAATTGGTAAATTCTACACCTAAGTTGTAATAGATTTTTAATGTTGGGGGCTAAAAGGTAAAATATGGATCTTCTTTGAAAGGGTTTTGAAGAAGAGGGTTCCATTTGGTAATTTTCGGATTTAAATTGAAAGAAGAAGGTGATGGATGGGCTGGAAGTGCCATTATGGAGAAGTTCTAACGGGAGCGGTATTTAAGGGTTAAGAAACCCTAATCCTAGAACCATGTGTATCAGCCGCACCCTCTCCATGTTCGGTTACCAGCCGCCACTCCCATTTCTTTATCTCCGGCGCCGCTGCTCACTGCCATCGAAGTCGCAATGCCTTGCTGAAGCTCTTGCTGCCGATGACCATGAGGGCCACCAGGAAACAAAGATAGTTGGGTTGCTGCCACCGTGTGCATGCTAGACCGCTCCACAATCGTTGCCACCACTTCCTTTCCACCATCTCAGCGTCGTTTCCCTAGTACTGCGCCCAAGCCACTGGTCGCCGTTGCTTCGCCGACCTCATGCCTTATCCAGTCGTCATTGTTGCATCTCCATCGCTGCCCTATCACTTCTGTTCGAGATATCGTTGCCATTTATGTACTCAAGCAGTTTTTCCACTCGCTTCAGTCCTCGCCATGTGGCTGTGCCACCGATGATGCTGCTGGACACTGCTGCCTCCAACGAGGAAAAGGGTGCCGCCGGAATACCCTTGACTGATGTTCCTGTTTCATTCCGCCACCACTAGCCACCATGGGATGTGGCTGTGGATGTATTCATGGGTGTGTGTGGTCTTGTTGCGTGTTGGAAGCTATAGGAACTGCTGCCACCACCGTGAGGTGGTGGCTACTGCCATGTACCACCGCGGGTGGGTGTATTTTTATGCGTATATGTTTTGTAATTAGATTAGGGTGTGCGTGTGTTAATCGGTTGGGTATTGTAATTGTAACAAATCTGAATAGTGAAGAAAATCTATCGCCACCACCGACCGCCGTGTCGGGTGGCGGCGTTTGGACAAGGGACTAAAACCCTAATGGGCCTTGAAACCCTAATCGGCCCAGTGAGGCTTAATGGACATAAAATCCCAAACATGTGATCAATGGGCTTAAGGAAACCCTAATGGGTCTAATGGACCCTAATTGACCCAAAGAGACCCTAATGGGCCCAATAAGGCCCAAAGTGACCTAAAAGCCAACCAAGGCACTAATGGGCTAGTATTGGGTTGGAAAACCCTAAGAGCATAAAACCTTAATTGTTGGAATTGTTTGGGACACACTCGAGAATTATTTAATAACTTGAGAAATTAAATAATAATCATTGGCAAGGATTAATCTAAGCAATATTGGACTTAATGGATTAAGTCCTTAGAGGATTAAGTATGAAACTTAACCCTAATCATCATTTTATGGGAAACCCTAATTTCACTTGGATTTATTATTTGACCTTTCATTTGGGCCTTCATGATTGCATTATTAATGGGCCATCAAAGAATAATCATATAGACTAAAATAATTTAATGGGCCTAGGGTAAGGCCATGTAAGGGTGTTTCGGACCAATTTGGAAAATTAGGCCATAAATGGGCCATAGTTTGGGACTTAATGATTATATGATATTGTACCATTAGACTGTCAAATGTTAGACTGGACTTTTGGTTGGGCCTTAGAACGAGACCATGCAGAGGTTTGGGCCCAATTTGGAAAATTGGGCCATATGTTAGGCTTTGATTTCTAGTTGGCTTTGGGCTTATAGATTGGGCCTTGGGCTTAAATAAGCCAAGCCTGGGGTAATGAAGTAATTATCCAAGTATGTATTATGGTTATGTGGTGGGACCCAATTATTAATTGGGTGTTATTTTGATGTTGACAGATTCGAGATTCTGTCATCCAGCAGCTAGGGTTTTGTCTGCAGGACTTCAGCAGTGGAGGTGAGTTTCCTTCTAGTAGGAACGGGTCTACGGCCATAATGCCGACCCGTTTAGATAACAGTAGCTCCAGACTGCGGTCTGATGCCAGGGTGGTCCTGAGAAGTAGTTCAGTATGCTTGATGTCATTGTGATCCAGGCATGTCTATGTGTTATGTGTTCCAGACTGCGGTATGATGCAGTATGTAGTATATGTGTTATTATTATATGTTATGATTATGTTATGCTATGTTCAGTCAGTTTCGGACATCAGTATGATGCAGTGGGCAAGGCCCAAGTTAGTTCCAAACTTCGGTCCGATGCAGTAGGCGAGGCCCAAGTTAGTTCCGGACTTCGGTCTGATGCATTGGGCGAGTCCCAAGTTAGTTCCGGACTTTGGTCCGATGCAGTGGGCGAGGCCCAAGTGAGTTCCGAACTTCGGTCTCATGCAGTGGCTGAGGCCCAAGTTATTCCGGACTTTGGTCCGATGCAGTGGGCAAGGCCTAGTATTTGCTTTATGTGTTATTGTATGGTATGTGGTAGTTTGGGGGAGCTCATTAAGCTTCGTGCTTACAGTTTCAGTTTTGGTTTCAGTTACTTAGTTTTCACAAGAGGTGCTCGGGAAGATTGTAATGCACACACCATCTGTTCATCCTGGGATGCTTATACTCTGATATTTTGACAATTGTTACGATATCTTGAGATACACTGTTTATAATTTTTATATGATGTTTGATGACTGTGGTTTTATTATTAAATCAAAACGAAATTTTTAGATTGTATTTTTGGGATGTTACAATTTGGTATCAGAGCCTTGGTTTGAGGGATTCGGGCACACTCCCAGGTGTGTCTGAACTCAAACTGAGGACTTGGTATGAAACTTTTCAAAAGTTAAACCCTTTTATAAAAGAAGTTTGAAAAGAATGTGAAAAGAGAAAAGAACTTTGAAAAGAACATGGTGTGTGATGCGTGCAATCAGCCGAGCTCAAGTAAGTTTTCCCCAAGATACCTATACATGTTATGTTATTATATGATATGCTTATGAGAATCGCATACTAGATTAGGGCTAAGGATCTAGGATGATGCCTTATATGCCTATTATATGTGCTTGTAGACTTGCATGCTAGTACTGATCAGTCAGTGATATGATAACATGTTTAGGTTATGCCTGATTATATCAGCCTTTGAATTGCATGTATAGATTCTTGATTAGAGGAAAGAATGATTTGATTGGAATATGATGTTTAGATTTTCCGTTGTCTGAATGTGGTTGGCTTTGTGCTTTGTGGGACTCTTAGTGATGTGAGTTAGCTACTAAGTGAATATGCTAAGTCACATGGGACATAAGCCGGATAATCTCAGAGTGATGGACTTAACCCTATTGTGCAGCTCTTGTCTGAGTCTAACCGTTCTAGGGATGAGTCTTTTACTCGAAGGATTATCTGATCTCTGTTGCATGTGGCTATATTCATGAGGTAGCTAGTTGACATTAGTGGGAATCTTTCAGCAGCTGAGGACTGGGTGGGTATGGGAACCTAGGGAAGCCTATGATATGTTTTAGTGGGTTAGCAGTGAGGATGATTGAGACTTGGGAGTACCAGTTTGAGGAAGTGACCCGGAGGATTCGGGAGGATTTCTTAGGAAAGTATGGATAGGTGTGGAAGGTAGTATTGGGCTCGTACTACTGAAAGCACAGGATGCATACTCGAATCAGTGAGAGTCTTGGAGAATCTGAGAAGCTTCAGGAAGGAGTTGGTGACTCGGTTTGGGGACAGAGGATGTTCTGGTTGTTGCAGCTTAGCCATGGGCAAGCGAGCTATTAAGCATGACAGGGTGTCAAACCCTGAAGGATATGATTTCCAAGAAGTTGCAGATGCGAGATCGATTTGGAACACCGTGTAAGGTGAGGTTCATGCCAGGTGCGTATAGTAGAGGGTCCCAGGAAGAGACCATGACTTCTGATCATCGGGAGAAAGGCTTGCAGGGCTGGAGTCAGTGCAACGTGTACGAGGAAGTACACGAAGGAGTTTGTCACTCCAAGGGTTTAGGCTGTTATAGGTGTGGCAGGGTTGATCATATCAGCTGGAGATGCCTCAGATTCCTTTAGATGTTGCGGGTATGTCTTCTTTTACTGCTACTAAATGGATGTTGGGAATACGTATCGCTTTGGAATTGTGAGTGAGTTTGGATAAATCAGACCTCGGGTCGGTTTTCCTGCTAGTGTTTTGGTTATTAAGGATCATATATGCCATCCTGCATGCCGAAAGGTCCTTGATGAATCCACAGAGGGAGGCCTCTTGCGGAGTGGGTTCTACATGCACCGTTATCGTTCCAGATCTTTGTCGGGGTCTATGCAGGAGTTTTATTTAGAGGATACCCGGTCAGGGTTAGAGTGATAGTTCTCCAGTGAAGTCAGTGTTCAGGAGTTCTATCATTTTTCAGGTATGGTCGGTAATTGTCTATGGATTAACTTTGGAGTTCAAGGCACTACCATTGCTAGGACAGAGATGGTGACATGAAAAGGGTAGTGTCAGTCGTGGGTGTTAGATGCATAAGTGGTTGGTCATCGCATGTTCAAGAGAATTTTATTTTCGCATGGGCTGTGTTCGGTTAGAGTTCAGTAGTATTGCAAGATTGGAAATGAGAACGAGGATTCGTCAGCCAGAGTGAAGATGGAGACCTTCAATTGAAAGCATGGGAGATGGATTGAGGTGTTAGATTGGACCAGATTTCAAGAGTACTCTTCAAGATTTTCGAGGATGGGCGACCTTAAGGTTTGATTGGTGATGGATCGCTAGCACTAGTAAGTATAGGTTGTTATTAGGGGAATACTAGGAAGCGAGAAGGATTGTAAATCCTTCAATTCTTGCGTGCAACGAAGACTTAGTCAAATCTAATTGGGGGAGAGAGTTATTATAAAGTCCTCAAAATGTGAGTTTTGGTTGCACGGGGTGTAATCTCTTGGGTACCTTGTCAACCAGAAAAGTATTTTAGTCGATCCGGCCAAGATAGAGGTCGTGATGCAGTGGGAGATTCCGAGGTCTCCATTCGAGATTCGGAGTTTCCCGGGTCTAGCAGGTTATTAGCAGAGATTTATACGAGACTTCTTCAAGATTGTGGTTCCTTTTACCCGACTAACCAAGAAGCCGATAGCCTTTTGCTGGGGGCCTGAGCAACAAGCAGCCTTCGAGACTCTCAGACAGTGGTTGTGCGAGACACTGATTCTCACCCTCCCTGAGGGTGTAGATGATTTTGTGGTTTTCTGTGATGCTTTGATCATAGGCATGGGTACGGTACTGATACAGTGGAGTCACGTGATAGCAGGTTTCGAGAAGCAAGTTAGGGACTCCATTTAGAACTCCAGTTCTGTTGTGTGTTAGGTCGAGTGTGTGTTGGACCAAGTATGGAAAGTGTTGTAAGACTACAGGGGTAGCCGTAGCATTCACTAATAGTCAGTTAGCGTGGTAGGTGTTGTAACCCTGCAGGTGCAGCCGTAGCATTCACCAGATTGGCAGATACTATGAGGAGTGATGTAAGTCTGCGGGTGTAGCCATAGCATTCACTAGCAGCAGATAGTGTGAGGAGTATTGTAAGTCTGCGGGTGAAGCCGTAGCATTCACCAGGTTGTCTGATAGTATGGATAGTGTTGTAAGACTACGGGGGTAGCCGTAGCATTCACTAATAGTCAGTTAGTAAGGGAAGTGTTGTAAGATTGCGGAGGTACCCTTAGCATTCACTAGCAGTCAGATAGTTTGGAAAGTGTTGTAATGTGACAACCGGATACTTTTACACTGAGCAATCCATCCATATATCTAAAATTCACTTGAATTTAGCATCTTTTAATAGTATGTTGAGCGTGCACTAGTGTTTTAGGCTTAATATATCATAGATATGGACCTTAGGAAAGATTAGGAAGGGTGCTGCATCGCAAAATCCAGCCAAACACACCAAGAGAGGTGTGTGTAGCCGCACACTAGTGTGTGCGGCCAAGCCAGCCGCACACCCACCAACAAACCCCTCCAGCCTCACACTCAACCCTATATAAAGTAGAGGACCCCTTCCATTCACTTTTGGTTGCATCCTTTCTCTCTCTATACTTTCTCTATCTAGAAAACCACCCAAGAACACCTAGAAGACTCCCAAAACTAGAAGAACACCATCATTTTACTTGTCATAGAGGTGAAACACTTGAATCAGAGCCTGAAACTCATAATGTTCATGTTCTTCATCCTATGAAGGAGTGCGGCGGCACACCTTCATCAGGTGGCCTCACACACTCATAATACCCTCCAAAGTGAGAGTAAGGCCGCAAAATCGACACATGGGACTCGAACAAGGAGTGTACGGCCGCACACCCCTGTGTATGGCCGCACACACACCTTGTACGGCCGTACACTCTAGTGTGCAGCGTCACTCACAAGTCTGGCCGCATACCCCAACCGCACACTCACCTTTATGGCCATACACACACCCTAATACTCATATTTGGCCTTAAACTTGCATAGATCATTGGGTATAGAACGTGGGACACTTAGTCTTAGTAATTCCATGCCCTTAAGAAGGATTTCCCCTCATGTTTAGTCATGAAAACACCTTAACTCTAACTTATATATGTGTCACCGTATGATTAATAGGGGCTGCTTGCGTTCAAAACATCCGTTGACACTCAGCAGCTATACGAATCGCAAACTTGAAACCTATAGTAAACGGTGAGTTCATACCCCTTAATGAACCTTTCAAATGTTTTCATATGTTTTAGGGGGGGGGGAAGGGGATACAAGTCAAATATACATTTTTATGAAAACCAATCACATGTGATTTACTATCCGTAGTTCAAATCACATGTGATTTATCACTATACTTTATAAAAGAACTCTACGCTTTCAAAACTACTTTGGAAAAATAAACTATTTTCTAAATGCTTTCTTTGGTCAAGATTTTTATTAAATTACCTTTCTTATAAAATTTATCTACACTAATATATTTATATAAGTAAGACTTGAAGGACTTAGGACCGATAGCTCGCCTTATTCCCTGTTCTTGGTTGATGTGGGCTTAGGGTATTTATTATCCGTCCGAGTGTCGTTGATTTCTTAGTTATATATCATGTATATTGGTGTTAGATACGAACATTTTCATCTCATTCGATGCCTATATTACTTAATTGCCAAGAACCACACACACTAAGTTAACTATAATAGGTATAGTTAAGGTCACTACTACTTGTTACCGCTACTACTATACATACTATAATTCATACTATTACAAAACGATACACGAATAAGAGAACACACTATGAACTACATAAAAGACTACTACACTATATTACAAGAGAAAGCACTAATCCGGAAGATAACACACTAACACTCTACAAGATACTCTACGCACTACATATTGTGACCAGAGCTTTCCGGAAGGAAGGCGACGCTACATGTATAGATCTATACGGGGCAGACACTATTAGATTCCGACTATTAACTTCAGTCCGAGCCGAGCAGGCCCAGGGATGGCACTACTTCACTACACTGTGTATGACCGGGAAGGTCATGGGATCCTCTATTACTCACACTATTGGTCACATAAAAGGAATACACTATATCCACATTAAAATACTAAGACTAACGTCTCAGTTAATATCCCGAAGTAAATAAGTATCTATTACTAATGGAAGTTCGCACCACTATCACTATTCACATGCATAACGTTTCTTCTATCTACACTACATACTGGAGATTTAGTACCACACTTTCACAACAAACAGTTTTCAATGATAAAACTTACATGCAACTTAGAGCTTTTCACTTACGATGTATTTTCTGGAAAATATAGGATTTTCTAGAGTTTTCTACTAATTATAAATGTACATGCAGCTTATCACACTATATGTTCTAATACATTTTATACATTAACCACACTAAATTCTTGTGAACTCACCAGCTTTATGCTGATACTGGTTTTCAAAATAACTTATATCCTCAGGTTAAAGATAGACAGGTACAGGTGCAACATTTTGGAGAAGATGGAGCATAGAAGGTCCATCTCTTATTTTTGTTATACTTTTGGTGTCTATGGAATCTTTACAGAACACACTTGTAATTAAACTCACTATGAAAATGAAATGGTTGTATGTTTCTTGTTTTTACTATTATGCAATTGTGATGATACCGTACATGACGTCCTCCGCCCCGAAACGTATTCCGCCGTTATCGGTTTTGGGGTGTGACAGATTGGTATCAGAGCATTGTTTATAGTGAATCAAGTAT
This sequence comes from Lactuca sativa, assembly GCF_002870075.4. Lineage (NCBI taxonomy): Eukaryota > Viridiplantae > Streptophyta > Magnoliopsida > Asterales > Asteraceae > Lactuca > Lactuca sativa. The sequence continues at coordinate 240,753,235 of NC_056623.2, read as the reverse complement.
ATCAACCTATTAAAGATATACGAACTATAAACACTTCGCAACTAAAACACTCTGACCAAGAATATATACTTTTAAATACTAAAATATTTAATTAAGTATATACATATACATTCACCAATGCAAAGGATCAGTATCATTCTAGAACAGAACAGAATTATTAAAGATTGTTGAGCAGCATAATTAAGCTTAGAGACATATAGTCACGTCTGGGTGGATGTAGCCTGATCAACTACATCTCTCTAGGAGTGACTAGCATGTGCCTAAGAGTGATTATGGTGTTGCAACAAGTCTAAAAACTTACCAACACTACCAAAATAACGTTACAATAGGAATACTATAGGAGTATTCTGTGCCGCTGAAACATACATATGTAAGAAACTAAAAAGGGTCGTTACTGGTAGAGCAATAGTTGCTAAATGGATACTTTCCGATTACCTGTGATTAGGGCGTTATAGACTTAGAATCTGTGATCTTTGCTTTACTTCTTGTTCCTTGTTTGGTTCTGGATTTACAGTTAGGGTCACTTATTCGACAGACTATCCTGCCCCGGTCACATGTAATTAGTATGCATTATACATGTATTGGTCTAACTCGTGACGATCATCTTATAAGTATTTTAGGTTAGTACGTCTATTAATCTTCCTTTCCCCTCTTCTCGCGTAGATATCATGGCTGGTTTCCACCTTCCCGACGATCTGTACTACCCAAATCCGGGCAATGGTGGATGGCTCGACGAAGAGTCGGACGATGATCACCAGATCCCTCTGGATGACCACCGAGCAGAAGGCTTTTCGGATAGCTCCGACTCCGAGCCAGAAGTTAAAAATCTACCTCCTGAAGCTCCGAACCCCAACCCCCGTCCGGCATTTCAGGGTCCCACTCCCCTGTGGAAAATATCCTTGAACCGATGGAGCAAGGAGCAGGGCCATCCTTTACTTTACAATGGAGACCGAAGCTTCTACAACATAAGCGAAGGAGGATCAACGGACTGAGTTCTGCCCATCATGGTCCGAAGGATTGCCAGGAATGTCGAGCAGGGTCAAGCAGCCATTGGTCGAGTTGTAGAAGCGGATGCCAACTCGAATCTCAAGACTGTTCGCATCCGCCAACTTGAAGAAGCTATGAATAGGACAAGGAGGACCAACGAGGCTCTGCAGCAACATCTAGCTGCATCCCGAGCCGAAGTTAGGGAACTCCGAGCACGCCAAAGGACTCATGAACGACACCTTCAGGAACTTATGCGTCAACTAGCGGATCTGAGGGTTCGCCCAACAAGTAACCATCGCCCGTAGAAGACATTTAGTTACCTCACTCTTTTGTTTAAACGATAGCTTTCCCTCTCTATGTTTCGTAGATCACTTTTCTGTAAACATTCCTAGCTTAAAAGTACACTAACTAGACCTCTAAACTCCCAACATTTTCCTTATGGTTTGATGTAAAACCTACTGTTTGGTCATTCTTCATGAGCTTGTATTACATCATTAATACCAGTAAATTGGCAATTAACTACTCTATTGCTATGACTCTCATTCAGATCTTTGGATTATGATGATTTAATCCATGCAACGCTCTATGCATATTCGCAATAGACTCTTACTATTGCTATCATTTCTATGGTCTTCCAGTGAAAGATGCCTCCTCGAAAGCGTCCAAACAGAGGAAGACCAGCAACTCAAACCCCTCCTCCACCACCTCCTCCTCCGCAGTTTGATCCAGTGTTGTTCCAAACGGCTGCGACCGCAGCTGTGATAGTGGCCATGGCTCAAATGAACTCTGGTGATGCGAGCGGTGGCAACTCTAGATTTGGTGAAGTCCATCAAAGAGTGCAAGGATGTAATTATAAGCACTTCATGAACTGCAAACCCACTTTCTTCGATGGGACCGGAGGAATTCTAGCATTGTCTCAGTGGTTCGAAAGAACTGAGGCTGTGTTTGAAATGTGCTCATGCCCCGAGGAGAGCAAAATAAAGTTCGTTACTGCCACCCTCACTAACAGGGCCCTGACATGGTGGAATGGCCATGTCGGTGCACTCTCTTTGATAACAGCCAACGTCATGGGCTGGGACACACTGAAAGACCTCATGAGAAGGGAGTACTGCCCTAGGGGCGAAATTCAGAAGCTTGAGGAGGAACTCTGGAACCTCAAGATGAAAGGGACTGACATAACAACTTACACGGCCAGGTTCTACGACTTGGCGGCTATGTGTCCCAACATGATCCCTTCTGAAAGCAAGAAGATCGAATGATACATTTGGGGTCTAATGCCTCCGTATCAAGGAAACGTTCTAGCCTCACGCCCTACCACTTTTTGTTGGGTTTTGAGCATTCTAACACTCCTATGGTGTACATGCAACCCTATAAACCTTGGATCTATGTTTTCTCTATTATACATGCAAATAAGAACTTTCCAAGGCTTTAATCCTAACTAGCATATTATGATGTTCTTAATCTACAAAGTACTAGTTAGAAGACATACCTTTTGATGTAGCTTGATGTCTTCAAGCTTTAAGAGCTTAGCCCCAATAGTGTGGAAGCCTCAAGTGGAATCACAAATCACCAAGACACCTTGGAAGACTTTAGAGAATATGAATACTTGGTTCTCTCTTAGTGAAATCGGCTAGCCCTCTTAGTGTATCACACTAGTGCCTATTTCACCAACCAAATACATCTTTATATAGTATGGAGGATTAGGGTTAAACCCTAATACCCATGACCTTTCATTTCCTAGGATCCATGGGTTAAACACTCCATGGACTATCCATGAAAGCTTAGCCCAACCTAAATGAACTTGGCCCATTCCATATATATAAGAGTCCATATTTAATTAGTTCCTTTTGATCACTTAATTAATTATAAATTAATTCTTGATCAATTCTAATTAAATAATATGATTCCATATTAATATATTAGAACTTATAATATATTAATACTAATCATAAACATACTATTCTCGAAAGATTATCCATATAAATTGTGTCGGTGAAGTGCAACCCAAATGGACCATGCCGGGTCGGGTCAAGTACATACCAAATATAGTTATGGACTTAGACATTAATCCAACAGTCTCCCACTTGGATAAGTCTAAAACTATTATTATGTATGACTTCAAACCTAACTGGCAATCGTAGCTCTTAAAGCCGCTGTCGAACTCTGATCTTGTCAACGAACTTGTCCATTAGATAAGGGATCATATATTCCTCCATTCTAGATATCATATGGACTGAGACATGGATTATAATCATTCTCTCTGTCCATTTGTTGTTTCCCGATTTCCGATTTATGACGACTGACTAATTGAACAAATCAAATCAGTCCTGGCCCGGCCGAGCACTTCCATTTGTCATCTTCAAATCATCGAGGGGCCCACAGATATCGCTTTTATCCCGAAGGTAAAAGGAATGGATAAACTTCGACTCATATGGCTTGTTCTACTACTTGTTGAATCATACACGAAGGCACATTTTATAGCACCGAGTTACCAAATGCGTTTTCGTGCAATCAATGTACAACCAACTCATAGTAACAACTCATATCTCTAGGTTTGAAGAATATAAGATATTATCGTCTCATGATCACTCGTGATAAAATCCATGAAGTGATTCCAATGAGCGCGGGTTGAATCCAATACTCAGAACTTATGAGCACTCATGAGTGTTGTAGTCCTTTGTCCAACACCTTAGACCTCTACAAGCCAACCCATGACAGTCTTAATTCATATCTACTTCCAACATATGACCGACTGTGGATGGTTTGAATAACTTAGTCATTCCGAAAGAATAACCTAGTTTATTCAGGAAGTCAAAACATGCAAAATTAAACACAATAATAATTGAATCCAGTATGGTATCAACCTTTGAACATAAATAAAACACCTTTTATTTATCACCATATGATTACACATTATTCATTGTATACTGTTTCAGCTATCAACTTTATTCTTGAATTTAAAACAATAGTTGTCCCATGCTCCAAGCATGTACATTATGTTTTCTAAACACTAGTCATGCCATACACCAAGTATGCATACTATGTTTTTCTATCATCTTTACTTTGTGAACTAGATCAATTGAACATAACTTCAATGATTCTCTTTTCACACTCCCAAATCCTTACTGCAAATACAAGAATTCCAAATTCATGCCATTTACTGAAATCTGTTAGATTCTAAACTTATATGCATTGATCCCCTTGTAATGATTATGCATAAAGTCAGAAAGACTTGACAACAATCATTACAGAGTATTCCAAAGGAGATCAGCTCCTTGGAAACATCCTTCTTGCATTAGGTTTCCTTAATCTTACACAGATTGAAAATTCTAACTTTGAAACATTTCCAGATTCCATTTTGACTATCACTTCTGACCAAGAGTTGCCTCCTTACAGATTACGTCAATATGGTCCTTCCAGAATTATCACTATACTTCCAACTGTCCTTGAGCAACCAATCTTTGGTAAACCTTAGATTGTCCTCGAAAATTGTTTAATCCTTTTAGTCATATCCAGTTCTAAATCTTTTCCCTTCTTAATGCCCCAGGCATTTGGAAAATTTTAGAAAGGATGAATATAGCACATGGAATCGATCCTATATCCGAAGCATATGGGACACGATTCATGATGTCTCACCTAAAGACTAAACCAGTCTTTTGCTATAACATTTCCATTTCTATTTGCCAAGTTCTCATAATTCAGATTATGAAAAGGGATGCCGTAATCATAATCGAATTTTAGAACGCAAACAATGGACTCATACAAAATTTCCTTATGTTGAGCCATTCCAACATGAAATTCATATATATCCTTGACTAAATGATTAAAACCTCATGATCTAAGCTTATAGATTTGAGATGAAGTATAATTTTCTCTCCCTTAATTATAGCCAAACAACTTTTTCCCAATTGAAACTTTTGTTTTCTATAATTAACATTGCTAATTTGCAATACTTGTCATAATTATCATGCTCCCACTAACATGATGATTATTAGCATAACACTTATGCTCCCACTAGCTTTGACATGTACTCAGAAATCAGCTGACTTTCTTACCAAAGTTCATATTTCTGATACTAGATTGTTTTGATAAAACTTAATCAAAAGCATACACCTTCCCTTAGATATCACACTTGTGTGTCTAAACAATTATGAAGAGGGATGTCGTAATCATAATGGTTAGACCTTTTTGCTACTTCTCACAAGTCCAGGATAGTGTGCCGGTAAACCACACACGCTCCACTAACGACTTTGAGAATGCAAATATCACAATTGCTATCTAGCTAAAATCTACTTAGTGAAAGTGTTTCCTCACCATCATTTTCATGAATCGGAGAGAAACCTTATGACACTTAGATTTAATGGTGTATGTGTTCTTATCCATGTGAATTGTCAAAACCATAGACACAAGACAAGGATAATGACAAATACAAACTCATATGGACTGAACTCAATCTTAATTTCTTTCCACCTAGCAGCTCAAGGGCCTGCCATTGCTTCCAAGAAGTTGTGCAACAAATTGAGAACTCTAAGAACTCATATGCAAAGCCAACTTTAACTGGAATGGGCACAGAATATGTCAACACGATAGGTTATAAACCTCAAGTCGTGTGCTAGTGAAGAACTTCATGTTTATTCTTGATTAGTTCTTGAGACTTTCAAGACCTTTAAGACTCCCACTGTCCTCTTGACATATAAGACTCCCTTGTCAAACATCCAAGAGATAGTGCGGATTCTAATCAAGACAAACACTTCACACAATTGGCCTTAGTTGGTCTTTGTTTTATCCAAAACATCACAACTTACCAATTTCAAATGTACAAGAGTTTTAAACCTTCTTTAAGACATGTCACTCAAGTTACAATCTTAGAGTATAACTCTAAGCATTGTTTTTGGAACGAAGTATGAATCATCTTCTTGATTTAACCACTTCAACAATTCAAGTTCCTCTTCTTAGCTATAAGAAGGCTCTTAGAGGATGAATTGTGATAAGGTCTCTAAATCATTAAGATGATCACAAAACTGATACGAAAGTACTCTCCCATCTTTTCAGATTTGAGAAATTTTCATCCTTCTACCTAATTTGATTCTTCTTATTCGCTCTGTCATACATTGGAACCTTTTTCCAATGTCTCAGAGTTACACTTAAGCTTGTAAGTATAATCATATTTACTGAGCTTTTGTAAATTATGACGAATAATCTTATCGATCTTTTGTGGTGGACTTGACCAGTGCACAAGACTATGTACTCGATCCCTTAGTCCATTACTTGACTCACACATCCATGTGAATAAGTAATTAGTCTTAATTTTCCAATACTTGAAAGTTCTCATTCATCATGCTATACAACTTCCATGATTCCAAGTTCCGATCCACTTGAAACTTGGGTGATGAGAATCTTTCCTTATTTGGTAAATTTAGACATTACCACAAATGAAAGAATCAATTTCATATCTCCACTCTTACTATTAATGGAATCATATAAGCAACAATTTTTCCTCAAATGGCATTGTAAGGATATTTTAAAATAAATAAAATCAAAAATTTTTCTTTTATTTTAAAACTTTGCGGAAAAACTTATCCTTACAATCCATATGAAAACTTGTTGTTATCTATTCCTAAGCAATATCTCATAACTCCTAAGAAGTAGCTCAAGAATCCGATCTTCAAACTATGCGATAGAAATCCATCTACGCGATCAGATTCAGCATATTCTTTCTTTAAGTTCCTTTACTTTTCGTTGATTCTTAAACATCACCATGTGACCTAGTCACATCATGTATCAAGAATCTCAGAATAGAAACTTAACAGAGTTAGATAGTGGACTTTACCTGAAGTAGAGTCAAACTTATTGACTTTAACATCCTTAGGTAAATTTGGCAGCTTCGCAACCAATGCCCCTTCCTTTGGCAATATAAACATATGGACCCTTTGATAATGGTACAAGGGACTATCACAGACTTAGCTTTTCTCTTTACCATTTGGTCAACCGAGTTGACTATGGCCGATCCCTTTACCATTGGGAAGAGAATGCTTTTCTGGATTTCCTGTGTCACTATTGTCAATGTCCATCAAGTTTTAAGGAAGTTGATCTTAACAAATAGATAAGATCATTAAGGGTCTTGTCATAGTCTGTTTCATAGGTGTCCCAAAGGAACTCACTATGTGACTTAGAAAGTGATTGAACCACCAACTTTCTTAAGACTTTGACACCCAACTCTCCCGGCTTGTCAATATGTGACTACATCTCCAATAGGGCTTGAGTGACCTTGAACTTGTGGGTTAGGGAGAATAATTGGAGGAGGTGAAAGAAGTATGATTTCCATGGGACATCATCTTCATTTAGGAAAGCTTGTTTCAAGAGATTTAGGAAGATCATAAATGTCTAAACCAGACATCTTTTGGGAGATATTCAAGATAGTTGATCTTAAGTCCTTAATATAACACCTAATATAAAATATTAAGGCTAGGACCCAACAAACTATTTTATAACTTAGAAGAGGGATGCCGTAATCCAAGCTATAAAATATTTGAAGGTAGGTGAATGACGATTCACCAATTTCCACCAAGATAAACGAAATGTATTATTAGGTTTTAATTGGTTTCGAAACTCCTAGATCTATTGAGATTCATTGAACTGTTCAATGGCATGTTTCAATCTCGAGTGTGCCCTTCAGGTTTTGTGACTGGGATGCCGAGGATCACAAAACAAGGTGTGAAGTAACCATGCAAATTACTTGGTACCCTTAAGTGTTTACCCCTCAATCGATGTGCCGGTTAACCACACACGCTCCACCGATACTATGATAAACATTGAGTTACCCTTTGCCTACCTTGTTAAATACGAGTTAGTGTGCCGGTTAACCACACACGCTCCACTAACCGACTTAAACAAAGTGCAAAGTGTAATTTCATGGATTAGCACCTTATTCACATTTTCCTAAGTAACTAAGATTGGGTATTTATAAGTGTTTAGTTACTTAGTATTTATCATTAATACTTTTAATGAAGGGAGAATTATAGTCCTATCAAACCCGTTCGGCTAACGACCCTCCACCAGTCAAGCAAGCGGTGGGTGAGAGTGGACACCCATTAAGTTGGCATTTTATAGGCAACAACCTTATACCCACCTTATAGACCGGCTTCGTGAATGAGGCGTACTAGCGGTAAGACTGACTCTACTCTTATACATATATATATTATTAACTTATAATATTATAAAGTATAAGGGTTGAATTTTAACTTTTAAAATTCTAAGGGCTAACTTGGAATTAAAGTATTCATAAGAGAAAACTTTACAAATTCCAAAACTTGAGGGCAAGTTTTGGAACTATTCAAAACTAATTAATTCCATAACTTATGTGTTTAAAGTAGTTTTAATCTAAAAAACTCTTCAAGTTCCATAACTTGAGGACAAGTTATGGAAGACTTTAAACTAATAAAAGAATTAACTTTTCTTTATTTTATAACTTATGGAATTAATTAAGGTTACACCTTTTCTTATTTTATTTTATTTTATTAAATGAAGAGACTGTTGGTCCTCCATAACTTGAGGACAAGTTATGGAGTCATAAAACCATTTAATTAGAACTAGACTCTTCATTTTTGTAACCTTTGCCAATTTTTATGAGTTTTATGATTCTTAAATATGACTTTTCATATAACTTGAGGACAAGTTACAAAAACACATTTTAGAATCAATTCTTAGATTAATTTGGATTAAAAACAACTATCACATAATTTTATTCATTAATCTAAATTCACTCATAAAACAAGGTAACACAAAAAACTTTTGGTGATCCATAACTTATTCTTAAGTTATGGAATCCTTTAAAACATTAACACCAATTTTTGTAACTCCATAAAAACATTGAATCAATTTTTTTTTAAAACCTTTTAATATCCATAACTTATGGAGGTTTCAAAAAATAAAACTCTTTAGATCAACCTTTTAAAACTAATAAAATAATCATATTATTTTATCTTTGATTAAATTTGACCTAATTCAACTCATAAAGCAAATTATTCAAATTTTACAAATAATTAGTTTTTCACAAGAACAGGTAATTATCTTAAAATTTGACAAACTTCATGTTTTTTTTCCTTTTTTTTTTCTTTTTTTTTTTTCCAACTTTGAAAATAAAATATTTGCATCAATATAACAGAAAACAACCTAGCTCTGATACCACTGTTGGGTTTTAAGCATTCTAACACTCCTATGGTGTACATGCAACCCTATAAACCTTGGATCTATGTTTTCTCTATTATACATGCAAATAAGAACTTTCCAAGGCTTTAATCCTAACTAGCATATTATGATGTTCTTAATCTACAAAGTACTAGTTAGAAGACATACCTTTTGATGTAGCTTGATGTCCTCAAGCTTTAAGAGCTTAGCCCCAATAGTGTGGAAGCCTCAAGTGGAATCACAAATCACCAAGACACCTTGGAAGACTTTAGAGAATATGAATACTTGGTTCTCTCTTAGTGAAATCGGCTAGCCCTCTTAGTGTATCACACTAGTGCCTATTTCAGCAACCAAAGACATCTTTATATAGTATGGAGGATTAGGGTTAAACCCTAATACCCATGACCTTTCATTTCCTAGGATCCATGGGTTAAACACTCCATGGACTATCCATGAAAGCTTAGCCCAACCTAAATGAACTTGGCCCATTCTATATATATAAGAGTCCATATTTAATTAGTTCCTTTTGATCACTTAATTAATTATAAATTAATTCTTGATCAATTCTAATTAAATAATATGATTCCATATTAATATATTAGAACTTATAATATATTAATATTAATCATAAACATACTATTCTCAAAAGATTATCCATATAAATTGTGTCGGTGAAGTGCAACCCAAATGGACCATGCCGGGTCGGGTCAAGTACATACCAAATATAGTTATGGACTTAGACATTAATCCAACACTTTTGACAACACCAAAGAATTGGCCCAGATTCTAATCAATCATGAAGTCTCTTCCACTCCAGCAACAGCAACCACAACTGCCACTGCACCACCCGATTCAGCTGACAAAAAGAGAAAGCGTTGGGATAAGAAGAAAGGCAAGAAAACTCAAACCTCCTCCAAGGATCAGCAAATTGTGGCGGTCCATGCTGCCACCACTCAAGCCACTCCTGCACCGACAAAAGCTTATGTTGGGAACCTGCCCAAGTGTCCCAAGTGCCCTTTCCACCACAACGGCCCCTGCCGTGAATTGCAGTGTTCCAACTGCGGCCGGAAGGGCCATACTGTCCGATTTTGTAGGGCCCCACCCAAACCTATCTCGCAAGTTTCCGGCTCGGGAGTGACCCAAACTTGTTATGGCTGCGGTGAAGCTGGTCATTTCAAGAAAAACTGTCCGAAGGCTGGGAATGCTGGGGGAACTGGGAGACTACTCGCTATTGGGCACAAGGAAGCAGTGGCGGATCCCACAGTAGTCACGGGTACGTTCCTTCTCAACAACTCTTATGCCTGTGTCTTATTCGATAGTGGTGCAGAAAGAAGCTTCATAAACGAAAACTTTAAACACTTACTCAAACAATCCCCACAACCACTAGAAGAAACATTCATCGTAGAAATGGCTAACGGAAAGACCGAAAGCTCTAACGAAATTTACATAGGTTGTACCCTCACGTTAGACGATCATTCATTTCCAATCGATCTCATCCCGGTCTCAATCAAGAATTTTGATGCCATTGTTGGCATGGACTGGTTGAGTCTTCATCGCGCCGATATTCTATGTTTTGACAAAGCCATCCGCCTAAATCCACAAAATCACGAAACTCTATTGATCAATGGAGATAAACCCGATACGAGCCTTCGTATCATCTCCAGTATTCAGGCCCAAAAATACTTGCGTAAGGAATATCGCGCCTTTCTTGCTCACGTCGTCGACACAAGCCAGAAAGCAAAAAATCCAAAAGACATCCCTGTTGTATGCGATTTCCCTGACGTCTTTCTGGAAGACCTTCCAGGTTTACCTCCCAAATGTCAGGTTGAGTTCAGAATCGACCTAGTCCCAGGAGCTACCCCCGTAGCTAAGTCGACCTATCGTTTTGGCGCCTGCCGAGATGCAAGAACTATCCGGTCAACTTAACGAGCTGCTCAACAAGGGCTTTATAAGACCGAGCTTCTCACCATGGGGAGCACCGGTCCTGTTCGTGAAGAAGAAAGACGGATCATTCCGTATGTGCATCGGTTATAGGGAGCTCAACAAACTCATGGTCAAAAACCGCTACCCTCTTCCTCGTATAGACGACCTGTTCGACCAACTGCAAGGGGCGAGTTACTTTTCCAAGATTGATCTTAGGTCGGGGTAACACCAGTTACGAGTGCTTGAAGAGGATGTTTCGAAGACAGCCTTCCGAACTCGTTACGGGCACTATGAGTTCGTAGTGATGCCCTTTGGACTGACTCACGCACCTGCGGTGTTCATGGACTTGATGAATAGGGTGTGTCGTCCATACTTACATCAGTTCGTCATCGTCTTTATTGATGATATACTCGTGTACTCTCAGAGCGAGGAAGAACACAGGAATCATCTACGACGAGTCCTAGAAACCCTGCGATCAGAGAAGTTATATGCAAAGTTCTCTAAGTGCGAATTTTGGATCCGAAGAGTTGAATTCTTAGGACACGTGTTTAGTGAAGAAGGAATCCACGTGGACCCATCCAAGATCAAAGCTATCGAGAACTGGTCAGCACCAAAGACGCCTACAAAAATTCGTCAATTCCTAGGCCTCGCTGGCTACTACCGCAGATTTATTCAGAACTTCTCTCGGATTGCGAAAACCTCTCACTACGTTGACACAGAAGGGCGTAACATTTAACTGGGAAGAGAAACAATAAAAGGCATTCCAGACCCTAAAGCGAGCTCTATGCACCGGACCGGTATTATCCCTTCCCGAAGGAATAGAGGATTTTGTGGTATACTGCGATGCTTCGAACCAAGGGCTCGGATGTGTCTTGATGCAACGAGGCAATGTCATCGCCTATGCCTCAAGACAGCTGAAGTCACATGAGATCAAGTACACCACTCACGACCTCGAGTTGGGGGCGGTCGTCTTCGCACTAAAAATCCGAACACATTACTTGTACGGCACGAAGAGCATAGTGTACACTGATCATAAAAGCCTCCAACACATATTGAACCAGAAAGAGCTCAACATGAGATAATGCCGGTGGGTCGAGCTACTCAACGACTACGACTGTGAAATTCGTTACCACCCGGGAAAAGCCAACGTGGTAGCAGACACCCTAAGTAGAAAAGAGTATTGTGGTCTAAGAACCAAGTCATTAACAATGACTATCCATTCGCATCTATCCGCACAAATCAAGGAGGCTCAGCTTGAAGCCATAAAGCCTGAGAATGTGACGGGTGAATCCCTGCGTGGAATGGATAAGAGTTTGGAGGTCAAGGGTGATTGAGCCTATTATCTCATGGACCGAATCTGGACTCCACGCCACGGAGGTTTCAGAGATTTGGTTATGAAGGAAGCACACAACACTCGATAATCTGTCCACCCAGGTTCGGATAAGATGTATCTGGATCTCAAAAGCTATACTGGTGGCCTAACATGAAAGCAGAGATTGCTACCTTCGTGAGTAAGTTCCTTACTTGCGCGAAGGTCAAGGTCGAATACCAGAAGCCATCAGGTCTCCTCCAACAACCGGAGATACCGGAATGGAAGTGGGAGCGAATCACTATGGATTTCATAGCCAAGCTACCCAAGACGATGGGTGGGCTGGATACCATTTGGGTCATCGTCGACAGATTGACCAAGTCTGCATACTTCCTACCCATCAAGGAAACAGACAAGATGGAGAAACTCACAAGAACATACATTAAGGAAATAGTACGGCTGCATGGCGTCCCTATATCTATTATCTCAGATAGAGATAGTAGGTTTTCCTCGAGATTTTGGCAATCACTACAAAAGGCACCAGGGACGAGGCTGGATATGGGTACAGCCTACCATCCGCAGACTGACGGACAAAGTGAGAGGACGATCCAAACCTTAGAAGATATGCTGCGAGCTTGTGTGATTGACTTCGGTAAATCATGGGATACACACTTACCTCTTGTAGATTTTTCCTACAACAATAGTTATCATATGAGCATCAAGGCAGCTCCATTCGAAGCCCTCTATGGTCGGAAGTTCAGATCCCCTCTGTGCTGGGCTGAGGTGGGTAACACTCATTTAGCTAAAGGACGAGTTCCTGACAGCGCTCTCACTGGTCCGGAGATCATTCGAGAGATGACCGAGAAGATTGTACAGATTCGCGAGCGATTAAAAGCCGCCAGGGATCGACAGAAAAGCTACGCAAACAAACGAAGAAAACCTTTGGAATTTCAGGTGGGAGACCATGTCCTTTTGAAAGTATCACCCTAGAAGGGCACAATACGCTTTGGAAAGCATGGAAAGTTGAATCCAAGGTACGTAGGACCTTTTGAGATACTCGCTAGAATCGGCCCCGTAGCTTACAAACTCAACCTACCCCATGAGCTTAGTAACATACATCCTACCTTCCGCGTCTCGAACTTGAAAAAGTGCCTATCCGACGAGACTCTTGTAATTCCACTTGACAAAATTGAAATCAACGAGAGTCTCAACTTCGTGGAAGAACCTGTGCAAATTATGGATCGTGAAGTCAAGCGAACGAAGCAAAGTCGCATCCCAGTTGTAAAGGTTTGCTGGAATGCCAAGCGAGGACCAGAGTTCACTTGGGAGCGCGAGGGTCAAATGAAAAGTAAATATCCTCATCTTTTCACTTAGTTAATATGTAATAGATTAGTTTCTTGAACTATAATTTTGGGACGAAATTCCCCTAACGGGGGGAGGATGTGACAACCGGATACTTTTACACCGAGCAATGAAGGGTTTTGAGCATTCTAACACTTCCTAAGTGTACATGCAACCCTAATAACCTTGAATCTATGTTTTCTCTATATACATGCAAATTTCTTTTTCAAGGTTATTTCCTAACTAGCATGGCATGGGGAATATATGAAACATAAAAACTAGTAGAGATACATACCTTGTTGTTGCTTGGATTCCTTCAAGACTTTGTGAGCCTAGCACCCAAAATGTTGTGCCTCAAATGCTTCACACAACACCACAAAACTTGGAATAACTTGAGAGAATACTTCTAGCACTCAAAATCGGTTATGCCCTCTCTAGTAACCCTAGGTCAGGATTTTGCTAGCCAAAGGGTTCCTTTTATAGTGGTCTCACAATTAGGGTTTCATTAAGAAGACCCATAACTGTCATGACTCTTCATTTCTCATGACCCATGGGTTTGTAACTCCCATGGACTATCCATGGAGCTCCAAATGGTTACATCCATAACCCATAAACCGTGGATCATTAATCCACCATAAAAGAATTGATGATTGTCATAATCAATCCTATCTATTTAATTAGTCTCACTTTGATCACCAAATTAACACTAGATTCATACTTGATCAATACTAATTAAATAACTCTATTATTAATATATTAGAACTTATAATATATTAACAATCATAAGTACCATATTCTCTCATTTAGTCTATCCAAGTATTGCAATGCCATGCAACCCAAATGGACCATACCGGGTTGGATCAAGTACATACCAAATAAAGTTATGGACTTAGACACTATATCCAACAGTCTCCCACTTGGATAAGTCTAATAACTATATTTGCAAATATGACTTCGAAATCCGACTAGCAATCGTAGCTCTTTCAAAGTCTCCTGGAACTGAGATGATGATGATACGCCATTTAAGATAAGTGATCATATAATCCTCTGCTCTCATGATATCAGCCGGACAAACACATGGAACATGGTCTTATTTATTGTGCAGCATTTGTTTCTCGATCTCCGATTTGTTTCGACATAGAACTAAATTGAACACATCAATTAGATTCTGACCGGGCTCGGTACATAGGTCAAAACCAAATCATCGAGGGGCCCAAATATCGCTTCTATTTATAGAAGGAACATATAAACTTCGACTGATATGCTTGTACTAACTACTTGTTGAATTACTCACAAAGACATGTTTTATAACATCGAGTTACCAATGTATTTTCATACAATCAATGAATAACCAACTCATAGTCAACAACTCATATCTCTAGGTTTGAAGATTTATATGATATTACCGTCTCACGATCACTCGAGATAAATTCCATGAAGTGATTCAAGTGAGCGTGGGTTGAATCCAATACTCAGCCCTTATGAGTACACATGAATGTTGTAGCAACCATTGCATTGTCTAAAGCACTTTAGACAAATCATACAAGCCAAATTCATGACAGTCTTGAATCAATACTTACTTCCAAAGTTTGACCGACTGTGGATGGTTTGAATAATAACATGATTATTCTGGAAGTAAAAACATGCAAAATTGAAAAATAGTAAACAATCAACACAAGATAGTAACACCTTACTCATAAATAAAAAACAACTTTTATTTATCATCAAATGTCAATTACATTTTACAAGTTTCAAGAATCTAATTATTGAAACTAATATCATCCTTCAGCCCAATGCGCCTTGCATGCTGTAAACGCTTAACCCTGCTCAGTCCCTTCATGAGGAGATCTGCCGGGTTCTCATCTGATGATACCCTCTTTGCCACGAGGAGTCCTTCTTCTATTCTATGTTTGATGAAATGCTATTTTCTGTCAATGTGCCTAGATCTCCTGTGATCTCTTGGTTCTTTCGCCAAAGCAACCGCACTTTCACTGTCACATAAAATTTCCATTGGCTCCTTTATAGCTGGCACAACTCCAAGGTCTCCGATGAAGTTCTTTAGCCATATCGCCTCTTTTGCTACCTCGCTTGCTGCTATGTACTCTGATTCACAAGTCGAATCAACTACTGTCTCCTGCTTGGAACTTTTCCAAGTAATTGCTCCTCCATTTAGGATAAAGACCCAACCTAACTGAGAGTGAAAATTATCCCTATCAGTTTGAAAGCTAGCATCACTATATCCTTCCACTCTTAAGTCATCACTGCCTTTGAGAGTAAGGACCCAGTCCTTAGTCCTCCGAAAATACTTGAGGATGTTCTTTACCGCTGTCCAGTGTGCCTTGCTAGGGTTCCCTTGATATCTACTGACCATGCTCAAAGCAAAGGCCACATTAGGGAGAGTACAGGTCATAGCATACATGATCGAGCCCACAGCGGAAACATATGGTATCTGACTCATCTCAACTATCTCAGCCTCTGTACTCGGACTCTGAGTCTTACTTAGCTTGGCATTACTCTGGATTAGTAACTCTCCTTTCTTGGAATCTTGCATATTGAACCTCTTCAGTATCTTATCCACATAAGTACTTTGATTAAGTCCAATTAGTCTCTTACTCCTATCTCTCAATATCCTTATCCCTAGGATATAGGCAGCTTCCCCAAGGCCCTTCATAGCAAAACACTTCCCAAGCCAGGCCTTAACCTCCTGCAACGTTGGGATGTCGTTTCCTATGAGAAGTATGTCATCCACATACAACACCAAGAAGCTAACTATGCTCCAACTAGCACTGACATACACACAGGACTCATCCTCACTCCTAGAAAAGCCAAACTCTTTGACTTTCTCATCAAAGCAAAGATTCCACCTGCGAGATGCTTGTTTCAATCCATAAATGGATTTTTCAAGCTTACACACTCTATTAGGGTATTTTGGATCGACAAAACCCTCTGGATGAGCCATGTAAACATCCTCAGCCAACTTCCCATTAAGGAAAGCGGTTTTGACATCCATTTGCCATATTTCATAGTCATGAAATGCAGCTATGGCTAACAACACTCTAATAGACTTAATCTTAGCTACTGGTGAGAAGGTCTCATCATAGTCAACTCCCGGAGTTTGAGTAAAGGCCTTCGCAACCAGTCGAGCTTTATAAGTGTGTACTTTCTCATCCATGTCGGTCTTCTTCTTGAAGATCCATTTGCACCCAACTGTCTTACGACCTGGTACATTGTCAACCAAGTTCCAAACTTGATTGTCATACATGGACTGAATGTCGTTGTCCATAACCTCCTTCCATTTTGCAGACTCAGAGCCTGCCATGGCTTCCTTATAATTCTTAGGTTCATCCAAATTTATCAGTGTACTATCACGGATAAATGTATCACCTTCAGTGGAGATGTGATAACCATAATAAAATTCAGGTGTGTTCCTCACCCTAGTGGAATGTCTTGGAGGTACAGACTCATCTATCGGCTCAATAGGAGTTTCCTCCTCAGGTTGGCTGACAGCATTTGAGGTTCCTTCACCACTTGACTCTTGAAGCTCTTCAAGGTCGATTCGCCTGCCACTGTCCCCTTGGCTTATGAATTCTCTCTCATGAAAGAATCCTATTCTTGCTACGAAGACCACATTGTCACTGGGTCTGTAGAAGAGGTAACCAAAGCATCTCTGTGGGTAGCCGATGAAAATACACCTCTTGCTTCGGGGCTCAAGCTTGTCATGAGTCTCATGCCTCACAAAAGCTTCACAATCCCAAATCTTGATGTGGTCCAAATTGGGCACTTTCCCAGTCCACATCTCGTGAGGTGTTTTGGCAACCTTTTTAGTAGGGACTAGTTTAAGGATATGGGCGGCAGTCTCTAAGGAATACCCCCAGAAAGAGATTGGTAACGAAGCTCGACTCATCATGGAACAAACCATATCCAACAGGGTTCGATTGCGCCTCTCAGCTACACCATTCAACTGTGGTGTCCTGGGAGGTGTCAATTGTGAGACAATCCCACATTCCTTAAGATAGTCAAGGAACTCAATGCTAAGATACTCTCCTCCCCGATCGGATCGGAGCATCTTGATGTTCCTACCCAATTGATTCTCAACTTCCTACTTAAACTCTTTGAACTTTTCAAAGGTTTCTGACTTATGCTTGATTAACTAAATATATCTATATCTACTTTAATCATCAGTAAAAGTCACATAATAACGATTAGCATCCCTTGTAGCAACTCTGAAGGGCCCACACACATCCGTGTGTACAAGGTCCAACAAACCTTCACCCCTATCACAAGTACCTGTGAAGGGTGACTTTGTCATTTTTCCAAGTAAACAAGACTCGCAACTATCATCTGACTTGAGGTCAAATGATTCCAAGACTCTAGCCTTTTGGAGTTGGTCTATGCGCTTCTTGTTAACATGTCCAAGATGACAATGCCACAAGGATGCTTTGTCCAAGCTATCAGAAGAATCAATATACAACACATTATTTCCTAAATTGTCTACAACATTCACAGCTTCATATACACCATCACAAGGTATTGCTTTAAAGTAAAATACATCATTGTAATAAACATTAATAGCACCATTTTTATTATCAAATGAAAATGTAAAACCTTGTTTGTACAAGCCATGAAAAGAAATAATATTTCTCGCCATTTCGGGCGAGTAACAACACTTATTCAAATCTAACATTAACCCATTATTAAGCAATAAAGAATAAACTCCTATCGTGGTAACAGGTGATGCTTTCCTGTTGCCCATGACTATGTTTATCTTCCCATGCTCCACTTGCTCACTTCTTCTTAGTGCCTGCAAATTAGTACAAATGTGAATACCACACCCTGTATCAAGCACCCAAGAATTAGCATTAGATGAGTTGTTAGACAATATTGTGTAAATACCTGCATGGGTGGGTTTAACCTTCCCATCCTTTACATCTTGCAGATATTTGGCGCAGCTTCGCTTGAAGTGTCCCTTATCTTGGCAATAGAAGCACTGTGCTTCCTTTGGGTTCGAAGAAGGAGTAATGGGACCTTTCTTTGTCCCACATGAAGAGGAACCATCAAGAGTCTTACCCTTGGTACCCTTTGAAGGGTTTTTCCTCTTCTTACCCTTCCCTTGCCCAATTGCAAGAACAGGGGCTGTTAAAGGAGTAGAAGTAGCAACCACTTTACCCTTAAGGCCATTTTCAGTTGTCCTTAAGAGTCCTTGAAGTTGGCTAAGTGTGACTTCCTCCTTGTTCATATGATAAGTCATACGAAACTTATCATAACTTTGAGGTAAGGAATGGAGAATGATGTCAATCGCCAATTCCTCAGGGAAGTCAACATTAAGTTTTAGCAACCGGTCAACGAACCTCTGCATCTTCAGCAAGTGACCGGTGATGGGTTCACCATCCTTCATCCTTGCGGTTATCATGGAGGAAATGATTTCATACCTCTCTTGAACCGCGCTCTGATGGTACCTTTCCATCAGATCTAGGTGCATCTCATAGGGGTAGAAATCTTCATAAGATTTTTGGAGTTCCGGAGTCATTGTGGCCATCCTGATGCAGGACACCTTGGTGGCATCCTTTTCATGTGCAATGAACTCCGCAAGCTCTTCTGGAGTAGCAGTGGCTTCATTAACAACCTTAAGCTCCTTGTCAAGGACAAATTCTATGTCCTCATAGCGGGTAATCATCCTGATGTTTCTGTTGGGTTTTGAGCATTCTAACACTTCCTAAGTGTACATGCAACCCTAAATACCTTGGATCTATGTTTTCTCTATTATACATACAAATAAGAACTTCCAAGATATTATCCTAATCTAGCATACAAAAGAATGAGTGTAACAAGATAGAATACATACCTCTTTTGATATAGAAAGTCTTCATGAAGCTTGAGTGCCTAGCCCCAATAGTGTGGAAGCCTCAAATGGAATCACAATCACCAAAACACTTAGAATAACTTGAGAGAATTCTACAACTCATGAAATCGGCTAGCCCTTTTACTTCACACACTAGTCGCCGATTTGGTCAAGAATAAGATGCTTATATAGTTAGGGTTACACCATGTAAGCCCTAATTGACATGGCCTTTCATTTCCATGATCCATGGGTACAAATACACCATGGAGCATCCATGGAGCATCCTATGGGTTTTAGCCCAACTTGATTATCCATGGAGCATTAGCCCACTATACAAGTATGGATGATTTACACAATCAACCCATATATTTAATTAGCTGACTTTCTCACCAAAGTTCAGATTTCTGATACAAGATTGTTTTGATAGAACTTTATCAAAATCATACACCTTTCCTTAGATAGCTCATGGGTGTGTCTAAACAATTTCAAGAACTATGAAAAGGGATGCCGTAATCATAGTCTTGATTGTTTTGACCTTTTCCATTTCTCACAAGTCCAGGTTAGTGTGCTGGTAAACCACACATGCTCCACTAACGACTTTGAGAATGCAAATATCACAATTGCTATCTAGATAAAATCTACTTAGTGAAAGTGTTTCCTCACCATCATTTTCATGAATCAGAGAGAAACCTTATGACACTTAGATTTATATGGTGTATGAGTTCCTACCCATATGAATTTGTCAAAACCATAATCACAAGACAAGGATAATGACAAATCCAAACTCATATGGACTGAACTCAATCTTACTTTCTTGCCACCTGGCAGCTCAAGGGCCTACCATTGCTTCCTAGTTGTTGTGCAACAAATTGAGAACTCTAAGAACTCATATGCAAAGCCAACCTTAACTGGAATGGGCACAGAATATGTCAACACGATAGGTTATAAACCTTAAGTCGTGTGCTAGAGAAGAACATATGGTTTTATTCTTGATTAGTTCTTGAGACTTTCAAGACCTTTAAGACTCCCACTGTCCTCTTGACCTATGAGACTCCCTTGTCAAATATGCAAGAGACAGTGTGGATTCTAATCAAGACAAACACTTCACGCAATTGGCCTTAGTTGGTCTTTGTTTTATCCAAAACATCACAACTTACCAATTTCAAATGTACAAGAGTAGAAAACTTTTACTCTTACATTTGACAAGCGTTTTAAACCTTCTTTAAGACATGTCACTCAAATTACAATCTTGGAGTATGACTCAAAGGCTTGTAGTATGACTCATCTTTTTGATTTAACCATTTCAACAATTCAAGATCCCTCTTCTTAGTCATAAGAATGCACTAAGACTTCCTTAGAGAACTAATTGTGCTATGGTTTCTTAATCATTAAGATGATCACAAAACTGATACTAAAGTACTCTCCCATCTTTTCAGATTTGAGAAACTTTTATCCTTCTGCCTAATTTGATTCTTCTTATTCGCTCTGCCTTACATTGGACCCTTTTTCCAATGTCACAGAGTTATACTTAAGCATGTAAGTATAATCATATTTACTGAGCTTTAGTAAACTATGACGAATAGTCTTATCAAACTTCTGTGGTAGACTTAATCAGTGCACAAGAATGTGTACTCGATCCCTTAGTCCTTCACTTGATTCACACATCCATGTGAACAAGTAATTAGTCTTAATTTTCCAAAACTTGAAAGTTCTCATTCAACAAGCTATACAACTTGCATGATTCCAAGTTCCGGTCCAATTGAAACTTGGGTGATGAGAATCTTTCCTTATTTGGTAAATTTAGACATTACCACAAATGAAAGAATCAATTTCATATTTCCACTCTTGCTATTAATGGAATCAAATAAGCAACAATTTTTCCTCAAATGCCATTGTAAGGATATTTAAAATAAATAAAATAAAAAATTTTCCATTTATTTTAAAACTTTGCGGAAAAAACTTGTCCTTACAATTCATATGAAAACTTGTTGTTACCTATTCCTAAGCAATATCTCATAACTCCTAAGAAGTAGCTCAAGAATCCGATCTTCAAACTATGCGATAGAAATCCATCTACGCCATCAGATTTAGCATATTCTTTCTTTAAGTTTCTTCACTTTTCTTTGATTCTTAAAACATCACCATGTGACCCAGTCACATCATGTATCAATAATCTCAGAATAGAAACTTAACAGAGTTAGATAGTGGACTTTACCTGAAGTAGAGTCAAACTTATTGACTTTAACATCCTTAGGTAAAATTTGGCAGCTTCGCAACCAATGCCCCTTTCTTTGGCAATACAAACATATGGACCCTTTGATAATGGTACACGAGACTATCACAGACTTAGCTTTTCTCTTTACCATTTGGTCAACCGAGTTGACTATGGCCGATCCCTTTCCATCGGGAAGAGAGAGCTTTACTAGATATCCAATGTCATCATTGTCAATGTCCATAAAGTTTTAGGAAGTTGATCTTAGCAAATAGATAAGATCATTAAGGGTCTTGTCATAGTCTGTTTCATAGGTGTCCCAAAGGAACTCACTATGTTACTTAGATAGTGATTGAACCACCAACTTTCTCAAGACTTTGACACCCAACTCTCCCGGCTTGTCAATATGTGACTACATCTCCAAGATGTGATCACACCTAGACCTTGCCTTGCCAATAGGGCTTGAGTGACCTTAAACTTTTCAAGAACTTGTGGGTTAGGGAGAATAATTGGAAGAGGAGAAAGAAGTATGATTTCCATGGGACATCATCTTCATTTAGGAAAGCTTGTTTCAAGAGATTTGGGAAGATCATAAATGTCTAAACCAGACATCTTTTGGGAGATATTCAAGATAGTTGATTTAAAGTCCTTAATATGACACCCAATATGAAATATTAAGGCTAGGACCCAACAAACTATTTTATAACTTAGAAGAGGTATGCCGTAATCCAAGCTATAAAATATTTGAAGGTAGGCGAATGACGATTCACCAATTTCCACCAAGATAAACGTAATATATATTAGGTTTTAGTTGGATTTGAAACTCCTAGATCTTTGAGATTCATTGAACTGTTCAATGGCATGTTTCAATCTCGAGTGTGCCCTTCAGGTTTTGTGACTGGGATGCCGAGGATCACAAAACAAGGTGTGAAGTAACCATGCAAATCACTTGGTACCCTTAATAAATTACCCCTCAATCGATGTGTCGGTTAACCACACACGCTCCATCGATACTATGATAAATATTAAGTCACCCTTTACCTACCTTGTTAAGTCCAAGTTAGTGTGTCGGTTAACCACACACGCTCCACTAACGACTTTGACAAAGTGTAAAGTGTAATTTCATGGATTAGCACCTTATTCACATTTTCCTAAGTAACTAAGATTGGAAATTATTAAGAGTTTAGTTACTTAGTATTTATCATTAATACTTTTAATGAAGGGAGAATTATAGTCCTGTCAAACCCGTTTGGGTAACGACCCTCCACCAGTCAAGCAAGCGGTGGGTGAGATTGGACACCCATTAAGTTGCCATTTTATAGGCAACAACCTTATACCCACCTTATAGACCGGCTTCGTGAATGAGGCGTACTAGCGGTAAGACGACTTTGTTCTTATACATACATACATATATATATATATATATATATATATATATATATATATATATATATATATAATTATTAAATCATCATAATATAAGTATAAGGGTTGAATTTTAACTTTTAAAATTCTAGGGGTTGGAACTAAAGTTTAACTTAACTTTACTTGTTCCAAAACTTGAGGGCAAGTTTTGTAAACTTTCAAAACTTTTCATTTCTTGTAACTTATGAGTTTAATAGAGTAATAAAATGAGGACTTTTCATTTTTCTAACTCTTGTGTTCCTTTAATGGTTTTTTAATCCAAGAGACTTTTGGTTTTCCATAACTTGAGGACAAGTTATGGACTCCATTAAAACACATTATGATCAAGAATTAAACTACCACATAGGTTACAAATAATTCCTATGATCATGTAAACTTCATAAGAACAAGAACATGAATATGAACACTTTCAAGAATCAAAATCACATTAAACTTTGTTATTTTGATAACTAGTTGTTGTAAATGAATTAGCAAAAACATTACACCAGCTAAAACAAGTTTTCAAGTACCAAAACAGTTTAGGGTAATGCTTCCAATCCATTTCCAGCAACTAAAGTCGAGAATCTGCACTCTGTCGACCCTACTCGCCGAGTGCATGAACCTACTCGCCGAGTAGGTTGAAGATACACATGAACTCGCCGAGTCCCCCCCATGGACTCGCCGAGTCCATTCGTCAGACAGCAAGTTTTCGACTTTTTTTTCAACTTTTAATTACAAGTATCAAACAAACAATCCTAGGCTCTGATACCGCTGTTGGGTTTTGAGCATTCTAACACTTCCTAAGTGTACATGCAACCCTAAATACCTTGGATCTATGTTTTCTCTATTATACATACAAATAAGAACTTCCAAGGTATTATCCTAATGTAGCATACAAAACAATGAGTGTAACAAGATAGAATACAATCCTCTTTTGATATAGAAAGTCTTCATGAAGCTTGAGTGCCTAGCCCCAATAGTGTGGAAGCCTCAAATGGAATCACAATCACCAAAACACTTAGAATAACTTGAGAGAATTCTACAACTCATGAAATTGGCTAGCCCTTTTACTTCACACACTAGTCGTCGATTTGGTCAAGAATAAGATGCTTATATAGTTAGGGTTACACCATGTAAGCCCTAATTGACATGGCCTTTCATTTCCATGATCCATGGGTACAAATACACCATGGAGCATCCATGGACCATCCTATGGGTTTTAGCCCAACTTGATTATCCATGGAGCATTAGCCCACTATACAAGTATGGATGATTTACACAATCAACCCATATATTTAATTAGTCTTCTTTTGATCACTTAATTAATCCTAGATTAATTCTTGATCAATACTAATTAAATAATCTTATTATTCTTATTATTAATATACTAGAACTTATAATATATTAATAACCATAAGTGTCTTATTTCTCTCATTATAGTCTATCCAAGTGCATGATGGTATGCAACCCAAATGGACCATGCCGGGTCGGGTCAAGTCTTACTAATTATAGTTATGGACCTAGACATTAATCCAACAGTTTCTGATCCACTCATTAAAGTTAGATCCATCAAAGATGACCTTACCGCACAAATTCATTAGGGAAAAGGAGCCTGTCGGGTTTGAGCCAGCAGGGTTATTGGAAGACATCTGGAATAAAAGGAAGATAAGTTTCATTAGATTAAGAGTCCTTAATAAGTCACCCAAATGAAATATTAAGGCTAGGATCCAACAAACTATTTATAGGTGGAAGAGGGATGCCGTAATCCACACTATAAAATATTTGAAGGTAGGTAAATGACGATTTACCAATTTCCACCATAAGACGAAATATTTTATTATTAGGTTTTATTGGTTTTGAAACTCCTAGATCATTTGAGATATATTGAACTTTTCAATGGCATGTTTGAATCTCGAAGGTGCCCTCTCAAGTTTGTGACTGGGATGCCGAGGATCACAAACAAGGTGTGAATAACCATACAAATTGACTTGGTACCCATAACAATATTACCTAATCGATGTGCCGGTTAACCACACATGCTCCACCGATCTATAATAAAGTCAAGTTACCCTTTGCCACTCTTACTAGTCCATGTTAGTGTGTCGGTTAACCACACACGCTCCACTAACGACTTGGTAAGGTACAAAGTGTAATTTTATGGGCTAGCACCAAATTCACGTTTTCCTAAAGTAACTAAGATTGGGAATTTATAATGTATAGTTACTTTATAATTCATTATACTTTTAATGAGAATTTAAAGTCATATCCTACCCGTTCGGCTAACGACCCTCCACCGATCAAGGAAGCGGTGGGTGAGAGTGGACACCCATTAAGTCACCATTTTATAGGCAAGAACCTTATACCCCCCTTATAGACCAGCTTCGTGAATGAGGCCTACTAACGGTAAGAACGACATATTCTTATACAGATCTATATAATAAAATTATAATAATAGTATAAGTGTTGATTTTTAAACTTTTTAAAAATCTAAGGTTTAATTTGGAATTAAAGTATTAGAGTGTAAGACTTTTCAAATTCCAAAACTTGAGGGCAAGAATTGAAACTATTCCAAGTCTCTTCAATTTGTAACTTATGAGTTTTAATGGTTCATAAAAATGAAGACTCTTCATTTTATGAAACCTCTTTAGTTCTTTAATCATAATTTAAAGAAGTGACTTTTGGTTATCCATAACTTGAGGACAAGTTATGAACACCATCATTACAATTAAGATCATGTATTAAACACACATGGAGGTTACACATAATTCCTATGATCTTCTAAAAACTCATAAGAACACAAATTCACGCCAAGCAATTTCATGAATCATATTAACATATACAATTCTTTAAAATTGATAAAAGTCATGTGATAATGATTGGGATAATGGGTTAACATAATCATTATCATTTTGAAAAACAGTTTTTATAAGTCCAAAACAGATTGGGATAATGATTTTAATCCATTTCTAGCAACAAAACACGAAAAGACTGCCCATCACGCACCTACTCGTCGAGTGCATGATCCTACTCGACGAGTAGGATGAATTTGTACATGGACTCGGCGAGTCCTCCCCATGAACTCGACGAGTCCAGTCGACAGTGAGCACAATTTTCGATTTTCAGGCAGTTTTGCATCAAGTATACAGAAAACAATCCTAGGCTCTGATACCACTGAAGGGTTTTGAGCATTCTAACACTTCCTAAGTGTACATGCAACCCTAATAACCTTGAATCTATGTTTTCTCTATATACATGCAAATTTCTTTTTCAAGGTTATTTCCTAACTAGCATGGCATGGGGAATATATGAAACATAAAAACTAGTAGAAATACATACCTTTGGTTTGCTTGGATTCCTTCAAGACTTTGTGAGCCTAGCACCCCAAATGTTGTGCCTCAAATGCTTCACACAACACCACAAAACTTGGAATAACTTGAGAGAATACTTCTAGCACTCAAAATCGGTTATGCCCTCTCTAGTAACCCTAGGTCACGATTTTGCTAGCCAAAGGGTTCCTTTTATAGTGGTGTCACAATTAGGGTTTCATTAAGAAGACCCATAATTGTCATGACTCTTCATTTCTCATGACCCATGGGTTTGTAAATCCCATGGACTATCCATGGAGCTCCAAATGGTTACATCCATAACCCATAAACCATGGATCATTAATCCACCATAAAAGAATTGATGATTGTCATAATCAACCCTATCTATTTAATTAGTCTCACTTTGACCACCAAATTAACACTAGATTAATACTTGATCAATACTAATTAAATACCACTATTAGTAATATATTAGAACTTACAATATATTAACAATCATAAGTGTCATATTCTCTCATTTAGTCTATCAAAGTATTGCAATGCCATGCAACCCAAATGGACCATGCCGGGTCGGATCAAGTACATATCAAATAAAGTTATGGACTTAGACACTATATCCAACAAGCAATCCATCCATATATCTAAAATTCACTTGAATTTAGCATCTTTTAATAGTATGTTGAGCCCGTGCTAGTGTTTTAGGCTTAATATATCATAGATCTGGACCTTAGGAAAGATTTGGAAGGGTGCTGCATCGTAAAATCCAGCCAAACACACCAAGAGAGGTGTGTGCGGCAGCACACTAGTGTGTGCGGCCAAGCCAGCCGCACACCCAACAGCAAACCCCTCCAACCTCACACTCAACCCGATATGAAGTAGAGGACCCCTTCCATTCACTTTTGGTTGCATCCTTTCTCTCTTTATGCTTTCTCTCTCTAGAAAACCACCCATTTTACTTGTCATAGAGGTGAAACACTTGAATCCAAGCCTCAAACTCATAATGTTCTTCATGTTCTTCATCCTATGAAGGAGTGCGGCCGCACACCTCCATCAGGTGGCCGCACACACCCATAATACCCTCCAAAGTGAGAGTAAGGCCGCAAAATCGACACATGGGACTCGAACAAGGAGTGTACGACAGCACACCCCTGTGTACGGCCACACATACACCCTGTACGGCCACACACTCTAGTGTGCAACCTCACTCACGGGTCTTGCCACATACCCCAACCGCACACTCACCTTTATGGCCATACACACACCCTAATACTCATATTTGGCCTTAAACTTGCATAGATCATTGGGTATAGAACGTGGGACACTTATTCTTAGTAATTCCATGCCCTTAGGAAGGATTTCCCCTCATGTTTAGTCATGAAAACACCTTAACTCTAACTTATATATGTGTCACCGTATGATTAATAGGGGTTGCTTACGTTCAAAACATCCGTTGACACTCAGCAGCTATACGAATCACAAACTTGAACCCTACAATAAACGGTGAGTTCATACCCCTTAATGAACCTTTCAAATGTTTTCATATGTTTTAGGGGGGGATACAAGTCAAATATACATTTTTATGAAAACCAATCACATGTGATTTACTATCCGTAGTTCAAATCACATGTGATTTATCACTATACTTTATAAAAGAACTATACGCTTTCAAAACTACTTTGGAAAAATAAACTATTTTCTAAATGCTTTCTTTGGTCAAGATTTTTATTAAATTACCTTTCTTATAAAATGTATCTACACTAATATATTTATATAAGTAAGACTTGAAGGACTTAGGACCGATAGCTTGCCTTATTTCCTGTTCTTGTTTGATGTGGGCTTAGGGTATTTGTTATCCGTCCAACTGTCGTTGATTTCTTAGTTATATATATCATGTATATTGGTGTTAGATACAAACATTTTCATCTCATTCGATGCCTATATTATTTAATTGCCAAGAACCATACACACTAAGTTAACTATAATAGGTATAGTTAAGGTCACTACTACTTGTTACCGCTACTACTATACATACTATAATTCATACTATTACAAAAAGATACACGAATATGAGAACACGATATGAACTACATAAAAGACTACTACACTATATTACAAGAGAAAGCATTAATCCGGAAGATAACACACTAACTCTCTACAAGATACTCTACGCACTACATACTGTGACCAGAGCTTTTCGGAAGGAAGGCGACGCTACATGTATAGATCTATACGGGGCAGACACTATTAGATCCCGACTGTTAACTGCAGTCCGAGCCGAGCAGGCCCAGGGATGGCACTACTTCACTACACTGTGTATGACCGGGAAGGTCATGGGATCATCTATTACTCACAGTATTGGTCACATAAAAGGAATACACTATATCCACACTAAAATACTAAGACTAAAGTCTTAGTTAATATCCCGAAGTAAATAAGTATCTATTACTAATGGAAGTTCGCACCACTATCACTATTCACAGGCATAACTTTTCTTCTATCTACACTACATACTAGAGATTTAGTACCACACTTTCACAACAAACAGTTTTCAATGATAAAACTTACATGTAACTTAGAGTTTTTCACTTACGATGTATTTTATGGAAAATATAGGATTTTCTAGAGTTTTCTACTAATTATAAATGTACATGCAGCTTTTCACACTATATGTTCTAATACATTTTATACATTAACCACAATAAATTCTTATGAACTCACCATCTTTATGCTGATACTCGTTTTCAAAATAACTTGTATCCTCAAGTCAAAGATCGACAGGTACAAGTGCAACATTTTGGAGAAGATGGAGCATACAAGATCCATCTCTTATTTTTGTTATACTTTTGGTGTCTATGGAAACTTTACAGAACACACTTGTAATTAAACTCACTATGAAAATGAAATGGTTGTATGTTTCTTGTTTTTACTATTATGCAATTGTGATGATACTGTACATGACGTCCTCCACCCCGAAATGTATTCCGCCGTTATCGGTTTTGGGGTGTGACATGTAAGACTACGGGGATAGCTGTAGCATTCACTAGCAGTCAAATAGTTTGGAAAGTGTTGTAAGACTATGAGGGTATTCATAGCATTCACAAGTAATCAGATAGTGTGGGAAGTGTTGTAATACTACGGGGATAGTCGTAGCATTCACTAGGGGTCAGAGAGTGATAGAGCGTTGTGAGACTGCGGGTGTAACTATAGCATTCATTAGGTTGGTAGATAGCATGAGTGCATTGTTAGGATGCAAAAGGAACAGTAGTACCTACCAGTTCGGGTGTAGCAGAAAGGATAAGGAAATCCACGGATTGGATTTCGGAATTCCCCAGATGGACTAGATCTGTTTGAGCCAGTGATAGGACTGTAGGAGCACCACTATAGTTATAGGATCAGGAAAGAAATGGAGTGTATAAGATTGTGTGTGAAATAAGGCTACCATTGGTCAGGTAGAAACCACTTCCAGCCTTGAATTTAATGATGACAGGATTCGACATATGGATCCGATCGGTTAGATTAGAAAGTTGTTAGAGTCACAGTGGCATGATAACTAGTTGCAACTAGTTAGGAGGATTTCGTTCAGAAGTCGTGTGAGGCGAGTAAGTGGGAGTCCTTTGGCTGCGCAGCTGGTCCGGAACCCAATATTGCAGATGATTGGCGAGCAAATTGAGACCCAAGAGGTCTCGATAGCTTGTGGTAAGCAGCCATGTGGCAGCATACTGCTTCAGGTAGTTCAGTGTTCGGGCAGTTTCAACGTTTGGGTAGCATTAGTATTTGCATTTCATGTTGCAAATATAGACGAAATAGCTGGTTGATTTGGAAGTGGTAAGTCACTTACAACGGGATTATTTGACTTTTAGCTGAGTATAAGTGAACCACAGGGATAAGTGGAACTGTGATTCTGTTTTTCTAGTGGGAGCCTTGAGTTATCAGGAGATGAGTAGGCAGCTAAGAGACAAGTGGACTGGATTTAGCAATAATGATTTAGTAAGAGTGGTCTGTCAGGGATCCAGGCCATCCCGAGACAACAGAATTCAGATGAGTAGATGTGATCTTGTTGCGAGGAATTAGTTCGCCTACAGATTTTAGGGCTTTGCAAAAATTGGTCACGACTACCCTGGGAAGGCTAGGGTGTGTCCAGGATGATGACTTTGTTACTAGAGTGGCTTGGTGTGTAAGGATTGGTAAGGAATTATTTCGAGGACGAAATCTAATTTAAGTGGGGGAGAGTTGTAAAACCCCGTTTATTTACTAAATAAATAAATTAATTAATGAATGGCTCGTAGCCCTAAAACAAATAATTATATATACAGGGTGTTCGTTTCGAGGAATTAATTGGAACAATTCAGAAGTCGGGGGTTAAAAGTATAAGTTCTGGACTCATTTTATAATTAATTATGAAGGCATGGACTAAATGGTAACTTCTAGGACTTCATTTCAAGAGATTTTGGGACTAAGGGGCTGGTTGGTAAATTAGGAATGGAAATTGTGAAGAATTATGGAGGCAAGGGTTAAATTGGTAAATTCTGCACCTAGGTTGTAATAGATTTTTAATGTTGGGGGCTAAAACGTAAAATATGGATCTTCTTTGAAAGGGTTTTGAAGAATAGGGGGCCATTTGGTAATTTTCGGATTTAGATTGAAAGAAGAAGGTGATGGAGGGGCTGGAAGTGCCATTATGGAAAAGTTCTAACGGGAGCGGTATCTAAGAGTTAAGAAACCTTAATCCTAGAACCATGTGTATCAGCTGTACCCTCTCCATGTTCGATTACCAGCCACCACTCCCATTTCTTCATCTCCGGCGCCGCTGCTTGCTGCCTTCGATGTGGCAATGCCTTGCTGAAGCTCTTGCTGCCGACGACCATGAGGGCACCAGGAAACGAAGATAGGTGGGTTGCTGCCACTGTGTGCTTGCTAGACCACTCCAAAATCGTTGCTACCACCTCCTTTCTGCCATCTCAACGTCGTTTCCCTAGTACTGCGCCCAAGCCATCGGTCGCCGTTGCTTCGCCAAGCTCATGCCTTCTCCAGTCACCACTGTTGCATCTCCGCCGCTACCCTCTCACCTACGTTCGAGATATCATCACCAATTGTGTACTCAATTGGTTGTTCCACTCCCTTCAGTCGCTGCCATGCGGCTGTGCCGCAGCCGATGCTGCTGCCTCCGACGAGGACAAGGGTGCCGCCGGAATAGCCTTGACTACCTCCTATTTCAATCCGCCACCACCAGCCAGTGGGAGGTGGATGTGGACGTATTCATGGGTGTGTATGGTGTTGTTGCGTGTTGGAAGCTATAGGAACCGTAGCCACCACCGTAAGGTGGTGGCTGCCGCCTCATGCCGCCGTGTACCACCGCGGGTGGGTGTACTTTTATGTGTATATGTTTTCTAATTAGATTAGGGTGTGCGTGTGTTAATCGGTTTGGTATTGTAATTGTAACAAATCTGAATAGTGAAGAAAATCCATCACCACCACCGTTAAGTGGTGTCTGCCGCCACCGGCCACCGGTCGAGTGGCGGTGTGCTTAGTTGTGTTTGGACAAGGGCCTTGAAACCCTAATGGGCCCAATGAGGCTTAATGGACATAAAAGCCCAAACATGTGATCAATGCGCTTAAGGCCTAATGTGTCTAATGGAACCTAATTGACCCAAAGAGACCCTAATGGGCCCAATAAGGCCCAAAGTGACCTAAAAGGCCAACCAAGGCACTAATGGGCTAGTATTGTGCTGGAAAACTGAAGAATCAATGAATCGAGTTTGCATATTAATCAGAGTATGAAATTAGAAAAGCAAGTAAGATTGAACACATATGTAAATAAGATTTTTCTCTTCAGCTTTATTACGCTTTGGAAGTTTTACAGAGAGTAGATAAAGTGTTCTATCTTCTAACTCTAGTAAATGATCCTATTTATAGGATACTCCAAGTGTACAAAAAATATACTAACGACTAAACATATAAGCTTTGAATAAAACTGCCTTATTAAAATACATTATGAATCATACGAAGAGTACAAAAGGCTTCGACTCATTACAACCCAAAATACCCTTACATTCTCCCCCTTTGTAAACAAAGTTGAAGACTTTAATTCGTAAGTAGTTGGATCTAGTACAACATAACTCTTCGTATTTTTGTGTACCAATTTATAATCTTCTTCAACTCCTTCTTTTCCCTTTCATTATTCTTCTTGCAATGGTTCATACGAACAATTAAGTTTGTATATTGCGAAGTCAAATATATTTCCACTTCACTAGCTTGAAACAAAAACTTCTTAGATCTCCCTGACTTGTCATTCCCAGAAAAGACTAAACCAAAAGGTTTCAAGAAGATTTCCCAATCAACATATTTCTTTAGTTCTGCTTGTGTCTTTGAATGATTCATTGGAGTAGTGATTTCCAGACCTTTAGCTGTAGCTAACTCCACATCTGTCATTGCCAGACATTCATAAGAATTTTTGATAAAGATTTTGATGTGAGTAACTCCCAACTTAAAATCATCAGGCTCCGTGTTTTGAAGATATGAAAAATACTTTTCCTTCATAATTAATGCAACTTGTATAAGATCATACAAGTTCATCAATGGAAAGTCTGCAATTGTAAATTCATACACATTGCCATTTGCCCTGACCACGACATACTTTAAATTTTAGATTGTGTCTTCGAAGACCACATCCTTCTTGATGCTTATTACTTTCTTGATCTTCGTTTAAGACCATACCTCCTCAGCAGGCTTTGCAAGTACAGCATGAAACCTGATCTTCATATGTGTTCCTTCATCCTTGTCCTTGAATTTGCTTTCTGCTTTAAACTGTGGCATGATGAACATCAATTCATTTATCGGAAAATCCAACTGGCCTGCATTTGTATTTGTAACAATGTAACTCTGCTTGGGCTTTTTCTCAAAAGAATACATGTGATTGAATGCAACCTTGGCTTCTATTTTTTCGTAATTGTAATGCTTTGTAGGATCACCCTTGTTCATGCCAGGAGGGTCACTGGCCCATTGAGTCATTATGCTTTGTATCCTTCTCATCTTCT
Source organism: Lactuca sativa (assembly GCF_002870075.4). NCBI lineage: Eukaryota > Viridiplantae > Streptophyta > Magnoliopsida > Asterales > Asteraceae > Lactuca > Lactuca sativa. The sequence continues at coordinate 240,719,673 of NC_056623.2, read as the reverse complement.
CTACTTCAGCCTCTGCCTCGGCTTTCTTATCTTCTTTTGATTTTTCAATAATAATCCCTTTACCTTTTGCTTTCGAACCAGACTCATCAACAACATCTCTTGGCTTCGAAGCACTTCCACCAACATCAGTAGTTTTACCAATCACAATTCCTTTCGGTTTCGTGATTGGCACAGTTGTTACAACTATTAAGGTAATTGGACCAGCTGTTGCCATGATTGGTTTCGTTGTTGGCATTTTCAAAGAAAACACTTTCCCCACAACTTTCGAATCTTCTCCTCCAACCTTCGAACCAGCAGTTGGCTTGTCTCCCCCTTGCACCCCTGTGCTAGCAAGTAGGGCATAACTTGTTGGAAGAAGGCTGGATATGCATGATAGAGGAGCTAATTGTTGAACAAGTAAATCTTCAAACTGAGAGAATTTCTTGATAAGATCTTCAGAAGATAGCAAAGAAGACGAAGCAGGTTTTGAACATAGATTTTTAAGCTCCTTCAATAGTTCGAATACTTCCAAAATATTCTTGTTGTCATTGGTAGAAAGCTGAGTAATTTGAGGGCTCATACTTTCGTATAATTTTGCAAATTTTGTAACTGCCTCACAAATGATGTCTGCCTTCTTGTTGATGGACTCAAAATCAGTTCGAACAATAGATATCTCTTTCTCCATATCTTCTCTTAGTTCCTGTAGTTTGAAGTTCAAATCTTCTTTAACCTTCTTGACATCCTGAACAAATAAAACATGCCTCTCCTTTGCAACCATCTTTATATATTTGAAGTCAGTTCCAAAACTAGACTTCTGAGAATTCACTCTTAATTCGTTATTTTGATCACAAAGATCAATCTTCTCTAAAAGACGAGACTCTAAGTCTTTCAACATACCATAAAATTTTGTCGTTAACCTCCCTTCAAGCAATGACAGCATACCATCAACTTCAAGACTAGATACAGAATGACCTTCCCCAAGATCAGCTTGAGATTGAATAATTGAATTGAGCTTCGTATTCAAGATTTTGAACTATTTCATCGTCATGAGCATGTGATCTGGGAAGTCAGTTTCTTGATTATCAAACTCTAGATTCTCAAATGTTCCCCTAAAACCTTCAGACTCGTTTTCAGTCTCCATGAAGGAATGTTTTATCGGAGAGGTAGTGGTAGGTGGATCAGTTGATTGTGAAGGAAAAAAAGTTTTGAATGGTTGTGAAATAATGTTTGAAAAGGTAGGAGAATCAGTTGTGGATGTTATAAGAATGATCGGTGTAATCTGTGGAGGTAAAGAAATAAAAGAATCTAAAACAACACTCGAAGGTTTACCTTGTGCTGCTGTATTCGAATCATTCTCACCCATGATCACATTTGTATCCATATTAGATATGTTTAAAGGGATGTCTGACGTTCGTTCCTCCATAGTAACTGTCTTGGAAATCGAAACTTCGGGTGGTGTACTAATAGAAGTATCAACATTAGAAGAATCTTTTATAAGAACTGCCTCGGGTGTCTCGGGAATAATCTCACTCTCATCTGTAGTAGATTCAGAGGAAAGAATGACCCTACGCTGCTTCTTCTTTGAGATTTGTTTGGCCATATCAGCGACCATTTGCTTTTTCGAGTATGGAGAAGTAGGGGCAGGTATTTCACGAAAAATGACCCCTTGATGCGAAACTTGGGGTTTGCGAACTACATTCGTAAGAGATGATCGACTCTTTTGTTTCAACTTCGAATTTATCTTGATTCTTCTAAATACACCAATCTTCGAAGGAATGACTTCCTTTTCAGTTAACTGGGTATCAGCAATACATGCTCCAGTTGGACTGGCTCATCTTCGATAACGAGTACCTTCTTTGGATTTTTGGATGAAATGGATGGCTTAACTGTCGTACCCAAAGACCCAGCAGTAGTATTCTTCGATTTCCTGGACTTCTTTTCATCTATTCGTGCCAAAAGAACACCGGTTTCCATAGAAGTATCTATGGATTTCAAGTAAGTAATCAATAATGGGTTTGTAGGATCAATTCTTTCCATAGATGTGTTGAGTAATCGAGTTGAAGATCGTAGTACAAACCTGCAACCATAGCGTACACGTCCATTCTCCCCTTATATAGCCCAATTGTTCTTCAAGTTAAACAATAAAGAGAAATCCCAAACAAAAAGTTCCACACACTTGGTAGTCCTGACTTCTTGAAGTCACTGATCTTTGTCAATTGGGGTTGATGACCCATTTAATTGAAAATGTGTACGATTTGTGGGAAGGTAAAATAATGTATGGTGGAGAATTGGGTATGGCAAGGATTTGGCAAAAAAGCTTCTTTGTAAGTCTAACCTTTTTATCATTGACAAGGTTGAATTTAACAGCTTCCAAAGCTTTTGAATAAGTTGCGGTTGATCCAGCTTGAGATAACCATGAAAGAGGAACAGAGAATGAGTTAAACATGGCTTTAGACAATACCGAGTTTTGCAGAGCAACCACCAGCATTTTCAGTTCTTCAGGATACATAGAGACATTCGATTCAACCTGTTAATTAGTACCCTAAATCTTCATGATCGGCAAGGAAGTAACATCGTCTGTTGTGTGAGAAAGAGTTGCATCAGGAATAGCAGTTGCCATTGTTAGGGTTTGGAAGCAGATGATTATCAGAGAGTATTTGGTAATTTGAAAGCGTAAACTGATAATGAACCCTTGAATCCCATTTTATATGTAACTCTTGAATTTAAAAACAAAGCGGGATATGCATCTAATTCTAGCTGACGTGTCACCGAGAAAACCACATCATGATGATGATAAAGTAACCATGCATAAAAAAGTAAATGCCCCATCGCCTTGAAAACCGGAAGGAATACAAAACGTCTCCTCATCTAGCCTGTATTTATTGCCCCAATAGAATCGTAACCGTCATAACCCTTCGGATGGAGGTTAGGATTTTTACTTTGGGGTTTCGAAGTAAAGTCATTTGCTAGATTTTCGAAATCATCAGCCTAAGTTGGTGGTACTCAGAACCTCATGGATTTCGTGTGTGCATTGTGTCAAAGAATTAAGATAAGAAGCAAATTAATTTTTTTTGGATATTTGGTGATGTCAAAAGTACAATTTGACACGAAGGAAGATAAAATCCCAGGCAAAGATTGATTCGTTAATTATCAAAAGAGATAATCAACAACTTGTGTAGTTTCCCGTGAATTACAATTGAATGCTTGTCAATAAGTATCGAAGGGCTTCTTATTCTATGTTTCAATGGTGGCATACGAATTTCATTACATATCATCCTTAACATAAGGTGATCAATTGTAAACAAAATTACTTGTTTGACTATTGTAGTCAGTGAAAACTTGGCTTTGAAAAACTTTTTAAGTAGCTAGGAATTTCTGAGAAAACTCACACTGAAATCATATTAAAAAAAATTTCATACTGGATCCTGTTAGGTAACAAACATTATGGGTTTCGAATGTTTGATCAAGACCACTCAAAAGAATTGAATATGATTTGGAGTTTCGAACGTAGGTACAGAAACAAATGTTGTGTTAAAGTCTGGAACATAGTTCCCCGTTAATTTCTTAAAGTTTGATTGATTTGGGTTTCACTTTCATCACGGTCTCATGATGTCTGATCATAAACACAGATTGGTGATATATCTGGACTTCGATTGGTTTTGATCAGAAACCTCTTGGATATATGTCTTCGTGTGTGCTATTGTATGAATTTTAAGATGAAAATGATTGGTTTATTAAGAACAATATACCTCTGTTATTTTGGACCAAGCAAAAAAACTCTTAACTCATGTGAGAAGAGTAAGGTAGCTCAATGGACTAATGTGAATGTAAGCCTTATTAGGAAGAAATCTTCATATGAAAATTTCATTAAGGCTTTCAAACATTGAGTCATTTCGTGGCTTCGGACAACATGCAGTAGCATGCTTCTAGGGACATCTTATGTAGTTAAAAAAATTTGAAATTCAAAGATTATAAATATATACTTGGCTGTAGAATTTGCAAGCATTTGCCTCTTCATATCTTTCAAGAATAGCTACAACAAAGTGTTAAAAAAACAAAATCTTTTTGTTGTTTTTGATTTTTGAAAATCAAGAACAAAACAAGATGAAAATCTTTTTAATGTTTTTGATTTTTCCAAAATAAAGAGCAAAACAAAATGAAAATCTTTTTGATGTTTTTAATTTTTCGAAAAGAAAGAACAAAACAAAATGAAAATCTTTTTGATGTTTTTAATTTTTCGAAAAGAAAGAACAAAAACAAAATAAACGAAAGTACGTGTTGCAAACCTACGATGTTTTAAGATATGATAAAAAATATCAATTATGCGAATTCGAAGCATTCGAAGAGTTAATTATGAACAGTAACCTTATCCTTTGATGACGTGTCTGTAAATTACTGTTATTGAACCTTCATGCTCGTTTTTCGCATGGAATTGAATTACCATCAATCATTCCAAGTCCTTCTAAAATTCTCACAAACGATTTTTCATCTAATGCTTTTGTGAAAATATCAGCCAACTGATCAGTTGTTTTGACAAAATGAACTTCAATATTCCCATCCTCTACATGATCTTTTATGAAGAGCAATGTGTTTGGTCTTCAAATGCTACACAGGATTATGACAAATTCTTATTGCACTTTGTGAATCACAATATAAAGGAATCTTTTTCATGTTAATTGCATAATCACATAATTGACTTTGAATCCATATTATCTGTGATGTGCATGCAGCAGCAACAACATATTCAACTTCGGCCGTTGAGATTGAAACACATGTCTACTTTTTCGATTTCCAGGTAACCAACTTACCATCAAGCAATTGACAACCACCACTTGTGCTCTTCCTATCAAGATTACATCCTCCTAAATCCGCATTTGAATATGCTTGAGCAAAGAACCCAGTATACGAAGGATACCACAATCCAAGTGAAGATGTTCCTTTGAGATAACGAAAGATATTCTTTACAGTAGTAAGATGTGGTTCTCGTGGATTTGATTGATACCTAGCACAATTACATACAGAAACTTGACATCAAGTCTACTAGATGTTAAATAAAGTAAAGATCCAATCATGCTTTTGTATAATGTAAGATCAACAATAGGTTTATCTAATGAAGGAGTTAGTTTGATGCCAGTTGCCATTGGAACATGTAATTTTGATCTATTCGTCAATCCAAACTTTTCGAGAAAATTCTTTGTATATTTTTCTTGATTTATGAAGATTCCTTCTCTGCTTTGATGAATGTTTAAACCAAGAAAATTGTTAATTTTTCCCATCATGCTCATTTCGAACTTACTCTTCATCAGATCTTCGAATTCTTTAGACAAAACAATATCATCAACATAAATTTGAAGTAGCATTAGATGATTCCCAACTTTCTTATGAAATAATGTGGGGTCAACTGATCCTTATTTAAATTTAGATTTCTTGAAAAATGAAGTAAGAGTTACATACCAGGCTTGTGGTTCTTGTTTCAAACCATAAACTATCTTATCTAATATATAAACATAATTAGGGTGTTCTTCGTTTCAAAACCTGGAGGTTGTTCCACACTTTACATCCATTTGATATACATCAAAATCATTGTGAGCTGCATAAGCCAAAATATACGAACCGCCTCGAGTCTTGCAACATGGGCAAAAGTTTCTTCATAATCAATTCCTTCTTATTGAGAGTATCCTTTAACAACAAGTCTGGCTTTGTTTTGATCAATATTTCCATCTTTGTCGGTTTTATTTTTGAAAATCCATTTTAATCCGACAATCAAAACATCATTTGGCTTAGGAATTAATCCCCAAACTTTATTTCGTTCAAATTCAGACAATTCAGATTGCATCTCAACAACCCAATCTGAGTGTTTCATTGCAAGCTTAACTGTTTTTGGTTCAATTTTTGAGATAAAAACATTGAACATGCAAAATTCTTGAAGAACATTTAATACCTCATTCTTTTCACGAATTTGAGCTCTTGTTAAAACTCCTTCTTGTGGATTACCAATTATTTTCTCCTTTGGATGATCTTTTGTCCATTTATCCATTGGTGGATAAGCTGGATCGAAGTCCAAAGGTGCATCTTCGTACAATTCATCATTTTCAGACCCTGCAATCGAACAAACATCATTAATATCATGATAAGTTTCATTATTTTGATTTAACTCCCCATCAATATTATCATTTAATTGCTCCCCCTAAACATCATTTATTTGCTCCCCCTCAACAACATCATTTGCTCTCTCATTCTCCCCCTCGAAAGAATGCTCCCCCTCCATCAGAGTGTTCAAATCGAAGCGCTCCCCCTCCACTGGATCATTATGCATACTTTCACCCAATTCTTGAGGAGATGATGTTGAATCATCAGTTAGATTTGACACTTCAGGGATATGATTATCAGGATCATTGACTTCAACATTAGCAGCATAATCTGAATTACCAAAAATCTAATCTTAGTCAATATCCAATGATTGTATAAATTCAGATTCAGCAAGAATTTCTTGCAAAATAGGATGATTTTCAAAATGTTTATCAAATTGTTTGATATAATACTCATCAAATGTAATATTGAATGTTTCTTCAACTTTTTGAGTTCTTTTGTTGAGCACTCGATAGGGAACTGGATTATGCGAATAGCCAAGGAAAATCCCTTCATCAGCTTTTGCTTGAAAGTTCAAAAGATTGTCCTTAAGATTCATAATAAAGCACCTACATCTGAAAAATGGAAAATTTTCACATAAGGTTTTCTGTTATCGATTATTTCATAAGAAGTAATGTTAAAACGACGATGGATGAAAGATCTATTCTGAGTAAAACATGTAGTGGATATTGCTTCAGCCCAAAGATATTATGGAAGATTCGCATAGGCCAGCATAGTTCTTGCAGCTTCGCATAGAGATCGATTTCTTCGCTCAACAACACCATTTTGTTGTGGTGTATATGGAGATGAAAAGTTATGCAAAATGTCTTTATCCACTAAAAATGAATCAATAATATTATTCTTAAACTCAGTTCCATGATCACTCTTTATCCTTTGAACTGTCTTCTTTAGCATTTTTCCATTTGCTTGATAATGTCAATCATGATTTGTGAAACCTCGGATTTAAGCGTGAGAAAATAAACCCACGTAAATCTTGAAAAATATCAACAATAACTAAGATATACCATATATTGTTAAGGGTTGAAACTATCAAAGGACCACATAAATCAATATGTAATAGCTCTAGTGGTTCGACTATCTTCAAATCAATTGTAATTGGATGACCTCGTTTATGTTGCTTGCCAACTTCACAAGCTGCACATAAAGAATCATTATCAAATTTAAGTACAGGTAAGCCTCTTACCAAATCTTGCACTATAAGTTTATTGATTTTTCGAAAGTTAAGATGTAAAAGTCTTCGATGCCATAACAAGCTCAGATCTGATGTCGCTTTCGAAAGAAGACAAACATCAGGTTTACCCACTATTGGATTGATGTCCAAAGTAAACATATCACCCTTCCTTTTGGATTTCAGCAAAACTTCTTTTGTATAAACATTCGAAATAATGCTTCCTTCGTCGTTAAAAAGTACTTGATTGCCAGTGCCTACCACAAGTTATTATACACTTATCAAGTTGTGTTGTAAGCCTTCGACATATGCAACATCATTCACCGTGAATTGTCCATTTGTGATCTTCCCATATCCTTTGACTTGTCACTTACGATAATTTCCAAACCTTACGACTCTAGCATTCATCAAGCTTCAAAAATCGTGCAAGTTTTCCTTCTTTCCAGTCATGTGACGAGAGCAACCATTATCAATGTACCATTTGTTATCATATTGCTCATCACAAAGTATCTGCAATTATTGAAAGAATTTACGTACCCAAGGCTTTTTGGGTCCTTCGAAATTAGATTTCAACAAAGAATAACTGTTGATAAAATCACAAACTTTAATTTTGAAACTATTAATAATGTCGACATCTTCATTTGTAGGGATTGAAAAATAAGGTTTTGTTTGTTTCATATGTATACTTACAACATCCTTCGCATTCATAGTTTGTGACTGTTTAGTCTTCGCTTTTGTGACAGGTTTCCATGCTTTTACTAAGATATGCGAATCCTTTAATGACGAACTGCCATTTGAAGAGGTATTTACATACTTCTCATATGCTTCGTTGATTTGATCTTTCGAATATTTACTTGATTGATAAATTTTTCTTTTTCCTTCGAGCCAGTGATCAATATTCTTTCGTGAAGTTATCCCTATTTCGTGCAAAGCGTTCATGGTTTGTTCCTTCGTATGATTAGCAAAATTTGGCTTTTGAGGAACAAAATCAATTTTTGGTTTTGAAACAAAAGATTCAGCATATGAAGTATCAACTGTTGATTTAAAATGTTATCGTTGAGAAAAAAAACATTGATGAATTATCTGAAATATTTCTTGGAATGTTAGATTTTGTTACTTTTGAAAACTTTGGAGTTGTTTTTATTTCAACCTTTGAATTAGTTTTTGGACGATAAACTTGTTCTCCTTTTGAAAAAGATGAATTTTTAGTTTGAAAATATATTTTGGTGATTTTGATTCAGACACATTTTTTCTTGGATGAACAAGATTTTTATTTTAGTCTGAGTGTCTTTCTGAATGCACTGACTTAACTGGTTTTGACAATTTATTTGTCGGTTTTCAAGACTCGATTGTTTGCCAAAATATTTTCTTTCGACCTTGCCTTTTTGAAACCTGATTTTCTTTCGAAAATTTGTCAATTTATTCTTTGAATTCTTTTGAATTTAATTTTACCCCACTTTTACTTTCTTCAAAAATTGGTTTGTTGACTTGATTCGCAAGTTTTGATTTGTCAACCCATTTTCTCTGAGATTTTTGTCTTTGAAAAACATCAGAATTCTTTGTCAAGTTATTTTGAACAGTGCTTTGATTTGAGATGAACCCTTCATCTGAGGTTTTCAAATTATCTTGTTCCACCAATTTCTTGAATTATGGTTTGACTTTTTCAATATTTCCAGTTGTTACGAATACTTGATTTGGAAACACAACATCATCTAAACACTTGAAAATTGGATACACCACAGTATTTGTTTCAAGATAATGAACACCTTGTTCTTTCAACACTTTTTCATAATTTTGTGTATCACCATACACCTATTCAACTACAATTCGAGGAATGTCTTCATCTTTTGAAAATACCTTTTCCTTCGAGAGTTCCTCATCCTTTTCATCATCACTATCATCTGTTTGACTGTCTCAGATTTCCATGGAGTCCAAATCACGAAGTTTCGAAGTTGAGGGTTGTTTTGTACCATTCTTAACAAACAAATCATTAAAATTTTCTTTCCCTTTAGATGAAGATGCAATATTAATTGTAGAAAAATGAGAACAATCAATATCCAAGATCACTAAATTAACTAATATTGTCAAAATTATATTCATGATCGGCAAAATTAGATTGAGCATCGGATGTTGATGCTTCGGTCTTTTTCAAAATGTGAATTTGTTCAGACTTAGTCAAAGTATCATTTACAATATTAACTAATTCAGTAGTATCAAGACTTTCATCTACTTTGACTATACCATATCTATATCTGTTATCAGGAACTTTGTCAAATTCAACTATTTCTTTCTCACAATCATACGAAATATTATCTACTTTAGCTCTTTCATAAGCTAAAAAAGGTAATAAATTTCTATGTTGTTCTCTACTTATCTCACAAGAATGATGTAATTCTGTTAATTTCCCAAACAATCTCTTAGCTGTATTGCAATAAATGTTCCTTTGTGCTAACAATAATTTTATTTCACTGAAAAAATTATCCCTATCAACCATAATGTTCGTAATCTGAAGTTCTAAACAATCTACTTTAGTGTTTTTCAAATCCAATTTCTTCTCTGTCTCTAACAACCGCATAGAAAGCTTCTTAGCTTCATTGCTAGCAGACACCATAACTGAGTCAAAATAAGTAACAGTTTCATCAAAAGATACCAATTCAGAATTATAAGCATGCACTGGAATATTAAAAGATTCAAGAATGTTACGTACCTTTGTTGTCATTGGATATTTGTCTGCAGCCTTTGATATGAAGCACCTTCCTTTCACTTCGTATTCTTCTTCATCAGATTCCTCCTCCATTTTTGCAAACATTGTTCCATGTGTTGGATTGCGCATCTCCTCATCATCTGATCCAGATGACCAGATCTGATAAGTTCCATCATCATCTGGTTCTCCCATGGCAACCAACGACATGTTGTTCACCTTCGCACGAACCTCTTCTAATCTTTCAGCATAATAAGCTTCATCTTTTACCTTGTTTTTCTTCTCATCTTTCTTCCTTAACATGCAATCATTGGCTAAATGATTGGCACCGTTACAATAATGACAGTCAACTCTAGCATCTCCCTTTAACTTCTTCTAAATCTTTCCCTCAACCGGCTTTGCATCCTTCTTCTCTTCCTTCTTCTTCGCATCATTTGCAGTTTTATTTATAAAACTTCCTTTAATCTCAGATGTCTTGATCTTCGAATTGAGTGGCTTTTTGAAGAACTTCTTGACATGACTATTTGAATAGAATTCTATTGATTCATCATCAAAATTCATAACGAACCCTTCTTCTCGATCATAATCACTTTTCTCATTAAGTTCTTTCTCATTCATTTTCGAAACCAATGCCAGTGCACCTCCAAAACTTGTCTTCATTTCTTCAGCAATTCCGTTCACTTCAATTTTCGTGTGACTTTAACTTATTGTACACATCATTTAGATTTGATGTATCAAAGCTCTGTTGATTTTCAACCATCATGCTTACATTTCGCCATTCGTTTATCAAACCCATAACAAAGATAAGGTCGAAATCCATGACTGATCTTGTGATTCCATATCGGTTGCATCGATAGATCAATTCATTCAGACGATCGTAATATGCCTCAATAGTTTCACTTTCTTTTTGTTTGAAGTCTTTCAATTCAACCAAGCATTGTTTCATAGAATTAACTCTTGTCTTCTCACTTCCTTGAAATTTCTCCTTTAGATTGTTCCAGATTTCCTTTGCGGTTTTACAACTCCTCACATAGTTGTAAACAACTAGTGGCAAAGCTCCTCCTAGCTCTCTTATACATTTCTTCTCTAGATTTTTCATACGTTCAATTTGATTCTTTACTCCAGAACTTGTAGAAGATGCTCCAAGTGATTGAACATTCGACGGAGGATTGAGATTACCAGAAATATAATTCCACAGTTCTTCATCTAAACCATTGAGATAATCCTCCATACCATCAACCCACTGATCGTAATATTCATGTATTAGCATTGGAATTTTTGTAGAAGATCCTAACAAATGAGAGAATGAAGTCATGGAATTAAGATTGAATGACGCCATTGTTGTACGGAAGAAAACTTTGAAAATTTTGGAAGAAAACTTGAGATTTGTAACAACAAACTAGTTGATTCAACTTGAAACAACTAGAATAACACTTGATCCAACAATTCAAGTGCAGAATCGAATCACAAACTTAGATCTAATGAACTTTTCACTTTTCAAAAAGTGCGGAAACTTTTAAATCAGAAATTGATTTAAAAACTTTTGAAAGGATGAAAATCAGATCAGAGATATAATTCCTGTTCTCATACCAACTGAAGAATCAATGAATCAAGTTTGAATATTAATCAGAGTATGAAATCAGAAAAGCAAGTAAGATTGAACACAGATGTAAATAATACTTTTCTCTTCAGCTTTATTACGCTTCGTAGGTTTTATAGAGAGTAGATAAAGTGTTCTATCTTCTAACTCTAGTAAATGATCCTATTTATAGGATACTCCAAGCGTACAAAAAATATACTAAATACTAAACATATAAGCTTTGAGTAAAACTGCCTTAGTAAAATACATTATAAATCATACGAAGAGTACAAAAGGCTTCGACTCATTACAACCCAAAATACCCTTACAAAAACCCTAAGGGCATAAAACCTTAATTGTAGGAATTGTTTGGGACACACTCGAGAATTATTTAATAACTTGAGAAATTAAATAATAATCATTCGCAAAGATTAATCTAGGAAATATTGGACTTAATGGATTAGGTCCTTAGAGGATTAAGTCCTTAATGGGTTAAGTAGGAAACTTAACCCTAATCATCATTTGATGGGAAACCCTAATTTCACTTGGATTTATTATTGGACCTTTCATTTGGGCCTTGATGATTGGATTATTAATGGGCCATCCAAGAATAATTATATGGACTAAAAGAATTTAATGGGCCTAGGGTTAGGCCATGTAAGGGTGTTCGGGCCCAATTTGGAAAATTGGGCCATAAATGGGCCATAGTTTGGGCCTTAATGATTATATGATATTGGACCATTAGACTATCAAAGGTTAGACTGGACTTTTGGTTGGGCCTTAGAATGAGACCATGCAGATGTTTGGGCCCAATTTGGAAAATTGGGCCATATGTTGGGCTTTGATTTCTAGTTGGCTTTGGGCTTATGGATTGGGCCTTGAGCTTAAATAAGCCAAGCCTGGGGTAATGTAGTAATTATCCAAGTATGTATTATGGCTATGTGTTGGGACCCAATTATTAATTGGGTGTTAATTTGTTGTTGACAGATTCGAGACTCTGTCATCCGGCAGCTAGGGTTTTGTCAGCAGGACTTCAGCAGTATGATGTGAGTTTCTTTCCAGTAGGAATGGGTCTACGGCCACAATGTCAGCCAGTTTAGATCGCAGTAGTTCCAGACTGCGGTCCGATGCCAGGGTGGTCCCGAGAAGTAGTTCAGTGTGCTTGATGTCTTTGTGATTCAGGCATGTCTATGTGTTATGTGTTCCGGACTGCGGTCCGATGTAGTATATAGTATATGTGTTATTGTTATATGTTATGATTATGTTATGCTATGTTCAGTCAGTTCCAGACATAGGTCCGATGCAGTGGGCAAGTCCCAAGTTAGTTTCGGACTTCGGTCTGATGCAGTGGGCAAGGCCCAAGTTAGTTCCGGACTTCAGTCCGATGCAGTGGGCGATGCCTAAGTTAGTTCCGGACTTCGGTCTAATGCAGTGGGCGAGGCCCAAGTTAGTTCCGGACTTTAGTCCGATGCAGTGGACAAGCCCTAAGTTATACCGTACTTCGGTCCGATGCAGTGGGCAAGGCCTAGTATTTGCTTTATGTGTTATTGTATGGTATGTGGTAGTTTGGGGGAGCTCACTAAGCTTTGTGCTTACAGTTTCAGTTTTGGTTTCAGGTACTGATTTTCAAAAGAGGAGCTCGGGAAGATTGCAGTGCACACACCATCTGTTCAGCCTGGGATGCTTATACTCTGATATTTGTACAATTGTTACGATATCTTGAGATACAATGTTTATGATTTTTATATGTTGTTTGATGACTATGGTTTTATTTTTAAATCAAAACGAAATTTTTAGACTGTATTTTTGGGATGTTACATCTTACCATCATGACTTAGTGCTGAGCACCCAACCCAGCGAATGGATCAGATAATCCTTCGAGTAAAAGATTATTCCCTGCAACGGTTAGACTCAAACGAGAGCTACGCAACAAGGTAAAACCCTTCCTCCTGAGATTATCCAACCCTGCTCTGAGAGGTGTAGCACTCCTCGGTCAACTAGCTGTCTCATTCCATACTTCTATTATCACCACTGTCCCTGCCTAATGGTTCTGCTATCTCTCATCCGCCTTCTAGGTGAACCGAGACCACCCTGGTCCCTACTGATTCTGCTGATAACTGGGTCACCAGATACCCATCGGTTACTACTCCTAGCACAAATTCTTAGTCGCTCCTATCGACTTCCGAAGAAACTTCGGCTATCTAAACTGCTCTATCTATACTGCCATTTTGACCTTACAAGTCTTGGGATCCCCGATCCCCTATCTTGACCCCAAGACCCCTACCAGGTCCCACCTGCGCTGCTATAATCTCACAAGTCTCACCCGGCTATATCCTAGAGCGGTCTATCCCTCTATTTTCACTTGCCTAACTACTGTCGCATGGGCCTCGCCCACAGGTCTCACCCAACTGTATCCTGGAGCGGCCTCTCCCAAGGTCTCACCTCTCTACGGCTATGCAGGCCAACTCCATACTAATCTCAACGAACTACCCTTTCCTGATTCCTACCTTGCTTACTAGGAGATAAGGGCCTCGCCCAAACTCCGCCAACTAGGAGATACTGGCCTCCGCACACACTCCGTCAACGAAACTGCTAATGAATGCTACGGCTTACCTACAATCTTACATCACTCCCCTCACTAACTCACTGTTAAGGAATGTTACGTTATCCCCCAATCCTACTACACTCTCCATGATGTCTCTATCACTGACTACTATTCCGAGGGCATCCTAACTCACCTGAGCCCTGCTAGCGATCCTCCAACCTGATTTCCAAAACCAGCCCTCATTCAGCAATGCTAAAACTACCCTATAATCTTACATCATTGCCATACTGATGTCCTATTGAGAAAATATTCATCTTGGTTTCCCAAACCAATCATCTACTAATCCCAAATACCTGAACCCAATGTTGGGAAGTTTCCCAAATTCCCAACTCCAACACTTCTCCAACTAAACAACCATTCGGGCTGCTTTCCTTCCTACTCAAAGTTTACTAACCCTTTCTATATTTATCATGCTACCGACACTGGATACTTGAAGGGTTCTCCCCCACTTTGATCCGGCTAACCACTTACAGTTCACAGCTTGAAAAGGATTCCCAATCCTTCCTATCATCTGAAGGGTCGATCTGCTGTCACCCAACGTTTAACTCTGCTAGTGTTCCAACTAACTTTTTATTAGACCCGAACCAGTCCTGTCACTAACTAAGCACCTTTCAATCCCTAATTGCATTTGCTACAGTGACTGCATCCTAAGAACCTGTGTTTAAGGTAAACATTTCCGCACTACTATCCTATCGTCCATGGCATGCAGATGTCGTCAATTACAAGCAGGTAATATAATATTCTAACAAATATAATTACTATCATTGATGCAGTACCGTAACCATAAAATCATGAATAAAAGTTGATAAGAAAGTAAAAGATACGCACCTCCAACATCCGGTGCTGCTCGAGGCTCCACTGTAGATAACTGAAAAGCCTTACCCCACACAGTAGGCGCCTCCGCTCGGCCCTGATGGCCATCGGTGATCCTTAAAGTAGCAGGGTCAGGTGCTATCACCTTTCCTGCCGAAAACAAACTTGGGCACTGGGCCATCTTGTAGCCCCGCTGACTGCAATGGAAACAGATCAGATATGACCCCTGAGAGGTGGTAGCAGTGCAATCTCTGCTAAAATGACCAGTCCGGCCGCACTTCAAGCAACCAAAATCACCACCACTACCACTCCTACACGCACCCTCGTGCGTCCTGCCATACTGCCCGCATCGGTTGCGGCTATGATAGTTCCTCGATCTCGAATCTAACCCCATGGGTCTCTTCCCCGGACCTGTGGCTACTTGAATGTCATCAGGCTTCCTTTTCCTAATTTTCTCTAGGTCAGTCTCCCTCTCTCTAGCCCGTGCAATCATACTCTCTAGCGTTTTGCAGCTGGACCTGCTCACAAACTGCCTGATGTCACTGTAAGGGCATTTTGTGTTGTAATGAGTCGAAGTCTTTTGTACTCTTCGTATGATATATAATGTATTTTACTAAGGCAGTTGTATTTGAAGCTTAAAATGTTTAGTCCTTAGTATATTTTTTGTATGCTTGTAGTATCCTATAAATAGGATCATTTACTAGAGTTAGAAGAAAGAACACTTTATCTACTCTCTGTAAAATTTACAAAGCATAATAAAGCTAAAGAGAAAAATGTTATTTACATCAGTGTTCAAACTTACTTTCTTTTCTGAATTCATACTCTGATTAGTATTCAAACTTGATTCATTGATTCATCAATTGGTATCAGAGCAGGAATCAATTTCTGTGATCTGATTTTCAGTTTCTTCAAAAAGTTTTTGAATCAACTTTTTGATTCAAAAGTTTCCGCACTTTTTGAAATTAAAAATTCTCTCAGATCTAAGATTGTGATTAGATTCTGCTTTTGGATTACTTAATTGAGTGATTTTCTGAAGTTTCTGAATCATTTCCAATTGTCATTTTTAAAATTCCTGTTGTTAATTCAAAATTCTCGAAAAACTTCATCTGTTCATCAATGGCGAATTTCAATATCAATTCAATGACTTCTTTTTCTCATCTGCTTGGATCATCAACCAAAATACCTATGTTAATTCCTGAGTATTATGATCAGTGGGTTGATCGTATGCAGGATTATCTCAATGGGATTGATGAAGATTTATGGACTTGCATCAATGGATCAATTCAACAACCTGCAAATGTTCAAACTATCGGTTCGTCTGGAACTAGTACTGATATTGAAGATCAACAAACAAGACTAAAGAACAAGGAAAAGATATGCATGAGAGAGTTCAGAGGTGCTTTGCCACCTGTTGTTTGCAACTATATTCGTGGTTGTAAAATAGCAAAGGAGATCTGGAATACTCTTAAAGAAAAGTATCAAGGAAGTGAAAAGACAAAGATCAATTCTGTGAAGCAGTGTCTGGTTAAACTTAAAGAGTTCTGACAAAAGGATACATAAACAATTGAAGTCTATTATGATCCGTTGAATGAGTTGATCTATAGGTGTAATCGCTATGGAAGTACAAGGTCCTTAATGGAGTATAAGCTCACTTTTGTTATGGGATTAAGGAAGGAGTGGCAAAGTGTATGTATGATGATCAAAAATCAACAGAGCTTTGATAGTTCATCTTTGAATGATGTTTACAATCAGCTAAAGACACACGAAAGTGAAGTTTCTGAAATAGCTGAAGAGTCGAAGATGAGTCTTGGAGGACCCTTGGCATTAGTTTCGATGGTGTCTGAAGTGGAATCTGCTGAGAAAGAGAGTTCGGATGAGGAAGGTTTGTTGTTAAATTTTGATGACGAAGCTATAGCTTTTTACTTGAAGAATTGGGTGAAGAAGTTTTTCAAAAAGCCTTTCAAATTGAAAGGGAAAAAGATTGAGCAGAAGGGAAACTCTTTGAAGACTGATGAGGAAGAGAAGAAGAAGATTAAAAAATTTTAGAAGAAGGATGAAAAGATGAAGGAGTTTAAAGGTAAAAAGAAGTTGAAAGGAGATTTTGGCATTAATTGTCATTACTGCAACGGTTCGAATAATCTTGCTGTTGATTGTATGCTTCGTAAGAAAGAAGAGAAGAAGATCAAAAACAAGTACGAAGCGTATTATATGGAGAAGTTGGAAGAAATTCATGAGAAGGCGAAGAGTTTGTCTCTAGTGGCAAGAAGGGAGAGTGATGATGAAGAGAGTGGCACTTATCAGATCTGGTCATCCGGTTTTGATGATGAAGAGATGAGGCATCCAACTCATGGTGCCATGTTTGCATGCTTTGAAGAAGATGATGAGGAAGAGATTACTGGACGTTGTTTTGTTATGAAGACAAGTGACAAATCCCCAATGACAACCGAGGTACATTCATTTGTTGAATCTTTTAATATTCCGTTACATGCATATGATTCTGAAATAATTGCATTTGATGATATTGTTGCTTACTCTAATGCTATTGTTGTGTCTACTAGTAATGAAGCCAAGAAACTAAATAATCAATTGCTAGAGACACGAAATTGTTAGACACAAAAAGTAGCAGGGTAGAATATCTAGAATTGCAGTTACAAAATGTCAAGAAGGCTAGGGAAGCTTTAGACAAGGATGTTAAGTTGTTGTTGAAACAACAAAACATTTATTGAAATACTGCCAAGCTATTATATGCAAAATTAACTGCTTTACATCATTATTCTGACATTAGCAAAGAGCAATATCTAAAATTGCTACCTTTTCTTGCATTCGAAAGAGAAAAAGTTGATGTAATGACATACGATTGTAAACATACAATAGTTGATTTTGACAAAGTACCAGATGATAGGTTTGCATATGGCATTGTTAAGATAGATGAGTTTCTAAATGCAGACGAATTGGTTAATATTGTTAATGAAATTTTAACAAAAGATGAAGAAGTGAGAATTTTGAAACTTGATTTTCAAAACAATTTTGTTGATATCGATGAGAATTCAGATATTCTTAGCGAAATCAGTGAAATTGAAGAAGAAGAAAGTATTGATTGTTCTCAGTTATCTATCATTAATATCACATCTAAGATCAAAGATAAGGAAATTTTTAATGATTCTATTGTTAAGGATGACATTGGAAAACCCTCTACTTCGAATTTTTTTGACTTTGATGATGTGGAAGTACGAGACAGTTAGACTGATAGTAGTGATGATGAGAAGCACGAAGATCAAGCTTCGAATGTGTATAAAAAAGAAAACAAAGTTTTGAACGAAACTGAAATTCCAAGAGTTGTAGTTGACCAAGTGTATGGAGACACTGAAAAGTTTGACAAAGTGATGACAGACAAAGGAGCACATTTTCTGGAAACTAACACAGTTGTAGATCCAAATTTTACATGCACGGATAATGTTGTGTTCCCAAACCAAGTTTTTGTCACCACTAGAAATTCAGAGATTATAAAACCAGAATTCAACAAATTAGTCGAAGAGGACAATAAACGTTCCACAGACGAAGGATTCTATGCAAATCAGAATATTATTTTAAACAACCTCACTAAAAATTCGTATGTTTTTCAACAACAGAAACCAAAAAAAAAATGGGTTGTTAAATCTGAAAAAGAAAATGAAGTTGTTACAAACGAAGTTGTTGATTCAACTACAATTGTGAAACTTAATTCAAATGAATTTAAAGAGCTTGTTGATAAGTTTTCGAAAAATCATAAAGTTTCAAAGAGAAAAGCATGAAAGGTCATTTTTTGGCATGTTATGACAAAGAAAGAATTTTCTGTCGTAAAATCCAAATTTATAAATAAGAAAAACAATGTTTCGAAATCCAATTCAAAAAACATTGGGAAAGCAATGAATTTTCAAAAATCATTGGCCACAGAAAAACCACGAGATACATCTTTTCATCAACCAATGAATACAAAAGAGACTTTTCCAATTATGAATAAGGTTGGAAATGTTCGAAAATTTGAAAACATTCGAAAGTATAAGACTTCACAAAATGGTGTGAATGATTGAAAACTTAACAATGTTCGAAAACCTTCGAATACTCAACCATCTTCGAATGAAGCTTTCTAATCAACAACTAAGTTTACTCCACAAAAGCCAAATTTTCCAAATCCTTCAATCATAAAATCATCAAAGGTTTCAAGAACAAAAGGAAAATCAGAAGTTTATTCAATTAATCATTGGCTTGAAGGACAAGGAAAAAGATTTCAGACTGGAAAATTTACTCAAGATCAAATCAAATTCGCTTATGAAAAGTATTTGAATGATTCAACAAATGGAAGTTTATCTTCTCAAGATTCGAATACTGTAGTTCAGCAATGGAAACCAGTCAACAAAGTAACAAAAATTAAGAAGCCTGGGGTGCAATCTAGTGAAAATCTGAAACTATAGAAAAATTACATTTCAATACCTTTTGAAAAAGATGTTGATTTAATTGATAAGATCACAACACATGTTCGCACATGGGCTTTCGGCTCGAAAATTCATTCGTTGTTTCAAACTAATAACCAAGGACCCAAAAAGCCTTGGGTACCTAAATTTTTTCAATTAATGCAGATACTTTGTGACGAGCAATACGATAACAAATGGTACATTGATAGTGGTTGCTCTCGTCACATGACTGGAAAGAAGGAGAACTTAAACGATTTTCGAATCTTGAAGAATGCTGGAGTGGTAAAGTTTGGAAATAATCATAAGTGCCAAGTCAAAGGATATGGGAAGATCACGAATTGACAATTCACGGTGAATCGCGTTGCATATGTCGAAGGCTTACGACACAACTTGATAAGTGTATCACAACTTGTGGTAGGCACTGGAAATCAAGTACTTTTTAATGAAGAAGGAAGTATTATTTCAAATGTTTATACAAAAGAAGTTTTGCTGAAATCCAAACAAAAGGGTGATATGTTTACTTTAGAAATCAATCAAATTGTGGGTAAACCTGCTATTTGTCTTCTTTCGAAAGTTACATCAGATCTGAGCTGGCTATGGCATCGAAGACTTTCACATCTCAACTTTCGAAACATCAACAAACTTGTTGTTCAAGATCTTCTTACTTGTACTTAAATATGATAATGATTCTTTATGTGCAGCTTGTGAAGTTGGCAAGCAACATAAACAAGGTCATCCGATCACAAATTATTCGAAGATTGTCTAACCACTGGAGCTTTTACATATTGATTTATGTGGTCCTTTGACAGTTTCAACTTTAAAACGTAAACGGTATATTTTAGTCATTGTTGATGATTTTTCAAGATTTATGTGGGTTTATTTTCTCAGGCTTAAATCCGATGTTGCACAAATCATGATTGACTTTATCAAGCAAATGGAAAAGATGCTAAAGAAGATGGTTCGAAGGATAAAGAGTGATCATGGAACTGAGTTTAAGAACAATGTTCTTGATTCATTTTTAGTGGATAAAGGAGTTTCGTATAATTTTTCATCTCCATATACACCACAACAAAATGGTGTAGTTGAGCGAAGAAATCGATCTCTATGCGAAGCTGCGAGAACAATGTTGGCCTATGCGAATCTTCCATAATATCTTTGGGCTGAAGCAATATCCACTGCATGTTTTACTCAGAATAGATCTTTCATCCATCGTTGTTTTAACATTACTCCTTATGAAATCATCAATAACAGAAAACCTAATGTGAAATTTTTCCATGTTTTCAGATGCGGGTGCTTTATTATGAGTCTTAAGGATAATCTTTCGAAATTTCAAGCGAAAGATGATGAAGGGATTTTCCTTGGATATTCGTATAATTCACTTGCCTATCGAGTGCTCAACAAACGAACTCGAAAAGTGGAAGAATCATTTAATCTTACTTTTGATGATTATTATATCAAACAATCTGATACACTTTTTGAAAATCATTCAATTCTACAAGAAAATCATACTGAATCTAAATTTATACAATCCTTGGATATTGATTATGATTTGATTTTTGGCAATTCAGATTATGATGCAAATGTTGCAACCAATGCTCCTCATAATCATATCACTGAAGTTTCAAAACTAATTGATGATTCAACATCATCTCCTCAAGAATTGGGCGAAAGTATGCACAATGATCCAGTGGAGGGGGAGCACTTGGATTCGAACACTCTAATGGTGGGGGAACATTCTTTTGAGGGGGAGAATGAGAGAGCAAATGATGATGTTGAAGGGAAGAAATTAAATGACAATATTGAGGGGGAGTTAAATCAAAATAATGAAACTTATCATGATATTAATGATGTTTGTTCGATTGCAAGATCTAAAAAAGATGAATTGTACGAAGATGCACCTTTGGACTTCGATCCAGCTTATCCACCAATGGACAAATGGACAAAAGATCATCCGAAGGAGCAAATAATTGGTAATCCACAAGAAGGAGTTTTAACAAGAGCTCAAATTCGTGCAAAGAATGAAGTATTAAATGTTAATCAATAATTTTGCATGTTTAATGTTTTTATCTCTAAAATTGAACCAAAAACAGTTAAGATTGCAATGGAACACTCAGATTGGGTTGTTGCAATGCAATCTGAATTGTCTGAATTTGAAAGAAATAAAGTTTGGAAATTAATTCCTAAGCCAAATGATGTTTCAATTGTCGGATTAAAATGGATTTTCAAAAATAAAACCGACAAAGATGGAAATATTGTTTGAAACAAAGCCAGACTTGTTGTAAAAGAGTACTCTCAACAAGAAGAAGTTGATTACGAAGAAACTTTTGCCCCTATTGCAAGACTCGAGGCGTTTCGTATATTTGTGGCTTATGCAACTCACAAAGATTTTGATGTATATCAAATGGATGTCAACTGTGCATTTCTGAATGAAGAACTCGAAGAAACAGTTTATGTGGAACAACCTCCAGGTTTTGTAAACAAAGAACATCATGATTATGTTTATATCTTAGATAAGGCAATTTTTGGTTTGAAACAAGCACCATGAGCCTGGTATGCAACTCTTACTTCATTTTTGAAGCAATCTAAATTTAAAGAAGGATCAGTTAATCCCACATTATTTTGTAAGAAAGTTAGGAATCATCTAATGATTGTTGAAATTTATGTTGATGATATTATTTTTGGCTCAACTGACCCAGTTTTGTCTAAAGAATTCAAAGATCTGATGAAGAGTAAGTTCAAAATGAGCATGATGGGAAAAATTAATAATTTTCTTGGTTTAAACATTCGTCAAAACAGAGAAGGAATCTTCATAAATCAAGAAAAATATACGAAGAATTTGCTCGAAAAGTTTGGATTGACGAATAGCACAAAATTATGTGTTCCAATGGCAACTGGCATTGATCTTGCTTTATACATGATTGGATTGACGAATAGCACAAAATTATGTGTTAGATAAACCTGCCATTGATCTTAATTTATACAGAATCATGATTGGATCTTTACTTTATTTAACTGCGAGTAGAAATGATATCATGTTTTCTGTATGTAATTGTGCTAGGTGTCAATCAAATCCATGAGAACCACATCTCACTTCTGTAAAGAATATCTGTCGTTATCTCAAAGGAACATATTTGCTTGGATTGTGGTATCCTTCAAATACTGGGTTCTTTATTCAAGCATATTCAGGTGCAGATTTGGGAGGATGTAGTCTTCACAGGAAGAGCACAAGTGGTGGTTGTCAATTGCTTGATGGTAAGTTGGTAAGCTGGCAATCGAAAAAGCAGACATGTGTGTCAATCTCAACGGCCGAAGCTGAATATTTTGCTGTTGCAACAAGCATATCACAAATAATTTGGATTCAAAGTCAATTATGTGATTATGCAATTAATATGAAAAAGAATCCATTATATTGTGATTCACAAAGTGCAATAAGAATTTGTCATAATCCTATGCAGCATTCGAAGACCAAACACATTACTCTTCGTTATCATTTCATCAAAGATCATTGTCACACCCCGAAACCGAAGGCGGAAACGTTCCGGGGCGGAGGTGACGTCATGTAAAGTATCACAACCAATGTACATAGCAAGCATAGTAAACATAACCATTACATTACATAGAAATATTTACATTTGTTTGAAAACAAAGTGATACAAGTTTTATAGATACATTAGTTTGCACAAAAGTAAAGACGTGACTTCTACATGCTCCGTCTTCGCCAAAAGATTGTGGGATACCTGTCTAACGAGAACCTGAGAATACCAGCAGTTTTAAAATATCAGGATAAAGCTGGTGAGTTCATAAGCGGTTTGTTTCAGGTAAAAGAACAAGTTTTCTTTGGTTTCCTAAAAAAGTTGTTATCCAAGAAAATCCCATATTTTCTTATAAAAGAAGTTCAGTAATCCATTTGTTAAACAGCCTGGTTAAGAGTAGTTAAGTTATCCCAGGAAAAACCCTTATTGTCCTTAAAAATTGGTGATTGGTTGTCGATTCGGAATGCAGTGTACAAGTATCTACCATAATTGTAGCGTTTGTGTGAAGTATCCTAAAAGCCTAGTTATCCTGGAAAAGTGTGTTAGTTTTAACACATATATAAAACTATTAATTAGGTAGTAAACTAATTCCTAAGATTACTAATTTGCTAAATTCTTTATTACTTAAAAGTAAATCTCAATTATCTAAATTGCGAGTTCTATAACCATACGATAAACTAGATATGGCAAAAGGAAGGCCAATACATTTTATGACTTTTGTCACCTGTAGACCTGCCGGTCCCACTGTAGCTAGCAGCAAGGTGCGGGGTAGTCAGCCCCGTATAGATCTATACATTCTTCTAATAGATTCTGGTTACAGGTGCGGTCCTCCACTCGCGTATCTCTATGGAGTGTTTTAGAGGACATGTCTCTAATCTTAAGAATAACGAATTTACAAGTAATAATGCGGAAAATCCTTTTTTAGATTCTAGTTACAAAGGCGGTCCTCCACTCGCGTATCTCTGTGGAGTGTGACAGAGGACGTATCAAAAGTTATAAGATTAATGATTTTAACATTAATAATGTCGAAAATCATTTGTGAGATATAAAATATAACATTTTATAATGAGTTTCGCAATTAGTTTGAAAACTAACTCTACAAGTTAAACAGTTGATTAATACGAATTTCAATGTAAAAAAAAGCATACTGAACATGTAAGTATAACATATGTAATAATAACTTTTGAGTATAAATTTCTTTGTACTTTTGCTTGTATTCCCCCCCCCCCCATGAAAATATGAAAAAACACGGAAAATGGTGTAGGGGTATGAACTCACCAGTCAAGAAATGTATCAGTTGGATGCTAAGAGTCAGTTCGAGGCTTGAACGCGTGCGGGGATCCTACGTAACATAAGGAGATACATAATTGTATCAAATTAGACTTTGTACTACTAATTAAATAAGATAATACATTCTGAGTCGCAATAACACTTTATCTCAAGTGTTTAGAATGATCCGGGTTGTATCTAAGGGTGTGTAGGGCCTAGATAAGGAGTTTAATCTTCAAGAGTAAACCCTTATGGGTGTTTACGGTCCAAAGACCATATCCCCATGAGTTTACGGCCATAAACTCATGGGTGGTGTGTTCTTGGATGTTTAAAGGTCTTACAACATTAGTGGAATTAGGCTAGGTTCAGTTCTAAGGCAATGGAAGTGATTAAACCATCGAATGGACCATTATGGGGAGTTTACGACTATAAACAAGGATTTTACGGCCGTAAACTCTTACATGCCTGTTAGGTCCAGATAGTGTTGCGTCTTGGGCTCGATATTTAGTCCATTTAATCTCCGGTATGGGCCTGTCCATCCGTGAGTTATTTTGTAGGGTTTAATATTTATAGATGCTTGCATGCATCCTAGAACGAAAGATTTGATAGAGATTTTTATAGCTTTCATTGTTCTTATCTTTTGTAACCCTAGTATCCTCTACAGCGGAAGTTCTTCATCGAGCTCTACTGAGGATTGAATCAATTGAATCATTCGACACATTCAGATTCATTCTTGTGCTTTATCTTACTGTTTTTCGTTTTCATGATTTACCTGTTATAAGATCTAATCGATCAAAGAGTTTTATAAACTCATCAATTGGTATCAGAGCAGGAGGCTGTGTAATTCAAAAACATCTCTTATGTGAAAGAAGTGATTAGGGTTTATTCCGCATTAACTGATATTTATTGAGTCGTCACTCCATAATTGACGTATCTCGTTATTTATTCGTTTTGCCCTAATATTACGTATTACAAGTCTGATCTTGCAACAAGTTAAACGATCCAGCATGGACGATTCTCAATCTAATCCTATCAACATCTCAAACAGTATTGGATCTACAACAAAGATTCCAATTCTTTACACTCAAGATTACGAGGTTTGGGCGCATCATTTCGACGACTACGTCATCGGATCTGAAGATAATGGGTATCTAATATGGGAAGCCATTGTGTCTGGACCATTTGCTCATTCAGGAACATCCAGAATTATTAAAACTCAGAAGGAGTATAATGATCTGTTAAAGGATGTGAAAGACGTCGCTCAGGACGAAAAGGAGAAGTTTTAGTGCAACATCAAAGCATTGAGACTGATTCGATTCGCTCTTCAATCTGACACGTTTAGGTTGGTGAGTTCATATAGTACCGCTAAAGAAATATGGGATCGGCTACGAGAGCTGTATTCCACAGATGAAGATTTTGAGCACTCAATTCAGACCTTGCTTTTGTCTGAGTTTGGAGAATTCAAGCAAAATCCTGATGAGTCCGTTACACAGACGTTTGATCGTTTCAATCATCTTCTCAGCAAGATGATCAAACATGATATCGAAAGGAAGCTTATTGAACAGAAGGTTACTTTTTTGAATGGTTTAAGATCTGAATGGAGAGTTGTTGTGTCTACTGTTAAAGCACACGAGCAGTTCAAATCATTTTCACTGGCGAAACTGGTGGGTATTCTGAAATCCAAAGAAAAGATAGTGATGCAAGAGAAGAGTGTGGTCTCAAACTTGGGGTCCTTGGCCCTCTTGTCTAAAAGTAAGAATGCAGTAGAAGACGAAGATCTGAACCTGGAGGAATACGATCTAACTTCAGAAGATTACGCTATGATGGTGTCCAATCCCAAAAGGTTCATCAAGAAGAAGTTTCCTACCAATAAGAACCGAAATTGGCAGGGAAGCTACAGTTCAGAAAAGGTAAAGGAGGAGCCGAAGACTGAAGAACCAAAGAAAGAGGTGAAGGTTGAAGCGGATTCTGGTGTCAGCTGTTATTACTGTGGAGGAAAGAATCATTACGCCAAAGAGTGTGTTTTGAAGAAAATGACGGAGAAAGATGAAGAGGAAATCCTGATGAAAAAGCTAGAAGAAATTAAAAGGAAGAAAGTTGCTTCTAATCCTTCTATGAATGCTCTTATTGTACAAGGTTCGGCAGAGGATGATGAGTTCGGTGGCGTACAGGTTTGGTCGACCGACTCAGAAGATGATGAGGTGAGAAAGCCTTCTCATGGAAAGGCTTATGTCGCAAGAGGTGGTGAAAGCAGTGGAAAGTGTCTGATGGTGACTGACGTATCTCACATGAGGGGATATAATACTGATGGTGGAAATGAAGACACCAAGGAGCGAGAGGACTTGTGCTTCATAGCAAAACCTCTCAGTGTGCAGATCAGTGAACTTGATGAACTGATCAAGAAGGTACAATCTCTTTTTATTTTGTTCAAAATTCCACAGAAATCATTTGAAAAGGAATTAAATAACTTAAATTCAAGAATCTCGAATCTGGAGAGTTGTTTAACTCAAACACGGGTCACTAATTCTAACCTGACTGACCAAATAAGCAGGGTGCCATCCAAGAGTGAGGAACGAAGGATGTGGATTGAGCAGAAGGAGTCGGAGCTAATTAAGTCTAAGGATGAAAACATTTATTTCCAAAGAGACAATTTGAAATTATTAAAACAAAGGAATGTTTTTTGTTTGATTGCTAAAAGACTTTATGCTAACATTACTCAACTGCATCTGAATTGTGAAATAGGGCAGAAGATACATCGCATGATTTTACCCTTCCTTGAGTTTAAGGAGGGATGAAATCGATGCTGAAGCATACAACTGTGAAAGTGTTGTATCTTCTGATGATGTGAATCCTACTTATATGTATGGTCTGGACATGTTGGGCTGAAAAGAGTTTTGATGTTGCGTCTTTTGGGCTCGTTAGATTAGCCTTTTTATTTTCCGGTTTGGGCCTGTCCAACCGAGAGCCTTTTATGTATTGTATATAAGTTAATGCTTGCATGCATATTAGGTCAAGATTCTAGAGATTATCGATATAGCGATTAATCAAGAGTACAATATTTTCCAGTAATCGTTCTTGTAATCTTCCAATCCTTTACAGTTGATGTTCTTAATCGAACTCTTCTAAGGATTTTGTTTAATCATTCGACTCGTTTGATTCAAGCTGTTTGTTCTTATTATTGCGTTTTTACTGTTTTAAATTCATACACTTGTTCAAGATCTAATCGATCTTCTTAGATTAAAAGTTGTTTTAATCCCATCAATTGGTATCAGAGCAGGAGACTGTGTAATCGATACACATCTTTTCTGTGAAAAAGATTTCCATTAGGGTTTTTCCGCAATCATTGATATTTATTGAGCCGTCATCTTAATTGACGTATCTTAGTATTTATTATTTTGCCCTAATCTGCTTTATTACAAGTCTGATCTTTGAACAGGTTTTTACGATCATTATGGACGCAACGCAATCAAACCCTATTAATATTTCCAACAGCATCGGTTCTACGACAAAGATTCCAATCTTGTACACCCATGACTATGAAGTATGGGCGCATCATTTCGAAGATTATGTGATTGGATCGGAGGACAATGGTTATCTCATATGGGAAGCCATCATCAGTGGACCGTTTTCTCATTCTACGACGTCCAGAATCATTAAGACGCAAAAAGAGTACAATGATCTGCTCAAGGACGTGACGAATATCGCGCAAGATGAAAAAGACAAACTCCAGTGCAATATTAAGGCACTTAGGTTGATCAGATTCACCCTTCAGTCCGACACATTCAGGCTGGTCAGCTCATGCACTACGGCGAAGGAAGTGTGGGATAGACTTCGCGAACTGTATTCCACAGACGAAGATCTTGAACATTCCATCCAAACCTTGCTTCTATCTGAATTTGGTGAATTCAGGCAAGGGGCCGAAGAAACTGTGACCCAGACATTTGATCGCTTCAATCATCTTCTCAGCAAGATGATCAAACACGACATTGAAAGGAAGCTCATCGAACAAAAGGTTACTTTCTTGAACGGACTGCGATCTGAATGGAGAGCAGTTGTTTCCACAGTCAAAGCCCATGAACAGTTTAAATCATATTCTTTGGCGAAACTGGTGGGTATTCTAAAGTCCCAAGAGAAGATTGTGGTTCAAGAGAAGAATGTTGTCTCCAGTCTTGGTTCGTTGGCCCTCCTATCTAAAAGTAAAGCTGTGGTGGAGGATGAAGAGCTCAACTTGGAAGAGTATGACCTCTC
Source organism: Lactuca sativa (assembly GCF_002870075.4). NCBI lineage: Eukaryota > Viridiplantae > Streptophyta > Magnoliopsida > Asterales > Asteraceae > Lactuca > Lactuca sativa. Next base: position 240,691,177 of record NC_056623.2, on the reverse strand, counting down.
AACTGAGGATTATGCCATGATGGTATCCAATCCTAAGAGGTTCATAAAGAAGAGATTTCCCAGCAACAAAAACCGAAACTGGCAGGGGAGTTACAGCTCAGAAAAAGCAAACAATGAACCGAAAGCTGAGGAGCTCAAAAAGGAACCGAAAGCAGATGGCGATTCCGGAGTAAGCTGTTTCTATTGTGGTGGCAAGAACCACTACGCTAAGGACTGTGTTCTTAAGAAGATGGCTGAAAAGGACAATGGAAATGATGAGGAAGTTGTGTTGCAGAAGAGATTGGATGAGTTGAGAAAGAAGAAGTCTACCGCTAACCCTTCTATTAATGCTCTTATTGTGCAGGGTTCGGTCAATGACGATGAGTTCGGTAGCACTGAAGTTTGGTCTACTGACTCAGAAGACGAAGAAGTGAGGAAGCCTACTCATGGAAAGGCATATGTGGCTAAGGAGGAAAGCAGTGGTGGAAAATGCTTCATGGTGACTGAAGTGTCTCAAATGAGGGGATACAACACCGATGGGGGAAGCAATGGACCGAAGGTGCAGGAGGATATGTGCTTTACGGCCAAACCACTCAGCCAGCAGTTCAATGAACTCGATGAACTGTTAAAGAAGGTACAATCTGCTTTTATTTCATCTAAAGTACCACCATCCTCTTACGAGAAAGAACTAAAAAATATTAATACAAGAATTTCTCATTTAGATAGTAGCCTAACTCAAACTCGAGTCACCAATTCTAACCTGACTGATCAATTAAGCAGGGCGGCGTCGAAGAGTGAGGAGCGGCGAATGTGGATTGAGTTAAAAGAGTCGGAATTAATTAAAGTTAAAGACGAAAACATTTATTTGCAGAGAGACAATTTGAAATTGTTAAAACAACGAAATGTTTTTTGTTTAATAGCTAAACGTTTATATTCCAATATTACTCAACTTCACTTGGACTGTGAGATAGGTCAAAAGATCCATCGCATGATTTTGCCCTTTCTAGAATTTAAGGAGGATGAAATCGATGCCGAAGCCTACAATTGTGAGAGTGTGATATCGTCTGATGATGTCAATCCGACCTATATGTATGGACTGGACAAAATTGAGTCCTTCATTAAGTCCAAAGACCACAAGGACATGCTCAAAAACCTTTTGGACGAAAATGACCGACTTAAACTGAGAACCGAAACCATGCAAAAATTTGACTCTCTAAACGCCAATGTAAGCTCAGAAAATAAAATCGATGTTGAAAATGCATCTGAGCTTAACGAGGACGAAAACATGAGTGAAATTTCTGTGGAGGATACGGTTGACTGCTCAGAATTTGTTAAAAGCGAAACTGAAAACCACAAAAATCTTATTTCTGAAAACTCTGTGGAATTCGCTAGATTGTCCCAACAAAAGTCCCCGAAATTAGTAGAAAAGGCCGTTGTGTATCAAAAGGTCAGGACCACTCCAAATCAAGTATACAAGGTGACTGGAGTAACCGAACATCAAACAGCTGAACTCACAACTATTGTTAACGAAGACAATGCTGATGGCTGTGATGAGTATTTCTGGGAAGCTCCTATTGATAATGGAAACGAAACCGTCGGCCTGTCTGAAAGAACCTCATGGATGAGAAAAGGGAGATATATACCTGAACCCTTGAACAAGCCCGATAATTTCAGTGAACCAAGCACCAGCGGTACCAAAGAAATTCCTCAAGAGGATGATCGTTTAGCAAAAGAAGACATTCCCTCAACACCTACAGCTCGAAGCGAAACTTCATCAGATACTCCTTCCACTTCCTCAGGGCAAACTGAATCTTCTTCAGATATTCCATCTGTTCCCTCTGCTCAAAGAAAAACTCCTAAAGTTCAAAAGGAATCAGTCAAAGTGACAGCAAAAACAAGAGCGAACGTTCATCATCAACCTAAGCAGATGAGGGATAAGAAGATAGAGAGGAACCAAAGATACAGGAAAAATCTTTCTGAAATGAAACAATTCTGGCACTCCCAGAACGCATACTATACACACAAGGACAAGAATCTTAAGTATGAAAACAATCCTGTACGAAAGCCTGAAAGTTCCAACCGAAAGCCAAGGTTCGGTTCACAAGAAAATTCCAACCGAAAGCCAAGGTTCGGTTCACAAGAAAATTCCAACCGAAAGCCAAGGTTCGGTTCACAAGAAAATTCCAACCGAAAGCCAAGGTTCGGTTCGCAAGAAGATACCAACCGAAAGTCAAGGTTCGGTTCTGAAAAGGACTTCGACCGAAACCAAAGGTTCGGTTCCAAGAACAACTCCAACCGAACGCAGAGGTTCGGCTCCGAAATAAAAAAGGAACAAGACCCAAAGGTTTACCCCACCAACGATCAAAAGCAAAAGGGTCACCTAGAGTCATCAGCAAGGAAGACATCTCCATCCAAATCCAAATCCTCTCTTTCTAATTCTTCTCGTTCTTTTACTTCCAACCATTCATCTCCATCTTGTTCTAACGCTAATTCCGTTGGTTCTCAAAAACCTCATCCATCGGCTGAACAGAAGGGAAAACAGAAGGTCGATGAATTCAAACCTGAGTCCAAAACGAACATCCCTAATGTCAATAAAATAAAAGTCTTTACCATTAAAAAGAAAGATGAAACAACTCTAATAAAACGAACATATCTAGTTGACATCTTTCTTACTATTCCTGTTCCCATGAAAAGCTCACATGGACCCAAGAAACTTTGGGTTCCTAAATCTGCTTAATTTTTGCAGGTTATAAGTGACGAGCAGTTTGACGAAGAATGGTACATCGACAGTGGCTGCTCGCGTCACATGACAGGGAGGAAAGAGGAGCTCAGGGAATACAGATCTCTTGCAAATGGTGGCAACGTTAAGTTTGGAAATAACTCTTTCGGCACCATAAAGGGATATGGGATGATAACGAATGGTGATTTTACCATAAGGAAGGTGGCCTATGTGGAAGGACTTCAACACAACCTCATCAGTGTATCTCAGCTTGTTGGAGGTACAGGTCTCAAAGTTTCATTCGATGATGAAGGTTCTGAAATCATAGAGAAAAAGACAAAGAAAGTGATCCTGAAGTCAGAGCGAAAGGGTGAAATGTTTCCTCTGAACATGAAACCCATCAAAGGAAACCCAGCCATATGTCTGCTATCAAAAGCTCAATCCGACGAAAGCTGGTTGTGGCACAGAAGACTCTCTCATCTCAATTTCAAAGACATCAACCGACTTGTCACTGGAGGTCACGTTAGGGGTCTTCCATTGCTTAAGTTTGACAGAGAGCATTTATGTGCTGCATGCGAAATGGGAAAGCAAAGTCGTCAAAGTCACCCATCCGTAATTAACACAAAAGTTGTTGAACCACTCGAATTGCTTCATATCGATTTGTGTGGTCCTTCATCTATTGAAAGCATCGGTGGTAGCAAGTACATTCTTGTTATCGTTGATGACTTCTCTCGATTTACATGGGTGTTCTTTCTAAAGCTCAAATCTGAAGCGACTCAAAAGCTGAAAGTGTTTATCAAGCAAATTGAAGTCCAGCTCAAGAAGGTCGTTCGAAACATCAGGAGCGACAATGGTCTCGAATTCAAGAACAGGGAGTTTGAAGAGTTCCTTGCAGAAAAGGGAATTAGTCATAATTTCTCAGCTCCCTACACACCACAGCAGAACGGGATAGTCGAAAGACGAAACCGATCTCTGTGTGAAGCTGCCCGAACTATGTTAAGTTTCGCTTCCTTACCTCTTTATTTTTGGGCTGACGCTATTTCTGCTGCTTGTTATACACAAAACAGGTCCTATCTCAACAAGCGATTCACGCTCACTCCATATGAGATATTAAACAACAGAAAGCCCAATGTGAAATTTTTCCACGTTTTTGGCTCAAGGTGTTTCATCTTTAACTCTAAAGAACACCGCAACAAGTTTGATGTCAAAGCTGACGAGGGAATCTTTCTGGGTTACTCACTCACATCCAAGGCGTACAGGGTCGTAAACAAATGATCAAGAAGGATTGAAGAGACATACTATGTGACCTTCGACGATAACTACGTCAAGAAGCTACAGGCCATTGATGACACTGCCGGGGAAATATTTCCTCAAACTGGCCAAGTCACAGTCTCAATCGCCAATTTGTACGAGAAATTTTTGGAACTCTTTGATGAACCGGAAAAAGCTTCTCTCTCGGAAGCAGGTGCAGCTGACAACAAAATTGATCATATGAAACAAATTGTCGAAGATGCTACGAAAAGAATGCATGAAGGAGAATCGCTCACTGATGAATCTCCAACCAACACTGCTTCTGTCGAGGGGGAGCCAAGCTCACAAGTCCAGGGGGAGCCAAGCTCTACTTCATCAACCGAAGGTACCTCTCCAACCGAAGATGCCCCTCCATACGAAGGTGCTTCAACGTCTGAAAATCCAGCACCGCAACAAAACCCTGAGCCTCATGTCTCTCAAGACTCATTATTTGAGGGGGAGCATGATGATATGACGCTTGATGACGATAGCCAATCTGAGCCCGAAGAGATGATCAATGCTGAACTAGATCCAACCTTCGACCCAAATTACCCTCCTCTTACCAAATGGACCAGAGATCATCCTATCTCTCAAGTAGTTGGTGATGTATCTGATAAGGTCTTGACCCGATTTCAACTGAAGGCAAAACAGACATCTTTATTCTCAAAGGTAGAGTTTTGTATGTTTAACTCATTCGTATCAAAAGTTGAACCGAAGACAGTGAACACTGCCCTCGATCACTCTGATTAGGTTCAAGCAATGCAAGACGAACTGAACGAGTTTGAAAGGAACAAAGTCTGGCGCCTCATTACAACTCCTCCAGATGCTTCGGTTGTTGGTCTTAAATGGGTTTTTAGAAACAAAATGGACAAGGAAGGTAATGTCATAAGGAACAAGGCTCGTCTGGTTGTCAAGGGATACTGTCAGGAGGAAGGGATAGATTACGAAGAGACGTTCGCTCCAGTAGCTAGGATAGAATCGGTTAGAATATTCATGGCCTATGCTGCTCACAAAAACTTTGAGGTCTTCCAAATGGACGTCAAGTGCGCATTTCTCAATGGAGAACTTGAAGAAACTGTGTATGTGGAGCAACCTCCTGGGTTCGTGAACGAAAAGTATCCAAATCATTGCTATATTCTGGATAAAGCTGTGTACGGCCTCAAACAAGCTCCGAGAGCCTGGTATGAAACGCTTACAAAAATAAGTCCCCGGTCGTTCCATCTCCGGGGTTGGGGACCGAGGGGGTGTGTCGCCTCGTTGTGGAGATTCGTCTCCTGTGGAATTCGCTCGTTTGTCCAAAAATAAGTCCCCGGTCGTTGCAGAAAAGGCGGTTGTGTACCAAAAGGTGAGAACCACACCGAATCAAGTATATAAGGTCACAGGAGTAACCGAACATCAAACAGCCGAACTCACTGCCAAAGTGAATGAAGATAACGCAGATGGCTGTGATGAGTTTTTTTGGTCAGCTCCTATAGATAATGCAGACGAAACAGTTGGTTTGTTAGAGCGAACGTCCTGGAAAACCAAAGGAAGATATGTACCAGAGCCGCTAAATAAGCCTGACAACTTTGACGTGCCAAGTACAAGTGGCACAAAAGAAATACCTGTAGAAGAAGTCACCTCCACAAGCAAAACCTCATCTATGAAGAGTGAACCGACTGTCAAGAAGCTAAAACAAAAAGCTAATATCCATAGACAACCGAAACAGGTGAAAAATCAAAAGCAGCAGAGAAGCCTGAGATACAAAAAGAATCTCTCAGAGCGAAAGCAGTTTTGGCACTCTCAAAATGCTCACTTCTCTTATCCTAATAAAGATTCAAAGTCAGGGAAAAAGAATTTCGAGCCACATGAAGAACAAAACCGAAAGGAGAGGTTCGGTCCTGAGAGCGACAAGAACCGAAAGGAGAGGTTCGGTCCTGAGAGCGACAAGAACCGAAAGGATAGGTTCGGTCCGATCAACAACACTCAAAAATCCAATGACCATAAACAAAAGGGTCATTTCGAACCTCAAGTCAGAAGAAATTCCCATTCTAAATTCTCTTTTTCTAATTCTTCTCATTCTCAATTCTCTTATAAACCGAATTCTGTTCCTACACAAAATTCAAAATCATCAACGAACTTGAAAGAAAAGTCGAAGATTTCCTCTGTCAAGGAAGACCAAAAGCAGACTAATGCCCAAACACCAGAATCTGAAACCAAAACGATTGTAGCTAACCCTAACAAAATCAAAGTGTTTACTATTAAAAGAAAAGATGAAGCAACATTAATAAAAGGAACATATCTTGTTGATGTTTCTCTTACTATTCCTGTTCCTATGAAAAGCTCACGTGGACCCAAGAAACTTTGGGTTCCTAAATCTGCTTAATTTTTGCAGGTTATAAGTGACGAACAGTTCGACGAAGAATGGTACATTAACAGTGGCTGCTCACGTCACATGACAGGAAGGAAGGAAGAGCTAAGGAAGTTTCGATCTCTTCAAAATGGTGGCAATGTCAAGTTCGGTAACAACTCTTATGGAACGATAAAGGGTTATGGGATGATAACTAATGGAGACTTCACAATAAGAAAGGTGGCATACGTTGAAGGATTGCAGCATAATCTCATCAGTGTATCACAACTGGTGGGAGGTACCGGTCTCAAAGTTTCATTCGACGACGAAGGTTCAGAGATTATAGAGAAGAAATCCAACAAGGTCATCCTCAAATCAGACCGAAAAGGTGAAATGTTTCCTCTAAATCTCAAACCAATCAAAGGAAATCCAGCTATATGTCTTTTGTCCAAAGCTCATTCTGACGAAAGCTGGTTGTGGCACCGAAGGCTCTCACATCTCAACTTCAAAGACATCAACAAGCTTGTCACCGGAGGTCATGTTCGGGGTCTTCCCTTGCTCGAGTTTGATCGAGAACACTTGTGCGCTGCATGTGAAATGGGGAAACAAAGTCGTCAAAGTCACCCATCAATTATAAACACAAAAGTTGTTGAACCACTTGAGTTGCTTCACATCGACTTATGTGGTCCATCATCAATCGAAAGCATTGGCGGTAGCAAGTATATTCTTGTTATTGTTGATGATTTCTCACGTTTTACATGGGTATTCTTTCTGAAGCACAAATCTGAGGCTACACCTAAGCTAAAGATGTTTATCAAGCAGGTTGAAGTGCAACTGAGAAAAGTCGTTCGCAACATTAGCAGCGACAATGGACTGGAGTTCAAGAACAAAGAATTTGAAGACTTTTTTGGCAACAAAAGGAACCAGTCACAACTTCTCTGCCCCCTACACGCCTCAACAGAACGCAATTGTCGAAAGGCGAAACCGATCCTTGTGTGAGGCGGCTCGAACTAGACTAAGTTTCTCTTCTCTTCCCTTATATTTTTGGGCTGATGCTATTGCTGCAGCATGTTTTACGCAGAATAGGTCTTATCTCAACAAGCGTTTCTCTCTTACTCCTTATGAGATCATCAATAATAGGAAGCCGAACGTAAAGTTCCTCCATGTGTTCGGCTCACGATGTTTCATCTTCAACTCCAAAGAACATCGTAACAAGTTTGACGTTAAAGCCGATGAAGGAATTTTTCTGGGATATTCTCTTACTTCAAAAGCATGTCGGGTTTTAAATAAGTATTCTAGAAAGATTGAAGAAACATAGTATGTGACTTTCGATGATAGCTACGTCAAGAAGCTAAAGACTACTGAAGAAGCAATTGGAGAGATTTTCTCTCAAACAGGTCAAGTCACGGCCACGATTGCTAATTTGTTCGATCAGTTTGTGGACTTGTTCGATGAACCTGAGAAAGCTACTCTCTCGGAAGCCAAGGCAGCAGACAACAAAATCGATCATCTGAAGCAAATTGTCGAAGACGCAGCCAAACAAATGGGAGAAGGAGAACAAGTTCCAAACGAACCTCCTCAGCACGACACTTCAGTTGAGGGGGAGAATCCATTTTCTTCAAATCAACTGAACTCACACTTTCAGGGGGAGAATTCTATTCCTGTAGCACCCGAAAGCTCTGCTACACCCGAAAGTCCTGTAGCACCCGAAAGCTCTGCTACACCCGAAAGTCCTGTAGCACCCGAAAGCTCTGCTACACCCGAAAGTCCTGTAGCACCCGAAAGCTCTGCTACACCCGAAAGTCCTGTAGCACCAGAAAGTCCAGCTACACCTGAGAGTTCTGTTGCACCCGAAGGTACGAACCAACCTGAAAACCAAAGAGATTCATCAGTCGAGGGGGAGAATTCTGATATGTTCTACGATGACGATAGTCAATCTGAATTGGAAGAAATGGTCAACGCCGAATTGGATCCATCTTATGATCCAAATTATCCTCCTCTTATAAAATGGACCAGAGATCATCTTGTATCGCAGATAGTGGGTAATGTCTCTGAAAAGGTCCTAACCTGATCCCAACTGAAGGCAAAGCAATCATCTATATTCTCCAAAGTAGAGTTCTGCATGTATAATTCTTTTGTATCCAAAGTTGATTCGAAGACAGTTAACACGGCTCTTGATCAATCCGATTGGGTTCAAGCTATGCAAGATGAACTCAATGAATTTGAAAGAAACAAGGTATGGCGCCTCATTCCAACACCGAAAGATGCCTCAGTTGTTGGTCTCAAATGGGTATTCATAAACAAAATGGACAAAGAGGGTAATGTGATTCGAAATAAAGCTCGTCTCGTGGTGAAAGGATACTGCCAGGAAGAAGGAATTGATTACGAAGAAACCTTTGCTCCGGTAGCAAGGCTGGAATCTGTTCGAATATTTCTGGTCTATGCTGCATACAAGAACTTCGAGGTCTACCAAATGGATGTAAAATGCGCCTTTCTGAATGGAGAACTTGAAGAAACAGTTTATGTGGAGCAACCTCCTGGTTTTGTGAATGAAAAGCATCCAAATCACTGTTATATTCTGGACAAGGCAGTTTACGGTCTGAAACAAGCGCCTAGGGTATGGTATGAAAGGCTAACTAAGTTCTTAAAGATGTCAAAATTCAAACAAGGTTCGGTTGAACCAACCTTCTTTCGTAAGAAGGAAGGTAACCACCTTATGATTGTTCAAATCTACGTCGATGATATCATCTTTGGCTCAACGAATCCTAGCTTAACAGTTGAATTCAGAAAGCTGATGGAGACTAAATTTGAAATGAGCTCAATGGGTCCGATTAACTTTTTGGTTTAAATATTAGACAGGGACCCGAAGGCATCTTTATCAACCAGGAAGCATACACCAAGACTTTTCTTGCTAAATTCAGCATGATGGGAGACTCAAAGGTCAAAGTTCCAATGGCGTTCGGCACCAAGCTCACACCATCGTTGGAAAAACCGGCAGTCGATATAATGTTATACCGCCAGATGATTGGTTCCTTGATGTACCTCATAGCTAGCAGGCCTGATATAATGTTTTTTGTGTGTTATTGTGCTAGGTTCAGGCGAATCCTCGTGAACCACATATGCTAGCAGTGAAAAACATACTCCGGTATCTGAAACGAACCACCTCCCTTGGTCTATGGTATCCATCAAACTTAGGTTTCTTTGTTCAAGCCTACTCAGATGCAGACCTTGGAGGATGTGGTTTAGACAGGAAAAACACCACAGGAGGCTGCCAATTCCTAGATGGGAAGTTGGTTAGCTGGCAATCAAAGAAACATACATGTGTTTCTCTGTCTACAGCCGAAGCAGAGTACATTGCAGCTGTCTCCTGTACATCTCAAGTAATTTGGATCCAAAGCCAGCTCCGTGATTATGGAATTAATATGAAAAAGATCCCACTATATTGTGATTCAGAAAGTGCAATTAGGATCTGTCATAACCCAGTGCAACACTCCAAGACAAAGCATATAGCACTGAGGTATCACTTTATTAAGGATCAAGTGGAAGATGGAAACGTCGAAATTCACTTTGTTCGAACCACTGATCAACTGGCCGATATCTTCACCAAAGCTCTTCCTGAAGCAAGTTTCAATAAAATTCTACAAGGGCTAGGAATGATGGAATCGGAGTCAGTACCAAAAACTACTTCTCAAAACTAAAAGTCAGAAGTGAAATGAACCGAACGTTCGGGTTTGGTTCACGTGTGTGCCGAAATGAACCGAGCGCTTGGGTTCGGTCCTATTCTCTTATCTTCGCTAATCACTCAAAGGTAGTTTCTTTGGTTGTAAACCTTTTGTATCCTTTTCTCAATTTCATCTCTCTTATTTTCAAAGTCCTTTTCTTTTTCAACTTCATTTTTTTTGCAACCGAAATAGACCGAACACTCGGGTTCAGTTCCAATTTTTTTTTTGTGTCTGTTTTTATTTTATTTATTTTTATTTTTCTTTCTTTAAATCAAAAATTCCAAAAAAAAATTTTGTGTTCGTTAATATTTTTTTTGTGTGGATATTTATGAGCAAATTCTTTTATTAGTTAAGTGTCCCTAGAAGCATGATGTTGTATGTGTCCAAAGCCTCACCTGATTCTGAATAATAGCCTTACTGACTTGGTATATACAAACCTTGTCTTCCAAATTAGGCTTTTATATTTATTCTAATGATGAGCTACCATACTCTTTTCTCACATGAGATAAGAGTTTTCTGTTTGGTCCTTATTTCAACAGCAGAGGTACTTTGGTTTCCTTACACCATCTCAATTATTTTTCTCCATCATATTTCGATCTCATACACGTAACCCTTGAGACTCTCAGAAATTACCACTGAGGTTTATGGTTACACAATTTCTGTGTTCATGATCTTAGCTTCGTGCCACTACGTGCTAAGTGAAACCCACAATTCACTACCTTCTATGCATTGACGGTGAACAATTAACTTTGCTCTAGCTTTCACTAAAGAATTGACGAATTCAGCCTTAAGACTGTACCTGGAAATCTCTGAATTTTATCTTTGTGTGATTACTATGAAATTGTTAAATCCCATAACATTTCTTCCCATGGAATCCAGTTTCAATTTTTTTTGAGATTTCACCTACAAATATTTTCACCATGCCACTTAAATTCTTTTCAAACCTACTTGTTCAACAGACTACATTGGTCTCACAAGTACTTCAGTCGATTTCTGTCTTATGTCAAGATCAGGAATTCTGAACTGAAGCGAAAGCCACCCAAATATGCCTGATTAAAAGATGCCTTTCAACACTTCTCAATAAGTGTCTGATCATAATTGAACGGGAAACCAAACAAACACTTTAAGGTCTCTCTTGACTTTGAAGGAAGAGATTCATGCCCGGGATCCATTGTTTCGTGTCTTTATTGACATCACAATTTCCCACATATGTGTTGCTTTATTTCTTTTTCATTTACACACTAAGCACGAAAATCTTTTTGATTTTCCATAATTCTGGTTTCATTACTTACAAACCATTTTTTTGAAGTTATAAACGAGTTGTGGCTAGCAATGTTACATGTTGTTATTCTACTTTACGATGACAGCTAACACTAAAGGGGATAAGTTGCTGACTCAGCCGAATATCCAATTGATTTGATATTTCAAACAGCGCTTGAAAGACAGGCGTGTGAAGTGGAACCGTTTTTGACACTTCAAACGACACCTGATGGGAAGGCATGTGAATCGGGACAGTTCTTCTCTCTCCTGCGTAATCATTGGGGCTCCCAATTGTCACGCATCAATCTCCTAAGGAAACCCTTCGTATTTCCCTCGAAGATTTGGGAATAGATTCTTCTCTCTCTTCTCACCACGGTATAAAAGGTGACTTCGACCATTATTTACCTCTTTACTGCACCCAAAATTCAGAGAGCAAGAAAAGCTTTGATTATTCTCCTGTTGATCATCTCTCCCAACTTCTTCACTTCAATGGCGGACTCATCTTCTGTTCATGCCACTTCCCAACTTCTTCAACAAAGTCTGATCATCGATCCCACTCCACACGTTTATGATGCCTTTATGTTCCCGATCATCGAATGTCTCAAATATTCGCCGCTAGCTCCCGCTCTCACCAAAGTTGAAGCTGTTCCAATGGAATGCTTATCGCAAATCTTCTCCACAGCTCATTATGATAAGTCTATCGATAGAATCTTCTTCGACATTCTTGATCACAAGGCATCCATCTCTAAGCAGCGATTATGTTCGCTTTTAGGGTTTGAACCCGATTCATCTAGGGTTAACCCTGAATCCATTCCAGTGGGTCAGTTGTTTTCCATGTTTTATAACATGGGATACACTGAGGTTCTAACGACAATCACCAAGTTCAAGAAATCGTGCTTGCCTCCTCAGTGGAACGGGTTATAGTGTTATTCAAGGGGTTATCGGAACGCAATGCCGGTTCAGACGGAGCGAGTCGTCTGTTCATAACGATTCTTTATGGTATATACAACTGCATCAACCTTGACTATGGGTCGGTTTTATGGCAGCAGTTGATTCAGAGTCTTGCCTCTACATCTCGCCATTCCGAGATCTCCTACGCTCGCTTCTGGACGCTGATCACAAAATGGGTGATGGACAAGTATCACGTCCTAATTGTTGCTGATTCTCCACTCTCTTCGATAGGTACTTTCCATACTACGAAGATTATTGTCTCCGATGCATCTAAGTTTCAGTTCATTGGCTCCATCCCTGAGTCGATGTTTGGAGACGTTCCTAGCGACAGCCGCATCATCAGAACCTACAAGGAGTTTCGTCACTCTGGTCCTAGAGAGCTCACTCCTGATATGATTAAGTCAATCCATGATGCTGATAGGCCCGCTCCAAGGGGAAAGAAAAATGAAAAGGGAAAAGACAAGCAGGTTGGCAAGGGAGCGAAAGGCCCTTCTCCGAAGAAAGGCAAAGCTACCAAGGCGGCTCAATCTCCTCCACTAAAGAAGAGGAAAACCCAACCTAGGCGAGAGCTGATACTTGCCTCCTCCTCCAACGATTCTGAGGGAGAAACTTCTGACTCCGAAGGGTCCCCCCGTGGTAACATTCCTCCACGATCGCCTACTCCAGAGGTACATGTTTCCAGTTCACCTGTCTCTCCTCCACCAATCTTCATTTCTATTTCCATTCCCCCCATAACCTCCACCACTCAAATTCCACCCACTTCTATCCCAGTACCCCCTCCCATTTTCACTGAAGCTACCACAACAACCGATGAAGTAAGAACCAACGTATCTGATACGGGGGCTCCTACTAAAGCACCTGAACCCACTCCCACTACCGAACATACATCAAAACCCAAACCTATTGAGCTTCTAAAGCTCAAGAGTGTCCAGATCTATTGTCCAATCCATCCTCAAAGGCTTAATATTCGGATTAACCTTGCAAATGATCCAAATGTGACCAAAAAGCAAGCTAGAAAGGGGATCTATCAATTGAAAGCTCAAGGTCCAGACTTTTACCTTCTAACAGTTGCCAAATCGATATGAAGGCTGGATCTACACTTCCTTCCTTGCTCCTTTCTTCCAAGCCTTCAAAATCCACTCCAATGGACCTTAATCTTCACCAAAATCTCAAGAATGAAGTTGGGTGGCTAGGGTTTTGGGGTTCTGGATGAGAGAGGTTGTAATGAACCCTAGGGGAGAGAATAAGATGCTTAAATAGGGTACCAAGTCCCGGAATTAGGGCTTTCCCAACCCAGACCAGACTCGCCGAGTCTACTCCCCGATTCACAGATGTAGTCACTTAATCTACGACACGGATCCTGCTTCGACTCGCCAAGTCATTCCTTGGACTCGACGAGTTGACCCCCTTTAACATAGGCTTTTCCTTTCCATTCTTGTTCTTTCTGATTCTGGGTGTTACACATTTATTATATATGAATGGAATTTCTCGCTCTAGATGCCATTCAGGGACGTAAAGTCCACAACTTTATTTGATTAATAGGCTGTCAGAGTATACATTGAAGTTTGGGAAAGTAGCTTGCACTAAAAGTGTCTAGACGCAAAAGAGTCAGAATACACTCGTCGAGTAGAGCAGCTGACGCGGCGAGTAGCGCAGGGTTTGTCCTGATGAACTGGGTCATGTGGTGACCCGACGATTTAAGGGTTAGCTCATTGAGTTGGAGCTTTCTAAGGTTGCCAAGAATCGGTTGGACTCGACGAGTCTCCCGAGTGCACTCGACTAGGCGGAGGCTAGGTTGAGGATTTCGGGCACTAGATTTTTACTAGCTATCTTACGAGGTGAGTCTTCTCACTATACTACCGGAGCGTCTTATGTGCCTACTCTGTGTTAAGATATCATTTCATTTGTATTGAGATATTCTATTATTGCCTGTGATATGTATGTTACGTTTATTTGAGTATTGAGTAGAAGGATCAGAGGATCCAACCTGAGTTATGGGACCAAAGGGTCCCATTGAGACACGTGGACCAGAGGGTCTTACTGAGTTATAGCCTGGAGTGGCTTATGAGCTGTGTGTGGTATTTTGGGCAGCTTATGAAGCATTTATGCTTACCGTGTTATGTGTTATGTGTTTCAGGTACTTCCAAGGACCGTGGAAGGGCACTGGCATGATTGTACACCTGCATCGAGGAGGAGTGATGACCTGGGATTTTGAATAAATGTTTTTGAAAATATTGTGGATAATTGTTACTTGAGATTTTTGGAAAATGTGATATGTGTCTTACATTAATTTAAATGAAAATTTTCGTTGGAAAATTTACTTGTTATAAGTTTGTATCAGAGCTTTGGTTTGAGGGATTCGGATGCACCTTCGGGTACATTTGGACTCAAACTGAGGATTTGAGAAAATTTTGAAAAAAAAAGGTTTTCTAAAAGAGAAAGAATTTTAAGGGAAATTGAGATAGAGCAGTGTATACAATCAACCAGGGCCCGAACGGTGACTTCCCAAAATACCCTCACTTACTTACCTGTGTTATGAGATAATTTATGAAATAATAGTGATGCATGCTAGAGAATAAGCTAGGTATTCCATATCATAGGGCTAGGGTTCCTGAATTGTGATGCCTTAGCTTAGGAATCATGATTATTTGCTATGTGCACCGAGTATGTGCTGATAAGAGTAAAGAACAGGAGCATTTAGACTAAGAGATCTGAGATGAGAATAGTCTAGTATTGAGAGAGATAGAGTGCCTGGAAATTATAATCCTGGGAGGAGGACTTAGGGTGACTACAGGCCGGGTGTAGAAGGTAGTATTGGGCCTGTACTACTGAAAACATCGAATCTGTATGCAACCTAAGTAATATTCCTTAGGAAGCTAAGGAACAAGTAGAGAGGAATAATCGAGTGTGAGTCTACATGATGTTTCAGAGACATCATGGTGGGGACTAGCCACAACCCTGGAGGCAGCGGGACTAGTGATGACGAGATACAGAGGATCATCCATGAGGAGGTGGCCGCAGCCATCCGAGCAGAGATTCCTGAGGTGTTTGGGTCTATTAAGACCATCTCGATCAAGACATTTGATGAGCAATATGCTGTTGTCACTAAGACTGCACTGCAGCTATCGTCACTGCTAGACCTCATGGAGATGATTCGTTGTTGTTTCGGAAGTTTAGCAACACAAAGTCACCAGAGTTTGATGGGACTCAGAACTCGATTGCTGCGATGAGGTGGATTTCTGATATTGAGGGGTGTTTATAAACATGTTCGTGTCCAGATCACTTGAGGGTTCGATTTGCGCTGAACCACCTTCGCTTGGGGGTGAAAGGCTAGTGGAAGTTTGTGACCTCTAGTTTCACCTCCGCATACCTTGCTGCCGTAACATGGGAGAGATTCGTTCAAATGTTCCGAGACGAGTACGTTCCCTCGGTGGAGAGGGAGCGGTTGGCACAGGAGTTTCTGTCTCTCAAGCAGAAGATGGAGTTAGTCACTGAGATCACAAGGATGTTTCACAAGAGGGTGATGTTATGCCCTGACCATCTGCCCATTGAGCAGGCACGTGTAAGCCGGTACTTTAGCATACTAAGGAGGGATATATGATAGTTCGTGGAGAACTCATCATATAGGACATTGGCTGAGCTTCAGGCCAATACTCGGAGGAGGGAGATCGAGCTTGAGTTACAGACCAGAGAGGAGGAGGAGTCCCAGGGTAAGGACCGTAGACCAGCACAGTCGCAGCCAGCGACAAAGCGGGCCAAACTCGCTAATGCTAGATTTGGGGCCAGAAGGGTCGCACTTGTGGAAAGTGCGGTAAGAGCCACGAGGGTGCATGGCGTATGGGGATTTGTTACAAGTGTGGAAAAGAGGGGTACATGGCAAATGACTGCCCCAAGGGATTCTCGGTTTTCATTCATTGGAACCAGACATGCCATCGTAAGGCCGAGTGCCCTCAGCTCGTGCAGGGGCCAGCACTAGCTTCGGTGTGTGCTACTGATTGTCGGCCTGTGAAGGCCAAGGCATCGAGGGATTGCAGGAGATCCTTTCAGCTGACAGCGGAGGAGGTCCGTGTAGCACCTAGCATTGTGGCCGGTATATAACTTATTCTTTTCTATGATTTATTGAGATAATTGTTCTTATTTCATTCTGTGTATAGGTACTTTTCTTATGAATCCTGTACCTGTCTTGGTGTTAGTTGACTCGGGTGCAAATCACTCTTTCGTGTCTCTATCTTTTAGTCGCCATATCAGCATTAGGCGTGAGGCTTTGAGTCGGCCTCTGAGGGTTTCCATAGCCGAAGAGCATGCGGTTTTTGTCACTGATGTGATTCCAGGGTGTACTCTGGAGATTTTTGGTGTAAAGTTTCCGATAGACCTAGTACCGATCGCTATGGGAGAAGTCTGTGTCATTGTGGGCATGGACTGGCTGAGTAGATTTTGAGCCATGATAGACTGCGAGCGTCAGTTGGTGACTATACGAGACCCTAGTGGGGGAGTACTTACGGTATACGGAAAGGGTACTAGGCCTGAGTCGACTTTCTTCTCTACTTCTCGAGCGGGGCAGAGTTTACAGCAGGGATGCTTGGGGTACGTAGCATATGCGATTGATACGCGAGCTACTGCTGAGAGATCGAGTTCTATTATCGAAGTGCTGATTGTGCTTGATTTTAAGGATGTGTTTCCCAAATAATTGTCGGGTTTGCCACCTGAGAGGCAGGTGGAGTAGGATTGATTTGATTCCAGGCGCGGCCCCTGTGGCCAAGGCACCTTATCGCCTTGCACCTCCGGAGATGCAGGAGTTATCATCGTAGCTGCAAGAGTTGCTCAGGAAGGGGTTTATCAGGCCGAGTAGCTCACCGTGGGGAGCCCCGATCCTTTTTGTCAAGAAAAAGGATGGTTCACATTGGATGTGCATTGATTACCGGGCGTTGAACAAGTTGATGGTCAAGAACCGTTACCCACTTTCGAGGTTCGATGATTTGTTTGATCAGTTGCAGGGGGTGTCTTGGTTTTCCAAGATCGATCTGAGGTCCGGGTTGATGGGTTTTAGCCATAAGAACTTTCCTATGTGCGCATGCAAAACCCTAATGCTTGGATCTAGGCTTTCTAATTAAACATGCTTTGAATCCAAGACATCCAATGACTAATTAGGTATAAGAACAATACTAAAACAGATATAGAATCATACCTTTGAATCTCTTGTTTGATCTTGTTGTCTTGGAGCTCTAGAGTCACAATTGTCACTCCTCTAATGGCTTACAAACACCAAATAGCAAGGATGATGACTTGGGAGAGAGGAGAGGGGAGGAAATCGGCCAGGGGTTCTCTACTTTAGATGAAGTGTCGATTTCCCTTTGCTATAGGGTCTATTTATACTTGTAGACTCCTTAAGGGTTACAGCTTAAACCCTAATTGGATAATCTTCTCTTAAAGCAATCCAAATCGATTCCTTAGATAGACTTGGACGATTTGAAGCTATCTCTAGCTTCTAGAATCCGTCCACCCCTATCCAATATGGATTTACAGTCTAAAGTTTAACTATCAAACAATTGACAGTTTATACCCTCTTATTTAATTAATCTCTTTAAGTCACCAAATTAATTCTAATTAATTCTATGACTTATATTAATCAAATAACAATATTATTATTCTTTATATTATTCTCATAATATATTAATAATATTTATTCTCTCTTAATAAATCATCCTATCAAGTTGCTATGGTGAAGGCAACCCAAAAGGACCATGCACAACCGGGTCAAATACTTGCCTAATATAGTTGCAGCCTTAGACACTATTCCAACAGTATCCCACTTGGATAAGTCTAGTAACCATATGCACAAGTACAATTCGATTTGCAAACGTAGCTCTCAAAGACGTTGTCAAACTCTGATCTAATCAATCTTGTCCTTTAGATAAGGGATCGTACAGTCCTCTGTTAGATATCATGCTGACAATCCTATGGAATGGTTAGTCAAGCATTTAGGTTTCTCGATCTCTGATTTATTCGACATAGAACTTAATCGAACACATCAATTGAGTTCTGACCGGGCCCAGCACATAAGTCAAATCAAATCATCGGGCGGCCGAGATATCGTGTTTACCTTCTTAGATAAAAGTTACAGATAAACTTCGATTTATATGCATTTACTTATTCATTAATCAACTATACACAAAAATGCGTTTTATAACATCGAGTTACTGATGCGTTTTCGCATTATCAATGTACAATCAATTAACAAATAACAAACCATATAACTAGGTTTTAAGACTATATGATATTATCGTCTTGTGATCACCTTTTTATATCATATTCCATAAGATGATTTCAGCAAGCGCAGGTTTGTTCCAATGCTCAAAACTAGTTCATAAGCACTCATGAATGTTGTAGCAACTCTTTGTAATGTCTAATACCATTTAGATAATCTACACACCGATTCATGACAATCTTCATTCATATCTACTTCCAACATATGAACGATTGTGGACAATTTGAATAATTTGATTATTCTTAATAAACTCAATTATTCTGGAAGTGAAAACATGCAATGAGAAACAATAGTTAAACAATTAACATAAGATAGTAACATTACTTATAAATAAAACTCTTTTATTTAATCATCAAATGTTAATTACATTTATCTACTACACGATTCTAATACTATCTATCTAATCTATGCTATCATCCAACAGCCCAATACTCCTAGCATGCTGCAAGTGCTTAACCCTACTCAGTCCCTTCGTAAGCGGATCTGCTGGGTTATCTTCCGATGATATCCTCTTTACTATGAGTTGTCCTTCTTCTACACGATGTCTAATAAAGTGATATTTTCTGTCGATATGTCTTGATCTACCATGATCCCTCGGTTCCTTGGTCAAGGAAACCGCTCCTTCGTTATCACAGAAAATCTCCATGGGCTCCTTTATGGTAGGTACAACTCCAAAATCTCCATGTACTCTGATTCGCACGTTGAATCAGCTACGGTTTCCTGCTTGGAACTTTTCCAAGTCACTGCTCCTCCATTCAGGGTAAAGACTCAGCCCGACTGTGAACGGTAGTTGTCCCTGTCGGTCTGAAAACTGGCGTCACTATACCCTCTCACCTTCAAGTCATCACTCCCTCCGAGGACTAAGAACCATTCCTTCGTCCTCTGAAGGTACTTAAGAATATTCTTCACCACAATCCAATGGGCTCTGCCAGGATTCCCTTGATATCTGCTAACCATGCACAAAGCAAAGGCTACATCAGGGCGAGTACAAGTCATAGTGTACATGATTGAGCCAACTGCAGAAGCGTATGGTACTCGTCTCATTTCTGCTATTTCAGCTTCGGTACTCGGACGTTGAGTCTTACTCAACTTGGCATTACTTTGTATCGGTAATTCTCCCTTCTTTAAGTTTTCCATACTAAAACGTTTTAGTACCTTCTCCAAATAAGTATTCTGACTAAGTCCTATTAGTCTCTTACTTTTTTCTCTTACTATCCTTATTCCCAAGATATAAGAAGCCTCTCCGAGGTCGTTCATAGCGAAGCACTTCCCGAGCCAAGACTTAACTTCATGCAGAGTCGGGATGTCGTTTCCTATGAGTAATATGTCATCGACATATAGAATGAGGAAGCTAACTATACACCCACTGGCTTTGACATATACGCATGATTCATCTTCGCTTCGTACAAATCCAAACTCTTTGACTTTCTCATCGAAGCAAAGATTCCATCTGCGAGACGCTTGCTTAAGTCCATAAATGGACTTCTCAAGCTTACACACTTTGTTCGGATGCTTCGGATCCACAAAACCCTCTGGCTGAGCCATGTAAACATCCTCAGCCAACTTTCCGTTAAGGAAAGCGGTCTTGACATCCATTTGCCAAATCTCATAATGTTGAAATGCGGCAATAGCTAGCATCACTCTAATAGACTTTATCTTCGCAACTGGTGAGAAGGTCTCATCATAGTCAACTCCTGGAGTTTAAGTAAATCCCTTCGCAACCAATCGCGCCTTATACGTGTGTACTTTTCCATCCACGTCGGTGTTCTTCTTGAAGATCCATTTGCACCCAACGGTCTTACGTCCGGGCACATTATTAACCAAATTCCAAACTTGGTTATCATACATGGATTGGATCTCGCTATCCATTGCCTCTTTCCATTTTGCAGACTTCAGGCCTGCCATGGCTTCCTTATAGCTATTAAGTTCATCAAGATTTACCAGTGTACTATCACTAATATACGTGTCCCCTTTGGTTGTAATATGAAAACCATACAACTGGGGTTGAACTCTAACTCTTTCGGAACATCTAAGAGGTAAGGATTCATCAATTGGTTCAACCGGAGTTTCCTCCTCGGGTTGAGTGCCAACGGTAGAGGTTCCTTCATCTATCGATTCTTGAATCTCTTCAAGCTCGATTTGCCTGCCACTGTCTCCTTGGCTTATGAGTTCTCGCTCTCGGAAAACTCCTCTCCTCGCAACAAAGACAACATTGTCCTTCGGTCTATAGAAGAGATATCCAAAGGATTTATGTGGGTAGCCGATTAAAATACATCGCTCACTTCGAGGTTCGAGCTTGTCGTGAGTATCTTGTCTTACAAAAGCCTCGCAACCCCAAACCTTGATATGTGCCAACAAGGGAGCTTTCCCTGTCCACATCTCGTGAGGTGTTTTGGAACCTTCTTAGTAAGGACTCGGTTAAGGATATGGGTGGCAGTCTCTAAGGCATACCCCCAAAAAGAGATTGATAGCGAAGCACGACTCATCATAGAGCGAACCATATCCAATAAGGTTCGATTACGCCTTTCTGCCACACCATTCAACTGCGGTGTCCTAGGAGGCGTCAATTATGAAACTATTGCACACTCCTTGAGATAATCGTGGAATTCAAGACTTAGGTACTCTCCTCTTCGATCGGATCGATGCATCTTGATTTTCCTGCCCAATTGATTCTCCACTTCATTCTTGAACTCTTTGAACTTTTCAAAGGTTTCTGACTTTTGCTTGATTAAATAGATATACCCATATCTACTATATTCATCGGTAAAGGTCACGTAGCAGTGGTTCCCATCTTTCGTGGTTGATCTAAATGGTCAACATACATCGGTATGTATTAGGTCCAATAGACCCTCACCCCTTTCACACGTACTCGTGAAGGGTGATTTAGTCATCTTTCCAAGCAAACAAGACTCGCATGTGTCATCTTCCCTAAGGTCGAATGACTCCAACACTCCATCCTTTTGGAGTTGGGCTATGCGCTTCTTGTTGACATGTCCAAGACGACAATGCCACAAGGATGCTTTATCCATACTAGGGCAAGAATCTATGTTTAAAACATCATTTCCTAAGTTATCAACAATCATAACAGTTTCATAAATTCCATTACATGGTATAGCTTCATAGTAAAAGACACCATTTAGATAAGCTAAATAGAACCATTCTCATTATTAAAAGAAAATCTAAAACCTTGTCTAAACAAACCATGAAATGAAATGATGTTTCTAGCCATTTCTGGCGAGTAGCAACAATTGCTCAAATGTAAACATAAATTAATCCTAAGCACTAAAGAATACACTCCAATCTTGGTCACAGGCGATGATCTTCTGTTCCCCATGATTAGATTGATCCTTCCTTGCTCCACATCCCTACTTCTTCTTAGTCCCTGCACATTAGAACAAATGTGGTAACCACAACCGGTATCAAGAACCCATGAAATAGCATGATTAGAATCATTAGATTTAATTGTGTATATACCTGCGAAAGATGGATTGATCTTTCCTTCCTTGATGGCTTGTAGGTACTCTGGGCAACATCTCTTCCAATGTCCTATCTTGTGGCAGTGGTGACACTCTGCCTCCTTAGGGTTAGGGCAGGGCTTAGCGGGATCAACTTTGGTCGCACTAGAAGAGGCACCATCTCGGGCTTTAACCTTGCGATAGTTCTTAGACGAAGCCTTCCTCTTCTTTCCCTTTCCTTGACCAATAGCCAAGACAGGAGCAGCGGGTGGATTGGGAGTTGGTGCAACAGACTTGTCTTTGAAGTTTCTCTCAGCGACCCTCAAGAGACCTTGGAGTTTGCTTAGGGTGACCTCCTCTTTGTTCATGTGGTAGGTTATCCTAAATTGATTGTACATCGGAGGCAAAGAGTGAAGCACCATGTCGATCGCCAAGTCTTCCACAAAGTCAACATTTAACTTGCGAAGGCGGTCGACATACCTTTGCATCTTTAGCAGCTGCACGGTAAGAGACTCTCCATGACCCATCTTAGCGGAAATCATGTTAGTGAAAATCTCATAACGCTCTTGTCTCGCGTTTTGGTGGTATATCTCCAATAACTCTTGATGCATCTCGTACGGGTACATGTCCTCATAGGACTTTTGGAACTCGTAGTTCATGGTGGCTATCATGATGTAATGTACCTTCGTTGCATCGCGCTCATGGGTTTCAAAAGCGGTAATTTCAGCCGGAGTAGCTTTTTCAGGGTTGATCTTCTCGAGCTTCTCATCGAGGACATACTCCTTATCCTCATAGCGAGCAATGGTGCGAATGTATCTTATCCATTCGCTAAAGTTCGTTCCATCGAAGGTGACCTTTTGGCAAAGGCTCATCAATGTGAAAGAACTAGCAGCATCGTTGTTTGCGTTCGACGTCTACAAATAGAAAGGACAAAGATAGATTAGAATATGAATCCCTAATTATCACCCAATTAGGGCTAGGATCCAACAACAATATTTACATATTAGAAAAGGGATGCCGTAATCCAACATGCAAATAATATGAAGGTAAGTGAATGACGATTCATTAATTCTCCACCACAAAACATAACTTTAAGTCCTAAATGTATTGAGAATTCCTAGGTTCGGATGAGATTCATTGAAACTATTCAATGGCATGTTTAAATCTCGATATGCCCCCTCTTATTTGTGACTGGGATACCGAGGATCACAAAGCGGGTGTGAATTACCATGCAAATTCACATGGTGCCTTCATTGTAACGATCACCTATTCGATGTGTCGGTAAACCACACACGCTCCATCGAACTATGATAAACAATGAATCACCCTTTGCCACCTTTGCTTAGAACCAATTAGTGTGCCGGTAAACCACACACGCTTCACTAACTTTTCAGCAAGGGTGCAAAGTGTAATTTCATGGGATTGCATCAATTCACTTTCCCTAAAGTAACTAAGATTAGGAAATTTTAAAATATGTGTAGTTACTTTGTATTACTTATTATACTTTTAATGAGAGGATGAGGTTGCCCAATCCTACCCGTTCGGCTAACGACCGTCCACCGATCAAGCAAGCGGTGGGTGTGAGTGTACACTTATTAAGCGCCATTTTATAGGCCACAACCTTATACCCACCTTATAGATCGGCTTCGTGAATGAGGCCTACTAACGGTAAGACTAGCATTTTAGTTATACATACATACATATATATATATATATATATATATATATATATATATATATATATATATATATATATATATATATTAATCTTGTAACATTATATTAGTATAGGGTTGTATTTTAAACATTTTAAAATCTAGGGTTTGAAATTTAAATTGTCTAAATTAAAACTTTTAATCACAAAATATAAATTTCAAAACTTGAGGACAAGTTTTAAACATTTAAAACATGAAGGATCAAATAACAAATAATTTTAATCAACAATTAATTTCCCTAATTATCTATTTTTGATTTATTCAAGATTTCATGCAAGATAATTACCAAATTAATCAAAATAATTAATTAATTATCATATAAGGAAATTAAATATTTTATTAGTTGATAAATATCTTTAATTAGATGAAGATTATAGTCATATATATCAAAAAATCAGATTAGGGTTGATCTAATATGATTAAGGTAAGTTTCCATAAGATAATCATGAAGAAATCCCAAATCTGGCTATTCCTGACGTTTGGAATCGCCGAGTGCACCAAGGGACTCGCCGAGTCAGGCCAACTCGCCGAGTCCATGACTCAGAAACACAAAATCGAATTTTGCAGTTAATTTTCAAACAAATAAGCATCAATTTAATGAAAACCAAGCTAGGCTCTGATACCACTGATGGGTTTTAGCCATAAGAACTTTCCTATGTGCGCATGCAAAACCCTAATGCTTGGATCTAGGCTTTCAAATTAAACATGCTTTGAATCCAAGACTTCCAATGACTAATTAGGTATAAGAATAATACTAAAACAGATCAAGAATCATACCTTTGAATCTCTTGTTTGATCTTGTTGTCTTGGAGCTCTAGAGTCACAATTGTCACTCCTCTAATGGCTTACAAACACCAAATAGCAAGGATGATGATTTGGGAGAGAGGAGAGGGGAGGAAATCGGCCAGGGGTTCTCTACTTTAGATGAAGTGTCGATTTCCCTTTGCTATAGGGTCTATTTATACTTGTAGACTCCTTAAAGGTTACCGCTTAAACCCTAATTGGATAATCTTCTCTTAAAGCAATCCAAATCCATTACTTAGATAGACTTGGACGATTTGAAGCTATCTCTAGCTTCTAGAATCTGTCCACCCCTATCCAATATGGATTTACAGTCTAAGGTTTAACTATCAAACAATTGACAATTTATACCCTCTTATTTAATTAATGTCTTTAAGTCACCAAATTAATTCTAATTAATTCTATGACTTATATTAATCAAATAACAATATTATTATTCTTTATATTATTCTCATAATATATTAATAATATTTATTCTCTCTTAATAAATCATCCTATCAAATTGCTCTGGTGAAGGCAACCCAAAAGGACCATGCACAACCGGGTCAAATACTTGCCTAATATAGTTGCAGCCTTAGACACTATTTCAACACGGGTATCATCAGATGAGAGTCCGCGAGGAGGATGTCTAGAAGATGGTCTTCAGGACATGTTATGGGCACTATGAGGTTGTGGTGATGCCTTTCAGGTTCACCAACGCACTGGCAGTGTTCATGGACCTCATGAACTAGGTGTGTAGGCCCATGTTGGATCGTTCGGTGATAGTGTTCATGGACGATATTTTGGTGTATTCAAGGTCTAGAGAGCAGCATGAGGAGCATTTGAGAGTGGTCCTTGGAGTATTGAGATCGGAGAGGCTCTATGACAAATTCTCCAAGTGTGATTTATGGTTACGAGAGGTCTAGTTCCTGGGACACCTCGTTAACCAGAATGGTATTTTGGTCGATCCTGCCAAAATTGAGGCAGTACTGAGATGGGAGGTGTCGAGATCCCCCACCGAGATCAGGAGTTTTCTAGGACTGGCCGGATACTATTGGAGATTTATCAGGGATTTATCCAAGATAGTCGTTCCCATCACCAGTTTGACCCGAAAGCGCATTGCGTTTACTTGGGGTACCGAGCAGCAGACCTCATTTGAGAACCTTCGCCAGAGATTTTGCGAGACTCCCGTGTTGGCCCTTCCGGAGAGAATGGAGGATTTTGTGGTTTATTATGATGCATCTATTACGGGTATGGGTGCGGTACTGATGCAGAGAGGGCATGTGATAGCATACGCATCGAGGAAATTGAAGCCTCATGAGACGAGATATCCCACCCACGATCTGGAGCTGGGGGGCAGTGGTGTTTTCCCTCAAGATCTGGCGTCACTATCTGTACGGGGTTTTGTGTACCATATACACGGACCACAAGAGTTTGAAGTATCTTATGGATCACCCCAACCTTAACATGAGATAGAGGAGGTGGTTGGGTGTGGTGAAATATTATGACTGAGAGATCCTGTATCATCAAGGCAAGGCTAATGTGGTAGCCGACACCCTAAGTCGTAGATCAAATAGTACCCCAATCTGAGACGTGTGTATGAGAATGACAGTGATGAATCCAATCTTAGACATCATTCGAGAGGCCCAGGTGGAGGCCATGAGACCGGAGAACCGCAAGAGGGAGCGGGTGATTGGGCAGGTGTCTGAGTTTGTGACGGACAGTAGAGGACTTTTGACCTTCCGAGGAAGGATTTGGGTGACCTATATAGGCGGAGCGCGACGTACGCTGATGGAGGAGGCACATAGATCGAGATTCTCTATCCACCCCGGGGCCACTAAGATGTATTTGGACCTAAAGAGGGATTATTGGCAGCCATGCATGAAGATAGATGTTGTGTGGGTAGTCGAGAGGTGCTTGACCTGTCGTCAGGTTAAGGCCGAACACCATCATCCTCATGGAAAGTTGCAGCCACTAGAGGTTCCCCAATGGAAATGGGAACAAATTTCTATGGATTTTATCACCAAGATGTCAAGGACCACACGGGGCGTCGACGCGATTTGGGTAATTGTGGACTGGTTGACTAAGAGCGCTCACTTTCTTGCTATTAGTGAGAGCTCTTCTGCTGTGAGGCTGGCAGAGATATATGTGAGATAGGTGGTAGCTCGGCATGGGGTGCCAACATCTATAGTGTCCAATCGGGATGTACGTTTCACTTCCAGGTTCTGGAAGAAGTTTCATGAGGAATTGGGAACACGATTGCATTTCAGCACAGCCTACCACCCACAGACAGACAGACAGATTGAGCGGATGATTTAGACGCTCCAGGACATGCTTCGAGCATGTGTTATGGACTTTGGTGGAAGTTGGGACACATACCTACCCTTGGCGGAGTTTTCTTACAACAACAGCCACCATTCCAGTATCGGCATGCCTCCGTTTGATCTTCTTTATGGAAGGAGGTTTCGGACCCCCATTTGTTGGGGAGACGTAGGACAACGAGTGATGGGTGGCACTGAGATAGCGCTCAAGCCAACTGAGCAGATTCAGCAGGTCAAAAAGAGATTACTGACGGCGCAAAGTCGCCAGAAGAATTATACGAACAGGAAATGATCCATACTTGAGTTTTAGGTTGGAGATCTCATTCTCCTGAAGGTATCCCCATGGAAAGGGGTAATACAATTCAGGAAGAGGGGCAAACCGGGGCCCCGATACATCAGTCCTTTCAGGGTGACCACTAGAGTGCGTAAGGTAGCATACCGCTTTGACCTACCTACATATTTGAGTCAGATCCATAACACCTTCCATGTATCTCAGTTGAGGAACTGTGTGGCCAATGAGATAGCAGTGATACCACTAGAGAACATTCAGGTGGATGCGAGCCTGAATTACATCGAGAGGCCGATCGTGATCATGGATTGGAAGGTGAAGGTTTTGAGGAACAAGGAAGTGCCCCTGGTTCAGGTCCATTGGCAACATCGGAAGGGGTCCGATTTGAATTGGGAGTCGGAGTCAGAGATGCGGGAGGAGTACCCCGAGCTATTTGTGGAGCAGGACTACAAGGGCGAAGTCTGATTCCAGTGGGGAAGAATGATAATATCCAATTTTCTAGGTATATTATTTTTAATATTTATTTTAAATATTTTGGAGGGACTCGATGAGTTGCTGCCTCAACTCGTCGAGTAGGGTCGCGACTTGGTGACGTGTTAAATGAATGGACTCGATGAGTCAGGTACCTGACTCGCCGAGTCTGCGTTGCTGAGGAAAACCCTAATTGTCTGGGTTTATGGCTTATTTAAAGAACCTTAAGAAGAGAGAACTCTAAACGAGTCCTGAGTGCTTTAGGCAAGAGAGAGAACCATTTTGAGCTTCTTGGTGGGTGTTTTGCGAGGAAGAAGAGTGTTTCAAGCTTGAGGATCAGAGAGGGTGTAAGATCTACTAGTTTTCACACTCAGAGATTTGGTTGGAGGTATTAATATCGACTTCCCACCTGTTATTGTTATAGATCTCTCATTTTGGGTAGATTAGGGTTCTTTTCCTTTTCCTCTTTTGTGGTTTTGAGAATTTGGTGTCATGAAAGAGCGTAAACCCCAAATCTGGACCCAAGGAGGTCCTTAACACCTTAGAACTCATGCTTTATCCAACTTAAATGAATCATTGGAAGAGTGAAGCCCATTTATTATATATTATTGGCATTCCTCGCTCTAGATGCCGTGCATGGACGTAAAGTCCACAACTTTACGTGATTAATAGGTTGTGAGAGTATAGATCTGAAGTTTAGGAAAGTAGCTTGCACTAAAATTGTCTGAACGCAGAAGTGTCTGAATACACTCGCCGAGTCGAGCAGATGACTCGGCGAGTAGCCCAGGATTTGTCCCTATGAACTGATTCATGTGGTGACCTAACGAGTTAAGGGTTAGCTCGTCGAGCTGGAGCTTTCTGAGGTTGCCAAGAATCGACTGGACTCGAAAAGTCTCCCGAGTGCACTCGACGAGTCAGGTCAAAGTTGGACTGTTGACTGGAGTTGACTTCTATTGACCTTAGGGTTTGGTCAAAATTAGTGAAAGAGGTCAGGGAGGGGTAGAATGGTCTTTTACCTTGTGATAGGCGGAGGCTAGATCGAGGATTTCAGGCACAAGATTTTTACTAGCTATCTTACGAGGTGATTCTTCTCACTATCTTACGAGGTTATTTGTATTGAGATATTCTATTATTGCTTGTGATATTTATGCTATGTTTATTTAAGTATGGACTAGAGGGATCAGAGGATCCAAACTTATTTATAGGACCCACTGAGACACATGGACCAAAGGGTATTACTGAGTTATAGCCTCGAGTGGCTAATGAGCTGTGTGTGGTATTTTGGGGAACTCACTAAACATTTATGCTTACCGTTTTATGTGTTATGTGTTTCAGGTACTTCCGAGGACCGGGAAAGGCACTGGCATGATTTTACACCTGCATCGAGGAGGAGTGATGACCTTGGATTTTGAATAAATGTTTATGAAAATATTGTGGATAATTGTTACTTGAGATTTTTGGAAAATGTGATATGTGTTTTACATTAATTTAAATGAAACTTTTGGTTGGAAAATTTACGTTGTTACACCTACAATGGTTGGACTCATACAAGAGTTGCGCAATAGGTCCAAGTCCGTCATTCTATGATTATATAACCTTCATAGTATGTAATTTAATGTATTCATTTGATGGTTAACTATCATCGACATGGGTCCCACAAAGCACAAAGCAAGAAACATTCGAGCCAAGGAGCAGACTGGCACTAAAACACCATCAAATCAGACAGATTCTCTTACGAAACTCTCGATCTCAGACTCCCAGCATCTCGGGCGCACCTGCACCCTGCCCTCACTCTCTCAAGAGTGACTAATCATTCCTCATGCTGACCTGCTAAGAACCACACCCACTCTAAGGAAACTACCTCCTCATCCAATAACGCAACTGGGTGGCTGACCCCACACGACTCACCCTACCACTAACTGCCATGTGAACCTCCATTGGCGACATATGACCATTGCATGAATAAAATCACATGCCTCACAGTTTAAACAATCTTTGGCTAAAAGATTCAATCCCACAATGGTTGAACTCAGACAAGAGCTACGCAGCAGGACCAAACCCATTATCCTAAGATCATTTAAACCATGCAGCATGTGACTTAGTGTATTCAATCAATATCCATCTCACATGAGAAAGAGTCATACAAGAATCAACCATGGATTCTATAAGAGATAAGGCATCATATATAAGGCAATTCTATCATACAATTCCTGAAGATCCCTAACCTGTCACTAGCATGCTGTTCTAACATATCATCAGATCAAATAACACTGTGGTAATTTGGGGTCTACTTACTGACTCCGACTGACCATACACATCACATCCCCTTCATTATTTGAAAACAATTTGAAAATCATTTTTTAAAATCTTTTTCCTTAGTTTGAGACTGGATCTACACGAGTGTTCCTCCAATTCACTCAAACCAAGGCTCTAATACCAACTTGTAACATCCCAAAATTTTAACAAATTTAAAAATTTTCAAAACAACCCATTTACTAATAAAAGTGTTACAAAACCATTTTTCAAAATACCATTTAAAATCAAAGTCTCCCAATATCCAATCAGTTGTAAAACCAAGGATGTGTACGATCATGTCTTCGTCTTGCCACGGTCCACTGCTGAAACCATAAACCAAAACTGTAAGCACAAACCTTAGTGATATTCCCCCAAAATACCAACACACAAACAATCAACTGATTCAAATAACAACATGCACTGCATCTACAGCTAAGAGACTGGATTACCCTTAAGCCCACAGTATGAGAATGGCTTGCCTATCGGGCCTACAGCATAAGTCTGGCTTCCCCCCCCCAACCCACAACTAATGTCTAGCTTTCCCCCTGAGATCATTCAGTCATCGAACTGAAATACCCTCAAGCCCTCAGTACGAGTATGGAATACCATAAGGTCCTCAATTCGTATCTAGAATGCACCTGAGCCCTCAAAATGAGTTTGGCATACCCTACCTGGCCCTTAGCTCATATCTGGAATGCTCCAATACCCTTAAGCCCTCAGTACATTTTTGGCATACAACACGGTCCTCAGCTCGTATCTGGAATGCACCTAATCCCTCAGTATGTGTCTAGATTGCCTAACCGGTCCTCAGCTCATATCTGGAGTGCTCTAGGGTTTGTTGGCTACAACACGAAGCAGTACAACTTCATACCAATGTGTCAACATATAACAAATAACAACATATACAGATATTCAGGCAGTCTTATAATCTACAAAACTAGCATATCAAAAACTAGCGTAATAATGCATACTTATTCCATACTTAGCATATCAACAAATAGTAGGATATCAAACCAATGGGGCAGCCTTGGTGCCTTCAACCCATAAGTACAGTGAGGAAAACTCACCTCAACAGTTGAACCCACGAATAAATCTCTAACTGCAAATCCTTTAAAATCCTCGCGCTATCAAACACCAAAATGACAACCCATTAATAACTAGCTCCTGACTCATACCATGAGTACAAATTAGGGTAAAAGACCTTTTTACCCTTCCTTAAACTTGCCTCAAGGCCAAGGCCCAACCTAGATGACCAAAAGCCTACAATCCAAAATAAGCTTCTAAAGCCGAAATATGGACCAATTTTCCAAATTGGGCCCAATTCATTTCATGACCTTCACCCAAGAAAATCCAAGAAGTCACCAAAGCCCAACCATAAAAATCCAGATGGCCCAACATGGCCCATGACTACCAAGCCCAAAACGAAGAAGCCCAAGTTTGTTGAGTACGTAGGGTGTACTCAGCATGTACGGTCAGCGTACTGCATGAAAGGCTTGTATGTGTAGCGTACATACTTGTACGCCCAGCGTACTCACCAGTCATGGCCAACTTTCCAAATTAGCCCTTTATGCATTAAGACTTTGATTCAAACTCATATCTGACTTCCATAAGGTACTTAATCACATAAAGTTGCCAACTATATGTACATGCATGGCTAAATCGGACTCTAGAGCTCAAAAGAGCTTAATACATGCATGGAACCAAAACCACCATAAAGTTTGCTCCTTTAAGACCAAGGAACCCATAAAGTATCTAGATCTTCAAAGACAATTTCCCAAAATGACCTTAACTCCTAATCACCAACCAAAAGGGCCAATATGACCAAAAATGAGCTAAGAAGTAGATCCATGAAATAAAATGGCAAGGTTTGAACTTTATACCTCCCAATCCACCAAAAGGAGATGTTAATGTTGGATCTCAATCCCTTCCTCCAAATAGCAAGTCTTCAAGCTTCTCCTTCTTCTTCTAGATCCACAAAACCCTCCACAAAACCTCACAATAGCTCAAGATCACCAAACACGGGATAAGGGATGAATTAGTGTTTTTAGGGCATAGAGGCTGGCTTAGAAATGATTAAAAAAGGCTAACATAAAGCTTATATATGGCACATCACAAAAAATTAGGGTTTTCTTTCTCACCCTCGCACTCCCAGTGTACTCCTCGCACTCTTGTTCCACCCATTGCAGTATGTTGAGCCTACACTACTTTACACCAAGCATACTAACCTCCGCAACAGTACGCCCCCAAGTACTAGGGTTCCCTCTAAAACCCTAAAACACTCTAAATGCCATAAGTCTATTTCCAACGAACTTTATATCCACGGAAATGTGACGAGAAGCCCTACACTTCTGTCAACTCATACCAACCCTAAGACCTGTTGGAATAGTCTCTAAGGCGGCAACTATATTAGGCAAGTATTTGACCTGGTTGTGTATGGTCCTTTTGGTTTGCCTTCACCATAGCAACTTGATAGGATGATTTACTAAGAGAGAATAAATATTATTAATATATTATGAGAATAATATAAAGAATAATAATATTGTTATTTGATTAATATAAGTCATAAATTAATTAGAATTAATTTGGTGACTTAAAGAGATTAATTAAATAAGAGGGTATAAACTGTCAATTATTTGATAGTTAAACTTTAGACTGTAAATCCATATTGGATACGGATTGGATGGATTCTAGAAGCTAGGGATAGCTTCAAATCATCCAAGGTTATCTAAGGAATGGATTTGGATTGCTTTAAGAGAAGATTATCCAATTAGGGTTTAAGTTGTAACCCTTAAGGAGTCTACAAGTATAAATAGACCCTATGGCAAAGGGAAATCGGTACTTCATCTTAAGAAGAGAACCCCTGGCGATTTCCTCCCCTCTCCTCTCTTCTGAATCATCCTCCTTGCTATTTGGTGTTTGTAAGCCATTAGAGGAGTGACAATTGTGACTCTAGAGCTCCAAGACAACAAGATCAAACAAGGGATTCAAAGGTATGATTCTAGATCTGTTTTAACATTATTCTTATACCTAAATAGTCATTAGAAGTCTTGGATTCAAAGCATGTTTAATTAGAAAGCCTAGATCCAAGCATTAGGGTTTTGCATGCACACATAGGAAAGTTCTTATCGCTAAAACCCATCAGTGGTATCAGAGCCTAGTTTTGTTTTCATTAAATTGTTGCTTTTTTGTTTGAAACTTAACTGCAAAATTCTATTTTTGTGTTTCTGAGTCATGTACTCGGCGAGTTCCATAGTGGACTCGGCGAATTGGCCTGACTCAGCGAGTCACTTGGTGCACTCGGCGAGTCCAAGCGTCAGGAATGACCAGATTCGGGATTTCTTCATGATTATCTTATGGAAACTTACCTTAATCATATTAGATCAACCCTAATCCGATTTTTTGATATATATTACTATTATCTTGATCTAATTAAAGATATTTATCAACTAATAAAATATTTAATTTCTTTATATGATAATTAATTAATTATTTTGATTATTTTGGTAATTATCTTTAAAGAAATCTTGAATAAATCAAATATAGATAATTAGGAAATTAATTGTTAATTGAAATTATTTGTTATTTGATCCTCCATGTTTTAAATGTTTAAAACTTGTCCTCAAGTTTTGAAATTTATATTTTGTGATTAAAAGTTTTAATTTAGACAATTTAAATTTCAAACCCTAGATTTTAAAAGGTTTGAAATACAACCCTATACTAATATAATATTACAAGAATAATATATATGTATAACTAAAATGCTAGTCTTACTATTACTAGGCCTCATTCACAAAGCCGATGTATAAGGTGGGTATAAGGTTGCGTCCTATAAAATGGCGCTTAATGGGTGTACACTCACACCCACCGCTTGCTTGATCGGTGGAGGGTCATTACCCAACGGGTACGATAGCGTAACCTCATCCTCTCATTAAAAGTATAATAAGTAATACAAAGTAACTACACATTTTTTTTTAAAATTTCCGAATCTTAGTTACTTTAGGAAAAGTGAATTGATGCAATCCCATGAAATTACACTTTGCACCCTTGCTAAGAAGTTAGTGGAGCGTGTGTGGTTTACCAGCACACTAATTGGTTCTAAGAAAAGGTGGAAAAGGGTGATTCATTGTTTATCATAGTTCAATGGAGCGTGTGTGGTTTATCGGCACATCGAATAGGTGATCGTTACAATGAAGGAACCATGTGAATTTGCATGGTAATTCACACCCGCTTTGTGATCCTCGGTATCCCAGTCACAAACTAGAGGGGCATATCGAGATTTAAACATGCCATTGAATAGTTTCAATGAATCTCATCCGAACCTAGGAATTCTCAATGCATTTTGGACTTATAGTTAATTTTTGTGGTGGAGAATTAGTGAATCGTCATTCACTTACCTTCAATTTATTTGCATGTTAGATTACGACATCCCTTTTCTAATATTTAAATGTTGTTGTTGGATCCTAGCCCTAATTTTTCTTATTGGGTGATAATTAGGGATTCATATTCTAATCTATCTTTGTCCTTTCTATTTGTAGATGTCGAACGCAAACAACGCTGCTGCTAGTTCTTTCACGTTGATGAGCCTTTGCAAAAAGGTCACCTTCAATGGAACGAATTTTAGCGAGTGGATAAGATACATTCGCACCATTTCTCACTATGAGGATAAGGAGTATGTCCTCTATGAGAAGCTCGAGAAAATCAACCCTGAAATCGCTACTCCGGTTGAAATTACCGCTTTTGAAACTCATGAGCGAGATGCAACGAAGGTACATTGCATCATGATAGCCACCATGAACTCCGAATTCCAAAAGTCCTACGAGGACATGTACCCGTACGAGATGCATCAAGACTTATTGTAGAGATACCACCAAAACGCAAGACAAGAGCATTATGAGATTTTCACTAACATGATTTCTGCTAAGATGGGTCGTGGAGAATCTCTTACCGTGCACCTGCAAAAGCTGCAAAGGTATGTCGACTGCCTTCGCAAGTTAAATGTTGACTTTGGGGAAGACTTGGCGATCGACATGGTGCTTCACTCTTTGCCTCCGATGTGCAATCAATTTAGGATGACCTACCACATGAACAAAGAGGAGGTCACCCTAACCAAACTCCAAGGTCTCTTGAGGGTCGCTGAGAGCAACTTCAAAGACAAGTCTGTTGCACCAACTCCCAATCCACCCGTTGCACCTGTCTTGGCTATTGGTCAAGGAAAGGGAAAGAAGAGGAAGGCTTCGTCTAAGAACTATCGCAAGGTTAAAGCCCGAGATGGTGCCTCTTCTAGTGGGACCAAAGTTGATCCCGCTAAGCCCTGCCCTAACCCTAAGGAGGCAGAGTGCCACCACTGCTACAAGATAGGACATTGGAAGAGAAGTTGCCCAGAGTACCTGCAAGCCATCAAGGAAGGAAAGATCAAGCCATCTTTTGCAGGTATATACACAATTAAATCTAACAATTCTAATCATGCTATTTCTTGGGTTCTTGATACCGGTTGTGGTTACCACATTTGTTCTAATGTGCAGGGACTAAGAAGAAGTAGGGATGTGGAGCAAGGAAGGATCAATCTAATCATGGGGAACAGAAGATCGTCGCATGTGACCAAGATTGGAGTGTATTCTTTAGTGCTTAGGAATAATTTATGTTTAGATTTGAACAATTGTTGCTATTCGCCAGAAATGGCTAGAAACATCATTTCATTTCATGGTTTGTTTAGACAAGGTTTTAGATTTTCATTTAATAATGAGAATGGTTCTATTTTGGCTTATCTAAATGGTGTCTTTTACTTTGAAGCTATACCATGTAATGGAATTTATGAAACTGTTATGATTGTTGATAACTTAGGAAATGATGTTTTGAACATAGATTCTTCCACTAGTATGGATAAAGCATCCTTGTGGCATTGTCGTCTTGGATATGTCAACAAGAAACGCATAGCCCAACTCCAAAAGGATGGAGTGTTGGAGTCATTCGACCTTAGGGAAGATGACACGTGTGAATCTTGTTTGCTTGGAAAGATGACTAAATCACCCTTCACGAATACGTGTGAAAGGGGTGAGGGTCTATTGGACCTAATACATACCGATGTATGTGGACCGTTTAGAGAAACCACGAAGGATGGGAATCGCTTCTACGTGAATTTTACCGATGATTATAGTAGATATGGGTATATCTATTTAATCAAACAAAAGTCAGAAACTTTTGAAAAGTTCAAAGAGTTCAAGAATGAAGTGGAGAATCAATTGGGCAGGAAAATCAAGATGCTTCGATCTGATCGAGGAGGAGAGTACCTAAGTCTTGAATTCCAGGATTATCTCAAGGAGTGTGGAATAGTTTCACAATTGACGCCTCCAAGGACACCGCAGTTGAATGTTGTGGCAGAAAGGCGTAATTGAACCCTATTGGATATGGTTCGCTCTATGATGAGTCGTGCTTCACTATCAATCTCTTTTTGGGGGTATGCCTTAGAGATTGCCGCCCATATCCTTAACCGAGTCCCTACTAAGAAGGTTGCCAAAACACCTCATGAGATGTGGACAAGGAAAGCTCCCTCGTTGGCACATATCAAGGTTTGGGGTTGTGAGGCTTTTGTAAGATGAGATACTCACGACAAGCTTGAACCTCGAAGTGAGCGATGTATTTTCATCGGCTACCCGCAAAAATCCTTTGGATATCTCTTCTATAGACCGAAGGACAATGTTGTCTTCGTTGCGAGGAGAGGAGTTTTCCGAGAGTGAGAACTCATAGGCCAAGGAGACAGTGGGAGGCAAATCGAGCTTGAAGAGATTCAAGAGTCGATAGATGAAGGAACCTCTACCGCTGGCACTCAACCCGAGGAGGAAACTCCGGTTGAACCGATTGACGACTGCTTACCTCTTAGACGTTCCGATAGAGTTAGAGTTCATCCCCAATTTTATGGTTTTCATATTACTACCGAATGGGACACGTATATTAGTGATGGTACACTAATGAACCTTGATGAACCTAATAGCTATAAGGAAGCCATGGCAGGCCCGGAGTCTGCAAAATGGAAAGAGGCAATGGACAGCGAGATCCAATCCATGTATGATAACCAAGTTTGGAATTTGATTGATAATGTGCCCGGACGTAAGACCGTTCGGTGCAAATGGATCTTCAAGAAGAAGACCGATGTGGATGGAAACGTACACACGTATAAAGCGCGATTGGTTGCGAAGGGCTTTACTCAAACTCCCAGAGTTGACTATGATGAGACCTTCTCACCAGTTGCGAAGGTAAAATCTATTAGAGTGATGCTAGCGATTGCCGCATTTCATGATTATGAGATTTGCCAAATGGATGTCAAGACCGCTTTCCTTAACGGAAAGTTGGTTGAGGATGTTTACATGGCTCAGCCAGAGGGGTTTGTGGATCCGAAGCATCCGAATAGAGTGTGTAAGCTTGAGAAGTCCATTGGGAGTATAGTTAGCTTCCTCGTTCTATATGTCGATGACATACTACTCATAGGAAACGACATCCCGACTCTGCAGGAAGTTAAGTCCTGGCTCGGGAAGTGCTTCGCTATGAAGGACCTCGGAGAGGCTTCTTACATATTGGGAATAAGGATAGTAAGAGAAAGAAGTAAGAGACTAATTGGACTTAGTCAGAACACTTACTTAGAGAAGGTACTAAAACATTTTAGTATGGAAAACTCGAAGAAGGGAGAATTACCGATACAAAGTAATGCCAAGTTGAGTAAGACTCAACGTCCGAGTACCGAAGCTGAAATAGCAGAAATGAGACGAGTACCATACGCTTCTGCAGTTGGCTCAATCATGTACACTATGACTTGTACTCGCCCTGATGTAGCCTTTGCTTTGTGCATGGTTAGCAGATATCAAGGGAATCCTGGCAGAGCCCATTGGATTGTGGTGAAGAATATTCTTAAGTACCTCAGAGGACGAAGGAATGGTTCTTAGTCCTCGGAGGGAGTGATGACTTGAAGGTGAGAGGGTATAGTGACGCTAGTTTTCAGACCGACAGGGACAGTTACCATTCACAGTCGGGCTGGGTCTTTACCCTGAATAGAGGAGCAGTGACATGGAAGAGTTCCAACCAGGAAACCATAGCTGATTCAATGTGCGAATCAGAGTACATTGAAGCTAGCGCAGCGTCGAAGGAGGCAATATGCCTGAAGAACTTCATCGGTGATCTTGGAGTTGTACCCGCCATAAAGGAGCCCATGGAGATTTTCTGTGATAATGAAGGAGCGGTTGCCTTGACCAAGGAACCGAGGGATCATGGTAGATCAAGACATATCGACAGAAAATATCACTTTATTAGACATCGTGTAGAAGAAGGACAACTCGTAGTGAAGAGGATATCATCAGAAGATAACCCAGCAGATCCGCTTACGAAGGGACTGAGTAGGGTTAAGCACTTGCAGCATGCTAGGAGTATTGGGCTGAAGGATGATATTAGCATAGATTAGATAGTATTAGAAACGTGTAATAGATAAATGTAATTAACATTTGATGATCAAATAAAGGAGTTTTATTTATGAGTAATGTTACTATCTTATGTTAATTGTTTAACTATTGTTTCACATTGCATGTTTTGACTTCCAGAATAATTGAGTTTATTAAGAATAATCGAATTATTCAAATTGTCCACAATCATTGATATGTTGGAAGTATATATGAATGAAGATTGTCATGAATTGGTATGTAGATTGTCTAAATGGTGTTAGACATAGCAAAGGGTTGCTGCAACGTTCATGAGTGCTTATGAACTAGTTTTGAGCATTGGAACAAACCCGCACTTGCTGGAATCACCTTATGGAATATGATATGAAAGGGTGATCGCAAGACGATAATATCATATAGTCTTAAAACCTAGATATATGGTTTGTTATTTGTTAATTGATTGTACACTGATAATGCGAAAACGCATCAGTAACTCGGTGTTATAAAACGCATTGTTGTGTATAGTTGGTTGATGAATAAGTAAATGCATATAAGTCGAAGTTTATCTGTAACTTTTATCTTAAGATGGTAAAAGCGATCTCTCGGCCGCTCGATGATTTGATTTGACTTATGCGCCGGGCCCGGTCAGAACTGAATTGATGTGTTCGATTAAGTTCTATGTCAAATAAATCAGAGATCGAGAAATCTAATTGTTTGACTAACCATTCCATAGGATTGTCAGCATGATATCTAACAGAGGACTTTACGATCCCTTATCTAAACGACAAGATTGATTAGATCACAGTTTGACAGCGTCTTTGAGAGCTATGATTGCAGACCGAATTGTATTTGCGCATATAGTTACTAGACTTATCCAAGTGGGACACTATTGGAATAGTGTCTAAGGCTGCAACTATATTAGGCAAGTATTTGACCCGGTTGTGCATGGTCCTTTTGGGTTGCCTTCACCATAGCAACTTGATAGGATGATTTATTAAGAGAGAATAAATATTATTAATATATTATGAGAATAATATAAAGAATAATAATTTTGTTATTTGATTAATATAAGTCATAGAATTAATTGGAATTAATTTGGTGACTTAAAGAGATTAATTAAATAAGAGGGTATAAACTGTCAATTGTTTGATAGTTAAACTTTAGACTGTAAATCCATATTGGATAGGGATTGGACGGATTCTAGAAGTTAGGGATAGCTTCAAATCGTCCAAGGTTATCTAAGGAATGGATTTGGATTGCTTTAAGAGAAGATTATCCAATTAGGGTTTAAGCTGTAACCCTTAAGGAGTCTACAAGTATAAATAGACCCTATGGCAAAGGGAAATCGGCACTTCATCTTAAGAAGAGAACCCCTGGCCGATTTCCTCCCCTCTCCTCTCTTCTGAATCATCCTCCTTGCTATTTGGTGTTTGTA
Source organism: Lactuca sativa (assembly GCF_002870075.4). Classification (NCBI taxonomy): domain Eukaryota; kingdom Viridiplantae; phylum Streptophyta; class Magnoliopsida; order Asterales; family Asteraceae; genus Lactuca; species Lactuca sativa. The sequence goes on along the minus strand of NC_056623.2, from coordinate 240,651,481 downwards.
AGCCATTAGAGGAGTGACAATTGTGACTCTAGAGCTCCAAGACAACAAGATCAAACAAGGGATTCAAAGGTATGATTCTAGATCTGTTTTAACATTGTTCTTATACCTAAATAGTCATTAGAAGTCTTGGATTCAAAGCATGTTTAATTAGAAAGCCTAGATTCAAGTGTTAGGGTTTTGCATGCGCACATAGGAAAGTTCTTATGGCTAAAACCCATCAAGACCTTCCTAATAAAAATCCAATTTGCATAAAGCCCGAACAGACGCGTTACCGAAATACCCCTAGGCTCCAAAACACAAACCGAATACCCAGATCACCTCAATTACATTACTCGCATCCAAATAGGTGTAGACCTCACCTTCTCAATGGCCCTAAGCATTATGATGACCGATCTTCATCCTACAGCCTCGAATTAGGAATTGATTCATAATAGGGCGTTATAACTTTGACTTTGACCGTTGACTTAGAGTGTTGACTTTTGGTGGAGTTGACTTTTGGTCAAATTGCTAGTTTTAAAAGGTGGACTAAGGGTTTACCTTGTATGGTTTGTTAGGATGTAACATCCTAAGACCAGGTATATCTCACAAACCCTTGCTTTATTATAGATGACATGTTTGGCCATTTAATTGAGAAAAGGTGGTAAATGAGTACATAGGGTGTATGCGTGTGTATGCTCAGCGTACTCATGTGCATGATTTGGACACGGAAGCCACCTAGTACATTGGGTGTACTAGGCTCAGAGTGAAAACCCTAATTATAGGGTGTGTCCCTATTTAAAGAACATGATGACCTCATTTCTGGCCACCATTTCCAGCCTTCAACCCTCTCAAAACCCTAATTTTCATCCCTTGAGATTGAGTTACCATTTGTGGGCTTCTAAGTGTTCTTGTGGTATCCTTGGAGTGAAGAAGGATCATCGAAGAGAATAGAGTTGGAGTCCAGGCTTTAGATCTGAGCTTTTTTGTGTTTAGAGCATCATTTGAAGGTATAAGCTCAAAGCTTTCTCATCCTTCTTGAATTGTGCATAATATGGTCCATTTTAGGGTTTTTGGTCCCAAAGCATGAAGTTTTATGACTTGTTGAACTCCAGAGCCTAATATTTGTCTCTTTGAGTGTTTTTTAATGGAGTGGATTCATAAAAATGGAGTCTTGGATGTCAAAAACCATCCCATGCATGACATATGAGCATTTTTAGGAGAAAATAGTGAGAGTTTTTGGGTTTGGGACTTTATCAACTATGCAAAGGCTTAAAGTCATGAACTTTATTGAGTATGAGCCTTTAGGGAGTCTAGATCTGAGAGCAGAGTTACGATCTTAACAGATTAAGACTAAGAGAGTGGGAAGAACAAGTATGGGACGTACGACGAGCGTAATCCCAGTACGCGCAGCATAGGGTCGAGGATCTCTGATGCATGCATGGCGAGGTAGTACGCCCAGCGTATACGCTGTAGTTGACTTTTGTTGACTTTTACGGTTTGGTCAAATTATGGACTATAGAGGCAATAGAAAGGTAAAATGGTATTTTATCCTTTTGTGAGTTTGTAGAGGGTTTAGCCTAGCTTCTTTAATGGTCATTTATTAATTAGAGATAATTATCATATGTATTAGGCGGAGGCTAGACCGGTGATTCGTGTCCGAGGTTTATTTTCTTGCTTACGAGATGAGTCTTCTCACGATACTTACCTTGAGTGGTAATTTTGTGTGACCGGAGGGTATTGTATGTTTATATTGAATATTGTGATATCATGTATTATGTCTTTGTGATTTTTGTTGTGTATTATTCTGAGCTTTACTGAGTTAGGACCGGAGGGTCCACCCGAGTTATGGGACCGGAGGGTTCCAGTGAGACACATTGACCGGAGGGTCTTATTCTAGATATAGCCATGAGAGGCTAATGAGAGATGTATGGTATTTAAGGGAACTCACTAAGCTTCGTGTTTATTGTGTTATATGTTATGTGTTTTAGGTACTTCTCAGGATCACAGGAAGGCGCCAGCTTGATTGTACACACGAGACGGAGTTATGTTTTTGAGGATCCTAGGTTTTTTTAAAACAATTATGAATGTGTTTTTGATAAATTGACATTTTGGGGATTTGTGAAATGTGTTGATGAAATTCATGTGATTTTAAAATGAAAATTTTGTTGGAAAATTTACGGTGTAACATTGGAGGTGTATGTCACCCATTCGTTGGTTGTGTGAGCTGTTAGTCATGGATTTTGTCAGAGTGGTGAGTTTCCTTCACTATATATGTGGGCCGAAACCACCAATGTCGGCCCACTAGTTTATGTTTGTAGTGTGATGATGGTATTCGTGATAATCATATGTTATGTATGTATTTGTTTGATGTCTTTGTGATTCTTTTGTTATGGTATTATGTGGTAGTGGTAGGGGTGAAATATACCCAATATCCAGTTGAAATAGACTGAAGGGGAGTACAAGAACTCAGATGTGCTTAACAGTATCCAGTTGAAATAGACCATAGGGGAATGCAAGCACTAAAATATGCTTGACAGTATATGGTTGGAATATAGCAAAAGGGAATGCAAGCACTCATATATGCTTGACAGTATCCGATTGGAATATACCGTAGGGGAATACAAGCACCCAGATATGCTTGAGTGTATGTTTGTATGGTATGGGGCATTTTGGGGGAACTCACTAAGCTTTGTGCTTACGGTTTATTGTTTATAGTTTCAGGTACTTCTGGTACAAAAGAGAAGGGCCCGACATGACTACACTACATCCACCCATGTTTCCACACCTTACGCTTTTTAGGATCATACAGCTGTGTTGGGTGTGGATCCTGGGGGGGGGGGGGGGGCAAATTGGTCTTCTGCCCATAAATTGGTTATTTGTTGGACCTAGACTTGATAAGGAGGTGTAGTTGAGTATTTTGCCTTAATTAAATTAGGATGCTTTATTGTATAGTTTTGGGGAAGACTTGGTACCATTAGCTTGAGTTTATAGATTTCATCTTATCTTCTATTCAAGTGAGTTATCACACAATTCCTTATTATATGCACTATGTGATTATGTTAAGCATGACCACGAACAACCTCTCGAAGGGAAGTGAGGTAGGGATGATCGATATAACTAGAGAATAGCCTCTAAAAGGGAAATTCTATTTGTGCCATTACAATATGTCATGAATAGCCCCTCGGAGTGAAATATGATCGGATGATATGTGCTTCTAGAGAATAGCCTCTCAATGGGAAGTTCTATTCGCATAGTGGTTAGGCGTCTGCTAGCAAATGTTTGTGATAGAATGTAAAGTAATATGTGAATTATTGCTTGTTGTTATGTGCTAAGTTATGTATTGCATATGATTTGCATAGTGAGTAAGTATTGTGTTTCCTCACTAAGCCTTGGGACTACAGATGTTACCGTATGTTTTCAGTTATATGATTTTCAGGGAAGGTGTTGGATTGACTGCAATATATGGGCATTTTCAGAGTGGCATGCCATATAGTTTATCCATTTTATGTTATGTTATGATTTTCAAAAAAAAAAACTTAGCTTCCACATTTTATGATGACTATGTTCATGTGACGTGATATAATAATTTTATGATTCATTATTGATTATGAATGATACATTTTAGTAAAACTTATACTCCGAATTTTATTAAAAAAAGATGTTGAATTTTGGGATGTTAAACAAAAGCAATGGATAGAACCTGTTCATAAGTCCATTAGCACAATGACTACATGTCAACCAAGACGCCACTAGTTTCTTTTAGAGAAAATTATAGAAATTACCACTGCAGTGTCTCAATTTTGCATGTATCGTCCCTAATTATGTTTTCTAAGAACGGTTCTTATGGTTTCAATTTCTTACATGTTAGTTCCTAACACATGTAAAATGATTGTTATACCTTTTTTAATTTATTTTACATTTTTCTTAAACTAATTCTAATTTTAAAATAATAATAAATAAATAAAGCAACCCCCACCCATCTCTCTGTACATCTTTTAGTGTCTCTTTATTTCTCTCCATACCATGTCCATCAACTCTAACGTCACACTCATCTCCCCCTATTTTATCATCGTTAACTTCACACTCACTTTTTTCTAGAAGTTTCCATTATACGATTTGCTACATCAATGATGAGGGGGTCGTATCAATCTTAGACCTTCCTCTTGCCTTATAACTCCCTATTGCCACTGCTCGCATGTGACATTATCTTCATGCCATCAGATTTTCCTTCATCGTTAGTATTTTGAAGCATTGGTAATCAAAAAAGGGTAAGGTTCTAAATGGCATGGTGGGGAATGACGTAACGACAATATCAAGCCTTAAGCTTTTATGAGTCATGCCGTTTTCTATGGCATGACTTAAGGCGAGAACTTTGTATACATAAAACACAACATCATTATACATATATATATATATATATATATATATATATATATATATATATAACATATCAAGGTTTTAGAAATCTTATATCAATATCTTATAATAAAAAAGTTAACAAAAATTCAATAACTTCATCTCCAATAAGAAAAGAAAAAGAAAAAAAGAAACATGCCTTGGAAAAAACTTGTGCCACAGCGTGAATCACGTCTTACAGCGATGTAAGGATGTTTTCGTGGAAGCGGTGTCATGCCTGGACGTTAGGTGTAACACCCAGAATCAGAAAGACCAAGAAAAGAAAGGAAAAGCTCTAAGTCAAGGAGTCAACTCGTCGAGTCCAGAGAAGAACTCGACGAGTCAAAGCGGGATCCGGGTTATAGAATAAGTGACCGAGTCGGCGAGTGGACTCGGCGAGTCTGGTTTGAACAAGAAAAGCCCTAATCTTAAGATTTGCACCCTATTTAAAGGGCCTTATGTCCTTTCCTTAGCCCCTCTTGTCGGCTAAAATCTCCTATAGAGGACTCCAAGCCCTAATTTGTGTGAGAGAAGGAAGGAAATGAGCGTGAGGCTTTTTCAAGAGGAAGATTTGGAGGATTTGACCACTAAGGAGCTAGAGGATTCAACTCTTTGGTTGAGAGCATCAGTTTGAAGGTAACAATCTTTTGCTTTGCCTTTGTTGCTTCTAGATCTTTTCTTGGATGATGTTTTGGGTTCATTTTGGTATGTTAAGGAGCCATTTCGAGTTAGAAGTCCAGATCTGAGGTTGCTACTTCAGATCTAGGTTTGTCTTGGCCAAGAGACCCATAAAGTATCAGTCCTTGGTGTGTTGGTGAAGCATGTTTGTCTCAAACCTTGGCCCTAGAGTGTTTTAAGCCTATAGCTCCTTGGTTTCACGTAAAGTTTGCAACTTTACGTGAAGAGTGGGCCTTAGAAGATTAGATCTACAGTTTGGAGCCCCATGGCTCGAAAAGCCATTGTACGGATTAAGAGCTTAAGCGACTCGGTGAGTCACATGGGTGAACTCGGTGAGCTGTATGAAGTTGGGCAGGAACTCGGCGAGTCTGTTGAAGATTGCCTTGGACTCGACGAGTCTGTTCTTGGACTCGGCGATTCTGGGCGCAGAACCCCAACCTCTTTTGGTTAAGACGCAGATCAGGGAGTTGAGTGGCGACACGGTGGGTTTGATCCGGATGGGACTCAGAGATCGTTGAACTCGACGAGTCTTGGGATGACTCGGCGAGTTGAGTGGCATTTTGAAGGTTTATGAGTTTAAGAACTCGGCGATTCTGCGGGTTGACTCGGCGAGTCGAGCCGGCTGAAAGGTTGACTTTGACCAGGACTTTGACTTTGACTATAGTTCACTTAGTTTGACTTCTAGAGGTTCAGTTTGGGACTAAGTGTTGTATTCGTTGGGTTTTGAGCATTCTAACACTCCTAAGTGTACATGCAACTCTAAATACCTTGGATCTATGTTTTCTCTATTATACATGCAAATATGAACTTTCCAAGGTATTCATCCTAACTAGCATAATAACATAGATTCATATGAGTATATCAAGTTAGAATTACATACCTCCTTGATGTAGAATGTCTTCATGAAGCTTGAGTGCCTAGTGCCCCAAGTGTGACACCTCAAATGGTTCACACAACACCAAATACACATGGAATGACTTGAGAGAAATTGGAAGACTTTATAAAATCGGCTAGCCCTTTCTATCTCTCATAGTGGCCGATTTCTTGAGCCATGGGATTCTTTTATATGGTGGCTATTAGTGTTACCCCATGTAACTCACAACTTTACCCATTCCTTATGCTCCATGGATTTTAACCTCCATGGGTCACCCCATGGACTTAAGTCCAACATAAGGAATCTTGGATCACAATCAACCCATATATTTAATTAGTCTCCTTTTGATCACTTAATTAATTCCAAATTAATTCTTGATCAATACTAATTAAATAACCTTATTAATATATTAGAATTTATAATATATAAATAAACCTTAAGTGTTATTTCTCTCATTTTAGTCAATCCAAATGCATGATGCCATGCAACCCAAATGGACCACGCCGGATCGGGTCAAGTCTATAGTTATGGACTTAGACATTAATCCAACAGTCTCCCACTTGGATAAGTTAAAACTATTATTGCGTATGACTTCAGGAACCGATCAGCAATTGTAGCTCTCAAAAGCTTCTGTCGAACTCTGACCTTGTCGATGAACTCTGACCTTTGTCAATGACTTGTCCATTAGATAAGGGATCATATATTCCTCCATTCTAGATATCATATAGACTGAGACATGGATTATAATCATTCTCTCTGTCCATTTGTTGTTTCCTGATTTCCGATTTATTACGACTGACTAATTGAACAAATCAAATCAGTCCTGGCCCGGCCGAGCACTTACATTTGTCATCACCAAATCATCGAGGGGCCCACAGATATCGCTTTTATCCTGAAGGTAAAAGGAATGGATAAACTTCAACTCATATGGCTTGTTCTACTACTTGTTGAATCACACACAAAGGTACGTTTTATAACATCGAGTTACCGAATGCGTTTTCGTGCAATCAATGTACAACCAACTCATAGTAACAACTCATATCTCTAGGTTTGAAGAATATAAGATTTTATCGTCTCATGATCACTAATGATAAAATCCATGAAGTGATTCCAATGAGCGCGGGTTGAATCCAATACTCAGAACTTATGAGCACTCATGAGTGTTGTAGCCCTTTGTCCAACATCTTAGACCTCTACAAGCCAACCCATGACAGTCTTGATTCATATCTACTTCCAACATATGAATGACTGTGGATGGTTTCAATAACTTAGTCATCCAGAACAATGACCTAGTTATTCTGGAAGTTAAAATATGCAAAGTGAAACACAATAACAATTGAATCCAATATGGTATCAAAACTTATGAATATAAATAAAAACACCTTTTATTTATCACCATATGATTACACATTATTCATTGTATACTGTTTCAGCTATCAACTTTATTCTTGAATTTAAAACAAAAATTGTCCCATGCTCCAAGCATATACAACATGTTTTCTAAACACTAGTCATGCCATACACCAATTATGCATACAATGTTTATCTATGATCTTTACTTTGTGAAATATATCAATTGAACATAACTCCAATGATTCTCATTTCACATTCCCAAATCCTTACTGCAAATGCAAGAATTCCAAATTCGTGCCATTTACTAAAATATGTTAGATTCTAAACTTATATGCATTGATCCTCTTGTAATGATTATGCACAAAGTCAGAAAGACTTGGCAACAATCATTACAGAGTATTCCAAAGGAGATCAACTCCTTGGAAACATCCTTCTTGCATTAAGTTCATAATCTTACACAGATTTATTGGACAATTTCTAACTTTGAAACATTTCCATATTCCTCCTTGACTATCACTTCTGAACAAGAGTTGCCTCCTTACAGATTATCTCAATATGGTCCTTCCAGAATTAACATTATACTCCCAACTGTCCTTGAGCAACCAATCTTTGGTAAACCTTAGATTGTCCTCGACAATTTCTTAATCCTTTTAGTCATATCCAGTTCTAGACCTTTTCCCTTCTTAATGCCCCAGGAATTTGGAAAATTTTAGAAAGGATGAATATAGCACATGTAATCGATCCTATATCCGAAGCATATGGGACATGATTCATGATGTCTCACATAAAGACTAAACCAGTCTTTTGCTATAATATTTCAATTTCAATTTGGATTATGAAAATGGATGCCGTAATCATAATCAAATTTTAGAACTCAAATAATGGACCCATATATAGAATTTCGTTATGTTGAGCCATTCCAACATGAAATTCATATATATATATATATATATATATATATATATATATATATATATATATATATATATATATATATATATATATATATATATATATATATATATATCCTTGACTAAATACGATTAAAACCTCAATCTAAGCTTTTAGATTTGAGATGAAGTATAATTTCCTCTCCGTTAATTATAGCAAAACAACTTTTCCAACCCCTGCAGCCTCACGAATTGAAACTTTTGTTTTTCTGTAATTAACATTGCTAACTTGCAACCTTTATCATAATTATCATGCTCCCACTAACATGCTGATTATTAGCATAACACTTATTCTCCCACTAGCTTTGACATGTACTTAGAAATCAGCTTACTTTCTTACCAAAATTTAGAATTCTGATACTACATTGTTTTGATAAAACTTTATAAAAATCATACACCTCTCTTAGATAGCTCACAGGTGTGTCTAAACAATTTTAGAACTATGAAAAGGGATGCCTTAATCATAGTCTCAATTGTTTAGACCTTTGCCACTGCTCACAAGTCCATGTTAGTGTTGGATTAGTGTCTAAGTCCATAACTATTTTGGTGTGTACTTGACCCGATGGTGCATGGCCCTTTTGGGTTTCCTTCACCAAAGCAACTTGATAGGATGAATTATGGAGAGAAAGGATTAAATATGATTTATTAATATATTATGAGAATAATATATTAAAGAAGAAATCATATTGTTTAATTAATATTAGTCAATAATTAATTGGTAATTAGTTTTGTGACTAAAATAGATTAATTAAACTTAAGGGACTGGAATTGTAACTATAAGATAATTGCAATTGGGCCATGGATTGCCTTGTATTAAGGAGTGGACGAATTCTATGGGGAAACCCAAGAAGAAATCGTCCAAGGCCTTAAGGAAAGGAATCTATGGGTTGCTTAGGGCTTAAGCATCCAATTTAGGGTTTCCTTGTTAGATAACCCTAATAGCCTCCTATATATATACATCCCTTATGACCTAAAAACGTGGCTAAGCATCCCTCTAGGGTTTCACACGTTTTTGGGCAGCCTCCATCCTCTTGCTCTTGGTGTTTGTGAACCATTAGAGGAGTGACATTTGTGACTCTAAGCTTTCTAAAGTCAATACAAGGAGGAATTGGGATTGTTATTGCTACATAACAATCAAGGTTGATCTAAACCCTAATTACATGTTATATTGATTATCATATGCTACATCTAGGGTTTATAGTCTTGGATAACTTGCATGTACAATAGAGAAACCTAGATCCAAGCATTAGGGTTTGTATGAGCACATAGGATGTTCTTATTGCCAAAACCCATCAGTGGTATCAGAGCCTAGATTGGTTTCTATTGTATTGATGCTTTGTATGTTGAAAAAATTCGTTTTTTGTGTTTCTCGGGGCTGAACTCACCGAGTTTTTTAGAACTCGACGAGTCCATGCCTGACTCGACGAGTCGGCTGGTCAGTAAGAGGGAAAACCGGGATTTCTTGCTGTTTTTGCTTGAGGATACTTGCCTTATCATGTTAGATCAATATTAATCCGATTTTTTGATATATATGACTATATTCCTGATCTAATTGAAGATATTTATCAATTAATAAAATATTTGTTTCCTTATGTGATAATTGATTAATTATTTTGATTAAATTGGTAAATTGTTTTGCAAGAAATCATTAAATAAATCAAATATGGATAATTATATGATTAAATGTTAATTTAGATTATTTGTTATTTGATCCTTGTGTTATGAAATGTTTCATATTTTTCCCTTTAGGTATTATAGTTTAAATTTGACATCAAAAGTTTTGTTGTTTTGAAATTTAAATAGTTGAGACCCTAATGTTTTGAAAAGGGTTTCAAAACTTGCCCTCAAGTTTTGCAATTTAAATATTGATTAATAGTTTAATTTTGATGTATATTTAAATTCTAAACCCTAATGTTTTGAAATGTTTCAAAACTTGCCCTCAAGTTTTGGAATTTAAAAGTTGATTAAAAGTTCAAATCACACCCTTATGGTTTTATTAACTAATTAAGGTGTATAATTAAAAGAGGTTTAATAAATCCATAAAAGTTTTGGTTTACAATTTAACTGAATTAAAGGTATAATTATTAAATTTGACCACCTAGTATTTTAAAAGTGTAAAATATACCCTATACTATATATAACATTAAAAGTCTAACATTATGTATATGTATGAGTAAAAGTCAGTCTTACCGTTAGTAGGCCTCATTCACGAAGCTGGTCTATAAGGGGTGTTTAAGGAAATTGCCTATAAAATGGCGATTGAATGGGTATCCACTCTTACCCACCGCACTCTTGACTAGTAGAGAGTCGTTAGCCGAACGGGTAGGATAGGACAAAACCTTCCATTATAAGTATAATGAAGTACAAAAGTAACTAAATGCTTTTCGAATTCCCAATCTTAGTTACTTAGGCAAAGTGAATTGATGCAATTCCATGAAATTACACTTTGTGCCCTTGCGAAGACATTAGTGGAGCGTGTGTGGTTTACCGGCACACTAAGTGGTTCTAAGCAAAGGTAGCAAAGGGTGACTCAATGTTTGTCATAGTTCGGTGGAGCGTGTGTGGTTTATCGGCACATCGAATAGGTGACTGTAACATGTGGGGGCACCATGTAGTTTGCATGGTTATTCACACCCGCTTTGTGATCATCAGCATCCCAGTCACAAACCAGAGGGGCATATCGAGATTTAAACATGCCATTGAAATGTTCAATGAATCTCATAGGATCTAGGAGTTTTCATAGATTTAAAACTTAAATTTCTTTTTTCGTTTTTCATGGTGGAAATTAGTGAATCGTCATTCACTTACCTTCAAATGTTCTGCAATTTGGGTTACGGCATCCCTCTCCTGAGTTGTAGAATATTGTGTTGGGTCCTAGCCTTAGTATCTCATTTGGGTGGTTTACTAAGGACACAATAAATCAACTAACTTGAATTTGTTTCTCCCGTTTTGTAGATGTCAAAGTTCGACAACTATGGTCTTGCCAAATCCCGTGGAACAAGCTTTCCACATGAAGATGATATTCCACGATTCGGTCGAGGAACAAGAAATCATGCTTCACTTCCTCCACCTCCTCTAATTAATCTCCCTAACCCACAAGTTAAAAGGCTTGAAAATTTCAAGATCACTCAAGCCCTTTTGGCAAGTAAACATAAAGAAGGAAAGTCGGTGTGTGCACATGTCCTAGGGATGAAGTCACACATTAACAGGTTAAGAATGTTGGGATCCGTTGTCTGTGAGGAAATGGCTGTTGATTGGGTTCTTCAGTCACTTCCTAACTCATATAGTGAGTTCGTAAGAGAGTACTATATGATGAACCGCGACGTGACCCTTATAGATCTCACCTATATGCTTATTGTTGCTGAATCAACAATGGTTTGGCGGAATAGAAAAGCAAAGTTGATTGGTGAATCTGCCTTCAAGACCTCTATGGATATAGACAATGGAAACAAAAGACATGCTATGATCGAAAAGTTTGATCATAAGAGAAAGGCAATGTCTGAAGTAGTTCCATGTCATGTTCCAAAAGAGCCAATTTGCCAAGAGAAAGGGCATTGGAGACGAAGCTGCCCTATTTACCTAAGAGATCTAAGAGATGGGAGAGTCAAAACATATGGCTCTACTTTAGGTAAAATCCATTAACTAACTCTTTTAAGCTTCTCTTATAGATTCTTAATACATAATGTGATAAGATTACAATTGATGTTTTGTAGGATCGAAGAAAAGAAAGGAAGCTTAAGGGAAGAAGTGAGCAGAATCTAACTGTGAAGGAATGGATTTCGATCACATTTCTCGAAGATTAGATTCTTGAGCTACTACTTAGAGTTAGAATTAGATTGCTAAGAAAGATGTATTAGCGTAGTTTTTCAATGAATTGCATTGTAAGGACAAATTTTTCCGCAATAAAATAAATTTTGATTTTATTTTATTTATTTATCCTTGCAATGGCGTATATGAAAAATTAATGTTTGAATGTTTCTATTATTAGCAATAATGGATTTGGTTCTTATTATGTTATTTGTGGAAATGTCGAAGAATTTACCGAATAAGGAAAGTTTCTCATCACCCAAGTTTCAATTGGACAGAAACTTGGAATCATGCAACTTTGTTGCACGATGAATGAAAATTTTCATATTTGGAAATTAGACTAATTCATTGACAAAGTGTCAAGTGAAGAACTAGGAGATCGAGTACACAAAGTTGTGTGTTGATCAAGTCCACCATAAGAATAACAAAATATTCATCATGATTTACTAAAGGTTTAGTAAATATGATTATACTTACAAGATTAAGTGTAATTCTGAATTGATTGAAAAAGTTTAAATCAATAGCAGAACGAATAAGAAGAATCAAGTAGGCAGAAAGATAAAAGTTTCTCCATTCTAAGAAGAAGGGAGAGTACCTTTTATGCTTTATGATAGGTCTTAATGATTAAGAACCATATCTTAATTGATCCTCTATGTAACAGCCCGGATTCCCAGTATTATTCATTTATATATTTTTGGTAAATTGTACGGAGACTCGGCGAGTATGATCGACGATTTGGACGCGGGTTCGCGTCCGGACTCGACGAGTCCACGTTGTTTAATGAAACCCTAATTTCCCGGCCTTGAGCCCTATTTAAAGGACCTTATACCCCTTCATTGCGGCTACCTTCGACCTTGAGAGCACCAGAGCAGCTGAGAGTCCTTGTGAGTGAGATAAGAGGCCATTATTCACCATTTTGTGTGCATTTGCAAGAAAAGAAGAGGAAGGCCAAGCTAGGAGAGTTGGTGAGCTTGGATCTACTCCCATTTTGGCAGAGGAAGCTATTTGAGGTAACATTCAGAGCTTATTCTCGTGTTTTTCTTGATATGGTCAAATCTGGGGTTTCTTCATGCCTTGTTTGTCTTGTAATTGGAACGTGAGAGGTCCCATGGGGAAATGGTACCTAGATCTGGACCTTAGTAGGTCCAGAGAGTCCCAAATGCCACGCTTTATGCCTTTCCTTTTGATTTGGAGACTTAGGTTACCATTTTAGATGTCATTTCATCAAAAGAAGCCTTATAGGCTTTGCATGGTAGCCAAGATTGTGACTTTAAATGATGAATGTGCTTGGGAGGGCTAGATCTATGAGTTGTTGGCGCGGATCTGACCTCAGAAGCGAGATTGAGTTGATGCATGGCATGGACTCGCCGAGTCTGAAGAACAGACTCGGCGAGTAGCATGAAGATTGTACTTAACCACTTAGCGAGTGGTCTTGCCGAGTTAAGAGGTTTACTCAGTGAGTCAGGGAGAGTTAGAGAGGGTTAACAGATGGACTGAGTCGAGCTGGAACTCGCCGAGTTGTTCTTGAGACTCGGCGAGTTGAGTCGTGGTGGCCCCGCGATTCATGCCAGCTAGAACTCGTCGAGTCAGGGAAGTACTCGACGTGTCAAAAGAGGATCCTAGGGAGTCTGTGAACACGTATAGACTCGCCGAGTCGCTTTAGTGCACTCGCCGAGTCCGGTAAAAGTTGACTATTTACCGTTGACCAGAGTTGACCAGTGTTGACTTGATAGGGGTAGTCAACCTTAGTTGAGAAAGTGTTAATTAGAGATATATTGTGTTATAGGAGGATTATAGCTCCTAGGATCGAGCGCGAGTGATTCCGGGATTTGCGAGTTATCGAGACACACGAGGTGAGTCTTCTCACTATACTTTACCTTGAGTAGGTAATCAGAGTTATGTGATAGTGTATTTGTATGCTATGTGTATGTTATGTGTTGTACTGCATTATTTCTATGTGATTTATGCTGTGCATGTTTATAGAGTTGGAACCGGAAGGTTTCCAGAGTTAGAACCATTGGGTTCACAGAGTTGGGACTACGAACCCACAGAGTTATAGCCTTGAGTGGCTAATATGTGTTATGTGCGGTATTTTGGGGAACTTACTAAGCTTTCTGCTTACAGTGTTGTGTTGTCTATTTCAGGTACTAGTGATGACCGTGGGAAGGCGCCGGCTTGATCTGTACACACGCATGTGATTTTCATGATATGAGATCTTGGGATTTTTGTATGATATGGATTGGAGTTTTAAACTTTGATGTTCTATGAAAATTAAATGAAAATGTTTTTATATTATGCGAAAAATTATTTTGAAATTCACGGTGTTACAAGTTGGTATCAGAGCCTTGGTTTGAGGGATTCGAGTACACTTTCGGGCATATTTGAACTCAAACTGACGATTTGAGAAGTATTTTCAAAAAGAGTAAAAGATTTTTGGAAAAACGCAGAGGAGAGTTGTGTGTACGATCAGTCCGCGCCCGAACGGTGATTTCCCAAAATACCCTCATATTATGTGATATTAATATTGATATGATGTATTCTCATGCTAGAGTAGGCTAGGTACTCCTATCAGGAGTAGAGTGGCCTGATTTGTGATGCCTTAGCCTAGGGAGAGGTGAGCTGCTATGAGATGCTTGAGAGTGAGTAGGTAGCAGCGAGGGGCTTATTAGTGATTTGTTAGAGAGTGGTTTGTGCATGATAGAGTACTTGGAATTTGGGATCCGAAGAGGAGGACTTGGGGTGTATTCTGATACGGTGCGGATAGTAGTATTGGGCCCATACTACTGAAAGAACCGGAGCGGTGTACGGCCCAAGTAAGAATCTTTGGAATACCAAGGGTCAAGGAGGGATGAGTTGTCGAGTGTGTGTATGATCGAGTGGATTCTAATTTATCGTATGTTGTATTTCAAAGGTAGATCATGGTGCGGACACGTCTGATGCCTGAGAGCAGTGAGATCAGTGATGAGGAGATCCGTCGGATCATCCATGAGGAGGTGGCTGCGGCCATCAGGGCAGAGATACCAGAGATGTTCGGGTCTATTAAGACCATGTTGATTGAGACCTTTGACGAGCGTTATGCCGCTCTATCTGAGGCTGCTGTTGCAACGGCCACCGCAGCTATTGCTGCAGCAAGGCTGCAGGGTGGTGATGCGTTGCTGTTCCAAGAATTCAGCAACACAAAACCACTAGAGTTCGATGGGACCCAGGACCCTGTGGCGGCTATGAGATGGATTTCTGACATGGAGGGGTGTTTCTTCACTTGCTCAACTCCTGAGCATTTGAAGGTTCGGTTCGCGCTGAACCAGCTTCGCTTGGGAGCGAAGGACTGGTGGAAGTTTGTGACGGCGCACTTTACGCCTGTTGAGCTTGCGGCAGTGACCTGGGAAAGGTTCACTGCCATGTTCCGAGATGAGTACGTTCCCCAGGTGGAGAGGGAGCATTTGGCCCAGGAGTTTCTGACCCTCAAGCAGGGTACTGAGTCCGTTACGGCGATTACCAGGATGTTCCACGAGAGGGCGATGTTCTGCCCTGAGCATGTGTCCACTGAGCAGGCACGGATGAGTCGATATTTGAGTATCTTGAGGCGATACATTCGGGAGTTCGCGGCGAACTCCTCGTACCGGACATTTGTTGAGCTTCGGGAAAATGCCCGGAAGAGGGAGATTGAGCTAGAGACTCAGGCCAGGGAGGAGGCGGAGTCTCAGGGGAGGGATCGGCGACCGGCACAGTCTCAGCCGGCAGCCAAGCGGGCCAAGCCCGCTGATCCCAAACCAGGGAGCCAGAAGGGCTGCACTTGTGGGAAGTGTGGCAAGGGTCATGATGGAGTCTGTAGAGCGGGGTCTTGCTACAAGTGTGGCAAGGAAGGGCACATTGACAAGGACTGCCCCAAGGGGTTTGCGGTGTGTTTCCACTGCAACCAGAGCGGACACCAGAAGGCAGAGTTTCCGCAATTGCGAGGATCATCTTAGGGAGCACCTCAGGGATCGCCCTTGCGGCCATCAGAGCTACCGAGAGTCGGCCAGTGATGGTCGAGGCGCCGAGGGCACGAGGGAGAGCTTTTCAGCTGACCGCAGAGGAGGTCCGCGCAGCACCCGATGTCGTGGCTGGTATGTATTCTTTCGTGTATTTATTTTGATGTTGAGATATTATGCTTATATTATGTTATGTGTAGGTACTTTTCTTGTGAATTCTGTACCTACCTTGGTGTTATTTGACTCGGGTGCGAGTCGGTCTTTTGTATCTTTGGCTTTTAGTCAGCATATCAGTGTGAGTCATGAGGCGTTGAGTCGGCCTCTAAAAGTTTCCATAGCTGAAGAGAGGGTGATATATGCCACGGAGGTTCTCCGAGGGTGCGTAGTCGAGATTTTCGGTGTTGAGTTCCCGATTGACCAGGTTCCTATTGTGATGGGTGATGTCTGTGTCATTGTGGGCATGGACTGGTTGAGCAGATTCGGTGCGGTTATCGACTGCGAGCGACAGCTGGTGACCATACGAGACCCTAGTGGGGGAGTTCTTTCGGTGTACGGAGAGGGTACACGTTCAGGAACAGCATTTTGTTCGGCCGCTAGGGTGAGGCAGTGTGTACAACAGGGTTGTAAGGGTTTTATGGCATATGTGATGGATACGCGGGTGGATTCCAAGAGACCGAAGTCAGTTGAGGAGGTTCCGGTAGTGCGTGAGTTCCCGGATATATTTCCCGAGGAGTTGCTGGGTGTGCCTCCTATGAGGCAAGTGGAGTTCAGTATCAATTTAGTTCCGGGGGTCGCGCCTATCGCTAAGGTGCCTTATCGCCTTGCACCTCCAGAGATGCAAGAGTTATCCTCGTAGCTTCAGGAGCTGCTGGGGAAGGGGTTTATTTGGCCGAGCAGCTCGCCGTGGGGAGCGCCTATCCTGTTCTTCAAGAAGAAGGATGGTTCACACCGGATGTGCATTGATTACCGGGAGTTGAAGAAGCTAACGGTCAAGAACCATTACCCGTTACCGAGGATCGACGATTTATTCGATCAGTTGCAGGGAGCATCTTTGTTCTCCAAGATCGATTTGAGGTCTGGATATCATCAGGTGAGGGTGCGGGATGAGGACGTCCAGAAGACAGCGTTCAGGACGTGTTATGGGCATTATGAGTTTGTGGTGATGCCTTTCGGGCTCACCAATGCCCCGGCAGTGTTGATGGATCTCATGAACCGAGTGTGCAGGCCGATGCTGGATCGGTCGGTGATTGTATTTATCGACTACATTCTGGTATATTTGAGATCTAGAGAGCAGCATGAGGAGCATTTGAGAGAGGTTCTCGGAGTTCTGAGATCAGAGAGGCTTTATGCCAAATTCTCCAAGTGTGATTTCTGGTTGCGGGAGCTCCAGTTCTTAGGACATCTCGTTAACCAGAAAGGGATATTGGTCGACCCGGCCAAGGTTGAGGCGGTGATGAGTTGGGAGGTGCCGAGGTCACCCTCCGAGATCAGGAGTTTCCTAGGGTTGGCAGGGTATTATCTGAGATTTATCAAGGATTTCTCTAAGATCACAGTGCCACTCACCAGGTTGACCCGGAAGGGTGTCGCTTTTTCATGGGGCCTCGAGCAGCAGGCCTCCTTTGAGACACTTTGCCAAAGGTTATGCGAAGCCCCGGTGTTAGCCCTCCCGGAAGGGATGGAGGACTTTGTGGTATACTGTGACGCATCGATTCTGGGATTGGGGGCGGTGTTGACGCAAAGGGGGCATGTGATAGCATATGCATCGAGGAAGTTGAAGCCTCATGAGATGAGATACCCAACCCATGATCTTGAGTTGGGGGCAGTGGTGTTCGCCCTCAAGATTTGGCGTCACTACCTGTATGGGGTTCGGTGTACGATATACACGGACCATAAGAGTTTGAGATATTTTATGGATCAGCCTAACCTAAATATGCGACAGAGAAGGTGGTTGGATGTGGTCAAGGATTATGATTGTGAGATCCTGTACCACCCGGGCAAGGCTAATGTTGTAGCCGATGCACTGAGCCGCAGGTCGGAGAGCACCCCGCTGCGGGGCGTATGTTTGAGATTGACCGTGGTAGCTCCAGTGTTGGACGCCATTCGTGGGGCACAGGCCGAGGCTGTGCAACCTAAGATGCAAAAGAAAGAGCGGGTTGTTGGATTGGTTTTAGAGTTCGTTACCGATGGTCGGGGGCTTATGACATTAGAGGGGCGTATCTGGGTGCCGTTTGTGGGAGGAACGCGTACCGTCTTGATGGAAGAGGCTCATTGGTCGAAATGTTCGATCCATCCTGGGGCCACTAAGATGTATTTGGACCTGAGAAAGGAGTATTGGTGGTCGTGTATGAAGAGGGATGTTGCGTGGTTTGTTGAGAGGTGCTTGACCTTCCGTAGGGTTAAGGCCGAGCACCAGAGGCCGCATGGTAAGTTGCAGCCATTGGAGGTTCCCAAATGGAAGTGGGAACAGATCACCATGGATTTCATCACCAAATTGCCAAGGACTGCCAGAGGAGTTGATGCAATTTGGGTGATTGTGGACAGGTTGACGAAGAGCGCTCATTTTCTTGCTATCAGCGAGAGTTCTTCAGTAGAGAAATTGGCAGAGGTGTATGTGAGGGAAGTGGTATCTCGGCATGGGGTGGCGATATCGATCATTTCAGACCGTGATGTGCGTTTCACTTCCAGATTCTGGAAGAACTTTCATGAGGAGTTGGGTACTAGACTGCATTTTAGTACCGCATATCATCCCCAGACAGACGGTCAGAGTGAGCGGACGATTCAGACGCTTGAGGACATCCTCCGTGCATGTGTGTTGGGTTTTGGGGGTAGCTGGGATGCATATTTTCCTTTGGTAGAGTTTTCCTACAACAACAGCCATCATTCGAGCATTGGTATGCCACCCTTTGAGCTGTTGTATGGGAGGAGGTGTCGGACCCCCATTTGCTGGGGAGAGGTTGGACAGTGGGTGATGGGCAGCATAGAGATCGTGCTTCATACGACAGAGCATATCCAGCAGGTCAGACAGAGGTTGTTGACAGCTCAGAGTCGTCAGAAGAGTTATGCAGACAGACGCCGGTCCGAGCTTGAGTTTCAAGTCGGCGACCTTGTACTCCTGAAGGTCTCTCCTTGGAAAGGAGTGATTCGATTCAGGAAAAG
Organism: Lactuca sativa; assembly: GCF_002870075.4. Lineage (NCBI taxonomy): Eukaryota > Viridiplantae > Streptophyta > Magnoliopsida > Asterales > Asteraceae > Lactuca > Lactuca sativa. The sequence goes on along the minus strand of NC_056623.2, from coordinate 240,632,318 downwards.
GGGCAAGTTGGGGCCCCGATATATTGGTCCATTCCGAGTGATCGCGAGGGTAGGCCGGGTAGCCTATCGTTTGGATTTGCCAGCAGAGTTGGGACAAATTCATGACACTTTTCATGTGTCGTAGCTGAGGAAGTGTATAGCCGATGAGTCTGCAGTGGTTCCATTAGAGGATATTCAGGTGGATGCGAGCCTGAATTATGCTGAGAGACCAGTAGCCATCAGAGATTGAAAAATCAAGGTTCTGAGGAACAAGGAGGTACCCCTGGTTTTGGTTCAATGGCAGCATCGGATGGGGTCCGTGATGACTTGGGAACCAGAGCGTGAGATGCGTGAGCAGCATCCAGGGTTATTTGCAGAGTGAGACTTCGAGGGCGAAGTCTAGTTCTAGTGGGGGAGAATTGTAACAACCCGGATTCCCAGGTATTATTCATTTATATATTTTTGGTAAATTGTAAGGAGACTCAGCGAGTTGGAGCCTAGACTCGCCGAGTATGATCGCGGATTTGGACGCGGGTTCTGGTCCGGACTCGGCGAGTCCAAAAGTGGACTCGGTGAGTCCACGCTGTTTAATGAAACCCTAATTTCCCGGCCTTGAGCCCTATTTAAAGGACCTTATACCCCTTCATTGCGACTACCTTCGACCTTGAGAGCACCAGAGCAGCTGAGAGTCCTTGTGAGTGAGATACGAGACCATTATTCACCATTTTGTGTGCATTTGCAAGAAAGGAAGAGGAAGGCCAAGCTAGGAGAGTTGGGGAGCTTGGATCTACACCCATTTCGGCAGAGGAAGCTATTTGAGGTAACATTCAGAGCTTATTCTCGTGTTTTTCTTGATATGGTCAAATCTAGGGTTTCTTCATGCCTTGTTTGTCTTGTAATTGGAGTGTGAGAGGTCCCATGGGGAAATGGTACCTAGATCTGGACCTTAGTAGGTCCAGAGAGTCCCAAATGCCATGCTTTATGCCTTTCCTTTTGAGTTGGAGACTTAGGTTACCATTTTAGATGTCATTTCATCAAAAGAAGCCTTGTAGGCTTTGCATGGTAGCCAAGATTGTGACTTTATGTGATGAATGTGCTTGGGAGGGCTAGATCTATAAGTTGTTGGAGCGGATCTGACCTCAGAAGCAAGATTGAGTTGATGCATGGCATGGACTCGCCGAGTCTGAAGAACAGACTCGGCGAGTAGCATGAAGATTGTCCTTAACCAGTTAGCGAGTGGTCTTGCCGAGTTAAGAGGTTGACTCAGTGAGTCAGGGAGAGTTAGAGAGGGTTGACAGATGGACTGAGTCGAGCTGGAAGTCGCCGAGTTATTCTTGAGACTCGGCGAGTTGAGTCGTGGTGACCCCGCGATTCATGCCAGATAGAACTCGTCGAGTCAGGGAAGTACTCGACGTGTCGAAAGAGGATCCTAGGTAGTCTGTGAACACGTATAGACTCGTCGAGTCGCTTTAGTGCACTCGCCGAGTCCGGTAAAAGTTGACTATTGACCGTTGACCAGAGTTGACCAGTGTTGACTTGATAGGGGTAGTCAACCTTAGTTGAGAAAGTGTTAATTAGAGATATATTGTGTTATAGGAGGATTATAGCTCGGAGGATCGAGCGCGAGTGATTCCGGGATTTACGAGTTATCGAGACACGCGAGGTGAGTCTTCTCACTATACTTTACCTTGAGTAGGTAATCAGAGTTATGTGACAGTGTATTTGTATGCTATGTGAATGTTATGTGTTGTACTGCATTATTTCTATATGATTTATGTTGTGCATGTTTATTGAGTTGGAACCGGAAGGTTCCTAGAGTTAGAACCATTGGGTTCACAGAGTTGGGTCTACGGACCCACAGAGTTATAGCCTCGAGTGGCTAATATGTGTTATGTGCGGTATTTTGGGGAACTCACTAAGCTTTGTGCTTACAGTGTTGTGTTGTCTGTTTCAGGTACTAGTGATGACCATGGGAAGGCGCCGGCTTGATCTGTACACACGCATGGGATTTTTATGATATGAGATCTTGGGATTTTTGTATGATATGGATTGGAGTTTTAAACTTTGATGTTCTATGAAAATTAAATGAAAATGTTTTTATATTATGCGAAAAATTATTTTGAAATTCACGGTCTTACACTCTAAGAGAGTCTTAGTATAATTGTATGTTTAAGAAGAGGAATGAAGAATTGAAGAAATGGTTAAATCAAGAAGTCAATCATACTTCGTTCCAAAACAAGTCTTAGAGTTAATATTGTGACATTGAGTGACAAGTATTAAGAAGGTTTATAACATTCATCAAATATGGAGAGTTATGATGTCTTGGATAAGACAAAGACCAACTAGGACCAATTTATGAAGTGTTTTGATAAAAGCTACACTAACTCTTGAATAATTGTTTGTCAAGAAATGGTTATTGACAAGAGAATCTTATATGTCATGGAGTCAGTGGGAGTCTTAAAAGTATTGAAAGGTTTCAAGAACAAATCAAATAAACCTTATCGATCATCACTAACACACGAGTTGAGGTTTACAACCTATCGTGTTGACATTATTTTGTTTCTGTGCTGTTCCAGTTGATTTAATTATGCATGAGAGTTCTATGAGTTCTCATTTTGAACGCATAAAAGGCAAGGATCTTTAATCAATGAAAGGTACATTGATAGGAAAGGGTGAGTTGCTTAACTACTTGGAAGACATGGTGGGCAGCTGTGCTACCATAAGGCAAGAAATCGAGATTAAGAAAGTTCGATCAATATGAGTTTGAATTTGTCGTAAACTTTGGTTTTGACAAATTCACATGGATAGGAACAAATACACCGTTTAAATCTAAGTGTCATAGTATTTCCTCCTTCATGAAAATGATTTTAAGGAAATACTTTCACTAAGAAAGATTTTAAGAAGATAGTGATTGTAAAATTGCATTCTCGAATTCGATTATGGTTACGGTATCCCTTTCAATAATTTGAATTGTGAGGTTTGGCAATTAGTCTTAATTGTTTAGACACACATATGAACTATCTAAGGCAAAGGTGCATAAGTTCAAAAAAAGCCTTGAATACATGTCAAAGCTAGTGGGAGCATAAGTGTTATGTTTATAATAATCATCATGATAGTGGGAGCATAAATGTTATTATTGTATGATTATTAAGGCACGTATTGCAAGTTGGCAATATTAATTATAGAAAACAAGAGTTATACTTTGCAAAGTCGCAAGAGTTGTAAAGTTGTTTTGCTATAATTAAGGGAGAGAATATTATGCTTCATTTCAAATCTAAAGGCTTAGGTTGTGGAATATTAATAAATTTAGTCAAAGGTATATAGTGTGTTCTCAAAATTTCAATTATGATTACGGCATTCCTCTTCACAATTCGAATTTTGAGAACATAGCAAATGAAATATTATGGCGGGAGATTGATAAAGTATCAAATCTTTATGTAAGACATTATGCATTGTGTCCCATACGCTTCGGGTATAGGATCGATTGCAAATGCTATAATATTTGACCATTCTAAAATTTTCCAAATGTCTAGCGCATTTAGACGGAAAAAGGAAAAGAATCGGTTTTGACTAAGATAATTAAACAATTATCAAAGGACAATGCAAAGTTCGCCGAGGATTGGTCGCTTGTGAGTAGTTGGAAGTATAGTATTGGAAAATATGGAAATGTTTCCATATTGGATGGACCATATCGACATTATTATGAATAGATAAGATTCTATTAAGAATGAGTTATGGAAAATATGGAAACGTTTCCATATTGGGAATTGAATATTGAAAATCTATGACTAGATTAGAAACTTTTATGCAAAAGGATGTTCAACGGAATGTTCTTTGAGTGAGAGACATCATATCTAAGGAATTGTATTGTAACAATCTCCGATAGAGGACTTTGTAATTTCATTGGCAATAGTCTTTGTGACTTTGGTGCAGTGATGTTACAAATGGATCGTTGCATAAAATGTTAGAATCTAGCATATTCTATAAGTGGCAAGAATTTGATATTCTTACACTTATGAAAATGATTAGGAGTTGTGAAATGAGTATGATTGGAAATGTGTTCATTGGATCTATTTCACAAAGTAAGAACCATCGGTAAACATTGTGTGCATGCTAAGAGCATGGAACAAGTGTAATAATTCAAGTAAGAAGTTGATTACCCGAAACGACAAATAATGAGAAATCGATATGGTGATAAATAAAAGGTGTTTTATTTATGCTCAAAGGGTTGAGGCCATATGGGATTAGTATTATTCTTGTGTTTCACTTTGCATGTTTTGACTTCCTGAATAATTTAATTGGTTAAGAACAGTCAAATTATTTGAACGGGCCACAGTCGTTCATATGTTGGAAGTAGGTATGAATGAAGACTGTCATGAATTGGTGTGTGGAATGTCTAAAAGAGTATTAGACATAAGCAAATGTTTGCTGCAACGTTCATGAGTGCTTATGAATATGATTTGAGCATTGGATTAAACCCACGCTCACTTGGATCACTCCATGAATTAGATCACGAGTGATTGGTTAGACGATAACATCTTATATTCTTGAAACTGAGATGTGTGAGTTGTATCTTGCAAATCAGTTGCACATTGATAATATGTAAACGCACCAGTAACTTGGTGTTATAAAACATATTGTTGTGTGTAATTCGGTGAGTGAGTGCAAGCAAGCATTGTATCAAAGTTTATCTGTTCCTTTTATCCAAAGTAGGATAAAAGCGATATCTTTGGGCCCTTCGATGATTTAGTGATGAGAAACGTAAATGCTCGGCCGGGCTAGGGCTAATTTTATTTGTTCAATTAATCAGTCATCATAAATCGGAATTCGAGAAATAGTACAAAGAAGAATGATTAGAAATCATGTCTTACGATATCTAGAATGGAGGAATATATGATCCCTTATCTAAAGGACACGCGTATCTGATAGGAACAGAGTTGACAGCGGCTTTGGAAAGCTACGATTGCAGATCAGGATCTGAAGTCAAACGCATAATAGTTATTAGACTTACCCAAGTGGTAGACTGTTGGATTAGTGTCTAAGTCGGCGACCTTGTACTCCTGAAAGTCTCTCCTTGGAAAGGAGTGATTCGATTCAGGAAAAGGGGCAAGTTGGGGCCCCGATATATTGGTCCATTCCGAGTGATCGCGAGGGTAGGCCGGGTAGCCTATCGTTTGGATTTGCCAGCAGAGTTGGGACAAATTCATGACACTTTTCATGTGCCGTAGCTGAGGAAGTGTATAGCCGATGAGTCGGCAGTGGTTCCATTAGAGGATATTCAGGTGGATGCGAGCCTGAATTATGCTGAGAGACTAGTAGCCATCAGAGATTGAAAAATCAAGGTTCTGAGGAACAAGGAGGTACCCCTGGTTTTGGTTCAATGGCAGCATCGGATGGGGTCCGTGATGACTTGGGAACCAGAGCGTGAGATGCGTGAGCAGCATCCAAGGTTATTTGCAGAGTGAGACTTCGAGGGCGAAGTCTAGTTCTAGTGGGGGAGAATTGTAACAACCCGGATTCCCAGGTATTATTCATTTATATATTTTTGGTAAATTGTAAGGAGACTCAGCGAGTTGGAGCCTAGACTCGCCGAGTATGATCGCGGATTTGGACGCGGGTTCTGGTCCGGACTCGGCGAGTCCAAAAGTGGACTCGGTGAGTCCACGCTGTTTAATGAAACCCTAATTTCCCGGCCTTGAGCCCTATTTAAAGGACCTTATACCCCTTCATTGCGACTACCTTCGACCTTGAGAGCACCAGAGCAGCTGAGAGTCCTTGTGAGTGAGATACGAGACCATTATTCACCATTTTGTGTGCATTTGCAAGAAAGGAAGAGGAAGGCCAAGCTAGGAGAGTTGGGGAGCTTGGATCTACACCCATTTCGGCAGAGGAAGCTATTTGAGGTAACATTCAGAGCTTATTCTCGTGTTTTTCTTGATATGGTCAAATCTAGGGTTTCTTCATGCCTTGTTTGTCTTGTAATTGGAGTGTGAGAGGTCCCATGGGGAAATGGTACCTAGATCTGGACCTTAGTAGGTCCAGAGAGTCCCAAATGCCATGCTTTATGCCTTTCCTTTTGAGTTGGAGACTTAGGTTACCATTTTAGATGTCATTTCATCAAAAGAAGCCTTGTAGGCTTTGCATGGTAGCCAAGATTGTGACTTTATGTGATGAATGTGCTTGGGATGGCTAGATCTATAAGTTGTTGGAGCGGATCTGACCTCAGAAGCAAGATTGAGTTGATGCATGGCATGGACTCGCCAAGTCTGAAGAACAGACTCGGCGAGTAGCATGAAGATTGTCCTTAACCAGTTAGCGAGTGGTCTTGCCGAGTTAAGAGGTTGACTCAGTGAGTCAGGGAGAGTTAGAGAGGGTTGACAGATGGACTGAGTCGAGCTGGAAGTCGCCGAGTTATTCTTGAGACTCGGCGAGTTGAGTCGTGGTGACCCCGCGATTCATGCCAGATAGAACTCGTCGAGTCAGGGAAGTACTCGACGTGTCGAAAGAGGATCCTAGGTAGTCTGTGAACACGTATAGACTCGTCGAGTCGCTTTAGTGCACTCGCCGAGTCCGGTAAAAGTTGACTATTGACCGTTGACCAGAGTTGACCAGTGTTGACTTGATAGGGGTAGTCAACCTTAGTTGAGAAAGTGTTAATTAGAGATATATTGTGTTATAGGAGGATTATAGCTCGGAGGATCGAGCGCGAGTGATTCCGGGATTTACGAGTTATCGAGACACGCGAGGTGAGTCTTCTCACTATACTTTACCTTGAGTAGGTAATCAGAGTTATGTGACAGTGTATTTGTATGCTATGTGAATGTTATGTGTTGTACTGCATTATTTCTATATGATTTATGTTGTGCATGTTTATTGAGTTGGAACCGGAAGGTTCCCAGAGTTAGAACCATTGGGTTCACAGAGTTGGGTCTACGGACCCACAGAGTTATAGCCTCGAGTGGCTAATATGTGTTATGTGCGGTATTTTGGGGAACTCACTAAGCTTTGTGCTTACAGTGTTGTGTTGTCTGTTTCAGGTACTAGTGTGACCATGGGAAGGCGCCGGCTTGATCTGTACACACGCATGGGATTTTTATGGTATGAGATCTTGGGATTTTTGTATGATATGGATTGGAGTTTTAAACTTTGATGTTCTATGAAAATTAAATGAAAATGTTTTTATATTATGCGAAAAATTATTTTGAAATTCACGGTGTTACACTCTAAGAGAGTCTTAGTATAATTGTATGTTTAAGAAGAGGAATGAAGAATTGAAGAAATGGTTAAATCAAGAAGTCAATCATACTTCGTTCCAAAACAAGTCTTAGAGTTAATATTGTGACATTGAGTGACAAGTATTAAGAAGGTTTATAACATTCATCAAATATGGAGAGTTATGATGTCTTGGATAAGACAAAGACCAACTAGGACCAATTTATGAAGTGTTTTGATAAAAGCTACACTAACTCTTGAATAATTGTTTGTCAAGAAATGGTTATTGACAAGAGAATCTTATATGTCATGGAGTCAGTGGGAGTCTTAAAAGTATTGAAAGGTTTCAAGAACAAATCAAATAAACCTTATCGATCATCACTAACACACGAGTTGAGGTTTACAACCTATCGTGTTGACATTATTTTGTTTCTGTGCTGTTCCAGTTGATTTAATTATGCATGAGAGTTCTATGAGTTCTCATTTTGAACGCATAAAAGGCAAGGATCTTTAATCAATGAAAGGTACATTGATAGGAAAGGGTGAGTTGCTTAACTACTTGGAAGACATGGTGGGCAGCTGTGCTACCATAAGGCAAGAAATCGAGATTAAGAAAGTTCGATCAATATGAGTTTGAATTTGTCGTAAACTTTGGTTTTGACAAATTCACATGGATAGGAACAAATACACCGTTTAAATCTAAGTGTCATAGTATTTCCTCCTTCATGAAAATGATTTTAAGGAAATACTTTCACTAAGAAAGATTTTAAGAAGATAGTGATTGTAAAATTGCATTCTCGAATTCGATTATGGTTACGGTATCCCTTTCAATAATTTGAATTGTGAGGTTTGGCAATTAGTCTTAATTGTTTAGACACACATATGAACTATCTAAGGCAAAGGTGCATAAGTTCAAAAAAAGCCTTGAATACATGTCAAAGCTAGTGGGAGCATAAGTGTTATGTTTATAATAATCATCATGATAGTGGGAGCATAAATGTTATTATTGTATGATTATTAAGGCACGTATTGCAAGTTGGCAATATTAATTATAGAAAACAAGAGTTATACTTTGCAAAGTCGCAAGAGTTGTAAAGTTGTTTTGCTATAATTAAGGGAGAGAATATTATGCTTCATTTCAAATCTAAAGGCTTAGGTTGTGGAATATTAATAAATTTAGTCAAAGGTATATAGTGTGTTCTCAAAATTTCAATTATGATTACGGCATTCCTCTTCACAATTCGAATTTTGAGAACATAGCAAATGAAATATTATGGCGGGAGATTGATAAAGTATCAAATCTTTATGTAAGACATTATGCATTGTGTCCCATACGCTTCGGGTATAGGATCGATTGCAAATGCTATAATATTTGACCATTCTAAAATTTTCCAAATGTCTAGCGCATTTAGACGGAAAAAGGAAAAGAATCGGTTTTGACTAAGATAATTAAACAATTATCAAAGGACAATGCAAAGTTCGCCGAGGATTGGTCGCTTGTGAGTAGTTGGAAGTATAGTATTGGAAAATATGGAAATGTTTCCATATTGGATGGACCATATCGACATTATTATGAATAGATAAGATTCTATTAAGAATGAGTTATGGAAAATATGGAAACGTTTCCATATTGGGAATTGAATATTGAAAATCTATGACTAGATTAGAAACTTTTATGCAAAAGGATGTTCAACGGAATCTTCTTTGAGTGAGAGACATCATATCTAAGGAATTGTATTGTAACAATCTCCGATAGAGGACTTTGTAATTTCATTGGCAATAGTCTTTGTGACTTTGGTGCAGTGATGTTACAAATGGATCGTTGCATAAAATGTTAGAATCTAGCATATTCTATAAGTGGCAAGAATTTGATATTCTTACACTTATGAAAATGATTAGGAGTTGTGAAATGAGTATGATTGGAAATGTGTTCATTGGATCTATTTCACAAAGTAAGAACCATCGGTAAACATTGTGTGCATGCTAAGAGCATGGAACAAGTGTAATAATTCAAGTAAGAAGTTGATTACCCGAAACGACAAATAATGAGAAATCGATATGGTGATAAATAAAAGGTGTTTTATTTATGCTCAAAGGGTTGAGGCCATATGGGATTAGTATTATTCTTGTGTTTCACTTTGCATGTTTTGACTTCCTGAATAATTTAATTGGTTAAGAACAGTCAAATTATTTGAACGGGCCACAGTCGTTCATATGTTGGAAGTAGGTATGAATGAAGACTGTCATGAATTGGTGTGTGGAATGTCTAAAAGAGTATTAGACATAAGCAAATGTTTGCTGCAACGTTCATGAGTGCTTATGAATATGATTTGAGCATTGGATTAAACCCACGCTCACTTGGATCACTCCATGAATTAGATCACGAGTGATTGGTTAGACGATAACATCTTATATTCTTGAAACTGAGATGTGTGAGTTGTATCTTGCAAATCAGTTGCACATTGATAATATGTAAACGCACCAGTAACTTGGTGTTATAAAACATATTGTTGTGTGTAATTCGGTGAGTGAGTGCAAGCAAGCATTGTATCAAAGTTTATCTGTTCCTTTTATCCAAAGTAGGATAAAAGCGATATCTTTGGGCCCTTCGATGATTTAGTGATGACAAACGTAAATGCTCGGCCGGGCTAGGGCTAATTTTATTTGTTCAATTAATCAGTCATCATAAATCGGAATTCGAGAAATAGTACAAAGAAGAATGATTAGAAATCATGTCTTACGATATCTAGAATGGAGGAATATATGATCCCTTATCTAAAGGACACGCGTATCTGATAGGAACAGAGTTGACAGCGGCTTTGGAAAGCTACGATTGCAGATCAGGATCTGAAGTCAAACGCATAATAGTTATTAGACTTATCCAAGTGGTAGACTGTTGGATTAGTGTCTAAGTCGGCGACCTTGTACTCCTGAAGGTCTCTCCTTGGAAAGGAGTGATTCGATTCAGGAAAAGGGGCAAGTTGGGGCCCCGATATATTGGTCCATTCCGAGTGATCGCGAGGGTAGGCCGGGTAGCCTATCGTTTGGATTTGCCAGCAGAGTTGGGACAAATTCATGACACTTTTCATGTGTCGTAGCTGAGGAAGTGTATAGCCGATGAGTCGGCAGTGGTTCCATTAGAGGATATTCAGGTGGATGCGAGCCTGAATTATGCTGAGAGACTAGTAGCCATCAGAGATTGAAAAATCAAGGTTCTGAGGAACAAGGAGGTACCCCTGGTTTTGGTTCAATGGCAGCATCGGATGGGGTCCGTGATGACTTGGGAACCAGAGCGTGAGATGCGTGAGCAGCATCCAAGGTTATTTGCAGAGTGAGACTTCGAGGGCGAAGTCTAGTTCTAGTGGGGGAGAATTGTAACAACCCGGATTCCCAGGTATTATTCATTTATATATTTTTGGTAAATTGTAAGGAGACTCAGCGAGTTGGAGCCTAGACTCGCCGAGTATGATCGCGGATTTGGACGCGGGTTCTGGTCCGGACTCGGCGAGTCCAAAAGTGGACTCGGTGAGTCCACGCTGTTTAATGAAACCCTAATTTCCCGGCCTTGAGCCCTATTTAAAGGACCTTATACCCCTTCATTGCGACTACCTTCGACCTTGAGAGCACCAGAGCAGCTGAGAGTCCTTGTGAGTGAGATACGAGACCATTATTCACCATTTTGTGTGCATTTGCAAGAAAGGAAGAGGAAGGCCAAGCTAGGAGAGTTGGGGAGCTTGGATCTACACCCATTTCGGCAGAGGAAGCTATTTGAGGTAACATTCAGAGCTTATTCTCGTGTTTTTCTTGATATGGTCAAATCTAGGGTTTCTTCATGCCTTGTTTGTCTTGTAATTGGAGTGTGAGAGGTCCCATGGGGAAATGGTACCTAGATCTGGACCTTAGTAGGTCCAGAGAGTCCCAAATGCCATGCTTTATGCCTTTCCTTTTGAGTTGGAGACTTAGGTTACCATTTTAGATGTCATTTCATCAAAAGAAGCCTTGTAGGCTTTGCATGGTAGCCAAGATTGTGACTTTATGTGATGAATGTGCTTGGGAGGGCTAGATCTATAAGTTGTTGGAGCGGATCTGACCTCAGAAGCAAGATTGAGTTGATGCATGGCATGGACTCGCCGAGTCTGAAGAACAGACTCGGCGAGTAGCATGAAGATTGTCCTTAACCAGTTAGCGAGTGGTCTTGCCGAGTTAAGAGGTTGACTCAGTGAGTCAGGGAGAGTTAGAGAGGGTTGACAGATGGACTGAGTCGAGCTGGAAGTCGCCGAGTTATTCTTGAGACTCGGCGAGTTGAGTCGTGGTGACCCCGCGATTCATGCCAGATAGAACTCGTCGAGTCAGGGAAGTACTCGACGTGTCGAAAGAGGATCCTAGGTAGTCTGTGAACACGTATAGACTCGTCGAGTCGCTTTAGTGCACTCGCCGAGTCCGGTAAAAGTTGACTATTGACCGTTGACCAGAGTTGACCAGTGTTGACTTGATAGGGGTAGTCAACCTTAGTTGAGAAAGTGTTAATTAGAGATATATTGTGTTATAGGAGGATTATAGCTCGGAGGATCGAGCGCGAGTGATTTCGGGATTTACGAGTTATCGAGACACGCGAGGTGAGTCTTCTCACTATACTTTACCTTGAGTAGGTAATCAGAGTTATGTGACAGTGTATTTGTATGCTATGTGAATGTTATGTGTTGTACTGCATTATTTCTATATGATTTATGTTGTGCATGTTTATTGAGTTGGAACCGGAAGGTTCCCAGAGTTAGAACCATTGGGTTCACAGAGTTGGGTCTACGGACCCACAGAGTTATAGCCTCGAGTGGCTAATATGTGTTATGTGCGGTATTTTGGGGAACTCACTAAGCTTTGTGCTTACAGTGTTGTGTTGTCTGTTTCAGGTACTAGTGTGACCATGGGAAGGCGCCGGCTTGATCTGTACACACGCATGGGATTTTTATGATATGAGATCTTGGGATTTTTGTATGATATGGATTGGAGTTTTAAACTTTGATGTTCTATGAAAATTAAATGAAAATGTTTTTATATTATGCGAAAAATTATTTTGAAATTCACGGTGTTACACTCTAAGAGAGTCTTAGTATAATTGTATGTTTAAGAAGAGGAATGAAGAATTGAAGAAATGGTTAAATCAAGAAGTCAATCATACTTCGTTCCAAAACAAGTCTTAGAGTTAATATTGTGACATTGAGTGACAAGTATTAAGAAGGTTTATAACATTCATCAAATATGGAGAGTTATGATGTCTTGGATAAGACAAAGACCAACTAGGACCAATTTATGAAGTGTTTTGATAAAAGCTACACTAACTCTTGAATAATTGTTTGTCAAGAAATGGTTATTGACAAGAGAATCTTATATGTCATGGAGTCAGTGGGAGTCTTAAAAGTATTGAAAGGTTTCAAGAACAAATCAAATAAACCTTATCGATCATCACTAACACACGAGTTGAGGTTTACAACCTATCGTGTTGACATTATTTTGTTTCTGTGCTGTTCCAGTTGATTTAATTATGCATGAGAGTTCTATGAGTTCTCATTTTGAACGCATAAAAGGCAAGGATCTTTAATCAATGAAAGGTACATTGATAGGAAAGGGTGAGTTGCTTAACTACTTGGAAGACATGGTGGGCAGCTGTGCTACCATAAGGCAAGAAATCGAGATTAAGAAAGTTCGATCAATATGAGTTTGAATTTGTCGTAAACTTTGGTTTTGACAAATTCACATGGATAGGAACAAATACACCGTTTAAATCTAAGTGTCATAGTATTTCCTCCTTCATGAAAATGATTTTAAGGAAATACTTTCACTAAGAAAGATTTTAAGAAGATAGTGATTGTAAAATTGCATTCTCGAATTCGATTATGGTTACGGTATCCCTTTCAATAATTTGAATTGTGACGTTTGGCAATTAGTCTTAATTGTTTAGACACACATATGAACTATCTAAGGCAAAGGTGCATAAGTTCAAAAAAAGCCTTGAATACATGTCAAAGCTAGTGGGAGCATAAGTGTTATGTTTATAATAATCATCATGATAGTGGGAGCATAAATGTTATTATTGTATGATTATTAAGGCACGTATTGCAAGTTGGCAATATTAATTATAGAAAACAAGAGTTATACTTTGCAAAGTCGCAAGAGTTGTAAAGTTGATTTGCTATAATTAAGGGAGAGAATATTATGCTTCATTTCAAATCTAAAGGCTTAGGTTGTGGAATATTAATAAATTTAGTCAAAGGTATATAGTGTGTTCTCAAAATTTCAATTATGATTACGGCATTCCTCTTCACAATTCGAATTTTGAGAACATAGCAAATGAAATATTATGGCGGGAGATTGATAAAGTATCAAATCTTTATGTAAGACATTATGCATTGTGTCCCATACGCTTCGGGTATAGGATCGATTGCAAATGCTATAATATTTGACCATTCTAAAATTTTCCAAATGTCTAGCGCATTTAGACGGAAAAAGGAAAAGAATCGGTTTTGACTAAGATAATTAAACAATTATCAAAGGACAATGCAAAGTTCGCCGAGGATTGGTCGCTTGTGAGTAGTTGGAAGTATAGTATTGGAAAATATGGAAATGTTTCCATATTGGATGGACCATATCGACATTATTATGAATAGATAAGATTCTATTAAGAATGAGTTATGGAAAATATGGAAACGTTTCCATATTGGGAATTGAATATTGAAAATCTATGACTAGATTAGAAACTTTTATGCAAAAAGATGTTCAACGGAATGTTCTTTGAGTGAGAGATATCATATCTAAGGAATTGTATTGTAACAATCTCCGATAGAGGACTTTGTAATTTCATTGGCAATAGTCTTTGTGACTTTGGTGCAGTGATGTTACAAATGGATCGTTGCATAAAATGTTAGAATCTAGCATATTCTATAAGTGGCAAGAATTTGATATTCTTACACTTATGAAAATGATTAGGAGTTGTGAAATGAGTATGATTGGAAATGTGTTCATTGGATCTATTTCACAAAGTAAGAACCATAGGTAAACATTGTGTGCATGCTAAGAGCATGGAACAAGTGTAATAATTCAAGTAAGAAGTTGATTACCCGAAACGACAAATAATGAGAAATCGATATGGTGATAAATAAAAGGTGTTTTATTTATGCTCAAAGGGTTGAGGCCATATGGGATTAGTATTATTCTTGTGTTTCACTTTGCATGTTTTGACTTCCTGAATAATTTAATTGGTTAAGAACAGTCAAATTATTTGAACGGGCCACAGTCGTTCATATGTTGGAAGTAGGTATGAATGAAGACTGTCATGAATTGGTGTGTGGAATGTCTAAAAGAGTATTAGACATAAGCAAATGTTTGCTGCAACGTTCATGAGTGCTTATGAATATGATTTGAGCATTGGATTAAACCCACGCTCACTTGGATCACTCCATGAATTAGATCACGAGTGATTGGTTAGACGATAACATCTTATATTCTTGAAACTGAGATGTGTGAGTTGTATCTTGCAAATCAGTTGCACATTGATAATATGTAAACGCACCAGTAACTTGGTGTTATAAAACATATTGTTGTGTGTAATTCGGTGAGTGAGTGCAAGCAAGCATTGTATCAAAGTTTATCTATTCCTTTTATCCAAAGTAGGATAAAAGCGATATCTTTGGGCCCTTCGATGATTTAGTGATGACAAACGTAAATGCTCGGCCGGGCTAGGGCTAATTTTATTTGTTCAATTAATCAGTCATCATAAATCGGAATTCGAGAAATAGTACAAAGAAGAATGATTAGAAATCATGTCTTACGATATCTAGAATGGAGGAATATATGATCCCTTATCTAAAGGACACGCGTATTTGATAGGAACAGAGTTGACAGCGGCTTTGGAAAGCTACGATTGCAGATCAGGATCTGAAGTCAAACGCATAATAGTTATTAGACTTATCCAAGTGGTAGACTGTTGGATTAGTGTCTAAGTCGGCGACCTTGTACTCCTGAAGGTCTCTCCTTGGAAAGGAGTGATTCGATTCAGGAAAAGGGGCAAGTTGGGGCCCCGATATATTGGTCCATTCCGAGTGATCGCGAGGGTAGGCCGGGTAGCCTATCGTTTGGATTTGCCAGCAGAGTTGGGACAAATTCATGACACTTTTCATGTGTCGTAGCTGAGGAAGTGTATAGCCGATGAGTCGGCAGTGGTTCCATTAGAGGATATTCAGGTGGATGCGAGCCTGAATTATGCTGAGAGACCAGTAGCCATCAGAGATTGAAAAATCAAGGTTCTGAGGAACAAGGAGGTACCCCTGGTTTTGGTTCAATGGCAGCATCGGATGGGGTCCGTGATGACTTGGGAACCAGAGCGTGAGATGCGTGAGCAGCATCCAGGGTTATTTGCAGAGTGAGACTTCGAGGGCGAAGTCTAGTTCTAGTGGGGGAGAATTGTAACAACCCGGATTCCCAGGTATTATTCATTTATATATTTTTGGTAAATTGTAAGGAGACTCAGCGAGTTGGAGCCTAGACTCGCCGAGTATGATCGCGGATTTGGACGCGGGTTCTGGTCCGGACTCGGCGAGTCCAAAAGTGGACTCGGTGAGTCCACGCTGTTTAATGAAACCCTAATTTCCCGGCCTTGAGCCCTATTTAAAGGACCTTATACCCCTTCATTGTGGCTTCCTTCGACCTTGAGAGCACCAGAGCAGCTGAGAGTCCTTGTGAGTGAGATAAGAGGCCATTATTCACCATTTTTTGTGCATTTGCAAGAAAGGAAGAGGAAGGCCAAGCTAGGAGAGTTGGGGAGCTTGGATCTACACCCATTTCGGCAGAGGAAGCTATTTGAGCTAACATTCAGAGCTTATTCTCGTGTTTTTCTTGATATGGTCAAATCTAGGGTTTCTTCATGCCTTGTTTGTCTTGTAATTGGAGTGTGAGAGGTCCCATGGGGAAATGGTACCTAGATCTGGACCTTAGTAGGTCCAGAGAGTCCCAAATGCCATGCTTTATGCCTTTCCTTTTGAGTTGGAGACTTAGGTTACCATTTTAGATGTCATTTCATCAAAAGAAGCCTTGTAGGCTTTGCATGGTAGCCAAGATTGTGACTTTATGTGATGAATGTGCTTGGGAGGGCTAGATCTATAAGTTGTTGGAGTGGATCTGACCTCAGAAGCAAGATTGAGTTGATGCATGGCATGGACTCGCCGAGTCTGAAGAACAGACTCGGCGAGTAGCATGAAGATTGTCCTTAACCAGTTAGCGAGTGGTCTTGCCGAGTTAAGAGGTTGACTCAGTGAGTCAGGGAGAGTTAGAGAGGGTTGACAGATGGACTGAGTCGAGCTGGAAGTCGCCGAGTTGTTCTTGAGACTCGGCGAGTTGAGTCGTGGTGACCCCGCGATTCATGCCAGATAGAACTCGTCGAGTCAGGGAAGTACTCGACGTGTCGAAAGAGGATCCTAGGTAGTCTGTGAACACGTATAGACTCGTCGAGTCGCTTTAGTGCACTCGCCGAGTCCGGTAAAAGTTGACTATTGACCGTTGACCAGAGTTGACCAATGTTGACTTGATAGGGGTAGTCAACCTTAGTTGAGAAAGTGTTAATTAGAGATATATTGTGTTATAGGAGGATTATAGCTCGGAGGATCGAGCGCGAGTGATTCCGGGATTTACGAGTTATCGAGACACGCGAGGTGAGTCTTCTCACTATACTTTACCTTGAGTAGGTAATCAGAGTTATGTGACAGCGTATTTGTATGCTATGTGAATGTTATGTGTTGTAGTGCATTATTTCTATATGATTTATGTTGTGCATGTTTATTGAGTTGGAACCGGAAGGTTCCCAGAGTTAGAACCATTGGGTTCACAGAGTTGGGTCTACGGACCCACAGAGTTATAGCCTCGAGTGGCTAATATGTGTTATGTGCGGTATTTTGGGGAACTCAATAAGCTTTGTGCTTACAGTGTTGTGTTGTCTGTTTCAGGTACTAGTGATGACCATGGGAAGGCGCCGGCTTGATCTGTACACACGCATGGGATTTTTATGATATGAGATCTTGGGATTTTTGTATGATATGGATTGGAGTTTTAAACTTTGATGTTCTATGAAAATTAAATGAAAATGTTTTTATATTATGCGAAAAATTATTTTGAAATTCACGGTGTTACACTCTAAGAGAGTCTTAGTATAATTGTATGTTTAAGAAGAGGAATGAAGAATTGAAGAAATGGTTAAATCAAGAAGTCAATCATACTTCGTTCCAAAACAAGTCTTAGAGTTAATATTGTGACATTGAGTGACAAGTATTAAGAAGGTTTATAACATTCATCAAATATGGAGAGTTATGATGTCTTGGATAAGACAAAGACCAACTAGGACCAATTTATGAAGTGTTTTGATAAAAGCTACACTAACTCTTGAATAATTGTTTGTCAAGAAATGGTTATTGACAAGAGAATCTTATATGTCATGGAGTCAGTGGGAGTCTTAAAAGTATTGAAAGGTTTCAAGAACAAATCAAATAAACCTTATCGATCATCACTAACACACGAGTTGAGGTTTACAACCTATCGTGTTGACATTATTTTGTTTCTGTGCTGTTCCAGTTGATTTAATTATGCATGAGAGTTCTATGAGTTCTCATTTTGAACGCATAAAAGGCAAGGATCTTTAATCAATGAAAGGTACATTGATAGGAAAGGGTGAGTTGCTTAACTACTTGGAAGACATGGTGGGCAGCTGTGCTACCATAAGGCAAGAAATCGAGATTAAGAAAGTTCGATCAATATGAGTTTGAATTTGTCGTAAACTTTGGTTTTGACAAATTCACATGGATAGGAACAAATACACCGTTTAAATCTAAGTGTCATAGTATTTCCTCCTTCATGAAAATGATTTTAAGGAAATACTTTCACTAAGAAAGATTTTAAGAAGATAGTGATTGTAAAATTGCATTCTCGAATTCGATTATGGTTATGGTATCCCTTTCAATAATTTGAATTGTGAGGTTTGGCAATTAGTCTTAATTGTTTAGACACACATATGAACTATCTAAGGCAAAGGTGCATAAGTTCAAAAAAAGCCTTGAATACATGTCAAAGCTAGTGGGAGCATAAGTGTTATGTTTATAATAATCATCATGATAGTGGGAGCATAAATGTTATTATTGTATGATTATTAAGGCACGTATTGCAAGTTGGCAATATTAATTATAGAAAACAAGAGTTATACTTTGCAAAGTCGCAAGAGTTGTAAAGTTTTTTTGCTATAATTAAGGGAGAGAATATTATGCTTCATTTCAAATCTAAAGGCTTAGGTTGTGGAATATTAATAAATTTAGTCAAAGGTATATAGTGTGTTCTCAAAATTTCAATTATGATTACGGCATTCCTCTTCACAATTCGAATTTTGAGAACATAGCAAATGAAATATTATGGCGGGAGATTGATAAAGTATCAAATCTTTATGTAAGACATTATGCATTGTGTCCCATACGCTTCGGGTATAGGATCGATTGCAAATGCTATAATATTTGACCATTCTAAAATTTTCCAAATGTCTAGCGCATTTAGACGGAAAAAGGAAAAGAATCGGTTTTGACTAAGATAATTAAACAATTATCAAAGGACAATGCAAAGTTCGCCGAGGATTGGTCGCTTGTGAGTAGTTGGAAGTATAGTATTGGAAAATATGGAAATGTTTCCATATTGGATGGACCATATCGACATTATTATGAATAGATAAGATTCTATTAAGAATGAGTTATGGAAAATATGGAAACGTTTCCATATTGGGAATTGAATATTGAAAATCTATGACTAGATTAGAAACTTTTATGCAAAAGGATGTTCAACGGAATCTTCTTTGAGTGAGAGACATCATATCTAAGGAATTGTATTGTAACAATCTCCGATAGAGGACTTTGTAATTTCATTGGCAATAGTCTTTGTGACTTTGGTGCAGTGATGTTACAAATGGATCGTTGCATAAAATGTTAGAATCTAGCATATTCTATAAGTGGCAAGAATTTGATATTCTTACACTTATGAAAATGATTAGGAGTTGTGAAATGAGTATGATTGGAAATGTGTTCATTGGATCTATTTCACAAAGTAAGAACCATAGGTAAACATTGTGTGCATGCTAAGAGCATGGAACAAGTGTAATAATTCAAGTAAGAAGTTGATTACCCGAAACGACAAATAATGAGAAATCAATATGGTGATAAATAAAAGGTGTTTTATTTATGCTCAAAGGGTTGAGGCCATATGGGATTAGTATTATTCTTGTGTTTCACTTTGCATGTTTTGACTTCCTGAATAATTTAATTGGTTAAGAACAGTCAAATTATTTGAACGGGCCACAGTCGTTCATATGTTGGAAGTAGGTATGAATGAAGACTGTCATGAATTGGTGTGTGGAATGTCTAAAAGAGTATTAGACATAAGCAAATGTTTGCTGCAACGTTCATGAGTGCTTATGAATATGATTTGAGCATTGGATTAAACCCACGCTCACTTGGATCACTCCATGAATTAGATCACGAGTGATTGGTTAGACGATAACATCTTATATTCTTGAAACTGAGATGTGTGAGTTGTATCTTGCAAATCAGTTGCACATTGATAATATGTAAACGCACCAGTAACTTGGTGTTATAAAACATATTGTTGTGTGTAATTCGGTGAGTGAGTGCAAGCAAGCATTGTATCAAAGTTTATCTGTTCCTTTTATCCAAAGTAGGATAAAAGCGATATCTTTGGGCCCTTCGATGATTTAGTGATGACAAACGTAAATGCTCGGCCGGGCTAGGGCTAATTTTATTTGTTCAATTAATCAGTCATCATAAATCGGAATTCGAGGAATAGTACAAAGAAGAATGATTAGAAATCATGTCTTACGATATCTAGAATGGAGGAATATATGATCCCTTATCTAAAGGACACGCGTATCTGATAGGAACAGAGTTGACAGCGGCTTTGGAAAGCTACGATTGCAGATCAGGATCTGAAGTCAAACGCATAATAGTTATTAGACTTATCCAAGTGGTAGACTGTTGGATTAGTGTCTAAGTCCACAACTATTTTGGTGTGTACTTTACCCTATGGTGCATGGTCCTTTTGGGTTGCCTTCACCAAAGCAACTTGATAGGATGAATTATGGAGAGAAAGGATTAAATATGATTTATTAATATATGATGAGAATAATATATTAAAGAAGAAATCATATTGTTTAATTAATACTAGTCAATAATTAATTGGTAATTAGTTTTGTGACTAAAAGAGATTAATTAAACTTAAGGGACTGGAATTGTAATTATAAGATAATTGCAATTGGGCCATGGATTGCCTTGTATTAAGGAGTGGACGAATTCTATGGGGAAACCCAAGAAGAAATCGTCCAAGGCCTTAAGGAAAGGAATCTATGGGTTGCTTAGGGCTTAAGCATCCAATTTAGGGTTTCCTTATTAGATAACCCCAATAGCCTCCTATATATATATATATATATATATATATATATATATATATATATATATATATATATATATATATATATATATATATATATATATATATATATACATCCCTTATGACCTAAAAACGTGGCTAAGCATCCCTCTAGGGTTTCACATGTTTTTGGGCAGCCTCCATCCTCTCTCCTCTTCATCCTCTTGCTCTTGGTGTTTGTGAACCATTAGAGGAGTGACATTTGTGACTCTAAGCTTTCTAAAGTCAATACAAGGAGGAATTGGGATTGTTATTGCTACATAACAATCAAGTTATGATCTAAACCCTAATTATATGTTATATTGATTATCATACGCTACATCTAGGGTTTATAGTCTTGGATAACTTGCATGTACAATAGAGAAACCTAGATGCAAGCATTAGGGTTTTTATGAGCACATAGGATGTTCTTATTGCCAAAACCCATCAGTTAGTGTGTCGGTAAACCACACACGCTCCACTAAGGACTTTGAGAATGCAAATATCACAATTGTTATCTAGCTAAAATCTACTTGGTGAAAGTGTTTCCGCACCATCATTTTCATGTATCGGAGAGAAACCTTATGACACTTAGATTTAATGGTGTATGTGTTCTTATACATGTGAATTGTCAAAACCATAGTCACAAGACAAAGATAATGACAAATTCAAACTTATATGGACAGAACTCAATCTTAATTCCTTGCCACCTGGTAGCTCAAGGGCCTACCATTACTTCCAAGTTGTTATGCAACCAATTGAGAACTCTAAGAACTCATACGCAAAGCCAACTTTAACTGGAATGGGCACAGAATATGTCAACACAATAGGTTATAAACCTCAATTCGTGTGCTAGTGAAGAACTTCAGGTTTTATTCTTCATTAGTTCTTGAGGCTTTCAAGACCTTTAAGACTCCCACTGTCCTCTTGACATATAAGACTCTCTTGTCAGATATTCAAGAGATAGTGTGGATTCTAATCAAGACAAACACTTCACACAATTGGCCTTAGTTGGTCTTTCTTTTATCCAAAACTAATGGGTTTTAGCCATAAGAACTTTCCTATGTGCGCATGCAAAACCCTAATGCATGGATCTAGGCTTTCTAATTAAACATTCTTTGAATCCAAGACTTCCAATGACTAATTAGGTATAAGAACAATACTAAAACAGATCTAGAATCATACCTTTGAATCTCTTGTTTGATCTTGTTGTCTTAGAGCTCTAGAGTCACAATTGTTACTCCTCTAATGGCTTACAAACACCAAATAGCAAGGAGGATGATTTGGGAGAGAGGAGAGGGGAGGAAATCGTCTAGGGGTTCTCTACTTTAGATGAAGTGTCGGTTTCCCTTTGCTATAGGGTCTATTTATACTTGTAGACTCCTTAAGGGTTAAAGCTTAAACCCTAATTGGATAATCTTCTCTTAAAGCAATCCAAATCCATTCCTTAGATAGACTTGGACGATTTGAAGCTATCTCTAGCTTCTAGAATCCGTGCACCCCTATCCAATATGGATTTACAGTCTAAAGTTTAACTATCAAACAATTGACAGTTTATACCCTCTTATTTAATTAATCTCTTTAAGTCACCAAATTTAATACCAATTAATTTATGACTTATATTAATCAAATAACAATATTATTATTCTTTATATTATTCTCATAATATATTAATAAAATTTTTTAATAAATCATCCTATCAAGTTGCTATGGTGAAGGCAACCCAAAAGGACCATGCACAATCGGGTCAAATACTTGCCTAATATAGTTGCAGCCTTAGACACTAATCCAACAGTCTCCCACTTGGATAAGTCTAGTAACTATATGCACAAGTACAATTCGATTTGTAATCGTCGCTGTCAAACTCTGATCTAATCAATCTTGTCCTTTAGATAAGGGATCGTACAGTCCTCTGTTAGATATCATGCTGACAATCCTATGGAATAATTAGTCAAGCATTTAGGTTTCTCGATCTCTGATTTATTTGACATAGAACTTAATCGAACACATCAATTCAGTTCTAACCGGGCCCCGCACATAAGTCAAATCAAATCATCGAGCGGCCGAGATATCGCTTTTACCTTCTTAGATAAAAGTTACAGATAAACTTCGACTTATATGCATTTACTTATTCATTAATCAAGTATACACAACAATGCGTTTTATAACATCGAGTTACTGATACGTTTTCGCATTATCAATGTACAATCAATTGACAAATAACAAACCATATATCTAGGTTTTAAGACTATATGATATTATCGTCTTGCGATCACCTATTTATATCATATTCCATAAGATGATTCCAGCAAGCGCGGGTTTGTTCCAATGCTCAAAACTAGTTCATAAGCACTCATGAATGTTGTAGCAACCCTTTGCAATGTCTAATACCATTTAGACAATCTACACACCGATTCATGACAATCTTCATTCATATCTACTTCCAACATATGGACGATTGTGGACAATTGGAATAATTCGATTATTCTTAATAAACTCAATTATTCTGGAAGTCAAAACATGCAAAGAGAAACAATAGTTAAACAATTAACATAAGATAGTAACATTACTTATAAATAAAACTCCTTTATTTAATCATCAAATGTTAATTACATTTATCTATTATACGTTTCTAATACTATCTATCTAATCTATGCTAATATCATCCTTCAGCCCAATACTCCTAGCATGCTGCAAGTGCTTAACCCTACTCAGTCCTTTCGTAAACGGATCTGCTGGGTTATCTTCCGATGATATCCTCTTTACTACGAGTTGTCCTTCTTCTACACGATGTCTAATAAACTGATATTTTCTGTCGATGTGTCGAGATCTACCATGATCCCTTGGTTCCATGGACAAGGCAACCGCTCCTTCATTATCACAGAAAATCTCCATTGGCTCCTTTATGGCGGGTACAACTCCAAGATCACCGATGAAGTTCTTCAGCCATATTGCCTCCTTCAACGCTTCGCTCGCTGCAATGTACTCTGATTCGCACATTGAATCAGCTACGGTTTCCTGCTTGGAACTTTTCCAAGTCACTGCTCCTCCATTCAGGGTAAAGACCTAGCCCGACTACGAACGGTAGTTGTCCCTGTCGGTCTGAAAACTGGCGTCACTATACCCTCGCACCTTCAAGTCATCACTCCCTCCGAGGACTAAGAACCATTCCTTCGTCCTCCGAAGGTACTTAAGGATATTCTTCACCGCAATCCAATGGGCTCTGCCAGGATTCCCTTGATATCTGCTAACCATGCTCAAAGCAAAGGCTACATCAGGGCGAGTACAAGTCATAGCGTACATGATTGAGCCAACTGCGGAAGCGTATGGTACTCGGCTCATTTCTGCTATTTCAGCTTCGGTACTCGGACTTTGAGTCTTACTCAACTTGGCATTACTTTGTATCGGTAATTCTCCCTGCTTTGAGTTTTCCATACTAAAACGTTTTAGTACCTTCTCCAAATAAGTATTCTGACTAAGTCCTATTAGTCTCTTACTTCGTTCTCTTACTATCCTTATTCCCAAGATATAAGAAGCCTCTCTGAGGTCCTTCATAGCGAAGCACTTCCCGAGCCAAGACTTCACTTCTTGCAGAGTCGGGATGTCGTTTCCTATGAGTAGTATGTCATCGACATATAGAACGAGGAAACTAACTATACTCCCACTGGCTTTGACATATACGCATGATTCATCTTCGCTTCGTACAAATCCAAACTCTTTGACTTTCTCATCGAAGCAAAGATTCCATCTGCGAGACGCTTGCTTAAGTCCATAAATGGACTTCTCAAGCTTACACACTCTATTCGGATGCTTCGGATCCACAAACCCCTCTGGCTGAGCCATGTAAACATCCTCAGCCAACTTTCCGTTAAGGAAAGCGGTCTTGACATCCATTTGCCAAATCTCATAATCATGAAATGCGTCAATCGCTAGCATCACTCTAATAGATTTTATCTTGGCAATTGGTGAGAAGGTCTCAACATTGTCAACTCTGGGACTTTGAGTAAAGCCCTTCGCAACCAATCGCGCTTTATATGTGTGTAAGTTTCCATCCACGTCGGTCTTCTTCTTGAAGATCCATTTGCACCCAACGGTCTTACGTCCAGGCACATTATCAACCAAATTTCAAACTTGTTATCATGCATGGATTGGATCTCGCTATCCATTGCCTCTTTCCATTTTGCAGACTCCGGGCCTGCCAGGGCTTCCTTATAGCTATTA
Organism: Lactuca sativa; assembly: GCF_002870075.4. NCBI lineage: Eukaryota > Viridiplantae > Streptophyta > Magnoliopsida > Asterales > Asteraceae > Lactuca > Lactuca sativa. The sequence continues at coordinate 240,607,415 of NC_056623.2, read as the reverse complement.
GGTTCATCAAGATTTATTAGTGTACCATCACTAATATACATGTCCCCTTCGGTAGTAATATGAAAACCATAAAACTGGGGTTGAACTCTAACTCTATCGGAACGTCTAAGACGTAAGGACTTGTCAATCGGTTCAACAGGAGTTTCCTCCTCGGGTTGAGTGCCAGCGGTAGAGGTTCCTTCATCCATCGACTCTTGAATCTCTTCAAGCTCGATTTGCCTCCCACTGTCTCCTTGGCCTATGTGTTCTCGCTCTCGGAAAACTCCTCTCCTTGCAACAAAGACAACACTGTCCTTCGGTCTATAGAAGAGATATCCAAAGGATTTCTATGGGTAGCCGACGAAAATACATCGCTCATTTCGAGGTTCGAGCCTTTCGTGAGTATCTCGTCTTACGAAAGTCTCGCAACCCCAAACCTTGATATGTGCCAACGAGGGAGCTTTCCCTGTCCACATCTCGTGAGGTGTTTTGGTAACCTTCTTAGTAGGGACTCGGTTAAGGATATGGGCGGCAGTCTCTAAGGCATACCCCCAAAAAGAGATTGATAGCCAAGCACGACTCATCATAGAGAGAACCATATCTAATAAGGTTTGATTACGCCTTTCTGCCACACCATTCAACTGCGGTGTCCTAGGAGGCGTCAATTGTGAAACTATTCCACACTCCTTGAGATAATCATGGAATTCAACACTTAGGTACTCTCCTCCTCGATCGGATCGAAGCATCTTGATTTTCCTGCCCAATTGATTCTCCACTTCATTCTTGAACTCTTTGAACTTTTCAAAGGTTTCTGACTTTTGCTTGATTAAATAGATATACCCATATCTACTATAATCATTGGTAAAGGTCACGTAGAAGCGGTTCCCATCCTTCGTGGTTGATCTAAATGGTCCACTGCATCGGTATGTATTAGGTGTGACAACCCGATATTTCAACTCTTTGTAACGACCAAAATGGGTCAAGTATTGTAACCACTTCTGAATAATAAAAAGTTACTTTCATAATAAAATGTATAAATAAGTTCTACTTAAATTCCTTCTATGATTAAATGTCTTTGAACCATGATCATACGTGAAAAGAACGCCCAAATCCGACTTCATATAGCGAAGTTATGATTTTTTTTCAAGTTCGGCTTAGCAACAGACAGCTAAAAACTGGAATCGGAAATCGAGCGACTTTTGGCCGGAATGACCTAAACGAGAATCGAAGGTCTCGACAATGGTATTCCAGCGGTAAAAAGTCTGGCAAAAACCGACATCAGATAAAGAAGTTATGGATTTTCTAAGAAATTCCTTAAACAAGATGGATTTTTAATAAATAATAAAAAAAAATAATAATAATTTTGGAATTTGCCGACGGAGTCTAAACGAAAGTTGTAGAGCGTAGTCTCACCTACGCGAGGATATAAAGACCATCGAAAACGGAGTTCGTATGAAGAAGATATGGATTTTTGAAGTTTATTAAATAAATTAATTATTTATTTAATTCAAAATTCGGATATTATCCGAAGGGGAGTCAGCATCCTCCTCCGAGGTACGCGCTGCGTACCCCTGTACGCCCCGCGTAATCGAGAGGATTGGCCTCTGATCGTCCACGTCGCGCTATCCGAAGAAACCGACCCATCCGACCCGTCCGAAGCCCCGACCCGTCCGACCCGACGTCCCATCCGACCCGGCGTCCCATCCGACCCGCGTACCCAGCAACCCGTCCCATCCGAACCGAGGCAGTCGAGGCTTCGGTCATGCATGACGTACGCGTACGCGCTGCGTACGAGCGTACGCCCCGCGTACCGAGGCAGACCAGCCTTACTATAAATAGGATGCGAGGGTTTCCAAAGAAAGGGTTCATTTCTCCTCTCTCTCTCAACTTTGCTTCGTTTTCCGTGTCCGTTCAAACCCGAAGCTCTGGTCTTTTTGGCTCAAGTCCCGAAGGTCGATTTTACTCCCGAGATTTCCGAGAATCCCGAGGAAAATCCGTTTCCCGAGACGAAACTCTGCCCGGTTTTCCATCTCGCTATCTCCAAAACTTTCAAGTGAGTTTCATACCCCTTAATCAACCTTTTTAATTATTCTAAAAACTTTTATATGCTTTCAAGGGGGGATTACAAGTAAAACACACGAGTATTATCGTGTGTTACATAAAGAAACTCTTTTATATACTGTTATATATTCAAATCACATGCGATTTATAAACATTTAAAGGAACTTTTATATATATATATATATATATATATATATATATATATATATAACATATGTCACAATAGCATTTTACCTTTTAAAATATAATGTTGTCGTAATGCATGTATAAACTAAACTGTTCTTAGATTTTTCTTGTCTATCCTAGACTCTACACCAAAAATCTATACTTTCATAAACAAGTGATTCCTTTTCTCAATATTTCTAAACAAACAAGACACGCTTTTTGGAAACTATAATAGGTATAGTTTTACGAACAGATTTCTAACTCTTATGTACTAGAAACACATATTTCAAGAAGTTTACTTTCGTATACAAGAACAAACGTAACATTTTAACAAGTAGATCTGTTTTTATACCACGGATTTGTGAGACACTAACTTCATGTACGTTCGAGTACACATTTCAAGTCCTGTATTATATACCAGAATCCCTTGGAGGGGGAGCATGGTGTTTGTGTATAGATCTATACGGGCTTGACAACCCGCGCCCTGACTGTTAGCTGCAGTCCACCGTTTGGGGTGACAAACGTCATAACATTCCAACGCCTGAAGAACGTTGTGTATAGGCATTCAGAGTCAATAGTATGGTTATAAAACTCACAAGGGGTATCAAAAATGCATTGATTTACAAGGTTTTCAAACTCATTGGTTATTTTACATTTACATACATTTTGGAAAACAAACATTTGTCTTGAGTGAAGGCTACTTTTATACTAGTAGAAAATATAGGATTTTCTAAACACAAATAAACAAAGATAAAACATTTCATTTCATTCAAACATTGTCACTTAAATACTTATGGAATTCACCAGCATAAATGCTGATCTACTCTTTCAAAATTTCTTGTATGTCCCAGGAAATCAGTAATTTCAGGTATTCATTTCGCTTTTGATGAAGGGATGCTGCGGCGCCAGTTTAATCTCGTATTTTTGACATCATATTGTAATTGAGTTTTGAACATGTAACTTTTGACAAATGTAAACTTTCAATTATATATATGATGGTTGTATTGCTTTCTTTACTATGTATTCATTTGTTACGCTACCACATGAAGTCATCCGCCCCCGAACGTTTCCGCCGTTCAGGTTTGGGGGTGTGACAGATTGGTATCAGAGCAATGTTTATAGTGAACTAAGTATATCGAACCACATAAGATATACAAACTATAAATGCTTAAGGGACTAATACTCTCTGACAAAACAAATTTTCTTTTTACATTTAAGCAGCGTTTCGTTCAACTTAATTTGATAATTCATTTAAGTACAATTACATGCATACCACAAACTATTTTCATGTTATACAAATATACAAATATTTAGACAAGTTGACACTACGATTGAGACTCGATATATGTAATCAGATTTTGGACAAATATAGCGTGATCAACTATATTTGCCCAAGATTGGACCAACGTATATCGAGGAATGATCGTAGTAAGCAACAAGTCAAAACTTACCAAACCATTACAAGAATCAAACACAAGAACTTAAATACTATAGGAGTATTTGCTATCTAAACTAGTTAAACTTACATGTTTTACATGTTCCGACTTTACTCAATTCTTATAACCCTATTTCTCGTACAGTCAAATGGCTGGATTTCACCACCCTGGCGACCCCTACTTTCCCAACCAAGGCAACGGAGGATGGATCGAAGATGATCCCGAAGAGGACGAGGAACCCATAGAAGTGGGTGATGACTCCGGTACCGACTCAGAGCCGGAAGTTATCGATCCACCACCCATTCAGCCTTCCGTCTTCGTAAGGAACTTTCAAGGACCGACTCCCGTCTGGGGAAGTCACCTCCACCATTGGAGCCAACAGCAAAACCTACGCCCTCCCTACGGCATGTGCCGGGACTTCTATGATGTCCGCGGTGGAGGTTCGGCTGATCGAGCACTCCCGGTAATGGTGGGTAAGTTAGCCAATCAGTCCTATCAGTCTGGAGTACAAGCTAGTCGACTCCGGGATATCAACGTGGAAGTGCAGGTTCACACTTCTGACATCCGTAGGCTGGACAAGATGCAAGACAACACCCAATTCCAAGCTGAAGCGTTTCAAGCGCAAATGATTGCAGCCCTCGCCGAACTAAGGGAACAACAAGCCGCTTTCGATAGGCGTCTAATGGAGTCAAAGCAATCAGATATGGAGTCAAGCTCCAAGCGCAACCTTCGACGCAAGTAGTGCTTGTCTAGGACTCAAATTTTGTTATAGCTTAGGACCTCGGCTAAAAGTCTTTAAATTTCTCGAACTTTGTAATCGGAGACCCTTATAGGGGTCAAATTTTCATGATCGTTGTAACAACTTTTATATTAATATAAGTAGCACTATTACTACTATGTTGAGTATTTCGAACCTTGAATGGTCTTTGTGAACCCAAATACTTGTTTCATACCTTCAGTCTTACAAATAACTTTCATTCTTCTATTTTAAGACTCATACTATCATCTGTTGTTGAACTATAGCGATATAGTTCATGAGACACATACATTTTCCATTCTATGAAATTCTTATCCTTGTCTTTTCAATCTATAGTTGAAGGATGCCTCCGCGTAGGAATCCGAGGCGAAACAACGGTGAGGAAGCACCTATACCACCACCACCTCCACCACCCCAATTTGATGCTGTAATGTTTCAAGCAGCAGTCACTGCAGCGGTGGCAGCTGCCATGTCACAGATCAATAACTCAAGTGCTAATGGCTCGGGATCTGGCACACACCCATCCAACCATGGCAAGAGTCATGGACCACCTCGAGAATGCACCTATAAGGACTTCACTAATGCCAAGCCCCGGATGTTTTATGGTACGGGTGGTATGATGGCCCTGAGGCAGTGGATTGAAAGGACGGAGGCAGTCTTTGAAATCTGCTCCTGCCCCGAGCACAGCAAGGTCAAATTTGCAACTTTCACCCTTCTCGATAAAGCTTTAACTTGGTGGAATGGCCACGTTAAAGTACTTACCCTAATCGTGGCAAACTCCATAAGCTGGGAGAGCTTGAAGGCCATGATGATGAGAGAATACTGCCCACGGGGAGAAATTCAAAAGCTTGAACACGAGCTATGGACTCTCGGAATGGTGGGTACCGACATCGCTACTTATACCAACAGATTCTACGAACTGGCAATCCTTTGTCCAGATATGATTGCTCCCGAGAGCAAGAAGATAGAAAGGTACATCTGGGGACTGACGCCCCAAATGCGATCAAGCGTGTTAGCTTCTAAACCTGACACCTTTGAAAGTGCTAAGGAACTGGCACAATCTCTGATCGACTACGGAGGTCATCAGAACTCAACCACTTCTGCACCAGCACCACAGAAAGGAAACAACAACAACAACAACTACAACAACAACAACAACAACAACAACAATGGCAGGAAGAGAGCGTGGATTAAAGGGAAGGGTGGGTCTTCCCAAGAATCCGCAAAGAAACAACTGGTGTCAGTAAATGCTGCCATTGTACCTGCTACAGCCCCTATAAATACCTACCCAACAAAGCCTTATATAGGCAACCTCCCAAAATGCACCAAATGCAATTACCACCACCATGGACCTTGTCGAGATATGCAGTGCGCCAACTGCAGCAGGAAAGGACACATAGCCCGTTTCTGCAAGGAACCCGCAAAGCCGATCACTCAAGTTCCCGGTGCGGGTGTAGGGCAGGCTTGCTACGGTTGTGGCGAGGTGGGCCACTACAAGAGAAACTGTCCTAAGGCAGCAGGCACCGGAGGTGTAGGACGAGTTTTGGCAATAGGCCACGACGAAGCTGTAGCTGACCCAACTATAGTTGCTGGTACGTTCCTTCTCGATAATTCATACGCATGCATATTATTCGATAGTGGAGCGGAGAGAAGCTTCGTGAGTCAAAACTTTATTCATTTACTTAAACCTAAACCTAGCAAGTTAGAAAAATCATTCACTATAGAGATGGCCAATGGAAAAACCGAAAACACAAATTGCATATACATGGGCTGTACGTTATCATTAGACGGCCATTCTTTCCCAATCAATCTCATGCCGGTTCAAATTAAAAGTTTCGACGTCATAGTCGGCATGGATTGGTTGAGTCTTCTTCGCGCCGACATCATGTGCTTTGAGAAAGTAGTCCGTCTTAACCTCCCTAACAACGAAACATTAGTTATCTACGGCGACAAATCTAGTGCAAACCTTTGCATCATTTCGTGCATCCAAGCTCGAAAGTGCTTGCGGAAGGATTGTCGAGCATTCCTAGCGCACATCGTCGATACAAGTCAAGAACTGAAGGACATCAAGAGCATCTCGGTAGTACGCGACTTTCCCGATATCTTTCCAGAAGAACTACCAGGATTACCACCGCAACGCCAAGTCGAGTTTAGAATCGACTTAATTCCAGGAGCTACCCCAGTAACGAAGTCACCTTATCGTCTTGCACCAGCAGAGATGCAGGAACTTTCCAGTCAACTTAATGAACTCCTTCACAAAGGATTCATAAGACCAAGTTTCTCACCTTGGGGAGCACCGGTCTTGTTTGTAAAGAAGAAAGACGGATCGTTCCGTATGTGCATCGACTACAGAGAGCTGAACAAACTTACTGTCAAGAACCGCTATCCTCTACCCCGTATCGACGACCTATTCGATCAACTTCAAGGGGCGAACTACTTCTCCAAAATAGACCTGCGATCCGGATATCACCAATTACGAGTTCTAGAGGGGGACATTCCAAAGACAGCCTTCTGAACTCGTTATGGACACTATGAATTCGTGGTGATGCCGTTCGGATTAACCAATGCACCAGCAGTATTTATGGACCTAATGAATAGGGTATGCCGCCCTTACTTGGATCAGTTCGTCATCATCTTTATCGATGATATACTTATCTACTCTCGAAGTGAGGAAGAGCATAGTCAACACCTACGAAAAGTCCTAGAAACACTGCGAATGGAGAAACTCTATGCGAAGTTCTCTAAATGCGAATTTTGGATTCGAAGAGTCAAATTTTTAGGTCACGTTGTTAGCGAGGAAGGTATACACGTGGACCCCTCCAAAATTAAGGCTATTGAGAACTGGTCGGCACCAAAGACACCTACAGAAATTCGTCAATTTCTAGGTCTAGCTGGCTACTATCGCAGATTCATAAAGAACTTTTCGAGCATTACGAAACCTCTTACTTCATTAACCCAGAAAGGTGTGGCCTTTGACTGGGAAGCGAAACAAGAGAAGGCATTCCAGACACTAAAGCAGGCCTTGTGTACCGCACCGATACTATCCCTCCCCGAAGGTATAGAAGACTTCGTAGTGTATTGCGATGCTTCAAATCAAGGACTTGGTTGTGTTCTTATGCAGAGAGGGAAGGTTATCGCTTATGCCTCCCGACAGCTTAAGACACACGAAGTGAACTATACGACACACGATCTCGAATTAGGAGCTGTGGTATTTGCTCTGAAGATCTGGAGGCACTACTTATACGGAACAAAGAGTACTATTTTCACCGATCATAAGAGCCTTCAACACATTTTCGATCAGAAGGAACTCAACATGCGCCAACGACGATGGGTCGAATTACTAAATGACTACGAATGCGAAATTCGTTATCATCCTGGCAAGGCCAACGTAGTAGCCGACGCCCTCAGTCGAAAGGAATACACTGGTCGGAGGGTCAAATCTCTGACCATGACTATCCATTCCCACTTATCCACACAAATTAAGGAAGCACAAATGGAAGCTTTGCAACCTGAAAATGTGGCGGGTGAATCCCTGCGAGGAATGGAGAAGAATTTAGAAGTCAAGGGTGGCGGAGCCTACTATCTCATGGACCGAATCTGGACCCCAAATCATGGTGGTTTCAGAAACATAGTCATGACCGAGGCTCACAACTCAAGATATTCCGTTCACCCGGGTTCAGATAAAATGTATCTGGATCTTAAGAATCTATACTGGTGGCCTAACATGAAAGCAGAAATTGCTACCTTCGTGAGTAAATGTCTTACTTGCGCTAAGGTTAAGGTCGAGTATCAGAAACCGTCAGGACTACTACAACAACCAGAGATACCGGAATGGAAATGGGAGCGGATTACTATGGACTTCATAACCAAGTTACCCAAGACGACAAGTGGACTCGATACCATATGGGTCATTGTCGACAGATTGACCAAATCCGCACATTTCCTACCCATCAAGGAGACTGACAAAATGGAGAAGCTTACAAGAACTTACTTAAGAGAAGTAGTGCGACTGCATGGTGTTCCGATATCCATTATCTCCGATCGAGATAGTAGATTCACTTCAAGGTTCTGGCAGTCACTACAAAGTTCCCTGGGAACTAGGCTGGACATGAGTACAGCCTACCACCCACAGACAGACGGACAAAGTGAGAGAACAATACAAACTTTAGAAGACATGCTGAGAGCCCGCGTGATTGACTTTGGAAAGGCATGGGATATTCATTTACCCCTTGTCGAATTTTCATACAACAATAGTTATCATACAAGCATAAAGGTTGCTCCGTTTGAAGCCCTCTATGGTCGAAAGTGCAGATCCCCTCTGTGCTGGACTGAAGTTGGCGATACCCAGTTAGCTAGAGGAAGAGTTCCTGAAAGCACTCTCACCGGTCCGGAGATCATACGTGAAACAACAGAGAAAATCGTTCAGATTCGTGAACGATTGAAAGCCTCAAGAGACCGACAGAAAAGCTACGCTAACCAAAGGAGGAAACCTTTGGAATTCCAGGTAGGAGACCACGTCTTATTAAAGGTCTCACCGTGGAAGGGTTTAATACGATTTGGAAAGCGTGGGAAACTAAATCCAAGATACATAGGGCCTTTCGAGATTCTTGCCAGAATCGGCCCTGTGGCTTACAAGCTTAACCTACCGCGCGAACTTAGTAACATCCATCCAACCTTCCATGTCTCAAACTTGAAAAAGTGTCTGTCCGACGAGACTCTTGTTATTCCACTCGACGAGATCGAGATCAACGAGAGCCTCAACTTTGTGGAAGAACCAGTAGAAATCATGGACCGAGAGGTCAAACAAACAAAACAAAGTCGCATACCCATCGTGAAGGTTCGCTGGAACGCCAAGCGGGGACACGAATTCACATGGGAACGCGAAGATCAGATGAAACAAAAGTACCCTCATCTCTTACATGTTCACTAGTATCTTTACTACTTTAAATTTCGGGACGAAATTCTCTCTAACGGGGGGATGATGTGACAACCCGATATTTCAACTCATTGTAACGACCAAAATGGGTCAAGTATTGTAACCACTTCTGAATAATAAAAAGTTACTTTCATAATAAAATGTATAAATAAGTTCTACTTAAATTCCTTCTATGATTAAATGTCTTTGAACCATGATCGTACGTGAAAAGAATGCCCAAATCCGACTTCATATAGCGAAGTTATGATTTTTTTTCAAGTTCGGCTGAGCAATAGACAGCTAAAAACTCGAATCGGAAATCGAGCGACTTTTGGCCGGAATGACCTAAACGAGAATCGAAGGTCTCGACAATGGTATTCCAGCGGTAAAAAGTCTGGCAAAAACCGACATCAGATAAAGAAGTTATGGATTTTCTAAGAAATTCCTTAAACAAGATGGATTTTTAATAAATAATAAAAAAATAATAATAATTTTGGAATTTGCCGACGGAGTCTAAACGAAAGTTGTAGAGCGTAGTCTCACCTACGCGAGGATATAAAGACCATCGAAAACGGAGTTCGTATGAAAGAAGATATGGATATTTGAAGTTTATTAAATAAATTAATTATTTATTTAATTCAAAATTCGGATATTATCCGAAGGGGAGTCAGCATCCTCCTCCGAGGTACGCGCTGTGTACCCCTGTACGCCCCGCGTAACCGAGAGGATTGGCCTCTGATCGTCCACGCCGCGCTATCCGAAGAAACCGACCCATCCGACCCGTCCGAAGCCCCGACCCGTCCGACCCGACGTCCCATCCGACCCGCATACCCAGCAACCTGTCCCATCCGAACCGAGGCAGTCGAGGCTTCGGTCATGCATGACGTACGCGTACACGCTGCGTACGAGCGTACGCCCCGCGTACCGAGGCAGACCAGCCTTACTATAAATAGGATGCGAGGGTTTCCAAAGAAAGGGTTCATTTCTCTTCTCTCTTTCTCAACTTTGCCTCGTTTTCCGTGTCCGTTCAAACCCGAAGCTCTGGTCTTTTTGGCTCAAGTCCCGAAGGTCGATTTTACTCCCGAGATTTCCGAGAATCCCGAGGAAAGTCCGTTTCCCGAGACGAAACTCTGCCCGGTTTTCCATCTCGCTATCTCCAAAATTTTCAAGTGAGTTTAATACCCCTTAATCAACCTTTTTAATTATTCTAAATACTTTTATATGCTTTCAAGGGGGGGATTACAAGTAAAACACACGAGTATTATCGTGTGTTACATAAAGAAACTCTTTTATATACTGTTATATATTCAAATCACATGCGATTTATAAACATTTAAAGGAACTTTTATATATATATATATATATATATATATATATATATATATATATATATATATATATATATATATATAACATATGTCACAATAGCATTTTACCTTTTAAAATATAATGTTGTCGTAATGCATGTATAAACTAAACTGTTCTTAGATTTTTCTTGTCTATCCTAGACTCTACACCAAAAATCTATACTTTCATAAACAAGTGATTCCTTTTCTCAATATTTCTAAACAAACAAGACACGCTTTTTGGAAACTATAATAGGTATAGTTTTACGAACAGATTTCTAACTCTTATGTACTAGAAACACATATTTCAAGAAGTTTACTTTCGTATACAAGAACAAACGTAACATTTTAACAAGTAGATCTGTTTTTATACCACGGATTTGTGAGACACTAACTTCATGTACGTTCGAGTACACATTTCAAGTCCTGTATTATATACCAGAATCCCTTGGAGGGCGAGCATGGTGTTTGTGTATAGATCTATATGGGCTTGACAACCCGCGCCCTGACTGTTAGCTGCAGTCCACCGTTTGGGGTGACAAACGTCATAACATTCCAACGCCTGAAGAACGTTGTGTATAGGCATTCAGAGTCAATAGTATGGTTATAAAACTCACAAGGGGTATCAAAAATGCATTGATTTACAAGGTTTTCAAACTCATTGGTTATTTTACATTTACATACATTTTGGGAAACAAACATTTGTCTTGAGTGAAGGCTACTTTTATACTAGTAGAAAATATAGGATTTTCTAAACACAAATAAACAAAGATAAAACATTTCATTTCATTCAAACATTGTCACTTAAATACTTATGGAATTCACCAGCATAAATGCTGATCTACTCTTTCAAAATTTCTTGTATGTCCCAGGAAATCAGTAATTTCAGGTATTCATTTCGCTTTTGATGAAGGGATGCTGCGGCACCAGTTTAATCTCGTATTTTTGACATCATATTGTAATTGAGTTTTGAACATGTAACTTTTGACAAACGTAAACTTTCAATTATATATATATATGATGGTTGTATTGCTTTCTTTACTATGTATTCATTTGTTACGCTACCACATGAAGTCATCCGCCCCCGAACATTTCCGCCGTTCAGGTTTGGGGGTGTGACATTAGGTCCAATAGACCCTCACCCCTTTCACACGTACTTATGAAGTGTGATTTAGTCATCTTTCCATGCAAACAAGACTCGCATGTGTCATCTTCCCAAAGGTTGAATGACTCCAACACTCCATCCTTTTGGAGTTGGGCTATGCGCTTCTTGTTGATGTGTCCAAGACGACAATGCCACAAGGATGCTTTATCCATACTAGTGGAAGAATCTATGTTCAAAATATCATTTCCTAAGTCATCAACAATCATAACAGTTCCATAAATTCCATTACATGGTATAGCTTCAAAGTAAAAGACATCATTTAGATAAGCTAAAATAGAACCATTCTCATTATTAAAAGAAATTCTAAAACCTTGTCTAAACAAACCATGAAATGAAATGATGTTTTTAGCCATTTCTGGCGAGTAGCAACAATTGTTCAAATCTAAACATAAACTATTCCTAAGCACTAAAGAATACACTCCAATCTTGGTCACAGGCGACGATCTTCTGTTCCCCATGATTAGATGGATCCTTCCTTGCTCCACATCCCTACTTCTTCTTAGTCCCTGCACATTAGAACAAATGTGGTAACCACAACCGGTATCAAGAACCCAAGAAATAGCATGATTAGAGTCGTTAGATTTAATTGTGTATATACCTGCGAAAGATGGCTTGATCTTTCCTTCCTTGATGGCTTGCATGTACTCTGGGCAGCTTCTCTTCCAATTTCCTATCTTGTGGCAGTGGTGACACTCTGCCTCCCTAGGGTTAGGGCATGGCTTAGTAGGATCAACTTTGGTCCCACTAGAGGAGGCACCATCTCGGGCTTTAACCTTGCGATAGTTCTTAGACGAAGCCTTCCTCTTCTTTCCCTTTCCTTGTCCAATAGCCAAAACAGGAGCAGCGGGTGGATTGGGAGTTGGTGCAACAGACTTGTCCTTGAAGTTGCTCTAAGCGACCCTCAAGAGACCTTGGAGTTTGCTTAGGGTGACCTCCTTTTTGTTCATGTGGTAGGTCATCCTAAATTGATTGTACATCATAGGCAAAGAGTGAAGCACCATGTCGATCACCAAGTCTTCCCCAAAGTCAACATTTAACTTGCGAAGGCGGTCGACATACCTTTGCATCTTTTGCAGGTGCACGGTAAGAGACTCTCCATGACCCATCTTTGTGGAAATCATGTTAGTGAAAATCTCATAATGCTCCTGTCTCGCGTTTTGGTGGTATCTCTCCAATAAGTCTTGATGCATCTCGTACGGGTTCATGTCCTCATAGGACTTTTGGAATTCGCAGTTCATGGTGGCTATCAGGATGCAATGTACCTTCGTTGCATCGCGCTCATGGGTTTCAAAAGCGATAATTTCATCCGGAGTAGCGATTTCAAGGTTGATCTTCTCGAGCTTCTCATTGAGGACATACTCCTTATCCTCATAGCGAGAAATGGTGCGAATGTATCTTATCCATTCGCTAAAGTTCGTTCCATCGAAGGTGACCTTTTGGCAAGGGCTCATCAATGTGAAAGAACTAACAGCAGCGTTGTTTGTGTTCGACATCTACAAATAGAAAGGACAAAGATAGATTAGAATATGAATCCCTAATTATCACCCAATAAGAAAAATTAGGGCTAGGATCCAACAACAATATTTACATATTAGAAAAGGGATGTCGTAATCCAACATGCAAATAATATGAAGGTAAGTGAATGACGATTCACTAATTCTCCACCATAAAAACCTAACTATAAGTCCTAAATGTATTGGGAATTCCTAGGTTCAGATGAGATTCATTGAAACTATTCAATGGCATGTTTAAATCTCAATATGCCCCTCTTGTTTGTGACTGGGATACCGAGGATCACAAAGCAGGTGTGAATTACCATGCAAATTCACATGGTGCCTTCATTGTAACGATCACCTATTCGATGTGCCGGTAAACTACACACGCTCCATCGAACTATGATAAACAATGAATCACCCTTTGCCACCTTTGCTTAGAACTAATTAGTGTGCCGGTAAACCACACACGCTCCACTAACTTCTTAGCAAGGGTGCAAAGTGTACTTTCATGGGATTGCATCAATTCACTTTTCCTAAAGTAACTAAGATTGGGAAATTTTAAAATATGAGTAGTTACTTTCTATTACTTATTATACTTTTAATGAGAGGATAAGGTTGCCCTATCCTACCCGTTCGGCTAACGACCCTCCAACGATCAAACAAGCAGTGGATGTGAGTGTACACCCATTAAGCGCCATTTTATAGGCCGCAACCTTATATCCACCTTATAGATCGGCTTCGTGAATGAGGCCTACTAACGGTAAGACTAGCATTTTAGTTATATATATATATATATATATATATATATATATATATATATATATATATATATATTAATCTTGTAATATTATATTAGTATAGGGTTGTATTTTAAACATTTTAAAATCTAAGGTTTGAAATATAAATTGTCTAAATTAAAACTTTGAATCACAAAATGTAAATTTCAAAACTTGAGGAAAAGTTTTAAACATTTAAAACATGGAGGATCAAATAACAAATAATTTTAATTAACAATTAATTTCCTAATTATCTATATTTGATTTATTCAATATTTCTTTCAAGATAATTACCAAATTAATCAAAATAATTAATTAATTATCATATAAGCAAATTAAATATTTTATTAGTTGATAAATATCTTTAATTAGATCAAGATTATAGTCATATATATCAAAAAATCGGATTAGGGTTGATCTAATATAATTAAGGTAAGTTTCCATAAGATAATCATGAAGAAATCCTGAATCTGACCATTCCTGACGCTTGAACTCGCCGAGTGCACCAAGGGACTCACCGAGTCAATCCAACTCGCCGAGTCCACTATGGAACTCGCCGAGTCCATGACTCAGAAACACATAATTCAAATTTTACAGTTAAGTTTCAAACAAATAAGCAATAATTTAATGAAAACCAAACTAGGCTCTGGTACCACTGATGGGTTTTAGCCATAAGAACTTTCCTATGTGCGCATGCAAAACCCAAATGCTTGGATCTAGGCTTTCTAATTAAACATGCTTTGAATCCAAGACTTCCAATGACTAATTAGGTATAAGAACAATACTAAAACAGATCTAGAATCATACCTTTGAATCTCTTGTTTGATCTTGTTGTCTTGGAGCTCTAGAGTCACAATTGTCACTCCTCTTATGGCTTACAAACACCAAATAGCAAGGAGGATGATTCAGAAGAGAGGAGAGGGGAGGAAATCGGCCAGGGGTTCTCTTCTTAAGATGAAGTACCGATTTCCCTTTGCTATAGGGTCTATTTATACTTGTAGGCTCCTTAAGGGTTACAGCTTAAACCCTAATTGGATAATCTTCTCTTAAAGCAATCCAAATCCATTCCTTAGATAGACTTGGACGATTTGAAGCTATCTCTAGCTTCTAGAATCCGTCCACCCCTATCCAATATAGATTTACAGTCTAAAGTTTAACTATCAAACAATTGACGGTTTATACCCTCTTATTTAATTAATCTCTTTAAGTCACCAAAATTAATACCAATTAATTTATTGTAACAGCCCGGATCTCCAGGTATCTTTTATGCTTATATTTTTGGATTTTTGTGAGGGGACTCGGCGAGTTGGAGCTCAAACTCGCCGAGTAGGATCGCGGTTCAGGACGCGGGTTCGCGCCCAGACTCGACGAGTCCAAGGAATGGACTCGGCGAGTCCTCGCTGTTTAATGAAACCCTAAATTCCCGGTCCTAAGCCCTATTTAAAGGACCTTATGGCCCTTCATTGCGGCTACCTGGGTCTTGAGAGCACCAAAGCAGCGGAGGGATTCGTGTGAGTGAGATAAGCGGCTATTGTTCACCAAATTTGTGTGTTTTTGCAAAAAAGGAAGAGGAAAGTCAAGCTAGAAGAGTTGGGGAGCTGGGATCTTCTTTCATTTCATCTGAGGAGGCTTCTTGAGGTATCATTCAGAGCTCATTTCCGTATTTTTGTTGATTTGGTCAAATATAGGGTTTCTTCATGCCTTATTTGCTTTGTATTGGAAGTGTGAGAGGTCCCATGGGGTTATGGTGCTTAGATCTGGACCTTAGTAGGTCCAGAGAGTCCCTAATGTCATGCTTTATGTCCTCCCTTTTGGGTTGGAGGTTAGGGTTGCCATTTTAGAGGTTATTTCTCCAAAAAGAGCCTTGTAGGTGTTGTATGGTAACCAAGATATGGACTTTAAGTGATGAATGAGCTTAGGAGGGCAAGATCTATGAGTGGATGGTGCGGATCTGACCTCAGAAACTAGTTTGAGTTGATGCATGGCATGGACTCGCCGAGTCTGAAGAACAGACTCACCGAGTAGCATGAAGATTGTCCTTAACCACTCAGCGAGTGGTCCTGCCGAGTTAAGGGTCGACTCAGTGAGTCAGGGAGAGTTAGTGAGGGTTGACAGTTGGACTGAGTCGAGCTGGTACCCGTCGAGTTGTTCTTGAGACTCAGCTAGTCGAGTCGTGGTGGCCCCGCGATTCGTGCCAGGTGGAACCCATCGAGTCAGGGGGAGTACTCGACGTGTCAAAAGAGAATCCTAGAGAGTTGGTGAATATGTATAGACTCGCCGAGTAGCCCTAGTGCACTCGCCGAGTCCGGTCAAAGTTAACCGTTGACTGTTGACCAGAGTTGACTTGATAGGGGTAGTCAGCCTTAGTGGTAAAAGTGTTAATTAAGAGATATATGATGTTATAGGAGGATTATAGCTCGAAGGATCGAGCACGAGTGATTTCCAGGATTCGCGAGTTATCGAGATACGCGAGGTGAGTCTTCTCACTATACTTTACCTTGAGTAGGTAATTAGAGTTATGTGTCAGAGTATGTGTATGTTATGTGCATGCTATGTGTTGAACTGCATGATGTCTATGTGATTTATGCTGTGCATGTTTATAGAGTTGGAACCGGAAGGTTCCCAGAGTTAGAACCTGAGGGTTCACAGAGCTTGGGTGCACGGACCCATAGAGTTATAGCCTCGAGTGGCTAATATATGTTTATGTGGTATTTTGGGGAACTCACTAAGCTTTGTGCTTACATTGTTAGTGTTGTTGTTTCAGGTACTAGCGATGACCGTGGGAAGGCGCCGGCTTGATCTGTACACACGTATGGGATTTTTGATATATATATATATATATATATATATATATATATATATATATATATATATATATATATATATATATATATATATATATATATATATATATATATATATGATCTTGGGATTTTGTATGATGTGAATTGGGATTTAAACTTAATGTTTTTATGAAAATTAAATGAGAAATGTCTTTATAATTTGCGAAAAATTGTTTTGAAATACACGGTGTTACAAGTTGGTATCAGAGCCTTGGTTTGAGGGATTCAAGTACACCTTCAGGCGTATTTGAACTCAAACTGAGGATTTGAGAAGTATTTTCAAAAAGAGTAAAAGATTTTGAAAAGAAACGCAGAGTAGAGTTGTGTGTACGATCAGTCCACGCCCGAACGGTGATTTCCCAAAATGCCCTCATGTTATGTGCTATTGATATTGATATGATGTATTCACATGTTAGAGTAGGCTAGGTATTCCTATTAGGACTAGAGTGGCCTGATTTGTGATGCCTTAGCCTAGGAAGAGGTGAGCTGCTATGAGATGCTTGAGAGTGAGTAGGTAGCAGCGAGGGGCTTTTGAGAGATCTATTAGAGAGTGATCTATGCATGATAGGGTACTTGGAATTTGGGATCCGAAGAGGAGGACTTGGGATGTATTTTGATACGGTGTGGACAGTAGTATTGGGCCCGTACTACTGAAAGCACCGGAGCGGTGTACAGCCCAAGTAAGAATCTTTGGAATACCAAGGATCAAGGAGGAATGAGTTGTCGAGTGTGAGTATGCTCGAAGGGGTTCTAATTTTTCGTATGTTGTATTTCAGAGGTAGATCATTGTGAGGACACGTTTGATGCCTGAGAGCAGTGATACCGGTGATGAGGAGATCCGTCGGATCATCGACGAGGAGGTGGCTGCGGCCATCAGGACCAGAGATGCTCGGGTCTATTAAGACCACGCTGATTGAGACCTTCGACGAGCGTTATGCCGCTCTTTCTGAGGCTGCTGTTGCGGCGGCCACCGCAGCAATTGTTGTCGCGAGGCCGCAAGGTGGTGATGCGTTGCTGTTCCGGGAGTTCAGCAACACAAAACCACCAGAGTTTGATGGGACCCAGGATCCGGTGGCAGCTATGAGGTGGATATCTGATATAGAGGGGTGCTTCTTCACTTGCTCATCTCCTGAGCATTTGAAGGTTCGGTTCGCGCTGAACCAGCTTCGCTTGGGAGCGAAGGACTGGTGGAAGTTTGTGACGGCGCATTATACGCCTGCTGAGCTTACGGCAGTGACCTGGGAGAGGTTCACTGTCATGTTCCGAGATGAGTATGTTCCCCAGGTGGAGAGGGAGCGTTTGGCACAGAAGTTTCTGACCCTCAAGCAGGGTACTGAGTCAGTTACAGCGATCACCAGCATGTTCCATGAGAGGGCGATGTTCTACCCTGAGCACGTGTCCACTGAGCAGGCACGCATGAGCCGATATTTGAGTGTTTTGAGGCGAGACATTCGGGAGTTCGCGGCGAACTCCTCGTACCGTACATTTGCTGAGCTTCAGGCAAATGCCCGGAAGAGGGAGATTAAGCTGGAGACTCAGGCCAGGGAGGATGCGGAGTCTCAGGGGAGGGATCAGCGACCGGCACAGTCTCAGCCGGCAGCAAAGCGGGCCAAGCCCGCTGAT
Source organism: Lactuca sativa (assembly GCF_002870075.4). NCBI lineage: Eukaryota > Viridiplantae > Streptophyta > Magnoliopsida > Asterales > Asteraceae > Lactuca > Lactuca sativa. The sequence goes on along the minus strand of NC_056623.2, from coordinate 240,588,853 downwards.
CCCAAACCAGGGAGCCAGAAGGGCCGCACTTGTGGGAAGTGTGGCAAGGGTCACGATGGAGTCTGCAGAGCGGGATCTTGCTACAAATGTGGCAAGGAGGGGCATATGGCCAAGGATTTCCCCAAAGGGTTTGCAGTGTGCTTCCACTGCAATCAGACCGGACACCGGAAGGCAGAGTGTCCGCAGTTGCGAGGGTCATCTCAGGGAGCACCTCAGGGATCTGCCCCTGCTGCCATCAGAGCTACAGAGAGTCGGCCGGTGAAGGCCGAGGCGCCGAGGGCACGAGGGAGAGCCTTTCAGCTGACCGCGGAGGAGGTCCGCGCAGCGCCCGATGTCGTGGCTGGTATGTATTCTTTCATGTATTTATTTTGATGTTGTGATATTATGCTTATGTTATGTTATGCTTAGGTACTTTTCTTGTGAATTCTGTACCTGCCTTGGTGTTATTTGACTCGGGTGCGAGTCAGTCTTTTGTATCTTTGGCTTTTAGTCAGCATATCAGTGTTAGTCGTGAGGCATTGAGTCGGCCTATGAGAGTTTCGATAGCTGATGAGAGGATGATATATGCCACGGAGGTTCTCCGAGGTTGCGTAGTTGAGATTTTCGGTGTTGAGTTCCCAATTGATCTGGTTCCTATTGTTATGGGTGATGTCTGTGTCATTGTGGGCATGGATTGGTTGAGCAGATTTGGTGCGGTTATTGACTGTGAGCGACAGCTGGTGACCATACGAGACCCTAGGGGGGGAGTTCTTTCGGTATACGGCGAGGGTACACGATCAAGATCAGCGTTTTGTTCGGCCGCTAGAGCAAGGCAGTGTCTACAGCAGGGCTGTAAGGGTTTTGTGGCGTATGTGATGGATACGCGAGTGGCTTCCGATAGGCCGGGTTCAGTTGAGGAGGTTCCAGTAATGCGTGAGTTCCCGGATGTTTTTCCTGAGGAGTTGCTGGGTGTGCCTCCTGTGAGGCAAGTGGAGTTCAGTATCGATTTGGTTCCGAGGGCTGCGCCTGTCGCTAAGGTGCCTTATCGCCTTGCACCTCCAGAGATGCAAGAGTTATCCTCACAGCTTCAGGAGCTACCGGGGAAGGGGTTTATTCGGCCGAGCAGCTCGCCGTGGGGAGCGCCTATCCTGTTTGTCAAGAAGAAGGATGGTTCACACCGGATGTGTATTGATTACCGGGAGTTGAACAAGCTGACGGTCAAGAACCGTTACCCGTTGCTGAGGATCGACGATTTGTTCGATCAGTTGCAGGGAGCATCTTGGTTCTCCAAGATCGATTTGAGGTCTGGATATCATCAGGTGAGGGTGCGGGATGAGGATGTCAAGAAGACAGCGTTCAGGACGCGCTATGGACATTATGAGTTTGTGGTGATGCCTTTTGGGCTCACCAATGCCCCGGCAGTGTTCATGGATCTCATGAACCGAGTGTGTAGGCCGATGCTGGACCGGTCGGTGACTGTGTTTATCGACGACATTCTTGTATATTCGAGATCTAGAGAGTAGCATGAGGATCATCTGAGAGAGGTTCTCAGAGTCCTGAGATCGGAGAGGCTTTATGCCAAATTCTCCAAGTGTGATTTCTGGTTGTGGGAGGTTCAGTTCTTAGGACATCTCGTTAACCAGGAAGGGATATTGGTCGATCCGGCGAAGGTTGAGGCAGTGATGAGTTGGGAGGTGCCGAAGTCGCCCTCCGAGATCAGGAGTTTCCTAGGGTTGGCAGGGTATTATCGGAGGTTTATCAGGGATTTCTCTAAGATCGCAGTGCCACTCACCAGATTGACCCGGAAGGGTGTTGCTTTTTCATGGGGCCCCGAGCAGTAGGCCTCCTTTGAGACACTTCGCCAGAGGTTGTGCGAAGCCCCGGTGTTAGCTCTCCCGGAAGGGATGGAGGACTTTGTGGTATACTGTGATGCATCGATTTTGGGTTTGGGAGCGGTGCTGATGCAGTGGGGGCATGTGATAGCGTATGCATCGAGGCAGCTGAAGCCTCATGAGACGAGATATCCCACCCATGATCTAGAGTTGGGGGCAGTGGTGTTCACCCTCAAGATTTGGCGTCACTACTTGTATGGGGTTCGGTGTACGATATACACGGACCATAAGAGTTTGAAGTATTTGATGGATCAGCCCAACCTAAATATGCGTCAGAGAAGGTGGTTGGATGTGGTCAAGGATTATGATTGTGAGATCCTATACCACCCAGGCAAGGCTAATGTGGTAGCCGATGCGTTGAGCCGCAGGGCGGAGAGCACTCCACTGCGGGGTGTATGTTTGAGATTGACTGTGATAGCTCCGGTATTGGACGTCATTCGTGGGGCACAGGCCGAGGCTGTGCAACCTGAGATGCAGAAGAGGGAACGGGTTGTTAGTTTGGTTTCAAAGTTCGTTACCGATGGTCGGGGGCTTATAACATTTCAGGGGCGTATCTGGGTACCGTTTGTGGGAGGAACGTGTACCACTTTGATGGAGGAGGCTCATCGGTCGAAATTCTCGATCCATCCGGGGGCCACTAAGATGTATTTTGATTTGAGAAAGGAGTATTGGTGGCTCTGTATGAAGAGGGATGTTGCATGGTTTGTTGAGAGGTGCTTGACCTGCCATAGGGTTAAGGCCGAGCATCAAAGGCCGCATGGCAAGTTTCAGCCATTGGAGGTTCCCGAGTGGAAGTGGGAACAGATCACTATGGATTTCATCACCAAATTGTCGAGGACTGCCAGAGGAGTTGATGCAATTTGGGTGATTGTGGACAGGTTGACGAACAGCACTCACTTCCTTGCCATCAGTGAGAGTTCTTCAGCAGAGAAATTGGCGGAGGTGTATGTGAGGGAAGTGGTATCTCGGCATGGGGTGCCGATCTCGATTGTTTCGGACCGTGATGTGCGCTTCACTTCCAGATTCTGGAAGAAATTTCATGAGGAGTTGGGTACTAGACTGCATTTTAGTACCGCATATCATCCCCAGACAGACGGTCAGAGTGAGCAGACGATTCAGATGCTTGAGGACATGATCCGGGCGTGTGTGTTGGATTCCGGGGGTAGCTGGGATGCGTATTTACCCTTGGCAGAGTTTTCCTACAACAACAACCATCATTCGAGCATTGGTATGCCACCCTTTGAGCTGTTGTATGGGAGGAGGTGTAAGACCCCTATTTGTTGGGGAGAGTTCGGTCAGCGGCTGATGGGCAGTACAGAGATCGTGCTTCAAACGACAGAGCAGATTCAGCAGGTCAAACACAGGTTGTTGACCACTCAGAGCCGACAGAAGAGTTATGCAGACAGGCGCCGGTCCGAGCTTGAGTTTCAGGTCGGCGACTTTGTTCTCCTGAAGGTCTCTCCTTGGAAATGAGTGATTCGATTCAGGAAGAGGGGCAAGTTGGGGCCCCGGTATATTGGTCCATTCCGTGTGATCGTGAGGGTAGGCCGGGTCGCCTATCGTTTGGATTTGCCAGCAGAGTTGGGGCAGATTCACGACACTTTTCATGTGTCGCAGCTGAGGAAGTGTATAGCCGATGAGTCGGCAGTGGTTCCATTAGAGGATATTCAGGTGGATGCTAGCCTAAATTATGCCGAGAGACCAGTGGCCATCAGAGATCGGAAAATCAAGGTTTTGAGTAACAAGGAAGTACCCCTGGTGTTGGTTCAGTGGCAGCATCGGAGGGGATCAGAGATGACCTAGGAGCTGGAGCGTGAGATGCGTGAGCAGCATCCGGAGCTATTTGTAGAGCGAGACTTCGAGGGCGAAGTCTAGTTCTAGTGGGGGAGAATTGTAAAAGCCCGAATCTCCAGGTATCTTTTATGCTTATATTTTTGGAGTTTTGTGAGGGGACTCGGCGAGTTGGAGCTCAAACTCGCCGAGTAGGATCGCGATTCAAGACGCGGGTTCGCGCCCGGACTCGACGAGTCCAAGGAATGGACTCGGCGAGTCCTCGATGTTTAATGAAACCCTAAATTCCCAGTCCTAAGCCCTATTTAAAGGACCTTATGGCCCTTCATTGCGGCTACCTGGGTCTTGAGAGCACCAAAGCAGCGGAGGGATTCGTGTGAGTGAGATAAGAGGCTATTGTTCACCAAATTTGTGTGTTTTTGCAAGAAAGGAAGAAGAAAGTCCAGCTAGAAGAGTTGGGGAGCTGGGATCTTCTTTCATTTCATCTGAGGACGCTTCTTGAGGTATCATTCAGAGCTCATTTCCGTATTTTTGTTGATTTGGTCAAATATAGGGTTTCTTCATGCCTTATTTGCTTTGTATTGGAAGTGTGAGAGGTCCCATGGGGTTATGGTGCTTAGATCTGCACCTTAGTAGGTCCAGAGAGTCCCTAATGTCATGCTTTATGTCCTACCTTTTGGGTTGGAGGTTAGGGTTGCCATTTTAGAGGTTATTTCTCCAAAAAGAGCCTTGTAGGTGTTGTATGGTAACCAAGATATGGACTTTACGTGATGAATGAGCTTAGGAGGGCCAGATATATGAGTGGATGGTGCGGATCTGACCTCAGAAACTAGTTTGAGTTGATGCATGGCATGGACTCGCTGAGTCTGAAGAACAGACTCGGCGAGTAGCATGAAGATTGTCCTTAACCACTCAGCGAGTGGTCCTGCCGAGTTAAGGGTCGACTCAGTGAGTCAAGGAGAGTTAGTGAGGGTTGACAGTTAGACTGAGTCGAGCTGGGACTCGCCGAGTTGTTCTTCAGACTCGACGAGTCGAATCGTGGTGGCCCCGCGATTCGTGCCAGGTGGAACCCGTCGAGTCAAGGGGAGTACTTGACGTGTCAAAAGAGAATCCTAGAGAGTTGGTGAATATGTATAGACTCGCCGAGTCGCCCTAGTGCACTCGCCGAGTCCGGTCAAAGTTGACCGTTGACCGTTGACCGTTGACCAGAGTTGACTTTATAGGGGTAGTCAGCCTTAGTGGTAAAAGTGTTAATTAAGAGATATATGATGTTATAGGAGGATTATAGCTCGGAGGATCGAGCACGAGTGATTTCCAGGATTCGTGAGTTATCGAGATACGCGAGGTGAGTCTTCTCACTATACTTTACCTTGAGTAAGTAATCAGAGTTATGTGTCAGAGTATGTGTATATTATGTGCATGTTATGTGTTGTACTGCATGATGTCTATGTGATTTATGCTGTGCATGTTTATAGAGTTGGAACCGGAAGGTTCCCAGAGTTAGAACCTGAGGGTTCACAGAGCTTAGGTGCACGGACCCATAGAGTTAAAGCCTCGAGTGGCTAATATATGTTTATGTGGTATTTTGGGGAACTCACTAAGCTTTGTGCTTACAGTGTTAGTGTTGTTGTTTCAGGTACTAGCGATGACCGTGGGAAGGCGCCGGCTTGATCTGTACACACGCATGGGATTTTTGATATATATATATATATATATATATATATATATATATATATATATATATATATATATATATATGATCTTGGGATTTTGTATGATGTGAATTAGGATTTAAACTTAATGTTTTTATGAAAATTAAATGAGAAATGTCTTTATAATTTGCGAAAAATTATTTTGAAATACACGGTGTTACATTTATGACTTATATTAATCAAATAACAATATTTTTATTCTTTATATTATTCTCATAATATATTAATAATATTTACTCTCTCTTAATAAATCATCCTATCACGTTGCTATGGTGAAGGCAACCCAAAAGGACCATGCACAATCGGGTCAAATACTTGCCTAATATAGTTGCAGCCTTAGACACTATTTCAACAAAAACATCACAACTTACCAATTTCAAATGTAAAAGAGTAGAAAACTTTTACTCTTACATTTGAAAAGCGTTAAAAAGCCTTCTTTAAGACATGTCACTCAAGTTACTATCTTGGATTATGACTCTAAGAATTGTTTTGGAACGAAGCAGGACTCATCTTCTTGATTTAACCACTTCAACAATTCATGTCTCCTTTCCTTAGCCATCAGAATGAACTTAGAGGATGAATTGTGATAAGGTCTCAAAATCATTAAGATGGTCTTAAAACATGATACTAAAGTACTCTCCCATCTTTTCAGATTTGAGAAACTTTTATCTTTCTGCCATAATTTGATTCGTCTTATTCGCTCTGCCATACATTAGAACCTTTTCCAGTGTCTTAGAATTACACTTAAGCTTGTAAGTATAACCATATTTACTGAACTTTAGTAAATAATGACGAATAGTCTTAACGATCTTCTGCGGTGGACTTAATCAGTGCACAAGAAAGTGTACTCGATCCCTTAGTCCGTTACTTGACTCACACATCCATGTGAACAAGTAATTAGTCTTAATTATTCCAATGCTTGAAAGTTCTCATTCGTCATGCTATACAACTTGCATGATTCCAAGTTTCTATCCACCTGAAACTTGGGTGATGAGAATCTTTCCTTATTTGGTAAATTTAGACACTACTACAAATGAAAGAATCAAATTCATATTTCCACTCTTGCTCTTAATGAAATCTTATAAGCAACAAAAATTTTCACAAATGCCATTGTAAGGATATTTTAAAATAAATAAAATCAAAAGTACATGAAAACTTTGTTGTTATATATTCCTAAGTAATATATCATAACTCCTAAGAAGTAGCTCAAGAATCCGATCTTCAAACTATGCGATAGAAATCCATCTACGTGATCAGATTCAACATATTCTTTCTTTAAGTTCCTTCACTCTTCTTTGATTCTTAAAACATCACCATGTGACCCAGTCACATCATGTATCAAAAATATCAGAATAGAAACTTAGCAGAGTTAGATAGTGGACTTTACCTGAAGTAGAGTCAAACTTATTGACTTTAATACCCTTAGGTAAATTGGCAGCTTCGTAACCAATGCCCCTTCCTTTGGCAACTTAACATATGGATGCTTTGGTAATGGAACATGTGACTATCACAGACTTAGCCTTTCTTTACCATTTGGTCAACCGAGTTGACTATGGCCGATCCCTTTCCATTGGGAAGAGAGAGCTTTACTGGATATCCAATGTCATCATTGTCAATGTCCATAAAGTTTTAGGAAGTTGATCTTAGCAAATAGATAAGATCATTAAGGGTCTTGTCATAGTCTGTTTCATAGGAGTCTCAAAGGAACTCACTGTGTGACTTAGAAAGTGATTGAACCACCAACTTTCTTAAGACTTTGACACCCAACTCTCCCGGCTTGTCAATATGTGACTACATCTCCAAGATGTGATCACACATAGACCTTTGCTTGCCAATAAGGCTTGTGTGACCTTAAACTTTTCAAGAACTTGTGGGTTAGGGAGAATAATTAGAGGAGGTGAAATAGGTATGATTTCCATAGGACATCATCTTCATGTAGGAAAGCTTGTTTCAAGAGATTTGGAAAGATCATAAATGTCTAAACGAGACATATTTTGGGAGATATTCAAGATAGTTGATTTAAAGTCCTTAATATAACACCCAATATGAAATATTAAGGCTAGGACCCAACACAATACTTTTTATAAATTGGAAGAGGGATACCATAATCCAAGCTATAAAATATTTGAAGGTAGGTGAATGACGATTCACCAAATTCCACCAAGATAAAGGAAATGTAATATTAGGTTTTAATTGGTTTTGAAACTCCTAGATCTTTAAGATTCATTGAACTGTTCAAAGGCATGTTTCAATCTCGAGTGTGCCCTTCAGGTTTTGTGACTAAGATGCCGAGGATCACAAAACAAGGTGTGAATAACCATGCAAATTTGTTGGAATAGTGTCTAAGGCTACAACTATATTAGGCAAGTATTTGACCTGGTTGTGCATGGTCCTTTTGGGTTGCCTTCACCATAGCAACTTGATAGGATGATTTATTAAGAGAGAATAAATATTATTAATATATTATGAGAATAATATAAAGAATAATAATATTGTTATTTGATTAATATAAGTCATAAATTAATTAGAGTTAATTTGGTGACTTAAAGAGATTAATTAAATAAGAGGGTATAAACTGTCAATTGTTTGATAGTTAAACTTTAGATTGTAAATCCATATTGGATAGGGATTGGACGGATTCTAGAAGCTAGGGATAGCTTCAAATCGTCCAAGGTTATCTAAGGAATGGATTTGGATTGCTTTAAGAGAAGATTATCCAATTAGGGTTTAAGTTGTAACCCTTAAGGAGTCTACAAGTATAAATAGACCCTATAGCAAAGGGAAATCGATACTTCATCTTAAGAAGAGAACCCCTGGCCGATTTCCTCCCCTCTCCTCTCTTCCGAATCATCCTCCTTGCTATTTGGTGTTTGTAAGCCATTAGAGGAGTGACAATTGTGACTCTAGAGCTCCAAGACAACAAGATCAAACAAGAGATTCAAAGGTATGATTCTGATCTGTTTTAGTATTGTTCTTATACCTAATTAGTCATTGGAAGTCTTGGATTCAAAGCATGTTTAATTAGAAAGCCCAGATCCAAGCATTAGGGTTTTGCATGCGCACATAGGAAAGTTCTTATGGCTAAAACCCATCAGTGGTACCAGAGCCTAGTTTGGTTTTCATTAAATTGTTGCTTATTTGTTTGAAACTTAACTGCAAAATTCGAATTTTGTGTTTCTGAATCATGGACTTGGCAAGTTCCATAGTGGACTCGGCGAGTTGGATTGACTCGGCGAGTCCCTTGGTGCACTCGGCGAGTCCCTTCATGATTATCTAATGGAAACTTACCTTAATCATATTAGATCAACCCTAATCCGATTTTTTGATATATATGACTATTATCTTGATCAAATTAAAGATATTTATCAACTAATAAAATATTTAATTTCCTTATATGATAATTAATTAATTATTTTGATTATTTTGGTAATTATCTTGAAAGAAATCTTGAATAAATCAAATATAGATAATTAGGAAATTAATTGTTAATTGAAATTATTTGTTATTTGATCCTCCATGTTTTAAATGTTTAACACTTGTCCTCAAGTTTTGAAATTTATATTTTGTGATTAAAAGTTTTAATTTAGACAATTTAAATTTCAAACCCTAGGTTTTAAAAGGTTTAAAATACAACCCTATACTAATATAATATTACAAGAATAATATATATGTATAACTAAAATGCTAGTCTTACCGTTAGTAGGCCTCATTCACGAAGCCGATCTATAAGGTGGGTATAAGGTTGCGGCCTATAAAATGGCGCTTAATGGGTGTACACTCACACCCACCGCTTGCTTGATCGGTGGAGGGTCGTTAGCCGAACGGGTAGGATAGGTCAACCTCATCCTCTCATTAAAAGTATAATAAGTAATACAAAGTAACTACACATTTTTTTAAAATTTCCCAATCTTAGTTACTTTAGGAAAAGTGAATTGATGCAATCCCATGAAATTACACTTTGCACCCTTGCTAAGAAGTTAGTGGAGCGTGTGTGGTTTACCGGCACACTAAATTGTTCTAAGCAAAGGTGGAAAAGGGTGATTTATTGTTTATCATAGTTCGATGGAGCGTGTGTGGTTTACCGGCACATCGAATAGGTGATCGTTACAATGAAGGCACCATGTGAATTTGCATGGTAATTCACACCCACTTTGTGATCCTCGGTATCCCAGTCACAAACAAGAGGGGCATATCGAGATTTAAACATGCCATTGAATAGTTTCAATGAATCTCATCCGAACCTAGGAATTCTCAATGCATTTAGGACTTATAGTTAGTTTTTATGGTGGAGAATTAGTGAATCGTCATTCACTTACCTTCAATTTATTTGCATGTTAGATTACGGCATTCCTTTTCTAATATGTAAATGTTGTTGTTGGATCCTAGCCCTAATTTTTCTTATCGGGTGATAATTAGGGATTCATATTCTAATCTATCTTTGTCCTTTCTATTTGTAGATGTCGAACGCAAACAACGCTGCTGCTAGTTCTTTCACGTTGATGAGCCTTTGCCAAAAGGTCACCTTCGATGGAACGAATTTTAGCGAATGGATAAGATACATTCGCACCATTGCTCGCTATGAGGATAAGGAGTATGTCCTCTATGAGAAGCTCGAGAAAATCAACCCTGAAATCGCTACTCCGGCTGAAATTACCGCTTTTGAAACTCATGAGCGAGATGCAACGAAGGTACATTGCATCATGATAGCCACCATGAACTCCGAATTCCAAAAGTCGTACAAGGACATGTACCCGTACGAGATGCATCAAGACTTATTGGAGAGATACCACCAAAACTCGAGACAAGAGCATTATGAGATTTTCACTAACATGATTTCCGCTAAGATGGGTCATGGAGAATCTCTTACCGTGCACCTACAAAAGATACAAAGGTATGTCGACCGCCTTCGCAAGTTAAATGTTGACTTTGGGGAAGACTTGGCGATCGACATGGTGCTTCACTCTTTGTCTCCGATGTACAATCAATTTAGGATGACCTACCACATGAACAAAGAGGAGGTCACCCTAAGCAAAATCCAAGGTCTCTTGAGGGTCGTTGAGAGCAACTTCAAAGACAAGTCTGTTGCACCAACTCCCAATCCACCCGCTGCTCCTATCTTGGCTATTAGTCAAGGAAAGGGAAAGAAGAGGAAGGCTTTGTCTAAGAACTATCGCAAGGTTAAAGCTCGAGATGGTGCCTCTTCTAGTGGGACCAAAGTTGATCCCGCTAAGCCCTGCCCTAACCCTAAGGAGGCAGAGTGCCACCACTGCCACAAGATAGGACATTGGAAGAGAAGCTGCCCAGAGTACCTGCAAGCCATCAAGGAAGGAAAGATCAAGCCATCTTTCGCAGGTATATACACAATTAAATCTAACGATTCTAATCATGCTATTTCTTGGGTTCTTGATACCGGTTGTGGTTACCACATTTGTTCTAATGTGCAGGGACTAAGAAGAAGTAGGGATGTGGAGCAAGGAAGGATCAATCTAATCATGGGGAACAGAAGATCGTCGCTTGTGACCAAGATTGGAGTGTATTCTTTAGTTCTTAGGAATAATTTATGTTTAGATTTGAACAATTGTTGCTATTCGCCAGAAATGGCTAGAAACATCATTTCATTTCATGGTTTGTTTAGACAAGGTTTTAGATTTTCTTTTAATAATTAGAATGGTTCTATTTTGGCTTATCTAAATGGTGTCTTTTACTTTGAAGCTATACCATGTAATGGAATTTATGAAACTGTTATGATTGTTGATAACTTAGGAAATGATGTTTTGAACATAGATTCTTCCACTAGTATGGATAAAGCATCCTTGTGGCATTGTCGTCTTGGACATGTCAACAAGAAACGCATAGCCCAACTCCAAAAGGATGGAGTGTTGGAGTCATTCGACCTTAGGGAAGATGACATGTGCGAATCTTGTTTACTTGGAAAGATGACTAAATCACCCTTCACGAATACGTGTGAAAGGGGTGAGGTCTATTGGACCTAATACATACCGATGTATGTGGACCGTTTAGATCAACCACGAAGGATGGGAACCGCTTCTACGATGTCACAACTATCATTTTTCTAGGAAATTCTACTCTTATGCAATCATTCACCTAGTGTAATAACTTGTACTCTAAGTGAATACTCTACTTCATACTCATTCAAATACATCTCATATGTTCAACTAAGGGTTGGAAACCCTAGAAATTGATGTTCAAATTCGTTATGGACTATGAATTCTTTATTGGATCTTATTGGGCCGATAATTCCTCCCTTTGATCTACATTGGGCCGTGAACACACTTAAGGGCCCAATGGGCCGAAATTTTTTTTTGGGCTTCATAACTTCGAACCAAGTCAAGAAAGGAGTCCAAAACCATTCTATCATTTTGTCAAGCCCATTCTCGGCCCAACTTATATAAAAAATGAATAAATCTAACTAATTCATACAAAGACACCTCATTATGGACTATAGGATTTCTAGGCACATTACCCACCATGTAACAATAAATCCCATGCTTCCATGCCACCACACTTCAACATAATCTCCTTCTTTCCCTATTCTTCATACTCTCGGCCACCACCACCATCATTTAACTTTCAAAGATCTCTTCCATTTTACTCTCAAACTCAAGGAAATTTACTCACCTTTTCCCTTCAAATTTTCGAGTAATACAAGTGTGAATCAAGAGGATCATTGCAAGTTTTTCTCTAACTTGGTAAGTTATTGTCAAACAAAAGTATCTTCTTTCACCTTAACATGAAAAACTCCTTCTCACATGGCTTTATTCCATGATCACACCTTAGAAGCTTCATAAACTCGAGATCCACAACAAAGGTGTGCTAAGACCCAAAAATCTCTTCATTTATTCATCAAAATCCGAAATCTTCAAACAAGGTGAGCTTCATACCCCCTATTTTTCGGTTTATTATAAGTTTTGTGGGGGGTGGAATACAAGCAAATGTGTAGATCTATGAGTATATGTATGCTTTGTGTGATTTCTATGTTTATTTACATGTTGTTATGTGATTATGGTGTTGGATCTAGTCCAAAAGAACTCAAAACCGAGATCTAACTTATGTTGAATGAAATAAGTATAAATCATATTATTTCATACAAATCAACTCTAGAAAAATAACCAAGTTGGTTAATATGAACTCTTTGGGCTAAAAATCCCATTTTTGGACTTAAAATGTTAAAAATATAAAGTAAAAGGGCCCAAAATGACAAAATACAAATTCTGATGGTTGAAATGAGTCAAAACAGTTTCAACAATGTATTTTCTGGAAATATTCTCTTTTGAAGGATTAAAATGTGAAATTTTAAGCAAAATGGGCCAAAAATGAACTTTTCGGCCCAATAAAGCCCAAATTGCGAGATTTTCAAATTAGAGGGGTTGGAACTGTATTTTTCTGTAAAACAGGGGACTACTAGTGCTCCAAGTCCATTTCAAGGGTTAAAAATACTTTTCATATTTAAAAGGGACCAAAGATGCAAAAAATTTCTATTTTGGGCCAAAAGTGTAAAAATTGCGAAAATACAGGTTTCACCCGAGAAAACTTCATTTTGAGGGACTAAAACTGTTTTTAAAATAAATTTGAGCTGAAAAATATCTTTTCAACAAGTTTTTATACTAAAGTGTCAAGAATAATGGTTTAAGGACTAAAATGGAAATTCTTTTATACAAAGGGTCAAAATTATAATTTATCCAAAACAAAGGGGCTGCAAAAAGAAAAATTCTAGTGTTTTTAAACAATAAATCTGTATGATGAAATACTAGTACCCCGACTATCGGCAAAATATTATACACCTTCAACACCAAAATCGTTATCAAACGAACTGATTCGGTCTCGAATCAATAACGAATCCGAAATTAATAACACGACGATACTTCAATACACACGCGGAAATTTTGGGAATTCAGTACACACGCGGAAATTTCGGGAAGTCAATACACACGTGGGAATACACCAGACGTCGATACACCATCTTTGGGCCCGAAAGTTTCAAATCGTGCTTGTTGGGCCTAGCTAGCCCAATGACATGATCTTTAGGCCCGAAGGAAACTCGCTTACATGTAGTTGGGTCTTATATGACCTAATTCCGTGTAAAAGGACTTTCAATGGCTTTTGTGTTGTTGGGCCCCAAGGGTCCTTTGGTACTGCTAGTAAAGTCGAGAATTCACCAATGTGAGTCGGGCCAAGGGCCCTTCACATTTACGATAGCCTTGAACGACTTATGGAAATATCAGGGGCTTCGCACCCTCTTTTTCTCCTCGGTTGTGGGGCTATGAGAAGTCAGGGTGGTTGGATTAAGTGAATAGTACGAACGAAACCTAAGGGATCGTTTGTATAGTTGTAAACTAGTCGTTTTCGTTAATGCGTGTTTATAACAATTCACAATCCATAATTAATCCAATGTCACCAGGACTCATCGAATACACACGTCGTAACGGTATAACAAAATATAAAACGTGTAATTCAAAGTATTAGGAAAACATCGGGTTTTCCTAGGGTTTTCAATTCATACACCTACGAGATGCATACCAAGTTTAACATTTTATTTTTTTTACATTTATAGAAACAAACAAGCATACTTACGGATCTTCACACTTTTTCTTACTTACAATAATCTTTTCAGAAAATATCGGATTTTCTGGTGGTATTTCAAAATAATAGAAACATATTGTTTCAAACATTACTTATGAACTCACCAACATTTCATATGTTGACATTTTTCAAAATACTTGTATTCTCAGGTAACAGGTAAATCGAAGGGAAAAGTGTACTCAGTGATGTCTTGTTGTTTGTTTAATTAGTATCGAACAATCTACTCTTGGGAATGTAATGTTTTGAAATAATGTACTAAATGTAAACACTACCAGTTGTAATATTTCAATGCATGGTGATGAATGATGTTATGTTTCATGTATATTCATTGTGATGGTATTCAATTGAGTCACAACAGCCCTCGGACGTTTCCGCCGTCTGGTTCGGGGGTGTGACAGGTTTGTATCAGAGCTCTGTTTATAGTGAACTAGCATATCTAACCACACATTGATATGCAACTATAAACCCAAAGAGGGACTAACCCGACTCTGAACAAAACAAGTAAACATAACAATAAAACACCCTTGCTTGTATTAGGAACGAGAACCTAACACCGAATCAAACAAGATATTGCTACTATCTCGGTTGATCCATGACTGTTTTTAATTTTATCAACGAGCGGGTGTAGCCTGATCAACTACATTCCCTCGAAGGTACAACAATCACATGTCTTGAAGAAATCGTGATAGCTAGGGAATCTAAAAACATACCCCTTAATCTCCAAGAAGGGAACCTCAACTAAATCTATGCAATAGTCGTAGAGTTATAGGAGTAATTGGTATGCTATTTGTTTCTAGTATTCATAGCCCTTCGTGCAATACGCTATAGACGAGTATCATTAGCCAGGAAACCCTATCTCCCTAGTCAAGGAATAGTAGGGTGGCTCGACCCAGAGGAAGAACCACAGGAGGAACACGAAGTAGAATTCGCAGGTGAACCCACCAAGTCAATAAGTGGACCTCGAAGAGGAAGAGCCATAGGGCAATGATGATGATGACTCGGATGTAGAATCCGATAACATCAATCCTCCATGTAAAGTCAGAGTACCGACATATCGTGTGGGGCCTGGTGGCCCTATGCCCCCTTAGGCACACGATATTTGGAGATAGAATCACCAGCAGGGGATACGACCACACTAGGGTAGGAACCGAGGTCTCTCCGACCATTAGCCATAGAGGACCAGTTGACCGGGCCCTCCCAGTCATGGTCCGACGCACCCGAGGTATTGATAACCAAGCTCAGGACACCCCAAATCGAACGGAACAAATGCGGTTTGCTATTGATAGATGGGAGGCAAACATTGGAAGTGAACGCAGACTCCCGAGCGAGACAGTTAGTGTGAGAAGTACGACTACGAGATACTGAGCAACAAGTAGCTCGTCTCTGAGGTGCATCCGCTTCATCAACACCACCACCAGACACTTCCCGCCACAATTAGGGTCAACCTTTTCTTTTTTCCCCCTACTATCCGACATGACTCTCTTTTGTGTACTAAGATGGTACTTACCACTGGAACAATTATGTGGTATCCTTATTTCATATTACTACATAGACTCAATTATATGCTCGAGCGAACCCTCAAAACCGCTAGATACTTAAGTATCTCGAAACCAGAACAACCTATATAGACGTAACAATCGTGCCAAATCTGTGATTACGTACTACCGCAAATAAATCATAGGGATGTAGATGGAAGCAGTGAGAATAATACAACAAGATACAAAATTTATAAAGTACAACTAGTAATGACGATCATTGCTTATGATCTGGATTATCAACGTGCAGCAGGCAAATGCCATCCCGCAAGAATAACAAGCGCGCCCGCGAGACACCGCTCCTGCAAATGGACTCTGCTACATTTCAAGCTGTTGTAATGGCGGCAGTAACCGCTGCTATGGCACTAATCAATGCAAACAACCCCAATGGAGGCGAGAATAGCATTGACAACTCCAGCCAAAGGAACAAACATGGAAACCAACAAGTGACAACCTATCAACGGACTCCAAACCCCAAGCTTAAGAGCAAGAAGCTGAGGTCTGGAAGTAAGAGAAAGGGACATCCCACTCAAGGGTTCTCAAGGAAGCAACATGTTGCTGTTCATGCGACCATGACCCCTATTACACCAACAACCAGGAGACCATATGTTGGAATCCTACCAAAATGCAACCAGTGCAAATTCCATCATAATGGAGCCTTCCGGGAGATGCATTGTAACAAATGCAACCGAAAGAATCACACCGCCAAATTATGTAGAACTTATCCATGCCAGAATCGTCAGCCAAATGAAAATGACAACAATCGCAACAACCCTAACAACAACACCAATGATGAGACCATTCACACCTGCTATGGGTGTGGAGGAATTGGTCACTTCAGGCGCAATTTCCCCAAGGATAACAATCAAGGAGAAGAAGGATCAGAAATGATCCTAACCTTGGGATAAGGCAAAGCAGATCAAGACCCGACAGTTGTTACTGGTATGTTCCCACTAAACAACTCTTTCCCTTACCTCTTACTCAATAGTGAAGCTGAGCGAAGCTTCGTTAGTAACAAAGTCGAGCACTTACTAAAACAACAATCCCAGAGGCTAAACTAATCCTTAACGGTGGAGATGATTAATGGAAAACCCGAATCAACCAAAGAAAATTATGTAGGGAACCTCTTAACACTAAACAATCATTCATTTCAATAGACTTGATGCCAATAAATATTAGGAGTTTTGACGTGATAATCGGCATGGATGGGTTAAGCCCCCACCATGCTAATGTTATGTGTCGCGAGAGGGCCGTTTGCCTTCACCTTCCCAATCACGAAACTCTAATAATCCATGGTGACAAACCTGGCGCCAATTCTCTTCCTATCTCGTGCATCAAGGCACAGAAGTGCCTGCACCATAAAAACTATGTTTTCCTCACTCTTGTTGTGGACAAGACCAAGGATGAAGTAAGCATACAAGGTATTCCTTTAGCATTCGATTTTCCGGATGTATTTCCTGAAGAACTTCCGGGAATACCTCCAGAAAGACAGGTCGAATTTCAAATTGACCTCATACTGGGAACTCCATCAATTGCCAATTCACCCTGTAGGATGACTCTCGCCGAAAAATTCACGAGTTACCCAGTCAATTGAGAAGAAGTGTTGCACAAAGTACTCATCAGACCAAGCTCCTCATCCCGAAGAGCTCCGATCTTGTTCTTCAAGAAGACAAATTCTTCAAAAGGTACATCGATTTTAGGGAATTGAATAACCTCCCCATCAAAAATCGATACCCATCCCCTCAGACTGACGATCTATTTGGCCAGCCCCAAGGAGCTAGTTACTTCTCTAAAATGGAACTAAGAACTGGTTATCATCAACTTCGACTCTAAGAAGACGACATTCCAAAAAAAATGCCTTCCGAACTCGTCACGACCATTTCAAATTCATTGTGATACCCTTCGGTCTAACGAATGCTCCCACGGTATTCATGAACCTTACGAACCGAGTTTCCCAACCATTCCTAGTTAGCCCTTTCATTATTTTCATCAATAACATATTCGTCTGCTCATGAAGCAAGAACAAAACACTATCAACATCTACGACCAGCCTTGAAAACGTCAAAGTCGGAGAATATCGCGAAGTAAACACTACGTGAATGGAAGAAACTCTCGGAGTTGAAAGACGAAGCTTATAGGAATGCGAGTTGAATTGGGTGCTATCCGGGTGATCGTCAATAGGTTAACCCAATCTACCCATTTCCAGCTAATACAGATCATGAGACTCCATGAAGTATCAGCATCTATTATCTCGGATCGAGATAACGAGATTACTTCAAGACTTTAACAGTCATTCCAGAAGACTATGGGAACATAGCTAAGTATGAGCATTGCTTACCACTCTCAAACCACTAACCAAAGCGAATGAACTATTCAACCACTCAAATTCATGCTACAAGTCTAGGTTTGAGTTCAACAAGTCAGGGGATACCCGGTTTCCCTTGACTAAATTCTCATACAATAACAACTATCGCACGAGCATCAAGATTGCTCCTTTTGAAACTCCTTATAGTCATAAATGCAGATCACTCGGTAGTACTCTCATGAGACCAGAAACCATTAACAAAACAACAGAGAAGATAATCCAAATCAAAGCTGGACTTCAAGCATCGCGAGACCGACAGAAGAGCTATTCTGGCAAGCGGCGTAAGCCATTAGGATGTCAAGTCGGGGATCGTGTGTTATTTAAGGAGTCACCCTGGAAAGGAATGATTCGCTTTAGGAAAAGAGAAAACTAAACCCACGATACATTGGGCTGTTCGAGATTTTTGCTCAGATTGGTCCAAAGACTTATAGGCTGCAGCTGCCTGTAGAGCTCAGCAATGTACACCATGTGTTCAGCGTATCGAATCTGAAAAAGTGCCTATCAGGCAAAACCTTTATCATTCCTTTAAAAGAGATCGAAGTAAACAAGAATCTCCTGTTCGTCGAAGAACCAGTTGAGATAAAGGATAGGGAAGTAAAGTATACGAAGCAAAGCCGCATTCCAATTGTGAGGGTCCGATGGAACGCTAAGCGTGGACCGGAATTCACATGGGAATGCAAAGACCAGATGAAACGGAAGTACCCTCACCTATTCTCTCATTCATGAACCTATCTCTCAAAAGAATTTCGAGACGAAATTCCCTCTAACGGGGGGATGATGTCACAACTAGCATTTTGCTAGGAAATTCTACTCTTATGCAATCATTCACCTAGTGTAATAACTTGTACTCTAAGTGAATACTCTACTTCATACTCATTCAAATACATCTCATATGTTCAACTAAGGGTTGGAAACCCTAGAAATTCATGTTCAAATTCGTTATGGACTATGAATTCTTTATTGGATCTTATTGGGCCGATAATTCCTCCCTTTGATCTACATTGGGCCGTGAACACACTTAAGGGCCCAATGGGCCGAAATTTTTTTTTGGGCTTCATAACTTCGAACCAAGTCAAGAAAGGAGTCCAAAACCATTCTATCATTTTGTCAAGCCCATTCTCGGCCCAACTTATATAAAAAAAATGAATAAATCTAACTAATTCATACAAAGACACCTCATTATGGACTATAGGATTTCTAGGCACATTACCCACCATGTAATAATAAATCCCATGCTTCCATGCCACCATACTTCAACATAATCTCCTTCTTTCCCTATTCTTCATACTCTCGGCCACCACCACCATCATTTAACTTTCAAAGATCTCTTCCATTTTACTCTCAAACTCAAGGAAATTTACTCACTTTTTCCCTTCAAATTTTCGAGTAATACAAGTGTGAATCAAGAGGATCATTGCAAGTATTTCTCTAACTTGGTAAGTTATTGTCAAACAAAAGTATCTTCATTCATCTTAACATGAAAAACTCCTTCTCACATGGTTTTATTCCATGATCACACCTTAGAAGCTTCATAAACTCGAGATCCACAACAAAGGTGTGCTAAGACCCAAAAATCTCTTCATTTAGTCATCAAAATCCGAAATCTTCAAACAAGGTGAGCTTCATACCCCCTATTTTTTGGTTTTTTATAAGTTTTGTGGGGGGGGGGGGGAATACAAGCAAATGTGTAGATCTATGAGTATATGTATGCTTTGTGTGATTTCTATGTTTATTTACATGTTCTTATGTGATTATGGTGTTGGATCTAGTCCAAAAGAACTCAAAACCGAGATCTACCTTATGTTGAATGAAATAAGTATAAATCATATTATTTCATACAAATCAACTCTAGAAAAATAACCATATTGGTTAATATGAACTCTTTGGGCTAAAAATCCCATTTTTGGACTCAAAATGTTAAAAATATAAAGTTAAAGGGCCCAAAATGACAAAATACAAATTCTGATGGTTGAAATGAGTCAAAACAGTTTCAACAATGTATTTTCTAGAAATATTCTCTTTTGAAGGATTAAAATGTGAAATTTTAAGCATAATGGGCCAAAATTGAACTTTTCGGCTCAATAAAGCCCAAATTGCGAGATTTTCAAATTAGAGGGGCTGGAACTGTATTTTTCTGTAAAACAGGGGACTACTAGTGCTCCAAGTCCATTTCAAGGGTTAAAAATACTTTTCATATTTAAAAGGGACCAAAGATGCAAAAAATTTCTATTTTGGGCCAAAAGTGTAAAAATTGCGAAAATAGAGGTTTCAGTCAAGAAAACTTCATTTTGAGGGACTAAAACTTTTTTTCAAATAAATTTGAGCTGAAAAATATCTTTTCAACAAGTTTTTATACTAAAGTGTCAAGAATAATGGTTTAAGGACTAAAATGGAAATTCTTTTATACAAAGGGTCAAAATTGTAATTTATCCAAAAGAAAGGGGCTGCAAAAAGAAAATTTCTAGTGTTTTTAAACAATAAATTTGTATGATGAAATACTAGTACCCCGACTATCGGCGAAATATAATACACCTTCAACACCAAAATCGTTATCAAACGAACTGATTCGGTCTCGAATCAATAACGAATTCGAAATTAATAACACGACGATACTTCAATACACACGCGGAAATTTCAGGAATTTAATACACACGCGGAAATTTTGGGAAGTCAATACACACGTGAGAATACACCAGACGTCGATACACCATCTTTGGGCCCGAAAGTTTCAAATCGTGCTTGTTGGGCCTAGCTAGCCCAATGACATGATCTTTAGGCCCGAAGGAAACTCGCTTACATGTAGTTGGGTCTTATATGACCTAATTCCGTGTAAAAGGACTTTCAATGGCTTTTGTGTTGTTGGGCCCCAAGGGTCCTTTGGTACTGCTAGTAAAGTCGAGAATTCACCAATGCGAGTCGGGCCAAGGGCCCTTCACATTTACGATAGCCTTGAACGACTTATGGAAACATCGGGGGCTTCGCACCCTCTTTTTCTCCTCGGTTGTGGGGCTATGAGAAGTCAGGGTGGTTGGATTAAGTGAATAGTACGAACGACGCCTAAGGGATCTTTTGTATAGTTGTAAACTAGTCGTTTTCATTAATGCGTGTTTATAACAATTCACAATCCATAATTAATCCAATGTCACCTGGACTCATCGAATACACACGTCGTAACGGTATAACAAAATATAAAACGCGTAATTCAAAGTATTAGGAAAACATCGGGTTTTCCTAGGGTTTTCAATTTATACACCTACGAGATGCATACCAAGTTTAACATTTTATTTTTTTTACATTTATAGAAACAAACAAGCATACTCACGGATCTTCACACTTTTTCTTACTTACAATAATCTTTTCAGAAAATATCGGATTTTCTGGTGGTATTTCAAAATAATACAAACATATTGTTTCAAACATTACTTATGAACTCACCAACATTTCATATGTTGACGTTTTTCAAAATACTTGTATTCTTAGGTAACTGGTAAATCGAAGGGAAAAATGTACTCAGTGATGTCTTGTTGTTTGTTTAATTAGTATCGAACAATCTACTCTTGGGAATGTAATGTTTTGAAATAATGTACTAAATGTAAACACTACCAGTTGTATTATTTCAATGCATGGTGATGAATGATGTTATGTTTCATGTATATTCATTGTGATGGTATTCAATTGAGTCACAACAGCCCTCGGACGTTTCCGCCGTCTGGTTCGGGGGTGTGACATACGTGACTTTTACCGATGATTATAGTAGATATGGGTATATCTATTTAATCAAACAAAAGTCAGAAACTTTTGAAAAGTTCAAAGAGTTCAAGAATGATGTGGAGAATCAATTGGGCAGGAAAATCAAGATGTTTCGATCCGATCGAGGAGGAGAGTACCTAAGTCTTGAATTCCACGATTATCTCAAGGAGTGTGGAATAGTTTCACAATTGACGCCTCCTAGGAGACCGCAGTTGAATGGTGTGGCAAAAAGGCGTAATCAAACCCTATTGGATATGGTTCGCTCTATGATGAGTCGGGCTTCACTATCAATCTCTTTTTGGGGGTATGCCCTAGAGACTGCCGCCCATATCCTTAACCGAGTCCCTACTAAGAAGGTTGCCAAAACACCTCACGAGATGTGGACAGGGAAAGCACCCTCGTTGGCACATATCAAGGTTTGGGGTTGTGAGGCTTTCGTAAGACAAGATACTCACGACAAGCTCGAACCTCGAGGTGAGCGATGTATTTTCATCGGCTACCCGCAGAAATCCTTTGGATATCTCTTCTATAGACCGAAGGACAATGTTGTCTTCGTTGCGAGGAGAGGAGTTTTCCGAGAACGAGAACTCATAGGCCAAGGAGACAGTGGGAGGCAAATCGAGCTTGAAGAGATTCAAGAGTCGATAGATGAAGGAACCTCTACCGTTGGTACTCAACCCGAGGAGGAAACTCCGGTTGAACCGACTGACGAGTCCTTACCTCTTAGACGTTTCGATAGAGTTAGAGTTCATCCCCAGTTTTATGGTTTTCATATTACCACCGAAGGGGACACGTATATTAGTGATGGTACACTAATAAACCTTGATGAACCTAATAGCTATAAGGAAGCCATGGCAGGCCCGGAGTCTGCGAAATAGAAAGAGGCAATGGATAGCGAGATCCAATCCATGTATGATAACCAAGTTTGGAATTTGGTTGATAATGTGCCCGGACGTAAGACCGTTGGGTGCAAATGGATCTTAAAGAAGAAGACCGACGTGGATGGAAACGTACACACGTATAAAGAACGATTGGTTGCGAAGGGCTTTACTCAAACTCCCGGAGTTGACTATGATGATTCCTTCTCACTAGTTGCGAAGATAAAATCTATTAGAGTGATGCTAGCGATTGCCGCATTTCATGATTATGAGATTTGGCAAATGGATGTCAAGACCGCTTTCCTTAACGGAAAGTTGGTTGAGGATGTTTACATGGCTCAGCCAGAGGGGTTTGTGGATCCAAAGCATCCGAATAGAGTGTGTAAGCTTGAGAAGTCCATTTATGGACTTAAGCAAGCGTCTCGCAGATGGAATCTTTGCTTCGATGAGAAAGTCAAAGAGTTTGGATTTGTACGAAGCGAAGATGAGTCGTGTGTATATGTCAAAGCCAGTGGGAGTATAGTTAGCTTCCTTGTTGTATATGTCGATGACATATTACTCATAGGAAACGACATCCCAACTATGTAGGAAGTTAAGTCCTGGCTCAGGAAGTGCTTTGCTATGAAGGACCTCGGAGAGGCTTCTTACATTTTGGGAATAAGGATAGTAAGAGAAAGAAGTAAGAGACTAATTGGACTTAGTCAGAACACTTACTTAGAGAAGGTACTAAAACGTTTTAGTATGGAAAACTCGAAGAAGGGAGAATTACCGATACAAAGTAATGCCAAGTTGAGTAAGACTCAAAGTCCGAGTACCAAAGCTGAGATAGCAGAAATGAGCCGAGTACTATACGCTTCCGCAGTTGGCTCAATCATGTACGCTATGACTTGTACTCGCCCTGATGTAGCCTTCGCTTTGAGCATGGTTAGCAGATATCAAGGGAATCCTGGAGGAGCCCATTGGATTGCGGTGAAGAATATCCTTAAGTACCTTCGGAGAACGAAGGAATGGTTCTTAGTCCTCGGAGGGAGTGATGACTTGAACGTGCGAGGGTATAGTGACGCCAGTTTTCAGACCGACAGGGACAACTACCGTTCACAGTCGGGTTAGGTCTTTACCCTGAATAGAGGAGCAGTGACATGGAAGAGTTCCAAGCAGGAAACTGTAGCTGATTCAACGTGCAAATCAGAGTACATTGCAGCTAGCGAAGCGTCGAAGGAGGCAATATGGCTGAAGAACTTCATCGGTGATCTTGGAGTTGTACCCGCCATAAAGGAGCCCATGGAGATTTTCTGTGATAATGAAGGAGCGGTTGCCTTGACCAAGGAACCGAGGGATCATGGTAGATCAAGACATATCGACAGAAAATATCACTTTATTAGACATCGTTTAGAAGAAGGACAACTCGTAGTGAAGAGGATATCAGCAGAAGATAACCCAGCAGATCCGCTTACGAAGGGACTGAGTAGGGTTAAGCACTTGCAGCATGCTAGGAGTATTGGGCTGAAGGATGATATTAGCATAGATTAGATAGTATTAGAAACGTGTAATAGATAAATGTAATTAACATTTGATGATTAAATAAAGGTGTTTTATTTATGAGTAATGTTACTGTCTTATGTTAATTGTTTAACTAGTGTTTCACTTTGCATGTTTTGACTTCCAGAATAATTGAGTTTATTAAGAATAATCGAATTATTCAAATTGTCCACAATCGTTCATATGTTGGAAGTAGATATGAATGACGATTGTCATGAATTGGTATGTAGATTATCTAAATGGTGTTAGACATAGCAAAGGGTTGCTGCAACGTTCATGAGTGCTTATGAACTAGTTTTGAGCATTGGAACAAACCCGTGCTTGCTGGAATCACCTTATGGAATATGATGTAAAAGGGTGATCGCAAGACGATAATATCATATAGTCTTAAAACCTAGATATATGGTTTGTTATTTATTAATTGATTGTACATTGATAATGCGAAAACGCATCAGTAACTCGGTGTTATAGAACGCATTGTTGTGTATAGTTGGTTAATGAATAAGTAAATGCATATAAGTCGAAGTTTATCTGTAACTTTTATCTAAGAAGGTAAAAGCGATATCTCGGCCGCTCGATGATTTGATTTGACTTATGTGTCAGGCCCGGTCAGAACTAAATTGATGTGTTCGATTAAGTTCTACGTCAAATAAATCAGAGATTGAGAAACCTAAATGCTTGACTAACCATTCCATAGGATTGTCAGCATGATATCTAACAGAGGACTTTACGATCCCTTATCTAAAGGACAATGAGACGACCCAAAATTTTTTTGTTTTTAATATAATCAAAACTGCAATCAGAGCATCATATAATAAAACCATACGTGATGTATTCCAAAACATAATAAAATACTGTGCGGGAAAACTGTATCATACTACATCAGATCAAACATCCAAATCAATCCCAGGCTAAAGCTGAGGCGATGGTGTGTGCAATGCCGTCATCCAGAGCTCTTCCCTTTGCTTGCGGAAGTACCTGAAACCAAAACTGAAACTGTAAGCACGAAGCTTAGTGAGCTCCCCCAAACTACCACATACCATACAATAACACATAAACACATATTGGGCCTTGCCCACTGCATCGGGCCGAAGCCCGGAAACTGCATCGGACCAAAGTCCGGAACTGACTGGGACCTTGTCCCCTGCATCGGACCGAAGTCCGGAACTAACTGCATCGGACCGAAGTCCGGAACTGACTGCATCGGACCGAAGTCCGGAACTGACTGGGACCGTGTCCCCTGCATCGGACCGAGGTCCGGGACTGACTGCACATAGCATAGCATATCATAACCATTTATATTGCATACTGCATCGGGCCGTGGCCCGGAACATAAACACATACACATAGCACATAAAACATGTCTGAACCACGAAGGCATCAAACATACGAACTACTACATCGGACCGAAGTCCGGAAACTACTATTAACTGGACGGGCCGGCATTGTGGCCTTAGACCCGCCCCTACGGAAAGGAGACTCACCTCGTAAGCTAGCGGATGAGTGAGTGGCTCGGAAAGCTAACGGCTGCTGCTCCTGAATCTCCTCGGCTGAATAAGTTCACACTTGATCTTGGATCTTGGCACTAGAACTCGTTTCCTTGCTTCCTTCTTCTTCTCCTTCTTCACCCCTTCACAAAATGGAACAAGATCACTTATAAGCTCACAAGAGGAAGGTTTAGGGTTTCTCACAGTGCTCTCAGGGGGAAAGTGACGAGATGGAGGCTATAATGGGGTTTAAATAGTGAGCAAAACCCGGGGAGTTAGGGTTTCACCCAGACGGATGGACTCGCCGAGTCCAGGATATGGACTCGCCGAGTCGCCGGCTTCCGCGTGCACAAGATGCGCGACCCGACTCGGCGAGTCAGGCTAGAACTCGCCGAGTCCCTCTTGAAAACTTAGCCCAAAACAAATTAATTAACATACCGGAAACGGGTCGTTACAATTCTCCCCCACTTGTTTCAGACTTCGTCCTCGAAGTCTGCTACGGCTGGATCTGCGAATAACTCCGGGTAGTGCGTTCTCATTTCTTCTTCAGCCTCCCATGTACATTCAGACCCCTTCCGATGCTGCCACTGCACCTTTACCAGCTGAATTACCTTGTTCCTCAAGGTCTTGGTCTTCCGTTCCAAAATTGCTATCGGTTTCTCGATATAATTCAAGCCGCTATCGACCTGGATATCCTCCAAGGGAACGACCGCTGTCTCGTCCACTAAACACTTCCTCAACTGCGACACGTGGAAGGTGTTGTGTATCAAACTGAGCTCCTCAGGAAGATCTAACCGATAAGCAACCCGACCCACCCGGGCCAAAACCCTGAAAGGACCAATAAATCTGGGGCCCAATTTGCCCCTCTTCCGGAACCTGATGACACCTTTCCAAGGTGAGACTTTCAGAAGAACCATGTCTCCCACCTGGAACTCCAAGTCTGAACGCCTCCTGTCGGCATAGCTCTTCTGCCGACTCTGCGCAGTCTGCAGTCTACTACGGACCTGCTGGATCAGTTCCGTCGTCTTGAGCACCACTTCGGTGCTCCCCATGACCCGCTGACCGACCTCGCCCCAACAAATCGGGGTCCTGCACTTCCTGCCATATAACATCTCAAAAGGAGGTCGATCAATGCTCGCATGATAGCTGTTGTTATACGAGAATTCCGCTAAGGGAAGATACGTATCCCAACAGCCCCCAAAATCCAAAACACATGCCCTAAGCATGTCCTCGAGAGTCTGAATCGTCCTCTCACTCTGCCCGTCAGTCTGAGGATGGAAAGCGGTGCTGAAATGGAGACGAGTACCCATCTCGTCGTGAAACCGCTTCCAGAATCTGGACGTGCAGCGAACATCTCGGTCCGACACTACCGATACCGGCACTCCATGACGTGCCACAATCTCTCGCACATAGATATCGGCTAACCTTTCCGCCGATATACTCTCCTGGATCGGAATAAAATGGGCACTCTTCGTCAACCGATCCACCACTACCCATATCGAATCTACTCCACGTGCGGTCCTGGGAAGTTTGGTGATAAAATCCATGGCGATGTCCTCCCATTTCCACACGGGAATATCCAACGACTGCATTTTGCCGTGAGGTCTCTGGTGCTCCGCCTTGACCTTCCGGCAGGTCAAGCACCTTTCAACGTACCAAGCGACGTCCCGCTTCATGCAGGGCCACCAATAATCAGGTCGAAGATCCCGATACATCTTCGTCGCCCCTAGATGGATAGAAAATCGAGACTTATGAGCCTCGTCCATCAATACCTGCCGTACCCCACCCCAGTACGGTACCCACACCCTACCATGAAGGGTCATCAAACCCCGACTGTCGTAGTCGAACGAAGCTACTCGACCCACTATCCTCTCGCACTTCTGCCTTTCCTCCTTGAGACCTTCCATCTGAGCCTCCTTGATCCGCTCCAACAAAGGAGTGATTACCGTCATCCTCATACACAAATCCCTGATAGGGGCCGCCGACACCTTGCGGCTCAGGGCATCGGCCACCACGTTGGCCTTCCCTGGATGATACAGGATCTCACAGTCATAGTCCTTCAGCACGTCCAACCATCTCCTCTGTCTCATATTCAAACTCGGCTGATCCATAAGGTATCGTAAACTCTTGTGGTCCGTGTAGATAGTACAGCGGACCCCATACAGGTAATGCCTCCAAATCTTGAGGGCAAATACAACTGCCCCCAGCTCCAAGTCGTGGGTAGGATAATTAGCCTCGTGAGGCTTCAACTGTCTCGAAGCATAAGCCACCACATGGCCTCGCTGCATCAACACTGCTCCCATACCTGTGATCGAAGCATCACAATAGACCACGAAATCCTCAACACCCTCTGGCAAGGTAAGGATCGGAGCCTCGCACAATCTCTGCCTGAGAGTCTCGAACGCCGCTTGCTGCTCAGGCCCCCAACGAAAAACTACCGACTTCTTGGTTAGTCGGGTGAGCGGCACTCCTATCTTGGAGAAATCCTGAATAAACCTCCGATAATACCCTGCCAATCCTAGGAAGCTCCGAATCTCAGATGGAGACCTCGGGACCTCCCACTGCATCACGGCCTCAATCTTGGCCGGGTCAACCAAAATACCCTTCTGATTAACGAGATGCCCAAGAAACTGCACCTCGCGTAACCAGAACTCGCACTTGGAGAACTTAGCGAACAGTCTCTCCCTCCTCAAAGTCTCCAACACTTCCCGCAGGTGCTCCTCGTGCTGTCCCTGCGTCTTGGAATACACCAAGATGTCATCGATGAACACTATCACTGACCGATCCAGCATCGGTCTACACACGCGGTTCATGAGATCCATGAACGCGGCTGGGGCATTGGTGAGCCCAAATGGCATCACCACGAACTCATAATGACCATACCGGGTCCTGAAAGCAGTCTTCTGTACATCCTCATCACTGACCCTCATCTGGTGGTAACCGGAGCGTAGGTCGATCTTGGAGAACCAAGACGCTCCCTGGAGCTGATCGAACAAGTCATCTATCCTCGGAAGTGGGTAACGGTTCTTCACCGTTACCTTGTTCAACTCCCGGTAGTCAATACACATCCGATGCGACCCGTCTTTCTTCCTCACAAATAAGATCGGCGCTCCCCAAGGCGAACTGCTCGGTCGAATGAAACCCTTGTCTAACAGCTCCTGAAGCTGTGTAGACAACTCCTGCATCTCAGGGGGAGCAAGTCGATATGGTGCTTTGGCTATCGGAGCCGCACCAGGAACCAGGTCGATCCTGAACTCAACCTGCCTCTCAGGAGGTATCCCCGGCAAATCCTCGGGAAACACATCCGGGTAATCTCGAACAATAGGAACATCATCGATCGTCGTCTTGCCCTTACCCCGGGCATCCAAGACGTAGGCTACATAACCGGCGCAACCCTGCTGAACGTAGCGCCTCGCCCTAGCGGCCGAGCAGAAGGTCAATCCTCGCTGGGGCCTCTCGCCCTGAACCACTATCTCTCCCCCACTGGGAGTGCGAATCCTCACTAGCTGAAGCTCACAGTCAATCATCGCCCCGTTGGGGCTTAGCCAATCCATTCCCACAATAACTTTATTCCCGCGCAGGGGAATCGGAACCAAATCCACTGAAAACTGCTCCTCAAATATCTGAAGGGAACACCCTCTATATACTTTGTCGACCCTCACGGTCCTATCATCTGCTATCTCCACCTCTAACGGACAATCCAGTTTCCCTGGAGCTCTACTGAACCTCTTGCTAAGCGCAAGAGATACGAATGATCGGGTAGCCCCCGAATCGAATAATACCAAAGCAGAAATGCCGTTCACAGAGAACGACCCTGAATAAAACATACAACCATAAGCAACATTTAGTCAATAATAATAAAGAGATAAAAGGGGAGATACATACCCGTCACCACATCAGGAGTCGCTCGCGCCTCCTCTGCTGTCATCTGAAATGCCCTGCTCTTCGCCACCGGCGCATCAGCTCGGCCCTGACGGCCATCCGTGATCCTCAAGGTAGCAGGGGCGGGTGCATGCACCTTCCCTGCTGCAGCTAAACTGGGACACTGGGACCTTTTGTGTCCCCTCTGATTGCACTGAAAGCAAATCAGATCCGATGCTGTAACCGTAGTGGCAGGGGCCGTACAATCCCTACTCAAATGCCCAATCCGACCGCACTTGTAGCAACCGGAACTCCCTGCCTTGCACGCTCCCTCGTGCAATCTCCCACACTTGCCACATCGACCGTGGCTCTGCTGACTCCTAGATCTATGATCTGAAACCTTGGGCTTTTTGCCCACACTGCCTGCACCCGAAACCGCCTCCGGTTTCCTCTTCCTCTCCATCTCGAGATCAATCTCCCTCTCTCTGGCTCTAGCAATCATGTCGTCCAGTGTTTTGCAACTGGATCGGCTCACAAACATACGAATGTCGCTCCGCAACATCTCGTGATAACGGGCCTTCTTCATCTCCTCGTCTGCTGCATACTGAGGAACAAGAAGGGCCCGCTCCCTGAACTTGGCGGTGATCTCCGCCACTGTCTCGGTAGTCTGGGTAAGATCCTGGAACTCCCTGGCTAACTGTTGCACCTCAATGACCGGTGCGAACTCCGCTCTGAACCTGGTAGAAAAATCAGCCCAGGTCATGGCATCCAATGCCGCATCATCCCCGATGGTATGTCCTACCTCCTCCCACCAGTCACGTGCCCTGTCCTTCAAGAGACAGGACGCCAATCTGACCTTGTCCCCCTCGGGACATCTGCTAGTGCGGAACGCGTTGGCCACATCCGCCAACCACCTGGTACTCGCTATGGGGTCCCATGCCCCGTGGTAGTCAGGAGCCCCGCATGCCCTGAACTCCCTGAAAGTGAGCGTGCGCGACCCCATCACGGCCGCCATCTCAGTACGGAAGGTACTCAGTCTCTCATCCATCATCTCCAAAATGCCCTCCTTGATCGAACCGAAGATCACAGGAGTCTGCTCAAGTATGATGCGAGTAATCTCAGAAGAAAGGAACTCTCTGGTCTGCTCATCCATCTGTCCGACCTCCGGGTCGGATCCCGATCCTGATCCTCCTCCGGCATCTGAACTGCCGGCTGCTGGCCTCGGACGCAAAACTACCATTCTGAAACATATCATAACAACATCAAAACATTGAAATATTTCAAGGGATCATAATACGACTACTAGCTTCCTGGTCTAATCTTGGCCTTCCTTGATTCGAGTACGGATCCTCTATTTCCAGTAGTATGGGCCCCTACTACCTTCCACATCTATCCGTACTTTCCTCAAGAACTGCCTCGACTTCCCCAAGTCACTTCTACCGCTGCTATTTTCTGCTACCCCCACCCTAGGCTTGCCCTAGAGAAAACTCGAGCTCAATACGACTGGTCCTCAGCTGCTGTAGGTCTCCTTGCACTGCCAGTTAGCCATCACCCGAACACCATCACATGTGATGAGGATCGGATAATCCTTCAAGTAAAAGATCCGTCCCTACAACGGTTGGACTCAAACAAGAGCTGCGCAGTAGGGCCAGTTCCAGCACTCTGGGATTATTCAAACCTGATTACATGTGGTGTGACGTGTCCACCTAATGGCTAACTCCCATTACTCGAATCCCACTAAGCACAAAGCAAGCAGCATTCGGACAAGGGAAACAGACTCACGCAAGCTATTCTTATAACAAGAAATTGCACTAGCATAGGATGCTAAGCTCACACTATCAGGCATAACCTAAACAGGCTATCCTACTGCTGTCTACTCAATTCTAGCATGCAATATTCATAGAGCTGTAACACATAAGCAGGCACATAAGGCATTCTCCTACACCCTTAGTCCTATTCTAGCATGCTGTTCTACTAAACTGAAATTGAACAAATAACTTGTATGGGTAATTCGGGAGTACTTACTTGAGCTCGGTTGACCGCATGCACACACCTCTATCTTAAAACAATTCTTTTCCTCCTAAGTGTTTTCAAAATTCTTTTGTAAAAACATTTTATTAAAAATCTTTTATTTTCCCCTTAGTTTGAGTTCAGATACACCCGAGAGTGTATCCGAATCCCTCAAACCAGGGCTCTGATACCAACTTGAGACGACCCAAAATTTTTTTGTTTTTAATATAATCAAAACTGCAATCAGAGCATCATATAATAAAACCATACGTGATGTATTCCAAAACATAATAAAATACTGTGCGGGAAAACTGTATCATACTACATCAGATCAAACATCCAAATCAATCCCAGGCTAAAGCTGAGGCGATGGTGTGTGCAATGCCGTCATCCAGAGCTCTTCCCTTTGCTTGCGGAAGTACCTGAAACCAAAACTGAAACTGTAAGCACGAAGCTTAGTGAGCTCCCCCAAACTACCACATACCATACAATAACACATAAACACATATTGGGCCTTGCCCACTGCATCGGGCCGAAGCCCGGAAACTGCATCGGACCAAAGTCCGGAACTGACTGGGACCTTGTCCCCTGCATCGGACCGAAGTCCGGAACTGACTGCATCGGACCGAAGTCCGGAACTGACTGCATCGGACCGAAGTCCGGAACTGACTGGGACCGTGTCCCCTGCATCGGACCGAGGTCCGGGACTGACTGCACATAGCATAGCATATCATAACCATTTATATTGCATACTGCATCGGGCCGTGGCCCGGAACATAAACACATACACATAGCACATAAAACATGTCTGAACCACGAAGGCATCAAACATACGAACTACTACATCGGACCGAAGTCCGGAAACTACTATTAACTGGACGGGCCGGCATTGTGGCCTTAGACCCGCCCCTACGGAAAGGAGACTCACCTCGTAAGCTAGCGGATGAGTGAGTGGCTCGGAAAGCTAACGGCTGCTGCTCCTGAATCTCCTCGGCTGAATAAGTTCACACTTGATCTTGGATCTTGGCACTAGAACTTGTTTCCTTGCTTCCTTCTTCTTCTCCTTCTTCACCCCTTCACAAAATGGAACAAGATCACTTATAAGCTCACAAGAGGAAGGTTTAGGGTTTCTCACAGTGCTCTCAGGGGGAAAGTGACGAGATGGAGGCTATAATGGGGTTTAAATAGTGAGCAAAACCCGGGGAGTTAGGGTTTCACCCAGACGGATGGACTCGCCGAGTCCAGGATATGGACTCGCCGAGTCGCCGGCTTCCGCGTGCACAAGATGCGCGACCCGACTCGGCGAGTCAGGCTAGAACTCGCCGAGTCCCTCTTGAAAACTTAGCCCAAAACAAATTAATTAACATACCGAAAACGGGTCGTTACAGACAAGATTGATTAGATTAGAGTTTGACAGCGTCTTTGAGAGCTACGATTGCAAACCGAATTGTATTTGTGCACATAGTTACTAGACTTATCCAAGTGGGAGACTGTTGGAATAGTGTCTAAGGCTGCAACTATATTAGGCAAGTATTTGACCCGGTTGTGCATGGTCCTTTTGGGTTGCCTTCACCATAGCAACTTGATAAGATGATTTATTAAGAGAGAATAAATATTATTAATTTATTATGAGAATAATATAAAGAATAATAATATTGTTATTTGATTAATATAAGTCATAAATTAATTAGAATTAATTTGGTGACTTAAAGAGATTAATTAAATAAGAGGGTATAAACTGTCAATTGTTTGATAGTTAAACTTTAGACTGTAAATCCATATTGGATAGGGATTGGACGGATTCTAGAAGCTAAAGGATAGCTCAAATCGTCCAAGGTTATCTAAGGAATGGATTTGGATTGCTTTAAGAGAAGATTATCCAATTAGGGTTTAAGCTGTAACCCTTAAGGAGTCTACAAGTATAAATAGACCCTATGGAAAAGGGAAATCGGTACTTCATCTTAAGAAGAGAACCCCTGGCCGATTTCCTCCCCTCTCCTCTCTTCCGAATCATCCTCCTTGCTATTTGGTGTTTGTAAGCCATTAGAGGAGTGACAATTGTGACTCTGGAGCTCCAAGACAACAAGATCAAACAAGGGATTCAAAGGTATGATTCTAGATCTGTTTTAACATTGTTCTTATACCTAAATAGTCATTAGAAGTCTTGGATTCAAAGCATGTTTAATTAGAAAGCCTAGATCCAAGCATTAGGGTTTTGCATGCGCACATAGGAAAGTTCTTATGGCTAAAACCCATCAAAATTCACTTGGTACCCTTATGTAACACCATAAAAATTTAAACAATTTTTCACTTTTCAAAAACATAATAATTAATTCACAATAACTTTCAAAACCAATATATCAATATTATCTCAATACAAAATCCCAAGATCATATAATAATAAACTCTGGTGGGTGTGTGTACAGATCATGCTGGCGCATTACCGCAATCATCACTGGTACCTAAAACACATTACACATAAACACTGTAAGCATAAAGCCTAGTGAGTTCCCCAAAATACCACATACCACACATACGCCTTTACAGGACATACTCTATGGGATCTTCTGATCCAGTTGTCTCAGGAGACTTCCGTCCCGGGTCCCGGTAGACCTTCTGGTCCTACCCGTATCGACCTTCCGGTCCTTACCATACATATCATACATAGCACATACATACCATATAACAACATATAACACCTATATCATATCATACAAGACCTTCCGGTCACACATATGTGCCCTTCCAAGTACAGTATAGTGAGAAGACTCACCTTAGATGTCTCGGTAAATCTCTAACTCGGTAGAAATACGATCTAGCCTCCACCTAATCACATAAAGTAAATACTCTCATAAATATAACTCTCAATGCTAGACTCAACCCTCCTTTGGCATCCTCAGAAGGGTAAAAGACCATTTTACCCCTCTCTTGGCTCAAAGGCCCCATTGTTGACCAACCCTAAAAGTCAACGGTCAAACTTGACTCGGTGAGTCTACACGTGTCCACTATCTCTCTAGTCTCACTTGGCACGTCAAGTCTTTCCTCTTGCTCGACAAGTTACACCTGGCATGAATCGCAGGGCCACCCCGACTCAACTCGCCGAGTCTCAAGATCAACTCGGCGAGTTCTGCCTTGAACTCCAGTCCTCTATCCCCCTTCTGACTCACCGAGTCATTTCCCCAACTCAGCAAGTTACTCACTGAGTGATTTACGAGAAACCCTAACCCTACTCGTCGAGTTTGCCCTTGGACTCAGCGAGTTCATGCCATGCACAAACTCAAATGACCTCCCGAGGTCAGATCTGTTCCTTTAATTCATAGATCTGACCTTCCCAAGCATGATAATCACGTAAAGCTCGGATCTTGACACTCATGTGACGTCTAGGTGGTTTCACTTGGTGATTTAGCCCCAAAAACAACATCCTAAGTTCATTACCTCCATAGCTCAACATAAAGCAAGCCGGAATAAGCTCTTTAGACCACTATGGGTCCAGATCTGAAGTCTCGATATGAAGAGGGGTCATACTCTCACAAATCATTCCAATAAAGGACATAAAAACTCTACATCTATGGATTCCTTCAACAAAACAGACAAAGGATCAATACAATACCTCAAGGATGAAGTCCTTTGCTCGAAATCCCCAGATGCACAACCTCCTTGGTCTCCTCTAAGTTGGAATCACCTCCTTCTTGCAAGAACCAACCACAAAGATCAAGAAATAGCTCCTTTCCTTTCACAAACGCTCTAGCTCTTTTAGGCTTTCTCTCTGGGGTTTGGTAGCCACAAATGACAGCCCTAAGGGCCTTTAAATAGGTCCCAAACCCGAGAAATTACGGTTTCATTAAACAGCACGGACTCGCCAAGTCCACTCATGAACTCGCCGAGTCCGGTCATGAACCCGGATTAGAATTCGCGACCCTACTCGGCGAGTCTAAACACCAACTTGTCGAGTCCCTCCTCAAACTCCAAAATAAATGAATAAAATAATATACCTAGGAATCCGGATGTTACACCTTAATATTTAACCCTTAATCGATGTGCCGGTTAACCATACACGCTCCACCGATACTATGATAAATATTAAGTTACCCTTTGCCTACCTTGTTAAGTCCAGGTTAGTGTGTCGGTTAACCACACACACTCCACTAACAACTGAAGCAAAGTGCAAAGTGTAATTTCATGGGTTAGCACCAAATTCACATTTTCCTAAGTAACTAAGATTGGGTATTTATAAAAGGTTTAGTTACTTAGTATTTATCATTAATACTTTTAATGAAGGGAGATTTCTAGTCCTTGTCCTACCCGTTCGGCTAACGACCCTCCACCAGTCAAGGAAGTGGTGGGTGAGAGTGGACACCCATTAAACTGCCATTTTATAGGCAGTAACCTTATACCCCCCTTATAGACTGGCTTTGTGAATGAGGCCTACTAATGGTAAGACTGACTTTACTCTTATACATATATATAAATATTATTAACTTATAATATTATAAAGTCTAAGGGTTGAATTCTAACTTTAAAAATTCTAAGGGATAACTTGAAATTAAAGTATTCATAAGTGAAAAATTTGCGAATTCCAAAACTTGAGGGCAAGTTTGAAACTATTCAAAACTAATTAATTCCATAACTTATGAGTTTAAAGTAGTTTTAATTAAAAACTCTTCAAGCTCCATAACTTGAGGACAAGTTATGGAAGACTTTAAACTATTAAAGAATGTAACTTTTCTTATTTTGTAACTTATGGAACTAATTAAGGTTACACATTTTATTACTTAATGAAGTGACTCTTGAACTTCCATAACTTGAGGACAAGTTATGGAGTCATAAAACCATTCAATGAGACAAGACTCTTCATTTTTGTAACCATTGCCAACTTTTATGGGTTTTATGAAACTTAAATGTGGCTTTTCATATAATTTGAGGACAAGTTACAAAAACACATTTTAGAATCAACTCTTAGATTAAAATGGATTGAAAACACATAATCAATTAACTTTTCTATTAATCTAAGCAACTCATAAGAACAAGATAATTCAAATCAAAATTTTTCATGTAATTAGTCTAAACCTTAAACTAATACAAAACATGAATCTATTGACAATTATCTTTGAAATTGGATTAGCATGAACATTACCACATCAAAAACAAGTTTATAAGTCCAAAACATCTTAGGGTAATGTTCCTAGTCCAATTCCAGCCAAAAAAGTCGACTATATGCTGTCTGGGGGTCCAACTCGTCGAGTGCATGAACCAACTCGGCGAGTTGGATCATTTTGAACACTTTTAAGGCATGGACTCGTCGAGTCTCCTGATGGACTCGCCGAGTCCATTGTCCAGACAGCACAAAAATTCGATTTTTAAGCAGTTTTTTACAGGTATAACAAGAAAACAAGCCTAGTCTCTGATACCACTGTTGGGTTTTGAGAATTCTAACACTCCTAAGTGTACATGCAACCCTAAATACGTTGGATCTATGTTTTCTCTATTATACATGCAAATATGAACTTTCCAAGGTATTCATCCTAACTAGCATAATAACATAGATTCATATGAGTATATCACGTTAGAATTACATACCTCTTTGATGCAGAATGCCTTCATGAAGCTTAAGTGCCTAGTGACCCAAGTGTGACACCTCAAATGGTTCACACAACACCAAATACACATGGAATGACTTGAGAGAAATTGGAACACTTCATAAAATCGGCTAGCCCTTTCTATCTCTCATAGTGGCCGATTTCTTGAGCCATGGGATTCTTTTATATGGTGGCTATTAGGGTTACACCATGTAACTCACAGCTTTACCCATTCCTTATGCTCCATGGATTTTAACCTCCATGGAGTATCCATGGGTCACCCCATGGACTTATTCCAACATAAGGAATCTTGGATCACAAGCCCACATATAAAAGAATGAATGATTTACACAAGCAATCCATATATTTAATTAGTCTCCTTTTGATCACTTAATTAATTCCAAATTAATTCTTGATCAATACTAATTAAATAACCTTATTAATATATTAGAACTTATAATATATTAATAAACCTTAAGTGTTATTTCTCTCATTTTAGTCTATCCAAATGCATGATCCCATGCAACCCAAATGGACCATGTCGGGTCGGGTCAAGTCTTACCAATTATAGTTATGGACTTAGACATTAATCCAACAGTATTGATATCAGTAGCTCGGGGAGCTAGTGGAGCAGCGGTTTAGAGAGTTGTCGGTCAGCAGCCAGAGGGTTATCAGCAAAGTTCAGTGGTGCAGGTGAGTTTTCCCTTTTGTGTGAATGGGTCTACGGCCACAATGTCAGCCCATGTAGTTATGAGTAGGAAGACCTGGGGGTTAACCCTAGTCACTGTTTGCTAGTATGATATTTAGGACCAAGTTCTACCGTCGGGCGGGTGCCCAAGGAATGGTTTGCATGATAGAGTATCCTTGTTGTCTCTGTGATGCATGTATGTGCCTGGTATGAAGGTGAGTGTGGGCGAGGTCCCGTATCTCACCAATAGCAGAGTATGAACGGTGTTCCATATTTCATTAGTAGCAGAGTAGGGGAGAGGTCTGAGATAGATATGGAGTGAGTGTGGGAGGGGGCTCGTAGCTTACTTACAATAGGAGCTTGGACGGGGTTCCATGACTCAATAGTAACAGGATAGGGGCGAGGCCCAAGACAGGCGAGGGAAGAGCTCGGGATGATCGCATGGCACACACCATTAATTACACAGTCTGGGATGTTTTACTCTGATGACAAGAATATGTTTTGAATTAATACTCTGAAATTATGTTATGACTTATGATATGGTTTTTATAAATATGGTTTTAGTAATGTTTTAAAGGAAATTTTTAGTCGTGATTTTTGGGTCATTACGAGTTGGTATCAGAGCCTTTGTTTGAGGGATTCTGACATACTTTCGGGTGTGCCTGAACTCAAACTAGGGAATTGGTATAGAAATTTTCAAAATAAAGAGATTGTTTTGTGAAAAGAGTATTGAGAAAGGAAACAGTTTTAGAAAAGAAAAAAAGAATTGTAAGAAAGAAAAGAACTTTGAAAAGAGAAAAGGGTGTGGTGCATGCAATCAGCCGAGCTTAAGTAAGTACCCCAAAATACCCAAACAAGTTTATGTTATGATTATCAGTTAGTAGAATAGCATTCTAGATTAGGACTAAGG
Organism: Lactuca sativa; assembly: GCF_002870075.4. Classification (NCBI taxonomy): domain Eukaryota; kingdom Viridiplantae; phylum Streptophyta; class Magnoliopsida; order Asterales; family Asteraceae; genus Lactuca; species Lactuca sativa. The sequence goes on along the minus strand of NC_056623.2, from coordinate 240,550,279 downwards.
ATCTAGGGAGGATGCCTTATGTTCCTGTTATATGTGCTTTTGAGCTGCATGATAGTACTGGTTAGACAGTAGTAGGGTAGCCTGTTTAGGTTATGCCTGAGTATATGAGATTATGCCGCATGATAGTACAGATTCTTGATATGGGATTATAGTTGCTTGAGTATGTTATGGTTAGATTTTTCCTTGTCTGAATGTTGCTTGCTTGGTGCATTGTGGGATTTTGAGTGATGGAAATTAGCCATTAGGTGAATACGTCACATCACATGTGATCAGGGTTGAATAATCTCAGAGTGCTGGATTTGGCCCTATTGCGCAGCTCTTGTCTGAGTCTAACCATTGTAGGGATGAGTCTTTTACTCGAAGGATTATCTAAGCCTCGTCACATGTGATGGTATTCAGGTGATGGCTAATTGGCATTACAAGGAGGCCTTCAGCAGTTGAGAACTGGTTCGGGTAGAGTCAGAGGTTTCCCTAGGGTAAGCCTAGGATGAGATAGTTTTGGGAGAAGTAGTAGTAGAAAAAGGGACCTGGTTGAGTCGAAGCAGTTCTTGAGGAAAGTATGGATATATGTGGAAGGTAGTACGGGACCGTACTACTGAAAGCAGAGGATCCGTACTCGATTCGGAAAGGCCGAGATGAGACTGGGAAACTTGTAGTGTGTGTGTATGATCCCTCAGCAGTGATGACTATTCTGATAGTTATTGTGATGTGTTTTCAGCATGGTGACATTGCGTGAGAGACTAGTGGGTGAGTCAGGTGTCGGGGAGGGATCAGTCTCAGGTTCAGGGACCAAGCAGCTCGAGGAACATATGAGAGAGTTTGTATCAACAGAGATTACGTGCAACATACTAGATCAGACTCCTGTGATCTTTGGCACGGTCAAGGAGGGTATACTGGAGATCTTGGATGAGAGGTTGGGAGCCTTCCATACCTAGATGATGGCTTTGAAGGGAGCGCGTACTTTGACATTCCGAGAGTTTAGAGCTTGCGGAGCACCAGATTATCATGGTGCTAGGGACCCCATCACTAGCAGCAGGTGGTTGGCCGATGTCGCCTATGCATTCCGTACGAGCCGGTGTCCCGAGGGGGACAAGGTCAGACTCGCCTCTTGTCTTCTGAAGGACAGAGCGAGGGATTGGTGGGAGGAGATTGGTCATGCCTTGGGGGATGATGCCGCGTTGGACGTAATGAAATGGGGTGACTTATCGGCCAGGTTTAGGGATGAGTTCTCACCGACTATTGAGGTACAGCAGTTGGCACGAGAGTTTCAGGATTTTACACAGACTACTGAGACTGTGGCGGAGATCACCGCCAAGTTTAGGGAGAGGTCCTTTCTTGTTCCACAGTATGTCGCGGATGAGGAGATGAAGAAGGCCCGATATCACGAGATGTTGAGGGCTGACATTAGGGAGTTCGTGAGCAGGTCCGATTGTAAGACGCTGAAAGATATGATTTCTCAGGCTAGAGAGAGGGAGATTGATCTGGAGCAGATCCGGAAGAGGAAGTCGGATGAGGTTCAGGTAGCTACAGGTTCGGGCAAAAGGCCCAAGGGGTCAGATTCGAGATCGAGGGATTACCAGAGCCGCGGCCGATGCGGGAGGTGCGACAGGACACACGAGGGTGCGTGCAGGAATGGTAGTGGTGGAGATTCGGGCTGCTTCAAGTGCGGCCGGACTGCTCATTTTAGCAGAGATTGTACTGTTACCACCACGCAGGGATCAGATCTGATATGTTTTCACTGCAGTCAGCGGGGCCACAAGAAGGCCCAGTGTCCCAATTTACTTTTAGCAGGACGGGTGATAGCATCTGCCCCTGCAACTTTGAGGGTCACAGACGGCCCTCAGGGCTGAGCAGAGGCGCCTGCGTTAGGAGGCAGGGCTTTTCAGATGACTACCATGGAGACGCGAGCAGCGCCGGACGTTGCAGGTGTGTGTCTTTCATTTCTCTGTTAATTTTATTCATAATTATATTGTTATGATTATGCATCGCTATTGGTATAAGTATTTCCGAATTGTGTGGCTTGCTTGTGATTTAGTTATATGCCATCTGCATGCCTTGGATATTAAAATGATAGTTAGGGGTTGTACCCTATTGGAGCAGGTTACTTAGGATGCAGTAACTATAGCATGCTTATGTGGAACTCAGTAGTGGTCCGCTGGATTCAGGAAGGTGTTATTGAGTGATGTATTAGTTAGATCCCTGGCTGTGGCAAGCCTAGGTTTTTCAGCAGATTGATCGCGGTATAGTAGAGAAGATTGGGAATTCTTCTAAAGCATTGAGCAGTGAGGTATAAGCAGGATCAAAGTGGGGGAGAACCCTCCGAGTATACAAGGGTAAAAGCACGCAGATCCAAAATGAGTACACGACCTCTGAGAAGGAAAGAAAGTAGCACAACGATAGATGGATTGAGGAGTTCAGGGTTGGGAGTTTGAGAAACTTCCCAACAGTTAGTTCATGTAAACGAGATGGTTAGTAACTGACTGGAAATTCAGGATGGAGGATCGCCTGTAGGACTCGAGTGAGTCGAAATGAAGATTTTGAGAACGGTTAGCATGGGATGCTTTCGTGTTAGTAGTCAGTGTTAAAGACAGCATGTAGAGCATGGTAGAGCGGCAGGAGAACCGCAACATTTTCCCAGCAGCGAGTTAGTAGTGAAAGTGATCTAAGACTGCGGGTAAGCCGCAGCATTTTAGTAGAGGCCAGTTAGAGGAGTGTGGGCGAGGGCCTGTATCTCCTCCTAAGTCATAGGAGTGTGGGCGAGGGCCCGTATCTCCTAGATAGTAGAGTCGGGCGAGGCCCGTGTATCCTAGTTAGCATGACAAGAGATAGATAAAGAGTAGTCATGGATTTTCAAGAAGGTTTTGGACCCGTGTAGCCTTAAATAGGTGAGACTTGGGGGCAGGGTCGCTCCGTAGTATGGTTTGGGTGGGACCCGTGGGCGAGGCCCGTGCATCAGTAGCTAGACAGGTGAGACTAGAGGGGGAAACCGCTCTAAGATGTAGTCGGGAGAGACCTGTGGGTGAGGCCCGTATATAAGTGGCAGTACAGGTGGGACCTGGTAGAGACCTTGTGGTCAAGATAAGGGATCGAGGATCCCAAGACTAGTAGATCCAGAGTTACAGAGTAGATAGAGCGGTTTAGATAGCAGAAGTTTTCTTCGGGAGTTGCTGAGAGCGACTGAGCGATTGAACTGAGGTTTCAGTAACCAGTAAGAGTCCAGTAATCCAGTTATGGATAGATTAGTTGGGACCAGGGTGGTCTTAGTTCTTTTGGATGGCAGATAAGAGACAGCGAAACTTCGAGACGGGGAAGTAATGGTAGAGAGGTATGGCATGAGACAGCTGGATGACCGGAGAGTGCTATGCATCTCACAACAGGGTCAAATAATCTCAGAGGGAAGGGCTTGACCTAGTTGCGCAGCTCTCGTTTGAGTCTAACCGCTGCAGGGATGAATCTTTTACTCGAAGGATTATCTGAACCATTCAGTGGGATACGTGCTCGGCACTAAGTTATAGTAGAAGAGGTATCCAGTGAGTACTGGCAGTAATGACCCGCACTGGAAGTTACGGGAGTAATGGATTCGGTGAAGGATGGGTCCTTCACAGTGATAAGGGAGGTAGTTGGTTATGGAATGTTGCCTAGGGAAGGCCAGAAAACGCACAAGGAAGAAGGGGTGAACTCCTAGGATGTCCAACATAAGTACTCGGGGAGTACCGAAAGGATTGTTAGTTGAGTAAGTTGTGTTCCCAGGATTGACAGGGTTAGGTTGAACCCGAGAATACTATGTGAAAGGATTAATGATCGTCAGAATGACCGGACAGAAGGCCAGTGAAGGTAGGCAGCTGGTGTTAGATTTGTAAGCAGGGTGTTGAAAGAAGATTACAGGGAGATTGACCGTAGAGAAACTTTGAGGATGAAGTTTAGTTTAAGTAGGGGAGAGTTGTAACACCCAGAATCAGAAAGACCAAGAAAAGAAAGGAAAAGCTCTAAGTCAAGGAGTCAACTCTTCGAGTCCAGAGAAGAACTCGACGAGTCGGAGCGGGATCCGGGTTATAGAATAAGTGACCGACTCGGTGAGTCTGTTCTGAACAAGAAAAGCCCTAATCTTAAGGTTTGCACCCTATTTAAAGGGCCTTATGTCCTCTCCTTAGCCCCCCTTGTCGGCTAGAAGCTCCTATAGACGACTCCAAGCCCTAATTTGAGTGAGAAAAGGAAGGAAGTGAGCTTGAGGCTTTTGCAAGAGGAAGATTTGGAGGATTTGACCACTAAGGAGCTGGAGGATTCAACTCTTTGGTTGAGAGCATCAGTTTGAAGGTAACAATTTGTTGGTTTGCCTTTGTTGCTTCTAGATCTTTTCTTGGATGATGTTTTGGGGCCATTTTGGTATGTTAAGGAGCCATTACGAGTTAGAAGTCTAGATCTGAGGTTGCTACTTCAGATCTAAGTTTGTCTTGGCCCAGAGACCCATAAAGTATCAGTCCTTGGTGTGTTGGTGAAGCATGTTTGTCTCAAATCCTAGCCCTAGAGTGTTTTAAGCCTACAGCTCCTTGGTTTCACGTAAAGTTTGCAACTTTACATGAAGGGTGGACCTTAGAAGAGTGGATCTACAGTTTGGAGCCCCTGCATGGCTCGAAAATCCACTGTATGGATTAAGAGTTGAAGCAACTCGGCGAGTCACATGGGTGAACTCGGCGAGTTGTATGAAGATAGGCAGGAATTCGATGAGTTGGAAGAACAACTCGGCGAGTCTGGTCGCAGAACCCCAACCTCTTCTGGTTAAGACACAGATCAGTGATTTGATTGGTGACTCGGTGGCTTTGGTCTGGATGGGACTCGGAGATCGTTGAACTCGACGAGTCTTGGGGTGACTCGGCGAGTTGAGTTGTATTTTGAAGGTTTATGTGTTTAAGAACTCGACGAGTCTACGGGTTGACTCGACTAGTCGAGTCAGCTGAAAGGTTGACTTTGACTAGGACTTTGACTTTGACCAGAGTTGACTTAGTTTGACTTCTCGAGGTTTAGTTTGGGACTAAGTGTTGTATTGATATCAGTAGCTCGGGGAGCTAGTAGAGCAGTGGTTCGGAGAGTTGTCGGTCAGCAGCCAGAGGGTTATCAGCAAAGTTCAGCGGTGCAGGTGAGTTTTCCTTGTGTGTGAATGGGTCTACGGCCATAATGCCGGCCCATGTAGTTATGAGTAGGAAGACCCGGGGGTTAGCCCTAGGCACTGTTTGCTAGTATGATATTCAGGGCGAAGGTCCAATGTCGGGCAGGTGCCCAAAGAATGCTTTGCATGATAGAGTATACTTGTTTTCTGTGTGATGCATGTATGTGCCTGGTAGGGAGGTGAGTGTGGGCGAGGTCCCGTATCTCACCAATAGCAGAGTATGGACGGTGTTCCATATCTTATTAGTAGCAGAGCAGGGGCAAGGCCCAAGATAGGTATGGAGTGAGTGTGGGCGGGGTCCCGTATCTCACTTACAGCAGGAGCTTGGATGGGGTTCCATGACTCACTAGTAACAGGATAGGGGCGAGGCCCAAGACAGGCGAGGCCTTAGGACAAGAAGACAGTGGGGTATGTTCAGTTATGTGTTATATGCTATTTTGTACTATGTGGTTAGCGGGCGGGGCCCAAAGACAAGCGGGGCCGAAGAGAAGCATATTTGTATCCGAGCAAGGCTCGAAGCCAGGCGGGGCCATTGTAACGGGTGAGGCCCAAGGTAGGGGCGAGGCCGGAAATAGCGGGCGTGGCCCAATATGTGCAGTATGTGTTTATGTAGGTTATGTGGTAGGTTAGGGAACTCACTAAGCTTCGTGCTTACGGTTTTCAGTTTTGGTTTCAGGTACTTCCGGTAGCGGAGGGAAGAGCTCGGGGTGATCGCATGGCACACACCATTAATGAGACAGCCTAGGATGTTTTACTCTAATGACAAGAATATGTTTTGAATTAATACTCTGAAATTATGTTATGACTTATGATATGGTTTTTATAAATATGGTTTTAGTAATGTTTTTAATGAAATTTTTAGTCGTGATTTTTGGGTCATTACATCATGACATGCTTTTTTAATAGAAACACAAGCACCATTAGAAGTGATGGTAATCAGAAAAGTATAATTCGAGTATTTATGATACATCTTTGTTATTCAACCAAAATGTTCCAATTAACTTGCGTGTTTAGGTTGTGAGATTTTTATGATTTTTGTTTGAGTTGGTGAGATTTTTTTGATTTGTTTTTGGATCTTTAATTTTTTCAATTTGAGTTTAGGTTGGTGTGAAAATAGATGATTACGTTTCCCCCCCCCCCCCCCCCCCCCCCTAAAATTGTAGTTGTTGGACGGTGGTGACATTGTGCGAAGGTGGTGATGGTTGTTGAGGGCTATCGAAGAAGAGAGAGGAATGTAGTGGCGATTAGGATGGAGATGGTGGGGTAGCTTTATATTTTTCTTTAACTAAAAAAGGTTTAAATATTAAAAAAAATCTAAAATAAAATAAAGTGTATAAAAATTGTTTAAATATAAAAATAAAAATATGGAATAAAATAAAATGTACAAAAGTTGTTTTACATAAGTTAAGGACCAACCATACAAGATATTAAAATGGTTTAAGGACCAACCATACAAGATATTAAAATCGGATTAAAAAAATCATAGACTAAACATAAGACTTTTTATAAACTACCATTTATGTAATTTTATAATTGTTTTATCATAAAATGTGTATTGAAACTACCATTGAACAATTTTAAATGAGTTGCACAGTTTAGTCCTGAATTCTCTCTGAGAATTTCATATATGCCCTTCTTAAACATCAAAATATCATATTTACCCAACTTAATTTCTAAATATCATATTTACCCTTTATAAAATTTCTAAATATCATATTTACCCATCATAAAATTTCAAAATATCATATATGTCATTTTAAACATCAAAATATCATATATGCCCTTCTTAAATATCCAAATATCGTATACATACTTTTTAAACATCAAATTAATAATGGTAATATCTAAAATAACCTGTATCTACAACATGATAATAATCAACAACAAAAGCTAAACAATCAAAATATACATTCCATATAGAGGGTTGAAGATGAATCTTTTTGTTTGTCAAAAGGACGACATTGCAACAATTTAGAAGTTCACATTCCATTATTATAGACGTAAGGGTAAAATGGTTAAATTTTTTAATTATTATAATAATTCTAAGGTATAAAGAATGATTATAAAATATTAAAAACATTATAAAAAAAGATTTGGGCAAATATGATGTTTTGAAGGTTTATGAAGGTTAAATATGATATTGAGAAATTAAATTGGGCAAATATGATATTTTGAAGTTTAAGAGAAGCATATATGAAATTCTTCTTAAATTGGTGTCATTTGTTTGTTTATCATTGAATTTTCCCAACATTTTATTTTGCATGCTATCATTATAAAAGCAACATCTTTACCTTCGATGAAGGTAAAACGGTCTTACATGTAACATCATCCTAATGACCTTTTAGAAAGTGAATATTGTTACCAAAAAAACACTTATCAAGACAATCAAAAGGTTAATGGTTCAAATCGCATTGTTGACAAAAGCATAGATTTAGAAATAGAACAGTATGTAAGCCTTTAAGCCGTTCTAAAAAAATACAATCAAACCCTGAAAAAAACATTATTCTAAAGATTGAATACTAGTCATAAGATAATAAAACTTACCAAAATGGTAATTGTTAAAAATTAAAAAAAATTAAAAAATAAAAAAAAAACATAGTGACCTATGTAACCTAGCTAAGCTAGCCGTTTTCTTAGTACAGCTTCAGCACGTTGCTCGAATTTGGGTAGGACCCACTCATGGTGAACTATATCTAGACCATCTTTTTCTGCACCCAAACTCTGCATTTACAGCAAAATCAAAATCAACGTCTATATTTTGAAAAATCTATTTTTACGCTGAAAATTGATTTTTTTCTTTCTATTTGGATCACATACATTTGCTACAATCAGGTAGACTTTTTAAAGTAAGAGTGTTTTGAATATAAAGAAATGGAAGTATGACATTATAATAACAAATCAACTGAAGTATGTTGCTATTTTTACTAAAAAAGGAATAAAAGAGAAACCCCATTCAAATATTTATTATACCTTGGTTGGATCAAAGCCAAATCCACTCATTTGCATCATTCGCTGTGTATCATCAGTAGCTGCATTATTAAATAATAATATTATTTTTTTTTTATAAAACTCAATAGCAAAATAAGGTATTAGTGTCCTCAAGAATAACTGACATGACAGAACATAACAGGTTATACTGTTGTCGTACATTTGACTGATGTAAATTGGACAAAAATTGCAATTATTTGTCTTGCCCAAAAAAGATGAAACAAGGAATAATGGAAAAGACGTAAATGCCCTCCTTTTCCTTAGAGAAGTTGAAAGTGCAATAAAAGAGACTAGTTACTAACCATTTTCCTCTCCCAAAATGAGACTAAACAAGCCTCTTAATCCAAACAGATTAAGGAAGTACCTGATTAATAAAAAGTCAAAAACAAACAATTATGAATTATCATCATAAATTTATAATTTAGTAATAAAAGAAAAGAGGGAAAATATGCAATTATACAGATTAAGGAAGTACCTGATAAATAAAAAGTCAAAAACAAACAATTATGAATTATCATCATAAATTTATAATTTAGTAATAAAAGAAAAGAGGGAAAATATGCAATTTTGAGAAGAAAAATGGCATAATACCATGAGCGACTGCTAACATAGCTGACATCAACAGTACTCAAGTCAATTCCATTCTGTAACATGGATCTAAACCTCTGAGTCAATGGAAAAGGTATCTTTGCTGGATAAACACAGGAATCACCATAACAACAAAGTAAACAAACCAATCAATATCTTAATTCTTATTTTTGAAAAGAATAAATCCTCAAAAAGGGAGCATTACCTGCTACGAACCCCGAAAAGAAGAAGTTAACCCATGCAAAAGTGAGGGTCTAGCCAAGAAGGGAAAGAGGAATAGGATCAGATCCCATTACAAAAAGTATGGTCACTGATTAACGATTTTTAAAACGACATACATACCTGTGGTATGATCATTGAGAGGTTCTTCTTCATCATATCCATTGCCATGTTTGGATCAGAAAGCATTTGTGCCTGTGGATTCTGAGCTTGACCCTTGGGAACATGAAGTAAACCGTTTTCCTGTAAAACCAAGAACAATGTCATCTGAGATTCTTGTTATCATATGCAGTCCCAATAAAATTGAGGCTTTTAATTGGCATTGAAGCTCACAGAACTCATGTGGATTAGGAGATTAGGACATTTTACTGCGACGTGGTATTGAGTTCCCAAACATAGTTATACGAGAATTAGATACAACCAAAAATCAAAGAGAAAACAGTTTTAGATCAAATCAAAAGGCATACCTCATTCGTATAATATATTTTCCGAGCACGAAACGCCTTTGGAGGTATGAAATTAGCAGCTGCTCGTAGGTTTCTGGCCCTAATTATGAGCTGCCTAACAATTTAAAAAGAACAAAATCAAATTCATAGATAGCTTATGGAATATCGCTACATATTCATCGACACAGAAATTTTTTAACTAACCCTTCTTTGATGATTTTGGCATCAGGCAATTGAGTAGTACGCATGAGCTTGGAGACAAAGTAACGAAGTACTCCGATGAGAACCATGACTACCGATAACGGTATGAGCACCCAGTCTCTGATCGCTGTGTCCAACACCAAATCCTCCGCCATTGTTGGTTGATCCGAATCCGATTGCTCCCTCGATCTCTTCTGGTTTTACCCCAAAACTACTGAGTCTTAAACATCAGTGTGTTTGGGTTTATCAGCACCAAATTTTAGAAGTTTCAGTTCATCTAAGCCCAAACAAAAGAGATTAGTTAAGCAACGGTTTGGATTTGGGCCCGGCCCGTTATGACATATGCTTTAGAATTTAGTCATCAGTGCTTACAAAATTACAATGTCATAATTTTATGCTCTATAGATGAAGTTTGATTTATGTAAACGTACTTACGAAATTACAATGTTATAATTTTATGCTCTATAGATGAAATTTGATTTATGTAAACATACACGATAAGATTGGAATATTTATATCATAAATATTAAAATTGTCAATTTTTCTTTCGCATAACAGACACGATTTAATAGTGTTTACATAAAACAAAAACTTGTTTGCACTAAAAAACCAGTTGGAGAAGACGTTAGTACAAGGGTGGATGGAGTCGACCTCAATGTAGAGGAGAAGGCCGCCGGTACCTACGAATCCGAGAAGTGGCAAGGGTCGTTGGTAGGTTGGAGAACATCTCTCTCTCTCTCTCTCTCTCTCTCTCTCTCTCTCTCTCTCTCTCTCTCTCTCTCTCTCCATTGAGCAATCAAACTTTTATTATTATTATTATTATTATTATTATTTACAAAAAAACTCCAATATAAATACATATCTCTAGCTTTAATTCCATTCCATGCCTCTTAATTCCATTCCACACTTCTCTAATTCTATTCCATTTTAATCCAATTCCACTCAAGGTTCTCGTGGCTAATCTAAATCAGACGGTTCTGGCTAAAGAAGCAATCGAAAAAATGAAAATACCAATCAAGATTATTTTATGTTTTGGAAACCTAAAACTCACACTATCCAAAATACACAAAGAAATGATTGGAAAATGAACAGGTAGTTTTGGCTAAGGTGTATGGTGACGCTTCTGAAGATAAGCTATGCGGAAATCAATAGTAGTCAAATGAATTTCACGAGTAGGTTCTAGAACATTTTAATGTTCAAGTGGGAGGTTCAGATCGAACAAGGAACAAGAAGAATTCAAAATGGAAAGATCTTAAAAACAAATGTAACACTTTCAACATTTACAATTGTATGTTGAACAGTCTAGATAGCTGGAGATCTGATGTCGATGTTTTAAAATCAACACAAAGCAAGCATCATAGGCTTATTTATTAGAAATATTTTCCCCATGAAAAAGATTGGGATATGTTGAAAACCCACACAAATTTGTTGTAGGTAAAAAAATTGGTGAAGACTACACTGATGGAATGTGTGTATAATTTAAAAGAAATATGTAACACCCCATTCCTGGTATGCATTTAGTTCAATTAAATATTCATTTTGTAAGAGCTACTCAACGAGTTGGTAGCCCTAACTTGTCGAGTAGATGCCAGATTGGACGTGGGGATTAAATGACCTACTCGGCGAGTTGAGATCCCGACTCGAAGAGTAGGGCCGCCAGGAGGAAACCCTATTTTCGGGGTTTTGCACCTCATTTAAGCCACTTAACTCCCTTTTGGGCCTCCCTTACCAGCCTCCCTGACCTTCAAAACCCTAATTCGTTATGAGCCTCATTCTTGAGAGATTCTTGAAGTTTTGGGTGTGTTTTGTGATATTAAAAGGAGTTGAAAGAGCTTGGAGCCATAAAGCTTGTGGAGAAGATCAAGATCCGGGATTTCATCCATCTTTGGCAACTTTCTGAGGTAAAAAGCTCCTAGCTTGGTAATCCATAACTTAGATCTCTTTTAGTGTTAATTTATGGGTCTTTTGATCTCTTTGAGAAGGATAAGTTACCCTCCATGGGTTGTATGCCAATCAACCCCTTTTTCCTGTGATATTTGGCCTCTAGAATCATAAAAGAGGTCTTGAAGCCATTTTTGTCCAAGTAATGCTCATGTTCATGGATGTATGTTGATATAACTTCAGTTTGGGTCCATTTAAGGTGTGCAAAGCCATCAAGTCTCCAACTTTATATAGATGGACCATGGAACGATTTGGATCTGTATTTTGGAGCCCTAGATTTATGAAATCGTCTGATTAGGTTAGATCTGCAAGGGACTCGACGAGTTCATAGGGGAACTCGACGAGTTCGATCAAGGATCCCAGATGTTGTTCATGAAACTCGGCGATCTGTCAAGGAACTCGACGAGTTGGATCATCTTGTCCTGTAGCACCTGGCTCTTGGTACGTATTTTTGTATTTAACTCTTTTAATGATTTGCAATTTTGGCCTTGGACTCGGCGAGTCGAAGGACTGACTCGCCGAGTAGAAGCGGGATGAGACGCGGAGTTTAAGTTGTGGACTCGGCGAGTCGGGTCCTAGACTCGGCAGCCTCCATCACTCCTTTATGCTCCCAAACAACCCTCACTGAAACCCTAGCCGTTTTTGAAGCAATCTAATCCTTGTTGGTGGATTTTGGTGCTTGTGATCTTAAGAAGGAAGGAGAGAAGCTTGAGGAAGCAAGTAGAGATCAAGGGAACCTGAGTTTGTGCACCTTCTTCAGCTCATTGAAGGTAAAAAGTTGTGACTTTCCTCATTCATTTTGGGGAGGTTTAAGGCTTTTATGAGCTATTTTTTGGTGGCAAACCATGTTTGCAAACATGGTTGGGGGTTTAAGCTTCTGAATCACAACATGAGAGGAGTCACTAGGCAGATTTGGGTTGCTTTTGCACCCATGAAAGGTCCCATGTGTCATATGAGCTTGTTTTATGTTCTTTTGAGCTCAAAGTCCCATGCAAGCACGTAAAGTTTGTAACTTTACATGCTAGATCGATTGTAGAAGCGTGGATCTACCTTTTGATCAAAGGATGTACATCAGAAAGCAAAGATTTAGGGTATGGACGTGACCAACTTGGCGAGTCCATTCTTGGACTCGCCGAGTCTAGGGGGTTCTGTCCCATTCTGTTGAGGGTCGAAAGGACCAAGTTGAGTGTGGAAAGGTTTTAAGGGGGTCTCCGGGGAGTGACCCAACGTTCTGGACTAAGCCATTAATCTAAAAGTTCATGGGACTCGGCGATTGCACGAAGGTGCTCGGCGAGTCCAAGGTAATCTTCTTAGAACTCGACGAGTTGTTCATCAACCCGGCGAGTCGAGGACAGAACGTGTTCATCGGATGAAGATTAACTCGACTAGTTGTTCATACAACTCGGCGAGTCAGATGAAGGACCATTGAGTATCAGTTAGGAAGTGAACTCGTCGAGTCAATGCCTAACTCGACGAGTAGAGACGGGAGTAAGGTCAGTCGACCAGATATGGACTCTGTAACGTCCTAAAATTCGTACCAAAAAATTTCTTTAAATCATTACCAAAACCATATTCATAAAAACATATCATAAGTCATAACATGGATTCATAGCATCATTTCCAAAACATATTTACATTATCAGAGTAAAACATCCCAGGCAGACTAATCAATGGTGTGTGCCATGCGATCACCCCGAGCTCTTCCCTCCGCTACCGGAAGTACCTGAAACCAAAACTGAAAACCATAAGCACAAAGCTTAGTGAGTTTCCCAACCTACCACATACCCTGCATAAACACATACAGCATATACTGGGCCACGCCCGCTACAACGGCCCCGCCGCTCCAGGCCCCGCCCGGCTACGAGCCCCACTCGGATACAGATCTATTTCACTTAGGCCTCGCCTGTCCCTGGGCCTCGCCCGCTAACGTATACTAACACATAAGCATATCACAAATACATAAGCTAACATATACTAGTAAATCTGTCATGAGGCCTCGCCTAGCTTGGGCCTCACCCTTGCCCTGCTACTGATGAGTCATGGAACCCCGTCCACGCTCCTACTGATAGTGAGATACGGGCCCAGCCCACACTCACTCTTTCCCTAACTTGGGCCTCTCCCCTGTTCTGCTACTAATGAGATGTGCAACACCGTCCACACTCTGCTACTGGTGAGATACGGGACCTCGCCCACACTCACCTCCCTACCAGGCACATACATGTATCACACAGACAACAAGTATAACTATCATATAAACCATTCCCTGGGCACCCTCCCGCTATCCTTGGACCTTGGTCATGAATATTATTCTAGCATACTGCGCCTAGGGCTAACCCCCGGGTCTTCCTACTCATAACTACATGGGCCGGCATTATGGCCGTAGACCCATTCACACAAAGGGGAAACTCACCTCCTACTGTTGAACTTGCTGGTAACCCCTCTGGATGCTGACCGCCAATTCCCTGAACCGTTGCTCCACTAACTCCTCGAGCTACGAATAACCAAAACATATATCACTTAGCTTAACTGATTTCCAAAAGTCAACTAAGTCAACTCTGGTCAAAGTCAACCTGCCAGGTCAACCCTACTTGCGGAGTCTGCCTACTGACTCACCGAGTTCATTAGCTCAGAATCCTTTCATTCGCGACTTGACTCGCGGAGTCAGCCCCTGACTCGCCGAGTCTACCAATTTTCGGGTCCTGACCTGTCCAACTCACTGAGTCCCCACTCAACTCATTGATCCGAGTCTTAACTCGAAGGGTTTGGGGTTTCGCGACTTGACTCGCTGAGTCCAAGAACAGACTCACCGAGTCCAAGGCAATCTTCAACAGACTCGCCGAGTTGTTCTTCCAACTCGTCGAGTTCCTGCCTATCTTCATCCAACTCGCCGAGTCCACCCATGTGACTCGCCGAGTTGCTTCCGCTCTTAATCCATATAGTGGCTTTTCGAGCCATGCTCGGGCTCCAAACTGTAGATCCACTCTTCCCAAGTCTATTCCTCACGTAAAGTTGCAAACTTTACGTGAAACCAAAGATATATGGGCTTAAAACACTCTAGGGCTAGGGCTTGGGGCAAAGATGCTTTACCAACACACCAAACACTGATACTTTATGGGTCTCTAGGCCAAGACACACCTAGAGCTGAAGGGATCCATCTTGAGGACGTCCACATCCCGAAATGCATCATACTTGGTCCAAAATCTCATAAGGAGGGACATGAAGAATCCTAACAAATAACAAGACAAGGAAGGAGCTTGGTTACCAAAATGAGCAGCAAAAGAGATGAATCTTCTGGATCCACAAATTTCCTCTTGAACCCTCAACTCCTTCTTCTCCTTCTAGGCTTCAAGAACACTCAAAATCCTTCAATATTGGCTCACACACTCAAAGAGAACACTAGGGTTTCGCGGGATAACTTCTGGACAATGGGTGCTACAAATGAGGCTGATAGAAGGAGAATGAGATGTTTAAATAGTGCACAAAGTCCCGGATTTAGGGTTTCCCTCTTCAGACTGTACTCGCCGAGTCCTCTTTGCCAACTCACCGAGTCGGCTACTTAATCGATCCCTCGGATCCCGCTTCGACTCGCCGAGTCCCTCCCTGGACTCGACGAGCTGAACCTTTGACTTAGGGTTTTCCTTTCCTTTCTTGGTCTTTCTGATTATGGGTGTTACAACTCTCGCCCACTTAAACTAAACTTCATCCTCGAAGTTTCTCTACGACCAACCCTCCTGCAATCTGCCTTCAACACTCTTCTTGGGAAGACCTAACACCCGCTAACTACCTCCACTAGCTTTCTGCCCGGTTATTCTGACTATCATTAATCCTTAAGGATAATAATCTCGGGTCAAACCTGACCCTGAACATTCTGGGAACAAAACTTACTCTACTGACAATCCTTCTGGTACTCCTCGAGTACTTATGTTAGACATCCTAGGGGTTCACCCCCCCTTCTTTCCTTGTGCGTTTTCTGGACTTCCCAAGGCAACATTCCAAATACCTACCTCTGCCAATGTGAAGGTCCTAACCTTCACCGAATCCATCACTCTCGCTACTTCCAGTACGGGCCATAACCGCCAGTATCCACTGGACACTTCTCACTACTGTAACTTGGTGTTGAGCACCCCTCGATAAACTAACTGAATTCCACCATAGACTGCTTACCATCACTGCTACTGACCGAAAATTTCTGCTGCCCCTTATCTGCCTTCGGGATGAACCGAGACCACCCTGGTCCTTATTGATCTATCAATATCTGGATTACCGGCTCCCATCGGTCTCTAGCCCCAAAACAAACTTCTTGTCGCTCCTAGCGACTTCCGAGGAAACTTAGGCTACCTAATACCGCCCCCTTCTACTTTACCATTCTGGCGCTACAAGTCCTGGGATCCTCGATCCCCTAACTTGACCCTAAGGTCCTAACTAGGTCCCACCTGTGCTACTACAAGCTCACGAGCCTCGCCCACGGGTCTCACCCGAACCATACTACTGAGCAACCCTACTCTCAGGTCTCATCTACATTGATACTCACCTACGGGCCTTGCCCACGGGTGCCACCCAACTACATCCTGGAGCGGCCTCTCCCAAGGTCTCACCTCTCTAGGCTATACAGGCAAGCTCCCTACTGTTCTCAGCCACTACTCATTCTTGATCCCTACCTGATCAAAGAGATAAGGGCCTCGCCCTAACTCCGCTAACGAAGCTACTAGGGAATGATACGGCTTGCTCGTAGTCTTACAACACCTTCCACCACTGACCGCTGGTGAATGCTACGGCTGCCCCGTAGTCTTACAACACTTTCCACCACTGACTGCTAGTGAGTGCTACGGCTGCCCCGTAGTCTTACAACACTTTCCACCATTGACTGCTAGTGAGTGCTACGGCTGCCCCGTAGTCTTACAACACTTTCCACCACTGACTGCTAGTGAGTGCTATGGCTGCCCCGTAGTCTTACAACACTTTCCACTACTGACTGCTAAAAAGAAAGCATCCCATGCCATCAATTCCCAAGATCCTCATTCTAACTCACCCGAGTCCTACAGGCGATCCTCCAACCTGAATTCCCAACCATTTACTAACCATCACAATTACACGGACTAATCCATTGGGAGTTTCTCAAACTCCCAACCCTGGACCCCTCAGCCCATCAATCGATGTGCCACTTCCATTCCTTCTTTGCGGCCGCGTACTCATTCTGGATCTGCGTGCTCATACCCTTGTACACTCGGAGGGTTCTCCCCCAATTTGATCCTGCTTATACCTCGCTGCTCAATGCTTGAGAAGAATTCCCAATCTTCTCTACTATCCCGAAATCGATTTGTTGACAACCCAAGCTTGCCACAACTAGGGATCTAACTAATTTGTTACCCGATAACACCTTCCTGAATCTAGCGGGACACTACTGAGTCCCACATAAGCATGCTATAGCTACTGCATTCTAGGTGACTCGCTCTAAAAGGGCACAACCCCTAACTATCATTATACTAACCCAGGCATGCAGATGGCATATAACTAAATCACAAGCAAGCCACACAATTCTGAAATACTTATATCCATAACGATGTTGAACCATAACAATATAATCATGAATACAAATCAACAAGGAAATAAAAGATACGCACCTGCAACATCCGGCGTTGCTTGCGCCTCCATGGTAGTCATCTGAAAAGCCCTTCCTCCTACTGCAGGCGCCTCCGCTCGGCCCTGACGGCCATCTATGATCCTCAAAGTTGCAGGGGCAGGTGCCATCACCCGTCCTGCTGAAAGCAAACTGGGACACTGGGCCTTCTTGTGGCCCCGCTGACTGTAGTGAAAACATATTAGGTCGGATCCCTAAGTGGTGGTCGCAGTACAATCTCGGCTAAAATGACCCGTTCGACCGCACTTGAAGCAGCCAGACTCACCACCACCCCCACTCCTGCACGCACCCTCGTGTGTCCTGCCACACTTGCCGCATCGGCTGCGGTCTTGATAATCCCTCGATCTCGAATCCGACCCTTTGGGCCTTTTGCCCGATCATGTGGCTGTCTGAACCCCATTCGACTTCCTCTTCCGGATCTGCTCCAAATCGATCTCTCTCACCCCCAGCTCATGCGATCATATCCTCTAGTGTTTTGCAGCTGGAATTGCTCATAAACTGCCTGATGTCATCCCACAACATCTCGTGATACCGGGCCTTTTTCATCTCCTTGTCCGCGACATACTGCGGAACAAGAAGGGCCCTCTCCCTGAACTTAGCGGTGATCTCCGCCACAGTCTTAGTAGTCTGCGTCAAATCCTGAAACTCCCATGCCAGCTGCGGCACCTCAATAATCAGTGAAAACTCAACCCTGAACCTGGCCGAGAAATCACTCCATATCATCGCGTCCAACGCGGCATCATCGCCAATGGCGTGACCAACCTCCTCCCACCAATCCCTCACTCTGTCCTTCAGAAGACAGGAGGTGAGTCTAACCTTGTCCCCCTCAGGACACCGGCTCGTACGGAACACGTTGGCAACATCGGCCAACCACCTGCAGCTAGCGATGGGGTCCCTAGCCCCATGATAATCTGGTGCTCCGCAAGCTTTAAACTCTCGGAATGTCATAGTACGCGCTCCCATCAAAGCCATTATCTCGGTACTGATGAGTTGAAAAACTCTTTGATCGTTTAGATCTTACACAGGTTAATCAGAATAATGCAAACAAAATAACAAACAAGAGAATGAATCAAAAATGAGCTGAATGATTCAACAGATTCACGCCTCAGCAGAGCTCGATGAAGAACTTCCACTGTAGAGGCTTTTAGGGTTACAATCGATAAAAATAGTGATCGCTTTGAATGATCGACTAAACAGCTACGTACAAAGATGCATGCAAGCATCTATAAATACTAAACCCTAATAATTAAATCACAGATGGACAGGCCCAATCCGGATACAAAACTGGGCTAAGGACCGAGCCCAAGACGCAACACATAATGGACCCAACAATCTCCCCCTTTGCGTCAATTGGGGCGAGACTCTACTTTGGCTTACTGGATCCTGCTGCATCAACCTTCTTCATGGTTTTTAACAGGCAAGGAATGAGGGCAAGAATAGTTCGTCGGAAATGAATGTACCAGTGGACCATGTCATTGAAGTATTTCTTATCACCTTCAGAATTTTTCTTACACCGATTGATAATCCCTAGAACATGCTCCAGACACGAAGTGGTGTAAAGATGTTTGTCAGCCAAAGCGAACAGACATTTCTGGCCTTCTTTCCTGGTGAACATAACCGAGTTTCGCTTCGGATCAATCCTCCCCATCTGCATTTTATTCAGATCACTTGCAGAACCGACTGGGGAGAGGGTGGGCATCTTTCTAAGTACATTAGCGATTTCCTGATCCATCTTGGCAACCTCCATGATATAACAAACCAACATCCTCTTGAAGTGATCTATGATTGGCCCATATTTAGTTTCATTAGTGAGGAGGATGTTATGCAGGATGATCCAATCGTGAGGATTTAGGTTAGGAAGATCAGCAAGAGAAATGGCATGTTCGGCTTTTTTTGACCCCCTCAAGACTTTGAATCTGACGTTCGTGAAGTTACCCTCCCGAAAGGGTTTGAGGACCCGAATGTTGACAATCTTCTGTGCACTCCACGTCTGATACTGAGGCTGAGAAAACCTCAGATAGAAATCAATAAGATCCCTATCAACCTTCGGGTGAGGATGAGGGACTTCAGGTATGTGGGAAAATGCATGAAATATAAATGCCTTTCGGGTCAATGGCATGTCGAATTGAGAGGCAATAGAATTAGCCTTGTTTAAAGAGATCACAGGTTCAAGCCAGAGGATGCGGGGGGACTCGATAGCTTCTTTGACAAGCTTCTCAAGAGTCGATGGAGGGAATAGGGTTTTTCGACTTTCAAGGAGATCATGAGCCTCCTTCATCCTCCTTTCATTTGCTTTGGCCTCGCTAGCAATCCGAGCATTCATGTTCAGTTCCTTGTCCCTGGCTTGTTTCTTCAAAATATCAGCAATGGTTTCTTTGTCTTCGTCTCCATCACTGTCATTGAGAACCTTTTTGCCTTTGTCTTGAGCACCCAAACCTGATGCATGACCAGTTGTTGGTGGTTCGGTTGCTTTAGTTGGAACTGATGAAGAAATAGGAGGTGGTTGGGATTGAGCTGTGGAAATAGGAGGAGGTTGAGATTGATTACTGCCCTTTGAAGCTCCTTCTCCCCCTTGTTTTGGATGGATCACTTACTCAGGAAGCCCCTCAAGTTTGCTAAGCATGGCAAGGGTAGGAGCAAGTTTCTCAGCAAGAGTTCCCCTCACTGAGTAGTTGAGAATCAGGTCATGCGCTTCAATGATGTTCGAGAGGGCTCCGTGGACATCCGAAACACAACTCTTAATTACAGCACGCTCGGATCGAAGAGAATCAACCTCCTTCTTAGTTTGGGAAAGTTGAAGACTCTTGAGTTTTAGCACAGTTGTTTTGCGTGCAAGCGCATCCATCACAGAATTTTCTGTGGCAAGGTCTTCTTGGAGCTTTGTCAGGCGATCCTCAACGGTTGTCTGGAAGGATTTGTTGTCAGCTTCAAGGGTCTGACGAAGAATGGCGAAGTGGTGCTGTTATGTTTCAAAGGAAGTAGCCAGCTTCTCAACAACCGAATTAATCTTCGCTACATTAGATTCGGCTGCCCCCTGCAAAGACTCCAAAAATAGGGTAGCATCTCGAAATAGTTTTTCGACTTTTTCGGTTGCAGCAGCACAAGCCTTTGTTGATGCATCTATAGCAACAGTAGCAGAGTTGATGGAGGCTTCGTGTGCCTTGGTGAAAGTTTCGACCATCCCCTGAATGGAAGCTTTCGTGATATGGGACCGAGAGGAGGAGGAAGAAGCGACGAGATTATCAATCTTCTCATGAAGTTCCTTGATGTGCTTTTTGGTGACAGGAGCATCATCATCATCATCACTCTGAACCTGGTAGGGAATGTAGTAAACTGAATCGAAAGTCATATCTTCCCCTCCTAGAAATATCTCGGTTTCGGCTGAGTGATTGGGAGATAAAGGCGATGGTGGAGGTTCGGTTGTGGGAGTAGGTTCGGGTGTGGAAGTGGGTTCGGTTGCAGGTGTGTGTTCGGGTGCTGAAGTATGATCCCCCGTATTAGATACGTTGGTTCGAACTCCAGTGGTTGTTGTTTTTGTGGCTTCAGAGAAAATGAGAGGTGGTATAGGAATAGAAGTGGGTGGAATATAAGTAGAGGAAGTTATGGGGGGAATGGAAGTAGAGATAGTGATAGGTGGAGAAGAGATAGGTTTGATTGTAACAGGTACCTCATGTGAAGGCGAACGGGGAGGAGAGTCGCCTCGAACCGACTCCTCTGATGTTTTCTTCTTCTTCGGTGGAGGTGATTGGTCTGCCTTTGATGATTTTCTCTTCTTAGGAGTAGGGCCTTTCGCCCCTTTGACCACTTTCTTTCCTTTCCCTTTCTCTGGTTTCTTGCCCCTGGTAGCAAGTTTGTCTGCGTCGTTGATGGAATGAAGCATCTCTGCAGTCAGCTCTCTCGGACCCGAAAGAGGAAACTCCTTGTAGGTCTTGATGATGTGGCTCTCCGCTGATACACAAGCATACATGGACTCAGAAATTGAGCCAACAATGATGAACTTGGAGGGATCAGTAACGATGATCTTTGTAGTGTGGAACACGCCAATTGAGGAGAGTGGAGAAGTGGCCACAGTGGGGACATGATACTTGTCCATTGCCCATTTGGTGACAAGCGTCCAGAACCTGGCATAGGAGATTTTAGTGTGTCGAGAAGTAGAGGCGAGGCTTTGAATCAACTGCTGCCAGAGATCCGAGCCATAGTCGTGGTTGATCCCATTGTACAACCCATAAAGAATTGTCATGAACAAGCGACTGGCCCCATCAGAACCTGCACTCCTCTCAGATAAACCTTTGAAAAAAATGGTGAAGAAGCCGTTCCATTGAGGAGGAAGACATGACTTCTAGAACTTCGTGACAGTAGTAAGGGTTTCAGTGTAACCCATGTTGTAAAACATGGAAAATAATTGACCCACAGAGATCGAATCAGGGTTAACCCTCGATTCATCATGTTCAAACCCTAGAAGCCAGCAAAATCGCTGCTTTGAGATGGAGGTTTTGGTGTCAAGGATGTCGAAGTAGATGCGATCAACAGATTTGTCGTAGTGAGTTGTGGAGAAAATCTGGGATAGACATTCCATAGGCACAATTTCAACCTTGGAGAGTGCGAGAACCGGTGGAGAATATTTGAGACACTCCACTATGGGATACATGAAGGCATCATAGGAGATTGGGGTGAGGTCGATGACCAAGCTTTGCTGAGTTCTGATTGGGAGAATGTTGGATGTTTCGTGAACAGAGGAGGAATCCGCCATTGTTGAACGCTTCGAAGAAGAAGATGAACAGTAGGAGAAAAACCGCCTTTGTTGGTGCTCAGAAATTTAGGTTGTAGTAAAGAGGTAAAACAACTAGGGTTTAACCCTTTATACCGGGTATGGAGGTGAGAGAGAAATTCGCCCCCAAATCCTCTTGAAATGCGAAACGGTTCCTGAATTGATTGAAACGTGACAGTTTGCAACCCCGATGATTACGCATGAGAGAGAAAATCATTTCCGTTTAGCTCGCCTTCCCACCAAATCCCTTTTTGAATTCTTGAAACCTTTTAATCTCCTGGCTAAGTCATCATCGAATCTTTTAAATGAGCTGTCATAATTAAATAAAATCAAGGACTTAGAAAAACCAAAGCATCCCCTTGTTGAGTATATCATTAAGAACCGGAGCTACATAAAGGAAAGTAGCGTGTAGAGAACCGAACCAGACTTTTGGAAATTCAAAAAGATTTTCGTGCATAGAGTTTCAAAGATAAAGAAATAAAGCAACATCTATGTGGGAAATTGTGATGTCAATATAGACACAAAACAGTGGATCCCGGGCACGAATCTCTTCCTTCAAAGTCAAGAGAGACTTTAAAGTGTCTGTGTGGTTTCCCGTTGAATTACGATCAAGCACTTGTTAAGAAGTGTTGAAAGGCATCTTTTGATGAGGCTTAGAAGGGTGGCTTTCGCTTCAGTTCAGAATTCCGGATCTTGACATAAGACCGAAATCGAACGAAGTACCTGTGAGACCGATGTGGTCTGTTGAACAAGTAGGTTTGGACTATATTCAGTGACTTGTTGGAAATGTTTGGTGTGAAATCTCAAAAAAAATTTAAAACTGGATTCTATGGGAAGAAATGTTATGGTTTGTAACAATTTCATAACAATCACACAAAAAGAAAAATAGAGATTTCATGGTACAACCACTTGGGTGGTTTCGTTAATTCATGGATGAAAGATAGAGCAAATTTAATTGTTCACCGTCAATTCATAGTGGGTATTGAATTTTAGGTTTCACTTAGCACGTAGTGACACAAAGCTAAGATCATAAACACAGAGATTTTGTAACCATAAACCTCAGTGGTTATTTCTGAGAGTCTCAAGGGTTACATTTATGAACCGAAATATGATGGAGAAAAATGTTTGAGGTGTTGTAAAGAAACCAAAGTACCTCTGCTATAAAAAGAATGACCAACCAGAAAACTCTTAACTCATATGAGAAAAGAGTAAGGTAGCTCATGATTAGAATAAATTTAACAGCCTAATTGGGAAGACGAGGTTTGTATATACCCAGTCAATAAGGCTTTATTCAAAATCAGTTGAGGCTCTGGACAACATGCAACAACATGCTTCTAGGGACACTTAGCTAGTATAAAGTGTGAGAATGATACCTGCCCCATCGATATTCCAGAAACTGTTAACATAAACAGAAGTAGAGACAAAAGAAAGAAATTTTTTTTTTGGAATTTTGATATTTTTGTAAAGAGAAAAACAAAACAAACCAAACAAATTTTTTTTTAACCGAACCAGAAATGGACCGAACGCTCGGTTCAAATTTTTTTTTTTGGATTTTTGGAAAACAATTGTACAAAAGTATACAACCAAAGACATCACCTTTTTGAGATAAGCGAAAACAAGTGCAGTGGGACCGAACCCGAAATACACCGAGAGTTCAGTTCATTTCGGTTCCGGAGTGAGATGAGCCCGAAATAGACCGAGCGTTCGGTTCATTTCGCTTCTAACTTTTAGTTTTGAGAAGGTGTTTTTGGTACTGACTCCGATTCCATCATACCTAGGCCTTGTAGGATTTGATTGAAACTTGCTTCAGGAAGGGCTTTGGTAAAGATGTCGGCCAGTTGATCAGTGGTTAATAAAGTGCTATATGCTTGGTCTTGGAATGTTGCACTGGGTTATGACAGATCCTAATTGCACTTTCTGAGTCGCAATATAGTGGGATCTTTTTCATATTAAGTCCATAATCCCGGAGTTGGCTTTGGATCCAAATCACTTGTGATGTGCAGGAGGCGGCTGCAATGTACTCTGCTTCGGCTGTAGATAGAGAAACACATGTTTGTTTCTTCGATTGCCATTTAACCAACTTCCCGTCTATGAATTGACAGCCTCCTGTGGTGCTTTTTCGGTCTAGACCACACCCTCCTAAGTCTGCATCTGAGTAGGCTTGAACGAAGAAACTTGAGTTTGAGGGATACCAGAGACCGAGAGAGGTGGTTCGCTTCAAATACCAGAATATATTCTTCATTGCCAGCATGTGTGGTTCACAAGGATTTGCTTGAAACCTGGCACAATAGCATACTGAAAACATTATATCGGGCCTGCTAGCTGTGAGGTACATCAGGGAACTAATCATTTGGCGATATATCATTATGTCAACTGCCGGTTTTTCCAAAGATGGTGTGAGCTTGGTGCCGAACGCCATAGGGACTTTGACCTTTGAGTCTCCCATCATGCCAAATTTGGCAAGGAGAGTCTTTGTGTATGCTTCCTGGTTGATAAAGATGCCTTCGGGTCCCTGTCTAATATTTAAACCAAGGAAAAATTTAATCGGACCCATTGAGCTCATTTCAAATTTAGTCTCCATAAACTTCCTGAATTCAGCTGTTAGGCTAGGATACGTGGAGCCGAAGATGATATCGTCGACATAGATTTGAACGATCATAAGGTGGTTACCTTCCTTCTTACGAAAGAAGGTTGGGTCAATCGAACCTTGTTTGAATTTAGACATCTTTAAAAACTTAGTTAATGCTTCATACCATGCCCTAGAAGCTTGTTTCAGACCATAAACTGCCTCATCCAAGATGTAGCAGTGATTTGGATGCTTTTCATTTACAAAACCAGGAGGTTGCTCCACGTACACGGTTTCTTCAAGTTCCCCATTTAGAAAGGCACACTTCACATCCATCTAGTAGACCTCAAGGTTCTTGTGTGCAGCATAGGCAAGAAATATTCGAACGGATTCCAACCTTGCAACTGGAGTGAATGTCTCTTCGTAATCGATTCCTTATTCCTGGCAATATCCTTTCACTACTAGCCGAGCCTTATTCCGGATCACATTTCCCTCCTTGTCCATTTTGTTTCTGAACACCCATTTGAGACTGACAACTGAGGCATCTTTTGGTGTTGGAATAAGTCTCCAGACCTTATTTCTTTTGAACTCATTGAGTTCGTCTTGCATTGCCTGAACCCAGTCAGAATGATCGAGAGCAGTATTGACGGTCTTCGACTCTATTTTGGAGATGAATGAATTAAACATGCAAAATTCTACTTTGGAGAATAGAGCAGTTTGCTTCGCCTTAAGTTGTGATCGAGTTAGAACCTTTTCTGATGCATCACCCACTATTTGAGATACAGGATGATCTCTGGTCCATTTGGTGAGAGGAGGATAATTTGGATCATAAGAGGGATCCAATTCAGCATTTACCACTTCTTCCAACTCTGATTGAATATCATCATCATAATGCATATTGGAATTCTCCCCCTCGTCAGATGATGAAACATTTGGATGTGAACCAAAAAATCCTTCTTCTACTGGGCTTTTGGGCTGTTCCGGACTTTCGGTTGCTACAGGACTTTTGGGTTGTTCCGGACTTTCGGTTGCTACAGGACTTTCGGGTTGTTCTGGACTTTCGGTTCTGGCTGGGCTTTTGGTTTCGTCAAAGATTGGATTCTCCCCCTGGCCATGAGCATTATCGTTGATTGAAAATGATGGAACCTCCCCCTGGACATGTGAGTCCTGTCGATCTGAAGAGAATTGATTCTCCCCCTCGACTGAAGTATTGCTCTGAGGAGGTTTATTTCTAACCGGTTCATCTTCTGCCATTTGTTTGGCTGCGTCTTCGATAACCTTCTTAAGGTGATCCACCTTGTTGTCTGCTACCTTGGCTTCGGAGTGAATAGCCTTCTAAAGTTCATCAAATAAATCCATGAACTGGTCAAATAAATTAGCGATTGAGGCTGTGACCTGACCGGTTTGAGAGAAAATCTCTCCAATTGCCCCTTCGGTAGACTTCAACTTCTTGGTGTAATTGTCATCGAATGTCACATAATAGGTTTCTTCAATTCGTTTAGAACGCTTATTCAGAACCCTGTACGCCTTTGAAGTAAGAGAATATCCCAGAAAGATGCCTTCATCGGCTTTGACATTGAATTTGTTGCGATGCTCTTTGGAGTTGAAAATGAAGCACCTCGAGCCGAACACATGAAAGAACTTGACATTCGGCTTCCTGATGTTAAGAATCTCATAGGGGGTGAGAGAGAAACGCTTGTTGAGATAAGATCTGTTTTGAGTGAAACAAGCTGCAGCAATGGCGTCTGCCCAAAAACATAGAGGAAGGGAGGCAAAACTCGGCATGGTTCGGGCCGCCTCACACAGAGATCGGTTTCGCCTTTCAACAATTCCGTTCTGTTGAGGTGTATAGGGGCTGAGAAATTGTGACTGGTGCCTTTTTCTTCTAAGAAATCTTCGAATTCTTTGTTCTTGAATTCCAGTCCATTGTCGCTCCTGATGTTTCGAACGACTTTTCTCAGTTGCACTTCGACCTGCTTGATAAAGATCTTCAGCTTGGGAGTCGCCTCATATTTGTGCTTTAGAAAGAACACACAGGTAAACCGTGAGAAGTCATCAACAATAACAAGGATGTACTTGTTGCCGCCAATGGTCTCGATTGATGATGGACCACATAAGTCGATGTGAAGCAACTCAAGCGGTTCAACAACTTTGGTGTTTATGGTTGTTGGGTGACTTTGGCAACTTTGTTTCCCCATTTCACAAGCAGCACATAAGTGTTCTCGATTGAACTTAAGCAGTGGAAGACCCCGAACCTGACCACTGATGACTAGCTTGTTGATGTCTTTGAAGTTGAGGTGTGAGAGCCTTCGGTGCCACAACCAACTTTCGTCTGAATGGGCTTTAGACAATAGACATATGGCTGGATTCCCTTTGATTGGGTTGAGATTCAGAGGGAGTATTTCACCTTTTCGTTCTGACTTGAGAATAACCTTGGTGGATTTCTTCTCTATTATCTCTGAACCTTCATCATCGAACGAGACTTTGAGACCTGTACCTCCCACTAGTTGAGACACACTGATGAGGTTATGCTGCAACCCCTCTACATAAGCCAACTTCCTGATTGTAAAGTCCCCATTGGTTATCATCCCATAACCCTTTATCGTTCCATAGGAGTTGTTACCAAACTTGACGTTACCACTGTTTTGAAGGGACCGAAACTCCCTTAGCTCTTCCTTCCTTCCTGTCATGTGACGAGAGCATCCACTGTCTATGTACCATTCTTCGTTGAACTGCTCGTCACATATAACCTGCAAAAATTAAGAATATTTAGGAACCCAAAGTTTCTTGAGTCCTCGTGAGCCTTTTACAGAAATATGAATAGTAAGAGAAGCATCAACAAGATAAGTTCGTTTTATTAATGTAGTTTCATCTTTCCTCTTAATAGTAAACACTTTGATTTTATTGGAGTTATATTCAAGTGTTTTGGATTTAGGTTCAGGAGTTTGGACGTTAGCTTGCTTTCAGTCTTCATTTGCTGAGGAAATCTTCCTTTTTCCTTTCAAATCCTTCGTCGATTGTGAACTTGGTGTAAGACGAGAATTAGGCTTAGAGGAAGAATGAGAACGAGAAGAATTAGAGGAATAGAAATTAGAATGAGAATCTTTCCTGACTTGAGGTTCAAAATGAACCTTTCGGTTGTGATCATTTGAGGGACCGAACCTGGACCTTCGGTTGCTATTTGTTGATGGACCGAAACTAGCTTTTCGATTGTAAAAGCCTGATGGACTAAACCTTGGTCTTTGTTTGTTGTTGTTTGGTGAACCGAAATCAGACTTTCGGTTGTTACTTTCATGACCGAACCTATCCTTCCGGTCTTGTTCTTTCTGTGGCCCGAAAGTCTTCTTTTTTTTCTTTTGATCCAACGGACCGAAGCCCCTTTTATTCTTATTCTCTTCTCCTTTCGGCTTGGAGTTTCTATCAAAGTGAGTATAGTGAGGATTTTGGGAGCGCCAAAATTGGTTTCGCTCTGAGAGATTTTTCTTGTATCTCAGATTCCTCTACTGCTTTTGATTATTCACCTATTTCGGTTGTCTGTGAATATTTGCCTTGTGTTTCGGCTTCTGAACAACATGTTCACTTTCCATGGAAGAGGTTTCGCTTGTTGAGGAGACGTATTCCACTGGAACCTCTTTTGTGCCACTGGTATCGGGCACGTCAAAGTTGGTAGGTTTGTTAAGTGGTTCTGCCACATATCTACCTTTGACCTTCCATGATGTTCGCTCCGACAAACCAACTGTTTCATCTGTGTTGTCTATCGGTGCAGACCAGAAAAACGCATCACATCCATCTGCATTATCTTCATTCACCAATGCAGTGAGTTCGGCTGTCTGATGTTCGGTTACTCCTGTGACTTTATAAACCTGATTGGGAGTGGTTTTTACCTTTTGGTATACAACGACCTTTTCTTTAAGGATTGGGGACTTATTTTTGGACAGACGAGCGAATTCCACAGAATTTTCAGAAATCAAGTTTTTGTTGTTTTCAGGTTCGCTCCTAATAAACTCTGAACAGTCAACCTCATCCTCTACATAGATTTCACTCATGTCATTGTCCTCATTTAGTTCAGATGTATTTTCAACATCAATTTTATTTTCTGAACTTAATTTGGTACTCAATGAGTCAAATTTTTGTATAGTTTCGACTCTGAGTTTCAACCTATCATTTTCATCCAAAAGGTTCTTAAGCATGTCCTTATGGTCTTTGGACTTTATAAACGATTCAATTTTGTCCAGACCAAACTTATAAGTGGGATTTACATCATCTGAAGATACAACACTTTCACAGTTGTATGCTTCGGCATCGATTTCATCCTCCTTTAGGTCAAGGAATGGCAAAATCATGCGATGTATTTTCTGGCCTATTTCACAGTTTAAATGCAGTTGTGTAATGTTAGTATAAAGTCTTTTTGCAATCAAACAAAACAACATTTCTCTGTTTTAACAACTTAAGATTGTCTCTTTGCAAATAGATATTTTCATCCCTAGACTTAACCATCTCCAACTCTTTCTGCTCAATCCACATTCTCCGTTCCTCACTCTTGGATGACACCCTGCCCATTTGGTCAGTCAGATTAGAATTCGTGACTCGTGTTTGAGTTAAACAACTATCTAGATTTGAAATTCTTAAATTCAAGTTATTTAATTCTTTTTCATATGATGTTTGTGGAATTTTAAACGAAACAAAAATGGATTGTACCTTCTTGATCAGTTCATCAAGTTCACTGATCTGTACACTGAGAGGCTTCGCTGTAAAGCACACGTCCTCTCGCTCCTTAGCCACTTTATTTCCATCATCAGTGTTGTATCCCCTCATCTGGGATATATCTGTCACCATCAAACACCTTCCATTAGCATCACCACTCTTCGCCACATAAGCCTTTCCATGAGTAGGCTTTCTCACTTCATCATCTTCTGAGTCGGTTGACCACACCTGTACACCACCGAACTCATCATCATCTACCAAATCCTGCACAACTAGAGCATTCATAGAGGGATTAGTAGCAGCTTTCTTCCTTTTAATCCCCTCCAGTCTTTTCAGGAGATTTGCTTCTTCATCCTTCTCCTCATCTTTCTCTTCCATTTTCTTCAACACGCAATCTTTTGCGTAGTGATTTTTCCCTCCACAGTAAAAACAGCTGACACCAGAATCAACTTCACCCTTCGCTTCTTTCTTTGGTTCTTCAACCTTCGGCTCCTCTTTCGCTTTTTCAGAGCTGTAGCTTCCCTGCCAATTTCGGTTCTTGTTGGTAGGGAACTTCTTCTTGATGAACCTCCTGGGATTTGACACCATCATTGCATAATCTTCAGATGTCAGATTGTAGTCTCCCAGATTCAGATCTTCTTCTTCTTCTGCTGCGCTCTTACCTTTAGACAGAAGGGCCAAAGACCCCAAGTTTGAAACCATGCTCTTCTCTTGCAACACAATCTTTTCCTAGGATTTCAGAATCCCCACAAGTTTCGCTAAAGAATAGGATTTGAACTGCTCATGTGCTTTAACTGTCGACACAACCGCCCTCCATTCGGGTCGTAGGCCATTTAAGAAAGTGACCTTCTATTCGATGAGCTTTCTTTCTATGTCATGTTTGATCATCTTACTGAGAAGATGATTGAACCAATCGAATGTTTGTGTAACAACCTCCTCTGGCTTCTGCTTGAACACTCCAAATTCGGAGATAAGTAAGGTTTGAATCGAGTGCTCCGGATCTTCATCTGTGGAATACAGCTCTCGCAGCCGATCCCATATTTCCTTTGCTGTACCACATGAACTTACTAAACGAAACGTGTCGGATTGAAGGGCGAATCGAATTAGTCTCAATGCCTTAATGTTGCATTGGAACTTCTCCTTTTCGTCCTGAGTGACGTCCTTCACATCTTTTAATAGATCATTGTACGCCTTCTGAGTTTTAATGATTTTTGAAGTGTTTGAGTGAGCGAAGGGGCCAACTGTGAGTGCTTCCCATATCAGATACCCGTTACCTTCGGATCCAATAACGTAATCTTCAAAATGGTGCGTTCACACTTCATAGTCTTGCGTGTACAGGATTGGGATCTTGCTTGTTGATCCGATGCAGTTAGAGATGTTGATGGGATTGGATCGAGAATCGTCCATGCTTGATCGTTTAACCTATTATAAGATTAGACTTTGTAATACATAATATTAGGGCAAGATTAATAATTAATGAGATATGTCAATTATGGAGTGACGGCTCAATAAATATCAATGAATGCGGAATGAACCCTAATCACTTCTTTGACAGAAGAGATGTGTATGAATTACACAGCCTTCTGCTCTGATACCAATTAATGAGTTGAAAAACTCTTTGATCGTTTAGATCTTACACAGGTTAATCAGAATAATGCAAACAAAATAACAAACAAGAGAATGAATAAAAAATGAGCTGAATGATTCAATAGATTCACGCCTCAGCAGAGCTCGATGAAGAACTTCCACTGTAGACGCTTTTAGGGTTACAATCGATAAAAATAGTGATCGCTTTGAATGATCGACTAAATAGCTACGTACAAAGATGCATGCAAGCATCTATAAATACTAAACCCTAATAATTAAATCACGGATGGACAGGCCCAATCCGGAGACAAAATTAGGCTAAGGACCGAGCCCAAGACGCAACACATAATGGACCCAACAGGTACGAAAGGCTCCCAGCCTCTCATCCAAGATCTCAAGTATACCCTCCTTGATCGTGACAAAGATCACAGGAGTCTGATCTAGGATACTGCGCGTAACCTCAGCTAATATCAACTCCCTCATTCGCTCCTCGAGCTGCTCGGCCCCTAAACCCGAGCCTGATCCCTCTCCGGTGCCTGATCCGTCCACTGGTCTCTCTCGCAATGTCACCATATTGAAAACATATCGCAATACTATCAGAATACTCCTCACTACTGGGGGATCATACACACACTACAAGTTCCCAAGTCTCGTCTTGGCCTTTCTTGAATTGAGTACGGATCCTCTGCTTTCAGTAGTACGGGCCCATACTACCTTCCACATTTATCCGTACTTTCCTCAAGAACTGCTTCAACCCCACTAGGTCCTTTTTCCTACTATTATTGCTCCCAATACTATCTCATCCTAGGCTTACCCTAGAGAAACCTCTGACTACACCCAAACCAGCCCTCAGCTGCTTAAGGCCTCCTTGTGATGCCAATTAGACATCACCTGAATACGATCACATGTGATGAGGCTCAGATAATCCTTCAAGTAAGAGACTCGTCCCTACAACGGTTGGACTAAGACAAGAGCTACGCAATAAGGCCAAATCCAGTACTATAAGATTATTCAGCCATGATCACATGTGATGCGACGTATCCACCTAATGGCTAATTCCCATCACTCAGAATCCCACAATGCACAAAGCCAGCAACATTCAGACAAGGGAAAATCTAACCATAACATACTCAAGCAATCATAATCTCATATCGAGAATCTGCACTAGCATGCGACATAAGCTCATAAATTCAGGCATAACCTAAGCAGGCTATCCTACTACTGTCTAATCAACACTATCATCCAGCTCAAAACACATATAACAGGCACATAAGGCATCCTCCCTAGATCCTTAGTCCTAATCTAGCATGTTGTTCTACTAACTGATAATCATAACATAAACTTGTATGGGTATTTTGGGGAACTTACTTGAGCTCGGCTGGTTGCATGCACCACACCCTTTTCTCTTATCAAAAATCTTTTCTTTCTGAATTCTTTTCGCTTTTCAATAACTGTTTCATTTCTAAAAACTCTTTTTACAAAATTGTCTTTTCATTTTGAAAAATTTCTAGACCAATCCCTTAGTTTGAGTTCAGACAGACCCGAGAGTATGTCCGAATCCATCAAACCAAGGCTCTGATACCAACTTGTAACGTCTCAAAATTCGTACCAAAAATTTTCTTTAAATCATTACCAAAACCATATTCATAAAAACATATCATAAGTCATAACATAGATTCATAGCA
This sequence comes from Lactuca sativa, assembly GCF_002870075.4. Classification (NCBI taxonomy): domain Eukaryota; kingdom Viridiplantae; phylum Streptophyta; class Magnoliopsida; order Asterales; family Asteraceae; genus Lactuca; species Lactuca sativa. The sequence goes on along the minus strand of NC_056623.2, from coordinate 240,517,784 downwards.
TCATTTCCAAAACATATTTACATTATCAGAGTTAAACATCCCAGGCTGACTAATCAATGGTGTGTGTCATGCAATCACCCCCGAGCTCTTCTTTCTGCTACCGGAAGTACCTGAAACCAAAACTGAAAACCGTAAGCACAAAGCTTAGTGAGTTCCCCAACCTACCACATACCCTGCATAAACACATACAACATATACTGGGCCACGCCCGCTACTTCGGGCCTCGCCCGCTACAACGGCCCCGCCGCTTCAGGCCCCGCTCGGATACATATCTGTTTCACTTAGGCCTCGCCTGTCCCAGGGCCTCGCCCGCTAACATATACTAACACATAAGCATATCACAATACATAAGCTAACATATACTAATAAAGTTGTCCTGAGGCCTCGCCTAGCTTGGGCCTCGCCCTTGCCCTGCTACTGATGAGTCATGGAACCCCGTCCACACTCCTACTGATAGTGAGATACGGGCCCAGCCCACACTCACTCTTTCCCTAACTTGGGCCTCGCCCCTGTTCTGCTGCTAATGAGATGTGCAACACCGTCCACACTCTGCTACTGGTGAGATACGGGACCTCGCCCACACTCACCTCCTTACCAGGCACATACATGTATGACACAGACAACAAGTATAACTATCATATAAACCATTCCCTGGGCACCCGCCCGCTATCCTTGGACCTTGGTCCTGAATATTATTCTAGCATACCGCGCCTAGGGCTAACCCCCGAGGGATGCTTTACCAACACACCAAAAACTGATACTTTATGGGTCTCTAGGCCAAGACGCACCTAGAGCTGAAGGGATCCATCTTAAGGACGTCCAAATCCCGAATTGTATCATACTTGGTCCAAATTCTCATAAGGAGGGACATGAAGAGTCCTAACAAATAACAAGACAAGGAAGGAGCTTGGTTACCAAAATGAGCAGCAAAAGAGATGAATCTTCTGGATCCACAACCTTCCTCTTGAACCCTCAACTCCTTGTTCTCCTTCTAGGCTTCAAGAACACTCAAAATCCTTCAATATTGGCTCACACACTCAAAGAGAGCACTAGGGTTTCGTGGGATAACTTCTGGACAATGGGGGCTACAAATGAGGCTGATAGAAGGAGAATGAGATGTTTAAATAGTGCAAAAAGTCCCGGATTTAGGGTTTCCTTCTTTAGACTGGACTCGCTGAGTCCTCTTTGCCGACTCACCGAGTCGGCTACTTAATCGATCCCCCGGATCCCGTTCCAACTCGCCGAGTCCCTCTCTGGACTCGACGAGTTGACCCTTTGACTTAGGGTTTTTCTTTCCTTTCTTGGTCTTTCTTATTATGGGTGTTACAGACTCAGCGAGTTGGCAAGTTGACTCGGCGAGCCGGGTCAACTGGAAGTTGACTTTGACTTTGACTTGACTTTGGTTTGGAATCGGTCTGGGGTAAAATAGTCATTTTACCCTAGGAATACTGGAATAGTATCAATGTCTGATTAAGTGTTTTATGGAAATATAGCCGGGGGGATCACTGGAGCAGCTGTTAGACATTTGCGGATCAGCTTTTCAGCAGCCAGCCTTTTGAGGTGAGTTACCTTCCATTAGGGGTGGGCCTAAGGCCACAATGCCGACCCACCAAGTAGGAGTATTTTAGAAGATGATTGTCTTTGTGATAATTATCTTGGTACGGATATGTGTTTAGTTATGAGATATATTTGTATGATATGTTACGTGTATGATAGGGATAGTTTTCCCCTGGCAGGGGCCCTTAGGACCGAAGAGTAGGTCAGTACGTGGATATGCCTGATTTTATGCTTATACCTTGTTGTTGTATGCTAGTAGTAGGAGGCGAAATAGACCCCAGTTACCGGTTGAAAGATACCGATGATGATTACCGGTTGAAAGATACCGATGATGATTATCGGTTGAAAGATACTGATGATGATTACCAGTTGAAAGATACCGATGGTATTGTATGGCATGTGGTATGATGGGGAACTCACTAAGCTTTGTGCTTACGGTTTTAGTTTTTGGTTTCAGGTACCTCTTCGTCTAAGGGGAAGGAGTCGGCGGTGTAGCATGACATCACACACACTTATGATTTTCCGCACGAAGTTTTCTGGGATTGTACTCTGATATGATATTTGTTTATGACGTGGGTTTCAAACATGATACATTGTTTTATGAAATGACGTGTTGGCATAGTATTTTCTAATGAATGCTTTTATGAAATAAATAATTAAAATGAAATTTTTGGGCTTGAATTTTGGGACGTTACAAGTTGGTATCAGAGCCCTAGTTTGAGGGATTCGGACACACACTCGGGGATGTCTGGACTCAAGCCAAGGGACAAAAAGATTTTTACAAGAAAAATGGTTTTCTAAAATCTAAAATGGGAAGTTTTAAGAAAGACGAAGTGTGTGATGTGTGCGACCGGCCGGGCTCAAGTAAGCTTTCCCCAAGATACCCATACTTGTTATGTTATGCTGTATGGTTCTGATTCAGGAAACCGCATGCTAGAATAGGACTAAGGGTCTAGGAGGATGCCTTGTTTGCCTGATATATGATTCTGAGAATTGCATGCTAGTTAGGGCTAAGGATTTAGGAAGGATTCCTTATATGCATGTTGTATGAGCTTTATGCTAGGACTGTTTAGTCAGCTGTAGGATGGCCTGTGTAGGTTATGCCTGGTTTGGTTACTCAACGCACAAATGCTGCTTGCTTATGCTATGGGGGTCCTGGCCAACTTCGACTAACTGGTGAACGGATATGTAACAGTATCCGCAAACTAGTTAGGGGGACGTGGTAAGGACTCCTAATGCAGCTGATGGCGGGGAGATGTCGGCGAGTGCCCTAAGGAAACCTAGGATGTGATCAGTAGGAAGAGCATCGGTAAAAAGGGACTTGTTGAAGTCAAGGAAATCCTTGAGGAAAGTACGGATAGATGTGGAAGGTAGTATGGGCCCGTACTACTGAAAGCAGAGGATCCATACTCGATTCAAGGAGGGCCAAGATGGAACCTGGAAACTTGGAGAGTGTGTAAGACCTTTCGGGGGTATATGTGATTCTGACAATTGTGTTATTATTTCAGAATGGTGGTCACACGTCATGGAGCAGGGGGATCAGGATCTGGTTTAGGATCGGGTTTGGGAGTAAGCTCCGAGCATGTCGATGATGGGTTACGCGAGTTCATCGCATCTGAGATTACGAGAGGTATCCTTGAGGCGACCGTGATCATTTTTGGGTCGATCAAGGAAGGGATTATCGAGCTGACGGAGGATCACCTCTGGGCATTCAGGAGTGATATGGCTTCTAGCCAGGTAGGTACACGCACACTGTCCTTTAAGGATTTCCGTGGGAGTGGTGCGCCGGATTTTCATGGGGTGAAGGACCCCATTGCTGCTAGGAGATGGATCACAGACATCGAGTCTGCTCCGCTAACGAGCTTCTGTCCAGAAGGGTTGAAGGTCCGTTTCGCTGCAGGTTGTTTGAGGGATAGAGCCAGAGATTGGTGGGAGTTGATTGGCGATACGTTGGGAGCCCCAGCCATTGAGGGTATGTCATGGTCAGATTTCGTGACCCGATTCAGGGCTGAGTTTGCACCAGCTGTGGAGCTTCAGTAGCTGGCCAGAGAGTTCTTGGTTATGAGACAGACCACGGAGACTGTAGCGGAGATCATCGCCAAGTTCCGGGAGAGGGCCTTGTTGGTACCCCAGTATGCGGGGGAAGAGGATATGAGGAGGACCTGATACCATGACATGCTACGGGCTGATATTCAGGAGCATCTTAGTTTCTCTGCTTGCCCTACCCTGGAGTCCATGATTGCCAGGGTTAGGGAGAGAGAGATTGATTTGGAGCACATACGGAAGAGGAAGTCCGCTGAGGGGCAGGCGATGGGGACTTCGGGGAAGAAGCCCATGGGATCCGATGGTAGGCCAAAAGGCCAGTCAGGGCGGGACCACTGTGGGAAATGCGGTTGGTCACATGAGGGAGTTTTTCGCACTGGGCCGGGTTCAGGCTGATATAAGTGCGGCAATGTGGGGCATTTTGGCAGAGATTGTACTGCCCCTGCTTCGGCGATTCAGACATCAGACCTGATTTGCTTCCATTGCAACCAGAGAGGCCATAAAAAGGCCAATTGTCCCAAGTTGACAGCAGCACCAACGCCGACAGTGGCGCCAGCGTCAGCGACAACTTGAGTTATGGATGGCCGGAAGGTCAAGTCAGAGGCTCCAGTGGTTCAGAGCCGAGCTTTTCAGCTGACAGCCGAAGAGTCACGCGCTGCACCCGATGTAGTGACAGGTATGATTATTTTCCTCTGATTTATTTGTATGATGTTATGATATTGATATGTGCTCTGTGTATATGCGTTTAGGATCGTTCCATGTGAATGGTATCCTAGTTCAGGTGTTGTTTGATTCGGGTGCTACCTGATCAATTGTCTTTCTTGCGCTTAGCAAGAAGTTTCCTGAGCCTCCGGGAATGTTGGACTGCCCTCTAGAGGTCGAGATTGTAGACGACCGATCAGTGGGAGCATCGTAGGTCTACCGAGATTATGTTTTGAGGCTGTTCGAGGAACGTTACCTGGTAGACTTGGTTCCCATACCATTGCGGGGGAACAAGGTTATTATAGGCATGGATTGGTTGAGCCCCAATGGGGAAGTGATAGATTTTGCACACCAGCTGGTACGGATCAGGACCCCAAGTGGGGGAGAGTTGGTAGTTCAGGGCGAAAGGCCACAGCGAGGACCAGCTGTATGTTCAACAGCGAGAGTTAGGCGCTACCTTCAGCAGGGTTGCACATGGTATATCGCATATGTTATGGACACCCGGGAGGCGGGTAAGGCGACAGTGGGTGATGTACCCGTGGTGTGGGAGTTTATGGATGTATTCCCCGAGGAGTTGCTTGGGATACCTACGGAGAGGCAGGTGGAGTTTAGGATCGACCTAGTCCCTGGTGCGACTCCGATGGCCAAGGCGTCGTATCGGTTGGCTCCTTCTAAGATGCAGGAGTTGTCTACACAGCTGCAGGAGCTGTTAGACAAGGGAATCATTAGACCGAGTAGTTTACCCTGGGGAGCCCCGATTCTGTTTGTGAAAAAGAAGGACGGGTCGCATCGGATGTGTATAGACTATCGGGAGCTGAATAAGGTAACGGTGAAGAACCGTTACCCACTCCCGAGGATCGATGACTTCTTCGACCAGCTTCAGGGAGCATCTTGGTTCTCCAAGATTGATTTGCGATCAGGGTATCATCAGATGAGGTTCAGAGAGGAGGATGTGCAGAAGACTGCTTTTCGGACATGCTATGGGCATTACGAGTTTGTGGTGATGCCTTTCGGGCTCACCAATGCTCCTGCCGCGTTCATGGATCTCATGAGTCGCGTGTGTCGGCCGATGTTGGATCGGTCTGTGATTGTTTTCATTGAGGATATCTTGGTTTATTCCAAGACGCGAGAGCGACATGAGGAGCACTAGCGTGAGGTTTTGAGTACTTTGAGGAGGGAGATCTTATATGCTAAGTTCTCCAAGTGTGAGTTCTAGTTACGCGAGGTGCAGTTTCTGGGGCACCTTGTCAACCAGGACGAGATATCAGTGGATCCGGCCAAGGTAGAGGCCGTGATGAGATGGGAGGTGCCAAGGTCTCCATCTGAGATTCAGAGCTTCCTAGGATTGGTAGGCTACTATCGGAGATTCATTCAGGACTTCTCCAAGATAGTCGTATCCCTGACCAGGCTGACAAGGAAAGCTGTGGTTTTTTGTTGGGGGCCCGAGCAGCAGGCTGCATTCGAGACGTTGAGACAGAAATTGTGCAAGGCGCCAATCTTAGCCCTGCCAGAGGGCATGGAGGATTTTGTTGTGTACTGCGATGCGTCCATCTCAAGTTTGGGCACAGTGTTGATGCAGAGAGGGCACGTTATTGCTTACGCTTCGAGGCAGCTGAAGCCTCACGAGGCGAACTACCCGACGCATGATTTGGAGCTGGGGGCTGTTGTGTTCGCCCTCAAGATTTGGCTATGGGGTTTGTTGTACCATCTACACGGACCACAAGAGCCTGAGGTATCTTATGGACCATCCGAATCTAAACATTAGGCAGCGTCGGTGGCTTGACGTGGTAAAGGATTATGAGTGCGAGATCCTTTACCATCCGGGGAAAGACAATGTGGTGGCTGACGCGCTTAGCCGCAAGGCAGCGCCGATCCGAGATATCTGCCTGAGGATGACAGTGGTGACTCCGCTGCTGGAGCGGATTCGGGAGGCTCAGCAGGAGGCTATGAAGGAGGAACATCGAAAGAGTGAGCGGATTGTGGGGCAGGTTTCCTCCTTCGACTATGATAGCTGAGGGTTATTGACTCTTCACCGTAGGGTGTGGTTCCCTTATCATGGAGGCGTGCGCTAGGTTCTGATGGAGGAGGCGCACAAATCCCGGTTCTCCATTCATCCCAGGGCGACGAAGATGTATAGGGATCTTCGTCTGGATTATTGGTGGCCCTGCATGAAGCGGGATATAGATTGGTACGTGGAGCAGTGCTTGACCTGCAGGAAGGTCAAGGCCAAGCACCAGAGGCCCCACGGAAAGATGCAACCGTTGTAGATTCTATTGTGGAAATGGGAAGACATCACGATGGATTTCATCACCAAGCTTCCCAGGACCGCACGGGGAGTGGATTCTATATAGGTCATCATAGATCGGTTGACCAAGAGTGCCCACTTTATATTGATCCAGGAGAGTATCTCGGCCGAGAAGTTGGCCGATATCTACATCCGAGAGGTGGTGGCGTGGCACGGAGTGCCGGTCTCCATGATTTCAGACAGAGATGTACGGTTTACTTCCAGATTCTGGAAGAAATTCCATGACGAGCTGGGTACTCGTCTGCATTTTAGCACTGCTTTTCTCCCGCAGACGGATGGCCAGAGCCAGCAAACCATCCAGACTCTAGAGGACATGCTGCAAGCATGCGTTTTAGACTTCGGAGGTAGCTGGGAGACCTACCTTCCGTTGGCGGAGTTCTCGTATAATAATAGCTATCATGCGAGTATCGACCGTCCTCCCTTCAAGATGTTGTATGGGAGGAGGTGCAGGACCCCGATATGCTAGGGCGAGGTTGGCCAGAGGGTCATGGGGAGCACCGAAGTAGTGCTCAAGAAGACAAAGAAGATTCAGCAGGTCTGGAGCAGGCTTCAGACTGCTTAGAGCCGGCAGAAAAGTTATGCCGATAAGCGTCGATCAGACCTGGAGTTCCAGGTCGGGGATATGGTTCTACTGAAGGTGCCGCCTTGGTAGGGCGTCATCCGATTCAGGAAACGGGGCAAGTTGGGTCCCAGGTTTATTGGACCATTTAGGGTTGTAGCCCGGGTGGGCAAGGTGGCGTACTGGCTGGATATTCCAGCTGAACTCAGTTAGATCCACAACACTTTCCATGTTTCTCAGTTGCGAAAGTGCTTGGTGGACGACTCAGCAGTAGTACCCCTGGAGGATATTCAGGTTGATGGCAGTCTGAATTACATCGAGCGGCCTGTAGCGATCCTTGATCGGAAGTCGAAGGATCTGAGGAACAAAAGAGTGGAACTTGTGAAGGTGCAATGGCAGCACCGGAAGGGGTCGGTGTGGACTTGGGAGCCGGTGGACGAAATGATGGAGCATTACCCCGAGCTGTTTCAAGAGCGAGCAGCAGACTTCGAGGACGAAGTCTAAAATAAGTGGGGGAGATTTGTAGCACCTGGCTCTTGGTACGTATTTTTGTATTTAATTCTTTTAATGATTTGCAATTTTGGCCTTGGAATCGGCGAGTCGAAGGACTGACTCGCCGAGTAGAAGCGGGATGAGACACGGAGTTTAAGTTGTGGACTCTGCGAGTAGCCACTGTCTGGACAAAAACCCTAATCCAGGGGTTTGCACCCTATTTAAACGACCTTATGCAGCCTCCATCACTCCTTTATGCTCCCAAACACCCCTCACTGAAACTCTAGCCATTTTTGAAGCAATCTAAGCCTTGTTGGTGGATTTTGGTGCTTGTGGTCTTAAGAAGGAAGGAGAGAAGCTTGAGGAAGCAAGTAGAGATCAAGGGAACCTGAGTTTGTGCACCTTCTTCAGCTCATTGAAGGTAAAAATTTGTGACCTTGTTCATTCATTTTGGGGAGGTTTAGGCTTTTATGAGCTATTTTTGGTGGCCAACCATGTTTGCAAACATGGTTGGGGGTTTAAGCTTCTGATTCACAGCATGAAAGGAGTCACTAGGCAGATTTGGATTGCTTTTGCACCCATGAAAGGTCCCATGTTCCATATGAGCTTGTTTTATGTCCTTTTGAGCTCAAAGTCCCATGCAAGCATGTAAAGTTTGTAACTTTACGTGCTAGATCGATTGTAGAAGCTTGGATCTACCTTTTGATCAAAGGATGTACATCAGAAAGTAAAGATTTAGGGTATGGACGTGACCAACTCGGCGAGTCCATTCTTGGACTCGGCGAGTCTAGGGGTTCTGTCCCATTCTGTTGAGGGTCGAAAGGACCCAGTTGAGTGTGGAAAGGTTTTAAGGGGGTCTCCGGGGAGTGACCCAACGTTCTGTACTAAGCCATTAATCTGAAAGTTCATGGGACTCGGCGAGTGCACGAAGGTGCTCAGCGAGTCCAAGGCAATCTTCATAGAACTCGATGAGTTGTTCATCAACCCGACAAGTCGAGGATAGAACGTGTTCATCGGATGAAGATTAACTCGACTAGTTGTTCATACAACTCGGCGAGTCGGATGAAGGACCATTGAGTATCAGTTAGGAAGTGAACTCGTCGAGTCAATGCCTAACTCGACGAGTAGAGATGGGAGTAAGGTCAATCGACTGGATATGGACTCGGCGAGCCGGGTCAACTGGAAGTTGACTTTGACTTTGACTTGACTTTGGTTTGGAATTGGTCAGGGGTAAAATAGTCATTTTACCCTTGGAATAGTATCAATGTCTGATTAAGTGTTTTATGAAAATATAGCAGGGGGGATCACCGAAGCAGCTGTCAGACATTTGCGGATCAGCTTTTCAGCAGCCAGCCTTTTGAGGTGAGTTACCTTCCAGTAGGGGTGGGCCTAAGGCCACAATGCCGGCCCACCAAGTAGGAGTATTTTAGAAGATGATTGTCTTTGTGATAATTATCTTGGTATGGATACGTGTTTGGTTATGAGATATATCTGTATGATATGTTACGTGGATGATAGGGATAGTTTTCCCCTGGCAATGGCCCTTAGGACCGAAGAATAGGTCAGTACTCGGATATGCCTGATTGTATGCTTATACCTTGTTGTTGTATGCTAGTAGTAGGGGGCGGAATAGACCCTAGTTACCGGTTGAAAGATACCGATGATGATTACCGGTTGAAAGATACCGATGGTATTGTATGGTATGTGGTATGATGGGGGAACTCACTAAGCTTTGTGCTTACGGTTTCAGTTTTTAATTTCAGGTACCTCTTCATCTAAGGGGAAGGAGCCGGTGGCGTAGCATGACATCACACACACATATGATTTTCCGCACGAAGTATTCTGGGATTGTACTCTGATATGATATTTGTTTATGACGTGGGTTTCGAAGATGATACATTGTTTTATGAAATGACGTGTTGGCTCAATATTTTCTAATGAATGCTTTTATGAAATAAATAATTAAAATGAAAATTTTGGGCTTGAATTTTGGGACGTTACATGTCCCTTTTCTGATTATGCTAGGGCTCGACGAGTCTAAGGACGACTCGACGAGTTAGTTCGTCCAGTCGCGAGGATGGGTAGCCTGGAAACTTGACGAGTCACTCGGTGGCTCGACGAGTTGAGTTACGATTTTAGGGTTTCTAAGTTGTAGAACTCGACGAGTTAGGTCATCCTAGATAGTTGACTTTGACCAAAACATTGACATTGACCAGGGGTAAAATGTTCATTTTACCCTAAGCAAAGATTGTCAGATTTTGACTAAGTATTATTATATAGTGGTAGCCGAGGAGTCGTAGGAGCAGCCAACAGAGATTCCTCATGCACGAGTTCAGCATCCAGTTTGAGAGGTGAGTTTTCCATCAGTAGGAACGGGTCTAAGGCACCATGGTCGGCCCATACATGTGATATGTTAGTAGCTGAGTGTGGGCGGGGCCCGAATCTCATAGCATCCAAGTGTAGGAAGGGACCAAATCTCGTAATATTATTTAAGTATAGTTTTGTGATTGTTTGATAGGGATAGATATACTTGTTGTCTGTGTGATATTTGTATGCATGTTAGACAGGGAAGTGTGGGCGGGGCCCGCATCTCCTAGACAGTGGAGTGTGGGAGGGGCCCGAATCTCCTAGATAGTAGAGTGTGGGCGGGGCCCGAATCTCCTAGACATCAGGGGGTGGGCGGGGCCCGAATCTCCATGAGAGTAGGTGGGGCCCGTATTTCATAGTTGCATGTTATTTGCATGGTATGTGGTAGTTTGGGGAGACTCACTAAGCTTCGTGCTTACATTTTTCTGTTTTGGTTTTAGGTACTTCCACTAGCAAGGGGAAGGGCTTGGGATGATCGCATTGCGCACACCACCGTTTCAGCCTAGGACGTTTAGACTCTGATATTTTTCTTATATGATTTTGATACAGTACTTGACATGATGTTTTGAGATACATGATTCTTGATTTTCTTTATGATTGATGGGTATTTATCGTTTTATTAATGGATAAAAAGTGAAATATTTGGACCGTATTTTTGGGATGTTTCAAAATAATCATAAAGTCAAAGGAAGCATACAAAGAACACATTGAAATATATATATATATATATATATATATATATATATATATATATATATATATATATATATATATATATATATATATGCCCACTTATCGTTATAAAATACAGAAGGAAGGTCAAATGAAGCATATAAAGAACATATTGCAAAGTACTCCCAGGGTTCAAATACATGTACGATATGTTTAGGGATGTTTTGGTCGACATATGTAAGTGTGTCGGGGTTTCCGCCAAAAAAAGAGGCTCCTGTGAATTTCCTGGCTGACCTGATAGAAGTAAGGTAAACCCTTAGACCAGTTGACGTTTTGATTTTTTGGATGGGTTGGAGGGAAACATGCATATGTGGACCTTACAGGTTTATCCCCTCTTGTAGGCTTGAGGGTTGGGGGTTTCACGGTGGGACAGGCTGCATTGAAAGATGCTACATCCAACAACCTTTAACTGCCCAAATGTTCCAAACCAAATGGTCACTGAGTCTCTCGACTCCCGCAATACACTAACACCTATATGAAAATATCAAATAGAAGTGATGCAAACCAGATGGAAGATTGGTGGCAACAGAGGTGTTGATCAAGAAGCTGTAGCAGTCGCGTAAGAGAACTCAACAATGCATGAGCATAATTTCTTGTGACAGAATATTAGACAGAGCAAATCTGAATTGTCGGAAAGAATATATATATATATATATATATATATATATATATATATATATATATATATATATATCAATTGACCGTAATTTCTTCTTGAGCGGCAACAGGTATATGTTAAAACCCTAGCTCAATACCATGTTGTATTATAGAAACCCCGTAGGGAGAACGTTATATTAAAACCAATATATTTGAATTATAGTATGTTACAAAAGAGACCCCTACACTATACATAATTGAATAAAAGAGATAATTTAACAATAGAAAATATTTGTTAAAGAGACTTATTCTGTGAAAAAATTATTTAAAAAAATAAACATGAATAAATGAAAGAATTCGTTAAACAAAACATGAATAAGATAACACATTTGTTTATGCTCGTGTTTTTTTCAGTTGTTTCTGTATAATCAAGTTTTATAAAAAAATCTTCCTTAAAATGTCACCTTTTTAAGTTTAAAGAAACTAGTTCGTTAGATATGAAAATGCAAGGAAAAAACAGCCAATTCAAAATGATTCAATCCAAAATTCTATATCTCGTCAACAATAGTCTCCTTCAATCACATCAATCTGTCAATCTCAATCCAAAACTTTTGAAAGAATGGGGACAGATGCAACTAAGAGAAGGACATATAAGTAATATTAAATCATAGTATTAGTTTACAACGTAAATGGTTTGTAACGTTTTGTATATCTTTTTCATGCAGGCTTGATAGGATTGTTCTTCATTACCTCTACAGTTGTAACTTTAAAGATAAGGAGATTGCAAGAAGGTTTGCGATTGCAACTCATTTGCAATGGTTTGAGGTTGTTAATCAAGGTAAATGAGTTGGTATTCACTCGTTGTTTACAGTTCATTTGGTTTTTGATCTTTTAGTTAAATGTTGGTATTAAATGTTGAACATATCTGCTAGGGGAACATGTAAGTTTGCTATAATGGATTAAGATTCATCCACCACATTTGGTGGAATTCAACGTTTTAAAGATATGGCAATATTTTGACCTTTTTACAAAAATAGTAGTTGATTATTTTATTATTTACACTTGACTTGAATATTTATAGTTTTCGGAAAAAAAAAGATTAGATTGCCCTCCGACAACACCGCCACTGGAGTCGGAGAAGATCATGCCGTTGAAGAATTAGATATCCAACATCGTCCCTAACCCTCGCAGAACCCTATTTCGTATGAAACCGGAAGAAACACTCGTCGATCCAACCGAGGAAAGATACCCAAATTGCTTGACGACTTCAACTATGATCTGAAGAACTGGAGTTGAAGAACAACATACCAAAAAATTATTGGGAAAACGGCCTCAAGGTTCCCAACAACCTCCCAGTAACAATAATAGAGAAAAATAACTGGACGCTGTTGAAGTAGAATTATATCGTGAGATGTCGAAGGTCATTGTATAGTTTCAAATGTCTATAAGTATATTATAAGGGCGTTTTGGTGTCGAAGCTTGTAATGTCTAGACCCTTATATTTTTTGTTTTATTTCAGTTTCCCTATAAATAGGGGTTGTACTGATAAGAACTTTTGCAGAACTTTGTTGTATTCCTGTCTAAACACTCTCTGTGCTCTTGAAAGCATATTTGTGCCAAACATATATTATTTAAATCTCGTGATCATTTTTTATTCATAACTATGATCTTATATTTGTTACTCGATTCTATTACAACTACATTTGGTATCGGAGCAGGATTCATACAGATTAGATCTGTTTTTTTGAGTTTTTGCAAAAGTTTTGAGTCTCGTTCCAAATTTCAATCAATTGCTCTTTTGCATCAAAAAATAAATTTAGATCTTTTGTTGTGAGTTGATTATGCGTTCTAGTTGTATAATGGAATGTTCGTTTACTGAATTCTGAGTGATTTAGCTATTTGATCCCAATCCAATTTAAGCTTTTCTCAAAAATTATCCGTACAACAATGGCGAACATGTACATGAACACGATGACATCTTATTCTCATCTTCTTGGTTCATCAACTAAGATTCTGATGCTAACTGATGAGTTCTATGATGAGTGGGCCGATCAGATAGACGAGTACTTGAACAATATTGATGAGGAACTCTGGAACTGTATTCTCGGTGATGTTAGTCCTCCTGCTGTTGTTCAGAGTATTGGAACTTTTTCGAATAATCAAAATGACAACGAACAATCTGAGAGATTATTGAAGAATGAAAAGAAGTGTATGCGTGAAATCAGAGGTGCTTTTCCTCCAACTGTTTACAGTTACGTTCGTAGTTGTAAAATTGCTAAAGAAATTTGGGATACTCTAAAGGAAAAGTTTCAAGGAAACGGGAAAACGAAGATCAGTTCTGTAAAACAATGTATGTTTGAATTGGGAGAATTCAAGCAAAAGGAAGGAGAGTCTATTGAATCTTATTATGATCGTCTGAATGAGCTTATTTTCAAATGCAATCGTTATGGAGTCATTCGATCAACAATGGAGTTAAATCTAATGTTTATCATGGGTCTTCGAAAGGAATGGAGGAATGTGAGCCTTATGATTAAGACACAATAGAGTTTTGATTACTTCACTTTGAATGATCTTTACAACGTGTTGAAAGCACATGAAGCTGAAGTTTATGAAATTACTGAAGAGTCAAAGATAAGTTTGGGAGGTCCGCTTGCACTTGTTTCGAAAGTTACTAAGAAAAAAGCTATTGAGAAGGAAAGTTTCGAAGATAAAGGTCTGATCGTCAACTCTGATGATGAAGCAATAGAGTACATAAGTTTTACAAAAAGCGTTTCAATGCGAAAGTGAGAACTGGTGAAGCTAAGGGAAATTTTTATGGGAGAGTGAGTGATGAAAAGAAGATTAAGAAGAAAGAAGCAAAGGGTGAAGAGTCGAAAGATGAGAAAAAGCTCAAAGGTGATTCGGGTGTTGATTGTCGCTATTGAAACGGGGCTAAGCATGTGGCGAATGATTACATGTTGCATAAGAAAGAAGAAAAGTAGAATAGGGCCAAGGATGAAGCATATTATTCAAAAAGATTGGAAGAAGTGAGAGCGAAGACAAAGGGAATGTCATTGATTTCAAGAGGGGAAGATGAATATGAGGGAAAATACCAAATATGGTCTTCTGGTTCTTATGATGAAGAAATGCGAAATCCGATGCATGGTGCCATGTTCGCGAGGTATGAGGATGAAGCAAAAGAGAAAGTTACTGGTAGTTTTTTGTTTCAACATCAGGGGACAAAGCGCCAATGACTTCGAATGTACATTCTCTACTTCAATCCTTTAATATTCCTTCAAGTGCTTATAATTCTGTGTTAAATGAATTTGATGTTGCTATTACCTTTGTCAATAATCTGGTTATTTCTGCTAGCAATGATGCTAAAAAGTATAGTACTCAATTACTAGGAACACAACGGATGTTGGAGGAGAAGAAAGCTAAGATAGATTATATAGAATTACAAAGTACGAACATCATGTGCGATAGGGATAGTTTGACTACTGATAATAATATTCTATTGAAACAAAAAGCATTTATTGTAACTCAGCTAAAAGGCTATATGTTAAATTGACTACTTTAAATCACTCTTCGGATATTAGTAAAGAACAACATATGAAACTTTTGCCCTTTTTAGCTTTCGAAAGGGAGAAAATTGACTGCATTTCTTATGACTGTGAAAAGACAATTGCTGAATTTGATAGGGTACCAGATAATAGGTTTGCATATGGTATAGTGAAAATTACAATCATATATACTAATCTCTCAAGTCTCCCTAAAAATACTCACACTTTATCAAAGTGATAACAAAGACTTTCTATGCTCTAATTTCTATACTCTAAGAAAAGAAAGAAACTCTAAAATAATAGAAGAAAAAATGAACCAAACACTTCAAGTGTATTTTGATTGGGGTGTTTTGAAACCAAAGCCTTGGTCTTCTTTTATAAGCCTGGAGACCTCTTATGCTTTCATCCTTCAAGCAATGTGGGATGGGAACCACTATTCATTCTTTAGCATAAACTCTACAATCTCCACCTTGGATAAATGAATGAAAAACATAACCATAACCACATAAAAGGAAACATTGTCATCAACCGAAAATTGTAATTCTAAAGCCATAGAATTATCATACTCCACCATAAAAGTGTATCGCCACTTAGAATAACCATTCTAAGAAATTAACATCGGTACATGTTGAAAAACTTGTTAAAAATTATGGTACAACTTCCCCGCTTGGCATACCCAGAAGTTCATCAACCATCAACATCATCTTCACCACACATCCTGCATTTATGCCAATCTAATGCTCATGTGTAACTCATGAACCCGTTAACAAAAACTACATCCATTTTCATGGTAGCACGGGAATACCATAGGGATGACATTACTTCAAAGGAAGTCATCAATATCAGTAACGAGGGATAAGCCTATATTGGATCCCTTTCTCAAATCTACTCCACCTACACAATTACTCTTGACATGTCCAGACTATCCACACTTCCCACATACCGGAATCATCTATGATTTCTTCTTCTTATTATTCCTGTATATCATAACCATTACTTCTGACTAAGCATGACTGCTACTATCCAGTCTTTTCTCCTCGGATAGGAGTTTTCTAGTAACATCTACATAATTCAGAGCCTCTTTTCCATACATCAAAATGTGTTTCATATGCTCATAAGAAGATGGCAAGGATAATATAAGCCTCATTGCTTTATCTTCATCTTCATCCTTCACACCAATAGCCTCCAGTTTTGACATGATGTTATTAAGGACACTTAGATGGTTTGAAATTTATGTATCTCCATTCATACAAAGAGTACGAAATTATTTCCTAAGATACAACCAATTCGAGATGCCCTTGCCTTGATACAACTGCTCAAGTTTCTCCCAAAGATCCTTTTTCATTGATATCCCATACGCATATGCAAGAACATTCTTTGCTAGAGACAAACAAATTGCACTTGCTTTTAGATTTGGTGTCTAAGCCCATAAATATAACTTATATATACCTGACCCGATAGTAGCATGGTCCTTTCGGGTTGCCTTCACCAGTGCAATTTGATAGGATGGTTTTATGAGAATAAGGTTATTTACGATTTATTAATATTATAAGTATAATATATTAATATGGTTATTTAATTAGTATTGTCCAAGAACTAATTTGGAATTAATTTTGTGGTCAAAAGAGACTAATTAAATATGGAGGGATTGATTATGTAAATCAATCATTCTTATAGTATGGGCTAAGTGATCTATGACTATGTAAGTGGGCTAAACCAATAATATAACACATGGATAGTCCATAGAGGTTAAACCCATGGATCATAGGAATGTGGAAAGTCATGGATCATTAGGTTTTACAAAGTGTAACCATAGCACTTGCTACAACTATAAATAGCCCCTTCCATGCACCAAAATCGGTTGCACTTTCATTAGAGACAAATAACTTATTCTCTTAGAACCTACTTTGCATATTGGTGTTTGTGAATCATTAGAGGTATCACACTTGAGGTGCTCAAGCTTTCAAAGGTCAATAACTCTACCCTACTCAAGAGGTAAGCATCCTAACTATGTTTTGATTATATATAACTTCAGTTGTATGCTAGCTAGGGTGAATGCTTTGGAAAAACAAAATGCAGGTATAATTAGAGAAAACATAGATCCAAAGCATTTAAGGTTGCATGTGCACTTAGGAAGTGTTATAGTGCTCAAAACCCAACAGTGGTATCAGAGCCTAGGATTGTTTTCTATTATATTTGATGCTTACTTGTTTTCAAAGTTGAAAAAATTGAGTTTTCTGCATTTTGACTGATGAACTCGCCGAGTCTACTGGGGAACTCGACGAGTCCATGCAAAAAGAGGCCACTCGACGAGTCCAGTTCATGAACTCGTCGAGTTGGCTCGTCAGAGTGCAGAAATTCGTGTTTTTGGCCAAAATAGCGTATGATCATTACCCCAAACTATTTTGAATCATAACAATATGGTTTTTAAGATATGGTAGTGATTATGTTCATCCCATTGAAAAGATAATTGTCAAAGTTTTAAAATAGTTGCTTGATGTGTGCAAACTCACTTAGTTTTAGACCTACTTTTAATTGTAAAACAACACACAAAGGCAGTGAACCTATCAATTGTGGTAGAGTTGGATAAGTAGGGTATCGAACACAGGGAACGGCAAATTAAAATTAAAAACTAATTCTATCTAAATTAATTAATAAGAATAGGGTTTCTCTAGTTTTTCAAGACTAGAAACTTGCTAACTATTACTAATTTAAGAACTAGAAAATAAAGACTTAACTAGATTCAATAATTGGAAAGGAACTTCTGTTTAGTTCAACTAAATTGATCCTATGGCTGATTTTAAGGTAATGGTGCAATGGATTTGTAACACCCCAAAGTTTGGAAAGTCAAGAAAAGAAGGAAGACCTCAATTTTGAGGGGAGACTCGGCGAGTCCATGGAGGGACTCGGCGAGTCCAAGCGGGATCCGGGTCGAGGTGTAAGCGACCGACTCGGCGAGTCGGCCAAGGAGACTCGACGAGTTGGGTCTGAACGAGGAAAACCCTAAATCCGGGACTTGGAGCCTATATAAGCATCTCATTCTCCTTCCTAGGGTTCCTTTACTGCCTCTCTTCCCCAGAACACCAAACCCTAGCCACCATATCCGTTTTAGAGCTAGACCTTGCCTTGGAGAGTGCACTAAAGCTTGGAAAAGGAAGAAAGGCTTTGGAGGTGCACGAAGGGACTGTAGATCCGGGATTTAGAAGACATTTCAGACCAATTGGAGGTAATAAGCTGTTGCTTGGAATCCCTTTTGCACCTAGATCTATTCTCATGTGTGAGTTTTAGACATTTTGGCATGATAAGTAACCTTTTCAAGTTAGAGGTCCAGATCTGAGGTTGCTACCTCAGATCCATGTTTGTTTTGGTCTAGAAGCCCCTAATGTATCAGCCCTTGGTATGTTGAAGAAGTATGTTGCCATAAACCCTAGTTTGAATGTGTTTTAAGCCTAGATCTCTTGATCTACATGTAAAGTTTGCCACTTTACGTGGGGGATAGGCCTTAGAATTATGGATCTATGAGTTGGAAGCCCTGCTTGGCTTGAAAAGCCACTGCATGGATTAAGGACTGAATAGACTCGGCGAGTCCTTCGAGTGGACTCGGCGAGTATCTTGAAGATGAGGAGGAACTCGACGAGTGGGATGAACAGCTCGTCGAGTCGGATGAAGTTAGGCATCAACTCAGCGAGTTGGAAGAACAACTCGACGAGTTGGTTGAAGATTGCCTTGGACTCGGCGAGTCTGTGAGTGGACTCGGCGAGTCAGGTCGTGAAACCTCAAACCCTTCGAGTTGAGACTCGAATCAATGAGTCGGCTGGTGACTCAGCGAGTTGGGCAGGACAGGACTTGGAACTAGTTGAACTCGGCGAGTCATAGAATGACTCGGCGAGTCGAGTCGCGAATAGAAAGACCCTGAGCTTATGAACTCGGCGAGTCATTAGGAGGACTCGGTGAGTAGGGTTGACCTGGAAGGTTGACTTTAACCAGGATTTTGACTTTGACCAGAGTTGACTTAGTTGGTTGTCAGACTAAGTGTTATATGTATATTGATAGCTCGGAGAGCTAGAGGAGCAGCGGTTCAGGGGATTGTCGAGTAGCAGCCAGAGGTTTATCAGCAGAGCTCAGCAGTTCAGGTGAGTTTCCTTCCAGTAGGAACGGGTCTAGGGCCACAATGCCGACCCGTTTAGCTAGTAGCAGTTTCCGGATTTTGATCTGATGCAGTATTTAGTATGTTTGATGCCTTCGTGGCTCAGACAAGAATTATGTGTTATGTGTTCCGGGCCACGGCCCGATGTAGTATGCAGTATATGTGTGTTCATGCTAGTTGATATGTTTATGCTATGTTCTGTTCAGTTAGCCCGGACTTCGGTCCGATACAGGGGGCAAGGCCCCAGTTAGCCCAGACTTCGGTCTGATGCAGGGGACAAGGTCCCAGTTAGTCCGGACTCCGGTCCGATGCAGGGGGCAAGGCCCCAGTTAGCCCGGACTTCATTCCGATGCAGGGGACAAGGTCCCAGTTAGTCCGGACTCCGGTCCGATGCAGGGGGCAAGGCCCCAGTTAGCCCGGACTTCGGTCCGATGCAATGGGCAAGGCCCAGTATGTGCTTTATATGTTATTGTATGGTATGTGGTATTTGGGGGAGCTCACTAAGCTTCGTGCTTACGGTTTTCAGTTTTGGTTTCAGGTACTCGGTTTTCAAAAGAGGAGCTCGGGAAGATTGCAAAGCACACACCATAGTCAGTTAGCCTGGGAATGTTTGACTCTGATAATGATATTATGTTTTGAATTTAATACTCGAAAGTTATGTTTGACTTATGATACGTTGTTTATAAATCTAGTTTTAGTAATGTTTTTAAAATAAATTTTTAGTCGTGATTTCTGGGTCGTTACAAGTTGGTATCAGAGCCTTGGTTTGAGGGATTCGGGCGCACTTCCGAGTGTGCCTGAACTCAAACTAAGGAAGTGATATAGAGTTTTCAAAAGAAAAATCGTAGTTACAAAAGAATTTTGAGAAAAGAAAACAATTTTAGAAAAAGTGTAAAGAAAAGAGTTTTAGAAAAAGCAAAGAGATTTTTGAAAAGAGAAAAGGGTGTGGTGCATGCAATCAGCCGAGCTCAAGTAAGTACTCCCAATTTACCCATACAAGTTGTGTTATGATTATCAGTATCAGTTTCAGTTTCCATTTCAGTTTCAGCTTCAGTAGAACAGCATGCTAGAATAGGACTAAGGATCTAGGATGATGCCCTATGTGCCTGCTTTATGTGTTCAGCTTTATGAGAATTGCATGCTAGTATTGAGTAGACGGTGGTAGGATAGCCTGTGTAGGTTATGCCTGATAGTATGAGTTTAGCATTGGATGCTAGTGCAGTTTCTTGTTATGAGAATGGTTTTGCCTGAGTATGTTTCCTTTATCCGAATGCTGCTTGCTTTGTGCTTTGTGGGACTCTGAGTGATGGGAGTTAGCCATTAGGTGAATACGTCACATGACATGTGATCAGGGTTGAATAATCTCAGAGTGTTGGATTTGGCCCTACTGCGCAACTCTCGTCTGAGTCTAACCGTTGTAGGGACGAGACTTTTACTCGAAGGATTATCCGAGCCTCATTGCATGTGATGGTATTCAGGTGGTGGCTAATTGGCATTACAATGAGGCCTTCAGCAGCTGAGGACTGTTTGGGTAGAGTCAGAGGTTCCCTAGGTCAAGCCTAGGATGAGAGTAGCAGAGATCAGTATTAGTAGACGTGATTTGGTGGAGTTGAGGTAACTCTTGAGGAAAGTGCGGATAGATGTGGAAGGTAGTAGGGGACCATACTACTGAAAGCAGAGGATCCGTACTCGATTCAAGAGGGGCCAAGACGAAACCAGGGAATGGTAGAGTGTGTGAGAAATCCCTCAGCAGTAGTGTATAAATTGATCAGGAATTGTTATATTTTCAGCATGGTGACGTTGCGCGAGATATCAGTTAGCAGTTCAGACGTCGAGGAGGGATCTGGCTCGGGCTTTAGAGCCGGGCAGCTTGACGATCAGATGAGGGATTTCATTTCCGCAGAGATCACGCGCAACATCATTGATCAGACTCCAGTGATTTTCGGTTCGGTTAGAGAGGCCATTGTGGAGCTCATGGACAATCATCTTGAGGCCTTTAAGGCCGGGATAGTTTCAGGACAGTTTGGGGCTCGTCTAGGTCCCGAATCTTATGGAGTTCAGGGATCCATCAGGGAGGGAGATCCCATTTCTAGTTTCTGCCATCAGGGGACAGGAGTGAGTCGGGCATCCTGTCTTCAAGAGAGACCTTTGGATGATTGGATAGTTGAGGAAGTTTCGCGAGCCATTCGCGAGGATCTGCCCGACATGGTCGTGAGGATCACTGATAGATTGATCGAGAGGCTCCAGGATCACATAGTTGTTGCTCAGTCGGCGGGCAGGGAGTCGGAAAGGAAGAGGAAAGTGGATAAGACTCAAGTAGCCTCAGGTTCGGGTAAGAGGCCCAAGGGTTCGGATTTGAGGGCGAGGAACTATCAGAACCGCAGTCGATGCGGGAAGTGCGGAAGGACGCACATGGGTGTGTGCAGGCGTAGAAGTCGTAGCGATGCTGGATGTTTCAAGTGCGGCCAGATTGGTTATTTTAGCAGAGACTGTGTTGTTACCATCGCCCAGGGACTTGATCCGTTATGTTTCCATTGCAGTCAGAGGGGCCACAAGAAGGCCCACTGTCCGAGTTTGTATACAGCAGGGCAGGTGTCAGCTCCTGCTCCTGGGACTTCGAGCGCCCAACGGACATCGGGGCAGGGCAAGGGCGCCTACGGCTCGGAGCCGAGTTTTCCGGTAGATTTCAGCAGGGATTCGAGCAGCACTGAGTGATGGAGGTATGTATCTTTTGCTTTTCTGTCATCTACTATTGTGATATTATTGTTATGTTGCTGCATTACCTGCTCGTGGTTGAGTTTTATGCCATCTGCATACCTTGGAATTCGAATAGTGAATTGGAGATCGTTCCCTCTAGATCAGGTTATTTCGGATTCAGTATTTGTAGCATGTATGTGTAAGATGCAGTAGTGCTTTACTACTTGCGGAGGGCGTTAGTCGAGTAATGATCATTTATATTCTCAGTTGTGATAGTTCAGAGTTTTTAGTGGAGTAGCTAACAGTCAGTAAGAAAGTGGGTTGGGGAGGTGCACCCCAAACGCAGATTCTCGGGATGTAGTCCCTAAAGCAATTTCAGTTAAGGACCGAAGGGTGCTCAGTCAGATAGCAGGAAGGGTGCGGATCTGGTAAGAGTTAGTTGGAGCGCTGACAAGGGTAAACGTCGGCGGACAACATATCGCCCTTCTAATGAAAGGAAGGTTGGAAATCCTTTCGACCAGTGAGCAGTAAGGATCTAGTCAAATCCAAGTGAGGGAGAACCCTTCCAAGTATACAAGAATAAGAGCCACGTAGACTCAGAATGATTGCGCGGCCTCTGAGGTGATTGTAGCACAGTGATCGATGGATCGAGAAGTTCAGAATTTGGAGTTCGAGGACCTTCCCAGCAATTAGTTCATGTAATCGAGATGATTAGAAGCTGGTTGAGAATCCAAGATTGGAGGACCACCTGTAGAGGCTCAAGTGAGTCGGAATGGGGATCCTGAGAACGGATAGCAGGAGATGTTTTTGTATTAGTAGCCAGTGGCAAAGTTAGCATGCCGGATTGCGTGGATTCAGGAGTTGGGAGTTTGGAAAGTTCCCAACAAAAGCTTCTTGTATCCGGATTAGTAGACGGTTGGTTTGGGAACCAAGCCAAAGAGTTCCTCGACGAAGCGCTAAGTATATCAAGGATATAAGATGTCGAGGATGATGCAGTATTCAAAGATTGAGGGCTGTTTTGGGAAATCGGGATGAGGAATCACTAGCGGGACTAGGGATAGTCAGGATGTCTTCGAGATAGTAGTAGTGTTGTAAGTCTGCGGGGGTAGCCATAGCATTCACTAGCAGTCAGATAGTAGTAGTAGTGTTGTAAGTCTGCGGGGGTAGCCGTAGCATTCACTAGCAGCCAGATAGTATTAGAGAGTTGCTAGTCCGCGAGCGTAGTCGCAGCCTTTATCAGATTGGTAGGTAGCATGAGCGCGTGTTGGACGCGGGAAAGCAGTAGTACCCACCAGTTCGGGTGCAGCAGTGAGGATATGGGAATCCACGAGTTAGATTTCGGATTTCCCAAATGGTACAGTTATGGCTAAGTCAGTAATTTTGGCTATAGATCGTCACATCAGTTATGAGATCAGGGTAGCAGTGGACCGTTGGGGTTTGGGTATGTTAAGGGCTACCGTCAGTCTGGGAACCGTCATGTTGTTAGTCGTGGAATTGATGATGTCAGGATGTGACGTATGGACCCGATCGGTTGGATCGGAAGATTGTTAGAGCCGTAGTGACAGGATAAGTAGTGGAAACTAGTCCCAGAGGAAGATTTCGTTCAGAAGTCGTGGAAGCGACTAAGTAAGGAGTCCCTTGACTCCACAGTTGAGTTGGAGCTCAGTGTTTCAGCCAGTTCAGTGTTTCAGTCAGCTCAGTGTTTCAGCCAGTTCGGTGTTTCAGGCAGCTCAGTGTTTCAGCCAATTCGGTGTTTCAGGCAGCTCAGTGTTTCAGCAGTTCAGTGTTTCAGGCAGCTCAGTGTTTCAGTCAGTTCAATGTTTCAGGCAGCTCAGTGTTTCAGTCAGTTCAGTGTTTCAGGCCGTCAGCGTTTCAGTCGGTACAGCGTTTCAGGCAGTTTAGAGTTTCAGGCATGTTCAGTATTGCAGGCAGTTCAGTGTTTGGAAGGTTTCAGAATTTTGGACAGTATTAGTATTTGTGTCGGAATGCAAGTGCTGACGGTATAGTTGGTTGATTTGGAAATGGCAAGTCTCTCTCATCAGGATCAGTTGAGCCTTCTGCCAAGTGTAAGTGATTTGTAAGGATAGTTAGGCAGGTAGCTTTTCTTTCAGGAGGGAAGGCTCGAGTTAGTAGGAGTTGAGTAATCAGATGGGATATAAGCAAGCTGATTCCAGCGGCATTGTTTCAGTACGAGCGATAGAATGGATAGAACAATTATAGATAGTCGAAGTATCTCCAGGAGTCGCTGGAAGCGACTAGGAGATTGCGATGAAGTGTAGTAACCGGTGGGAGTCTGGTAACTCAGATTTCGGTAGATTAGTTGGACCAGAGTGGTTTCAGTGCATCCAGTAGGCGGATGAGGGGTACAGAGTTCTCAGTCGAAGGAAGTAACATTGAGGAAAGTAGGGAAAGGAGAAGAATTCAGTATGTACCAACAGTAGGGACCAGCACGGTGAGTGGCTGGAGTGATGGATAGAAGGGTGTTAGTTTTCCAGACAGAGAGTTGGAGGCAGTTCGCAGGACAGTTGGTCATAGCAAACTTCGAGGACGAAGTTTAGTTTAAGTGGGGGAGAGTTGTAACACCCCAAAGTTTGGAAAGTCAAGAAAAGAAGGAAGACCTCAATTTTGAGGGGAGACTCGGGGAGTCCATGGAGGGACTCGGCGAGTCCAAGCGGGATCCGGGTCGAGGTGTAAGCGACCGACTCGGCGAGTCGGCCAAGGAGACTCGACGAGTTGGGTCTGAATGAGGAAAACCCTAAATCCGGGACTTGGAGCCTATATAAGTGTCTCATTCTCCTTCCTAGGGTTCCTTTACTGCCTCTCTTCCCTAGAACACCAAACCCTAGCCACCATATCCGTTTTAAAGCTAGACCTTGCCTTGGAGAGTGCACTAAAGCTTGGAAAAGGAAGAATGGCTTTGGAGGTGCAAGAAGGGACTGTAGATCCGGGATTTAGAAGACATTTCAGACCAATTGGAGGTAATAAGCTGTTTCTTGGAATCCCTTTTGCACCTAGATCTATTCTCATGTGTGATTTTTGGACATTTTGGCATGATAAGTAACCTTTTCAAGTTAGAGGTCCAGATCTGAGGTTGCTACCTCAGATCCATGTTTGTTTTGGTCTAGAAGCCCCTAATATATCAGCCCTTGGTATGTTGAAGAAGTATGTTGCCATAAACCCTAGTTTGAATGTGTTTTAAGCCTAGATCTCTTGATCTACACGTAATGTTTGCCACTTTACGTGGGGGATAGGCCTTAGAAGTATGGATCTATGAGTTGGAAGCCCTGCTTGGCTCGAAAATCCACTGCATGGATTAAGGACTGAATAGACTCGGCGAGTCCTTCGAGTGGACTCGGCGAGTATCTTGAAGATGAGGAGGAACTCGACGAGTGGGATGAACAGCTCGTCGAGTCGGATGAAGTTAGGCATCAACTCAGCGAGTTGGAAGAACAACTCGACGAGTTGGTTGAAGATTGCCTTGGACTCGGCGAGTCTGTGAGTGGACTCGGCGAGTCAGGTCGCGAAATCTCAAAACCTTCGAGTTGAGACTCAAATCAATGAGTCGGGTGGTGACTTAGCGAGTTGGGCAGGACAGGACTTGGAACTAGTTGAACTCGGCGAGTCATAGAATGACTCGGCGAGTCGAGTCGCGAATAGAAAGACCCTGAGCTTATGAACTCGGCGAGTAGGGTTGACCTGGAAGGTTGACTTTAACCAGGATTTTGACTTTGACCAGAGTTGACTTAGTTGGTTGTCAGACTAAGTGTTATATGTATATTGATAGCTCGGAGAGCTAGAGGAGCAGCGGTTCAGGGGATTGTCGAGTAGCAGCCAAAGGTTTATCAGCAGAGCTCAGCAGTTCAGGTGAGTTTCCTTCCAGTAGGAACGGGTCTAAGGCCACAATGCCGACCCGTTTAGCTAGTAGCAGTTTCCGGATTTTGATTTGATGCAGTATTTAGTATGTTTGATGCCTTCGTGGCTCAGACAAGAATTATGTGTTATGTGTTCCGGGCCATGGCCCAATGTAGTATGCAGTATATGTGTGTTCATTCTAGTTGATATGTTTATGCTCTGTTCTGTTCAGTTAGCCTGGACTTCGGTCCGATGCAGGGGGCAAGGCCCCAGTTAGCCCGAACTTCGGTCCGATGCAGGGGACAAGGTCCCAGTTAGTCCGGACTTCGGTCCGATGCAGGGGGCAAGGTCCCAGTTAGTCCGGACTCCGGTCCGATGCAGGGGGCAAGGCCCCAGTTAGCCCGGACTTCGGTCCGATGCAGTGGGCAAGGCCCAGTATGTGCTTTATATGTTATTGTATGGTATGTGGTAGTTTGGGGGAGCTCACTAAGCTTCGTGCTTACGGTTTTCAGTTTTGGTTTCAGGTACTCGGTTTTCAAAAGAGGAGCTCGGGAAGATTGCAAAGCACACACCATAGTCAGTTAGCCTGGGAATGTTTGACTTTGATAATGATATTATGTTTTGAATATAATACTCGAAAGTTATGTTTGACTTATGATACGTTGTTTATAAATCAAGTTTTAGTAATGTTTTTAAAAGAAATTTTTAGTCGTGATTTCTGGGTCGTTACAGGATTAATTCTTTTGTTGGTTACCGATTCAAATGATTAGATTCATATTCACTACACTAATCCTTAGCAAATAAACTAACTTAAACAGTGGCCAGTTGTCTAATTTAATTAGATTTACTAGATCAATTATTCGGGTTAATTTAGACTTGTAATAGTTAACTGATTTAATCTTTTAATTAACTTCTTGTTGATGGTCATCACACAAGCTTGCACATGAATTTACTCAATTCTCTTAGTAACTCTAGTTTCATATTCATTAATCCTAGACATATGGCATAATGATCACATAGCATATGAGGTGAATAATCAATAGATGTTCATGCTTATCAATTATCTTCCTATTAACAGAAAATTAATTATTATTCACACACAAGGTTCTTTAGCAAGCTAAAATAACAAAAATTCACTAACTTTAGAATTAATCCTACCAATCAATCAAACCATATTGTCAACTTTGTATCCCCAAACAGAAGTCTAAAGGTTTTAGCTCATAATTGAAGTAGATAACAGAAAACAAACCGAATCAAATTGTTTAACCATAATGATAAAGCAAAAGATTAAGTAGAATGATGAAATTTTGCCTCAATTCTTCTTCGGGATTGAATTCTAGCTTCTCTCGTCGTCTTCTAGGGTTTTTCTGCCTTCTTAATCGCATCTAAACTCTTCTGAATCGTTCTAGAATTCCCCTTCATCGTTCTGAGGAGTTATCTTTATATATACGAATTGACTCGTCGAGTCCATCTCTCAGTCCTCGTATTGTGATAAGTCTCTGGGATCCCGAGTCTTTATCTTCTCGATTCTTCGATCGGACTCGCCGAGTAGTCGACCCTACTCGTCGAGTAGGTGTTATTGTTGGTGTTTTTCTTCTTTGTTCCATTCTCGACCTCTCAACCGCTTCTCCTACTTCCTTCTGCTTCCGAGCTTTATTTTTGGACTGAAAATATAATTCAAACACTTTTAAGTACCTTTTGTCCATAAAATGCAATAATTTAGCTAATAAACGAATAAAAATCTATACTTAATATGAACTAAATATGCACATATCATTGCTGTTTTATATGATAAACCAAATTGTTTATAAAATTGTTGATTCAGAATTGTCTTGTTTATGAGTTTAGTTAGATCATGAATTTTGTGATAATTTAGTTGTTAGAAAAATGATCTAATTGATGTTTAATGACTTTCATAACTGAAAGGTCTCATCATTAAAATCAAATTAAACTCATAGGTTATGAATGTGAAGAGTTTGTTTCAAAACTTGCCTCTAGTTTTGGAATTTGCAAAGTCTCATTAAATGAAACTTTAATTCCAAACCCTAGAGTTTAAAAGTTAAAATTCAACCCTTATACTTTATAATATTATAGTTTAGTAATATATATATATATATATATATATATATATATATATATATATACACACACACACACACACTACTTTATAATACATAGATAATACATATTTTAAGACCAAAGTCTTAAAAACAAGGAGATAGATTTTTGGCCTTTGGATTTCATTTGAATGGTTAAGATAGTGATCCATGTCAATAGATTTAAACCAATCAAAATCAAGTATTTTAAATGTACAACTAATAATGAGGATAATACAACTTTGTAATGCTTAAATAGCCATTTGGTCTATTCATATGTGTATACAAATGGTCAGTTTTCACTTTATATATACCATCAATTAGTCTATTTATTCATAATTTGAAAACACACAAATACACATACCCTCTCTTTCTATTAAACCTAGCCGTTACAATATCTGTTGTTACATCTACCTTTACCACAATAAGCGTCATCACGCCTCCACTACAATCATCAGCCCCACCACCACCACCCGCCCATCACCACCACTACTGCTACACAGCTCTCAAACCCTTAAACCCATCACCACCACCCATGGCCTTCTGCCGCCAATCGTTTACAACCACCCACTACTTGCGAGCCGCCTTCAACCACCATGACCGTCTCTAATCTTTTATTTCTATCTCAAGAATACGCCCTCTTCACTGTGAATCTTCACAGTTTAAACTCCGTATCCGATGTACTTAAACCCTAATTATTGGCACATTTTTTTTTCTTTTAGGACCATGAAAACTCCAGCCTTAACTAAATTTTGGATGACTTGAACACTGTTCATCACGAGTTTCCCACCACTGCCATCACAAAACCCACCACCACTAACTCTTTCTTTCTCCCTCTTTCTTTGTAAGAAGAATGTTTACCATTAAGATTTATCCCTTTCCTTACTCGAGCATGCAAATCTTTGTATTTGTATGATGTGCATTTTATAGAAAGTCGTGTGTAAGTTCGTACTATTTGTGTATGGTATAGATATATCTATGTATGATATAGATGTATATATCTATCATATAGATGAAGTGTATTTTCTTTCTATCTGTTTCCTTGTAAATGTTTGTTGAAATGTAAGTTTCTTGATTTAGGTATGAGATGTTGCAGATCTACAAATTTTGGAGTTCATTTGTTTGAGAATAATCAGGTAATAGGCATGTGAAACATAAATGTTTGTTTACTTATCAAGTCCAAATAAAATTATAATTTATTTGGTTTATAACACTACTAATATTAGATTTAGATAAAAGGCTGAAATATATTTTATAACTTAAATCCTAAAAATATATGTAATTAATAAAATATATGGAAAATTATTTTCTTTCGTTTAGTAATTAATAAATACGTACAATTAAGTTATGTGTTAGGATTCTAATGACGCATTTTTATGTCTAAAACAAAAAAAAAACAAAATATTTTATTTTGTAAACAAAATATATTTTATTTTGTAAACAAAGACAATGTATTTTTAATTTTAACTCAGTTATAATTTAATTTTCATGTTACTCTAAAGTAAACCTAAAATTTCTTTTGGGTTGAGTTGGAATAGTTTTGTATATATTATCTAAAATGTATAAATATTATGAAATTTTATGATTTGTAACGATCTTTGGATATAAATTAAAAAAATGAAAACTTTTATATTAATTTTCTTTTATGATAAATATATAATATAATATGTCTTTCAGGATAGAAGCAAGTAGTGTGTAATCTTTTTTGTTTTAAAGAAATTGAACCAAACTTCGATTTTTACAAAAATTACAAGATATTGATTGTTTCTTTATATGATTTATGTTAAATGTGACAAGTTTGATTATCCACACTAAGTGCTTGATGAAATGCTTGAAGAGGATCTTATTTTCAATTCCTTTTAAATGTTATTAGATAGGAATAAACTAATTTAATCTTTTATTTAGCGTAACTTCTTGAATGGTTTTTACTCTAAATGTAATACTTTTTTATAATTGTTGTGGTTCTGCCCTACTTTACTTGAGTGTATGGCTTCAATGGCAGTAAATGTTGGAGCAACCAAGCAACCAATTCACTTTAGCATCCAAAGATTTGGTAAATACTTGCTTATGTGATTTTTTGATTTGATACTAAGTGTTTTATATGAATGCATATAGGGTGTTTAATGAAATGCCTATTAGGATTGGACAAGAGGATTGAGTATGGAATAGAATAACATTTTGTTACACCATTTTCAAATCTATTGTGTTAATGATTGAAGAATATAATGTGTTGTAGGGTTAT
Source organism: Lactuca sativa (assembly GCF_002870075.4). Taxonomy (NCBI): domain Eukaryota; kingdom Viridiplantae; phylum Streptophyta; class Magnoliopsida; order Asterales; family Asteraceae; genus Lactuca; species Lactuca sativa. The sequence continues at coordinate 240,487,854 of NC_056623.2, read as the reverse complement.
AAATTGATCTGATTATTTTTCTCATCTAAATGTTCATTTCATTGGATAAGTCAAAAAGAACCTTTCATCACTTCTCAAAAACCAACATGTTGATTCATCTGATTCAAACTCTCCTTAGTTTACTCAGATGCTTACCCTTGATCAAAAGAATGCACATAAGTTTATGGTACTAATTAGTATTGATGTACTTTTGAACTCTGGTGGTTGTGGTTCTTATAATCCTAAAAGAGAAGGCTCAAAGTCTTCATTTCCTTATTATCAAGTTAAAGTCTTCCATACCTATTAACAAGTTTATAATTTCACCGGTTAGTGATGATAAAGCCCAAGACCCTAGACTCTAATCAGAAACTTAAAAAGATTTACGTTGTGGAAGAATAGCTACTAAGTTTGCTCATAAAGCTTCAAAATTTAACATATGAAAACATGAGGCTGAAGCATGATATCCATGAGAATGAATCATATTTGGATTCCCAAATTACACATCTTGCAGCCAAGAAAGCTATGGTTTAATATGGTGTAGGTTCAGCAGGTGGCACCAATGAGCATTTTCATTCCAATGGAAGATAAAAAAAACCAAATCTCATAATCAAATCCTATGATTTTCCCCCCGTTTTAGAATATTTAGCCTTTTGATTTGGTTATTTTGTTTTGGATTATCAAGAACTAAAGTTTTATATTTTAATTTTACGTTTTCTACTAACCCAATAAGTTTAAACCCTTTGGTTAATATTATGTTAAAATGGAAACTAAAGTAATTTTTATATATTTATTTCTTTCTAATTGTTGTCATGTATCTTCATGTATGTCTGTCATTTTTAATTTTTGTGATCCAGAAACATTTGGTAAGGAATTGGCTTCTGTGAGTTTTTGAGTAAATTAAAAGTTTACACCCAGTGGTTTACCCAATATCACAGGTTTAGTCTAACTTTTGTGTAACAGCCCGGAATCTCAGGTATTATTAAATTACGTTTCTGGGGTGTTTTAAGAGGGGACTCGGCGAGTTGGATCCTAGACTCGCTGAGTAGGATCGCAGACCGGGTCGCGGGTTCGCGACTGGACTCGACGAGTCCAGATATGGACTCGGCGAGTCTGCGCTGTTCAGCAGAAACCCTAACCGTTCGGTTTTGGATCGTATATAATGCCTCTTAGGCCGTCATTGTCCGTCTTTTGGTCGATTGAGAAGAACCCTAATCGTTGTGGACGTCTAGAGCAGGAGAGAAAGCTATTGGAACTTGGAGGAACTTGTTAGGCAAGAAGAAGAAGAATTTGGCCAAAGGAATATCAAAGAGGATCGAGTCCTGAGGTTTGGGGGACACAGAGAGTGCGTTTTCAGGTAATACTCGGACCATTTCTGTTATTTTGATGTGTATACGAATCTAGGGTTTATGAAACCCACTTGGTGATTAGATGGGTTATTATGTTATTACCCAGACGTTTATACCCCAGTAATAAGATGTTTAGAAGTCCAGAAAGTCCCATGATTATATATCTCGGGACCATACGTAATTTAGGAAGCAGTTGCTCGCCTGCATGGCATGGACTCGCCGAGTTGTTCTTCAGACTCGGCGAGTAGCTTGAAGATTTACTGGGACTCGTCGAGTTGTTCTTCAGACTCGGCGAGTTGAGTCGGGGTGGCCTCGCGATTCTTCCAAGAGGAACTCGTCGAGTAAAAAGGGGATACTCGACGTGTAGAAAGGGTGTCTTAAGGAAGCGGTGAGTCAAGGGCGAGTGGACTCAGAGTCGTTGAACTCGGCGAGTCTTGGGGTGACTCGGCGAGTTAGGTCGCGGGTTAAGTGAAGTTCTGAGTATGGGGACTAGGCGAGTCATAGGGTTGACTCGGCGAGTAGGGTCAGTCAAGGGTTGACTTTGACCTTGTCTTTGACCAAGGATTGACCAGTGGTTCCAGGGGTATTTTGGTAATTGTTGTTTATTGTTTGAGTTCAGTGCGTTGGTGACTGTCCAGAGAGGAGATCGTATCAGTGATCGGAGCAGCTTGAGCTATCTGTTCAGTCGGTAGTTTCGAGGTGAGTTATCCTCACTATATCGCTAGGGTTTATGGCACCAAGGCCGACCCTCTTTATCGGATGGAAATCCGGGTAGTTGTCATGGTTATGATATAGGCCGGAAGGCATTACATGTTAGGGGCCGGAAGGCATTGCTATGTGGACCGGAAGGTCATGGCCTGGAAAGGCGTATGTATGCATTTAGTATGTTGACTGATTCATAGGGTAATGTTATGCCAGTGACCGGCTAGACCGGTATCTTGATTAGAGTAATGCTACGTTATGTGACCTGTTGATCAATTGCTAACTGTGAACTGTTATATGATTATGTGTTATGCGTATGATTGCTAGATCTGGGGTGTGACCCGGTATGCAGGGTCGTCCTATGATTTGTTACGTTATGTATGCGTTTTACGCTATGGGCCGGAAGGCAATATGTATGGACCGGAAGGTCGTGGCCTGGAAGGGCGTATATGTGGTTGGTATATTGGGGGTATCTCACTAAGCTTTCGGGCTTACAGTTGTGGTTTTATGTTTCAGGTTCTCAAGAGTCTGTGGCAAGGCAAAGGCGTGATCGTACCGTTCCATGCGTTGGTGTTTTATGATATGAACCTGGGAAATTACTCTGTTTAATGATGTATTGAAAACCTTTTTGCAATAATGTTAATAAAATGGGTGATTTTTAAAAGTTTTAATTGTTTTGAAATTTTGGGCGTTACAAGTTGGTATCAGAGCCTTGGTTTGAGTGAATTGGGGAAACATTCGTGTGACTCCAGTCTCAAATCGAGGAGGATTTTAAAAAGAGAAATTAAAATGGTTTTCAAATTTAGTAAAAGGAGGACGCGGAGGTACGATCAGCCGGAGCCAGTAAGTAACCCCAAGATACCATACTTGATATTTGTTTTATTGAGCTTGATAGAACAGCATGCTAGAGTTAGGCTAGGGATCTTCAGGAATTCATGATAATGTTGCCTGATTTGTGATGCCTGTAGCCTAGGGTCCCTTATGGGATATTCTCAGTGTTCCTCTAGTGGTGAGGGTTGATAGTTGTTATGCATGTTCCCTAGGGTATTGTGGTAGTACTTCATACAAATATGGGTAGGTGTGGAAGGTAGTATGGGCCCGTACTACTGAAAGCACAGGACCCATACGCGTATCAGGGAAACCATGGTCTCTAGGGTAGGGTTGCGAGAGTTGGATCCCAGGATTTTGGGAAGTGTTTGAGATGGGTAGGGTGTCTTCAGTAAGGAGATTTCGAGGCGTGATGATAGTGGATCCGGGTCAGGATCGGGAGCTGGAGAGCGAGTTCCGGGTGGATCGGTACTGTCGGAAATAATCGATCAGACGAGCACGAGCGAGCGGGATGCAAGGATTCGCGAGATCCTGCGTGATGGGGTTGCTGCATTGTTCCGGGCCGAGTTTTCGGAATTGTTTGGGTCGATCAAGATCGCCATGATTGAGTATTTTGATGAGCGATATGCGGCTCTCGTAGAGACGGCTACCGCGGTGGCTACAGCGGCTGTAGCAGCGGCAAGGGGAGGAGCTAGTCGGGGTTTCCAGTATCGGGACTTCTATTATACGAAGCCTCCCACATTCGATGGAGTTCAGGACCCGATTGTTGCTATGAGACGGCTATCAGACTTGGAGGGGTGTTTCTCCACGAGTTTATGCCCTGCTGATCAGAGGGTGAGGTGTGTTCTGGACCTGTTGAGGCTAGGAGCGAAGGATTGGTGGAGATTGACTACGAGGTCATTTTCCGATGCGCAGAGGGTTGCGGTTTCATGGGATCAATTCAGAGAGATGTTCAGTACTCGCTATGTTCCGCGGGATGAAAAGGAGAGCTTGGCTCGGGAGTTCTTTGAGCTGAAGCAGGATTTGGAGTCGGTGACTGAGATCACCAGGATGTTTATTGAGAGGACGATGTTTTGCCCTGAGTTCGCTTCGGAGCAGGCTCAGATGTCCTGATATCTGAGTATGCTCAAGAGGGATATCAGACAGTTCGTGTCTGCGCGGAGGTGGGAGACCTTGTTGGAGTTGCAGGAGGCCGCCATATGGCGTGAGTTAGAGGTTGAGTTGCAGTTGCGTGAGCTGAGGCAGGCCCCGATGCAGTCGCAGTCGGCGCCGAAACGGTCCAGGACCGTAGATGTTAGAACGGGGGATCGGAGCGGCCACACTTGTGGGAAGTGTGGGAGGGGTTACACCGGAGCTTGTTGGTCTGGTGGTGCATGCCGCAAGTGCGGAAAGGAGGGGCACGGTGCACGGGATTGTCGGCAGTCAGTGCCAATTCGGGATTTGAGGATTTGTTATCAGTGTCGGCAGGTTGGACATGTGAGGGTCAACTGTCCACAGCTTTCTGCAGGACCGGTGCAGGCTCTAGCACCGGCCACCTTGAGGAGTTCAGGAGGAGGACAGGATGGAGCAGAGCCCCAAGGGCTCAGAGTCGTGCTTATCAGCTTGCGGCAGAGGGAGACGGAGCGGTGCCGGAGGCAGCTGCGGGTATAATGCTTTCCTGATGTCTTGATTATACTGCGTTGATTGTGGCGTATTGTTTGTGCTGGTATCTGGTGTGGATTTCGATGCGGTATTCGTTGTTTCGCGGGTTTGGCATGGTTATAGTTTGGTGTTTTGGTGCCGGTAGCCTTGTGCGGTTTTCGATGCGGTATTCATCCTTTTGCAGGTTGTGGGTTTGGTTACGGGTCATTGTTTGGGAATTCCGTTGGTTATCGTTCATGAGGGTTGATAGTAGAGATGCGGCACTGGGTTGAATGTCGGGTAGCATCTGCAGTCGTGGAGTGGATAATTGAAAGACCGGATTCTTTTGAGCGGATTGATCAGGGAGGAGATGTCTTTTGCTGAGGGTTGCTTATGCTTGTGGGAAGCAGTCAGTGGGTAAATGTTCTCTTTGTGCAGGATTGTTCTGAAAAGGTCGTTAATGACGATCGGTGGCAGTTAGTCAGTGCTTTAGTGGGGGAGAATTGGAGAATTCTCCGGGAGATCGATGAGTATGTGAGTGTGCTTAGCTGTTGGGATTCAGCAGTGTTTGTCAGCGCAGAGTATAGGCCGACGAGAGCGAGTGTCGGGTATGCGGGGCGGGATACAGACCTAGAGCATTTGATTGTGGAGGCCTGAGAGAAGGCCGGGATCAAGCTTGTGTAAGTAACCGGGGTTATGCGATCAGAGTATTGGTATGTTTGAGGTACGTGATGGGTTGTACTGCATTAATCCCACGGGATTATGTTGTGCATGTTTCTAGAGCTGGAACCGGAAGGTTCCCAGAGTTAGAACCTGAGGGTTCGCAGAGTTGGGTGTACGGACCCACAGAAATAGAGCCTCGAGTGGCTAGTATGTGTTATGAGAGTCGGTCCAGTCATGCTGGAGACTCTGTTGGTATTGTTGGATCAGTTTGAGATTGCGGATCGTGTATGTTGCAGTGTGATTGCATAGGAAGGTCTGGCCCCGGGTTAGTGATCTTGTTTAGCTGAGGCGGTGATTTTGATGAGTGGAGAGAGTACATGGGATTGAGAGCCCTGCAGTGAGAACCCGAGTATGTGAATAGCGGTTACGCAAAAAGGGTGGTGTCGCTTGGGCCAAGCACCGTAGCACCGGTTGGAGTGGCATTATGGCCAAGAGGGTCCCTTGGAAGGAAAAGAGAAAGGTGTGTAACTCCGAAGGGGAGTGCAAGTTCACGAGAATGAAAGCTGCAGAGCAGAGTTATGGTTAGAGTATTTCGAGTATGCCTTCGAGCATCGTGTTCGCGGCAGCGAAGTGGGAACCCATTCGGTTTGGGATGTCTGTTGAGGCTCAGAAGGGATGCAGGGGGAGGGAGAATCTTAAATTCTCAGTGTGATTCTAATCAGAGTGTAGGGTGGATGTAGTGGTTCATCTTGGGAGATGTTCGAGGATATCATCAGTGTATCGGGTCTTTCAACCTGCGAGTGTTGGGACTAGTTCAGTATGTGTATGTGATAGCAAGAGGGGAACTTGTGAGAGTTGCTCTGAGAGTGGGAATGGATCTCTCAGTCGGTCCGGAATGGACAAAGTGGGCTTTGGATCGGGGATCCGGTGGTTCACGGTTTCCTAACCCTTATGGTTCGAGTGATCGTTGAGATTCAGAGCAGTGTTGCATCTTGGGTAATTCTCGGTTACAAAGAGTGATGTGCAGTACAGAGATCGTGCTTCAGTCGACAGAGCAGATTCGACAGAGCCGACAGGGAAAGTTATGCAGACAGACGCCAGTCCGAGCTTGAGTTTCAGGTCGGCAACCTCGTACTCCTGAAGGCCTCTCCTTGGAAAGGAGTGATTTGCTTCAGGAAGAGAGGCAAGTTGGGGCCCCGGTACATTGGGCCATTTCAGTGGCAACATCGGAGGGGATCGGAAATGACTTGGGAGCCGGAATGTGAGATGCGGAAGGAGCATCCGGAACTATTTTCAGAGTGAGACTTCGAGGGCGAAGTCTAATCCTAGTGGGGGAGAATTGTAACAGCCCGGAATCTCAGGTATTATTAAATTACGTTTCTGGGGTGTTTTAAGAGGGGACTCGGCGAGTTGGATCCTAGACTCGCCGAGTAGGATCGCAGACCGGGTCGCGGGTTCGCGACTGGACTCGACGAGTCTGCGCTGTTCAGCAGAAACCCTAACCGTTCGGTTTTGGATCGTATATAACGCCTCTTAGGCCGTCATTGTCCGTCTTTTGGTCGATTGAGAAGAACCCTAATCGTTGTGGACGTCTAGAGCAGGAGAGAAAGCTATTGGAACTTGGAGGAACTTGTTAGGCAAGAAGAAGAAGAATTTGGCCAAAGGAATATCAAAGAGGATCGAGTCCTGAGGTTTGGGGGACACAGAGAGTGCGTTTTCAGGTAATACTCGGACCATTTCTGTTATTTTGATGTGTATACGAATCTAGGGTTTATGAAACCCACTTGGTGATTAGATGGGTTATTATGTTATTACCCAGACGTTTATACCCCAGTAATAAGATGTTTAGAAGTCCAGAAAGTCCCATGATTATATATCTCGGGACCATACGTAATTTAGGAAGCAGTTGCTCGCCTGCATGGCATGGACTCGCCGAGTTGTTCTTCAGACTCGGCGAGTAGCTTGAAGATTTACTGGGACTCGTCGAGTTGTTCTTCAGACTCGGCGAGTTGAGTCGGGGTGGCCTCGCGATTCTTCCAAGAGGAACTCGTCGAGTAAAAAGGGGATACTCGACGTGTAGAAAGGGTGTCTTAAGGAAGCGGTGAGTCAAGGGCGAGTGGACTCAGAGTCGTTGAACTCGGCGAGTCTTGGGGTGACTCGGCGAGTTAGGTCGCGGGTTAAGTGAAGTTCTGAGTATGGGGACTAGGCGAGTCATAGGGTTGACTCGGCGAGTAGGGTCAGTCAAGGGTTGACTTTGACCTTGTCTTTGACCAAGGATTGACCAGTGGTTCCAGGGGTATTTTGGTAATTGTTGTTTATTGTTTGAGTTCAGTGCGTTGGTGACTGTCCAGAGAGGAGATCGTATCAGTGATCGGAGCAGCTTGAGCTATCTGTTCAGTCGGCAGTTTCGAGGTGAGTTATCCTCACCATATCGCTAGGGTTTATGGCACCAAGGCCGACCCTCTTTATCGGATGGAAATCCGGGTAGTTGTCATGGTTATGATATAGGCCGGAAGGCATTACATGTTATGGGCCGGAAGGCATTGCTATGTGGACCGGAAGGTCATGGCCTGGAAAGGCGTATGTATGCATTTAGTATGTTGACTGATTCATAGGGTAATGTTATGCCAGTGACCGGCTAGACCGATATCTTGATTAGAGTAATGCTACGTTATGTGATCTGTTGATCAATTGCTAACTGTGAACTGTTATATGATTATGTGTTATGCGTATGATTGCTAGATCTGGGGTGTGACCCGGTATGCAGGGTCGTCCTATGATTTGTTACGTTATGTATGCGTTTTACGCTATGGGCCGGAAGGCAATATGTATGGACCGGAAGGTCGTGGCCTGGAAGGGCGTATATGTGGTTGGTATATTGGGGGTATCTCACTAAGCTTTTGGGCTTACAGTTGTGGTTTTATGTTTCAGGTTCTCAAGAGTCTGTGGCAAGGCAAAGGCGTGATCGTACCGTTCCATGCGTTGGTGTTTTATGATATGAACCTGGGAAATTACTCTGTTTAATGATGTATTGAAAACCTTTTTGCAATAATGTTAATAAAATGGGTGATTTTGAAAAGTTTTAATTGTTTTGAAATTTTGGGCGTTACATTTTGTATTTGTTATAAGAATCCCATCGTGGTTTTATTTTGTTGCGGATAATGTCCCTACATCAATGATTTCTAAAAAGCTTTGTTGAAACTTGTTGCTTATATCCTGAAGAGAAAAAATATCATTTATGTTGAGTAACTAAAAAAACATAATGTTATAAGTGAATATATTTTTTGTTTTTATGAACATTTTTATTTTAACAATCTGATTGTTTCATATAATATAAAGTTTTTTGAGTTGTAAATGTCAACCAAATTTCATTTTTTTTGTTTGTGTTCGTCGACAAAAATGTTTTAATTTAAACTTATATGTGTCTAGATTATTTTCACTTTAATATGTCTTATTTTCTATCCTTTTACATGGTTGTGGTTTATTAATAATACTAGATTATGACCCCGCGTAAAACGCGTGGAACATATAAAAATGTACATGTAAATGTATAAAAAAGTTGGCACTATAAAAAAATAAAGTAATATAAACAGACTTAGCATTATTGCTAACATTTAAATGTTTGAAAAAAAAACAAAGAAACACTTGAATATCTATAATAGTTGAAGGACCTCTTTGTAAACATAACTTTTTGTTTTATTAGTTGGACAACCTTCCTCGTAATATATGAGTACCTTCAATCTCTTTTCACTTGTAATGCGAGAAACAAAAAATATATAACTGAAAATGAGTGAAGACAAGCTTATGCAAGTATAATCCAACATTTGATAATTATTGTCATTGACTTTTGTTAGTGGCCATAACAAAATAAACTACTATAGGAAATTGCCTCCGCTGAAAACAGAATGAGATTCTTTCATTAGACGGAGTTAAATTCATGCAAGGTATATAAGTAGTCTCCATAAAGAATCTAACATATATGATTTAGGCTTCAATGACGTTTCTTCCAAGCCTAACAATCTATAATATAGTAGAATTGCATAGTCATTTGGTTTGGTCGATATTACAAAGTAATATGACTGGAACACCTATTTTTAGTGTAAGTTTATGGTTGGAAATTCTAGATGCCTTAAAATCATTCAACATAACTGAAGAGTAAATTGATTCCTCAAAAAAAACCTGGTAACTCTGTATCACGTAAAGAATTTGAACTCATATGTTTTTCCTTCATCTTTCATCAATCCTAAAATGTAGTCATTGGTAGCATCAAATTCTTCATTTAGGGGGAGCTTGTTGGGTCATTTAGAAAAGAAAGTTATAAACCAAGGGGGAGATTATTGGGTCAAAAATATGGTTTATAATTTGCTTTTCTAGGAAAATGTATTTTTGTGTCTTGGACCGTAAACAATTTGGTGTTTACGGTCGTATACATGTTTACGGTTGAGATTACGGCCGTAAACCCATTTACAGCCCATGTTCTCCGGACCATATTCCCTAGTATATATATATATATATATATATATATATATATATATATATATATATATATATATATATATATATATATATATATATATAGGTGTTAGGGGTGAAGAGTGGGGATTAATGAACAAGAAGAGAGTTTACGACCAGGAGAGAGAGAGAAAGGAGCATATGTGTGTAACTGTGTGAATCTTGTAAGAGAACTTCATTCTAATCAATTCAAACAAGATTCATATTATTATTCTTCTCCTTCTCTTCTATTTGATCTGACATCATCCGTTTGATTGGGATTCCGCACCATCAAACGGATCTGATTGATATACATGCAAATTAAGGACTTACAAATATAAACATTTTACCTCTTATGTAGTTTTATGTGTGCTATGTGTATGTGTATGTGTGTGTTTGTTTGTTTGTTTGTATATTGCATCATACTTGATGTCTTGGTGTTTTGCATCTTTAATTTTTTTGCAAAAAAATTAATTTGACAGACCTGCTATTACAGTTTAATTTCATTTCTATTAAACATAAATTGTTATTTAACTTTGGATTTTTCAGTACTTGATTGTACTTTTTAATTACTTTTTTTATTAATGCAAAGTAGTATCTAATTGTACTTTCAACCCGCTACTATAAAAATTAGCCCAAAAGATACCACTCTTTCAAGGTGTCATTACTTTTATAGCAAGATAGTTTCTAATTCTCATTGTTAATGGCAATGTAGTTTCTTATTTTTTTTGTCTATATAATAATTTTAAATGTACCCACCGTGGTTTTCATGAGTTATAAGCTAGTTCGTCTTATATACAATGATGATACAGCTAAAGATATGACAAAATTTATCTTTGTTTTTCAAAATTTTAGAGTAGTTGTCCCTAAAAGATGATTGATTGGTTAGAATTAGGCATGCATGTAAATGTTGTTTTAAAATTTTGTTTTTATTTTTATTCGTGTAATTGTTGTTTTCATTTTATTTTAACATTGTACATCAGAAAGTATTTGAAATCTAAATTCTTGTAAGTTTTTAATTATGTAAAGGATTTATTTCAATATTTTTATAAACTTTTAACTATATAGTTTCAGCAAATTTTTGTAAGTTTTTAATTATGGAAATGATTTATTTCAATCTCTTTTAAAACATTTAAATATACAGTTTAATAAAAGATATAAGACTTATTTTATATCTATTTTTTTTATAAATGGTATATTTTACCATGGTTAAGTGATATGTTCGATATATTAACTTAGATATTTGGTACTAGGTGTAAAACCCGTGTATTACACGGTTTATTAAAAAAAATATATCAAAGTTTAAATATTAAGAATTTTTTAAAATAAAATTTTAAAATAAATAGATATATTCTAATGAATAAATAGAATCACTATTAAGAAGATCATCCATAATATCAATGATTACTTTATCATATTCATTAAATTTATTATCATATTCAATGTATTTTAATATATATATATATATATATATATATATATATATATATATATATATATATATATATATATATATATATATATAAATTTTTTGCATTTATTATCACATTAAATATATTTAATACTTTACATATATAAATTTAGTATTATGTGTCATATTAATTGATTTAATTCAAAAAAACCACAAAATGACATGTGGATTTAAATTTAATCAAAAAATTTACAAAATTACATGTGACAAATTTAATGAGAAGATGACATTTGGCAAAATGATCTTCATTTATTAGGATATATTATCTTTTTTCAACTTTAATTTAAAAGTTTCGGATTTTTAATACATTTTTTTTTAAATTTCGATCTATCATATATATCCTAACTTTTATTAGGATACTTCTTAAGTAATCATAACATTGGCAAAATAAATATTACATAACATTTAATCTATGACCATCCTTTTTAATTTAATTGACATATTTAACAATATATTATAAAAATCGTTCTATGTTTTAGTAAATTCAAGTAACTTTTAACAGTAAATTAATGAAATACGAATATATATATATATATATATATATATATATATATATATATATATATATATATATATATATATATATATATATATATATATATACTTTTTTATTCATGTTTATTTATAATTTATTAGTTTAAACAAAACGCTTCAAATCTAAATGCTATTTTATGTAGCGTTTAAAAAATGCTACAAACTACAAGCTACCCACTATCATCTACACGCTACCCGTTACTAGCTAATTTTATATCACATGACAATTATACGTTTTTATTACCATTTTAGTTATTTTCTTTTATATTTTTTGTTGTGTTAGTTATTGCTAATAACTAATCTTCAGGTATATTTAAACATACAAAATTTATTTTTTAATATACAATCGAAAGTATTTGATGACAAGTGTGATTTTATGATATTCAAAGTAAAAAAAAAAATATGATAATTTAAGAATAAATAATCTTTTGTTATTTTTCCAATAGGACAATACTTGGAAACGTAACATATTTGAGATTTATATGATATATATTAATATAGAATTTTCAACAATAACTTGACTTCTAATCCTAATCCTAATCCTAATCCTAATAAATAAGTGCACGTGGCTTCTCCTTACGTATCTTCCCACCTTATTTTCCCGCTCAATCTATCAAACTATATTCCGAAACTAGTTGTGAAACCCGTATATTATACGGGTTCATTAAAACAAAATGTTAAATACAAATAATTAAACGTAAAATTTGAAATAAGTAAAACTTATGAGAAAAAAAACATGTAAAAAAATAAATTAAATTTATGTGTTTAGTTGTCAGACCCGTGTAATAAACATGTTAGTTATAACAATATGTTAAATACGAAGGTTTAAACTGTAATTTATTTAAAATTGAAATTGAAGTTTGAAATTTAAAATTTGAAATTAATATAGTTATTATGGTATCTTTTATTTATAGAAACTAAATTAATGATATATTAAAAAATAAAAAATAAAATAAATGACAAATGAAAAATAAATATCTCAAAATTATGATAAAATGACATGCGGCATAATGCATTAGAGAATGACACGTGGCAAACTTCTTCGACCTTTTATGTTCTTGAATTTCATATTTCAGTAAATCACGAAAAATCAGTAATCTATATTCTAAATCTTCAATCAGCCTCAAATCTCGGTCCTTTGGTTCACTCTTATTTGGATTTCAAAATCCCTCATTCACTCCCTTCGGTTACAAGATCAATAGAATCACCTTGTAAAATCATCCTCGCATTTAAATCCCAAGATTCTAAATTCTGGAGGTACAAGCTTCTTCTTATTCCTCCAAACGCTAGCTTTGTGTGTGTGTTTAATGATGTGTGTGTGTGTTTTCTTTATCATCCTCGCATTCTAACTTATTGCAGTTTTATAAAAAACTTATTTTTTTATTGTTTAAAACCCTAGGTCTGTGTATTCTGATTCAGAAAGACATGGGATCGGAGGGATGTGTTGTTGGGAGATTTTTTATTGTCTCCTTCGTCTGCTTCAAGCTTTAGTGCTCTAGGGTTTACGTGTTTCAGCCAATCGATTTCAAAATGTTTTTTTTTATATCGAGATATAGCTGGTCTTAATTTTAACTTTTTAATTTGACAATATCATCGAATGTCTGTGATTGAAGTTTCGTGGGTTCTAAAGTTTTGCCTCTAAGGTATGATTCTGCGCTAAATTACTTAAACTTTTTCAAGCTGCTTTGTTTATCTTATTCATGTTCACGCTTTATATTTATGTTTCATATTTTGAAATCAGCTCATAATTACTTTCCCCATATAATGTTTTTATATTTTTTTTTTGTTTCAGGTTACAATTTGGAACCCTAATTTCAATGTTTACCATATTACCTAAAACCTTTAGTTTTTATGACGAATAAATTATTATCACATTGAAATTGGAGTCCTCGGTAACTCTGATTTAAAGTCTTATTGCCAATTTTTAGTAAAGCACGAATGAAGGTACTAATAATTGGTAATATCATTTTCAAAAAATTATTGAATTAACAATTTTGTAAAAACAAATTACAATCAATGACTTTTGTTAATTATTTTGGCAGGTTACTACACCAATTGTGGGAAACTTTAGGTCATCTGCTAATTACAAGAACATGTTTATATTTGATGTAAGTGTATTTGTATTGATATAACACCACTGTAGTCATGTGTATTCATTAAACATTTTGGTGCAGATAGACACACAAGAGTTTGGGAACTTTGGGATTTAATCTAATCACTTGTCGAAGACATTTCTTAATATTTCATAACATAGTTCAAATACATATGGGTCAGTCTTATGTTCTTGGATCTTACTGTTTAAATTAAATTCTTGGTTCATGATTTGGGTGTGTATGTGTTGTATGATTCATTTTGTGTTTATGTGTGTGTTTATGTATCTTATGTGCTCTTTTAATATAAGATGCTTATTTATCTTTATTACTTTAATATATATTCTAAACTTGATGGTTAAGAATGTCTCTTCTTTGATATGGACTTTGTTTTCATGATTTTCATTGATTCCTATCATTTTAAGGTTCATGTAACTGCTACGCCTCCACTGCAGTACACATAATCTAGAAAGGTTAAAACAGGAAACACAAAAAAGTAAGCATGAATCTTTAGTAGTGGAAGTGTAGTATTGTCTTTTTTTTTTTTTTTTTTTTTTTTTTTTTTTTTTTTAAATAATTATGTTGGCATCGTGTTAGGTCTTTATTGGGGTGCAAAATAATAGGAGGGCATTTCTTGTGATATCAGTATCATTGTGGAAGATAGCTACACTATAAAAATTAAAGTAAGCTCTCACAAATTTTGTTCATCTTTATCTCATTTTAGGAAATTTATTTAATACAACACAATCTTGTTCTTATTTCATTGTTGATATTATTATGTTATTATGGGAGTATAGCAATAACTTTTTTGTAGTCTTGCAAAAATCATATTTTCTTTATTTTCTTTTGATAATGATTTTTTTAAATGTAGATTTTAAAGATAGCTTACATCTTATATTCTCCCCAAATTGCAGTATGTTATAAGTTGTGGTGGGTTATGGTTATATTGATGCAATTATGTAGTTAGATGATTGAATGCTTGATGTTTAATATTAAGGGTAAGTCGGGAATGATTTTTGAAATGTATTATTACGTGATTAATAATTTTTTTGCAAATTTTTGATTAGTCATTACGATTTTGAATTATCGATTTCGTTTTTCTTTTTTAACCGTGATTTCCATGGGTTTAAACCTAGTTTTATAATATTTAAAAACGATTTCATTTTATCAACTATTTAAAAATAAATGTATTATAATATAATCTACACCCGAACAATTTCGATTTTGAAATCTATGTACCAATACAATATAAATTTTGGTTAGAAAACCTACATTATTCGAGTCTAAATAGCATTGTCGGATGTACATGAAGTTTTGGTTAGAAAATGTACAACAAACAGCTTTGTCGTACAATATAAATTTTGGTTAGAAAACCTAGGAAACATAGCCCGCCAAATCGAACTTATTGACACTCGAGAATAATTCATCCAAGTTCAAATATTTGAAGAAGCAACTATTCGCCGCTGCTGCATCGCGTAGGTACACCACTAGTATATATATATATATATATATATATATATATATATATATATATATATATATATATATATATATATATAAGACTAAGACAGTCTTACTGTTAGTAGGTCTCATTCACGAAGCCGGTCTATAATGAGGGTATAAGGTTACTACCTATAAAATGGTGGTTTAATGGGTGTCCATTCTCATCCACCGCTTCCTTTACTGGTGGAGGGTTGTTAGCCGAACGGGTAGGATAGAACATTAATTCTCCCTCATTAAAAGTATAATGATAAATATAAAGTAACTAAACTTTTATTTAATTCTCAATCTTAGTTACTTTAAGAAAAATGTGACAATGGTGTCAATATATGAAATTACACTTATCACCTTGTTAAATTGTTAGTGGAGCGTGTGTGGTTAACCGACACACTAATCTGGGACTGACAATGTGTGGAAAAGGGTAGTTTGATGTTAATCATAGATCAATGGAGCGCGTATGATTAATCGGCACAATGATTAGGTGATGTGTAGAATTGGGTGAACCGTGTTAATTTACATGGTTATTCACACATTGTTTGTGATCCTCGACATCCCAATCATAAACTTGAAGGGCACAATCGAGATTTAAACATGCATTTGAAAATTTCAATGAATCTTAAAGATCTAGGAATTTGAAACCAATTAAAACCTAATAATCTATTTCGTTTTTCATGGTGGAAATTGGTAAATCGTCATTTACCTACCTTCAAATATTTTACAATTGGATTACGACATCCCTCTTCGCAATTGTAGGATATTATGTTGGATCCTAGCCTTAATATTTCATATTAGGTGTAATATTAAGGATTCTTATCTAATATAAACTTTGTTCTTCTTCCTTTTCAGATGTCTATCCCAAACAATGCTTTAACACCAATTCCTTCAGGCTCTTTCTCCCTAATGAACCTATGTGGGAGGGTCATTTTTGATGGTTCGAATTTCAATGACTGGATTCGTAACATCAGAATGGCTATTTGTTATGAGGACAAAGAATATGTCCTTGATAAAGAGCTAAAGGAGATTGATGTCACCATTGCTACTCCTGAACAAATCGCTGAACACACTACTCATGAGAGCGATGCGACAAAGGTGTCATGTCTTATGATTGCAACCATGATAGCTAAGTTGCATAATTACTATGAGGACTACTATCCCTATGAAATGTATCATGATTTAATAGAAAGATACCATCAAAGTGCTCGGCAGGAGAGGGATGAGATCATTGCCTCCATGCTCATAACCAAAACAAAGGATGGTGAACCCATCACGGCCCACTTGCAAAAGATGCAGAGATATGTGGATCGCTTGCTAAAATTGAATGTCAATTTTGATGAAGAGTTGGCAATAGATATAATTCTACACTCTTTAATTTCTTGTTATGATCAGTTTCGTATGAATTATCATATGAACAAGGAGGATGTCACTCTTAGCAAGCTTCAAGGGCTTTTAAGGACTGCAGAAAGCAACCTTAAAGGCAAGTCGGTTATGTCTACTCCTACTACTACTTCTGCCTCTGTTCTGGCAATAGGACATGGAAAGGGAAAGAAGAGGAAGGCTCCATTCAAGAGCCGCAAGGGAAAGTCCCTTGATGGATCCGCTTTAGTGGGACCAAAGCTGGTCTCGTTAATCCCTCTTCAAATCTGATGGATGCTGACTGCTTCCATTGTCATGAAAAAGGGCACTAGAAACGAAGCTGCCCTAAGTACTTGCGGGACATAAAGGATGGGAAGCTCAAACCCTCCTTTGCAAGTATTTACATTATTCAATCTAATAACTCATCACATGCTAATTCTTCGGTCCTTGATATAGGCTGTGGATTTCACATTTGTTCTGATTTACAGGGACTAAAAAGAAGTAGGGATGTGGAGCACGGGAAGATAGACTTAATCATGGGAAATAGGAAAATGTCGTCTGTAACCAAGATTGGAGTTTATTATTTATTGCTTAGAAATGGTTTAAATTTAGATTTGAATAATTGTTGTTTCTCGGCCGATATGTCGAGAAATGCTATTTCCTTTCATTGTTTGTACAAAGAAGGATTTACCTTTTCGTTTAATAATGAAGTTGGTGCAATTTATGCTTATTATAATGTTGTATTTTATTTTGAAGCATTACCTTGCAATGGTGTATATGAAACTGTGAATGTTGTAGATAACTTAGGAAATAATGTGTTGAGTATTGATTCGTCCAATGCTTTGGACAAGGCATGCTTGTGGCATTGTCGTCTTGGACATGTCAACAAGAAGCGCATAGCCCAACTTCAAAAGGATGGAGTTTTGGAGTCATTCGACTTAAAGTCGGATGACACTTGCGAATCTTGTTTACTTGGAAAGATGACCAAATCACCCTTTACTGGTACTTGTGAAAGGGGTGAGGTTTGTTGGACCTCATAAACACCAATGTATGTGGACCATTCAGAACCGCTATAAGGGATGTTAACCGCTTCTATGTGACTTTTACTGATGATTATAGTAGGTATGGCTATATCTACTTAATCAAGAAAAAGTCAGAAACTTTTGAAAGGTTCAAAGAGTTTTAGCAAGAAGTGGAGAATCAATTGGGCAAGAAGATAAAGATGCTACGATCAGATCGTGTAGGAGAGTATCTTAGTATCGAGTTCCTTGATTATCTTAAGGAATGTGGAATTGTTTCACAGTTGTTAGGTTTTGAGCATTCTAACACTCCTATGGTGTACATGCAACCCTATAAACCTTGGATCTATGTTTTCTCTAAATACATGCAAATAAGAATTTCCAAGGTTTACATCCTAACTAGCATGGCATGGGGAACCTGAATCATAAAATTACTAGTAGAATGACATACCTTTTAGTAGTGGTTGATTCCTTGGAGTTTGAGAGCCTAGCACCAATAGTGTGGATGCCTCAAATGGAAATCACAGATCACCACAAACTTTGGAAAACTCTTGAGATAATAATGCATACTCTTGAATTGGCCACCACTCTTGTACACACACAACTAGTGCCAAATCAAGTGCCAAGGACTCCTTTATATAGTGTGGATGATTAGGGTTACATCCATGTAAACCCTAATACCCATGACTCTTCCTTTCCAAGTATCCATGGGTTAAAAGCTCCATGGACTCCCATGCATGCCAAGCCCATTCCAGATGAGTATTAGCCCACACTATATAAAGTACAAGAGCCCATATTTAATTAGTCACCTTTTTGATCACCAAATTAATTCTAAATTAATTTATGATCAATACTAATTAAATAATATGATTTCATATTAATATATTATAACTTATAATATATTAACGAATCATAAACATATAATTCTCAAAAGATTATCCATACAAATTGTTCGGGTGAAGTGCAACCCAAATGGACCATGCCGAGTCGGGTAAAGTGCTTCTCAAATATCGTTATGGACATAGACACCTTATCGAACAGTCTCCCACTTGGATAAGTCTAATAACTATATTTGCAGATATGACTTCAAGAACCAACCGGAAATCGTAGCTCTCAAAACTCTGTTGAACTATGAAGCCCCATTTTATTTAAGTGATCATATAATCCTCTGTTCTAGATATCAGCCAGACAAATACATGGAACTTAAGTGAACAGATCAACTTAGTTCTGACCGGGCCCGATACATGGGTCAACACAAAATCATCGAGGGGCCAAGATATCGCTTCTAATCCTCCAAGGACTAGAAGGAATATATAAACTTCAACTCATATACTTGTTTCTACTACTTGTTGAATTATACACAAAGGCACGTTTTATAACATCGAGTTACCAATGCGTTTACGTACAATCAATGTATAACCAACTCATATGTAACAAGTCACATCTCTAGGTTTGAAGACTTATATGATATTACCGTCTCACGATCACTCAAGATTAATTCCATGAAGTGATACTAGTGAGCATGGGTTTATTCCAATACTCAGAACATATGAGCACTCATGAATGTTGTAGCAACCATTGCTACAGCTAAACACCTTTAGTCATCTACAAGCCCAATTCATGACAGTCTTAATTCATACCTACTTTTGACGTATGACCGACTGTGGAGATTTGAATAACTTAGTCATTCGGAAAGAATAACCTAGTTATTATGGAAGTCAAAACATGCAAAGGGAAACACAAAAATAATTGAATCCAATATGATCTCAACACTTATGAGTATAAATAAAACACTTTTTATTCATCACCATATTGATTACACATTATTCTGTTTCAATTTATCAACTTAACACTTGAATTAAAACAATAGTTATTCCACGCTCCAAGTATGTACACTATGTTTTTTTAAATAATAGTTATGCCATACTCCATGTATGCAAACTATGTTTGTCTATGATCTCTACTTTGTGAAATAGATCACTTGAACATGATTCCAATGATGCTCATTTCATAATCCCAAATCCTTACCGTAAATGTAAGAATATCAAATTGTTGTCATTTACTGTAATCTGTTAGATTTTAAACTCATATGCATTGATCCTCTTGCAATGACTATGCACTAAAGTCACAAAGACCTGGCAACATACATTCCTTTGAATATCCTTTTTGCATAAAAGTTTCTAACTCTCTCATAGATTCTTAAAATCCAACTCCCAATATGGAAAACATTTCCATATTCCCATTTTGACTATCACTTCTGAACAACAACTACCTCTTTTCAGAATATGGCAATATGACCCTTTCCAAAATTTAGCATCATACTTCCAATTGTCCATGAGAAACCAATCTTAGGTAAACCTCATATTGTTCTTGACAATTGCTTAATCATTTCAGTCATATTCGGTTCTATTCCTTTTTTCCTTTTAATGCTCTAGGCATTTTTGAAAATTTAGAACATATAGATATTGTAGCACATGCGATCAATCCTATACCCGAAGCATATGGGACACGATTCATGATGTCTCACATAAAGACATGATACTAGATCAGTCTTTTGCTACAATATTTTTATTTGCCATGTTTTCAAAAATCGACTATGAAGAGGGATGCCATAATCATAATCGAATTTTTGAGAACGCAATATATATAGAATTCCCTAATGTTGAACCATTCCAACATAAAATTCATATATATATATATATATATATATATATATATATATATATATATATATATATATATATATATATATATATATATATATATCCTTGACTAAGGATGATTAGAATCTCAATCTAAACTTTTAGGATTGAAATGAAGTATAATCTCCTCTCCCTTAATTATAGCAAAACAACCTTTCCCAAGCGAAACTTTTGTTTTCTATAATTAACAATACTTTTCATAATTGATTATACTCGCACTAGGTTTGACATATACTCAGAAATCGACTTCTAGAAATCAATACTTTATTAACTTTCATCACCAAAGTTCAGACTTCTGATACGAGGTGCTTCGACAAAACTTTATCTAAGCTTCTCAGAATCATACATCTTTCCTTAGATAGATCACATGTGTGACTAAACAATTATGAAGAGGGATGTCGTAATCATAATGTTTAGAACTTTTTTCCATTTCTCACAAGTCCATGTTAGTGTGCCGGTTAACCACACACGCCCCACTAACGACATTGAGAATGCAAATACCACAATTGCTATCTACTTAAAATCTACTTAGTGAAAGCGTTTCCTCACCATCATTTTCATGAATCAAAAAGAAACCTTATGACACTTAGATTTTATGGTGTATGTGTTCCTATCCATATGAATTTTTCAAAACCATAACCACAAGACACGGTTAGTGACAATCTCAAACTTATATGAAATGAACTTGTTCAACCTTGATTTCTTGCCTCTTGGTAGCACTAGGGCCTACCATTTGTAAAATCCGGTTTACCAGGTATATTGTTTTGAGAATTTAATTCAAGGATTTTAGAAGGACTCGACGAGTTGGTGCCTCAACTCGTCGAGTAGGATCGCGACTTGGTGATGTGGTTAATCAATGGACTCGACGAGTCGGACAGATGACTCGCCAAGTCAGCGTTGTTGGTAGAAACCCTAATTCTCTCGGGCCTAGGCCTATTTAAAGCCACTTATAGCCTCCTTGACACCCCCATCAGTGTCATTCCTCCCTTAAGAGAACCCTAGAGTCATTGGTGAGCAAGAGAGGGAAAGGGACTCATTGGAGGTCATTCCTTGGGGAGAAGATCAAGGGTGTTGCAAGGATCAAGAAGAGAGCTTGTGGATCTATTTCATCCCCATCTTCAACTTCAGATCAAGGTATGAAGCCCTTACCTTTTCTATTTTATTGAATAGATCCTTGGAGTATGAGAAATTAGGGCTCATATCACTTTTGGTGGGGTTTTAGGTGCATCAACCCCCCCCCCCTTCTGATTATGGCATAGATCTGGACCTTATATGATCCAGAGAGTCAGAAAGTAGGAAGCCATTGTTGTGCAAACATGAGGTTTTGAAGTTAGGAAGCTTTAATGGAGTCTAAATGTCATATAGAGCAAAATATGCTATGCATGGATATCAAGATCGGACCTTTATGTGACTTTTGGGTATTAGCAGGTCAGATCTATGAGAAATCCGATGGAGCCAACTTGCCGAGTCCATGGGATGACTCGACGAGTCGTAGTGGGTGTGACCTAGTAGCCTGGACCCAGTGTTAACTCATCAAGTTGGGAGTCAACTCAGTGAGCTGAGTGAAACCTACGAAGAACATGGAGAATACGAGTGGACTCGGCGAGTCACATGTGTATACTCGGCGAGTCAGGTTAATCTTGACTGTTGACTCAGTCTGGTTTTTTGTTGACTTCCCGGGTGGGTCAATAGGGGGCACGAGGGACCAAGGAGGGGTAAAATAGACTTTTACCCATCACGAGGTTAAGAAAGGGAAGAAGAGGACTTAGGGAGTAAATGAGTAATAAAGCGGATAATGATTGAAATGCTTTTCTTATGTGTTAGGCGGAGGCTAGTCCAAGATTTCCGAGTGCTTTTCGGTTTCGTGCTAGTCGAGGTGAGTCTTCTCACTATACGTTACCTAGAGTGGTATTTATGTGTGACTGGAAGGTCTTATGTGCTTGTTGTTGGATATAGTGTCTAAGTCCATAACTTTATTTGATATATACTTGATCCGACCTGGCATGGTCCATTTGGGTTGCATGGCATTGCAATACTTGGATAGACTAAATGAGAGAATATGGCACTTATGATTATTAATATATTATAAGTTCTAATATATTAATAATAGTATTATTTAATTAGTATTTGATCAAGTATTAATCTAGTATTAATTTGCTGATCAAAGTGAGACTAATTAAATATATAGGGTTGATTATGACAATCATCAAATCTTTTATGGTGGATTAATGATCCATGGTTTATGGGTTATGGATGTAACCATTTGGAGCTCCATGGATAGTCCATAGCAGTTACAAACCCATAGGTCATGAGAAATGAAGAGTCATGACAATTAAGAGTATTCATGTGAAAACCCTAATTGTGACACCACTATAAAAGGGACCCTTTGGCTAGTGAAATCGGACCTAGGAAGGTTACTAGAGAGGGCATAACCGATTTTAAGTGCTAGCAGTATTCTCTCAAGTTATTCCAAGTTTTGTGGTGTTGTGTGAAGCATTTGAGGCACAAAATTTGGGGTTCTAGGCTCACAAAGTCTTGAAGGAATCCAAGCAACAACAAGGTATGTATTTCTACTAGTTTTTATGTTTCATATATTCCCCATGCCATGCTAGTTAGGAAATAACCCTGAAAAAGAAATTTGCATGTATATAGAGAAAACATAGATTCAAGGTTATTAGGGTTGCATGTACACTTAGGAAGTGTTAGAATGCACAAAACCCATCAGTGGTATCAGAGCCTAGGATTGTTTTCTGTATACTTGATGCAAAACTGCTTGAAAATCGAAAATTCTGCATTCTGACGACTGTACTCGCCGAGTCCATGTGGAGGACTCGCCGAGTCCATGAACAAATTCATCCTACTCGCCGAGTAGGATAATGCACTCGTCGAGTAGGATCGAGCTGGGCAGATTTTTCGAGTTTTTGTTGCTGGAAATGGATTAGAATCATTATCCCAATCTGTTTTGGACTTGTAAAATATGGTTTTCAAAATGATAATGATTATGTTAATCCATTTTACATGACTTTTAACAATTTCAAAGTATTATATATGTTCATATGATTTCTTGAAATTGCTTGACATGAATTTGTGTTCTTATGAGTTTTTAGAAGATCATAGGAATTATGTGTAACCACCATGTGTGTTTAATTCTTGATCTTAATTGTATTGATGGTTTCCATAACTTGTCCTCAAGTTATGGGTAACCAAAGGTCACTTCTTTAATTTGTGTTTAAAGAACTAAAGAGGTTTCATAAAATGAAGAGTCTTCATTTTTATGAACCATTAAAACTCATAAGTTACAAAATTGAAGAGACTTGGAATAGTTTAAATTCTTGCCCTCAAGTTTTGGAATTTGAAAAGTCTTACACTCTAATACTTTAATTCCAAATTAAACCTTAGATTTTTAAAAGGTTTAAAAATCAACACTTATACTATTATTATAATTTTATTATATAGATATGTATAAGAATATGTCGTTCTTACCGTTAGTAGGCCTCATTCACGAAGCCGGTCTATAAGGGGGGTATAAGGTTGTTGCCTATAAAATGATGACTTAATGGGTGTCCACTCTCACCCACCGCTTCCTTGATCGGTGGAGGGTCGTTAGCCGAACGGGTAGGATACGACTTTAAATTCTCATTAAAAGTATAATGAATTATAAAGTAACTATACATTATAAATCCCCAATCTTAGTTACTTTAGGAAAATGTGAAATTGGTGCTAGTCCATAAAATTACACTTTGTACCTTACCAAGTCGTTAGTGGAGCGTGTGTGGTTAACCGGCACACTAACATAGACTAGTAAGAGTGGCAAAGGGTAACTTGACTTTATTATAGATCGGTGGAGCGTGTGTGGTTAACCGGAACATCGATTAGGTAATATTGTTAAGGGTACCAAGTCAATTTGTATGGTTATTCACACCTTGTTTGTGATCCTCGGCATCCCAGTCACAAACTTGAGAGGGCACATTCGAGATTCAAACATGCCATTGAAAAGTTCAATGTATCTCAAAAGATCTAGGAGTTTCAAAACCAATAAAACCTAATAATAAAATATTTCGTTCTTATGGTGGAAATTGGTAAATCGTCATTTACCTACCTTCAAATATTTTATAGTGTGGATTACGACATCCCTCTTCCACCTATAAATAGTTTGTTGGATCCTAGCCTTAATATTTCATTTGGGTGACTTATTAAGGATTCTTAATCTAATGAAACTTATCTTCCTTTTATTCCAGATGTCTTCCAATAACGCTGCTGGCTCAAACCCTACAGGCTCCTTTTCCCTAATGAACTTGTGTGGTAAGGTCATCTTTGATGGATCCAACTTTAATGAGTGGATCAGAAACATCAGGATGATTACCCGCTACGAGGAAAAAGAATATGTCCTTGATAGGGAGCTTAAGGTTGTTAATGAAGCCAATGCTACTCCAGAAGAGCATGCGGTGTAACGACCGAAAAATTCCAACCAATTTAAAATTTTGAAAACAACCCGATTCCATTAAAATTATTACAAAAAGGTTTTCAATACAATTTATTTAAAGTATTCCCAGAATCACATCACGACCAAAAACATGAGGAGCGGTATGATCACGCCTTTGCCCTGCCATGGTCTCCTGAAGAACCTGAAAAACATAAAACCACAACTGTAAGCCCGAAAGCTTAGTGAGATATCCCCAAAATACCAACCACATATACCATACACGCATAACATGCCATAACATATCCGATCACAGAACAGCCATGCACTTCGGGTCTACTGTGTGACTGGTCCGCCGCACCGACCAACAGTCCACCTGGTCCACCCTCCGAGTCTAGCCGAATACCTCGAGTCTGCAGTGTGATTGGTCCGCCCGCACCGGGCCTTCAATCCACCTGGTCCACTCTCTGAGTCTACAGTATGACTAGTCCGCCCGCACCGGGCCTTCATTCGGTCTGGTCCACTCTCTGAGCTTCGGCACGTTTGGTCCGCCCTCTTGGGGCCTACAGCCTATCCGGACCGCTCGCTGGGCCTTCGGGACAATTGGTCCGCCCTGGGTATCTTGGCCTACAGCACAAAGTAGGACCCGCCTCAACCCATCCCCAGTCCAAACAACCATGTGCACATAAACATACAATCATATAACAGTTCATAGTCAACAAGTCGATCAAACAAATCACATAGCATACCATCATCCTAACCAGGATACCGACCTAACCGGTCACTAGCATAGCATCACCCTACATATCAGGATACCGACCTTAACCAAGTCTCTAACATATACCATCTTAGCTACCAGGATGCAAACATATCACAGCAGTAACATAACAACAGATACCCGGATCTCAATCCGATAAAGGGCCGTCCTTGGTGCCTTAGACCCTATTGATATAGTGAGGATAACTAACCTCGCGAATGCCGATACTCTAAACTGAAGAAGC
This sequence comes from Lactuca sativa, assembly GCF_002870075.4. Classification (NCBI taxonomy): domain Eukaryota; kingdom Viridiplantae; phylum Streptophyta; class Magnoliopsida; order Asterales; family Asteraceae; genus Lactuca; species Lactuca sativa. The sequence goes on along the minus strand of NC_056623.2, from coordinate 240,462,135 downwards.
AGACTCTCGAATCACCAACTCACCGCAAATCCCGAACTAAGCATCATAACAAAATAAACATTAGGTCAATCATACTTCCACATATCGGACCAAGACCAAAGTCCAAATCTCATACAAAGTCCAACATTGGCCCAATTTACCAAATTGGGCCCACCTCACCAAATGGGCCTAGATCCAATGTCCATAACAATAATTGGGCCCAAAATACTCTACCCATAAATTCCCAGACTTGGCCCAATAATCAACTACCCACAAACGGCCCAAACTCAAAGGCCCAAAATTAAGATCCAATCAGGGGGAGTACGCGGGGCATACTTTCTCTGGTACGCTGGGCGTACTGCAACGTTCACAAAAAAGAAAGCGGGGCATTGGCCCGCTACGCGGGGCGTACTCTAAGGCTACGCGGGGCGTAACCCTGATGCTCAACAAATCCACATAATGACTTAATGGTTTAAGCTCTTAAGCCCAAACTTCAGATCCTTAAGCCAAAAATGATTAGAACTCATAAAGTCTCAAACTTTATCACTTGGGACGTCCTTAAGCTCTTAATCCAAGGTCTTAATCCATTAAGACCTATATATCTCACACATGGAACAACTACAGCCCTTGGGACCTCACTTTTCTCACTCAAGACCTTTCCAAAGGTCTGAAAGGACAGATAATCTTGACTAATTCGAAACATACAACAAGGTGAGGAATTTTGGGACAAGAATGGTGTCAAAGCTTCAAAATACATAGAGCTTTATACCTCAAACAAGCTCCAATGGATGGTATCTCTTCAGATCTACAAGCTCCAATCGATCCTTTCCTTCTTTGACAACTTCTCTTTTCTTCTTCTAGCTTTTCTTTTGCCAAAATGAGCTTCCAAGTCCAAACACACCCAACAATGGAGGGAATATGGGTTTCTAGGGTTTCTGAGGGTAAGGGAGAGCTTAAGGAGGCTAGGGTATGCACCAACATGTTCCTTATATAGTGGCTGACCCTAAATTTAGGGTTTTAGAACTCCGAGAGTACGCTGGGCGTACTCATCCTTGCATCCGCGTCCATGCATGCCTTACGCTGGGCGTAATCCCAGCTTATGCTGGGTGTACTCGGCGAGTTCCCAATTTCGCACTTTCCCCTCATTTTCCACTCTTCCCACAAAAGGACCAAAATGCCCTTCCTATTAATTCCCGGGAACTCACAATTAAGTACTCTTAGGAACGAGGCGTTACAATTCTCCCCCACTTAAATTAGGCTTCGCCCTCGAAGCCTTTGGAACCTCTACTCCAGAACTTCTCCCGCCACGCACCACCTAGCATAACCCAACCAGGTTCCTCAAGACGCAACCATCGAAACCCGAAACTCACTTTCTCCTTTCTTACGGTGTCCTGACCACCGTCTCAAGCCGGCCACCGGCTTTACTCTCTGATAACCACTCTTAACCACTGAGTACTACTCATGATGCAACACTGCTCCAAACATCCCCCAAGATGAACCACTACTACATACACAATTCCCTGCTCAGAATCACACTAAGAGCCCAAGACTCCCTCCCTGCATCCCTTTCGAGCCTCTTGGCTCTACACCCTCGGAATTCCTTCCGTGACCTCAGCAGAAATCCAATCCAGATGCGATTCCATTCCACTGCCGCAACATGCTGCTCAATGACCATACTTGGATTACTCCAAACATAACTCTGCGCTACTGCTTTCACTTCCGTGAATTTGCACTCCCTCTCGGAGTTACACCCCTCTCTCTTTCTTACCAAGGAAAACCACTTGGCTGCCTTGACACTACCACTAGTGCCACGACGCTCGCCCAATGCTACACCACTCCATCATAGCGTAACCACTATCCATCCAACACACATGTTCTGCCTCTACTAGCAGGGACTCTCAAGCCCATGCATTCTCTCCACTAATCAAGATCAAAACTCGGGGCCAGACCTTCTAATGCTAACACATCGCAACATACTCAATCCATTTCCTCGAACCGCTCTATCAATGCCTGTAGAGTCTTCAACATGACTGGACTGCTGTAACAGGCCTTCAGCCAATCTGGACCACTCTCAAAACCTTCAGCCAATCTGGACCACTCTCAGAACCTTCAGCCAATCTGGACCGCCCTCCAGTGCCTTCAGTCTGGCTGGATCGTTCTCCGAGCCTTCGGCCTGACTGGTACGCCTCCCGGCCTTCAGTCTATCCGGACCGCTCAACTAACATCCACCATTCCGAGGTATCTCTCTGGGAAATCCTCCCATGCATACTATTCTAGCCCTCTAGGGGTTCCGAACTCTATCTCCATCATACATACTCGATCCCGGCCCGATCCCAGGCCTTCCACAATCAAATGCCCTAGGTTTGTATCCCACCCCACATGCCCGATAACTACTCATACCAGCCTACACTCTGGGCTGACAGAACACTGCTGAATCCCAAACAGCTAAGCAACCTCACATGCTCATCGATCTTCTGGAGAATTTTCCAATTCTCCCCCCTTACGGTACTGACTACCAACCATCGGTCGCCATCACCGACCTCCCAAAACAACTCTGCACAAAACCAACACTTACACGCGGGCTGATTCCCACTAGCTCTAACAACCTTCACAAAAATCACATTTCCACACTGATCATCCCGCTCGAAAGAAACTCAATCTGCAGCTAACCACTCCTTAGGAAGTAGATGCTTCCTGACATTCAGACCAGAAGCCAATTTCCACTAATCACCCTCATACATAATAACCAACGAAATTTCCATACAATAACGCATAACCAAACCACAACCCTCAAAACAACGAATACCGCACCGAAAACCACACAAAGATACTAGCACATAAACAATACTCCACAATAATCACAAGAAAATCAATACAACAAGAAAGGAACATACCCGCGTCTGCATCCGGCACTGCTCTGACCTCCTCTGCTGTAAGCTGAAAAGCACGACCCTGAGCCCTTGGGGGCTCCGCTCCACCCTGACCTCCACCAGTGATCCTCAAAGTGGCCGGTGCTGGAGCCTGCACCGGTCCTGCATCGAGCTGTGGACAGTTGACCCTCAAATGTCCAACCTGATGACAATGATAACAAATCCTCAAATCCCGAACCGGTGCTGACTGCCGACAATCCCTCGCATAGTGCCCCTCCTTTCCGCACTTGCGACATGCACCACCGGACCTACAAACCCCGGTGTGACCCCTCCCACACTTCCCACAAGTGTGGCTGCTCTGATCTCCCACCCTAGAATCAACGGTCTTGGACCGTTTCGGTGCCGGCTGCGACTGCACCAGAGCCTGCCTCAGCTCACGCAACTGCAACGCAATCTCTAACTCACGCCGCCTGGCGGCCTCCTGCAACTCCAACAAGGTCTCGCTCCTCTGCGTAGACACAAACTATCTGATATCCCTCTTGAGCATGCTCAAATATCGGGACATCTGAGCCTGCTCCGAAGCGAACTCATGGCAAAATATCGCCCTCTCAGTGAACATCCTGGTGATCTCAGTCACCGACTCCGAACCCTACTTCAGCTCCAGGAACTCTTGAGCCAATCTCTCCCTCTCAACTCGCGGAACATAATGAGTGCTGAACATCTCTCTAAACTGATCCTATGAAATCGCAACCCTCTGCGCATCTGAATATGACCCCGTGGTCAATCTCCACCAATCCTTCGCCCCGAGCCTCAACAGGTTCAGAGCACATCTCACCCTCTGATCAGCAGGGCATGAACACGTGAAGAAACACCCCTCCACGTCCGATAACCATCTCATAGCAACAATCGGGTCCTGAACTCCATCAAAGGTGGGAGGCTTCGTATTATCGAAGTCCCGATACTGAAAGCCCCGACCAGCTCCTCCCCCTGCCGCCGCTACAGCCGCTGTAGCCGCCGCGGCAGCCGTCTCTGCGAGAGCCGCATAGCGCTCATCAAAATACTCAACCATGGCGGTCTTGATCGACCCAAACAGTTCCGACAACTCGTCCCGGAACAACGCAGCAACCTCATCATGTAGAATCTCACGAATCCTCGCATCCAACTCGCACGAGCTCATCTGACCAACAACCTCGGGCGGCACAGACCCGCCCGGAACTCCCTCTCCTGCTCCCGATCCTGACCCGGATCCACTCCCAGCATGCCTCGGAATCTCCATACTGAAAAACACCACAAAATCTCAGACACTTCCCACTATCTCGGGAACCAACTCTCTCAACCCAACCCTAGAGGTCATGGTTTCCCTGATACGCATATGGGTCCTGTGCTTTCAGTAGTACGGGCCCATACTACATTCCACACCTATCCATATTTGTATGAAGTACTACCACAACACCCTAGTGAAAACATGCATAACAAACGCTCGACCCTCGCTACTAGAGGAACACTGGAAATCTCCCACAAGGAAACACTAGGCTATAGGCATCACAAATCAGGCAACATTATCATGAAATCCTGAAAATCGCTAACCTAGCACTAGCATGCTGTTCTAACAAAGCTCAAAAACAAATAACATGTATGGTATTTTGGGGTTACTTACTAGCTCTGGCTGATCGTACCTCCACGTCCTCCTTTACTCATTTTGAAAACCATTTTAAATTCTCTTTTGAAAACTCTCCTCGATTTGAGACTGGAGTCACACAAGTGTTCCTCCAATTCACTCAAACCAAGGCTCTGATACCAACTTGTAATGACCGAAAAATTCCAACCAATTTAAATTTTTCAAAACAACCCGATTCCATTAAAATTATTACAAAAAGTTTTTCAATACAATTTATTTAAAGTATTCCCAGAATCACATCACGACCAAAAACATGAGGAGCGGTATGATCACGCCTTTGCCCTGCCACGGTCTCCTGAAGAACCTGAAAAACATAAAACCACAACTGTAAGCCCGAAAGCTTAGTGAGATATCCCCAAAATACCAACCACATATACCATACACGCATAACATGCCATAACATATCCAATCACAGAACAGCCATGCAATTCGGGTCTACTGTGTGACTGGTCCGCCGCACCGGCCAACAGTCCACCTGGTCCACCCTCCGAGTCTAGCCGAATACCTCGAGTCTGCAGTGTGATTGGTCCGCCCGCACCGGGCCTTCAATCCACCTGGTCCACTCTCTGAGTCTACAGTATGACTAGTCCGCCCGCACCGGGCCTTCATTCGGTCTGGTCCACTCTCTGAGCTTCGGCACGTTTGGTCCGCCCTCTTGGGGCCTACAGCCTATCCGGACCGCTCGCTGGGCCTTCGGGACAATTGGTCCGCCCTGGGTATCTTGGCCTACAGCACAAAGTAGGACCCGCCTCAACCCATCCCCAGTCCAAACAACCATGTGCACATAAACATACAATCATATAACAGTTCATAGTCAACAAGTCGATCAAACAAATCACATAGCATACCATCATCCTAACCAGGATACCGACCTAACCGGTCACTAGCATAACATCACCCTACATATCAGGATACCGACCTTAACCAGGTCTCTAACATATACCTGTTGGATTAATGTCTAAGTCCATAACTATAATTGGTAAGACTTGACCCGACCCGGCATGGTCCATTTGGGTTGCATACCATCATGCACTTGGATAGACTATAATGAGAGGAATAAGACACTTATGGTTATTAATATATTATAAGTTCTAGTATATTAATAATAAGATTATTTAATTAGTATTGATCAAGAATTAATCTAGGATTAATTAAGTGATCAAAAGAAGACTAATTAAATATATGGGTTGATTGTGTAAATCATCCATACTTGTATAGTGGGCTAATGCTCCATGGATAATCAAGTTGGGCTAAAACCCATAGGATGGTCCATGGATGCTCCATGGTGTATTTGTACCCATGGATCCAAGGAAATGGAAAGCCATGACAATTAAGAGTTTACCCTAATTGTGTAACTATATAAGCATCTTATTATTGAGGAAAAATCTGCCACTAGTAGTATTCAAGAAAGGGCTAGCCGATTTTGGTGAGTGTAGAATTCTCTCAAGTCATTCTAAGTGTTTTGATGATTGTGATTCCATTTGAGGTGTCACACTTGGGGCACTAAGCACTCAAGCTTCATGAAGACTTTCTATATCAAGAGGTATGTATTCTATCTTGCTATAGTCATTGTTTTGTATGCTAGATTAGGATAATACCTTGGAAGTTCTTATTTGCATGTATAATAGAGAAAACATAGATCCAAGGTATTTAGGGTTGCATGTACACTTAGGAGTGTTAGAATGCTCAAAACCCAACAGTGGTATCAGAGACACGGGTTGTTTTCTGTTATATTGATGCAAATATTTTATTTTCAAAGTTGAAAAAAAAAAAAAACCATGAAGTTTGTCAAATTTTAAGATAATTACTTGTTCTTGTGAAAAACTAATTATTTGTAAAATTTGAATAATTTGCTTTATGAGTTGAATTAGGTCAAATTTAATAAAAGATAAAATAATATGATTATTTTATTAGTTTTAAAAGTTTGATCTAAAGAGTTTTATTTTTTGAAACCTCCATAAGTTATGGATATGAAAAGGTTTTAAAAAAAAAATTGATTCAAAGTTTTTTTGGAGTTACAAAATTTGGTGTTAATATTTTAAAGGATTCCATAACTTAAGAATAAGTTATGGATCACCAAAAGTTTTTTGTGTTACCTTGTTTTATGAGTAAATTTAGATTAATGAATAAAATTATGTGATAGTTGGTTTTAATCCAAATTAATCTAAGAATTGATTCTAAAATGTGTTTTTGTAACTTGTCCTCAAGTTATATGAAAAGTCACATTTAAGAATCATAAAACTCATAAAAATTGGCAAAGGTTACAAAAATGAAGAGTCTAGTTCTAATTAAATGGTTTTATGACTCCATAACTTGTCCTCAAGTTATGGAGGACCAAGAGTCTCTTCATTTAATAAAATAAAATAAAATAAAAAAAAGGTGTAACCTTAATTAATTCCATAAGTTATAAAATAAAGAAAAGTTAATTCTTTTATTAGTTTAAAGTCTTCCATAACTTGTCCTCAAGTTATGGAACTTGAAGAGTTTTTGGATTAAAACTACTTTAAACACATAAGTTATGGAATTAATTAGTTTTGAATAGTTTCAAAACTTGCCCTCAAGTTTTGGAATTTGTAAAGTTTTCACTTATGAATACTTTAATTCCAAGTTAGCCCTTAGAATTTTAAAAGTTAAAATTCAACCCTTATACTTTATAATATTATAAGTTAATAATATATATATGTATAAGAGTAAAGTCAGTCTTACCGCTAGTACGCCTCATTCACGAAGCCGGTCTATAAGGTGGGTATAAGGTTGTTGCCTATAAAATGGCAACTTAATGGGTGTCCACTCTCACCCACCGTTTGCTTGACTGGTGGAGGGTCGTTAGCCGAACGGGTTTGACAGGACTAGAATTCTCCCTTCATTAAAAGTATTAATGATAATACTAAGTAACTAAACTCTTAATAATACCCAATCTTAGTTACTTAGGAAAAATGTGAATAAGGTGCTAACCCATGAAATTACACTTTACACTTTGTCTAAGTCGTTAGTGGAGCGTGTGTGGTTAACCGGCACACTAACTTGGACTTAACAAGGTAGGTAAAGGGTGACTTAATATTTATCATAGTATCGATGGAGCGTGTGTGGTTAACCGGCACATCGGTTGAGGGGTAATTTATTAAGGGTACCAAGTAATTTGCATGGTTACTTCACACCTTGTTTTGTGATCCTCGGCATCCCAGTCACAAAACCTGAAGGGCACACTCGAGATTGAAACATGCCTTTGAAAAGTTCAATGAATCTCAAAGATCTAGGAGTTTCAAAACCAATTAAAACCTAATAATTCATTTCGTTTATCTTGGTGGAAATTGGTGAATCGTCATTCACCTACCTTCAAATATTTTATAGCTTGGATTACGGCATACCTCTTCTAAGTTATAAAATAGTTTGTTGGGTCCTAGCCTTAATATTTCATATTGGGTGTCATATTAAGGTCTTTAAATCAACTATCTTGAATATCTCCCAAAAGATGTCTGTAATAGACACCTATGAACTTCCCAAATCTAGTGAAACAAGGTTTCCTAAATGAAGATGATGTCTTTTGGAAATCATACTTCTTTCACCTCCTCCAATTATTCTCCCCAACCCACAAGTTCTTGAAAAGTTTAAGGTCACTCAAGCCCTATTGGCAAGGCAAGGTCTAGGTGTGAACACATCTTGGAGATGTAGTCACATATTGACAAGCCGGGAGAGTTGGGTGTCAAAGTCTTGAGAAAGTTGGTGGTTCAACTACTTTCTAAGTCACATAGTGAGTTCTTTTAGAACACCTATGAAACAGACAATGACAAGACCCTTAATGATCTTATCTATTTGCTAAGATCAACTTCCTAAAACTTTATGGACATTGACAATGATGACATTGGATATCCAGTAAAGCATTCTCTTCCCAATGGAAAGGGATCGGCCATAGTCAACTCGGTTGACCAAATGGTAAAGAGAAAAGCTAAGTCTGTGATAGTCCCGTGTACCATTATCAAAGGGTCCATATGTTTATATTGCCAAAGGAAGGGGCATTGGTTGCGAAGCTGCCAAATTTACCTAAGGATGTTAAAGTCAACAAGTTTGACTCTACTTCAGGTAAAGTCCACTATCTAACTCTGCTAAGTTTCTATTTTGAGATTCTTGATACATGATGTGACTGGGTCACATGGTGATGTTTTAAGAATCAAAGAAAAGTGAAGAAACTTAAAGAAAAGAATATGCTGAATCTGATGGCGTAGATGGATTTCTATCGCATAGTTTGAAGATCGGATTCTTGAGCTACTTCTTAGGAGTTATGAGATATTGCTTAGGAATAGATAACAACAAGTTTTCATATGGATTGTAAGGATAAGTTTTTCCGCAAAGTTTTAAAATAAAAGAAAATTTTTTGATTTTATTTATTTTAAAATATCCTTACAATGGCATATAAGGAAAAATTGTTGCTTATATGATTCCATTAAGAGCAAGAGTGGAAATATGAAATTGATTCTTTCATTTGTGGTAATGTCTAGATTTACCAAATAAGGAAAGATTCTCATCACCCGAGTTTCAATTGGACCGGAACTTGGAATCATGCAAGTTGTATAGCATGATGAATGAGAACTTTCAAGTTTTGGAAAATTAAGACTAATTACTTGTTCACATGGATGTTTGAGTCAAGTAAAGGACTTAGGGATCGAGTACACATTCTTGTGCACTGATTAAGTCCACCACAAAAGATCGATAAGAAGAATCAAATAAGGCAGAAGGATAAAAGTTTCTCAAATCTGAAAAGATGGGAGAGTACTTTAGTATCAGTTTTGTGATCATCTTAATGATTAAGAAACCATATCAAAATTAGTTCTCTAAGGAAATCTTAGTGCATTCTTATGACTAAGAAGAGGAACTTGAATTGTTGAAATGGTTAAATCAAGAAGATGAGTCATACTTCGTTCCAATACAAGTCTTAGAGTCATACTCCAAGATTGTCATTTGAGTGACATGTCTTAAAGAAGGTTTAAAACATTTGTCAAATGTAAGAGTAAAAGTTTTCTACTCTTGTACATTTGAAATTGGTAAGTTGTGATGTTTTGGATAAAACAAAGACCAACTTAGGCCAATTGGGTAAAGTGTTTTTCTTGATTAGAATCCGCACTATCTCTTGGATGTTTGACAAGGGAGTCTTATATGTCAAGAGGACAGTGGGAGTCTTAAAGGTCTTGAAAGTCTCAAGAAATAATCAAGAATAAAACCTCAAGTTCTTCACTAGCACACGACTTGAGGTTTATAACCTATCGTGTTGACATATCTGTGCCCATTCCAGTTAAAGTTGGCTTTGCATATGAGTTCTTAGAGTTCTCAGTTTGTTGCATAACAACTTGGAAGCAATGGCAGGCCCTTGAGCTGCCAGGTGGCAAGAAGTTAAGATTGAGTTCAATCCATATGGTTTTGGATTTGTCATTATCTTTGTCTTGTGATTATGGTTTGACAAATTCATATGGGTAGGAACTCATACACCATATAAATCTAAGTGTCATAAGGTTTCTCTCCGATTCATGAAAATGATGGTGAGGAAACGCTTTCACTAAGTAGATTTTACGAAGATATCAATTGTGTTATTTGCATTTTCAAAAGTCGTTAGTGGAGCGCGTGTGGTTAACCGGCACACTAACATGGACTTGTGAGAAATGGCAAATGCCTAAGCAATTGAGACTATGATTACGGTATCCCTTTTCATGGTTCTTGAAATTGCTTAGACACACAGGTGAGCTATCTACGGAAAGGGTGTATGAATCTAAATTTCAGATTGTCCAGCTGATTTCTGAGTACATGTCAAAGCTAGTGGGAGCATAAGTGTTATGCTAATAATCATCATGTTAGTGGGAGCATGATAATTATGATAAGTATTGCAAGTTAGCAATGTTAATTATAGAAAACAAAAGTTTTAATTGGGAAAAAGTTGTTTTGCTATAATTAAGGGAGAGGAAATTATGCTTCATCTCAAATCTATAAGCTTAGATCGTGAGGTTTTAATCATTTAGTCAAGGATATATATGAATTTCATGTTGGAATGGCTCAACATAAAGAAATTCTGTATATGGGTCCATTATTTGCGTTCTAAAATTCGATTATGATTACGGCATCCCTTTTCATAATCTGAATTATGAGAACTTGGAAAATTGAAATGGAAATATTATAGCAAAAGACTGGTTTAGTCTTTATGTAAGACATCATGAATCGTGTCCCATATGCTTCGGATATAGGATCGATTACATGTGCTATATTCATCCGTTCTAAAATTTTCCAAATGCCTGGGGCATTAAGAAGGAAAAAGGTTTAGAACTGGATATGACTAAAAGGATTAAACAATTGTCGAGGACAATCTAAGGTTTACCAAAGATTGGTTACTCAAGGACAATTGGAAGTATAGTGATAATTCTAGAAGGACCATATTGACATAATCTGTAAGGAGGCAACTCTTGTTCAGAAGTGATAGTCAAAATGGAATCTGGAAATGTTTCAAAGTTAGAATTTTCAATCTGTTTAAGATTAGGAAACTTAATGCAAGAAGGATGTTTCCAAGGAGGTGATCTCCTTTGGAATACTCTGTAATGAATGTTGTCAAGTCTTTCTGACTTTGTGCATAATCATTACAAGAGGATCAATGCATATAAGTTTAGAATCTAACAGATTTCAGTAAATGGCATGAATTTGGAATTCTTGCATTTGCAGTAAGGATTTGGGGGTGTGAAAAGAGAATCATTGAAGTTATGTTCAATTGATCTAGTTCACAAAGTAAAGATCATAGAAAAACATAGTATGCATACTTGGTGTGTGGCGTGACTAGTGTTTTGAAAAAAAACATAGTGTACATGCTTGGAGCATGGGACAACTATTGTTTTAAATTCAAGAATAAAGTTGATAGCTGAAACAGTGTACAATGAATAATGTGTAATCATATGGTGATAAATAAAAGGTGTTTTATTTATGTTCAAAGGGTTGATACCATATTGGATTCAATTATTATTGTGTTTCACTTTGCATGTTTTGACTTCCCGAATAAACTGGGTTATTCTTCCGGAATGACTAAGTTATTCAAACCATCCACAGTCGGTCATATTTTGGAAGTAGATATGAATTAAGACTGTCATGATGGGTTGTAGAGGTCTAAGGTGTTGGACAAGGCTACAACAATCATGAGTGCTCATAAGTTCTGAGTATTGGATTCAACCCGCGCTCATTGGAATCACTTCATGGATTTTATCACGAGTGATCATGAGACGATAATATCTTATATTCTTCAAACCTAGAGATATGAGTTGTTACTATGAGTTGATAGTACATTGATAGCACGAAAACGCATTTGGTAACTCGGTGCTATAAAACGTGCCTTTGTGTATGATTCAACAAGTAGTAGAACAAGCCATATGAGTCGAAGTTTATCCGTTCCTTTTACCTTCGGGATAAAAGCGATATCTGTGGGCCCCTCGATGATTTGATGATGACAAATGGAAGTGCTCGGCCGGGCCAGGACTGATTTGATTTGTTCAATTAGTCAGTCGTCATAAATCGGAAATCGGGAAACAACAAATGGACAGAGAGAATGATTATAATCCATGTCTCAGTCCATATGATATCTAGAATGGACGAATATATGATCCCTTATCTAATGGACAAGTCACTGACAAAGGTCAGAGTTCATCTACAAGGTCAGAGTTCGACAGAAGCTTTTGAGAGCTACGATTGCCAGTTGGTTCCTGAAGTCATACGCAATAATAGTTTTAGACTTATCCAAGTGGGAGACTGTTGGATTAATGTCTAAGTCCATAACTATAATTGGTAAGACTTGACCCGACCCGGCATGGTCCATTTGGGTTGCATACCATCATGCACTTGGATAGACTATAATGAGAGGAATAAGACACTTATGGTTATTAATATATTATAAGTTCTAGTATATTAATAATAAGAATAATAAGATTATTTAATTAGTATTGATCAAGAATTAATCTAGGATTAATTAAGTGATCAAAAGAAGACTAATTAAATATATGGGTTGATTGTGTAAATTATCCATACTTGTATAGTAGGCTAATGCTCCATGGATAATCAAGTTGGGCTAAAACCCATAGGATGGTCCATGGATGCTCCATGGTGTATTTGTACCCATGGATCCAAGGAAATGGAAAGCCATGACAATTAAGAGTTTAACCTAATTGTGTAACTATATAAGCATCTTATTATTGAGGAAAAATCTGCCACTAGTAGTATTCAAGAAAGGGCTAGCCGATTTTGGTGAGTGTAGAATTCTCTCAAGTCATTCTAAGTGTTTTGATGATTGTGATTCCATTTGAGGTGTCACACTTGGGGCACTAAGCACTCAAGCTTCATGAAGACTTTCTATATCAAGAGGTATGTATTCTATCTTGCTATAGTCATTGTTTTGTATGCTAGATTAGGATAATACCTTGGAAGTTCTTATTTGCATGTATAATAGAGAAAACATAGATCCAAGGTATTTAGGGTTGCATGTACACTTAGGAGTGTTAGAATGCTCAAAACCCAACAATACCATCTTAGCTACCAGGATGCAAACATATCACAGCAGTAACATAACAACAGATACCCGGATCTCAATCTGATAAAGGGCCGGCCTTGGTGCCTTAGACCCTGTTGATATAGTGAGGATAACTAACCTCGCGAATGCCGATACTCTAAACTGAAGAAGCAGACTCTCGAATCACCAACTCACCGCAAATCCCGAACTAAGCATCATAACAAAATAAACATTAGGTGAATCATACTTCCACATATCGGACCAAGACCAAAGTCCAAATCTCATACAAAGTCCAACATTGGCCCAATTTACCAAATTGGGCCCACCTCACCAAATGGGCCTAGATCCAATGTCCATAACAATAATTAGGCCCAAAATACTCTACCCATAAATTCCCAGACTTGGCCCAATAATCAACTACCCACAAACGGCCCAAACTCAAAGGCCCAAAATTAAGATCCAATCAGGGGGAGTACGCGGGGCGTACTTTCTCTGGTACGCTGGGCGTACTGCAACGTTCACAAAAAAGAAAACGGGGCACTGGCCCGCTACGCGGGGCGTACTCTAAGGCTACGCGGGGTGTAACCCTGATGCTCAACAAATCCACATAATGACTTAATGGTTTAAGCTCTTAAGCCCAAACTTCAGATCCTTAAGCCAAAAATGATTAGAACTCATAAAGTCTCAAACTTTATCACTTGGGACGTCCTTAAGCTCTTAATCCAAGGTCTTAATCCATTAAGGCCTATATATCTCACACATGGAACAACTACAGCCCTTGGGACCTCACTTTTCTCACTCAAGACCTTTCCAAAGGTCTGAAAGGACAGATAATCTTGACTAATTCGAAACATACAACAAGGTGAGGACTTTTGGGACAAGAATGGTGTCAAAGCTTCAAAATACATAGAGCTTTATACCTCAAACAAGCTCCAAAGGATGGTATCTCTTCAGATCTACAAGCTCCAATCGATCCTTTCCTTCTTTGACAACTTCTCTTTTCTTCTTCTAGCTTTTCTTTTGCCAAAATGAGCTTCCAAGTCCAAACACACCCAACAATGGAGGGAATATGGGTTTCTAGGGTTTCTGAGGGTAAGGGAGAGCTTAAGGAGGCTAGGGTATGCACCAACATGTTCCTTATATAGTGGCTGACCCTAAATTTAGGGTTTTAGAACTCCGAGAGTACGCTGGGCGTACTCATCCTTGCATCCGCGTCCATACACGCCTTACGCTGGGCGTAATCATAGCTTATGCTGGGCGTACTTGGCGAGTTCCCAATTTCGCACTTGCCCGTTATTTTCCACTCTTCCCACAAAAGGACCAAAAAACCCTTCCTCTTAATTCCCGGGAACTCACAATTAAGTACTCTTAGGAACGGGGCGTTACATGCGGATTTCATTGCGCATGAGAAGGATGCCACCAAGGTGTCCTGCATCATGATGGCTACAATGACTCCGGAACTCCAAAAATCTTATGAAGATTTCTACCCCTATGAGATGCCCCTAGATATGATGGAAAGGTACCATTAGAGCGCGCGTCAAGAGAGGTATGAAATCATTTCCTCCATGATAACCACAAGGATGAAGGATGGTGAACCCATCACCGGTCACTTGCAGAAGATGCAGAGGTTCGTTGACTGGTTGCTAAAGCTCAATGTTGACTTCCCTGAGGAATTGGCGATTGACATCATTCTCCATTCCTTACCTTCAAGTGATGATCAGTTTCGTATGACTTATCATATGAATAAGGAGGAAGTCACACTTAGCAAACTTCAAGGACTCTTAAGGACAGCTGAAAATGGCCTTAAGGGTAAAGCGGTTACTACTTCTACTCCTTTAACAACCCCTGTTCTTGCAATTGGGCAAGGGAAGGGTAAGAAGAGGAAAAGCCCTTCAAAGGGTACCAAGGGTAAGACTCTTGATGGTTCCTCTTCAAGTGGGACAAAGAAAGGTCCCATTAATCCTTCTTCGAACCCAAAGGAAGCACAATGCTTCTATTGCCAAGATAAGGGACACTTCAAGCGAAGTTGCGCCAAATATCTGCAAGATGTAAAGGATGGGAAGGTTAAACCCACCCATGCAGGTATTTACACAATATTGTCTAACAACTCGTCTAATGCTAATTCTTGGGTGCTTGATACAGGGTGTGGTATTCACATTTGTACTGATTTACAGGCACTAAGAAGAAGTGAGCAAGTAGAGCACGAGAAGATAAACTTCGTCATGGGCAACAGGAAAGCATCACCTGTTACCAAGATAGGAGTTTATTCTTTATTGCTTAATAATGGGTTAATGTTAGATTTGAATAAGTGTTGTTACTCGCCCGAAATGGCGAGAAATATTATTTCTTTTCATGGCTTGTACAAACAAGGTTTTACATTTTCATTTGATAATAAAAATGGTGCTATTAATGTTTATTACAATGATGTATTTTACTTTAAAGGAATACCTTGTGATGGTGTATATGAAGCCGTGAATGTTGTAGACAATCTAGGAAATAATGTGTTGTAGATTGATTCTTCTGATAGCTTGGATAAAGCATCCTTGTGGCATTGTCGTCTTGGACATGTTAGCAAGAAGCGCATAGGCCAACTCCAAAAGGCTAGAGTCTTAGAATCATTTGACCTCAAGTCAGATGATAGTTGCGAGTCTTGTTTACTTGGAAAAATGACAAAATCGCCCTTCACAAGTACTTGTGATAGGGGTGAAGGTTTGTTGGACGTTGTACACACGGATGTGTGTGGGCCCTTCAGAGTTGTTACAAGGGATGCTAATTGTTATTATATGACTTTTACTGATGATTACAGTAGATATGGATATATTTACTTAATCAAGCATAAGTCAGAAACCTTTGAAAAGTTCAAAGAGTTTAAGCAGGAAGTTGAGAATCAATTGGGCAGGAACATCAAGATACTCTGATCCGATCGGGGAGGAGAGTATCTTAGCATTGAGTTCCTTGAGTATCTTAAGGAATGTGGGATTGTCTCACAATTGACACCTCCCAAGACACCACAGTTGAATGGTGTGGCTAAGAGGCGCAATCGAACCTTGTTGGATATGGTTCGTTCCATGATGAGTCGAGCTTCGTTACCAATCTCGTTCTGGGGGTATGAATTAGAGACTGCCGCCAATATCCTTAATCTAGTCCCTACTAAAAAGGTTGCCAAAACACCTCACGAGATGTGGACTGGGAAAGTGCCCAATTTGGACCACATCAAGAATTCGGGTTGTGAAGCTTTTGTGAGGTGTGAGACTCATGACAAGCTTGAATCCCGAAGCGAGAGGTGTATTTTCATCGGCTACCCACAGAGATCCTTTGGTTACCTCTTCTACAGGCCCAGTGATAGTGTGGTCTTTGTAGAAAGAAGAGGAGTCTTTCGTGAGAGAGAATTCATAAGACAAGGGGACAGTGGGAGGCAAATTGACCTTGAAGAGCTTCAAGAGTCAAGTGGTGAAGGAACCTCAAATACTGTCAGCCAACCTGAGGAGGAAACTCCTATTGAGCCGATAGAAGAGTTTGTACCTCCAAGACGTTCCACTAGGGTGAGGAACACACCTGAATTTTATTATGGTTATCACATCACCACTGAAGGTGATACATTTATCAGTGATAGTACACTGATAGATTTGGATAAACCTAATAATTATAAGGAAGCCATGGCAGGCCCCGAGTCTGCGAAATGGAAGGAGGCTATGGACAGCGAGATTTAGTCCATGTATGACAATCAAGTTTGGATTGGTTGACAATGTACCAGGTCGTAAGACAGTTGGATGCAAATGGATCTTCAAGAAGAAGACCGATATGGATGGGAAAGTACACACTTATAAAGCGCGATTGGTTGCGAAGGGCTTTACTCAAACTGCGGGAGTTGACTATGATTAGACCTTCTCACCAGTAGCTAAGATTAAGTCTATTAGAGTGTAGTTAGCCATAGCTGCATTTCATGACTATGAAATATGGCAAATGGATGTCAAAACCGCTTTCCTTAATGGGAAGTTGGCTAAGGATGTTTACATGGCTCAGCCAGAGGGTTTTGTCGACCCAAAATACCCTAATAGAGTGTGTAAGCTTGAAAAATCCATTTATGGATTGATACAATCATCTTGCAGGTGGAATCTTTGCTTTGATGAGAAAGTCAAAGAGTTTGGCTTTTCTAGGAGTGAGGATGAGTCTTGTGTGTATGTCAGGGCTAGTGGGAGCATAGTTAGCTTCTTGGTGTTGTATGTGGATGACATACTTCTCATAGGAAACGACATCCCAACTTTGTAGGAGGTTAAGGCCTGGCTTGGGAAGTGTTTTGCTATGAAGGACCTTGGGGAAGCTGCCTATATCCTAGGGATAAGGATATTGAGAGATAGGAGTAAGAGACTAATTGGACTTAGTCAAAGTACTTATGTGGATAAGGTACTGAAGAGGTTCAGTATGCAAGATTCCAAGAAAGGAGAATTACCAATCCAGAGTAATGCCAAGCTAAGTAAGACTCAGAGTCCGAGTACAGAGGTTGAGATAGCTGAAATGAGTCAGATACCATATGCTTCCGTTGTGGGCTCGATCATGTATGCTATGACCTGTACTCGCCCTGATGTTGCTTTTGCTTTGAGCATGGTCAGTAGATATCAAGGGAACCCTGGCAAGGCACACTGGACAGTGGTAAAGAACATTTCAAGTATTTGCGGAGGACTAAGGACTGGGTCCTTACCCTCAGAGGCAGTGATGACTTGCGAGTGGAAGGATATAGTGATGCTACCTTTCAAACTGATAGGGATAATTTCCGCTCTCAGTCAAGCTAGGTCTTTATTCTAAATGGAGGAGCCATTACTTGGAAAAGTTCCAAGCAGGTGAATCAGAGTACATAGCAGCAAGCGAGGCAACAAAAGAGGCGATATGGATGAAGAACTTCATTGAAGACCTTGGAGTTGTACCAGTTATAAAGGAGCCAATGGAAATTTTCTGTGACAGTGAAAGTGCGGTTGCTTTGGCGAAAGAACCAAGAGATCATGGGAGATCTAGGCACATTGACAGAAAATACCATTTCATCAGACATAGAATAGAAGAAGGACTCCTCGTGGCAAAGAGGGTATCATCAGATGAGAACCCGGCAGATCCCCTCATGAAGGGACTGAGCAGGGTTATGCATTTACAACATGCAAGGCGCATTGGGCTGAAGGATGATATTAGTTTCAATAATTAGATTCCTGAAACTTGTAAAATGTAATTGACATTTGATGATAAATAAAAGTTGTTATTTATTTATGAATAAGGTGTTACTATCTTGTGTTGATTGTTTACTATGTTTCAATTTTGCATGTTTTTACTTCCAGAATAATTATGTTATGGTATATATCATATTATTCAAACCATCCACAGTCAGTCAAACTTTGGAAGTAAGTATTGATTTAAGACTGTCATGAATTTGGCTTGTATGATTTGTCTAAAGTGCTTTGGACAATGCAATCGTTGCTACAACATTCATGAGTACTCATAAGGGCTGAGTATTGGATTCAACCCACGCTCACTTGCATCACTTCATGGAATTTATCTCGAGTGATCGTGAGACGGTAATATCATATAAATCTTCAAACCTAGAGATATGAGTTGTTGACTATGAGTTGGTTATTCATTGATTGTACGAAAACGCATTGGTAACTCGATGTTATAAAACGTGCCTTTGTGAGGAATTCAACAAGTAGTTAGTACAAGCATATCAGTCGAAGTTTATCTGTTCCTTCTAGAAATAGAAGCGATATCTAGGCCCCTCGATGATTTGGTTTTGACCTATGTACCGGGCCCGATCAAAACCTAATTGATGTGTTCAATTTAGTTCTATGTCGAAACAAATCGGAGATCGAGAAACAAATGCTGGACAATAAGTAAGACCATGTTCCATGTGTTTGTCCGGCTGATATCATGAGAGCAGAGGATTATATGATCACTTATCTTAAATGGCGTATCATCATCATCTCAGTTCCGAGAGACTTTGAAAGAGCTACGATTGCTAGTCGGATTTTGAAGTCATATTTGCAAATATAGTTATTAGACTTATCCAAGTGGGAGACTGTTGGATATAGTGTCTAAGTCCATAGCTTTATTTGGTATATACTTGATCCGACCCGGCATGGTCCATTTGGGTTGCATGGCATTGCAATACTTGGATAGACTAAATGAGAGAATATGACACTTATGATTATTAATATATTATAAGTTCTAATATATTAATAATAGTATTACTTAATTAGTATTTGATCAAGTATTAATCTAGTATTAATTTGGTGATCAACGTGAGACTAATTAAATATATAGGGTTGATTATGACAATCATCAAATCTTTTATGGTGGATTAATGATCCATGGTTTATGGGTTATGGATGTAACCATTTGGAGCTCCATGGATAGTCCATGGGAGTTACAAACCCATGGGTCATGAGAAATGAAGAGTCATGACAATTAAGAGTATTCATGTGAAAAACCCTAATTGTGACACCACTATAAAAGGGACCCTTTGGCTAGTGAAATCGGACCTAGGAAGGTTACTAGAGAGGGCATAACCGATTTTAAGTGCTAGAAGTATTCTCTCAAGTTATTCCAAGTTTTGTGGTGTTGTTTGAAGCATTTGAGGCACAACATTTGGGTGCTAGGCTCACAAAGTCTTGAAGGAATCCAAGCAACAACAAGGTATGTATTTCTACTAGTTTTTATGTTTCATATATTCCCCATGCCATGCTAGTTAGGAAATAACCTTGAAAAAGAAATTTGCATGTATATAGAGAAAACATAGATTCAAGGTTATTAGGGTTGCATGTACACTTAGGAAGTGTTAGAATGCTCAAAACCCATCACTTGCGTGAGTTATGCATCTTGTCTATGTGATATTATGTTATGACTTATTTAGACCGGACCGGAAGGTACAACAATTTATGAGTCCGGAAGTCTCAACCAGACCGGATCAGAGGGTCCAACGAGCTAGACCGGACCTAAGGGTCCAACAAGCTACAGGACCGGAAGGTCATCATGGGTAGGACCGGAAGGTCTACCAGAGTTGTGGAGCCGGAAGGTCCACTGAGACACATTGACCAGAAGCTCTCGTTGAGCCATAGCCTCGAGTGGCTAGTTATATGGATGTGGTATTTTGGGGAACTCACTAAGCTTCGTGCTTACCAAATTATGTGTTATGTGTTTCAGGTTTCCCAGGATCGCGGGACGGCACCGGCTTGTTTGTACACACCAGAGAAACAATTATGTTTTGAGGATCCTGGATAATTAATGCAGTCGTGTTTTGTAAATTGAATAAACAAGATTTTTATACAATATGTTAGGAAAAGTATGCAATTTTAAAATGAAAATTTTGTTTGAAAATTTATGTCGTTACAAGTTGGTATTAGAGCCTTGGTTTGAGGGTTTTGGATGCACCTTCGGGTAAATCTGGACTCAAACTGAGGATTTGAGAAAAAAATTTCAAAGAAATGATTTTTCTAAAACGAGCAAGAGTTTCTAAGAGAATACGAGAAGGAGCAGTTTGTACAATCAGCCAGAGCCCAAACAGTGATTTCCCAAAATACCCTATTTGTGCTATGAGATATTTTGTGATATTCAGCATGCTAGAAGATAGGCTAGGTATTTCATAATTTAGGACTAGAGTGGCCTGATTTGTGATGCCTTAGCCTAGGAGTTGTTATTATCTGTGATGTGCTTCCAAGTATGTGCTGAGTAAGAGTATCCAGCAGGATATTACAGAGATAGAGTTTCGAGTAGATGAGTAATCTAGGAGACACCTAGATGAGCATTGGAGGAACCTACTGAGAGAGTAGCTAGATGCCCGTGTGGGGTAGAGTTTCCTGAGTTCGGTGATACCTGTTGAGTATGAGCAGAGCAATTTAGTTGTAACCGAGAGTGGGTTTTACGTGTTTAGTCGATGCTCGAATGGTTCTTGCTTTGTGCTTTGTGGAACTCCCGATGATGGGAGTTAGCTACCAAGTGAATGTGACGATATTCAGGATGTAGATGACTGGCATCTTAGGTGTTTCTAAGCAGCTGATTGCGGAGAAATGTTAGAACCTAGGAAGATCCTAGGGAGTGACCTTAGTCAGATGAGTACACTGACAAAGTCGAGCATTTCGTTGAGGAGCGAGCACGCGGGACTGGATTGGTGGTCGAGGAGGTTGAACAGCTACTTAGAAACTCTGGAATGGTCCGTGTAGAAAGTATGGGTAGATGTGGCAAGTTGTATGGGCCCGTACTACCGAAAGCAGAGGACCTATGCTCGAAACAAGGGGTATTCCGAAGGTTGTAAGTAGCAGATTGAGAAGTAATGTCATGGTTCGAGTACCATGATAAGTAGGAGATTGAGAAGTAATGTCATGGTTTGCGTACCATGCTAAGTAGCAGATTAAGAAGTGATGTCATGGTTCGAGTACCATGCTAAGTTGTAGATTGAGAGGTGATGTCATGGTTTGAGTACCATGCTTTGTGGCAGATTGATTAGTGATGTCGTGGTTCGAGTACCATGATTTGTAGCAGACTAAAAAGAGAGAACATGGTTTGAGTACCATGACCCGTGGCGGTTAGTGTTACTGGTTCTACCATTTATTCCGTTGTGATTGGTTAGACCGAAATCGGATGCAATAGAGTATGAGGTTAGAGGGCCATGTGGAACAAGTTCCAACGAAGCATCCCTTGTGAGGGAAGTCGAGGTGATTCTAAGGTATTTTTGGTGAGATGTCAGACAAAGTCGCAAAACTTAAGGATGAGTAGAGATGGCGTTTATGGAGGAGTGCGGTATGAGTTGAGCAATCAAACGATAGTGGAGATGTCACCTGTTGTGACCTGGGTGGTGTTATTTCCGTTTCCTGTGGGAACCAGAAGAGGTGTTGAGATTTTGGTTTCTGAGCTTGGAGATACAACCCTGCGGGTTAGCATTGATGGCGACCTTCCATCAGAGTATTTGGGCAGTATGTCTGCCGAAAGGTAATGATAGAGCATGAGCAGGATGTTAATGGGGACTGAGATGTTTAAGGACAAGGATACACCCTATTTGAGCATAGTGGGGCATGTATTAGCTGCAACGGCAGACGATCAAGAAGAGGATATTGGGGAGGTGGATCTTATTTTCTATGATGAGTATCGAGTGTGGTAATGAGGTCTCCGCCCTTATTGCAATCCACGTAATGGAACGTTGGTTGAGGAGTCGAGGATAAGGAGGATGATAGTTCATTATTTTCAGATTAAGAGTCAGAGTTACTACTGGACAGTTGAGATGTCCGGTAATGGGATGGTATGAGATTCTGTATGATGAAAGGCAATCACGATGAGAAGTTTCTGAGGATTTCATCTGATATTCGGGGTATTTGGAGTTGTGGGGTCTCTATCGGGGAGACCACCGAGCATTGCGTAGTACCTTCCAAGAGTAAGTGTGATGTTCCTGATGGAAACAGTCTGTGGAATAGATTATTGGTGCACGAATTGGTGATGGTTCGAACCCTGAGTGGGGGAGAACCGAGTATTTCATTGAGAGGATCAGAGATTTGTTCAAGAGCGGTTAGGGAGCTGGATAGAGACCTGCATTATGGATTCATGAGATTAGGGTTATTGATTGTCAAGGTGAGTTGCAGAGGGAGTTAATGCATGTCGTACGCATTCAAAAAAGGATGAGTGTCTGCACGGCAGGTGGCCGTTGGTCAGAGGCCTTGTGGTAGATAAGAATTTTTCGAGGTGGTTGGTTTGTAGGGATACTTCGGCAGTTGGGAAATTTTGGTTCGATGAATGGATTATTCTATGCTCTTTGGAAAGGGTAAGAGATGGTCAGGAAGCCAATTTCCGGGTCGGCATGCGTAATCTCTCTTGGTTTTGAGCAATAGAGGAAAGAGTTTCGGAGGGTCATCTTCGTGTTGTGAGTCGTTGGCGATTTCTCAGTGTTTCAAATTGGAAGATGGAGTATTCCGGGGTTACAAGTGGCACGAGAGAAAGACCATTTGCGAGATTCTGGGGAAGCAATGCAGTATTTGAGTATTATGCCATGAGTATGAGATCAGTGGTAGAGTCAAGAAACTGCGAGGCGCTGTAATGGTGTACCGGGGTATCCGAGTTTAATGTCCAAAATCTCAGATTATTTTGAGTTTTAAGCTTGAGATGGAAAGTTGTAACAACAAAAAATTTCCAACTAATTTAAGCTTTTCAGAAACAACACAAATCCATGAATTATTACAAAAAGGTTTTCAGTTTTTTTATTATCAGAGTATCCCAAAAACATCAGTGTAAAAATGAGGAGCGGTACGATCACGTCATAGCCTTGCCATGATCTCCTGAAGCACCTGAAAAAAACACTGAAACTGTAAGCCCGAAAGCTTAGTGAGTTACCCCCAAAATACCAACAACATATAACCATACTCAAATCATATCACAATACAGAACAGCCATGCATATCGAGTCTACAGTGTGACTGATCCGCTGGCACCGGGCCTTTAGTCCACTTGGTCCATTCTCCGAGTCTAGCCATGTATATCGAGTCTACAGTGTGATTGGTCCGCCCACACCAGGCCTTCAATCCACCTAGTCCACTCTCTGAGTCTACAGTATGAATGGTCCGCACGCACCGGGCCTTTAGTCGGCCTGGTCCACTCTCCGAGTCTACAGTATGACTGGTCCGCCCATACCGGGTTTTCAGTCGGC
Organism: Lactuca sativa; assembly: GCF_002870075.4. Taxonomy (NCBI): domain Eukaryota; kingdom Viridiplantae; phylum Streptophyta; class Magnoliopsida; order Asterales; family Asteraceae; genus Lactuca; species Lactuca sativa. The sequence continues at coordinate 240,438,425 of NC_056623.2, read as the reverse complement.
CTGGTCCACTCTCCAAGCCTCGGCACATCTGGACCGACCTCTTGGGGCCTTCAGCCTATCCGGACCGCTCGCTGGGCCTTCCGTCTATCCGGTCCGCCCTGGGTATGTTGGCCTACAGCACAAAGCAGGAACTGCCTCAACCCAACCCCAGTCAAACAACCACGTGCACATAAAACAGTTAATCAAATAAAAATCCTCAGCCAAACAAACGAATCTATGAGATCATGCAGCATAACAACATCCTAACCAGGATACCGAGCTAACTGGTCACTAACATAACATTACCCTATATACTAGGATACAGATCTAGCAATTCAATAACATATCAAACAAATACCCAGATTCTCATCTGATAAAGGGCCGGCCTTTGTGCCGTAGACCTTGTCGATATAGTGAGATTAACTCACCTTGCAACTGCCAAACCGAATCACGAAAGCACAAACCCGAAGCACTGCCTCCAACTCCAACACCTATAATCATCAATGATTCAATGACATAAATATCCAAAATTACCATAATACCCCTGAAGGTCAAATCGGTCAAAGTTAATGTCAAAGTCAACCTTCCTAGTTGACTCTACTCGCCAAGTTAACCCACTAACTCACCGAGTTCTAAAACTCAAAAACTCTCACATCACGACTCGACTCGCCGAGTCACCCCATGACTCGTCGAGTTCAACAATCTCCGAGTCCTATCCTGACCAACTCACTGAATCACCACTCAACTCACTACTCTGAGTCTAACCAGAAGAGGTTGGGGGGTTTTGCATTGTGAATCGCCGAGTCTTAGAACCGAATTTTTGAGTCCACGAAAATCTTCATCAGACTCTCCGAGTTGTTCTTCCACTCGTCGAGTTCAAGCTCATCATCATATGACTCGCTGAGTTCACCCATGCGACTTGTCAAGTCACTATGCGACTCAATGCCTGAAGCCCTAGCCCAACTCGCCGAGTTGATACGGATATTCCCATAATCGAAAGATACAGAGCTACTCCTTTACTCCAAACAATAGATCTGGGTCCCTAGAGTGCATTAGCAACATAAAGTTGCTACCTTTACGTGCTTCATATCCCATAATTCCAAAAACCAAGCTATAAAGGAACTTAAATCATGGGCAATGTCTTTTGCATAGCAATTAGAAGGGATTTCTGCATATTTGATCCAAATAGAACTCAGATCTGGAGTTTCAGCTCCAGATCTAACTCATGCACCAAGATCTCATCATATTATCTCCAAACAAACCCTAAGACTCCGTGAAAGATGGATCTAGAAAGGAGACAGCTAAGGATAACGATTCATTACCTCCAAAACGACCTCCCACTGAAGAATAAGTCGAATCTCCACAAATCTCGTTGATCCAAGCTCCAAATTGCTTCCAAGGACTCTCACTCATGCTTTTAGGGTTTGTGGATCTCAGGTCACTTGTCACGTGCTCTTCACACGCTCCGACTCGACGAGTCATAGCTCCAATTCGCCGAGTCCATCCTTCTAATAACACTTTACACCCCTGAACACTTTCTTCTGAACTTGGGGTGTTACAATTCTCCCCCACTTAAATTAGGCCTCGTCCTCGAAGCCTGTTGCTGCACATAATTCTGGATGATACTCCCACAATGCATCCACTGATCTGACATCGGCCCAGATTCTTTCAAACGCTACTGTCGAATCCTTATAAAATCCATCTCTTCCCCTGCAGCGTCCTGACAACAGCTTCACGCCGGCCACTGACTTCTTTTCACTGATGACAACACTCATCAACTAAGTGCCACCTGATGATACTATCATATTCCCGTCTTACGCATTCATTCGTCGCATACGAAAACTGTATACCATTATAAACCACCGGGTCCTGACCCGGTATTAACCCGTTATCCTTTGTCCAACTGGCACTTCTTCTATCAAATTGCACTGATGGAAACTCATCTCGTTTCCTCCCTGAATCAAATCCCTTACTGCGTTGACATGATAATACATCCTATAGCTTCCGCGCAACTCCCATGAACACCCATCTATAATGCATATACACATCGTACCTGGCCCAAACAGCCTTGGGCTGGAAAACCAGGCACGCCTACGATGGGTCCAATCATCCTTCGGATGGGACATCACTACATACATAACTCATGACTACAACCATGCTTGGATCCCAAGGATCTACCCTTGCATCACTTCCGAACTCCTCTGATTCGATATCAGTGCTAATCATTTCACAACCTCAACGGACACGCAACCCGGATGTGCTTCCGTACAACTGGTACAATCTCAGTGCTCACTATCAATAACTGAAATACTTTCGATCATCCATTTACACTACTAGTTTCCCTTCAGATGACCAACACTCCTTACCGGAGCCACATACCTATCCCTTCTATTCTTCAAGGAAGTCTACTCAACGACCTATACCACACTCTTGGCTAATGACACTGCTGAATCCAAACAGCTAACCAACCTTGGATGCTTGCTGTTCATCTGAGAATTTTCCAATTCTCCCCACTTAGTGCACCAACTACTAACTACCAATGACAAAACTGCATGGCTCGATCGACCCTACTTGATATAGTCCCCCTTCTCCATGAACTGATTCCCTCCGGAGTGAGCAACCTCCACAGAACAACTCTTCCGTCATCGCACATCCCAAACTCTAAGGAAGTTCGAATCTCACTGAACACTTCTCACATCGCAGTTGCTATTCCTAGCAGCAAGATCATATATCTTATATTCCGACCATGAATCCTCCTGGACGCTAACCAACTACAACTCCTAACTACTAAGATCCTCAATCATACTACGAATCATGCGCAAAAAGGAAGACAGGTTTACAATAGCACACAAATAACAAGATAACAAGATGGAAACATACCCGCAGCTGCATCTTGTTCTGCCCTGATCTCCTCTGCTATAAGCTGGAAAACGCGTCCGTGAGCCGTCGGAGGCTCTGCTCCACCCTGACTCCCGCCCGTAATCCTCAAATTGGCTGGTGCTGGAGCCTGCACCAGTCTTGCAACAAGTTGTGGATAGTTGGCCCTCAAGTTCCCAACCTAATGGCAATGATAACAAATCCTCATATCCTGAATAAGGGCTGACTGACGACAATCCCTCGCATAATGCCCCTCTCTCCCGCACTTGCGACACGCACCATCGGAGCTGCAAACTCCGGCATGACCCTTCCCACACTTCTCACAAGTGTGGTTGCTCTGACCCCCAATCCTAGATTCAATGGTTTTGGACCGTTTTGGCGCCGTCTGTGACTGCACCGGGGCCTACCTTTGCTCTCACAACTGCAACTCAATCTCCAACTCACGCCGCCTGTCGGCCTCCTGTAACTCTAACAAGGTATCACATCTCTACATGGACACATACTGTCTGATATCTCTATTGAGCATACTCAGATATCGGGACATCTGAGCCAGCTCCAAAGCAAACTCAGAGCAGAACATTGCCCTCTCCATGAACATCTTGGTGATTTCCGTCACCGAATCTGAATCCTGCTTCAGCTCTAGGAACTCCTGACCCAACCTCTCTCTCTCAACTCGCGGAACATAACGAGTACTAAACATCTCCCGAAACTGATCCAATGTAACCGCAGCCCTCTGCGCATCAGAATAAGACCCCGTAGTCAACCTCCACCAATCCTTCGCCCCGCACCTTAAAAGGTTCAGAGCACACCTCACCCTCTAATCCGCATGGCATGAACACGTGAAGAAACAATCCTCCTCATCTGACAACCATCTCATAGAAATGATTGGATCCTGAAATCCATCAAAGGTAGGGGGCTTCGTATTATCGAAATCCCGATACTGATAGCCTCTACCGACTCCTCCTCATGCCGCTGCTATAGCCGTTGTAGCTGCCGCGGCAGCCGTCTCCGCAAGAGCTGTATAGCGCTCATTAAAGTACTCAACCATAGCTGTCTTGATCGACCCAAACATCTCAGGCAACTCAGCCCGAAACATAGCAACAACCTCATCATGCAGGATCTCACGAATCCTGGCATCCAACTCATCCGTACTCATCTGACCAATGACCTCGGGTGGTACTGGTCTATCCTGACCACCCTCTCCTGATCCCGATCCCGAACCGGATCCAGCCCCAAAACGTCTCGTAATCGCCATACTGCAATACACCAACAAGACCCTTAGACACATCACATACCTGCACGGGGAACGATCTCATAATCGATACCCTAGAGAGTTGTGACTTCCTTGATACATGTATGGGTCTTGTGCTTTCAGTAGTACGGGCCCATACTACCTTCCACACCTACCCATATTTGTCTCAAGTATCACCACAACTCCCTAACCATATACACACACACGACGAGCTCTCAATCCTCATTCCTAGAGGAAAGCTGAATATCTCATATAAGGAAAACCCTAGGCTGGTAGGCATCACATAATCAGGCAATTCTATCATGCAATTCCTAAACATCCCTAGCCTAGTGCTAGCATGCTGTTCTAACATATCACATAATCAAATAATTGTATGGTATTTTGGGGTCTACTTATAGGCTCTGGCTGATTGTACCCTCTGGATCCTCTTTTACTGATTTTGAAAACCATTTGAAAAACATTTGAAAACCCCCCCTTGATTTGAGACTGGATTCACACGAATGTTCCTCCAATTCACTCAAACCAAGCCTCTGATACCAACTTGTAACAACCAAAATTTTCCAACTAATTTAAGCTTTTCAAAAACAACACAAATCCATAAATTATTACAAATAGGTTTTCAGTTTGTTTATTATCAGAGTATCCCAGAAACATCAGTGTAAAAATGACGAGCGGTACGATCACGCCATAGCCTTGCCACGATCGCCTGAAGCACCTGAAACAAAACACTGAAACTGTAAGCCCGAAAGCATAATGAGTTACCCCCAAAATACCAACCACATATAACCATACTCATATCATATCATAATATAGAACAACCATGCATATCGAGTCTACAAAGTGACTGATCAGCCCGCATCGGGCCTTCAGTCCACCTGGTCCACTCTCTGAGTCTAGCCATGTATATCGAGTCTACAATGTGATTGGTCCGCCCGCACCATGCCTTCAATCTACCTGGTCTACTCTCAGAGTCTACAATATGATTGGTCCACCCGCACCGGGCCTTCAGTCGGCCTGGTCCACTCTCCGAGTCTACAGTATGACTGGTCCGCCCGCACCGGGCCTTTAGTCGGCCTGGTCCACTCTCCAAGCCTCGACATGTCTGGACCGCCCTCTTGGGGCCTTCAGCCTATCCGGACCGCTCGGTGGGCCTTTGGTCTATCTGGTCCGCCCTGGGTATGTTGGCCTACAGCACAAAGTAGGACCCGCCTCAACCCAACCCCAATCAAACAACCATGTGCACATAAAACAGTTAATCTAATAAAAATCCTCAGCCAAACAAACAAATCTATCAGATCATGTAGCATAACAACATCCTAACCAGGATACCAACCTAACTGGTCACTAACATAACATTACCCTATATACTAGGATACAGATCTAGCAATTCAATAACATATCAAACAAATACCCGGATTCTCATCCGATAAAGGGCCGGCCTTTGTGCCGTAGACCCTGTCGATATAGTGAGATTAACTCACCTTGCAACTGCCAAACCGAATCACAAAAGCACAAACCCGAAGCACTGCCTCCAACTCCAACACCTATAATCATCAATGATTCAACGACATAAATATCCAAAATTACCATAATACCCCTGAAGGTCAAATCGGTCAAAGTCAAAGTCAAAGTCAACCTTCTTGGTTGACTATACTCGCCAAGTCAACCCACTAACTCGCCGAGTTCTAAAACTCAGAAACTCTCACATCACGACTCGACTCGCCGAGTCACCCCATGACTCGTCGAGTTCAACAATCTCCGAGTCCTATCCTGACCAACTCACTGAATCACCACTCATCTCACTACTTTGAGTCTAACCAGAAGAGGTTGGGGGTTTTGCGTCGTGACTCATCGAGTCCAAGAACCGACTCGCCGAGTCCACGACAATCTTCATTAGACTCTCTGAGTTGTTCTTCCACTCGTCGAGTCCAAGCTCATCATCATATGACTCGCCGAGTTCACCTATGCGACTCGCCGAGTCACTACGTGACTCAATGCCTGAAGCCCTAGCCCAACTCGCCGAGTTGATACAGCTATTCCCATAATCGAAAGAAACAGAGCTAGTCCTTTGCTCCAAACAATAGATTTGGGTCCCTAGAGTGCATTAGCAACATAAAGTTGCTACCTTTACGTGCTTCATGTCCCATAACTCCTAAAACCAAGCTAGAAAGGAACTTAACTCATGGGGAATGGCTTTTGCATAGCAATTAGAAGGGCTTTCTGCATATTTGATCCAAATAGAACTCAGATCTGGAGTTTCAGCTCCAGATCTAACTCATGCATCAAGATCTCATCATATTATCTCCAAACAACCCCTAAAACTTAATGAAAGAGGGATCTACAAAGGAGAAGGCCAAGGATAACGATTCATTACCTCCAAAACGACCTCCCACTGAAGAATAAGCTGAATCTCCACAAATCTCCTTGATCCAACCTCCTTGATCTTCAAGATCTCTTCACAAAATCACTCATCTAAGCTCCAAATTGCTTCCGAGGACTCTCACTCATGCTTTTAGGGTTTTTGGATCTCAAAGGGTAGTATGGGGTTGAGGGGAGGACATTAAGTCCTTTAAATAGGGTGCAAACCCTAAGATTAGGGTTTTCCTCTTCCAGCACTGACTCGTCGAGTCCAGCCGCCGACTCGTCGGTTCAGGCCAGTTATCACGTGCTCTTCACACGCTCTAACTCGACGAGTCATAGTTCCAACTCGCCGAGTCCATCCTTCTAATAACACATTACACCCCTAAACTTTTGCTTCTGAACTTGGGGTGTTACAAAAGTGGTGTATCAAGTATCTACAGTTTCAGAGGGAGCCCTTCGGCCAATTGACATCAAAAGAGATTATTCGAGAATGTGGATTGCAACAGGGAAAGGTATTTTGTTATAACGGATGTCGTCAGAAATAGCAATGCATAATTTGGGTAAGTGTGTAAACCTATCTATGGTTGGTCCGCATGGAACGAGTTAATGATCGCAGTGTGGCGTCGACTTGAGGATGTGATTGTGAAGTGGAAAAAGCAAGTGCGGTAAGACTGCGGGGAGCTGTAGTCTCAATGCGTTAGTGCAGAGAAGTTGTTGTGATGCTAAGGGGAGCCGTAGTACTCACTATTCAATGAGATGTTGTGGTGATGCTATGGGGAGCCGTAGTACTCACTATTCAGTGAGAGGTTGTGGTGATGCTACGGGAAGCCGTAGTACTCACTATTCAACGAGAGGTCGTTGTGATACTGTGGGGAGCCGTAGTACCCCTAGTCAGCGAGAGAATGTTGTGATGAAGTACTCTCTGATCAGAGCATGACGCAGAAGAGTTTTAGGCTTGGGTAGCCCTAATATTCGAGTTTGTGGGAGCCTGTTGGTCGAACTAGGGGCGAGACTGGGGTTTGCATATTTGCCGAGGTCGTTATATTCTGAATTGAGTAGTGGTTGTCGCAACCAAAGGGAAGTGGATATGAGGTACGCATGGGTTGCAGGTCATGATTCATGAGTTGAGTGGTTCATTGGGACGAGTGGTTCCAACTCTGGGTCGGACCAAAATCTCGAGTTTGAGTTTGGCTCTGGCAGTGCGTTGGGTAGGCAAGATGAGATTCCAGATTCAGAGATGAGTTCCATGTTGAAGGGTATTGGTTGTTATCTGGTGTCTTAGACTAGTGTAGGTCAGTGCTTGGTTCGGGAGGTACCGCGAGATGCATGGAACTAATGAGCCATAGACAACAAAGGTCAGGGGTGAGCCGATCTTCAGTGGGTATTTTAGTAATTGCTTGGGATAGTGAGAATTTCGTGACTGGTGTGTCACAATGGACCGATATAATTGTTGAGAGGGGAAGGCGGCGAGACGTTTTGAGGCATGTAGTGGGTAACCTTTGGAGGTCCGACTGTAGGGTCGAGAGTAGACCAGGTGCTAAATGATAAAAGAGATATTTGTGAGAAAGTGAAGGATTACGATTTTGGAGGCTGAGGATTTCTAAACAAGAATGATTAGTTTGTTCTTGTGTTGGAGAACAGGGTGTTGAAAGTTTATTATTCGGATGGGTTTTGTTAGTAGTTCAGTGGATGAGCCCCTGGTGGGATGTGAACCCTTTCGTTTCTTTGGGCGATTCGGATCGTTGGGTACGTTTGGGTGAGTGATCGGTAGCCGATTGTTGGATTTTTTCTTGTGAGAATCAGAGGAGCAGTGAGCTATCAGGGTTGGGTGCCCGAGGAGCGAATAACATGGTGATAGCTTGAGTGGGCGGTCTGGCGGCGGGCCAGGCCACTAGAGTTTCCAGATTTTTTAGAAGGTCAGAAAGGGGTATCTTAGCGGCAGATGGGTTGGTTTTGTTCCGGACTTAGGAACTTCTATGTGGATTCAGGTGTCCATGGGAAAAGATATCGGTGTGGTATGAGATCGTTTCGGTAGTGCCTTTCGGGTTGTTGGATTCAATCTATGTGTGGTTAAGGAGCGATTTCGAGGGCGAAATATAATTCAAGTGGCGGAGATTTGTAACATCCGATTTACCAGGTATATTGTTTTGAGTATTTAATTCAGGAATTTTGGAAGGACTTGACGAGTTGGTGCCTCAACTCGTTGAGTAGGGTCGCGACTGATGGGTTTTATACAAACAATCCTATGTGTGCATGCAACCCTAGAGTTGGATCTATGTTTTCACTATTAGTTATACAGCTTTATGAACACAAAAAGAAACCTGGCATGCTACTATTATTTTTGAAATTCATATATAAAATAGAATACATACCTTTTGTTGTTATATAGCAATAACAACTAGTTCCTTGAATTTCCTTAGCTCTTGAAAGCAAGTACACAAGTGTAGTACCTCTAATGGCTCACAAACACACTAGGTGAAAGGATGAATATGGGAGAGAGGAGAGAAGGGTATCTTTCCCTAGATTTCGTCCCTTTTAGGGTTTCCTAAAACTTGGACGAAATCTTGGTTCCTTAGGGTGCTATTTATACTTAAGGCTAACTAGGGTTTCAAGGTGTAAACCCTAATCCCTTAGCTTAGGGCCTAAGCAAGTCCATGGACTCCTTTCCTTAAGCCCTTGGACGAAAACTCCTAGATCCTTCTAGGATTTTCGTTTAACCCTTAATAAAGGTGATCCAATGGCCCAAAGCCTCAACTATTGAATAATTACAAAATAGCCCCTACACTTTCAGTTAGTTCCTTTATTCCCAAAATTAATTCTAAATTAATTTATGATTAAATACTAATGAATAATATGATTCAAAATTAATATAATTCATATAATATATTAACAAATCATATTTGTACCCTAATTTATTATTCTTAACAATAAACTAGCTTCTCTCCTCAACAATCATCATGTCTAGTCACCATTGTGAAGGCAACCCAAAAGGACCATGCACAATCGGGTCGAGAGTAGACCAGGTGCTAAATGATAAAAGAGATATCTGTGAGAAAGTGAAGGATTACGATTTTGGAGGCTGAGGATTTCTAAACGAGAATGATTAGTTTGTTCTTGTGTTGGAGAACAGGGTGTTGAAAGTTTATTATTCTGATGGGTTTTGTTAGTAGTTCAGTGGATGAGCCCCTGGTGGGATGTGAACCCTTTCGTTTCTTTGGGCGATTCGGATCGTTGGGTACGTTTGGGTGAGTGATCGGTAGCCGATTGTTGGATTTTTTCTTGTGAGAATCAGAGGAGCAGTGAGCTATCAGGGTTGGGTGCCCGAGGAGCGAATAACATGGTGATAGCTTGAGTGGGCGGTCTGGCGGCGGGCCAGGCCACTAGAGTTTCCAGATTTTTTAGAAGGTCAGAAAGGGGTATCTTAGCGGCAGATGGGTTGGTTTTGTTCCGGACTTAGGAACTTCTATGTGGATTCAGGTGTCCATGGGAAAAGATATCGGTGTGGTATGAGATCGTTTCGGTAGTGCCTTTCGGGTTGTTGGATTCAATCTATGTGTGGTTAAGGAGCGAGTTCGAGGGCGAAATATAATTCAAGTGGCGGAGAATTGTAACATCCGATTTACCAGGTATATTGTTTTGAGTATTTAATTCAGGAATTTTGGAAGGAATTGACGAGTTGGTGCCTCAACTCGTTGAGTAGGGTCGCGACTGATGGGTTTTATACAAACAATCCTATGTGTGCATGCAACCCTAGAGTTGGATCTATGTTTTCACTATTAGTTATACAGCTTTATGAACACAAAAAGAAACCTGGCATGCTACTATTATTTTCGAAATTCATATATAAAATAGAATACATACCTTTTGTTGTTATATAGCAATAACAACTAGTTCCTTGAATTTCCTTAGCTCTTGAAAGCAAGTACACAAGTGTAGTACCTCTAATGGCTCACAAACACACTAGGTGAAAGGATGAATATGGGGGAGAGGAGAGAAGGGTATCTTGCCCTAGATTTCGTCCCTTTTAGGGTTTCCTAAAACTTGGACGAAATCTTGGTTCCTTAGGGTGCTATTTATACTTAAGGCTAACTAGGGTTTCAAGGTGTAAACCCTAATCCCTTAGCTTAGGGCCTAAGCAAGTCCATGGACTCCTTTCCTTAAGCCCTTGGACGAAAACTCCTAGATCCTTCTAGGATTTTCGTTCAACCCTTAATAAAGGTGATCCAATGGCCCAAAGCCTCAACTATTGAATAATTACAAAATAGCCCCTACACTTTCAGTTAGTTCCTTTATTCCCAAAATTAATTCTAAATTAATTTATGATTAAATACTAATGAATAATATGATTCAAAATTAATATAATTCATATAATATATATTAACAAATCATACTTATACCCTAATTTATTATTCTTAACAATAAACTAGCTTCTCTCCTCAACAATCATCATGTCTAGTCACCATTGTGAAGGCAACCCAAAAGGACCATGCGCAATCGGGTCAAGTACATACCAAAATAGTTATGGACTTAGACACTAATCCAATAGTCTCCCACTTGGATAAGTCTAATAACTATTATGCGTATGACTTCAGATCCTGATTAGCAATCGTAGCTTTCAAAAGCCGTTGTCAACTCTGATCTTATCAGAAGCGTGTCCTTTAGATAAGGGATCATATATTCCTCCATTCTTGATATCATATAGATTTGAGACATGGACTTTGATCATTCTCTCAGTCTATGTTCTGTTTCCCGATTTCCGATTTATGACGACTGATAACCGACTACAATTGAACACATCAAATTAGTCTCGGCTTGGCCAAGAGCTTATGTGCCATCACTAAATCATCGAGGGGCCCACAAATATCTCTTTCATCCTACTTTGGATAAAAGGAACGGATAAACTTTGATTCAGTGCTTGCTTGCAGTCACTTACCGAATCACACACAACAATATGTTTTATAACACCAAGTTACTGGTGCGTTTACATATTATCAATGTGTAACCGACTCGCAAGATACAACTCACACATCTCGGTTTCAAGAATATAAGATGTTATCGTCTCACCAATCACTCATGATACAATTCATGAAGTGATCCAAGTGAGCGTGGGTTTAATCCAATGGTCAAATCAAATTCATAAGCACTCATGAATGTTGCAGCAAACATTTGCTTATGTCTAATACACTTTAGACAATCCACACACCAATTCACGACAGTCTTCATTCATACCTACTTCCAACATATGAACGACTGTGGACCATTCGAATAATTTGATTATTCTGAAATAATTAATTATTCAGGAAGTCAAAACATGCAAAGTGAAAAACAAGATTAATACTAATCCTATATGGTCCCAAACCTTTGAGTATAAATAAAAAATCTTTTATTTATCACCATATCGATTACTCATTATTTTTTGTTTCGGTTAATTAACTTATTACTTGAATTATTACTACAATTGTCCCATGCTCTTAGCATGCACACAATGTTTACTTATGGTCCTTGCTTTGTGAAATAGATCAAATGAACACATTTCCAATCATAATCATTTCACAACTCCCAATCCTTATCACAAGTGTAAGAATATCAAATTCTTGCCACTTATAGAATATGCTAGATTCTAACATTTTATGCAATGATCCTTTCGTAAAGTCATAGCTCAAAATCATCAAGACTTGGCCAATCTCTATCAGAAACAATTCTATAGATATGATGTCTCTCACTCAAAGTACATTCCTTTGAACGTCCTTCTTGCATAAAAGTTTCTAATCTAGACATAGATTCTCAATAATCAGCTCCCAATATGGAAACATTTCCATATTTGCCATATGACAACTCATTCTTAATAGAATCTTATCTATTCATAATAATGTCGATATGGTCCATCCAATACCATACTTCCAACTACTCACAAACGACCAAATCCTCAGCGAGCTTTGGATCGTTCTTTGATAGTTGTTTAATTATCTTAGTCAAAACCGATTCTTGTCCTTTTTCCCTCTTAATGCGCTAGACATTTGGAAAATTTCAGAATTGTCAAATATTATAGCATTTTCAATCGATCCTATACCCGAAGCGTATGGGACATGATGCATAATGTCTTACAGAAAGATACGATACTTTATCAATCTTCTGCCATAATATCTTATGTGTCACGTTCTTATAATTCGAATTATGAAGAGGGATGCCATAATCATAATCAAAATTTTGAGAACGCACTATGTATCCTTAAATAAATTTGTTAACATTCCACAACCTAAACCTTTAGATTTGAAATGAAACATAATATTCTCTCCCTTAATTGTAGCAAAACAACTTTTCAACCCTTGCGACTTTGCAAAGTATAACTCTTGTTTTCTATAATTAATATTGCTAACTTGCAATACTTTCCATAATAATCATACAAGCATAACATTTATGCTCCCACTATCATGATGATTATTATCATATAAGCATAACACTTATGCTCCCACTAGCTTTGACATGTATTCAAAAAACAACTTAACTTCCATAAAACAATACCTATTGAATTTCTTAAGTTCATATTTCTAATACCTAATGCTTTGATAATCCTTTATCAATGCTTCTCAAAGTTATACACCTTTGCCTTAGATAGCTCATATGTGTATCTAAACAATTCAGACTAATTGCCAAATCTCACAATTCGAATCATGGAAAGGGATACCGTAACCATAATCGAATTCGAGAATACAATTTTCACAATCACTATCTTCTTAAAATCTCTCTTAGCGAAAGCATTTCCTCACAGTCATTTTCATGAAGGAGGGAATCTTATGACACTTAGATTTTAATGGTGTATGTGTTCCTATCCATGCGAATTTGTCAAAACCAAAGTTTGCGACAAATCCAAACTCATATGGAACGAACTTTCTCAATCTTGATTTCTTGCCTTATGGTAACACGAGTGCGCACCATGTCTTCCAAGTAGTTAAGCAGCTCATCCTTTCCTATCAATGTACTTTTCATTGATCAAGGTGCTAGCCTTTTATGTGTTCAAATGAGAACTCATAGAACTCACATGCATAATTAACTCAATTGGAACGACACAGAAACAAGATAGTGTCAACACGATAGGTTGTGAACCTCAAGTCGTGTGCTAGTGATGATCGATAAGGTTTACTTTTGATTAGTTCGTGAACTTTTCAAGACCATTAAGACTCCCACTGACTCCTTGACATATAAGATTCTTTTGTCAATAAGCATTTCTCGATAAACAAATATTCAAGAGTTAGTGTAGCTTTTATCAAGACAAAACACTTCACAAAATTGGTCCTAGTTGGTCCAAGACATCACAACTTTCCACATTTGATGAGTGTTATAAACCTTCTTAAGACTTGTCACTCAATGTCACAATCTTAACTCTAAGACTTGTTTTTGGAATGAAGTATGATTGACATTTTGATTTAACCATTTCTTCAATTCTTGATTCCTCTTCTCAGACATACAATTGTACTAAGACTCATTTAGAGGATCAACTGAGATATGGTTCTTAATCATTAAGACCTATCATAAAACATAATAAAAGGTACTCTCCCTTCTTCTTAGAAAAGAGAAACTTTTAACCTTCTGCCTACTTGATTCTTCTTATCCGTTCTGCTATTGATTGAAGCTCTTTCAATCAACTCATAATTACACTTAATCTTATAAGTCTAATCATATTTACTAAACCTTTAGTAAATCATGACGAATATCTTTGTCACTCTTGTGGTGGACTTGATCAACACACAACTTTGTGTACTCGATCTCCTAGTCCTTCACTTGACATTTTGTCAACGAATTAGTCTAATTTCCAGATATAAAATTTCTCATTCATCATGCAACCAAGTTGCATGATTCCAAGTCTCTGTCTAATTGAAACTTGGGCGATGAGAAACTCTCCCTATTTGGTAAATTCTTGACATTTCCACAAATAACATAATCCATTATTGCTAATAACTGAAACATTCAAACGTCAATTTTTTTCATACATGTCATTGCATGGATAAATAAATAATATAAAATCAAAATTTATTTTATTGCGGAAAAATTTGTCCTTACAATGCAATTCAATTGAAATACATATTTCATAGCAATCTATTCTAACTCTATGTAGTAGCTCAAAATTCTAATCTTCAAGCAATGCGATCGAAATCCATTTCTTCACGATTAGATTCAGCTCACTTCTTCCCTTAAGCTTCCTCTCTTTTCTTCGATCCTATAAAACATCAAAATGTAATCTTATTACATCATGTATAAAGAATCTAGAATAGGAACTTAAAAGTGTTAGTTAATGGATTTTACCTGAAGTAGAGCCGTGCATCTTGACTCTCCCATCTCTTAGATTTCTCAGGTAGTTAGGGCAACTTTGTCTCCAATGCCCCTTCTCTTGGCAATAAAAGCAAGTGGTCTCCTTTGGCACATCACATCGGACAATCATAGACTTAGTTCTTTCTATACTTTCGATGTTGCCAGTGCCCATTGCAGTTTGGGAGTTTGACTCACCAGACAAATTTTCTTGAGCAGCACGCCAAATCATTGCTAATTCAGAAGCTATAAGCAAATAGGTGAGATCAATGAGGGTAACGTCGTGATGCATCATATAGTACTCTCTAAAAAACTCACTATATGATTCAGGAAGTGACTGAAGAACCCAATCAACAGCCAACTCGCCTGAAATCTCGACACCCAATATCCTTAACCTATCGATGTGTGACTTCATCTCTAAGACCTTGCCAAAAGGGCTAGAGTGAGTTTGAACTTTTCAAGGCTTCGAACTTGTGGGTTAAGGAGGATAATTGGAGGAGGTGGAGGAAGTGAAGTATGATCTCTTGTTCCTCGATCATATCGCAGAATATCATCTTCATGTGGAAAGCTTATTCCACGGGATTTGGGAGGACCATAGCTGTCATACTTTGACATCTACAAAACGGGAGAAAATTCAAGTTAAGTTGATTTGAATCCTTTATATGACACCGAAATGAAACATCAAGGCTAGGATCCAACACAATACTCTACAACCTAGAAGAGGGATGTTGTAATTGATGGGTTTTAGCCATATGAACATCCCTATGTACACATGCAACCCTAATGCTTGGATCTAGCTTTCTCTAATTGATCATACATTGAATCCAAGACTTCTAATGGCTAATATACAATAATAAAAATATGAAATCAGAGATTAGAAGTTTACCTTGAATCACTTGCTTGATCTTGTTGTCCTTGAGGCTTTAGAGTCACAATTGTCACTCCTCTAATGGCTTACAAACACCAACTAGCAAGAAGATGATTTAGGAGAGAGGAGAGGGGAGGAAGAATTCGGCCAGGGTTTCTTTAGAGACAAGTGTATCGAATTCCCTCAACCCATAGGGTCTATTTATACTAGTAAGGCTCCTAGGGTTTCACCCTTAAACCCTAATTGGATAACTTAAGCCCTAAGCAATCCAAATCCTTTCCATGATAAGCCTTGGACGATTTTATGGCTATCCTTAGCCCTAGAAATCGTCCACCCCTTATCCATAAAGGATATATAGCCCAAAGTGCAACTATCAAACAACTGACAGTTTACACCCCTTTATTTAATTAATCTCTTTAAGTCACCAAATTAATTCCAAATTAATTTATGACTTATATTAATCAAATAACAATATTATTATTCCTTATATTATTCTTATAATATATTAATAATATTCCTTCTCTCATTATAAATCATCCTGTCAAGTTGCTATGGTGAAGACAACCCAAAAGGACCATGCTCAACCGGGTCAAATACTTACCTTATATAGTTGCAGCCTTAGACACTATTCCAACAGTCTCCCACTTGGATAAGTCTAGTAACTATATACAAGTATATTCCGATTGTAACAGCCCAAAATCTCAAGTATTGTTAAATTGCATTTTGAGGTGTTTTAAAGGGGAGACTCGGCGAGTTGGAGCCAGACTCGCCGAGTAGGGTCGCAGAGTTGGTCGCGGGTTCGCGACTGGACTCGACGAGTCCAGGTATGGACTCGGCGAGTCGACGCTGTTCAGCAGAAATCCTAGCCGTTTCGTATTGGGTCGTATTTAAGGGTTGTTATGTCGTCATTTCACGTCTTTTGGCCGATTGTGGAGAACCCTAGACGACTGTGGCATCTGGAGCAAAACTTGAAGGCCATTATTGACTTTGAAGGAATTGTGGTGCAAGAAGAGGAAGGGTTTTGGCCAAAGGAAGAGCAAGGAGGTCGAGTTCTGAGGTTTGGGGACACAGAGAGTATGTTTTCAGGTAAGGTTTCAGATCATTCCTGTTATTTTGATGTGTACACGAATTTAGGGTTTATGAAACCCATTTGGAGATTTGATGGATTATTATGTTGTTATAACAAAGGTTTCTACCCTAGTAATAGGATGATTAGAGGTCCAGAAGTCCCATGAGTGTGTATCTCGGGAAAAACGTATCTCAGGAAGCAGTTGGATCGACTGCATGGCGTGGACTCGCCGAGTCGGATGATCAGACTCGGCGAGTAGCTTGAAGATTCACTGGGACTCGCCGAGTTGTTCTTCAGACTCGGCGAGTGGAGTCGGGGTGGCCCCGCGATTCTTCCAGGAGTGACTCGTCGAGTCAAAGAGGATACTCGACGAGTAGAAGGGGAATCTTAGAGGATTGAAGGACGACCAGACTCGCCGAGTCGCCAGGGAACTCGCCGAGTCCAGTCGAGCTGACAATGGACTGTTGACCAGAGTTGACCTGTGTGTAACGTTGTAGGGTCAGTTAGCGTGGGAGATAGAAGTATTAAAAAGAGATATACGATGAGACAGGGAGCTTGTAGCTCGGAGGATCAAGTGCAAGAGATTTCAGGAGTTGCTATCTTCCCGTGTCCGCGAGTTGAGTCTTCTCACTATACCTCACCCGGAAGGGTTTGATTGTGTGACCGGAAGGTCAAGTATGTTATGTGTTATATTTATATGCTATAAATGGAAAGTTAGCTGCTACGCGTGATATACATGTTTATATATGGGCCGGAAGGCAAGGTATTATGTGACAGAAAGGTCAGGTATGATATATGATATATGTGCTTTATGTGTTAGAGTATTTGTATTATGTGTTATATATGTGTATGGGCCGGAAGGCAATTATCTTATGGGCCGGAAGGCGATATTTATTGTGGACCGAAAGGTCCGGGCCGGAAGGCAATGTTATGTGGATCGAAAGATCCGGGCCGGAAGGCAATGTTATGTGGATCGAAAGATCCGGGCCGGAAGGCAATGTTATGGGGACCGAAAGGTCCGGGCCGGAAGGCGTATGTGCGTAAGGTATATTGGGGAACTCACTAAGCTTCGTGCTTACGTTGTTTATGTTATGTTGTTTCAGGTTCTTACAGTAACGCGGGATGGCAACGGTTTGATTGTACACACCGAAGAAAGAGTCGTGTTTTGGAGGATCCTGGTCTTCTATTATAATGAAAATGAAACTGTGTTTTGTAATTCGAATGTGAATAAGATTTAGAACAAGTGTTTTTAATATTAAATTGATTATTTAAATGAAAATTTTATTTTTGGAAATCACGGTGTTACAAATTGGTATCAGAGCCTTGGTTTGAGGGATTCGGACGCACCTACGGGTAAATCTGGACTCAAACTGAGGAAGTAAGAAAAAGTTTTTCAAATAAATGGTTTTCTAAAAGTGAATACGAGTTCAAAGAGAAAGCAAGAAAGAGCAGTGTGTACAATCAGCCAGAGCCAAACGGTGATTTCCCAAAATACCCTTACTTTTGTGTTATGAAATATTTATTATGCACTTTATGAGACATTATTGCATGCTAGAGGCAGACTAGGTATTTCATATCTTAGGACTAGAGTGGCCTGATTTGTGATGCCTTAGTCTAGGGTTTGCTGTTATATGTGTGCGTTGTGCTTTTGTGTGTATGTGATGAGTGAGAGTATCTAATTAGAACGCACAAGGGGTAAAGCTACGGGGTACAGAGGTACTTCTGAGGATGAGCCGAGAAGGTGGAGCTACCACAGATGGGGAGTCCTATGTATGCTTCAATGCTCGAATGCTGCTTGCTTTGTGCTTTGTGGGGTTGTCGATGATGGGAGTCAGCTACTAAGTGAGTATGACGATACTCAGGAGGTAGAGGGCTGGCATCATTAGGAACTCTTCAGCAGCTGATAGCAAAGAAGTGGGAGGACAGCAGAAGGGACTAGGGAGTAAACCTAGCCAGATGAGTGCGTTGGTAGAGTAGAGGATTTCGCTGGAAAGCGAGCACGCGCGATGAGATGGGTGAAAGAGCAGGTATATCAGTTACTTAGGAACTCTGGGATGGTCCGTGTGGAAAGTATGGGTAGATGTGGCAGGTAGTATGGGCCCGTACTACTGAAAGCAGAGGACCCATACTTGATACAGGGGGCATCCTAAAGGTCCTAAGGAACAGATTGAGGAGTGATGTTATGGTTTGAATACCATACATCGGAGCGGATACAGAGTGATGTTATGGTCAGGGCACCATACATCGGAACAGTTTGAGATAGATGTTGTGGTTCGAGTGCTATACATTGGAGCAGATGGAGGAGTGGTGCTATGGTTCAGGTACCATACACTGAAGCATGTTGAGGAAGGATGTCATGGGATGAGTACCAAGGTTCGTAGTGGATGATGCTTGTGGCTATCTTGTTATCCGGTTATCGATCGGACGAGCACGAGCGAGCGGGATGCGAGGATTTGCGAAATCCTGCGTGATGAGGTTGCTGCATTGTTGCGGGCTGAGTCGCCAGAATTGTTTGGGTCGATCAGGACCACTATGATTGAAGTAGTTTGATGAGCGATATGCGGCTTTCGCAGAGACGGCTGCCGCGGCGGTTACAGCGGCTGTAGCAACGGCAAAGAAAGGGGCTAGTCGGGGTTTTCAGTATCGGGACTTCTATTATGAGAAGCCTTCCACATTCGAGGGAGTTCAGGACTCGATTGTTGCTATGAGATGGTTATCAGACATGGAGGGGTGTTTCTCCACGAGTTTATGCCCTGCTGATCAGAGGGTGGGGTATGCTCTGAACCTGTTGAGGCTCGGGGCGAAGGATTAGTGGAGATTGACCACGAGGTCATTTTCCGATGCGCAGAGGGCTGCGGTTTTATGGGATCAACTCATAAAGATGTTCAGTACTCGCTATGTTCCGCGAGATGAAAAGGAGAGATTGGCCCGGGAATTCCTTGAGCTGAAGCAGGATTTGGAGTCGGTGACCGAGATCACCAAGATGTTTATTGGGAGGGCGATGTTTTGCCCTAAGTTCGCTTCGGAGCAGGCTCAGATGCCCCGATATCTGAGTATGCTCAAGGGGGTATCAGACAGTTCGTGTCTGCGCAGAGGCGCGAGACCGTGTTGGCATCGCAGGAGGCCGCCATGTGGCGTGAGGTAGAGGTTGAGTTGCAGTTGCGTGAGATGAGGCAGGCCCCGATGCAGATGCAGTCGGCGCCGAAACGGTCCATGACCGTAGACGTTAGAATGGGGGATCGGAGCGGTCACACTTGTGGGAAGTGTGAGAGAGATGGCACCGGAGCTTGTTGGCCCAGTGGTGCATGCCGCAAGTGCGGAAAGGAGGGGCACGGTGCACGGGATTGTCGGCAGTCAGTGCCAATTCGAGATTTCAGGATTTGTTATCAGTGTCGACAGGTTGGACATTTAAGGGTCAACTGTCCACAGCTTTTTGCAGGATCGGTGCAGGCTCTGGCACCGGCCACCTTGAGGGGTTCAGGAGGAGGACAGGATGGAATAGAGTCCAAGGGCTCAGGGTTGTGCTTATCGGCTTGCGGCAGAGGGAGACAGAGCAGTGTCGGAGGCAACTGCGGGTATGATGCTCTCTTGATGACTTGAGTAGATTGCGTTGATTGTGGCGTAATGTTTGTGCTGGTAGTGTGGATTTCGATGCGGTACTCGTTGTTTTGCCGGTTTGGCATGGTTATGGGTTGGTGCTTCAGGTTTCGCTTTGGCATTCGTTGTTCCCTGATGGTTTGGTATGGTTATAGTTTGGTGTTTTGGTACCGGTAGCCTTGTGCGGTTTTCGATGCGATATTCAACCTTTGGCAGGTTGTGGGTTTGGTTATGGGTTATTGCTTGGGAATTCCGTTGGTTATCGTTCGTGAGGGTTGATAGTGGAGATGCGGCACTGGGTTGAATGACGGGTAGCATCTGCAGTTGTGGAGTGGATAATTGAAAGATCGGATTCTTTTGAGCGGATTGATCAGGGAGGTGATGTGTTTTGCTGAGGGTTGCTTAAGCTTGTGGGAAGCAGTCAGAAGGTAAACGTTCTCCTTGTGCAGGATGGTTCTGAAAGGTCGTTAATGACGGTCGGTGGCAGTAAGTCAGTGCTTTAGTGGGGGAGAATTGTAAAATTCTCCGGGAGATCGATGAGTATGTAAGGGTGCTCAGCTGGTGGGATTCAGCAGTGTTTGTCAGCGCAAAGTATAGGCCGACGAGAGCGAGTGTTGAGTATGCGGGGCGAGATACAGACCTAGGGCATTTGATTGTGGAGGCCTGAGAGGAGGTCGGGATCAAGCTTGAGTAAGTAATCGGAATTTTGCGATCAGAGTATTGGTACGTTTGAGGTACGTGATGGGTTGTACTGCATCAATCCCACGGGATTATGTTGTGCATGTTTCTAGAGCTGGAACCGGAAGGTTCCCAGAGTTAGAACCTGAGGGTTCGCAGAGTTGGGTGTACGGACCCACAGAGATATAGCCTCGAGTGGCTAGTATGTGTTATGAGAGTCGGTCCAGTCATACTGGAGACTCTGTTGGTATTGCTGGATTAGCTCGAGATTTGCGGATCGCGTATGTTGCAGTGTGATTGCATTGGAAGGTCTGGCCCCGGGGTATTGATCTTGTTTAGCTGAGGCAGTGATTTTGATGAATGGAGAGAGTGCATGGGATTGAGGGCCCCTGCAATGAGAACCAGGGTATGTGAATAGCAGTTACGCAAAAAGGGTGGTGTCGCTTGGGGCGAGCACCGTGGCACCGGTTGGAGTGGCATTATGTTCAAGAGAGTTCCGTGGAAAAGGAAAAGAGGAGGGTATGTAACTCCGAAGGGGGTGCAAGTTCACGAAAATGAAAGCTGCAGAGCAGAGTTATGGTTAGAGTATTTCGAGTATGGTTTTGAGCATCGTGTTCGCGGCAGTGGAGTAGGAACCCATCCGGTTGGGATGTCTGTTGAGGCTCAGAAGGGATGCATGGAGAGAGAAATTTTTTTAAATTTTCAGTGTGAATCTGATCAGAGTGTAGGGTGGATGTGGTGGTTCATCTTGGGGGATGTTCGAGGATATCATCAGTGTGTCGGGTCCTTCCACCTGCGGGTGTTGGGACTAGTTCAGTATGTGCATGTGATGTCAAGAGGGAACTTGTGAGAGTTGATCTGAGAGGGAGAACGGATCTCTCAGCCGGTCCGGAATGGGCAAAGTGGGCTTTGGATCGGGGATCCGGTGGTTCAGGGTTTCCTAACCCTTATGGGTTGAGTGATCGTTGAGATTTGGAGCAGAGTGCATCTTGGGTAATTCCGATTACAGAGAGTGATGAGCAGTTCAGAGTTCGTACTTTAGTTGGCAAAGCAGACTCAGCAGGTTAAAGGGAGTTAGTGATCGTCTAGAGTTAACAGGAAAGTTATGCAGGCAGACGCCGTTGCGAGCATGTGATTCAGGTCCGCGACTTCGTATTTCTGATGGGGTGTTTCGATTTAGGAAGAGGGGTAAATGGGGGGCCCCGGTATGTTGGGTCTTTTCGTGAAGGTGCGAAGGTAGGAAGGGTGGCCTATCGTTTGGAGCTGTCAACGGAATTGGGACGGATCCAGGACACTGGTATGTGTCGCAGTTGAAGTGGTGTATAGCGGATGGGTCAGCAGTGGTTCTGCTAGAGAACGATTGGGTGGATGCGAGCCTGTGTTACGTCGAGAGGCCAGTGGCCGTCGGAGATCGGAAGATCGAGGTTCTGAGGAGCAAGGGGATACCCCTGGTGTTAGTTCAGTGGCAGCATCCGGAGCTAATTTCAGAGTGAGACTTCGAGGGCGAAGTCTAATTCTAGTGGGGGAGAATTGTAACAGCCCAAAATCTCAAGTATTGTTAAATTGCATTTTGGGGTGTTTTAAAGGGGAGACTCGGCGAGTTGGAGCCAGACTCGCCGAGTAGGGTCGCAGAGTTGGTCGCGGGTTCGCGACTGGACTCGACGAGTCCAGGTATGGACTCGGCGAGTCGACGCTGTTCAGCAGAAACCCTAGCCGTTTCGTATTGGGTCGTATTTAAGGGTTGTTATGTCGTCATTTCACGTCTTTTGGCCGATTGTGGAGAACCCTACACGACTGTGGCATCTGGAGCAAAACTTGAAGGCCATTATTGACTTTGAAGGAATTGTGGTGCAAGAAGAGGAAGGGTTTTGGCCAAAGGAAGAGCAAGGAGGTCGAGTTCTGAGGTTTGGGGACACAGAGAGTATGTTTTCAGGTAAGGTTTCGGATCATTCCTGTTATTTTGATGTGTACACGAATTTAGGGTTTATGAAACCCATTTGGAGATTTGATGGATTATTATGTTGTTATAACAAAGGTTTCTACCCTAGTAATAGGATGATTAGAGGTCCAGAAGTCCCATGAGTGTGTATCTCGGGAAAAACGTATCTCAGGAAGCAGTTGGATCGACTGCATGGCGTGGACTCGCCGAGTCGGATGATCAGACTCGGCGAGTAGCTTGAAGATTCACTGGGACTCGCCGAGTTGTTCTTCAGACTCGGCGAGTGGAGTCGGGGTGGCCCCGCGATTCTTCCAGGAGTGACTCGTCGAGTCAAAGAGGATACTCGACGAGTAGAAGGGGAATCTTAGAGGATTGAAGGACGACCAGACTCGCCGAGTCGCCAGGGAACTCGCCGAGTCCAGTCGAGCTGACAATGGACTGTTGACCAGAGTTGACCTGTGTGTAACGTTGTAGGGTCAGTTAGCGTGGGAGATAGAAGTATTAAAAAGAGATATACGACGAGACAGGGAGCTTGTAGCTCGGAGGATCAAGTGCAAGAGATTTCAGGAGTTGCTATCTTCCCGTGTCCGCGAGGTGAGTCTTCTCACTATACCTCACCCGGAAGGGTTTGATTGTGTGACCGGAAGGTCAAGTATGTTATGTGTTATATTTATATGCTATAAATGGAAAGTTAGCTGCTACGCGTGATATACATGTTTATATATGGGCCGGAAGGCAAGGTATTATGTGACAGAAAGGTCAGGTATGATATATGATATATGTGCTTTATGTGTTAGAGTATTTGTATTATGTGTTATATATGTGTATGGGCCGGAAGGCAATTATCTTATGGGCCGGAAGGCGATATTTATTGTGGACCGAAAGGTCCGGGCCGGAAGGCAATGTTATGTGGATCGAAAGATCCGGGCCGGAAGGCAATGTTATGTGGATCGAAAGATCCGGGCCGGAAGGCAATGTTATGGGGACCGAAAGGTCCGGGCCGGAAGGCGTATGTGCGTAAGGTATATTGGGGAACTCACTAAGCTTCGTGCTTACGTTGTTTATGTTATGTTGTTTCAGGTTCTTACAGTAACGCGGGATGGCAACGGTTTGATTGTACACACCGAAGAAAGAGTCGTGTTTTGGAGGATCCTGGTCTTCTATTATAATGAAAATGAAACTGTGTTTTGTAATTCGAATGTGAATAAGATTTAGAACAAGTGTTTTTAATATTAAATTGATTATTTAAATGAAAATTTTATTTTTGGAAATCACGGTGTTACACCGATTAGCAATCGTAGCTCTCAAAGACGCTGTCAAACTCTGATATAATCAATCTTGTCCTTCAAATAAGGGATCGTACAGTCCTCTGTTTAGATATCATGCTGACAATTCTATGGAACAATTTGTCAAGCATTTGGTTTCTTGATCTCCGATTTATTTGACATAGAACTTAGTCGAACACATCAATTCAGTTCTGACCGGGCCCGACACATAAGTCAAATCAAATCATTGAGCGGCCGAGATATCGCTTTTACCCTCTTGGGATAAAAGTAACAAATAAACTTCGACTTATATGCATTTACTTATTCATTAATCAACTATACACAACAATGCGTTTTATAACATCAAGTTACTGATGCGGTTTCGCATTATCAATGTACAACCAATTAATAAATAAGAAACCATATATCTTGGTTTTAAAACCATATGATATTATCATCTTGCGATCACTTTTTATATCGTATTCCATAAGGGGATTCCAGCAAGCGCGGGTTTATTCCAATCTTCAAAACTAGTTCATAAGCACTCATGAATGTTGCAACAAACTTTTGCTATGTCTAACACCATTTAGACAATCTACACACCAATTCATTACAATCTTCATTCATATCAACTTCCAACATATGAACGATTGTGGACAATTTGAACAATTCGATTATTATTCTGGAAGTCAAAACAAGCAAAATGAAACAATAGTTAAACAATTAACATAAGACAGTAACATTACTCATAAATAACACTCTTTTATTTAATCATCAAATGTTAATTACATTTATCTATTACACGTTTCTACTACTATCTAATCTATACTAATATCATCCTTCAGCCCAATACTCCTAGCATGCTGCAAGTGCTTAACCCTACTCAGTCCCTTCGTAAGCGGATCTGCTGGGTTATCTTCTGATGATATCCTCTTCAATACAATGTCCTTCTTCTACACGATGTCTAATAAAGTGATATTTTCTGTCGATATGTCGAGATCTACCATGATCCCTCGGTTCCTTGGTCATGGCAACCGCTCCTTCATTATCACAGAAAATCTCCATGGGCTCCTTTATGGCAGGTACAACTCCAAGATCACCGATGAAGTTATTTAACCATATTGCCTCCTTCGACGCTTCGCTGCAATGTACTCTGATTCGCACGTTGAATCAGTTACAGTTTCTTGCTTGGAACTTTTCCAAGTTCACTGCTCCTCTATTTAGGGTAAAGATCCAGCCCGATTGCGAACGGTAGTTGTCCCTGTCGATTTGAAAACTGGCATCACTATACCCTCGCACCTTCAAGTCATCACTCCCTCCGAGGACTAAGAACCATTCCTTCGTCCTCCAAAGGTACTTAAGGATATTCTTAACCGCAATCTAATGGGTTCTGCCAGGATTCCCTTGATATCTACTAACCATGCTCAAAGCAAAGGCTACATCAGGGCGAGTACAAGTCATAGCATACATGATTGAGCCAACTGCGGAAGCGTATGGTACTCGGCTCATTTCTGCTATTTCAGCTTTGGTACTCGGACTTTGAGTCTTACTCAACTTGGCATTACTTTGTATCGGTAATTCTCCCTTCTTCAAGTTTTCCATACTAAAACGTTTTAGTACCTTATCTAAGTAAGCGTTCTGACTAAGTCCTATTAGTCTCTTACTTCGCTCTCTTACTATCTTTATTCCCAAAATATAGGAAGCCTCTCTGAGGTCCTTCATAGCGAAGCACTTCCCGAGCTAGGACTTAACCTCCTGCAGAGTTGGGACGTCGTTTCCTATGAGCAATATGTCATCGACATACAAAACGAGGAAGCTTACTATACTCCCACTGGCTTTGACATATACACATGATTCATCTTCGCTTCGTACAAATCCAAAGTCTTTGACTTTCTCATCGAAGCAAAGATTCCATCTGCGAGATGCTTGCTTAAGTCCATAAATGGACTTCTCAAGCTTACACACTCTATTCGGATGCTGCGGATCGACAAAACCCTCTGGCTGAGCCATGTAAACATCCTCGACCAACTTTCCATTAAGGAAAGCGGTTTTGACATCCATTTGCTAAATCTCATAATCATGAAATGCGGCAATAGCTAGCATCACTCTAATAGATTTTATCTTCGCAATTGGTGAGAAGGTCACATCACAGTCAACTCCGGGAGTTTGAGTGAAGCCCTTCGCAACCAATCGCGCTTTATATGTGTGTACGTTTCCATCTACGTTGGTCTTCTTCTTGAAGATCCATTTGCACCCAACGGTCTTACGTCCGGGCACATTATCAACCAAATTCCAAACTTGGTTGTCATACATGGACTGGATCTCGCTGTCCATCGCCTTTTTCCATTTTACAGACTCCGGGCCTGCCATGGCTTCCTTATAGCTATTAGGTTCATCAAGATTTATTAGTGTACCATCACTAATATACGTGTCCCCTTCGGTAGTAATATGAAAACCATAAAATTGGGGTTGAACTCTAACTCTTTCGGAACGTCTAAGAGGTAAGGACTCGTCAATCGGTTCAACCGGAGTTTCCTCCTCGGGTTGAGTGCCAGCGGTAGAGGTTTCTTCATCTATCGGCTCTTGAATCTCTTCAAGCTTGATTTGCCTCCCACTGTCTCCTTGGCTTATGAGTTCTCACTCTCGGAAAACTCCTCTCCTCGAAACAAAGACAACATGGTCCTTCGGTCTATAGAAGAGATATCCAAAGGATTTCTGTAGGTAGCCGATGAAAATACATCGCTCACTACGAGGTTCGAGCTTGTCGTGAGTATCTCATCTTACGAAAGCCTCGCAACCCCAAACCTTGATATGTGCCAACGAGGGAGCTTTCCCTGTCCACATTTCGTGAGGTGTTTTGGCAACCTTCTTAGTAGGGACTCGGTTAAGGATATGGATGGCAGTCTCTAAGGCATACCCCCAAAAAGAGATAGGTAGTGAAGCACGACTCATCATAGAGCGAACCATGTCTAACAAGGTTCGATTACGCCTTTCTGCCACACCATTCAACTACGGTGTCCTAGGTGGCGTCAATTAGGAAACTATTCCACACTCCTTGAGATAATCGTGGAATTCAAGACTTAGGTACTCGCCTCCTCGATCGGATCGAAGCATCTTGATTTTCCTGCCCAATTGATTCTCCACTTCATTCTTGAACTCTTTGAACTTTTCAAATGTTTCTGACTTTTGCTTGATTAAGTAGATATACCCATATCTACTATAGTCATCGGTAAAAGTCACATAGAAGCGGTTCCCATCCTTCGTGGTTGATCTAAACGGTCCACATACATCGGTATATATTAGGTCCAATAGACCTTCACCCCTTTCACACGTACTTGTGAAGGGTGACTTAGTCATCTTTCCAAACAAACAAGACTCGCACGTGTCATCTTCCCTAAGGTCAAATGACTCCAACACTCCATCCTTTTGGAGTTGGGCTATGCACTTCTTGTTGACATGTCCAAGACGACAATGCCACAAGGATGCTCTATCCATACCATTGGAAGAATCCATGCATAAAACATCATTTCCTAAGTTATCTACAATCATAACTGTTTCATAAATTCCATTACATGGTATAGCTTCAAAATATAAGACACCATTTAGATAAGCAAGAATAGAACCATTCTCATTATTAAAAGAAAATCTAAAACCTTGTCTAAACAAACCATGAAATGAAATGATTTTTCTAGCCATTTCTGGCGAATAGCAACAATTGTTCAAATCTAAAGATAAACCATTCCTAAGCACTAAAGAATACACTCCAATCTTGGTCACAGGAGACGATCTTCTGTTCCCCATGATTAGATTTATTCTTCCAAGCTCCACATCCCTACTTCTTCTTAGTCCCTACAATTCAGAACAAATGTGGTAACCACAACCGGTATCAAGGACCCAAGAAATAACACGAGATGAATCGTTAGATTTAATTGTATAAATACCTGCAAAAGATGGCTTAATCTTTCCTTCCATTATGGCTTGCAGGTAGTCAGGGCAGCTTCTCTTCCAATGCCCTATTTTATGGCAATGATGGCACTCTGCCTCCTTAGGGTTAGGACAGGGTTTAGCAGGATCAACTTTAGTCCCACTAGAAGAGGAACCATCTCAGGACATTCCCTTGCGGTGTCCCTTAGACGGAGCCTTCCTCTTCTTGCCTCTTCCTTTCCCAATGGCCAAAACAGGAGCAGCGGGTGGATTGGGAGTGGGTGCAACAGACTTGTCCTTTAGGTTGCTTTCAGCAACCCTAAGGAGACCTTGGAGCTTTCTTAGGGTGACCTCTTCCTTGTTCATGTGGTAGGTCATCCTAAATTGATTGTAACACGGAGGCAAAGAGTGAAGCACCATGTCGATCGCCGAGTCTTCCCCAAAGTCAACATTCAACTTGCGAAGACGATTAACATACCTTTGCATCTTTTGCAGGTGCACGGTAAGAGATTCTCCATGACCCATTTTAGCTGAAATCATGTTAGTGAAAATCTCATAACGCTCTTGCCTCGCGTTCTGGTGGTATCTCTCCAACAAGTCTTGGTGGATTTCATATGGATACATGTCCTCATAGGACTTTTGGAATTCAGCATTCATGGTGGCTATCATGATGGAATGTACCTTCGTTGCATCACGCTCGTGAGTTTCAAAAGCGGTCATTTCAGCTGAAGTAGCGATTTCAAGGTTGATTTTCTCGAGCTTCTCATCGAGGACATACTCCTTGTCCTCATAGCGAGTAATTGTGCGAATGTATCTTATCCATTCGCTAAAGTTCGTCCCATCGAAGTAACCTTTTGACAAAGGCTCATCAATGTGAATGAACTAGAAGCAGCGTTGTTTGCGTTCGACATCTACAAATAGAAAGGACAAAGATAGATTAGAATATGAATCCCTAATTATCACCCAATAAGAAAATTAGGGCTAGGATCCAACAACAATATTTACATATTAGAAAAGGGATGCCGTAATCTAACATGCAAACAATTTGAAGGTAAGTGAATGACGATTCACTAATTCTCCATCACAAAACATAACTATAAGTTCTAAATGTATTGAGAATTCCTAGGTTTAGATGAGATTCATTGAAACTTTTCAATGGCATGTTTAAATCTCGATATGCCCCTCTCGTTTGTGACTGGGATACCGAGGATCACAAAGTGGGTGTGAATTACCATGCAAATTTACATGGTGCCTTCATTGTAACAATCACCTATTCGATGTGCCGGTAAACCACACACACTCCATCGAACTATGATAAACAATGAATCACCCTTTGCCACCTTTGCTTAGAACCAATTAGTGTGCCGGTAAACCACACGCGCTCCACTAACTTCTTGGCAAGGGTGCAAAGTGTAATTTCATGGGATTGCATCAATTCACTTTTCCTAAAGTAACTAAGATTAGGAAATTTTTGAAAAACATGTAGTTAATTTGTATTTCATATTATACTTTTAATGAAGAGATGAGGTTGCCCTATCCTACCCGTTCGGCTAACGACCCTCCACCGATCAAGCAAGCGGTGGGTGTGAGTGTACACCCATTAAGCGCCATTTTATAGGCAGCAACCTTATACCCACCTTATAGACCGACTTCGTGAATGAGGCCTACTAACGGTAAGACTAGCATTTTAATTATACATATATATATATATATATATATATATATATATATATATATATATATATATATATATATATATATATATTAATCTTGTAATATTATATTAGTATAGTGTTGAATTTTAAACTTGTAAAATTCTAGGGTTTGAAATTTAAATTGTTTAAATTAAACTTTTAATCACAAAACATAAATTTCAAAACTTGAGGGCAAGTTTTAAACTTTTAAAACATAGAGGATCAAATAACAAATAATCTTAATTAACAATTAATTCCATAATTATCCATATTTGATTTATTTAATGATTTCTTGCAAAACAATTTACCAATTTAATTAAATTAATTAATCAATTATCACATAAGGAAACAAATATTTAATTAATTGATAAATATCTTCAATTAGGTCAAGAATATACTCATATATATATATATATATATATATATATATATATATATATATATATATATATATATATCATAAAATCGGATTTATATTGATCTAATATGATTAAGGCAAGTATCTCAAAGATAAACAGCAAGAAATCCCGAAGTTTCCTCCTTCTGACGCTCGAACTCGCCGAGTACCCAGATGGACTCGCCGAGTTGAGCCTACTCGCCGAGTACCACCATGGGACTCGCCGAGTTCATCAGCTAGAGGACAAAAAAAACGATTTTTTTCAGCAACAAACAAGCAATCAAAGTATGAATTCAATAGAAACCAATCTAGGCTCTAATACCACTGATGGGTTTTAGCCATATGAACATCCCTATGTGCACATGCAACCCTAATGCTTGGATCTAGGTTTCTCTAATTGATCATACATTGAATCCAAGACTTCTAATGGCTAATATACAATAATAACAATATTAAATCAGAGATTAGAAGTTTACCTTGAATCACTTGCTTGATCTTGTTGTCCTTGAGGCTTTAGAATCACAATTGTCACTCCTCTAATGGCTTACAAACACCAACTAGCAAGAAGATGATTTAGGAGAAAGGAGAGGGGAGGAAGAATTTGGCCAGGGTTTCTTTAGAGACAAGTGTATCGAATTCCCTCAACCCATAGGGTCTATTTATATTAGTAAGGCTCCTAGGGTTTCACCCTTAAACCCTAATTGGATAACTTAAGCCCTAAGCAATCCAAATCGTTTCCATGATAAACCTTAGACGATTTTATGGCTATCCTTAGCCCTAGAAATCGTCCACCCCTTATCCATAAAGGATATATAGCCCAAAGTGCAACTATCAAACAATTGACAGTTTATACCCCTTTATTTAATTAATCTCTTTAAGTCACCAAATTAATTCCAAATTAATTTATGACTTATATTAATCAAATAACAATATTATTATTCCTTATATTATTCTTATAATATATTAATAATATTCCTTCTCTCATTATAAATCATCTTGTCAAGTTGCTATGGTGAAGGCAACCCAAAAGGACCATGCTCAACCGGGTCAAATACTTGGCTTATATAGTTGTAGCCTTAGACACTATTCCAACAGTAATCTAGTTGCAGAATATTTGAAGGTAGGTAAATGACGATTTACCAATTTCCACCATGAAAAACGAAAAGGAAACTTAAGTTTTAAATGTATTGAAAACTCCTAGATCTTTTGAGATTCATTGAACTTTTCAATGGCATGTTTAAATCTCGACATGCCCCACGATTTGTGACTGGGATGCCAAGGATCACAAAACAGGGTGTGAATAACCATGAAAACTTACATGGTGCTCCCAATGTCATAGTCACCTATTCGATGTGCCGGTTAACCACACACGCTCCACCGAACTATGACAAACATTGAGTCACCATTTGCTACCTTTGCTTAGAACCATTTAGTGTGTTGGTTAACCACACACACTCCACTAACGTCTTCGCAAGGGCATAAAGTGTAATTTCATGGAATTGCATCAATTCACTTTTGCCTAAAGTAACTAAGATTGGGAATTTTGTAAAAACATTTAGTTACTTTATACTTCATTATACTTTTAATGGAAAGGGTTTGCCCTATTCTACCCATTCGGCTAATGACCCTCCACCAATCAAGGAAGCGGTGGGTGAGAGTGGACACCCATTAAACGGCCATATTATAGGCCATAACCTTATACCCCCTTTATAGATCGGCTTCGTGAATGAGGCCTACTAACGGTAAGACTAGCATTTAAGTTATACATATATAATATTAGACTTTTAATATTATATATAGTATAAGGGTGTATTTTACGCTTTTAAAATACTAGGTGGTTTAATTTTATAAATTACACTTTTAATTTGATTAAATATAAACCATATCATTATGGATTTATTAACTCTCTTTTAATTATACACTTAATTAATTTAATAAAACCATAAGGGTGTAATTTGAACATTTCAAAATTAGGGTTTTAGAATTTAGACTTTTTTCAAAATTAAACCTTTTAATCAAACAATTTAAATTCCAAAACTTGAGGGCAAGTTTTGAAACTTTTCAAAACATAAGCAAGAACATTCTAGATCAAATTACAAATAATAATAATTAACCAATTAATTAGTAATTATGTAAATATGACCTAATCCAATTTCTTGCAAGATAATCTATCAAATAATTCAAATAAATCAAGTTTATCACATAAGGAAATGATTATCTAATTAATTTGACAATTATCTTTTATTTTGGTAAGGATATCTTTTAATTGAAACAATTAATTTAATCTAATCCCTTAAATCTCCTAGATTTCGAAATTATGGGATGGGATAAATCAAAATCTTTAATTACCAAATTTAAACATATAAAGGAAAATTACAAGATATGGCATTATCCAAATCCCTAAAATTTAGGATCTAACTTGGGAAGGAGGTAATTTCAAAATCCCAGGGTTGGATAACCCTAGATTTCAAAATCTTGGAGGCTAAGGAAAGGGTTTAAAAACCCTATCAAAAAATCGCCAACTAGGGTTTTGCAACCCTAATTGCAAAAATTACCAAGCCCTAGGGTTTACTAGCAATAACCCTAATTTGTCAAGTTCATAAATTAGAATAATGTTAATTGAAAATAAAAACCAATGGCTCTGATTGTTGGAATAGTGTCTAAGGCTGTAACTATATTAGGCAAGTATTTGATCCGGTTGTGCATAGTCCTTTTGGGTTGCCTTCACCATAGCAACTTGATAGGATGATTTAATAAGAGAGAGTAAATATTATTAGTATATTATGGGAATAATATAATGAATAATATATTTGTTATTTGATTAATAAAAGTCATAGGATTAATTAGAATTAATTTGGTGACTTAAAGAGATTAATTAAATAAAGGGGTATAAACTGTCAATTGTTTGATAGTTAAGCTTTAGACTGTAAATCCATTTGGATATGCTATGGATGGATTCTAGAGGCTATAGGATAGCTAAAATCGTCCATTAGAGTTATCTAGGAATGGATTTGGATAGCCTTAAAAGAAGATTATCCGATTAGGGTTTAGGTTGTAACCCTTAAGGAGTCTACAAGTATAAATAGACCCTATGGCATAGGGAATTCGACACATCTCCTAAAGCAAGGAACCTCTGGTCGAAATTCCTCCCCTCTCACCTCTCCTCTCTCCTAAATCATTCTTATTGCTTTGGTGTTTGTAAGCCATTAGAGGAGTGACATTTGTGACTCTAGAAGCTCCAAGACCTCAAGATCAACAAGGAACTCAAAGGTATGATTCTAGATTTGTTTCAATGTTGTTATTTAACCTAATTAGTCATTAGAAGACTTGGATTGAAAGCATGTTTATTAGAAAGCCTAGATCCAAGCATTAGGGTTTTGCATGCGCACATAGGAAAGTTCTTATGGCTAAAACCCATCAGTGGTATCAGAGCCTAGCTTGGTTTTCTTTAAATTGTTGCTTGATTAACTGAAACAAACCTGCAAAATTCGATTTTTAGGTTTCTGAGTCACTGACTCGGCGAGTTCCAAGGTGGACTCGGCGAGTAGGCCTGACTCGGCGAGTCCCCTTGTGCACTCGGCGAGTCCAGGCGTCAGGAATGGCCAGATTCGGGATTTCTTTGTAATTATCTTATCTAAACTTTCCTTAAACTAATTACATCAATGTTAATTCGTTTTTATGATAAATACAACTACAATCTTGATCTAATTAAAGATATTTATCATATAATAAAATATTTAATTTCCTTATATGATAATTAATTAATTATTTTGATTATTTTGGTAATTATCTTAAAAGAAATCTTGAATAAATCAAATATAGATAATTAGGATATTAATTGTTAATTGGAATTATTTGTTATTTGATCCTCCATGTTTTAAATGTTTAAAACTTGTCCTCAAGTTTTGAAATTTATATTTGTGATTAAAAGTTTTAATTTAGACAACTTAAATTTCAAAAACCCTAGATTTTAAAAGGTTTAAAATACAACCCTATACTAATATGATATTACTAGAATAATATATATATGTATAACTAAATGCTAGTCTTACCGTTAGTAGGCCTCATTCACGAAGCCAATCTATAAGGTGGGTATAAGGTTGCGGCCTATAAAATGGCGCTTAATGGGTGTACACTCACACCCACCGCTTGCTTGATTGGTGGAGGGTCGTTAGCCGAACGGGTAGGATAGGGCAACCTCATCCTCTCATTAAAAGTATAATAAGAAATATAAAGTAACTACACATATTTTTAAAAATTCCCAATCTTAGTTACTTTAGGAAAAGTGAATCGATGCAATCCCATGAAATTACACTTTGCACCTTGCTAAGATGTTAGTGGAGCGTGTGTGGTTTACCGGCACACTAATTGGTTCTAAGCGAAGGTGGCAAAGGGTGATTCATTGTTTATCATAGTTCGATGGAGCGTGTGTGGTTTACCGGCACATCGAATAGATGATCGTTACAATGAAGGCACCATGTGAATTTGCATGGTTATTCACACCCGCTTTGTGATCCTCGGTATCCCAGTCACAAACAAGAGGGGCATATCGAGATTTAAACATGCCATTGAATAGTTTCAATGAATCTCATCCGAATCAAGGAATTCTCAAAAACACTTAGGTCTAATAGTTTAGGTTTTTGTGATGGAGAATTAGTGAATCGTCATTCACTTACCTTCAATTTATTTGCATGTTAGATTACGGCATCCCTTTTCTAATATGTAAATGTTATTGTTGGATCCTAGCCCTAATTTTTCTTATTGGGTGATAATTAGGGATTCTTATTCTAATCTATCTTTGTCCTTTTCTAATTGTAGATGTCAAACGCAAACAACGCTGCTGCTAATTCTTTCACGTTGATGAGCCTTTGCCAAAAGGTCACCTTCGATGGAACGAACTTTAGCGAATGGATAAGATACATTCGCACGATTGCTCGCTATGAGGACAAGGAGTATGTCCTTGATGAGAAGCTCGAGAAAATCAACACCGAAATCGCTACTCCAGCCGAAATCACCGCCTTTGAAACTCATGAGCGAGATGCAACGAAGGTACATTGCATCATGATTGCTACCATGAACTCCGAATTCCAAAAGTCCTACGAGGACATGTACCCGTACGAGATGCACCAAGACTTATTGGAGAGGTACCACCAAAACGCGAGACAAGAGCGGTATGAGATTTTAACTAACATGATTTCCGCAAAGATGGGTCATGGAGAATCTCTTACCGTGCACTTGCAAAAGATGCAAAGGTATGTCGACCGCCTTCGCAAGTTAAATGTTGACTTCGGGGAAGACTTGGCAATCGACATGGTGCTTCACTCTTTTCCTCCGATGTACAACCAGTTCAGGATGACCTACCACATGAACAAAGAAGAGGTCACCCTAAGCAAGCTCCAAGGTCTCTTGAGGGTTGCTGAGAGCAACTTCAAGGACAAGTCTGTCGCACCCACTCCCAATCCGCCCGCTGCTCCTGTCTTTGCTATTGGTCAAGGAAAGGGAAACAAGAGGAAAGCTTCATCGAAGAACTATCGCAAGGTGAAAGCCCGAGATGGTGCCTCTTCTAGTGGGACCAAAGTTGATCCCGCTAAGCCCTGCTCTAACCCGAAGGAGGCAGAGTGCCACCACTGCCACAAGATAGGACATTGGAAGAGAAGCTGCCCAGAGTACCTGCAAGCAATCAAAGAAGGAAAGATCAAGCCATCTTTCGTAGGTATATACACAATCAAATCTAACGATTCTAATCATGCTATTTCTTGGGTTCTTGATACCGGTTGTGGTTATCACATTTGTTCTAATGTGCAGGGACTAAGAAGAAGTAGGGATGTGGAGCAAGGAAGAATAAATCTAATCATGGGGAACAGAAGATCGTCGCCTGTGACCAAGATTGGAGTGTATTCTTTAGTGCTTAGGAATAGTTTGGTTTTAGATTTGAACAATTGTTGCTATTCGCCAGAAATGGCTAGAAACATCATTTCATTTCATGGTTTATATAGACAAGGATTTATATTTTCTTTTAATAATGAGAATGGTTCTATTTTGGCTTATCTAAATGGTGTCTTTTACTTTGAAGCTATACCATGTAATGGAATATATGAAACTGTTATGATTGTTGATAACTTAGGAAATGATGTTTTGAATATTGATTCTTCCACTAGTATGGATAAAGCATCCTTGTGGCATGGTCGTCTTGGACATGTCAACAAGAAACGCATAGCCAAACTCCAAAAGGATGGAGTGTTGGAGTCATTCGACCTTAGGGAAGATGACACATGCGAGTCTTGTTTACTTGGAAAGATGACTAAATCACCCTTCACGAGTACATGTGAAAGGGGCGAGGTTCTATTGGATCTAATACATACCGATGTATGTGGACCATTTAGATCAACCACGAAGGATGGGAACCGCTTCTATGTGACTTTTACCGATGACTATAGTAGATATGGGTATATCTACTTAATCAAGCAAAAGTCAGAAACTTTTGAAAAGTTCAAAGAGTTCAAGAATGAAGTGGAGAATCAATTGGGCAGGAAAATCAAGATGCTTCGATCCGATCGAGGAGGAGAGTACCTAAGTCTTGAATTCCACGATTATCTCAAGGAGTGTGGAATAGTTTCGCAATTGATGCCTCCTAGGACACCGCAGTTGAATGGTGTGGCAGAAAGGCGTAATCGAACCTTATTGGATATGGTTCGCTCTATGATGAGTCGTGCTTCACTACCAATCTCTTTTTGGGGGTATGCCTTAGAGACTGCCGCCCATATCCTTAACCGAGTCCCTACTAAGAAGGTTGCCAAAACACCTCACGAAATGTGGACAGGGAAAGCTCCCTCGTTGGCACATATCAAGGTTTGGGGTTGCGAGGCTTTCGTAAGATGAGATACTCACGACAAGCTCGAACCTCGTAGTGAGCGATGTATTTTCATCGGCTACCTACAGAAATCCTTGGGATATCTCTTCTATAGACCGAAGGACAATGTTGTCTTTGTTTCGAGGAGAGGAGTTTTCCGATAGCGAGAACTCATAAGCCAAGGAGACAGTGGGAGGCAAATCGAGCTTGAAGAGATTCAAGAGCCGATAGATGAAGGAACCTCTACCGCTGGCACTCAACCCGAGGAGGAAACTCCGGTTGAACCGATTGACGAGTCCTTACCTCTTAGACATTCCGAAAGAGTTAGAGTTCAACCCCAGTTTTATGGTTTTCATATTACTACCGAAGGGGACACGTATATTAGTGATGGTACACTAATAAATCTTGATCAACCTAATAGCTATAAGGAAGCCATGGCAGGCCCGGAGTCTGCGAAATGGAAAGAGGCAATGGATAGCGAAATCCAATCCATGTATGATAACCAAGTTTGGAATTTGGTTGATTACGTGCCCGGACGTAAGACCGTTGGGTGCAAATGGATCTTCAAGAAGAAGACCGACGTGGATGGAAACGTGCACACATATAAAGCGCGATTGGTTGCGAAGGGCTTTACTCAAACTCCTGGAGTTGACTATGATGAGACCTTCTCACCAGTTGCGAAGATTAAATCTATTAGAGTGATGCTAGCAATTGCTGCATTTCATGATTATGAGATTTGGCAAATGGATGTCAAGACCGCTTTCCTTAACGGGAAGTTGGCTGAGGATGTTTACATGGCTCAGCCAGAGGGGTTTGTGGATCCGAAGCATCCGAATAGAGTGTGTAAACTTGAGAAGTCCATTTATGGACTTAAGCAAGCGTCTCGCAGATGGAATCTTTGCTTCGATGAGAAAGTCAAAGAGTTTGGATTTGTACGAAGCGAAGACGAATCTTGTGTATATGTCAAAGCCAGTGGGAGTATAGTAAGCTTCCTCGTTCTATATGTCGATGACATATTACTCATAGGAAACGACATCCCGACTCTGCAGGAGGTTAAGTCCTGGCTCGGGAAGTGCTTCGCTATGAAGGACCTCGGAGAGGCTTCTTACATTTTGGGAATAAGGATAGTAAGAGAAAGAAGTAAGAGACTAATTGGACTTAGTCAGAACACTTACTTAGAGAAGGTACTAAAACGTTTTAGTATGGAAAACTCAAAGAAGGGAGAACTACCGATACAAAGTAATGCCAAATTGAGTAAGACTCAAAGTCCGTGTACTGAAGCTGAGATAGCAAAAATGAGCCGAGTACCATACGCTTCCGCAGTTGGCTCAATCATATACGCTATGACTTGTACTCTCCCTGATGTAGCCTTCGCTTTGAGCATGGTTAGCAGATATCAAGGGAATCCTGGCAAAGCACATTGGATTGCGGTGAAGAATATCCTTAAGTACCTTTGGAGGACGAAGGAATGGTTCTTAGTCCTCGGAGGGAGTGATGACTTAAAGGTGCGAGGGTATAGTGACGCCAGCTTTCAAACCGACATGGATAACTACCGTTCGCAGTCGGGCTGGGTCTTTACCCTAAATGGAGGAGCAGTGACATGGAAGAGTTCCAAGCAAGAAACCGTAGCTGATTCAACGTGCGAATCAGAGTACATTGCAGCGAGCGAAGCGTCGAAGGAGGCGATATGGCTAAAGAACTTCATCGGTGATCTTGGAGTCGTACCTGCCATAAAGGAGCCCATGGAGATTTTCTGTGATAACGAAGGTGCGGTTGCCTTAACCAAGGAACCGAGGGATCATGGTAGATCAAGACATATCGACAGAAAATATCACTTCATAAGACATCGTGTAGAAGAAGGACAACTCGTAGTGAAGAGGATATCATCAGAAGATAACCCATCAAATCCGCTTACGAAGGGACTGAGTAGGGTTAAGCACTTACAGCATGCTAGGAGTATTGGGCTGAAGGATGATATTAGCATAGATTAGATAGTATTAGAAACGTGTAATAGATAAATGTAATTAACATTTGATGAATAAATAAAGGAGTTTTATTTATGAGTAATGTTACTATCTTATGTTAATTGTTTAGCTATTGTTTCACTTTGCATGTTTTGACTTCCAGAATAATTGAGTTTATTAAGAATAATTGAATTGTTCAAATGGTCCACAATCGTTCATATGTTGGGAGTAGATATGAATGAAGATTGTCATGAATTGGTGTGTAGATTGTCTAAATGGTGTTAGACATAGCAAAGGGTTGCTGCAACGTTCATGAGTGCTTATGAACTAGTTTTGAGCATTGGAATAAACCCGCGCTTGTTGGAATCACCTTATGGAATAAGATATAAAAGGGTGATCGCAAGACGATAATATCATATAGTCTTAAAACCTAGATATATGGTTTATTATTTGTTAATTGGTTGTACATTGATAATGCGAAAACGCATCAGTAACTCGGTGTTATAAAACGCATTGTTGTGTATAGTTGGTTAATGAATAAGTAAATGCATATAAGTTGAAGTTTATCTGTAACTTTTATCTAAGAAGGTAAAAGCGATATCTCGGCCGCTCGATGATTTGATTTGACTTATGTGCCGGGCCCGGTCAGAACTGAATTGATGTGTTCGATTAAGTTCTATGTCAAATAAATCAGAGATCGAGAAACCTAGAATGCTTGACTAACCATTCCATAGGATTGTCAGCATGATATCTAACAGAGGACTGTACGTTCCCTTATCTAAAGGACAAGATTGATTAGATCAGAGTTGACAGCGTCTTTGAGAGCTACGATTGCAAACCAAATTATACTTGTATAGTTACTAGACTTATCCAAGTGGGAGACTGTTGGAATAGTGTCTAAAGCTGTAACTATATTAGGCAAGTATTTGATCCGGTTGTGCATAGTCCTTTTGGGTTGCCTTCACCATAGCAACTTGATAGGATGATTTAATAAGAGAGAGTAAATATTATTAGTATATTATGGGAATAATATAATGAATAATATATTTGTTATTTGATTAATATAAGTCATAGGATTAATTAGAATTAATTTGGTGAGTTAAAGAGATTAATTAAATAAAGGGGTATAAACTGTCAATTGTTTGATAGTTAAGCTTTAGACTGTAAATCCATTTGGATATGCTATGGACGGATTCTAGAGGCTATAGGATAGCTAAAATCGTCCATTAGAGTTATCTAGGAATGGATTTGGATAGCCTTAAGAGAAGATTATCCGATTAGGGTTTAGGTTGTAACCCTTAAGGAGTCTACAAGTATAAATAGACCCTATGGCATAGGGAATTCGACACATCTCCTAAAGCAAGGAACCTCTGGTCGAAATTCCTCCCCTCTCCTCTCTCCTAAATCATTCTTATTGCTTTGGTGTTTGTAAGCCATTAGAGGAGTGACATTTGTGACTGTAGAAGCTCCAAGACCTCAAGATCAACAAGGAACTCAAAGGTATGATTCTAGATCTGTTTCAATGTTGTTATTTAACCTAATTAGTCATTAGAAGACTTGGATTCAAAGCATGTTTATTAGAAAGCCTAGATCCGAGCATTAGGGTTTTGCATGCGCACATAGGAAAGTTCTTATGGCTAAAACCCATCACTGATACCACTGATTGGTTTTATACAAACAATCCTATGTGTGCATGCAAGCTTAGAGTTGGATCTATGTTTTCACTATTAGTTATACAACTTTATGAACACAAAAAGAAACCTGGTATGCTACTATTATTTTCAAAATTCATATACAAAATAGAATACATACCTTTTGTTGTTATATAGCAATAACAACTAGTTCCTTGAATTTCCTTAGCTCTTGAAAGCAAGTACACAAGTGTAGTACCTCTAATGGCTCACAAACACACTAGGTGAAAGGATGAATATGGGAGAGAGGAGAGAAGGGTATCTTGCCCTAGATTTCGTCCCTTTTAGGGTTTCCCAAAGCTTGGACGAAATCTTAGTGCCTTAGGGTGCTATTTATACTTAAGGCTAACTAGGGTTTCAAGGTGTAAACATTAATCCCTTAGCTTAGGGCCTAAGCAAGTCCATGGACTCCTTTCCTTAAGCCCTTGGACGAAAACTCCTAGATCCTTCTTGGATTTTCGTTCAAGCCTTAACAAAGGTAACCCAAAGGCCCAAAGCCTCAACTATTGAATAATTACAAAATAGCCCCTACACTTTCAGTTAGTTCCTTTAATCCCAAAATTAATTCTAAATTACTTTCTGATTAAATACTAATGAATAATATGATTCCAAATTAATATATTATTCATATAATATATTAACAAATCATATTTATACCCTAATTTATTATTCATAACAATAAACCAGCTTCTCTCCTCAACAATCATCTTGTCTAGTCACCAGTGTGAAGGCAACCCAAAAGGACCATGCACAATCAGGTCAAGTACATACCAAAATATTTATGGACTTAGACACTAATCCAATAGCGACTTGATGACGTGGTTAATGAATGGACTCGACGAGTCGGAGAGATGACTCGCCGAGTCAGCGTTGTTGGCAGAAACCCTAATTCTCTCGGGCCTGGGCCTATTTAAAGGCACTTATAGCCTCCTTGACACCCCCCATCAGTTTCATTCGTCCCTTGAGAGAAACCATAGAGTCATTGGTGAGAAAGAGAGGGAAAGGGACTCATTAGAGGTCATTCCTTGGGGAGAAGATCAAGGGTGTTGCAAGGATCAAGAAGAGAGATCGTGGATCTATTTCATCCCCATCTTCAACTTCAGATCAAGGTATGAAGCCCTTGCCATTCCTGTTTTATTGAATAGATCCTTGGAGTATGAGAAATTAGGGCTCATATCACTTTTGGTGGGGTTTAGGTGCATCAAACCCCCTCTTTTGAGTATGCCGTAGATCTGGAACTTGTATGATCCAGAGAGTCATAAAGTAGGAAGCCATTGTAGGGCAAACATGAGGTTTTGAAGTTAGGAAGCTTTAATGGAGTCTAAATGGCATATAGAGCAAAATATGCTATGCATGGATATCAAGATCGGACCTTTATGTGACTTTTGGTTATTAGTAGGTCAGATCTATGATTTAGAGTTATAGACCTAACCTCAGGTGGCCGAATGAGAAATCCAATGGAGCCAACTCGCCGAGTCCATGGGATGACTTGACGAGTCGTAGCGGGTGTGACCTAGTAGCTTGGACCAAGTGTTAACTCATCGAGTTGGGAGTCAACACAGTGAGTTGAGTGAACCCTAGGAAGAACGTGGAGAATACGAGTGGACTCGGTGAGTCACAGGTGTGCACTCGGCGAGTCAGTTCAATCTTGGCTGTTGACTCAGTCTGGTTTTCTGTTGACTTCCTGGGTGGGTCAATAGGGGGCAGGAGGGACCAAGGAGGGGTAAAATAGATTTTTACCCATCACGAGGGTAAGAAATGGAAAAAGAGGACTTAGGGAGTAAATGAGTACTAAAGCGGATAATGATTGAAATGCTTGTCTTATGTGTTAGGCGGAGGCTACTCGAAGATTTCTGAGTTCTTGTCAGTTTCATGCTAGTCGAGGTGAGTCTTCTCACTATACGTTACCTATAGTGGTATTTATGTGTGACCGGAAGGTCTTATGTGCTTGCTTGAGTTATGCATCTTGTCTATGTGATATTATGCTATGATTTATTTAGATCGGACCGGAATGTGCAACGATTTATGAGGCCGGAAGGCTCAACCAGACCGGACCAGAGG
Organism: Lactuca sativa; assembly: GCF_002870075.4. Classification (NCBI taxonomy): domain Eukaryota; kingdom Viridiplantae; phylum Streptophyta; class Magnoliopsida; order Asterales; family Asteraceae; genus Lactuca; species Lactuca sativa. The sequence continues at coordinate 240,395,655 of NC_056623.2, read as the reverse complement.
GTCCAACGAGCTAGACCAGACCTAAGGGTCCAACGAGCTGTAGGACCGGAAGGTCATCATGGGTAGGACCAGAAGGTGTGCCAGAGTTGTGGAGCCGGAAGGTCCACTGAGGCACATTGACCGGAAGGTCTCGTAGAGCCATAGCCTCTAGATGCTAGTTATATGGATGTGGTATTTTGGGGATCTCACTAAGCTTCGTGCTTACCATGTTATGTGTTATGTGTTTCAGGTTTCTCAGGATCGTTGGACAGCACCGACTTGGTTGTACACACCAGAGAAAGAGTTATGTTTTGAGGATCCTGGATTATTAATGGAGTTGTGTTTTATAAATTGAATAAATGAGATTTTTATACAATATGTTATGAAAAGTATGCGATTTTAAAATGAAAATTTTGTTTGAAAATTTACGTCGTTACACCATTGCTTCCAAGTTGTTATGCAGACAATTCAGAACTCACATAACTCATATACATACTCAACTTTACCGGAATAGGCATAGAAACAAGAATTATGTCAACACGATAGGTTACAAACCTCAAGTCGTGTGCTAGCGATAAACAATAGGTTTTATCCTTGATTAGTTCTTGAAACTTTCAAGACTTGTAAGACTCCCACTATCCTTTTTACATATAAGTTTCTATTTGTCAATAACCAATCCTTGAGAACCAAACAAATATTCAAGAGCCAATGCGGATTCTTATCAAGATAAACACTTCACACAATGGGCCTTAGTTGGTCTTTGTTTTATCCAAAACATCACGACTTACCAATTTCAAATGTACAAGAGTAGAAAATGTTTTACTCTTACATTTGACAAGTGTTATAAATGTTCTTTAAGATGTGTCACTCAAGTTACAATCTTGGAGTATGACTCTAAGACTTGTTTTGGAACGAGGTATAACTCATCTTCTCAATTTTAACCACTTCAATAATTCATGATTCCTCTTCTTAGCCATAAGAATGTGCTAAGATGTCCCTAGAGGATGAATTGTGATATGGTCTCACAATCATTAAGATGATCATAAAACATGATACTAAAGTCCTCTCCCCTCTTTTCAGATTTGAGAAACTTTTATCGTTTCTGCCAAATTTGATTCTTCCCATTCGTTCTGCCATACATCGAAACTTTTCCAATGTTTCATAATTATACTTAAACTATTAAGTATAACCATATTTACTAAACATTAGTAAATCATGACGAATGGTCTTATCGATCTTTTTGTGGTGGACTTGACCAGACACCCAGTGTACCCGATCATTTAGTCTTTCACCTGACTCACATATACATGTGGTCAGGGAATTAGTCTTAACTTTCCAAAAAATGAAAATTCTCATTCATCATGCAATACAACCTGCATGATTCCATGTTTCGGTCCAATTAAAACTTGGGTGATGAGAATCTTTCCTTATTTGGTAAATTTAGACACTACCACAGATGAAAGAATCAAATTTATTATTGCTAGAAACATACACACATAAACTTTCCATAAATGCCATTGCAAGGAGATATAAAATGAATTAAAACAAAAAATTTATTCATTTATAAAATGCGGAAAAAACTTTTTCCTTACAATGCAACTTTAAATGGAAACTATGCTATTACATATTTCCTAGCAATCTATCATAACTCCTAAGTAGCATCTTAAGAATCCGATCTTCGAACCATGCGATTGAAATCCATCTTCGCGATCAGATTCAACATACTCTTCTTTTAAGCTTCCTTCCCTTTTCTTGATCCTGCAAAACATTAAAATGCAACCCAGTCACATCATGTATTAAGGATCAACAATTAGGATCTTAACATAGTTAGATAGCTGACTTACCTGAAGCAGCTTCGATTCCAATGTCCCTTTCCTTGGCAATAGAAACACACAGGCTCATCTGAGCCAACACATAGAGCAGTCTCAGAAATGGCCTTTCTCTTATGATCATCACTTTTGACCATGGCCAATTCCTTCCCTTTAGGAGAAGGAATCATTTATGGGATATCTATGTCAGCATGGGAGGCAGACCTTCCAATCAAAGTTGCTTGAACATTGCGCCAAATCATTGCTGATTCAGCAACAATTAGCAAATAGGTAACATCTATTGGGGTCATGTCGAGATTTGTCACATAGTAGTCTTTAACAAACTCACTATATGACTCAGGAAGTGATTAAAGAACCCAGTCAATAGCCAACTTCCTTGGGAACCCGACACCAATCATCCTTAGCCTACCAATGTGTGCCTTCATCTCCAAGACATGTGCACACACTGGATTTCCATCCTTGTGTTTACTATCCAATAGGAAATGAGTGATTTTGAACTTTTCAAGTCTTCGAGCTTGTGGGTCGGGGAGAATAATTGGAGGAGGTGGAGGAAGCGAAGCATGATGTTGTGGGACATCATCTTCAAGAGGAAAGCTTGTTCCAAGAGATTTGGGAAGATCATACTTGTCTGAACCAGACATCTACAATGGGAGAGATTCAAGTTAGTTGATTTAAAATCCTTAATATAACACCCAATATAAAATATTAAGGCTAGGATCCAACACAATATTTTATAACTTAGAAGAGGGATGCCGTACCCAAACTATAGAATATTTGAAGGTAGGAGAATGAAGATTCACCAATTTCTACCATGAAAAACAAAATAAAAATAGGTTTTAATTGGTTTGAAACTCCTATATCTTTTGAGATTTACTGAACTCTTCAATGGCAAGTTTCAATATCGATTGTGCCCTTCAGGTTTTATGACTGGGATGACGAGGATCACAAAACAAGGTGTGAATAATCATGCAAATTCACTTGGTACCCTTAATATTATCACCAAATCAATGTGTCGGTTAACCACACACACTTCACCGATCTATGATAAACATTTAGTCACCCTTTTCCATCCTTACTAGTCCAAGTTAGTGTGTCATTTAACCACACACGCTCCACCAACGACTTAGTAAGGTACAAAGTGTAAATTTCTTGGGTTAGCACCAAATTAAATTCACATTTTCCTAAAGTAACTAAGATTGGGATTTTATAAAAGGTTTTGTTACTTTATATTCATCATTATACTTTTAATGAGAATTATAGTCCTTGTCCTACCCATTCGGCTAACGACCCTCCACCAATCAAGGAAGCGGTGGGTGAGAGTGGACACCCATTAAGCTGCCATTTTACAGGCAACATCCTTATACCCCCCTTATAGACCGGCTTCGTGAATGAGGTCTACTAACGGTAAGACTGACTTGCTATTATATATATATATATATATATATATATATATATATATATATATATATATATATATATATATATATATATATATATATATATATATATATATATATATATGAGTTTAATGAAGGTTTAAAAAAACTTTTAATGAAGAGACACTTGGTCATCCATAACTTGAGGACAAGTTATGGAGTCCATAAAACTATTTATGATGAAAAAGACTCTACAACTAATGTAACCTATGGTTTTTAATGGACTTTAAAAGAAAAACTTTTGGTAATCCATAACTTGAGGACAAATTATGGATTCCATTAAAACACATCAAGATCAAGAATTAACTAACAAACAATTTGCAAATAATTCCTATGATCTAACAAAACTCATAAGTTCATGAATATCCATATCAACAATTTCAAGAATCATATGAACACATACAAAACATGAAATTTTTATAATAACCTTTGAAATTGGATTAGCATAATTATTACAACAAAAAAAACAGGTTTTATAAGTCCAAAACAGTTTAGTGTAATGATTCTAGTCCAATTCCAGCTTAAAAACTCGAAAAACTGCACTCTGGGCCTCCTACTCGTCGAGTGCATGAACCTACTCGACAAGTAGGATGAATATATGCTTGGACTCGTCGAGTCCCCCTATGGACTTAGTGATTCCACTGTCCAGACAACAAGATTTTTTGATTTTTCAAGTGATTGCATCAAGTATTCAAGAAAACAATTCTAGGCTTTGATACCACTGTTGGGTTTTGTGCATTCTAACACTCCTATGATGTACATGCAATCCTATAAACCTTGGATCTATGCTCTTTTAAATACATGCAACTAAGAATTTCGAAGTTTTACATCCTAACTAGCATGACATGGGGAACTTGAATGATAAAATTACTAGTAGAATGACATACCTTTTAGTAGTGGTTGATTCCTTGGAGTTTGAGAGCCTAACACCAATAGTGTGGATGCCTCAAATGGAAATCACAAATCACCACAAACTTTGGAAAACTCTTGAGGTAATAATGCACACTCTTGAATTGGCCGCCACTCTTGTACACACACAACTAATGCCAAATCAAGTGCTATTACAACCCGAAATTTCTATTCTGTACAAACAATATCAAGTCAATAGAAGTCAGAATAGTTGCAGTAAATTTTCAGACTTTTTAGTATAAGTTTGAGTATTTCAGGATTTACTCTCAAAGAGATATCAGGAGAGAGGATGCACTAGGGTTTTGTGCAACTCTGTTATTTCAAAACTCTATGATATTATAGTTCATTGCATGAAGAAAATATTTTCTGCCAAAAACCCCAGGAGTATATATATGATTCTGAGCCATATTTATTCATTAGTTCCATTTCCAACTAGAGAAAAGCCGAATTCTCTCTCACGGATCTTCGGACTTTTGTCCCAAAACATGAGTACTTCCATCTAGTTGTATTATAAAGCTTATTATGTGCTTAATAACCTAGAAATCATATCAAAACAACAAGATTAAAGAGTTTACGACCCAAGAACATCTTGGACCGTAAACCCTTCTTTAAGGGCCAAATGAGTGCCTAAGTCCCTTCCTTTTGCAATGAAACTATGCTAGGCTCGCACCCTAAGGTGTGTAGTACTTGAAAACACCATAAACACCATACCCATGAGAGATTACGGCCGTAATCTCTAAGGTTTTTGGTTCTTGGGCCGTGAACATCAAATAAGGGTACCAAAGTGTGCCTAAGGCCTTCATTAGCCTTAGATAATCGTCTAAAACCTATCCTAGATGAGCATGGGACTTGAAAACTTAAAAATACTACTTTCCATGTGGGTTTACGGTAGTAAACCCAAAAGGAAATGGCCTTGGGGCCGTAAACTCCTCTAAGGAGTGTATTAATGCCCTAAACCCTTCCAAGGATTAAACCATCAAGTAGAAATGCTTCTAGGGAACATGTAAAGCTTCAAAGCACCAAATAACCTAAGGCTTATGAGCTTACGGCCGTAAACTCGAGGGGTTACGACCGTAAACTCCTTGTGTGTTGGTTCTTGGAGAGTAAACTCAAGAATGGGGTCCTTTGGAACCCTAAACCCACTAGCCTTGTCCTACAGCAACTTAGATGCAATCCTTAGGACTTATAACACTTATATAAAGTGTTTATCATGTTCTAGGGTGTCTTAACATTTTCAATTAGTAGTTTAAGACTAATTGGATACATATATGTGGTATTATATGTTAACTGGGATCATAAAGTGTGTTCAAGACTTCACTTGACACCTAGCAATCCTACATCTTCAGTTCATCCGTACCACTCACTACAGGTGAGTTTATACCCCTTAATCAATGGTTTAAATGTTTTTAAATGCTTTAAATGGGGGGGGGATACAATTTGAATACTTATAGTTATTATATCAATCACATGTGATTAATAACTACAAAACCAGTGATTTTCTTATTGTTCAAACTGTTTTGCTTCAAACTGTTTTACAAATTCTTATACTTCTCAAATACGTTTACTTAAGCTCTTTTATACTTATTATCAAATGCATGCCTATGTATGTACAATTATATAAACAACGTTTAAAGGGCTTAGGAAGGACAACTCGCCTTATTTCCTTTTCTCTTTTGGGATGTGGTCTGGTGGGGTATCGGGTATCCGTCCAAAGGTCGTTTAAATATTAGTTATATATCATGTGTACATATATAGTCATAAAGGTTCTTCCAGTCCATTCAATACCTTTAGGTAGCAAGGGTATACTTCCATGTTCATACGTACCAGTTACATCACTAGTAAGTTACCATAGGGGTAGCACAAGAGGATACAAATACTATTACTAGAACAATGAAACATACAATGAGTCAGTTCATTCATGAGTCAGTACATTAGTATACATGCTAGATAGAGAGGGAGCATACATTATAGCTAACACATGCAGAACATTTTAGTACATACAGGCTAGACAGAGAAAGACTACACTTTCAGTTAGCACATTCATTTCATATACATTCATGCAGTTATGTGAACTATTGAGCGGGTCATGGCACTTCCTGCCATGACCGCTCTTGTATCACGAATCTCCTTAATTGGGGATCATATGAGTTTGCGTATAGATCTTTACTAGATTGACTATCCTACACCTTGTTGCTCGCTACAATGGGACTTGCAAGTCTACGGGTGCCAAATGTCATTTCTTACGGCGTCTTACATTGTCGTTTTACTAGAGTCGGTAGCAGGATACAAGTCGATCACATGTTACTTTGAACACATTTTGTTTTAAGGTAGTTAGTACCACGGTAGTCACTTACAACAAATACTATGGTACAATAATATTTTCCCATTACATTCACTTCGTGAATATTCACACGATACATGGTAATGTAGAAACTATATTTTTGGTTAATGATAGTCAGAATTGGGAAAACACACACTCTAACAAGAGACATACACACAGACACTAGATGCCTTGGTATAAGGCTACATTTAGTAGGAAACATGGGGTTTTCTAGGAGAGTTCAAACATTATACAAAACATTATACAAAACATTGTACAAAACATCTTACAGAAACATCTTACAAATGTTTTCATACAAACACAAACATTAATATACTTATGATCTCACCAGCATTAAGCCGATACTCTCTTTCAAAATAACTTGTATTCTCAGGTCACCACTAAACAGGTACAGGTGCCAGGCTTTTGAGAAGATGGAGTTCGTTCAAGACTCATCTTTTATTTTGATATGTATATTTTTGGTGTCTATAACTTTGACAGGACACACATGTATGAAAGTATATTATTAATGCAATGGATGATGTTGTTGCTTGTTTACTACTATTCATTGTTGTGATACTGTACATGACGTCCTCCGCCCCAGAATGTTTCTGCCATTCATGGTTTTGGGGTGTGACAAGTGCCAAGGACTCCTTTATATAGTGTGGAGGATTAGGGTTACATCCATTTAAACCCTAATACCCATGACTATTCCTTTCCAAGGATCCATGGGTTAAAAGCTCCATGGACTATCCATGGACTCCCACGCATGCCAAGCCCATTCCAAATGAGTATTAGCCCACACTATATAAAGTACAAGAGCCCATATTTAATTAGTCACCTTTTTTATCACCAAATTAATTCTAAATTAAATTATGATCAATACTAATTAAATAATATGATTTCATATTAATATATTATAACTTATAATATATTAACAAATCATAAACATATTATTCTCAAAAGATTATCAATACAAATTGTTCGGGTGAAGTGCAACCCAAATGGACCATGCGGGATCGGGTCAAGTGCATCTCAAATATTGTTATGGACTAAGACACCTTATCCAACAACAATTGATGCCACCTAGGACACCATAACTTAATGGTGTGGCTGAGAGGCGCAATAGGACCTTGCTAGACATGGTTTATTCCATGATGAGTCGAGCTTCCTTACCAATGTCATTTTGGGGGTATGCCTTAGAGATAGCCGCGCATATCCTTAATCTAGTCTCCACCAAAAAGGTTTCCAAAACACCTCACGAGATGTGGACTGGGAAGGTTCCCACATTAGATCACATCAAAGTTTGGGGTTGCGAGGCTTTTGTGAGAAAACAAACTCATGACAAGCTCAAACTTTGGAGTGAGAGATGTATTTTCATCGGCTACCCACAGAAGTCCTTTGGATATCTCTTCTATAGGCTGAGTGAGAATGTTTTCATCATTACGAGGAGATGAGTCTTTTGAGAGAGAACTCATATGCCAAGAGGACAGTGGGAGGCAAATTGACCTTGAAGATCTTCAAGAGTTTAGTGATGAAGGAACCTCAAACACTAGCGCTCAACCCGAGGAGGAAACTCCGGTTAAACCAATTGACACTTCTGTAGCTCTGAGGCGTTCCAGTAGAGTTAGTGTTCCACCTATGTTATATGGTTTTCATATAACAACTGAAGGTGATACATTTATCAATGATAGCACACTGATAAATTTAGATGAACCTAACAACTACAAGGAAGCAATGGGAGGCCCCGAGTCTGCTAAATGGAAAGAGGCTATGGACAACGAGATTCAGTCCATGTATGACAATCAAGTTTGGAACTTGGTTGATAATGTACCAGGCTATAAGACAGTCGGGTGCAAATGGATCTTCAATAAGAAGACCGAAATGGATGGGAATGTACACATATATAAGGCGCGACTAGTTCCGAAGGGCTTTACTCAAACTCCAGGAGTTGACTATGATGAGACGTTCTCACCAGTAGCGAAGATTATATCTATCAGGCTTATGCTAGGCATAGCTGCATTTCATGACTATGGAATATGGAAAATAGATGTCAAAATCGCTTTCCTTAATGAAAAGTTGGCTGAAGATCTTTATATGAGTCAGCCTGTAACATCCAGATTCCCTGGTATATTATTTTATTCTTTTATTTTTGTAGGTTGTGAGGGGACTCGGCGAGTTGGTGCTTAGACTCGCCGAGTAGGGTCGCGGATTCTTATCCGAGTTCATGGCTGGACTCAGCGAGTTCATGAGGTGGACTCGGCGAGTCCATGCTGTTTAATGAAACCCTAATTTACTGGGTTTGGGACCTATTTAAAGGCCCTTAGGGCCGTCATTTGCGGCTACCAAACCCTAGAGAGAAACCCTAATGGAGCTAGAGCGTTTGTGAGAGGATATGAGCCATTTCTTGATCTTTGTGATTGATTCTTGCAAGAAGGAGGTGTTTCCAGCTTAGAGGAGATCAAGGAGGTTGTGCATCTGTAGATTTCGAGCAAGAGACTTCATCTTTGATGTATTATATCACCCCTTTATCTGGTTTGTGGTAGGAATCCATACATGTAGAGTTTTATGACCTTTATTGGAAGAAGATTGTGAGGATATGGCCATATTCACTTTGATACTTCAGATTTGGACCCATAGTGGTCTATAGAGCTTATCTCAGCTTGCTTTATGTTGAGATATGGAGGTGTTGAGCTAAGGATGTTACTTTTGGGGCTAAATCATCAAGTGAAGCCTCCTAGACGTCCCATAAGTGTCAGGATTCGAACTTTACGTGCTTATCAGGCTTGGGAAGGTCAGATATATGGATTCAAGGAATAGATCTGACCTCAGGAGGCCATTTGAGTTTGTGCATGGCATGAACTCGCCGAGTGCAAGGGCATACTCGGCAAGTAGGGTTAGGGTATCCCATGAATCACTCAGTGAGTGGACTTGCCGAGTTGGGGGAATAACTCAGTGAGTCAGGGGGGGATTAGAGGTCTGGAGTTCAAAGCGGAACTCGTCGAGTTGATCTTGAGACTCGTCGAGTTGAGTCGGGGTGGACCCGCGATTCATGCCAGGTGTGACTCGTCGAGCAAGGGGAGGAACTCGACGTGCCAAGCGAGACTAAAGAGTTAGTGGACCCGTGTAGACTCGCCGAGTCGCCCAAGTGCACTCGACGAGTCGGGTCAAAGTTTGACCGTTGACTTTTGTTGACTTCTAGGATTTGGTCAACATTGTGGCCTTTGAGTCAAAGAGGGGTAAAATGGTCTTTTTGTTGGATTAGTGTCTAAGTCCATAACTATTTTGGTATGTACTTGACCCGATGGTGCATGGTCCTTTTGGGTTGCCTTCACCAAAGCAACTTGATCGAATGAATTATGGAGAGAGAGATGATTAATTATGATTTATTAATATATTATGAGAATAATATATTAAAGGAGAAATCATATTGTTTAATTAATATTATCCAATAATTAATTAAGAATTAATTTTGTGGCTAAAAGACATTAATTAAACTTAAGGGACTAGAACTGTCAATTGTATGATAGTTGAATATTAGGGTAATGGACTCCATATTAGAGGGGTGGACGAATTCTATGGGGAAACCCATTAGAAATCGTCCTAGGCCTCTAAGGAGGGCGTCCATGGGTTGCTTAGGGCCTAAGCAGTCAAATTAGGGTTTCCTTGTTAGATAACCCTAGAAGCCTCACTATTTAAGGATCCCTAGAGCACCAAAAACGTGGCTAAGAGTTTTCTTAGGGTTTCCACACATTTTTGTGTGCCTCATCTCTTATCATTCTTCATCCTCATGCTCTTGGTGTTTGTGAGCCATTAGAGGAGTGACACTTGTGACTCTAAGCTTTCTAAAGCCATTACAAGGAGGATTTGAGTTGTTATTGCAACATAACAACAAGAGGTATGTAATCTAATCTTCTTGGTGAATTTCGAAAATAGTATGACTCATTAGGGTTTTATTATGTGTTTATAATGTTGTGTATCTAATAGTGAAAACACAGATCCAATTCTAGGGTTGCATGCACACATAGGGTTGTTTGTATAAAACCCATCAATTTTCCCTTCTGAGGGTGCCAAGAGAGGGTTGAGTCTAGTCCCGAGAGGTATATTTATGAGAGTATTTACTTTATGTGATTAGGCGGAGGCTAGATCGTATTTCTACCAAGTCAGAGACTTACCAAGGCAACTGAAGTGAGTCTTCTCACTATACTGTACCTGGAAGGGTACCTATGTGTGACCGGAATGTCTGGTATGCTATGAGATATATGCATTGTATGCTATGAGTTGCCTGCTTTGTATGCGCTATGTATGTGATATGTAGGCTATGCTTGATATGGGCCGGAAGGCATTATGATATAGGCCGGAATGCATTATGATGTGGACTGGAAGGTCAGGGAGTTATGGACCGGAAGGTCGACACGGGTAGGACCGGAAGGTTTACCGGGTTGGGACGGAAGTGCCCTGAGACACATGGACCGGAAGGTCGTGTGGAGTATGGCCTGGAAAGGCGTATGTATGTAAGTGGTATTTTGGGTAACTCACTAAGCTTCTTGCTTACAGTGTTTATGTGTAATGTGTTTCAGGTATGATGGGTTTTGGCCATAAGAACATCCTATGTGCTCATACAAACCCTAATGCTTGGATCTAGGTTTCTCTATTGTACATGCAATTTATCCAAGACTATAAACCCTAGATCTAGCATATGATAATCAATACAGCATATATTAGGGTTTAGATCATACCTTGATTGTTATGTAGCAATAACAATCTCAAATCCTCCTTGTAATGACTTTAGAAAGCTTAGAGTCACAAATGTCACTCCTCTAATGGTTCGCAAACTCCAAGAGCAAGAGGATGAAGAAGAGAAAAGAAGGAGGCTCTCAAAAACGTGTGGAAACCCTAGATAATTTGTTCACCACGTTTTTGGAGCACAAGGGTTCTATATATAGTGAGGCTATTAGGGTTATCTAACAAGGAAACCCTAATTTGGATGCTTAAGCCCTAAGCAACCCATGGACTCCTTCCTTAGCAAGCCTTGGATGATTTCTAATGGGTTTCCCCATATAATTCGTCCAACCTTATAATATAAGGCAATCCATAGCCCAATTGCAATTATCTTATAATTACAATTCTAGTCCCTTAAGTTTAATTAATTTCTTTTAGTCACAAACTTAATTCTTATTAATTCTTGACTAATATTAATTAAACAATATGATTTCTTCTTTAATATATTATTCCCATAATATATTAATAAATCATATTTAATCCTTTCTCTCCATAATTCATCCTATCGAGTTGCTTTGTTGAAGGCAACCCAAAAGGACCATGCACCATCGGGTCAAGTACATACCAAAATAGTTATGGACTTAGACACTAATCCAACAGTCTCCCACTTGGATAAGTCTAATAACTATTCTGCGTATGACTTCAGATCCTAATCTGCAATCGTAGCTTTCCAAAGCCGCTATCAATTCTGATCCTATCAGATACGCGTGTCCTTTAGATAAGGGATCATATATTCTTCCATTCTAGATATCGTATAAGACATGATTTCTAATCATTCTCTCTGTACTATTTCTCGACTTCCGATTTATGACGACTGACTAATTAAACAAATCAAATTAGCCCTAGCCCGGCCGAGCATTTACGTTCGTCATCACTAAATAATCGAGGGGCCCAAAGATATCGCTTTTATCCTTATTTGGATAAAAGGAACAGATAAACTTTGATTCAATGCTCGCTTGCACTCACTCACCGAATCACACACAACAATATGTTTTATGACACCAAGTTACTGGTGCGTTTACACATTATCAATGTACAACCGATTTGCAAGATACAACTCACACATCTCAGTTTCAAGAATATAAGATATTATCGTCTCACCAATCACTTGTGATACAATTCATGGAGTGATCCAAGTGAGCGTGGGTTTAATCCAATGCTCAAATCATATTCATAAGCACTCATGAACGTTGCAGCAAACATTTTGCATATGTCTAATACTCTTAAGACAATCCACACACCAATTCATGACAGTCTTTATTCATACCTACTTCCAACATATGAACGAATGTGGCCCGTTCGAATAATTTGACTATTCTAAACCAATTAAATTATTCATGAAGTCAAAACATGCAAAGTGAAAGACAAGAATAATACTAATCCCATATGGCCTCAAATCTTTGAGCATAAATAAAACACCTTCTATTTATCACCATATCGATTACTCATTATTTGTTGTTTCGGGTAATCAACTTCTTACTTGAATTATTACAACACTTGTCCCATACTCTTAGCATGCACACAATGTTTACCTATGGTTCTTACTTTGTGAAATGGATCAAATGAACACATTTCCAATCATACTCATTTCACAACTCCCAATCCTTTTTTTCATAAATGAAATAATATCAAATTCTTGCCATTTATAGAATATGCTAGATTCTAACATTTTATGCAATGATCCTTTCGCTATGTCATAGCACAAAAGTCACATTGACCATTGCCAATGAAATTACAAAGTCCTCTATCGGAGATTGTTACAAGACAATTCCCTAGATATGATGTCTCTCACTCAAAGTACATTCCTTTGAACATACTTTTGCATAAAAGTTTCTAATCTACACATAGATTTTCAATATTCAATTCCCAATATGAAAAACTTTCCATACTTACCATATGACAACTCATTCTATATAGAATCTTATCTATTCATAATAATGTCGATATGGTCCATCCAATACTATACTTCCAACTACTCACAAACCACCAATCCTCAGCGAACTTTGGATTGTCCTTTGATAGTTGTTTAATTATCTTAGTCAAAACCGATTCTTGTCCTTTTTCCCTCTAAATGCGCTAGACATTTGGAAAATTTTAGAATGGTCAAATATTATTGCATTTGCAATCCATCCTATACCCGAAACGTATGGGACACGATGCATAATGTCTTACATAAAGATTTGATACTTTATCAATCTTCTACCATAATATTTTATGTGCTACGTTCTCAAAATTCGAACTATGAATAGGAATGCCGTAATCATAATCGAAATTTGAGAACACACTATGTTTCCTTGACTAATAATATTTAACATTCCACAACCTAAGTCTTTAGATTTTAAATGAAGCATAATATTCTCTCCCTTAATTATAGCAAAACAACTTTACAACCCTTACGACTTTGCAAGGTATAACTCTTGTTTTTCTATAATTAATATTGCTAACTTGCAATACTTTCCATAATAATCATACAATCATAACATTTATGCTCCCACTATCATGATGATTATTATAAACACAACACTTATGCTCCCACTAGCTTTGACATGTATCCAGAAACCAGCTTAACTTGCAGAAAAACAATGCTTATTGAATTTCTTAAGTTCATGTTTCTAATACCTAATGCTTTGATAATCCTTTATCTAAACTTATACACCACTGCCCTTGATAGCTCATATGTGTGTCTAAAAAATTCAGACTAATTGCCAAACCTCACAATTCAAATCATGGAAAGGGATACCGTAACCATAATCGAATTCGAGAATACAATTTTCACAATCACTATCTTTTTAAAATCTTTCTTAGTGAAAACATTTCCTCACAGTGATTTTCATGAAGGAGGGAATCTTATGACACTTAGATTTTAATGGTGTATGTGTTCCTATCCATGTGAATTTGTCAAAACCAAAGTTTACGACAAATTCAAACTCATATGGACCGAACTTTCTTAATCTTGATTTCTTGCCTTATGGTAACATAGCTGCCCACCATGTCTTCCAAGTAGTTAAGTAGCTCACCCTTTCCTATCAATGTACTTTCCATTGATCAAGGTGCCTGCCTTTTATGCGTTCAAATGAGAAATCATAGAACTCACACGCATAATTAACTCAATCGGAATGGCACAGAAACAAAATAGTGTCAACACGATAGGTTGTAAACCTCAAATCGTGTGCTAGTGATGATCAATAAGGTTTATTTTGATTTGTTCTTGAAACCTTTCAAGACCATTAAGACTCCCACTGACTCCTTGACATATAAGATTCTCTTGTCAATAAACATTTCTTGACAAACAAATATTCAAGAGTTACTGTAGTTTTTATCAAAACACTTCATAAATTGGTCCTAGTTGGTCTTTGTCTTATCCTTGACATCACAACTTTCCACATTTGATGAATTTTATAAACCTTCTTAATACTTATCACTCAATTTCACAATCTTAACTCTAATACTTGTTTTGGAACGAAGTATGATTGACTTCTTGATTTAACCATTTCTTCAATTCTTGATTCCTCTTCTTAGACATACAATTGTACTAAGACTCACTTAGAGGATCAATTGAGATATGGTTCTTAATCATTAAGACCTATCATAAAGCATAAAAGGTACTCTCCCTTCTTCTTAGAGTGGAGAAACTTTTTAACTTTCTACCTACTTGATTCTTCTTATTCGTTTTGCTATTGATTTAAACTTTTTCAATCAATTCAGAATTACACTTAATCATATAAGTATAATCATATTTACTAAACCTTTAGTAAATCATGACGAATATCTTTGGTACTCTTATGGTGGACTTTGATAAACACACAACTTTATGTACTCGATCTCTTAGCCCTTCACTTGACACTTTGTCAATGAAGTAGTCTAATTTCCAAATATGAAATATCCCATTCATCGTGCAATCAAGTTGCATGATTCCAAGTTTCTGTCCAATTGAAACTTGGGCGATGAGAAACTCTCCTTATTTGGTAAATTTTCGACATTTCCATAATTAAGAATCAAATCCATTATTGCTAATAATAGAAACATTCAAACATCAATTTTTTTCATACACGCCATTGCAAGGATAAATAAATAATATAAATTCAAAATTTATTTTATTGCGGAAAAAAATTGTCCTTACAATGCAATTCTTTGAAAAGCTATGCTCATACATCTTTCTTAGCAATCTAATTCTAACTCTAAGTAGTAGCTCAAGAATCTAATCTTCAAGTAATGCGATCGAAATCCATTTCTTCATGGTTAGATTCCGCTCATTTCTTCCCTTAAGCTTCCTCTCTTTTCTTCGATCCTACAAAACATCAATTGTAATCTTATCACATCATGTATTAAGAATCTAGAATAGGAAATTAAAATGGTTAGTTAATGGAATTTACCTAAAACAGAGCCATACGTTTTGACTCTCCCATCTCTTAGATCTCTTAGGTAAATAGGGCAGCTTCGTCTCCAATGCCCCTTCTCTTGGAAATAAAAGCAAATTGACTCTTTTGGAACAGGACATGGAACTACTTCAGACATTGCCTTTCTCTTATGATCAAACTTTTCAATCATAGCATGTCTTTCGTTGCCATTGTCTATATCCATAGAGATCTTGAAGGCAGATTCACCAATCAACTTTGCTTTTCTATTGCGCCAAACCATTGATGATTCAGCAGGAATAAGCATATAGGTGAGATCTATAAGGGTCACGTCGCAATTCATCATATAGTACTCTCTTACGAACTCACTATACGAGCTAGGAAGTGAATGAAGAACCCAATCAATAGCCATCTCCTCACAGACGATGGATCCCAACATTCTTAACCTATCAATGTGTGACTTCATCTCTAGGACGTGTGCACACACCGACTTTCCCTCTTCATGTTTACTTGCCAAAAGGGCTTGAGTGAGCTTAAACTTTTCAAGCCTTCGAACTTGTGAGTTAGGGAGAATAATTGGAGGAGGTGGAGGAAGTGAAGCATGATTTCTTGTTCCTCGATCAAATCGTGGAATATCATCTTCATGTGAAAAGCTTGTTCCACCGGATTTGGGAAGACCATAGTTGTCGTACTTTGACATCTACAAAACGGGAGAAAACAAATTCAAGTTAGTTGATTAATTGAGTCCTTAGTAAATTACCCAAATGAGATACTAACGCTAGGACCCTACACAATATGCTACAACCTAGAAAAGGGATGCCGTAATCTAGTTGCAGAAAATTTGAAGGTAAGTGAATGACGATTCACTAATTTCCACCATGAAAAACAAAAAAGAAATTTAAGTTTTAAATCTATGAAAACTCCTAGATCCTTTGAGATTCATTGAACATTTCAATTGTTGGGTTTTGAGCATTCTAACACTCCTAAGTGTACATGCAACCCTAAATACCTTGGATCTATGTTTTCTCTATTATACATGCAAATAAGAACTTCCAAGGTATTATCCTAATCTAGCATACAAAACAATGACTATAGCAAGATAGAATACATACCTCTTTGATGTAGAAAGTCTTCATGAAGCTTGAGTGCCTAGTGCCCCAAGTGTGACACCTCAAATGGAATCACAATCATCAAAACACTTGGAATGATTTGAGAGAATTCTACACTCTTCAAAATCGGCTAGCCCTTTCTTCACTATCTCTAGTGGCCGATTTTTCCTCAATAATAAGATGCTTATATAGTTACACAATTAGGGTAAACTCTTAATTGTCATGGCTTTCCATTTCCTTGGATCCATGGGTACAAATACACCATGGAGCATCCATGGACCATCCTATGGGTTTTAGCCCAACTTGATTATCCATGGAGCATTAGCCCACTATACAAGTATGGATGATTTACACAATCAACCCATATATTTAATTAGTCTTCTTTTGATCACTTAATTAATCCTAGATTAATTCTTGATCAATACTAATTAAATAATCTTATTATTCTTATTATTAATATACTAGAACTTATAATATATTAATAACCATAACTGTCTTATTTCTCTCATTCAAGTGCATGATGGTATGCAACCCAAATGGACCATGCCGGGTCGGGTCAAGTCTTACCAAATATAGTTATGGACTTAGACATTAATCCAACAGTCTCCCACTTGGATAAGTCTAAAACTATTATTGCGTATGACTTCAGGAACCAACCGGCAATCGTAGCTCTCAAAAGCTTCTGTCGAACTCTGACCTTGTAGATGAACTCTGACCTTTGTCAGTGACTTGTCCATTAGATAAGGGATCATATATTCCTCCATTCTAGATATCATATGGACTGAGACATGGATTATAATCATTCTCTCTGTCCATTTGTTGTTTCCCGATTTCCGATTTATGACGACTGACTAATTGAACAAATCAAATCAGTCCTGGCTCGGCCGAGCACTTCCATTTGTCATCATCAAATCATCGAGGGGCCCACAGATATCGCTTTTATCCCGAAGGTAAAAGGAATGGATAAACTTCGACTCATATGGCTTGTTCTACTACTTGTTGAATCATACACAAAAGCACGTTTTATAGCACCGAGTTACCAAATGCATTTTCATGCAATCAATGTACTATCAACTCATAGTAACAACTCATATCTCTAGGTTTGAAGAATATAAGATATTATCGTCTCATGATCACTCGTGATAAAATCCATGAAGTGATTCCAATGAGCGCGGGTTGAATCCAATACTCAGAACTTATGAGCACTCATGATTGTTGTAGCCTTGTCCAACACCTTACACCTCTACAACCCATCTGATGGGTTTTGAGCATTCTAACACTTCCTAAGTGTACATGCATCCCTAATAACCTTGGATCTATGTTTGTCTAATTATCATGCAAAGTTGAATTCCAAGGTTATATTCCTATCTAGCATACATGGGGAACAATTTTAACTTAAAGTATAAATAGAATAACTTACCTTGTTGTTGCTTGTATTCCTTGAAACCTTGTGAGCCTAGCACCCCAAGTGTGATGCCTCAAATGCTTCACACAACACCAAATGCTCTTGGAAAGACTCTTGAGATAACACACTTCTCAAAAATCGGCCAAGCCCTCTTGTTTCCTTATTAGTAGTGCCGATTTTGGTGGAGAATATGCTTCTTATATAGTGTTGACACATCTAGGGTTACACCATGTAAACCCTAATGTGTCATGACTCTTCATTTTCATGACCCATGGGTTTGTAACTCCCATGGAGCATCCATGGAGCATCCTATGGGTAGAACCCAACTTGATAATCCATGGAGCCTCTTAGCCCACTATACAAGATATGGATGATTTACACAATCAACCCATACATTTAATTAGTTATCCTTTGATCACTTAATTAATTCCAAATTAATTCTTGATCAAACTAATCAAATAATATTATTAATATATTAGAACTTATAATATATTAATAATCTCCAAGTGTTATTTCTCTCATTTAGTCTAACCAATTGCATGGTGCCATGCAACCCAAATGGACCATGCCGGGTCGGGTCAAGTACAAGCCCGAAATAGTTATGGACTTAGACACCTTATCCAACAGTCTCCCACTTGGATAAGTCTAATAACTATATCTCTAGTACTTCAGGAACCGACCGGCAATCGTAGCTCTTTACAAGGTTTCTCGAAACTTGAGAAGATGATGGTACGCCATTTAAGATAAGTGATCATATAATCCTCCGTTCTAGATATCAGCCGGACAAATACATGGAACATTGTCTTACTTATTGTCCAGCATTTGTTTCCCGATTTCCGATTTGTTTGACATAGAACTTAATTGAACACATCAACTTAGTTCTGACCGGGCCCGGTACATGAGTCAAAACAAAATCATCGAGGGGCCCAGATATCAGCTTCTAATCCAAGAAGGAACAGATAAACTTCGACTCATATGTTTGTTCTACCACTCATTGAATTACACACAAAAGTACGTTTTATAACATCGAGTTACCAATGCGGTTTCGTACAGTCAATGCATAACCAAGTTGTAAGTAACAAATCATATCTCTAGGTTTGAAGACTTATATGATATTACCGTCTCACGATCACTCGAGATAGAATTCCATGAAGTGATTCCAGTGAGCGTGGGTTGAGTCCAATGCTCAGAACTTATGAGCACTCATGATTGTTGTAGCCTTGTCCAACACCTTAGACCTCTACAATCCATCATGACAGTCTTGATTCATACCTACTTCCGACATATGACCGACTGTGGAGGTTTGAATAATATGTTACACCAAACAAAATTATTCTGGAAGTCAAAACATGCAAAAGAAATATAGTAAACGATTGACAAGAGATAGCAACACTTTACTCATAAATAAAACACCTTTTATTCATCATCAAATGTCAATTACACTTTACAAATTTCTGGGTTATCTAACTACTAAAACTTATATCATCCTTCAGCCCTATGCTCCGAGCATGCTGGAGATGCTTAACCCTACTCAGTCCCTTCGTGAGGGGATCTGCTGGGTTCTCATCCGATGATACCCTCTTTGCCACGAGGAGTCCTTCTTCGATCCGATGTCTAATGAAATGGTATTTTCTGTCGATGTGTCTGGATCTCCCATGATCCCTTGGTTCCTTGGCTAAGGCAACAGCACTTTCACTATCACAGAAAATTTCCATTGGCTCTTTAATAGCTGGTACAACTCCAAGGTCTCCAATGAAGTTCTTCAGCCATATCGCTTCCTTTGCTGCTTCACTAGCTGCAATATACTCTGATTCACAAGTAGAATCAGCCACTGTCTCTTGCTTGGAACTCTTCCAAGAAATTGCTCCTCCGTTTAGGGTAAAGACCCAGCCCGACTGAGAGCGGAAATTATCCCTATCAGTCTGGAAGCTAGCATCACTATACCCTACAACTCTCAAGTTATCACTCCCACCGAGGGTAAGGACCCAGTCCTTAGTCCTCCGTAGGTACTTGAGGATATTCTTTACCGCAGTCCAGTGTGCCTTGCCAGGGTTCGCCTGATACCTGCTAACCATGCTCAAGGCAAAAGCTACATCGGGTCGAGTACACGTCATAGCATACATGATCGATCCTACAGCCGAAGCATAAGGTGTTCGACTCATTTCTGCTATCTCAGCCTCAATGCTAGGGCTTTGTGTCTTACTCAACCTGGTGTTACTCTGGATGGGTAACTCTCCTTTCTTGGAGTCCTGCATGCTGAATCTCTTCAGCACCTTATCCAAGTAGGTACTCTGACTAAGTCCAATTAGTCTTTTACTCCGATCTCTCAAGATTCTTATCCCTAGAATATAGGCAGCTTCACCAAGGTCCTTCATAGCGAAACACTTCCCAAGCCAGGACTTTACTTCCTGTAGGGTTGGAATGTCGTTTCCTATGAGTAGTATGTCATCCACATACAATACCAAGAAGCTAACTATACTCCCACTAGCCTTGACATACACACAAGATTCATCTTCACTCCTAGAAAAGCCAAATTCCTTGACCTTTTCATCAAAGCAAAGATTCCATCTGCGAGGTGCTTGCTTCAACCCATAAATGGATTTCTCAAGCTTACACACTCTATTAGGGTACTCGTTGCTGACAAAACCCTCTGGCTGACTCATGTAAACATCTTCAGCCAACTTCCCATTAAGGAAAGCGGTTTTGACATCCATCTGCCATATTTCATAATCATGAAACGCAGCTATGGCTAACAGAACCCGAATAGACTTAATCTTGGCTACCGGAGAAAAGGTCTCATCATAGTCCACTCCAGGAATTTGAGAGAAGCCCTTTGCAACCAGTCTAGCCTTATAAGTGTGTACTTTACCATCCATGTCGGTCTTCTTCTTGAAGACCCATTTGCACCCTACTGTCTTACGACCTGGTACATTCTCAACCAAGTTCCAAACTTGATTGTCATACATGGATTGTATCTCGCTATCCATAGCCTCTTTCCATTTAGCAGACTCGGGGCCTGCCATGGCTTCCTCGTAGCTGTTAGGGTCATCTTGACTTACTAGTGTCTCATCACTAATAAGTGTCTCACCTTCTGCAGTAATATGGAATCCATAGTAATGCTCAGGTGCACTCCTAACTCTCGTGGAACGTCTCAGAGGTACAGATTTGTCAATTTGCTCAACAGGAGTTTCCTCCTCAAGTTGAGGGCTAGAGTTTGAAGTTCCTTCACCGCTTGATTCTTGAATTTCTTCAAGATCAATTTGCCTCCCACTGTTTCCTTGGCTTATAAACTCTCTTTCTCGAAAGACTCCTCTTCTTGCTACAAAGACCACATTGTCACTAGGTCTATAGAAGAGGTAACCAAAGGAATGCTGTGGGTAGCCGATGAAAATACACCTCTCGCTTCGAGGTTCGAGCTTATCATGAGTCTCGCATCTCACGAAAGCCTCGCAACCCCAAATCTTGATGTGGTCTAGTTTAGGTACTTTACCAGTCCACATCTCGTGAGGAGTTTTGGCAACTTTCTTTGTAGGGACTAGATTGAGGATATGGGCGGCAGTCTCTAAGGCATACCCCCAGAATGAGATTGGTAGCGTAGCTCGACTCATCATGGAACGAACCATATCCAACAAGGTTCGATTACGCCTCTCAGCCACACCATTCAACTGTGGTGTCCTGGGAGGTGTCAATTGTGAGACTATCCCACATTCCCTTAGATAGTCGAGGAACTCTGAACTAAGATACTCACCACCACGATCGGATCGAAGCATCTTAATGTTCCTGCCCAATTGATTCTCGACTTCCTGTTTAAATTCCTTAAACCTCTCGAAAGTCTCTGACTTATGCTTGATCAAGTAGACATATCCATATCTACTATAATCATCAGTAAAAGTCAAATAATAACGATTAGCATCCCTTGTGGCATGTTTGAATAGTCCACACACATCCGTGTGTATAAGGTCCAACAAACCTTCACCCCTCTCACATGAACCTGTGAAGGGTGACTTTGTCATTTTTCCAAGTAAGCATGATTCGCAACTATCATCTGACTTTAGGTCAAACGACTCCAAGACTCCATCTTTTTGGAGTTGGCCTATGCGTTTCTTGCTTATATGTCCAAGACGACAATGCCATAATGATGCTTTATCCAAGTTATTATTAGTAGAATCAATACACAAAACATTATTTCCCAAGTTATCTACAACAGATACAGCTTCATACACACCATCACAAGGTAATGCTTTAAAATAAAAGACATTATTATAGAAAACTTCTATAGAACCAACTTCATTATTAAATGAAAAGGTAAACCCTTGTTTGTACAAAGCATGAAAGGAAATAATATTTCTTGCCATTCCTGGCGAATAACAACACTTATTCAAATCTAAACTAAACCCACTACTTAGCGATAAAGTATAAACTCCAATCTTGGTAACAGGTATAACTTTCCTATTCCCCATGATCAAGTTTATCCTTCCTTGCTCCACATCCTCACTTCTTCTTAGTCCCTGCAAGTCACAACAAATGTGAATACCACACCCGGTATCAAGGACCCAAGAATTAGAATGGGGTGAGTTATTAGAAATGATAGTGTAAATACCTGCATGGTTGGGTTTAACTTTCCCATCCTTCACATCTTGATGGTATTTTGGGCAGTTCCGCTTCCAATGAGCTTTTTCATGGCAATAGAAGCATTCAGCCTCTTTTGGGTCAGAAGAAGGAGTAACGAAACCTTTCTTGGTTCCACTTGAAGAAGAGCCATCAAGGGTCCGAGCCTTGGTACCCTTAGAAGAGCTCTTTCTCTTCCTCCCTCGACTTTTCCCGATTGCCAAAACCGGAGTAGAGTTTTGAGTAGGAGTGATAGCAACCGACTTCCCCTTAAGACCTGTTTCTGCGGTCTTGAGAAGTCCCTAAAGTTTGCTGAGGGTGACTTCTTCCTTGTTCATGTGATATGTCATGCGGAATTGACCATAGCACGATGGTAAGGAATGCAAAATAATATCTATTGCAAGATCCTCCGGGAAGTTCACATTAAGCTTCAGCAAACGATCCACATATCTTTGCATTTTCTGCATGTGGCTCGTGACGGATTCCCCGTCCTTCATCATGGTTGTTATCATGGAGCAGATGATTTCATACCTCTCTTGTCTTGCACTTTGATGGTATCTTTCCATCAAATCTTGGTGCATGTCATAAGGGTAGAAATCCTCATAAGACTTTTGGAGTTCCGCTGTCATCGTGGCCGTCATGATGCAAGCCACTTTCGTAGCATCCCTTTCATGCGCCCGAAATTCAGCGATCTCCTGAGGAGTTGCAGTGGACTCATTAATCTCCTTAAGCTCCTTGTCAAGGACATATTCTTTGTCCTCGTAGCGGGTAATCATCCTGATGTTTCTGATCCACTCATTAAAGTTGGATCCATCAAAGGTGACTTTCCCACACAAGTTCATAAGGGAAAAGGAGCCATTAGGATTGGAACCAGAAGCATTGTTGAAAGACATCTGAAGGAGAGAGGACAAGATTAGTTTAGATATAAGAGAGTCCTTAATAAAACACCCAAATGTAATATTAAGGCTAGGATCCAGTCACAATATAATATAACTTAGAAGAGGTATGCCGTAATCTAAGCTATATCATATTTGAAAGGTAGGTGAATGACGATTCACCAATTTCCACCACGAAAACCGCAATATTTTAGTATTAGGTTTTTGAATGGTTCTTAGAAATTCCTAGATTCTTTGAGATTCAATGAACTTTTCAAAGGCATGTTTCAATCTCGAGTGTGCCCTCCAAGTTTTGTGACTGGGATACCGAGGATCACAAAACGAGGTGTGAAGTAACCATGCAAATCACTTGGTACCCTTAAAGTTTATCACTCAATCGATGTGCCGGTTAACCACACACGCTCCATCGATACTATAATAAACCCTAAGTCACCCTTTACCTACCTTGTTAAGTCCAAGTTAGTGTGCCGGTTAACCACACACGCTCCACCAACGACTTAATCAAAGTGTAAAGTGTAATTTCATGGAATAGCACCTTATTCACATTTTTCCTAAAGTAACTAAGATTGGGAATTTAATAAAACATTTAGTTACTTTATAATATTCATCATACTTTGAATGAGAATTAATAAGTCCTTGTCTTACCCGTTCGGCTAACGACCCTCCACCGATCAAGCAAGCGGTGGGTGAGAGTGGACACCCATTAAGTCACCATTTTATAGGCAACAACCTTATACCCACCTTATAGACCGGCTTCGTGAATGAGGCGTACTAGCGGTAAGACGACTTTGTTCTTATACATATATATATAATTATTAAATCATAATAATATAAGTATAAGGGTTGAATTTTAACTTTTAAAATTCTAGGGATTGGAACTAAAGTTTTAACTTAACTTTACTTGTTCCAAAACTTGAGGGCAAGTTTTGTAAACTTTCAAAACTTTTCATTTCTTGTAACTTATGAGTTTAATAGAGTAATAAAATGAGAACTTTTCATTTTTCTAACTCTTGTGTTCTTTTAATGGTTTTTTTTAATCCAAGAGACTTTTGGTTTTCCATAACTTGAGGACAAGTTATGGACTCCATTAAAACACATTATGATCATGAATTAATCTACCACATAGGTTACAAATAATTCCTATGATCATCTAAACATCATAAGAACAAGAACATGAATATGAACACTTTCAAGAATCAAAATCACATTTAATCTTTGTAATTTTGATAACTAGTTGTTGTAAATGAGTTAGAAAAGACATTACACCTTCTAAAATAAGTTTTCAAGTACCAAAACATTTTAGGGTAATGATTCTAATCCATTTCCAGCAACACAAGTCGAAATTCTGCACTCTGTCGACCCTACTCGCCGAGTGCATAAACCTACTCGCCGAGTAGGTTGAAGATACACATGAACTCGTCGAGTCCTCCCCATGGACTCGCCGAGTCCATCAGTCAGACAGCAAGATTTTCGACTTTCTTCAACTTTTAAGCACAAATAACAAACAAACAAGCCTAGGCTCTGATACCACTGATGGGTTTTGAGCATTCTAACACTTCCTAAGTGTACATGCAACCCTTATAACCTTGGATCTATGTTTGTCTAATTATCATGCAAAGTTGAATTCCAAGGTTATATTCCTATCTAGCATACATGGGGAACAATTTTAACTTAAAGTATAGATAGAATAACTTACCTTGTTGTTGCTTGTATTCCTTGAAACCTTGTGAGCCTAGCACCCCAAGTGTGATGCCTCAAATGCTTCACACAACACCAAATGCTCTTGGAAAGACTCTTGAGATAACACACTTCTCAAAAATCGGCCAAGCCCTCTTGTTTCCTTATTAGTAGTGCCGATTTTGGTGGAGAATATGCTTCTTATATAGTGTTGACACATCTAGGGTTACACCATGTAAACCCTAATGTGTCATGACTCTTCATTTTCATGACCCATGGGTTTGTAACTCCCATGGAGCATCCATGGAGCATCCTATGGGTAGAACCCAACTTGATAATCCATGGAGCCTCTTAGCCCACTATACAAGATATGGATGATTTACACAATCAACCCATACATTTAATTAGTTATCCTTTGATCACTTAATTAATTCCAAATTAATTCTTGATCAAACTAATCAAATAATATTATTAATATATTAGAACTTATAATATATTAATAATCTCCAAGTGTTATTTCTCTCATTTAGTCTAACCAATTGCATGGTGCCATGCAACCCAAATGGACCATGCCGGGTCGGGTCAAGTACAAGCCCGAAATAGTTATGGACTTAGACACCTTATCCAACACCATCATGACAGTCTTAATTCATATCTACTTCCAACATATGACCGACTGTGGATGGTTTGAATAACTTAGTCATTCCGGAAGAATAACCCAGTTTATTCGGGAAGTCAAAACATGCAAAGTGAAACACAATAATAATTGAATCCAATATGGTATCAACTCTTTGAACATAAATAAAACACCTTTTATTTATCACCATATGATTACACATTATTCATTGTATACTGTTTCAGCTATCAACTTTATTCTTGAATTTAAAACAATAGTTGTCCCGTGCTCCAAGCATGTACACTATGTTTTCTTAAACACTAGTCATGCCACACACCAAGTATGCATACTATGTTTGTCTATGATCTTTACTTTGTGAACTAGATCCATTGAACATAACTTTAATGATTCTCTTTTCACACTCCCAAATCCTTACTGCAAATGCAAGAATTCCAAATTCATGCCATTTACTGAAATCTGTTAGATTCTAAACTTATATGCATTGATACTCTTGTAATGATTATGCACAAAGTCATAAAGACTTGACAACAATCATTACAGAGCATTCCAAAGGAGATCAACTCCTTGGAAATATCCTTCTTGCATTAAGTTTCCTTAATCTTACACAGATTGAAATTTCTAACTTTGAAACATTTCCAGATTCCATTCTGACTTATCACTTCTGAACAGGAGTTGCCTCCTTACATACTATGTCAATATGGTCCTTCCAGAATTATCACTATACTTCCAACTGTCCTTGAGCAACCAATCTTTGGTAAACCTTAGATTGTCCTCGACAATTGTCTAATCCTTTTAGTCATATCCAGTTCTAAACCTTTTCCCTTCTTAATGCCCTAGGCATTTGGAAAAATTTAGAACGGATGATTATAGCACATGTAATCGATCCTATATCCGAAGCATATGGGACACGATTCATGATGTCTCACATAAAGACTAAACCAGTCTTTTGTTATAACATTTCCATTTCTATTTGCCAAGTTCTCATATTTCAGATTATGAAAAGGGATGCCGTAATCATAATCGAATTTTAGAACGCAAATAATGGACCCGTATACAGAATTTCCTTATGTTGAGCCATTCCAACATGAAATTCATATATATCCTTGACTAAATGATTAAAACCTCACGATCTAAGCTTATAGATTTGAGATGAAGTATAATTTCCTCTCCCTTAATTATAGCAAAACAACTCTTTCCCAATTGAAACTTTTGTTTTCTATAATTAACATTGCTAACTTGCAATACTTATCATAATTATCATGCTCCCACTAACATGATGATTATTAGCATAACACTTATGCTCCCACTAGCTTTGACATGTACTCAGAAATCAGCTGGACTTCTAGAAATCAATACTTCATTGACTTTCTTACCAAAGTTCAGATTTCTGATGCTAGATTGTTTTGATAAAGTTGTATCAAAATCATACACCTTCCCTTAGATAGCACACTTGTGAGTCTAAACAATTATGAAGAGGTATGCCGTAATCATAATGGTTAGACCTTTTTGCCACTTCTCACAAGTCCATATTAGTGTGCCGGTTAACCACACGCGCTCCACTAACGACTTTGAGAATGCAAATATCACAATTGCTATCTAGCTAAAATCTACTTAGTGAAAGTGTTTCCTCACCATCATTTTCATGAATCGGAGAGAAACGTTATGACACTTAGATTTAATGGTGTGTGTGTTCTTATCCATGTGAATTGTCAAAACCATAATCACAAAACAAAGATAATGACAAATCCAAACTCATATGGACCGAACTCAATCTTAACTTCTTGCCACCTGGCAGCTCAAGGGCCTGCCATTGCTTCCAAGTTGTTGTGCAACAAATTGAGAACTCTAAGAACTCATATGCAAAACCAACTTTAACTGGAATGGGCACAGAATATGTCAACACAATAGATTATAAACCTCAAATTGTGTGCTAGAGAAGAACTTTAGGTTTTATTCTTGATTAGTTCTTGAGACTTTCAAGACCTTTAAGACTCCCACTGTCCTCTTGACCTATAAGACTCCCTTGTCAAACATCCAAGAGGTAGTGCGGATTCTAATCAAGAAAAACACTTTACCCAATTGGCCTAAGTTGGTCTTTGTTTTATCCAAAACATCACAACTTACCAATTTCAAATGTACAAGAGTAGAAAAATTTTACTCTTACATTTGACAAGTGTTTTAAACCTTCTTTAAGACATGTCACTCAAATGACAATCTTGGAATATGACTCTAAGACTTGTATTGGAACGAAGTATGACTCATCTTCTTGATTTAACCATTTCAACAATTCAAGTTCCTCTTCTTAGTCATAAGAATGCACTAAGATTTCCTTAGAGAACTAATTTTGATATGGTTTCTTAATCATTAAGATGATCACAAAACTGATACTAAAGTACTCTCCCATCTTTTCAGATTTGAGAAACTTTTATCCTTCTGCCTTATTTGATTTTTCTTATCGATCTTTTGTGGTGGACTTAATCAGTGCACAAGAATGTGTACTCGATCCCTAAGTCCTTTACTTGACTCACACATCCATGTGAACAAGTAATTAGTCTTAATTTTCCAAAACTTGAAAGTTCTCATTCATCATGCTATACAACTTGCATGATTCCAAGTTCCGGTCCACTTGAAACTTGGGTGATGAGAATCTTTCCTTATTTGGTAAATTTAGACATTACCACAAATGAAAGAATCAATTTCATATTTCCACTCTTGCTCTTAATGGAATCATATAAGCAACAATTTTTCCTCAAATGCCATTGTAAGGATATTTTAAAATAAATAAAATAAAAAATTTTCTTTTATTTTAAAACTTTGCGGAAAAACTTATCCTTACAATCCATATGAAAACTTGTTGTTATCTATTCCTTAAGCAATATCTCATAACTCCTAAGAAGTAGCTCAAGAATCCGATCTTCAAACTACGCGATAGAAATCCATCTACGCCATCAGATTCAGCATATTCTTTCTTTAAGTTTCTTCACTTTTCTTTCATTCTTAAAACATCACCATGTGACCCAGTCACATCATGTATCAAGAATCTCAGAATAGAAACTTAACAGAGTTAGATAGTGGACTTTACCTGAAGTAGAGTCAAACTTATTGACTTTAACATCCTTAG
Organism: Lactuca sativa; assembly: GCF_002870075.4. Classification (NCBI taxonomy): domain Eukaryota; kingdom Viridiplantae; phylum Streptophyta; class Magnoliopsida; order Asterales; family Asteraceae; genus Lactuca; species Lactuca sativa. The sequence goes on along the minus strand of NC_056623.2, from coordinate 240,366,592 downwards.
GTAAATTTTGGCAGCTTCGCAACCAATGCCCCTTTCTTTGGCAATATAAACATATGGACCCTTTGATAAAGACACATAGGACTATCACAGACTTAGTTTTTCTCTTTACCATTTGGTCAACCGAATTGACTATGGCCGATCCCTTTCCATTGGGAAGAGAATGCTTTACTGGATTTCCTGTGTCACTATTGTCAATGTCCATCAAGTATTAAGGAAGTTGATCTTAACAAATAGATAAGATCATTAAGGGTCTTGTCATAGTCTGTTTCATAGGTGTCCCAAAGGAACTCACTATGTGACTTAGAAAGTGATTGAACCACCAACTTTCTCAAGACTTTGACACCCAACTCTCCCGGCTTGTCAATATGTGACTACATCTCCAAGATGTGCTCACACCTAGACCTTGCCTTGCCAATAGGGCTTGAGTGACCTTAAACTTTTCAAGAACTTGTGGGTTAGGGAGAATAATTGGAGGAGGAGAAAGAAGTATGATATCCATGGGACATCATCTTCATTAGGAAACCTTGTTTCAAGAGATTTGGGAAGATCATAAGTGTCTAAACCAGACATCTTTTGGGAGATATTCAAGATAGTTGATCTTAAGTCCTTAATATGACACCCAATATGAAATATTAAGGCTAGGACCCAACAAACTATTTTATAACCTAGAAGAGGTATGCCGTAATCCAAGCTATAAAATATTTGAAGGTAGGTGAATGACGATTCACCAATTTCCACCAAGATAAACGAAATGTATTATTAGGTTTTAATTGGTTTTGAAACTCCTAGATCTTTGAGATTCATTGAACTTTTCAAAGGCATGTTTCAATCTCGAGTGTGCCCTTCAGGTTTTGTGACTGGGATGCCGAGGATCACAAAACAAGGTGTGAAGTAACCATGCAAATCACTTGGTACCCTTAATAAATTACCCCTCAATAGATGTGCCGGTTAACCACACACGCTCCATCGATACTATGATAAATATTAAGTCACCCTTTACCTACCTTGTTAAGTCCAAGTTAGTGTGCCGGTTAACCACACACGCTCCACTAACGACTTAGACAAAGTGTAAAGTGTAATTTCATGGATTAGCACCTTATTCACATTTTTCCTAAGTAACTAAGATTGGGTATTATTAAGAGTTTAGTTACTTAGTATTTTTCATTAATACTTTTAATGAAGGGAGAATTCTAGTCCTGTCAAACCCGTTCGGCTAACGACCCTCCACCAGTCAAGCAAGCGGTGGGTGAGAGTGGACACCCATTAAGTTGCCATTTTATAGGCAACAACCTTATACCCACCTTATAGACTGGCTTCGTGAATGAGGCGTACTAGTGGTAAGACTGACTTTACTCTTATACATATATATATTATTAACTTATAATATTATAAAGTATAAGGGTTGAATTTTAACTTTTAAAATTCTAAGGGCTAACTTGGAATTAAAGTATTCATAAGAGAAAACTTTACAAATTTCAAAACTTGAGGGCAAGTTTTGAAACTATTCAAAACTAATTAATTCCAAAACTTATGTGTTTAAAGTAGTTTTAATCCAAAAACTCTTCAAGTTCCATAACTTGAGGACAAGTTATGGAAGACTTTAAACTAATAAAAGAATTAATTTTTCTTTATTTTATAACTTATGGAATTAATTAAGGTTACACCTTTTTTTTATTTTATTTTATTTTATTAAATGAAGAGACTCTTGGTCCTCCATAACTTGAGGACAAGTTATGGAGTCATAAAACCATTTAATTAGAACTAGACTCTTCATTTTTGTAACCTTTGCCAATTTTTATGAGTTTTATGATTCTTAAATGTGACTTTTCATATAACTTGAGGACAAGTTACAAAAACACATTTTAGAATCAATTCTTAGATTAATTTGGATTTACACCAACTTTTGTAACTCCAAAAAAAACTTTGAATCAATTTTTTTTTTTAAAAACCTTTTCATATCCATAACTTATGGAGGTTTCAAAAAATAAAACTCTTTAGATCAAACTTTTAAAACTAATAAAATAATCATATTATTTTATCTTTTATTAAATTTGACCTAATTCAACTCATAAAGCAAATTATTGAAATTTTACAAATAATTAGTTTTTCACAAGAACAAGTAATTATCTTAAAATTTGACAAACTTCATGATTTTTTTTTTCAACTTTGAAAATAAAATATTTGCATCAATATAACAGAAAACAACCCGTGGCTCTGATACCACTGTTGGGTTTTGAGCATTCTAACACTCCTAAGTGTACATGCAACCCTAAATACCTTGGATCTATGTTTTCTCTATTATACATGCAAATAAGAACTTCCAAGGTATTATCCTAATCTAGCTTACAAAACAATGACTATAGCAAGATAGAATACATACCTCTTTGATGTAGAAAGTCTTCATGAAGCTTGAGTGCCTAGTGCCCCAAGTGTGACACCTCAAATGGAATCACAATCATCAAAACACTTGGAATGATTTGAGAGAATTCTACACTCTTCAAAATCGGCTAGCCCTTTCTTCACTATCTCTAGTGGCTGATTTTTCCTCAATAATAAGATGCTTATATAGTTACACAATTAGGGTAAACTCTTAATTGTCATGGATTTCCATTTCCTTGGATCCATGGGTACAAATACACCATGGAGCATCCATGGACCATCCTATGGGTTTTAGCCCAACTTGATTATCCATGGAGCATTAGCCCACTATACAAGTATGGATGATTTACACAATCAACCCATATATTTAATTAGTCTTCTTTTGATCACTTAATTAATCCTAGATTAATTCTTGATCAATACTAATTAAATAATCTTATTATTCTTATTATTAATATACTAGAACTTATAATATATTAATAACCATAAGTGTCTTATTTCTCTCATTCAAGTGCATGATGGTATGCAACCCAAATGGACCATGCCGGGTCGGGTCAAGTCTTACCAAATATAGTTATGGACTTAGACATTAATCCAACATCAATGGCATGTTTAAATCTCGATATGCCCCTCTAGTTTGTGACTGGGATGCCGAGGATCACAAAGCGGGTGTGAATAACCACGCAAACTTACATGGTGCCCTCGCATGTTACAGTCACCTATTCGATGTGCCGGTATACCACACACGCTCCACCGAACTATGACAAACATTGAGTCACCCTTTGCTATCTTTGCTTAGAACCATTTAGTGTGCCAGTAAACCACACACGCTCCACTAACGTCTTCGCAAGGGCACAGAGTGTAATTTCATGGAATTGCATCAATTCACTTTTGCCTAAGTAACTAAGATTGGGAATTTGTAAAACATTTAGTTACTTTTGTACTTGATTATACTTATAAGGGAAGGTTTTGTCCTATCCTACCCGTTCGGCTAACGACCCTCCACTAGTCAAGAGTGCGGTGGGTAAGAGTGGATACCCATTCAATCGCCATTTTATAGGCAATTTCCTTAAGCACCCCTTATAGATCTGCTTCGTGAATGAGGCCTACTAACGGTAAGACTGACTTTTACTCACACTTTTAATTTTATATAAAGTATAGGGTGTATTTTATACTTTTAAAATACTAGGTGGTCAAATTTAACGATTATACTTTTAATTCAATTAAATGTAAACCAAAACTTTTATCGATTTATTAAACCTCTTTTAATTATACACCTTAATTAATTAATAACACCATAAGGGTGTGATTTGAACTTTTCAAAACAATACTAGGGTTTTAGAATTTAACATTCCTAGATTAAACTTTTAATCAACTTTTAAATTCCAAAACTTGAGGGCAAGTTCTGAAACATTTCAAAACATTTAGGTTTAGAATTTAAATATACATCAAAATTAAACTTTTAATCAAAATTTAAATTCCAAAATTGAGGGCAAGTTTTGAAACCTTTTCAAAACATTAGGGTTTCAACTATTTAAATTTCAAAACTAAACTTTTGATTTCAAATTTAAACTATAAAACCTAAAGGGGAAAATTGAAACTTTTCATAACACAAGGATCAAATAACAAATAAAATAAATTAAACAATTAATTTCATCATTATCTATATTTGACCTAATTTCAATTTCTTGCAAAATAAGTTACCCAATTAATACAAATAATCCAATCTTTATCATATAAGGATGTTATTATCTAATCAATTGGTAATTATCTTTTGATTAATCAAGGATATACTCATAAATATGATTAAAATCGGATTTTAATGACCTAAAACAGATAAGGCAATTATCCATGAGAAAAACAGCAAGAAATCCCGAAATCCCCTCTTTCTGACGCTCGAACTCGCCGAGTACCCATATGGACTCGCCGAGTCCTCAATGGGACTCGCCGAGTTCATCAGGCAGTTTCACAAAAATCGAATTTTTCAACTTGAACAAACATACAAGGCATCAATACAATAGAAACCAACCAAGGCTCTGATACCACTGATGGGTTTTGGCCATAAGAACATCCTATGTGCTCATACAAACCCTAATGCTTGGATCTAGGTTTCTCTATTGTACATGCAATTTATCCAAGACTATAAACCCTAGATCTAGCATATGATAATCAATACAACATATAATTAGGGTTTAGATCATACCTTGATTGTTATGTAGCAATAACAATCTCAAATCCTCCTTGTAATGACTTTAGAAAGCTTAGAGTCACAAATGTCACTCCTCTAATGGTTCGCAAACACCAAGAGCAAGAGGATGAAGAAGAGAAAAGAAGGAGGCTCTCAAAAACGTGTGGAAACCCTAGATAATTTGTTCACCACGTTTTTGGAGCATAAGGGTTCTATATATAGTGAGGCTATTAGGGTTATCTAACAAGGAGACCCTAATTTGGATGCTTAAGCCCTAAGCAACCCATGGACTCCTTCCTTAGCAAGCCTTGGATGATTTCTAATGGGTTTCCCCATATAATTCGTCCAACCTTATAATATAAGGCAATCCATAGCCCAATTGCAATTATCTTATAATTACAATTCTAGTCCCTTAAGTTTAATTAATTTCTTTTAGTCACAAACTTAATTCTTATTAATTCTTGACTAATATTACTTAAACAATATGATTTCTTCTTTAATATATTATTCCCATAATATATTAATAAATCATATTTAATCCTTTCTCTCCATATTTCATCCTATCAAGTTGCTTTGGTGAAGGCAACCCAAAAGGACCATGCACCATCGAGTCAAGTACATACCAAAATAGTTATGGACTTAGACACTAATCCAACAAGGTACTAGTGAGGACCATGGAAAGGCACTGGCATGACTCGTACACACAGACGGATTTGGATGTTATTGATCTTGGGATTGATATGTTTTGTATTATGACCATGTTACATTGGATTTTATGGTTTGTCTTGAATGAAGTTATGTTTTAAAGAAAAGAAAAATTGTTTTGAAAATTTACGTTGTTACGCAGCCATAGGGTTTTGTCAGTGCAGAGTACTCTAATCAAGTGTGTAAGCTTGAGAAATCCACATATGGATTGAAGCAACCATCTCGCAGACGGAATCTTTGTTTCGATGAGAAAGACAAAGAGTTCAGATTTTTGAGAAGCGAGGATGACTCCTATGTATATGTCAAAGCTAGTGGAAGTAAAGTTAGCTTTCTAGTGTTCTATGTTGTTGACATATTACTCATAGGAAATATGTAACAATTGGTAAAAATAGGAACGATCGTACGATGCTATGTTTTGATTATTAAGCAATATGTGTATTTTATCAAGAATGGTTGAAGGAATTTAACCGCTTTTATTTGAATAAGTTATTGTGAAATATAAAACAAGTAGCTATTGATAAATTTCGTTATGATGTATGGCTACGAACCATCACCGGTTTGTGAAATTAGCATATAACATCATTTGAACGCAACGAACTTAATTTTTGTATCAACATGTATCTAGTTGATAATTAAGTTAGGTTCTATGTAAAACGTGTGCTTAATAGTTGTGTAGGATCTAAATTCGACAAATATACGAACCAAAGTGACAAAACGTGTTTAACGATATGGTTAACCGGTTAAATGTCACGAAATTATACATTGGTCAATAAATTTTATATTTAAATAAATTAAAATATAAAATGAATTATTATAAGGTATAATTAAAATGTATCTAAGTGTTTTTGAATAAAAAGAATAAAACATAAACATTAAAGTTCAAATACACAAAAACTACATTGTTATTTTATACTAAATATACATGTATGTATTTGTACATATGTATTATTATCTAGTGAATGACTAGTTATGGGTCATTACTTAAGGTGATTTCATGTAAGGAATATGATTTCTAAATCAATTAAGGTAAGAGAATTGGTGGAGATAAGTGCCAACTTAAATAATAAGTGCTTAATCACTTAAGACATTTTACTAAGAATGCTTATTAATCCCTCTTCTAATTTTCGAGATTAAGACCTTCCCTCTCCTTAACTAGAACTCCTAACTAACTAAATAACTAGTAGTTAGTTACTTAACTAACCCTATCTCTAAGCAACCACCCAAGCAAGTGGCTAGACAAGATCACATCACTTAAACTCACATCCCATCACAAGCTAGTTTAGGTTTTGTCCCCTTATCCTCTTCCACTCTTTCCTCCTTCATATCCACGAAATTTCCTCTTCATTTTACCCTCATTTGACTAGCCAATACTCCAGGGAATTACTCTCAACCATCATCTCATTTTCAAGCACAAGAACTTCCTTCCAAAGCCATCAAAACCATGAACTAAAGGGCTGTTGTCCCTTTTGTGTTTCAGCCACCATTTCACCCATCTACACCTTCCTTTTTGCTTGATATTTTTACCACAAAATACCCCTGGAAGTTACTTGTTATGATAATCAAAATTATTGATTCAAAACAGTGAGTAAACTACCCTTTTTCTTGCTCTTTTGCTGTGAAATTTTCATGACAGCAACATAGCCAAAAGAGTGGCTGTTTTGGAGCATCAAACCAACAACCAAAAGTTCATCTTCAACTTTCCATTCTTCAAGTATTCACATAAGGTGAGTTCATACCCCTACACTTTCATGTTTTCTTCAAGTTTTAAAGGGGGGGGGGGGGGGGGAATACAAGTTAAAACACTAAACATAACTTAAATTTAAATGACAGCTTTCTACAGAAAAGTCGAGTCCTGTTCACGGACTGTTTTGACCATCTTAAACTTAATATATTTCATAAATGTACAATATGCAAATAGTTCAAGTTTATACCTTTCTAATGACTACTCAAACGCGTTCATACGATTTTTCTACAATTTATGGCGATTTTTATAAAACTGCCTGTCATTTCAGAAGTGATTTCGGACCAGTTTGTGAAGATGTTCATTTTCTCACTAGTTTGAGACCACTAAAAATCATAATAAAAATTGGGAGAAAAGTAGACTCATTTTATAAACTCTCAGAGGTGACGGATTCAGTTTTTGACTTACGATGATTTTTCTATGAGTTTTCTAAAAATAGGGACAGTAAAGGGTAAAACTGTCAAAAGTGGTTTATAGATTTATTAACACCTTCTAACATTTTTGAGCAATGTTTATACATTAAGGAAGTTAAAACACAATCATTTAAATATGTTTAATTACCATTTTTACAAAAGTGATAATTACAAAAAGGTCTTTAGTATCAAACTTAAGGATTATTTCATGCAAAGTTTCTAATAAAAACGTAAGAATATGAACAACAATTACGAAACATACCAAATCATCTTTTAAAACTTATACATATATATAACCATATACATATATATGTTTTGTTTACAAACTTGTATTCTACATCAAAAATTTCACTTTACTCATTTTTATCAAATGAATCACTTGTGATTTATTACTACTATGTGAAAAATCTTGTCATACTTTGCATGCACTAGATTTACACAAAGTATTTAGAAATTCCAAAGTATCCTTCGTTGTTAAACCGTTTTAATACATTTTTAAAACTTATGATTTATGCATTGTCAAAACTTTGTGAGAAAGGATGATCTTTGCATACAAAACTATTACTTTAATACAGACTTAGTTGAGAATCCGTGAGACAAGTACATCTTCAAACACTGCCTTTTTGCTAGAAGGTATCGCTACAAGTCCTGTTTATAACCAGAGTCTCCTGTTCGGAGAACGTGTCAAATGTGTATAGATCTATACGGGAAGTCATGATCCCGCGCCCTGACTGTTAGCTACAGTCCGTCCTTTGGGGTGACAGTTTGTCATAACGCTACGACGCCTGAAGAACGTCGCTACAGGCATATTATGTTTAGTATGGTTATAAAACTCATCGGATATACAATTATTATAGTACTTCTGATTGATGAATGAGTAGTTATTAAAACTATTCTTCATCTAATAAACTGGAATCTTCTAATAGGTTTCATTATATAAATCTATGCTTCAACCTTCTAAAGCATGTCTTTTGCTTTTGGTTTTTAGTCTGGGACATTAGGCTAACTATTACTTTAGGAAAATATGGGATTTTCCTTGTATACAAAACAAACAAGTAATAGGAAAATAAGGGATTTTCTTGATTCAACTATCTATATTATTCAATACATATATTCTCATGCATTTCACACTTTTATAAGGAAATAAGGGATTTTCTTGGAAAACATACACTCAATTTGGAATTGCATACAATCTTTCTAAACCACTTATGAACTCACCAACTTAATTGTTGACACTTTCTCTTGGAAATAACTTGTATTCTCAGGGAACCGCTAAGCAAGTTTGGAAATCAACTTTTGGGGATTAACGCGCTGGCGTTAATTACTTCTTTTGAAAGATGTTTATGCATTTATCTTTTGAGCATGTAATGAATACAATGATGTAAACATTTTTAAAACCTTTATATATGTATGGTCATGTGTACTTTCCTTTCTATGAACTGTTATGATACTGAATATGACGTCCTCCACCCCCGAACGTTTCCGCTGTTCTGGTTTGGGGGTGTGACAGAATAACATCCCAACCTTGCAGGAGGTCAAGTCCTGGCTTGGGAAGTCTTTCGCTATTAAGGACCTCAAAGAAGTCGCCTATGTCCTGGGGATAAGGATATTGAGAAACGGAAGTAAAAGACTAATAGGACTTAGTCAAAGTACCTACCTGGACAAGGTTTTGAAATGTTTCAGCATGGAGAATTCCAAGAAAGGTGACTTACCTATCCAAGGGAATACCAAATTGAGTAAGACTCAGAGTCACAGTACAGAGGATGAGATATCAGAAATGTGTCATATACCATATGCTTATGCAGTTGGTTCGATCATGTATGCTATGACTTGATATCGCCATGATGTGGCCTTTGCTTTGAGCATGGTCAACAGATATCAAGGGAACCCGGATAAAGCTGATTGGACTGCGGTTAAGAACATTCTTAAGTACATGCGGAGGACTAAGGACTGTTTCCTTACCCTCGGTGGGAGTGATGACTTAAGAGTAACAAGGTATATCAATGAGGGCTTTCCGACCGACATAGATAATTTCTGCTTACAGTCGAGCTGGATATTTAACTTGAATGGAGGAGCAGTGACATGGAAAAGTTCCAAAAAGGAGACTGTAGCTGATTCAACATGTGAATCAGAGTACATATCAGCAACCAAAGCAACGAAGGAGGTGATATGGTTGAAAAACTTCATCGGAGACCTCGGAGTTATTCCATCCATAAAGGAGCATGTGGAAATTTTCTGCGATAAGGAAGGGGCAGTTGCGTTGACCAAGCAACCGAGAGATCATCAAAGATCCAGACATATTGACAGAAAATACCACTTCATAAGACATCAAGTAGAAGAAGGGCACCTCGTGGTAAAGAGGATATCGTACAAAGGACAACCCAACAGATGCTCTCAAAAAGGAACTGGCTAGGGTTAACCACTTGCAACATGTGAGGAGCGCTAGGCTAAAGGACAATATTATTTTTATTGATTAGATAAACTAAAACTTGTAATAGAGAAACTGTAATTGGCATTTGATGATGAATAAAAGAAGTTCTATTTATAAGTAAAGTTACTGTCTTATGTCAATTATTTACTATTGTTTCACTTTGCATGTTTTGACTTCTAGAATAAATAAGATTTATTCAAACTAACCACAGTTGTTCATACTTTGGAAGTAGGTATGAAAGAAGACTGTCATGAGTTGGCTTGGAGGATTGTCTAAGGAGTTAGGCATAGCAACAGGTTTGCTACACCATTCATGAGTACTTCTGAAATAAGATTTTAGTATTGGATCAACCTGCGCTCACTTGAATCACTTCATGGAATTTATCATGAGTGATCGTGAGACGATAATATCGTATATATATATATATATATATATATATATATATATATATATATATATATATATATATATATATATATATATATGTCTTTAAACTTAGATATACGAGTTGTTGACTATGAGTTAATCATGCATTGATGACATGAAAACGCATCAGTAACTTGATGTTATAAAACATGTCATTGTGCATGATTTAATTAGTAGTTAGTACAAGCATATAATGTCAAAGTTTATTTGTTCCTTTTATTCTAACAGGATTAAAAGCGATATCTTGGGCCCCTCGATGATTATGTTTTGACTTATGCATCGGGCCCGGTCAGAACTAAATTGATGTGTTCAGTTATGTTCTATGTCAGACGAATCAGAAATTAGGAAACAAGCTACTAGACAATAAGTTTGACATTGTTCCATGTATTTTTCCAACTGATATCTTGAAAACAGAGGAGTATATGATCCCTTATCTAAAGGATGCGTCACTGACTTGATCAGAGTTGACAACGGCTTTTGGAAGCTTACGATTGCTAAGTCAGATCCTGAAGTCACATAGGTAGCTATAGTTATTAGAATTATCCAAACGGGAGACTATTAGATTTGGTGTCTAAGCCCGATAGTAGCATGGTCCTTTTAGGTTGCCTTCACCAGTGCAATTTGATAGGATTGTTTATGAGAATAAGGTTATTTACGATTTATTAATATATTATAAGTATAATATATTAATATAGTTTTTTAATTAGTATTGTTCAAGAATTAATTTGGAATTAATTTTGTGGTCGAAAGAGACTAATTAAATATAGAGGGATTGATAATGTAAATCAATCATTCTTATAGTATGGGCTAAGTGATCCATGACTATGTAAGTGGGCTAAACCAACAATATAACACATGGATAGTCCATGGAGGTTAAACCCATGGATCATAGGAATGTGGAAAGTCATGGATCATTAGGATTTACAGAGTGTAACCCTATCACTTTCCGCAACTATAAATAGCCCTTCCATGCACCAATATCGATTGCACTTTCATTAGAGACAAATAACTTATTCTCTTAGAACTTCCTTTGCATATTGGTGTTTGTGAACCATTAGAGGCACCATACTTGAGGTGCTCAAGCTTTCAAAGGTCAACAAATCTACCCTACTCAAGAGGTAAGCATCCTATGATCCAAAGCATTTAGGGTTGCATGTGCACTTAGGAAGTGTTATAGTACTCAAAAACAAAATGCGTGTATAATTAGAGAAAACATAGATCCAAAGCATTTAGGGTTGCATGTTGTAACGCCCCGATTCTCGAATACCAATTTATGGTTATGAATTCTCATGAATTCAAGATCTACTCAACGAGTTGGTTACCTGACTCGTCGAGTAGCAGCGGGTTTAGGCCATGGGTTTAAGTGACCAACTCGCCGAGTCGGAAGAGTGACTTGGTGAGTTGGAGCTGGAGGGTGAAACCCTAATTTCCAGGGTTTGGCACCCTATTTAAGGGATCATTAGCTTCCCTTAGTTCCTTTGCAGCCTCCTGAGAGTCCAGAAACCCTAATTCGTGTGGGTGCTCCATATTCGTGTAAATTTCAAGCTTGGAAAGAAGACCTTGATACAAGAAGCTTGAAGATCAACAAGTTCGAAGCAAGAATGTTTGTGGGTCTGAAGTCTATCTCAGCTAGTTTCATTTGAGGTATCAATTCATGATCTTGGGCTCATTCCTTTCTAGACCTCTTTAAATGAAGTTAGGGCTTCTTGGCTTGGTTAGAAGCTATTCTTGGGTATGAGCTCAGATCTGAAGTTGTAACTTCGGATCTGAACTCTCTTTGATTTATAATGAAATGACGTAAATTTTCAAAACAATTTTTTTATGTTTTCAAAACATACTTTCATTCACCATATTATAAAAATCTCAACGTCTCACATAACACTCCATAAAACATATCCCAAGATCATATATGTAAAAAGCTCATCATGTGTGTACTGATCATGCCGGCGCCTTCTCATGATCCTCGCTAGTACCTGAAACACATCATGCAACAACTGTAAGCATAAATGCTTAGTGAGTTCCCCAAAATACCGCTTACAACACATACGCCACTCGAGGCTATAATACGACCCTCCGGTCGATGTGTCTCAGCGGAACCCTCCAGTCTCGTAGCTCGTTGGATCCTCTGATCCAGTCATAGCTCGTTGGACCCTTCGGTCCGGTCTGTATCATTGGACCCTTCAGTCCGGTCTAAATCGTTGGACCCTCCGCTCTGGTCTATACAACACATCGCATACATATATAACAATGGACATAATCTCATACATACACATAACACACAAGACCCTCTGGTCTACACATAAATACCACTCTAGGTAATGTATAGTGAGAAGACTCACCTCGGGTATCTCGGATGATCTCGCACACGAATCTACTAATCTAGCCTCCGCCTAATCACATACACAATATCCTCAAATAAATAATGGCTCTCAAAGGCTAGATTAAATCCCCTTCTATGATCCCTCAGAAGGGTAAAAGACCATTTTACCCTCCCCCCCCCCGACTCAAAAGTCCGACTGTTGACTGATATCCTAAAACTCAACGAAAGTCAACGGTCACACTTTGACCCGACTTGCCGAGTGCACTAAAGTGACTCAGCGAGTACACGCCTGCCCTCTTCGCCCCTGGTCCTCTCTTGACTCACAAATGACCTTCTGAGGTCAAATCTGTTCCTCTAATCCATAGATCTGGCCTTCCAACCACTATAATCACGTAAACATCTGACCTTTACACTTATGCAAAGACCATTAAGCTTCTTTGGGTGAAATAACCACTAAAATGGCAACCATGGCCATAACTCTAAAGGAATACCAAAAAGCAAGATGCATAGGACTCTCTGGACCTCTTAAGGTCCAGATATAAGAAGGACTCCACCTTGGGACCTCACAAACTTCAAATCCAATTCCATGAAGGCATCAGAAAACCCTAGATTCAACTACAACGCCAAGAACACGAGATTCAGCACAAATTAATACCTCAAGAGTCCTCCTCTGATGAAATGGGTGATAGATCTGAGCTCCTCAACCTTCCTTGTTTGTCCTCCTTCCTCATTTCTTGCAAAATCAACCCACAAAGATCAAAAATGGCTTCTTCCTTCTCACAAACGCTCAAACACTCTAAGGGTTTCTCTCAAGGGTCTGGTAGCCACAAATGGTGGCTACAAGGGTCCTTAAATAGGTCCCAAACCCGAGAAATTAGGGTTTTATTAAATAGCATGGACTTGCCAAGTCCACATATGGACTCGCCGAGTCCTCAAATAAATCAGGCCAGAACATCGCGATCCTACTCGGTGAGTCTAGACGCCTACTCGCCGAGTCCTTCTCTAAAATTCAATATAAAATACTTAAAATAAGATACCTGGGAATTCGGATGTTACAATTCTCCCCACTAGAATCAGACTTCGCCCTCGAAATCCTGCTCGACAAACAACTCCGGATGTTGTTCCCACATCTCCAACTATGGATCCCAGGTTAGCTCGGACCCCTTCCGATGTTGCCACTAGACCTGCACCAGTGACACCTCCTTGTTCCTCAGAACCTTGATCTTCCGATCCTGGATCGCGATTGGCCTCTCTGCATAATCCAGGCTCGCATCTACCTGAATATCCTCCAGTGGTACCACTGCCGACTCGTCGGCTATACACTTTCTCAACTGAGACACGTGGAAGGTGTCATGAATCTGGCTTAACTCTGCAGGTAGCTCCAACCGATATGCTATCTGGCCCACTCTCGCGGTCACCCTAAAAGGACCGATGTACCGGGGCCCCAGCTTGCCCCTCTTCCTAAACCGGATCACTCCTTTCCAAGGAGATACCTTCAGGAGTACAAAGTCCCCCACTTGGAACTCCAGCTCGGATCGTCGCCGATCTGCATAACTCTTCTGATGACTCTGAGCCGTCTGTAACCTCTGTCTAACCTACTGTATATGCTCTGTCGTCTGCAGCACTATCTCAGTGCTTCCCATCACGCGCTGCCCTACCTCTCCCCAGCAAATGGGAGTCCGACATCTCCTCCCATATAACAACTCATAGAGAGGCATCCCAATACTCGAATGATGGCTGTTGTTATAAGAAAACTCAGCCAATGGCAGGTACGTGTCCCAACTTCCCCCGAAGTCCAACACACACGCTCGAAGCATGTCCTCAAGCGTCTGGATCGTCCGGTCACTCTGTCCGTCCGTCTGGGGGTGGTAAGCGGTACTGAAGTGCAACCTCGTGCCCAACTCCTCATGAAACTTCTTCCAGAACCTGGAAGTGAAACGCACATCTTGATCTGACATAATCGAGATCGGTACTACATGACGCGATACCACCTCCCTCACAAACAGCTCTGCCAACCTCTCAGTAGAAGAGCTCTCACTGATAGCAAGAAAATGCGTGCTCTTCGTTAGTCGGTCGACGATCACTCAAATTGCATCAACACCCCTCGCGGTCCTCGACAATGTGGTGATGAAATCCATGGAAATTTGTTCCCACTTCCACTGGGGAACCTCAAGTGGCTGCAACTTGCCATGAGGATGCTGATGCATGGCCTTAACCCTGCGACAGGTCAAGCACCTCTCCACAAACCACGCAACATCCCTCTTCGTACAGGGTCACCAATAGTCTCTCTTCATGTCCAAATACATCTTAGTGGCCCCGGGATGGATAGAAAACCTTGACCTGTGCGCCTCCTCCATCAACATGGTACGTGCCCCACCTTCATATGGCACCCAAATCCGACCTTGAAAGGTCATCAGCCCTCGGCTATCCGTCACGAACTCGGACACCTGCCCGATCACCTGCTCGCTCTTGCGGTTTTCCGGTCTCACAGCCTCTGCATGGGACTCCCGAATGGTGTCCAGTAGCAGAGTCATCACTGACAATCTCAAACAAACATCTCGTATCGGGGCACTCTCTGCCCTATGGCTCAGGGCATCAGCTACAACGTTAGATTTGCCTGGGTGGTACAAGATCTCGCAATCGTAATCCTTTACCACATCCAACCATCTCCTCTGACGCATATTCAGGTTGGGCTGATCCATCAGATACTTAAAACTCTTATGGTCCGTGTATATGGTACACCGAACCCCATACAAATAATGACGCCAAATCTTGAGGGCAAACACCACTGCCCCCAACTCCAGATCGTGGGTGGGATATCTCATCTCATGAGGCTTCAGCTGCCTCGATGCATACACTATCATGTGCCCTCTCTGCATAAGCACCGCACCCAACCCCGATATCGATGTGTCACAATACACCACAAAATCCTCCATCCCTTCCGAGAGGGCTAACACCGGGGCTTCACATAATCTCTGGTGAAGTGTCTCGAACGAGGTCTGCTGCTCCGGACCCCATGCAAAAGCAACACCCTTCCGGGTCAACCTGGTGAGAGGTACGGTGATCTTGGAGAAATCCCTGATAAATCTCCAATAATAGCTGGCTAATCCCAGAAAACTCCTGATCTCGGTGGGGGTTCTCGGCACCTCCCAACTCATAACTGCCTCAATCTTAGCCTGATCGACCAATATCCCCTCCTAGTTGACGAGATGCCCCAAGAACTGGACCTCTCGCAACCAGAAATCACACCTGGAGAATTTGGCATAAAGCCTCTCCATCCTCAATACCCCGTGAATCTCCCTCAGATGCTCCTCGTGCTGCTCTCTATATCTCAAATACACCAATATATCGTCGATGAACATGATCACCGAACGATCCAACATCGGTCTACACACCCTGTTCATGAGATCCATGAATGCTGCTGGTGCATTGGTGAGCCCGAAAGGCATCACCACGATCTCATAATGCCCATAACGAGTCCTAAACGCCGTCTTTTGGATATCCTCCTCGCACACTCTCATCTGACGATATCCAAACCTCAGATCGATCTTCGAGAACCAGGATGCTCCCTACAACTGATCGAACAAATCGTCGATCCTCATTAACGGGTAACGGTTCTTGACCTTCAACTTGTTCAACTCCCAGTAATCGATACACATCCGGTGTGAACCATCCTTTTTCTTGAAAAAAAGGATCAACGCTCCCCAAGGTGAGCTACTCGGTCGAATAGACCCCCTCCCCAGTAGCTCCTGCAGCTGCGAGGATAACTCCTGCATCTCTAGCGGCACAAGGTGATAGGGCACCTTGGCGATAGGTGCCGCTCCAGGAACCAAATCGATGCGAAACTCCACCTGCCTCTCGGGAGGCACACCCGTCAACTCCTTGGGAAAAACATCCGGGAACTCATGCAGTATTGGAACGTCATCCACCGAACTTGGCCTCCCAGCGGCCTCTCGTGTGTCCATGACATAGGCTACAAACCCACTGCAACCCTGCTGTAGACTCTATCTTGCTCTGGTAGCCGAACAGAATGCTGACCCACAACGGGTACCCTCGCCGTACACCGTAAGCACTCCCCCACTGGGGTCTCGTATCGTCACCAACTCACGCTCACAGTCTATAACTGCCCCAAATCGACTTAACCAATCCATCCCCACTATAACGCACACGTCCCCCATCACAATCGGGACCAGATCAATCGGAAACTCAACACCGAAGATCTCGAGTACACACCCTCGAATCACGTCTATAGCATATACCGCCCGCTCGTTAGCTATGGAAACTCGTAGAGGTCGACTCAACACCGCTCGCTGGATACTGATGTGCTGACTAAACGCTACTGACACAAAAGACCGAATCACACCCGAGTCAAAAAACACCAAAGAAGGTACAAAACTCACAAGAAAAGTACCTACGCATAACATAACATAAGCACAATATCTCAAACTTAGCATAAACAAAGAAGGAATACATACCAGCCACGACATCAAGCACTGCGCGGACCTCCTCCGCTGTTAACTAGAAGGCTCTCCCGCGAGCCTTCGGTGCCTCGGCCTTCACTGGCCGGGTCTCAGTAGCTCGAACAGCAGGTGCAGACCCCTACGCTGATCCATGCAGTAGCTGTGGGCACTCGGCCTTCCAATATCCGGTCTGGTTGTAATGAAAGTAAACCGAAAATCCGTTGGGGCAGTCCCTCGCGTAATGCCCCTCCTTCCCACACTAGTAACACACCCCAGCTCTGCACGCTCCCTCGTGGCTCCCTTCAGACCCCCATATCTCGAATCAGTGGGCTTTGCCCGCTTAGCTGCCGGCTGAGACTGTGCCGGCCGCCGATCCGTCCTCTGAGACTCGGCCTCCTCCCTGGCCTGAGTCTCAAACTCAATCTCCCTCTTTTGGGCATTTTCCTGGAGCTCAGTAAATGTCCGGTAAGTCGAGTTTGAAACGAACTCCCAAATAACCCTCCTCAAAATGCCCAAATACTGGCTCATGCGTGCCTGCTCGGTAGACACCTGCTCAGGGAAGAACATCGCCCTCTCATGAAACTTCCTGTTAACCACAGTAACAGAATCAGCACCCTGCTTGAGGGTCAAGAACTCCTAAGCCAAACACTCCCTCTCCACCGGAGGAACATACTTATCTCGAAACATTGTGGTGAACCTCTCCCAGGTCACCGCAATCAGCTCTGCCGCAGTGAAGTCTGCCGTCACAAACTTCCACCAGTCCTTCGCTCCCAAGCGAAGCTGGTTCAGCGCAAACTGAACCCTCAGATGCTCTGGACACGAGCAGGTATAGAAACAACCCTCAATATCGATAATCTATCTCATAGCAGCAATCGGATCCTGCGTCCCATCAAACTCTGGTGGCTTCGTGTTGCTGAACTCTCTGTACAGCAACGAGTCACCCCCCTGCGGCCTGGCAGCAGCGACGGCTGCGGTGGCAGCAGCGACGACTGCATCAGTAAGTGCGGCATACCGCTCATCAAAAGTCTCGATCAACGTGGTCTTGATGTACCCAAACATCTCTGGTATCTCAGCTCTGATGGCAGCAGCCACCTCCTCATGAATCAATCTGCGAATCTCCTCATCACTAACACCACTGCTCTCAGGTGTGTGGCGTGTCCGAACCATGATGTCTCTAAAATTCAACACAAAGGGAATTAGAGACTCGCTCGAGTATACTTGCACTCGATACTCAACCCTACTTGTTCTTTGGTACCCTAGGGATTCTTACTTAGAGTGCGCACTGCTTCGGTGTCTTCAGTGGTACGGGCCCAATACTACCATCCACACCGCATCAGTATTCACCCTATGTCCTCCTCCTTGGATCCCAGATCATAAGTATTCTATATCTCACTGGCATCAGCTACCCTTCGGTAGACCCCTCCTCAGCTCCTCACTGCTACCTACTCGCTCTCAAGCATCACATAGCAGCAAAATCCTTCCTAGGCTAAGGCATCACAAAATCAGGCCACTCTAGTCCTAATATGAATACCTAGCCAACTCTAGCATGCATATCATATCATAACATATCTCATAACCATAATGTAAGGGTATTTTGGGAAATCACCATTCGGGCGTTGGTTGATCGTACACACTGCTCTGCTCTGCTCTTTCAAAACTTTTTACTCTTTAATAAAATTTTGTGACTTTTATTTTGAAAATCTCTCAAATCCTCAGTTTCAGTTCAGATACGCCCGAAGGTGCACCCGAATCCCTCAAACCAAGGCTCTGATACCAACTTGTAAGGACGTAAATTTTCAAAACAATTTTTTTTTATTTTCAAAACATACTTTCATTCACCATATTATAAAAATCTCAATGTATCACATAACACTCCATAAAACATATCCCAAGATCATATATGTAAAAAGCTCCTCATGTGTGTACTGATCATGTCGTCGCCTTCCCGCGATCCTTGCTAGTACCTGAAACACATCACACAACAACTGTAAGCATAAATGCTTAGTGAGTTCCCCAAAATACCACATACAACACATACGTCACTCGAGGCCATAATACGACCCTCCGGTAGCTCATTGGATCCTCTGATTCGGTCATAGCTCGTTAGACCCTACGGTCCGGTCTGTATCATTGGACCCTTCGGTCCGGTCTATATCGTTGGACCCTCCGGTCCGGTCTATACAACACATAGAATACATATATCACAATGCACATAATCTCATACATACAGATAACACACAAGACCCTCCGGTCTACACATAAATACCATTCTAGTTAATGTATAGTGAGAAGACTCACCTCGGGTATCTCGGATGATCTCGCACACGAATCTACTGATCTAGCCTCCACCTAATCACATACACAATATCCTCAAATAAATAATGGCTCTCAAACACTAGATTAAATCCCCTTCTACGATCCCTCAGAAGGGTAAAAGACCATTTTACCCCCCCCCCCCTGACTCAAAAGTCCGACTGTTGACTGATATCCAAAAATTCAACGAAAGTCAACGGTCACACTTTGACCCGACTTGCCGAGTGCACTAAAGTGACTCGGCGAGTACACGCCTGCCCTCTTCGCCCCTGGTCCTCTCTTGACTCGCTGAGTCAACCATAAACTCCATGGGTCGTCACAGATCGCGAGTCACGGGGCAACCCGACTCCACTTATGGACTCGGCGAGTTTCCGCCATGTTCATACTCAAATGACCTTCTGGGGTCAGCTCTGTTCCTCTAATCCATAGATCTGGCCTTCCAACCACTATAATCACGTAAAGGTCTGACCTTTACACTCATGCAAAGACCATTAAGCTTCTTTGGGTGAAATAACCACTAAAATGGCAACCTAGGGCCATAACTCTAAAGGAATAGCAAAAAGCAAGATGCATAGGACTCTCTGGACCTCTTAAGGTCCAGATCTAAGAAGGACTCCACCTTGGGACCTCACAAACTTCAAATCCAATTCCAAGAAGGCATAAGAAAACCCTAGATTCAACTAGAACGCCAAGAACACGAGATTGAGCACAGATTAATACCTCAAGAGGCCTCCTCTGATGAAATGGGTGATAGATCTGAGTTCCTCAACCTTCCTTGTTTGTCCTCCTTCCTCCTTTCTTGCAAAATCAACCCACAAAGATCAAAAATGGAATCTTCCTTCTTACAAACGCTCAAGCACTCTAGGGGTTTCTCTCAAGGGTCTGGTAGCCGCAAATGGTGGCTATGAGGGTCCTTAAATAGGTCCCATACCCGAGAAATTAGGGTTTCATTAAACAGCATGGATTTGCCGAGTCCACATATGGACTCGCCGAGTCCTCCAATAAATCAGGCCAGAACATCGTGATCCTACTCGGCGATTCTGGATGCCTATTCGCCGAGTCCTTCTCTAAAATTCAATATAAAATACTTAAAATAAGATACCTGGGAATCCGGATGTTACATATAAGTCCATAAAGCTATCAGCTTTGGCAAGCATGAACCCCTCCTTAAGTGTAAAACCCCATTTCAAGCTTGGTTTTGGCATTTTGAGTCATTAGAGCCTTGCATGCACGTAAAGTTTTCAACTTTACGTGATAAGCATGCCTTGGGAGCTTGGATCTGTAGTATGGAGCCTTGGTATGGCTTAAAAAGCATCTGTATGGATGAAGTACTGAAGGGACTCGGTGAGTCACATGGTAGACTCACCGAGTCATATGAAGATGGTCATGAACTCGATGGGTTGGATGAACAACTCGACGAGTCTGATGAAGATTGCCTTGTACTCGGTGAGTGGCATGGTGACTCGGCGAGTTGGCAAGTTATGCAAGGAACTCGACGAGTAGCTGAGGGTACTCGACGAGTTGAGGTTAACATGGACTGTTGACCTTGACAGTTGACTTTGACCTCGAACCAAGGGTTGACCAGTTTGACTTTTGAGAGTAATTGGTAAGCACATATTTATGAATTGGATCATTGACGGTTATAGGTGTTGGAGTTTGGGGCAGTGTTTCGGGAGCGTGATTCCGTGGTTCCGTGCTTCCGTCCGCCATTGCAAGCTGAGTTATCCTCACTATACTCAAGGGGCTAAGGCACCAAGGCCGGCCCTTTGATTTGTTATTTGAGATAGTTACTATTGTGATATGTTAGCTCGGCATCCTGGTAGATAGGATGGTTATATGCTAGTATGATCTATTAGATCGGTATCCCGGTAGATCCGATGTGGTTATTCTTAGTGACCTATAGTTGGTCTGACTGTCTGCATGCTAGTTGTTATGCCAGTTAGGTAGATCTGTAGGACTACCTGTAGTATGATGTGATTATCTATATGCGTATTAGTTGTGTTATATGTCGGCATATTATGTGGGATGGGTTGAGGTGAAACTACTCCATGCGGTGACCAACAAACCCGGGAGCATTACAGATACGAGCTAAGGGAGACTCATACTGTGGGCTCGGGAGCATTCCAGATACAAGCTGAGGGAGACTCGTACTATGGGCTCAATGGCAATCCAGATGTGAGTTGTGGGCCTGGAAGGCAATCCAGACTCACACTGTGGGCCTAGGGGTAATCCAGTTGGTAAAATTATGGACCCAATACATGCTGATTATTTGTATATGTGATACGGTATGTTGGCATTCCAACCCGATGGTTGAGGGCTGGGGGTATTCCAACCAGATGGTTAACTGGACCCATAGTATGTTGTTCATTGTTGTATGTGTATGGTTGTGCGTATGGGTATTTTGGGGGTAACTTACTAAGCTTCTAGGCTTACAATTTCAGTTTATTGTTTCAGGTTCAACGGATGGCCGCGGGTTGGTGAAGGCGTGACCGTACACTTCCTCGATTGACGATTAAGATTTATGGGACCTCTGATGTATAAACTATTTTGAAAACAAATAGTAATAATTGAATGGTTTCAAATGATTTAAATAGTTTTAAATTTTCTCGAATTTTATGGTGTTACAAGTTGGTATCAGAGCCTTCGTTTGAGTGAATTGGAGGAACACTCGTGTGAATCCAGTCTCAAATAAAGGAAAGATTTTCAAAATGATTTTTAAATGGTTTTCAAAATAAGTAAAAGAGGATGTGAAGTGTACGATCAGCCATAGCCAGTAAGTAGACCCCAAAATAGCATATGGTTATTTGATATTGTGATATGTTAGAAAAGCATGCTAGTACTAGGCTAGGGATCTTCAAGAATCGCATGATAGAATTGCCTGATTATATGATTCTTGTTAACCAAGGGTTCTTCTTATATGAGATCACTGACATCATTACTATAGTTTCTTGTGTATGCATCACAGTTGTATATAATTAAGATTTTATAGCTTGAGAATGTTTGATCTGTCCTGATGTTCTGTTCTTATTGATTAGGGCTTAGGGTGGGATTGGATATTCAAAAGTCTATAGGGTGCAGCGTTATGTATGGCTAGCATACACCAGTGATGCAGGGGTTGGTGGAAGTTTCATGGATGGGTGGGTAGTGAGAGGCCGGGAGGCCAGTTATGAGATATTTAGCATTCCTCTAGGAGTGAGGATTTATTGCTTGCTATATTATATATATATATATATATATATATATATATATATATATATATATATATATATATATATATATATATATATATATGGTAGGGTGTTGTGGTGATACTTAAGAGAAATATAGGTAGGTGTGGAAGGTAGTATGGGCCCGTACTACTTAAAGCACAGGACCCATACGCGTATCAAGGAAGTCACAACCTCTAGGGTTGGGTTGGGAGTCAGTTCCCAGTTATGGTATGGAATATTCGAGACGTCTCGAGACCGGATCCAGGTTAGGATCGGGAGCGGGCAGCCATGATAGGCCAGCATTTTCAGGAGATCGTGTTAGTGAGATCATCCGGGAGTAGGTGATGAAGATTGTCTGGGGGAAGTTTCCGGAGATGCCGGTCTATTAAGGCCGCCATGGCTGAGTATTTTGGTGAGCGCTATGCAGCCATTGCCGAGACGGTTGCTGTGACAGCTTAAACAACTGTAACGACGGCAGGGAGAGGAGCTGGACGAGCTTTCCAGTACCGGGACTTGTTATTGGTAAATATCTGATGAGTAGAGGGATGCAGTTATCTGGGATCAGGAAGATGATCCATACTCGTTATATTTCCACAGGTTGAGCGGGGGAGTCTAGCTCACGTGTAACATCCCAAAATTCAAGCCCAAAAATTTCATTTTTGATTAATTAATTCATAAAACATTCATTAGAAAGTATTGTATAAACACGGCATCTCAAAACCAAGTATCATATTTGAAACCCACAACCATGAAAAAATGTCATATCATAGTACAATCCCAGAAAACACCATGTGGAAAAATCATATGTATGTGTGTGACGCCATGCTACGCCGCCGGCTCCTTCCCCTTCGACGAAGAGGTACCTAAAACCAAAAACTAAAACCGTAAGCACAAAGCTTAGTGAGTTCCCCCATCATACCACATACCATACAATTCCATCGGTATCTTTCAACCGGTAATCATCATCAGTGTCTTTCAACCGGTAAACATCATCAGTATCTTCCAACCAGTAATTGTCATCGGTATCTTTCAACCGATAATCGTCATCGGTATCTTTCAACCGGTAACTGTGGACTATTCCACCCCCTACTACTAGAATACAATAGCAAGATATAAGCACACATTCAGACATATCTGGGTACTGACCTACCCCTTGGTCCTAAGGACCACTATCAGGGAAACTATCCCTATCATGTAACATATCATATAGATATAACTGTTGGGATTTGAGCATTCTAACACACCTAAGTGTACATGCAACCCTAAATACCTTGGATCTATGTTTTCTCTATTATACATGCAAATATGAACATCCAAGGTATTATCGTAATCTAAGTTATAAAACAATGAATATAACAAGATAGAATACATACCTCTTTGATGTAGAATGTCTTCATGAAGCTTGAGTGCCTAGTGCCCCAAGTGTGACACCTCAAATGGTTCACACAACACCCAATACAATTGGAATGACTTGAGAGAACTTAACACTTCATGAAAATCGGCTAGCCCTTCTCTAGCATGATACTAGTGCCCATTTTGGTCAAGAATAAGATGCATATATAGTTAGGGTTACACCATGTAAACCCTAATTGACATGGCCTTTCATTTCCATGATCCATGGGTACAAAAACACCATGGAGCATCCATGAAGCATCATATGGGTTTTAGCCCAACTAGATAATCCATGGAGCATTAGCCCACTATGTAAGTACGGATGATTTACACAATCAACCCATATATTTAATTAGTCTTCTTTTGATCACTTAATTAATCCTAGATTAATTCTTGATCAATACCAATTAAATAATCTTATTATTCTTATTATTAATATACTAGAACTTATAATATATTAATAACCATAAGTGTCTTATTTCTCTCATTATAGTCTATCCAAATGCATGATGCCATGCAACCCAAGTGGACCATGTCGGGTCGGGTCGGGTCAAGTCTTACCAATTATAGTTATGGACTTAGACATTAATCCAACAGTCTCCCATTTGGATAAGTCTAAAACTATTATTGCGTATGACTTTAGGAACCGACTGGCAATCGTAGCTCTCAAAAGCTTCTGTCGAACTCTGACCTTGTCGGTAAACACTGACCTTTGTCAATGACTTGTCCATTAGATAAGGGATCATATATTCCTCTATTCTAGATATCATATGGACTGAGACATGGATTATAATCATTCTCTCTATCCATTTGTTGTTTCCTGATTTCCGATTTATGACGAATGACTAATTGAACAAATTAAATATGTCCTAGCCCGGCCGAGCACTTCCATTTGTCATCATCAAATCATCGAGGGGCCCACAGATATTTCTTTTATCCCGAAGGTAAAAGGAATGGATAAACTTCGACTCATATGGCTTGTTCTACTACCTGTTGAATCATACACAAAGACACGTTTTATAACATCGAGTTACCAATGCATTTTCGTGCAATCAATGTACTATCAACTCATAGTAACAACTCATATCTCTAGGTTTGAAGAATATAAGATATTATCGTCTCATGATCACTCGTGATAAAATCCATGAAGTGATTTCAATGAGCGCGGGTTGAATCCAATACTCAGAACTTATGAGCACTCATAGTGTTGTAGCCCTTTGTTCAACACCTTAGACCTCTACAAGCCAACCCATGACAGTCTTAATTCATATCTACTTCCAACATATGACCGACTGTGGATGGTTTGAATAACTTAGTCATTCCGGAAGAATAACCTAGTTTATTCTGGAAGTCAAAACATGCAAAATGAAACACAAGAATAATTGAATCCAATATGGTATCAAAACCTATGAACATAAATAAAACACCTTTTATTTATCACCATATGATTACACATTATTCATTATATACTGTTTCAGCTATCAACTTTATTCTTGAATTTAAAACAATAGTTTTCCCATGCTCCAAGTATGTACACTATGTTTTCTAAACACTAGTCATGCCATACACCAAGTATGCATAGTATGTTTGTATATGATCTTTACTTTGTGAAATAGATCAATTGAACATAACTCCAATGATCCCCTTTTTTTCACAGTCCCAAATCCTTACTGCAAATGCAAGAATTCCAAACTCATGCCATTTACTGAAATCTGTTAGATTCTAAACTTATATGCATTGATCCTCTTGTAATGATTATGCACAAAGTCAGAAAGACTTGACAACAACCATTACAGAGCATTCCAAAGGAGATCAGTTCCTTGGAAACATCCTTCTTGAATTAAGTTTCCTAATCTTACACAGATTGAACAATTTCTAACTTTGAAACATTTCTAGACTCCATTTTGATTATCACTTCTAAACAAGAGTTGCCTCCTTACAGATTATGTCAATATGGTCCTTCCAGAATTATCACTATACTTCCAACTGTCCTTGAGCAACCAATCTTTGGTAAACCTTAGATTGTCCTCGACAATTGTTTAATCCTTTTAGTCATATCCAATTCTAGACCTTTTCCCTTCTTAATGCCTCGGGCATTTGGAAATTTTTTAGAAAGGATGAATATAGCACATGTAATCAATCCTATATCTGAAGCATATGGGACACGATTAATGATGTCTCAAATAAAGACTAAACCAGTCTTTTGCTATAACATTTCCATTTCTATTTGCCAAGTTCTCATAATTCAGATTATGAAAAGGGATGTCATAATCACAATCAAATTTTAGAACGCAAATAATGGACCCATAAACAAAATTTCCTTATGTTGAGCCATTCCAACATGAAATTCATATATATATATATATATATATATATATATATATATATATATATATATATATATATATATATATATATATATATATATATATATATATACGCCCTTGACTAAATACGATTAAAACCTCAATCTAAGCTTTTAGATTTGAGATGAAGTATAATTTTCTCTCCCTTAATTATAGCAAAATAACTTTTCCCAATAGAAACCTTTTGTTTTCTATAATTAACATTGCTAACTTGCAACCTTTATCATAATTATCATGCTCCCACTAACATGATGATTATTAGCATAACACTTATGCTCCCACTAGCTTTGACATGTACTCAGAAATCAGCTGGACTTCTAGAAATCAATACTTCATTGACTTTCTTACCAAAGTTCAGATTTCTGATACTAGATTGTTTTGATAAAACTTTATCAAAATTATACACCTTCCCTTAGATAGCACACTTGTGTATCTAAACAATTATGAAGAGGGATGACGTAATCATAATGGTTAGAACTTTTTGCCGCTTCTCACAAGTCCAGGTTAGTGTGCCGGTAAACCACACACGCTCCACTAAAGACTTTGAGAATGCAAATATCACAATTGCTATCTAGCTAAAATCTACTCAGTGAAAGTGTTTGCTCACCATCATTTTCATGAATCGGAGAGAAACCTTATGACACTTATATTTGCTGGTGTATGTGTTCTTATCCATGTGAATTGTCATAACCACAGTCACAAGACAAGGATAATGACACATCCAAACTCATATGGATTGAACTCAATCTTAATTTCTTGCCACCTGGCAGCTCAAGGGCCTGCCATTGCTTCCAAGTTGTTGTGCACCCAATTGAGAACTCTAAGAACTCATATTCAAAGCCAACTTTAACTAGAATGGGCACGGAATATGTCAACACGATAGGTTATAAACCTCAAGTTGTGTGCTAGTGAAGAACTTTAGGTTTTATTCTTGCTTAGTTCTTGAGACTTTTAAGACTTCCACTGTCCTCTTGACATATAAGACTTTCTTGTCTGTTATACAAGAGATAGTGTGGATTATAATCAAGACAAACACTTCACAAAATTGGCCTAAGTTGGTCTTTGTTTTATCCAAAACATCACAACTTACCAATTTCAAATGTACAAGAGTAGAAAACTTTTACTCTTACATTTGACAAGTGTTTTAAACCTTCTTTAAGACATGCCACTCAAATTACAGTCTTGGAGTATGACTCTGAGAGTTGTATTCGAACGAAGTATGAATCATCTTCTTGATTTAACCACTTCAACAATTCAAGTTCCTCTTCTTAACTATAAGAAGGCTCTTAGAGGATGAATTGTCATAAGGTCTCTAAATCATTAAGATGATCACAAAAACTGATACTAAAGTACTCTCCCATCTTTTCAGATTTGAGAAAATTTTATCCTTCTGCCTAATTTGATTCTTCTTATTCGCTCTGCCTTACATTGGAACCTTTTCCAATGTCTCGGAATTACACTTAAGCTTGTAAGTATAACCATATTTACTGAGCTTTAGTAAATTATGACGAATAATCTTATCGACCTTTTGTGGTGGACTTGACCAGTGCACAAAAATGTGTACTCGATCCCTTAGTCCTTCACTTGACTCACATATACATGTGAACAAGGAACTAGTCTTAATTTTCCAAAGATGAAAAATTCTCATCCATCATGCTATAAAACTTGCATGATTCCAAGTTCCGGTCCAATTCAAACTTGGGTGATGAGGATCTTTCCTTATTTGGTAAATTTAGACATGACCACAAATGAAAAAATCAATTTCATATTTTCACTGTTGTTATTAATGGAATTATATAAGCAATAATTTTTCCTCAAATGCCATTGTAAGGAGGTTTTAAAATAAATAAAATCATCATTTTTCTTTTTATTTTAAAAACTTTGCGGAAAAACTATCCTTACAATGCAAAAGAGCATGAAAACTTTGTTGTTATCTATTCCTAAGCAATATCTCATAACTCCTAAGAAGTAGCTCAAGAATCCGATCTTCAAACTATGCGATAGAAATCCATCTACGCGATCAGATTCAACATATTCTTTCTTTAAGTTTCTTCACTTTTCTTTGATTCTTAAAACATCAACATGTGACCCAGTCACATCATGTATCAAGAATCTCAGAATAGAAACTTAACAGGGTTAGATAATGGACTTTACCTGAAGTAGAGTCAAACTTATTGACTTTACCAGCCTTATGATCTTTCAGGTAAATTTGGCAGTTTCGCAACCAATGCCCCTTCCTTTGGCAATGGACCCTTTGATAATGGGACTATCTCAGACTTAGCCTCTCTCTTTACCATTTGGTCAACCGAGTTGACTATGGGCGATCCCGTTCCATTGGGAAGAGAGAGCTTTACTGGATATCCAATGTCATCATTGTCAATGTCCATAAAGTTTTAGGAAGTTGATCTTAGCAAATAGATAAGATCATTAAGGGTCTTGTCATAGTCTATTTCATAGGTGTCCTAAAGGAACTCACTATGTGACTTAGAAAGTGATTGATCCACCAACTTTCTCAAGACTTTGACACCCAACTCTTCCGGCTTGTCAATATGTGACTACATCTCCAAGATGTGACCACACATAGACCTTTACTTGCCAATAGGGCTTGAGTGACCTTAAACTTTTCAAGAACTTGTAGGTTAGGGAGAATAATTGGAGGAGGTGTTGAGTGACTTAGAAAGTGTAATTTTCAAGAACTTGCCAATAGGGCTTGAGTGACCTTTACTTGCCAATAGGGCTTGAGTGACTTAGAAAGTGTAATTTCATGGATTAGCACCTTATTCACTTTTTCCTAAGTAACTAAGATTGGGTATTAATAAAAGGTTTAGTTACTTAGTATTTATCAATAATACTTTTAATGAAGGGAGAATTCTAGTCCTTATCCTACCCGTTCGGCTAACGACCCTCCACCGGTCAAGGAAACGGTGGGTGAGAGTGGACACCCATTAAACTGCCATTTTATAGGCACTAACCTTATACCCCCCTTAAAGACCAGCTTTGTGAATGAGGCTTACTAACGGTAAGACTGACTTTACTCTTATACATATATATAAATATTATTAACCATTAATATTATAAAGTATAAGGGTTGAATTTTAACTTTTAAAATTCTAAGGGCTAACTTGGAATTAAAGTATTCATAAGAGAAACCTTTACAAATTCCAAAACTTGAGGGCAAGTTTTGAAATTATTCAAAACTAATTAATTCCATAACTTATGTGTTTAAAGTAGTTTTAATCCAAAAACTCTTCAAGTTCCATAACTTGAGGACAAGTTATGGAAGACTTTAAACTAACAAAAGAATTAACTTTTCTTTATTTTATAACTTATGGAATTAATTAAGGTTACACTTTTTTTTTATTTATTATTTAATGAAGAGACTCTTGGTCCTCCATAACTTGAGGACAAGTTATGGAGTCATAAAACCATTTAATTAGAACTAGACTCTTCATTTTGTAACCTTTGCCAACTTTTATGAGTTTTATGAAACTTACATGTGACTTTTCATATAACTTGAGGACAAGTTACAAAAAACACATTTTAGAATCAACTCTTAGATTAATTTGGATTGAAAACAACTATTTCACTCAACTTTTCTATTAATCTAAGCAACTCATAAGAACAAGATAATTCAAATCAAACTTTTTCATGTAATTAGTCTAAACCTTAAACTAATACAAAACATGAATCTATTGACAATTATCTTTGAAATTGGATTAACATGAACATTACCACATCAAAAACAAGTTTATAAATCCAAAAACATCTTAGGGTAATGTTCCTAGTCCAATTCCATCCAAAAAAGTCGAATTTATGCTGTCTGGGGTTCCAACTCGCCGAGTGCTCGTCGAGTGCACGAACCAACTTGGCGAGTTGGATGCATTTTGCCTTGGACTCGGTGAGTCCATTCATGGACTCGGCGATTCTGCTGGGCAGACAGCATCAAAACTCAATTTTTCAGCTACTTTTGCAAGTATAACAAGAAAATAAGCCTAGGCTTTTATACCAATGTTGGGATTTAAGCATTCTAACACACCTAAGTGTACATGCAACCCTAAATACCTTGGATCTATGTTTTCTCTATTATACATG
This sequence comes from Lactuca sativa, assembly GCF_002870075.4. Taxonomy (NCBI): domain Eukaryota; kingdom Viridiplantae; phylum Streptophyta; class Magnoliopsida; order Asterales; family Asteraceae; genus Lactuca; species Lactuca sativa. The sequence goes on along the minus strand of NC_056623.2, from coordinate 240,336,157 downwards.
CAAATATGAACATCCAAGGTATTATCCTAATCTAAGCTATAAAACAATGAATATAACAAGATAGAATACATACCTCGTTGATGTAGAATGTCTTCATGAAGCTTGAGTGCCTAGTGCCCCAAGTATGACACCTCAAATGGTTCACACAACACCAAATACAAATGGAATGACTTGAGAGAATTTCACACTTCATGAAAATTGGCTATCCCTTCTCTAGCATGATACTAGTGCCCATTTTGGTCAAGAATAAGATGCATATATAGTTAGGGTTACACCATGTAAACCCTAATTGAGATGGCCTTTCATTTCCATGATCCATGGGTACAAATACACCATGGAGCATCCATGAAGCATCATATGGGTTTTAGCCCAACTAGATAATCCATGGAGCATTAGCCCACTATGTAAGTACGGATGATTTACACAATCAACCCATATATTTAATTAGTCTTCTTTTGATCACTTAATTAATCCTAGATTAATTCTTGATCAATATGAATTAAATAATCTTATTATTCTTATTATTAATATACTAGAACTTATAATATATTAATAACCATACGTGTCTTATTTCTCTCATTATAGTCTATCCAAATGCATGATGCCATGCAACCTAAATGGACCATGTCGGGTCGGGTCAAGTCTTACCAATTATAGTTATGGACTTAGACATTAATCCAACAATAACTCATAACCAAACGCAAACCAGACCAAGATAAATTATCACAAAGACAATTATCTTCTAAGTACTCCTTAATGGTGCATCGGCATTGTGGCCTTAGGCCCACCCTATTGGAAGGTAACTCACCTCGTATCTGCTGAATTTTGCGGGAATCCTGTGAATGCTGCCACTGCTACTCCGGAAATCCTCCGGCTAAAATTCCCACAAAACACTTAGTCAAAAACTGACATCTACCCATAGGGTAAAATGACCATTTTAACCCTTGACCAAGTCAAAGTCAAAGTCAAAGTCAACTTCCAATTGACCTGACTCGCCGAGTTGACTCGTCAACTCGTCGAGTCCCTATCCTTCCATCAGACCTCATACCCGTCTCAACTCGTCGAGTTAGGCGATGACTCGACGAGTTTTCCTTCTAAATGAACACCGACTGAATCCACATCCGACTCGCCGAGTTGTATGAACAACTCGTCGAGTTCATCATCAACTGATACTCATGTCCTGACTTGACTCCCCAAGTTGTATGAACAACTCGTCGAGTTACTCTTCATCCTATGAACACGTTCTATCGTCGACTCACCGAGTTGATGAACAACTTGCCGAGTTCCATGAAGATTTCTTGGACTCGCCGAGTCCGTTCATGCACTCGCCGAGTACCATGAATTCCTATAACACTTTGCTTAGTCCAGAAAGTTGGGTCACTCCCCGGGAATCCTAAAACCCTTCCACACTCAAGTGGTCTTTATGACCCTCACTGATATGGGACCAAAACCCTTGGACTCGCCGAGTCTATCACATTTCTTACTAAGAACTTCGATTTCTGATGTACAACACTTAACCAAATGATAGATCCAGACCCCTAAACTCGATCTAGCACGTAAAGTTACAAACTTTACGTGCATGCATGGTACATTAGAGCTTAAAAGGCTCTAAAATGGTTCTTTTGTTGCATGGGGCCTTCCTTGGTGCAAAAAGAAACCTAGATATGACTTATGGCTCGTAAAATGACATGATACAGAAGCCCAAACCCCCAACCATGTTTGCAAACATGGTTGGCCACAAAAAATGGCTTATAAAAGCCCTAAATCACCCCAAAGAGGGATCTAACAAAAGAATGAACAAGGTTCGGACTTTACACCTTCCAAAGACTGCAAATGATGAACCAAACTCGAATCCTTCATTCCCCTCTTGATCCTTCTATGCTCTTCCTTCTTCCTTGAGATCAAAACTCACAAGAATCACTCAAGAAGCCTTAGATCTTCACAAAACGGCTAGGGTTTGCTATGAGGAGTGTTTGGGAGCATAAAAGGGGAAAGGAGGCTGCATAAGGTCGTTTAAATAAGATGCAAACCCTTGGATTTGGGTTTTTGTCCAAACAGCGGCTACTCACCGAGTCCGGGACTCAACTCGCCGAGTCCGCAGCTTAAACCCCGCGCCTCATCTCGCTTCTACTCGCCGAGTCAGTCCTTCGACTCGCCGAGTCGAATGCCAAAAAAGCAAAAAATAAATGAAGATTTAATAACAAAATACATACCAAGAACCAGGTGCTACAAATCTCCACCACTTATTTTAGACTTTGTCCTCGAAGTCTGCCGCTCAATCTTGAAACAGCTCGGGGTAGTGCTCCATCATCTCACTCACCGGCTCCCAAGTCCACTCCGACCCCTTCCGGTGCTGCCATTGCACCTTCACGAGTTCTACTCTTTTGTTCCTCAGATCCTTTGACTTCCAGTCAAGGATCGACACAGGTCGCTCGATGTAATTCAGGCTGCCATCAACCTGAATTTCCTCTAAGGGTGCCACCGTCGTATCGTCCACTATGCACTTCCGCAGCCGAGAGACGTGGAAAGTGTTGTGGATCTGACTGAGTTCGGCTGGCAGATCCAACCGGTACGCCACCTTGCCCACCTGGGATACAACCCTGAACGGTCCGATATACCTTGAACCCAACTTGCCCCGCTTCCTGAATCAGATGACGCCCTTCCATGGCGAAACCTTCAGGAGAACCATATCCCCGACCTGGAATTCCAGGTCTGATCGACGCTTATCGGCGTAACTTTTCTTCCGACTATGAGCAGTCTGAAGCCTGCTCCGGACCTGCTGAATCTTCTTTGTCGTCTTGAGCACTACTTCGGTGCTCCCCATGACTCTCTGGCCAACCACGCCCCAACATATCGGGGTCCTACACCTTCTCCCATACAACATCTCGAAGGGCGGATGGTCGATACTCGCATGATAGCTGTTATTATACAAGAACTCCGCCAACGGGAGGTAGGTATCCCAACTACCTCCGAAATCTAAAATGCATGCCCGTAGCATATCCTCAAGAGTCTGGATGGTCCGCTCGCTCTGGCCATCTGTCTGCAGGTGAAAAGCGGTGCTAAAATGAAGACGAGTACCCAGCTCGTCATGAAACCTCTTCCAACAGCTAAAGTAAACCGCACGTCTCTATCCGAAATCACCGAAACTGGCACTCCGTGCCGTGCCACCACCTCCCTGATATAAATATCGGCCAATTTCTCGGCCGAGATGCTTTCCTGAATCGGAATGAAGTGGGCGCTCTTGGTCAATCGATCCACGATGACCCATATCGAATCCATACCCCGCGCGGTCCTGGGAAGCTTCGTGATAAAATCCATCGTAATATCCTCCCATTTCCATAGCGGGATATCCAATGGTTGCATCTTTCCATGAGGTCTCTGATGCTCAGCATTCACCTTCCTACAGGTCAAGCACCGCTCCACGTACCATGCCACATCCCGCTTCATGCAGGGCCACCAATAGTCCAGACGAAGATCCCTATACATCTTCGTCGCCCCGGGATGAATGGAGAATCGGGATTTGTGCACCTCCTCCATGAGGACCTGGCGCACTCCTCCATGATAAGGGACCCACACCCTACGGTGAAGAGTCAATAACCCTCGGCTATCATAGTCGAAAGAGGAAACCTGTCCCACAATCCGCTCACTCTTCCGATGTTCCTCCTTCATAGCCTCCTACTGAGCCTCCCGAATCCGCTCTAGAAGCGGAGTCATCACTATCATCCTTAGACAGATATCCCTAATCGACGCTGCCTTGCAGCTAAGCGCATCGGCCGCGACATTGGCCTTCCCTGTATGGTAGAGGATCTCACAATCATAATCCTTCACCACATCAAGCCACCGACGCTGCCTCATATTTATATTTGGCTGGTCCATGAGATACCTCAAACTCTTGTGGTCCGTGTAAATCGTACAATGAACCCCATATAGGTAATGACGCCAAATCTTGAGGGCGAACACAACAACCCCTAGCTCCAAATCATGTGTCGGGTAGTTCGCCTCGTGAGGCTTCAGCTGCCTCGACGCGTAGGCGATGACATGCCCTCTCTGCATCAATACCACTCCCAAACCTGTGATGGATGCATCGCAGTACACAACAAAATCTTCCATGCCCTCTGGCAGGGCTAAGATTGGCGCCTCGCACAATCTCTGTCTCAGCGTCTCAAATGCGGCCTGCTGCTCAGGCCCCCAGCGATACACCACCGACTTCTTAGCCAGTCGGGTGAGCGGAACTGCTATCTTGGAGAAGTCCTGAATGAATCTCCGATAGTAGCCTGCCAATCCTAGAAAGCTCCAAATGTCAGATGGAGACCTCGGAACCTCCCAATTCATCACGACCTCTACCTTAGCCGGATCTACCAAAATCCCATTCTGGTTGACAAGGTGCCCAAGAAACTGCGCCTCACGCAACCAGAAGTCACACTTGGTGAACTTAGCATACAAGTTCTCCCTCCTCAAAGTCTCCAGAACCTCCCGCAGATGCTCCTCATGCTTCTCTTACGTCTTGGAATAAACCAAGATGTCATCAATAAATACTATCACAGACCGATCTAACATCGGTCTACACACGCGGTTCATGAGATCCATGAACGCGGCAGGAGCATTGGTGAGCTCGAAAGGAATCACCACAAACTCATAGTGGCCATAACGCGTCCGAAACGCAGTCTTCTGAACATCCTCCTCTCTTACCCTCATCTGATGATACCCTGAATGCAAATCAATATTGGAGAACCAAGATGCTCCCTGAAGCAGGTCAAAGAGGTCATCAATCCTCGGGAGTGGGTAGCAGTTCTTCACTGTTACCTTGTTCAGCTCCCGATAATCTATACACATCCGATGCGACCCGTCCTTTTTCCTCACAAACAGAATTGGGGCTCCCTAGGGTGAACTGCTCGGTCTAATGAAACCCTTGTCTAACAGCTCCTGCAGCTGTGTAGACAACTCCTGCATCTCAGGAGGAGCCAACCGATACGGCGCCTTGGCTATCAGAGCCGCACCAGGAACCAGGTCGATCCTGAATTCCACCTGTCGTTCCGGAGGTATCCCCAGCAACTCCTCGGGGAATACGTCCGCAAACTCTCGTACCACAGGTATATCGTCTACCGGAGCCCTACCCGTTTCCAGGGTATCCATAACATACGCGACATAACCTACGCAACCCTGCTAGAGGTAGCGCCTAGATCTCGCTGCTAAACGTAAAGCTAGTCCTCGTTGTGGCCTCTCGCCATAAATCGCCAGCTCTCCCCCACTTGGGGTCCTGACCCACACCAACTGCTGTGCGCAGTCGATCACTGCCCCATTAGGGCTGAGCCAATCCATGCCTAAAATCACCTTGTTCCCACGCAATGGAATGAGAACCAAGTCTACCAGGTAGCGCTCCTCAAATAACTTCAGCATATAATTTCGAAATACCGTCGATGCCGGCACCGAATAGTCGTCTGCAATCTCTACCTCTAGAGGGCAATCCAACATGCCCGAAGACTTGGAAAATCTCTTGCTAAGTGCAAGAGACACAAATGACCGGGTAGCGCCGGAGTTAAACAATACCAGAACCGGGATGTCGTTCACATGGAACGGTCCTAAACAGAGCACATATCAATAACACAATCACAACAAAGAGAAGATCAGAGGGAAAGAATCATACCCGTCACCACATCAGGTGCAGCGCGTGTCCCCTCGGCTGTCAGCTGAAATGCTCGGCTTCATACCACTGGAACCTCTATCTTGACCTTCCGACCATCCGTAACCCGCGCCGTCGCTGAGACCGGCGCTGCGCTGGCACTGCTGCTGACGCTACTGTCAATCTCGGGTAATTGGCCCTTTTGTAGCCCCTCTGATTGCAATGGAAGCAAATCAGGTCTGTCATCTGTACCGTAGGAGTGGGGGCAGTACAATCCCTACCAAAATGTTGCACCTTGCCACACTTACAGCAGCCCGAACCCGACCCATTTCGAAAATCTCCCTCATGTGACCGACCGCATTTCCCATAGCGGTCCCATCCTGCTTTCCTTTCAGCCTACCATCAGATCCCCTAGGCTTCTTCCCCAAAGCCGCAGTCATCAGCCCCTCCACTGCCTTCCTCTTCTGGACGTGCTCCAGATCAATCTCCCTCTCCCTAGCCCTGGCAATCATGGAATCCAAGGTAGGGAAAGCTGAAAAACTAACATGCTCCTGAATGTTAGCTCGTAGCATATCATGGTAGCGGGTCCTCCTCATATCCTCATCACCTGCGTACTGAGGCACCAGCAATGCCCTCTCCTGAAACTTGGCGGTGATCTCCGCCACAATCTCCGTAGTCTGCCTCATATCCAAAAACTCCCTGGCCAGGTGCTGAAGCTCCACAGCTGGCGCAAACTCCGCCCTGAATCTGGTCACAAAATCCGAACAAGTCATAGCCTCAACAGCCGGGGCCCCCAATGAGTCGCCAACAGACTCCCACCAATCCTTAGCCCTGTCTCGCAAGCATCCTGCTGCATATCTCACCTTCGACCCCTCTGGGCAGAAGCTCGTCAGCTGCGCAGACTCAATGTCTGCGATCCATCTCCTAGCAGCAATGAGGTCTTTCACCCCATGGAAATCTGGCACACCACTCCCACGAAAGTCCTTAAAGGACAGTGTGCGCATACCCATCTGGCTAGACGCCATATCACTCCTGAATGATCGGAGACGATCCTCCATCAACTCAACAATCCCCTCCTTGATCAACCCGAAGATGATAGGGGACGACTCAAGGATGCCCCTCGTGATCTTAGACGCGATGAACTTGCATAGCCCGTCATCAACCTGCTTGGATCCCGAACCCGAGCCCGATCCTGATCCAGATCCGAAACCTCCTGCTCCAACTCGTGTGGTCACCATACTAAAAATTCATGCATAAAGGTCAGGATCATTCACACACTCGAGGGATCTAACATACTTCCCAAGGTTCCCGATTTCGTCTAGGCCCTCCTTGATTCGAGTACGGGTCCTCTGCTTTCAGTAGTACGAGCCCATACTACCTTCCACATCTACTTGTTCTTTCCTCAAGGATTGCTTCAACTTCACCAGGTCCCTTTGCCGATACCCCTTTCCACTAACCTCATCCTAGGCTTCCCTAGGGCACTCTACGACCTACTCTCTGCCATCAGCTGCACAGGAGCCCCCTACCATTTCCCCCTAACTAACTTGCAGGTACTGTTACATATCCGCTCCTTAGTTAGTTGGAAATAGCCAGAACCCCCATAGCACAAAGCAAGCAGCATTCGTGCATCGAGTAACCAAATCAGGCATAACCTAACAGCCCTAGCATATAGCTCATACAATAGGCATATAAGGCATCCTCCTAGATCCTTAGCCCTAACTAGCATGCGATTATCAGAATCGTATATCAGGCACACAAGGCATCTTCCTAGATCCTTAGTCCTATTCTAGCATGCAATTCTGAATCAAGCCATATAGCATAACATAACATGTATGGGTATCTTGGGGAAAACTTACTTGAGCCCGGTCGGTCGCATGCATCACACACCTCGTCTTTCGTAAAATCCTTCCATTTAGATTTTTTTTAGAAAACCATTTTATTGTAAAAATCTTTTAGCCCCATAGTTTGAGTCCAAACACCCCCGAGGGCGTGTCCGAATCCCTCAAACCAGGGCTCTGATACCAACTTGTAACATCCCAAAGTTCAAGCCCAAAAATTTCATTTTTGATTAATTAATTCATAAAACATTCATTAGAAAGTATTGTATAAACACGGCATCTCAAAACCAAGTATCATATTTGAAACCCACAACCATGAATAAATGTCATATCAGAGTACAATCCCAGAAAACACCATGCAGAAAAATCATATGTATGTGTGTGATGCCATGCTACGCCGCCGACTCCTTCCCCTTCGACGAAGAGGTAACTGAAACCATAAGCACAAAGCTTAGTGAGTTCCCCCATCATACAACATACCATACAATACCATCGGTATCTTTCAACCGGTAATCATCATCGGTATCTTTCAACCGGTAAACATCATCGGTATCTTCCAACTGGTAATCGTCATCGGTATCTTTCAACCGGTAATCGTCATCGGTATCTTTCAACCGTTAACTGGGGACTATTCCACCCCCTACTACTAGCATACAATAGCAAGACATAAGCACACATTCAGACATATCCGTGTACTGACCTACCCCTTGGTCCTAAGGACCACTATCAGGGAAACTATCCCTATCATGTAACATATCATACAGATATAACTCATAACCAAACGCAAACCAGACCAAGATAAATTATCACAAAGACAATTATCTTCTAAGTACTCCTTAATGGTGGGTCAGCATTGTGGCCTTAGACCCACCCCTATAGGAAGGTAACTCACCTCGTATCTGCTGAATTGTGCGGGAATCCTCTGACTGCTGCCACTGCTGCTCCGGAAATCCTCCGGCTAAAATTCCCACAAAACACTTAGTTAGAAACTGACATCTACCCTTAGGGTAAAATGACCATTTTACCCCTTGACCAAGTCAAAGTCAAAGTCAAAGTCAACTTCCAGTTGATCTGACTCGCCGAGTTGACTCGTCAACTCGCCAAGTCCCTATCCTTCCATCAGACCTCATACCCGTCTCTACTCATCGAGTTAGGCGATGACTCGACGAGTTTTCCTTCTAAATGAACACCGACTGAATCCACATCCGACTCGCCGACTTGTCTGAACAACTCGTCGAGTTCATCATCAACTGATACCCATGTCCCGACTTGACTCGCCGAGTTGTATGAACAACTCGTCGAGTTACTCTTCATCCTATGAACACGATCTGTCCTCGACTCGCCGAATTGATGAACAACTCACCGAGTTCCATGAAGATTGTCTTGGACTCGCCGAGTCTGTTCATGCACTCACCGAGTACCATGAATTCCCATAACACTTTGTTTAGTGCAGAATGTTGGGTCACTACTCGGGACTCCTAAAACCCTTCCACACTCAAGTGGTCCTTATGACCCTCACTGATATGGGACCAAAACCCTTGGACTCGCCGAGTCTATCACATTCCTTACTAAGAACTTCGATTTCTGATGTACAACACTTAACCAAATGATAGATCCAAGCCCCCAAACTCGATCTAGCACGTAAAGTTGCAAACTTTACATGCATGCATGGGACATTAGAGCTTAAAAGGCTCTAAAATGGTTCTTTTGTTGCATGCGGCCTTCCTTGGTGCAAAAAGCAACCTAGATCTGACTTGTGGCTCGTAAAATGACATGATACATAAGTCAAAACCCCCAACCTTGTTTACAAACATGGTTGGCCACCTCTTGATCCTTCTATGCTCTTCCTTCTTCCTTGAGACCAAAACTTACAAGAATCACTCAAAAAGCCTTAGATCTTCGCAAAACGTCTAGGGTTTGCTATGAGGAGTGTTTGGGAGCATAAAAGGGGAAAGGAGGTTGCATAAGGTCGTTTAAATAGGGTGCAAACCCCTGGATTAGGGTTTTTTTCCAAACAGCGGCTACTCGCCGAGTCCGGGACTCGACTCGCCGAGTCCGCAGCTTAAACCCAGCGCCTCATCCCGTTTCTACTTGGCGAGTCATTCCTTCGACTCACCGAGTCCAAGGCCAAAAACACAAAAATAAATGAAGATTTAATAATGAAATACATACCAAGAACCAGGTGCTACATCACGAGTTCTAGATTTGAGGCTCGGGGGTTTGCTCAAGGCCGGATTATAAGTCACGGGGACTCCAGAGGGAGTGGTCATTATGTGCAGCTGGGATTTTGCAGCTGGAAGTAGAATGGTTAATTGATGGATTGGATTGTCGTTTTGTAGGACAAGGATTGTGCCCTCTCAGTCTTTCGAGCTCGAAGGAGTGAGCAAACTTGTGACCCCAGGATCAGGTTGTATTCTAGCTCGGGGTCAGTTGGTTGTAGGAATATGCAACATTATTCAGCACCGGTGAGCACAGGACGGTCAACGTGGCATAAGTATTTGTGAGGACTGGTTTGCTTTAGATCTCTTGTATCAGATGGAAAGGATTGGTTGTGCAATCTATTGCACTTTTAGGATTGTAGACTATGTCTTGGGAGTAGTTTGTAGCCCAATTTAGGGAATAGGTTGTTTCAGCTGTTGCAGTTCAGCTGTGGGCGTTTGAGCTGGTATGAGAGTCAGGGTGCGAACCCTGAAGAGAATGATTTCTAGAGCCCGAGAGCGGGAAGCTTGTTTGGGACACCTTTGGAAAAGGGGTATTATATGGGAGGCTTGCGAATAGGGTACAACAGAAGGATTATTTAGCATTGTCAGGATTCAGTGGTTAGCAACCGTTAGTGATTGACAAACTAAAGCGCCAATGGAAGGGGTTCGTTGCCGAGGTATCAGTTGGAGCATTTATCCGTTGATCTTTGGAACATGAGTGTGGGGTCGTTCAAGCATTAGTGGCTGATGGTTTCACTAGGATTAAAGAAGTTTTCATCTGGTTCTTAGAAGTATGTGATCGATCGTTGGGAAGTGAGAAGGATTTAGAATCCTCCAATTTTCATGTATTATGAAGGCTTAATCGAATCTAATGTTGGATAAGGTGTCTAAGTCCATAACTATATTTGGTATGTACTTGACCCGACCCAGCATGGTCCATTTGCGTTGCAAGGCATCATGCATTTGGATAGACTAAATGAGAGAAATAACACTTGTGGTTATTAATATATTATAAGTCCTAATATATTAATAGTATTATTTAATTAGTATTGATCAAGAATTAATTTAGATTTAATTAAGTGATCAAAAGATGACTAATTAAATATGTGGGTTGATTATGTAAATCAACAATAACTTGTATAGTGGGCTAAAAGGCTCCATGGATTATCAAGTTGGGTTAAACCCATAGGATGCTCCATGGATGCTCCATGGGAGTTACAAACCCATGTGTCATGCAAAATGAAGAGTCATACCACATTAGGGTTTACATGGTGTAACCCTAGATGTGACACACTATATAAAGGACATCATACTCACCAAAATCGGCTACACTAAGAACAAGAGAGGGCAAGCCGATTTATACAAGTGTTATACATACTCTAGAGTTCTTCCAAAGCATTTGGTGTTGTGTGAAGCATTTAAGTCATCACACTAGGGGTGCTAGGCTCTCAAGGTTTTCAAGTAATCAAGTCAACTACAAGGTATGTAATTCTAGCCATCTTTTAGATTAAAAGTTCCCCATGTATGCTAGATAGGATTATGAACCTTGGAAATCATATTTTGCATGTATTTCAGACAAACATAGATCCAAGGTTTTCTAGGGTTGCATGTACACTTAGGGGTGTTAGAATGCTCAAAACCCATCAGTGGTATCAGAGCCTAGGTTTGTTTGTTAATACTTAATGCAAAATAGTGATAAAAAACGATTTTTTTTGAGCTGTCTGCACCGAGGACTCGACGAGACCATGGGGGGCTCGACGAGTCCAAGTGAAAATGCATCCAACTCGGCGAGTCAGTTCGTGTACTCGACGAGTTAGCCAGGCAGGGTGCAAAATTTCGATTTTTGTTGCTGGAAATGGACTAGAAACATTACCCTAAACTGTTTTGGTGTTGTAAAACTTGTTTTAGATGGTGTAATGGTTGTTCTAATTCATTTACAATGGCTAATATCAAATATGCATGATCTTATGTGTTCATATGTTCTTGAAACTTCGATATGAATATTCATGTTCTTATAAGTTTTTGATAGATCATAGGAATTACTTGTTTAAATGTTTAATTCATGATCTTTATGTGTTTTAATGGATTCCATAACTTGTCCTCAAGTTATGGATAACCAAAAGTCTCTTTGTGTTAAAGCCATTAAAAGAACACATAAGTTACAAAAATGAAGAGTCTTCATTTTAATAACTCATAAGTTATGAATTTAAGAGTTTTGTTAAGTTACAAAACTTGCCCTCAAGTTTTGGAACATGTAAAGTCATCTAATAAACTTTAGTTCCAATCCCTAGATTTTTAAAAGTTAAAAATCAACCCTTATACTTTATAATATTATGAGTTAATAATATATATATATATATATATATATATATATATATATATATATATATATATATATATATGTATATATATATATATATATATATGTATATGTATAAGAGCAAGTCATCATACCATTAGTAGACCTCATTCACGAACCTGGTCTATACGGGGGTATAAGCTTGCTTCCTATAAAATGGCAGCTTAATGGGTGTCCACTCTCACCCACCGCTTCCTTGATCGGTGGAGGGTCGTTAGCCGAATAGGTAGGACAATGACTTATAAATTCTCATTAAAAGTATGATGAATATTATAAAGTAACTAAATGTTTTATTAAATTCCCAATCTTAGTTACTTTAGGAAAATATGAATAAGGTGGTAATCCATGAAATTACACTTTACACTTTGATTAAGTCGTTAGTGGAGCGTGTGTGGTTAACTGGCACACTAACCTGGACTTAACAAGGTATGTAAAGGGTGACTTAAGGTTTATCATAGTATCAGTGGAGTGTGTGTGGTTCACCGGCACATCGATTGAGAGATAAACATTAAAGGTACCAAGTAATTTGCATGGTTACTTCACACCTCGTTTGTGATCCTCGGTATCCCAGTCGCAAAACTTGGAGGTCACACTTGAGATTGAAACATGCCTTTGAAAAGTTCATTGAATCTCAAAAGAATCTAGGAATTTCTAAGAACCAATTAAAACCTAATATTTTATATTTCATTTTTTGGTGGAAATTGGTGAATCGTCATTCACCTACCTTTCAAATATGTTATAGCTTAGATTATGGCATACCTCTTCTAAGTTATGATATATTGTGATTAGATCCTAGCCTTAATATTACATTTGGGTGTTTTATTAAGGAGTATCTTTATATCTAAACTAAACTTGTTCTCTTCTTTTCAGATGTCTTCCAACAACACTACTTCTGGCTCAAACCCTACTGGCTCCTTTTCCCTCATGAAACTATGTGGGAGGGTCATCTTCGATGGTTCCAACTTTATGGATTGGATCCAGAACATCAGGATGGTGACTCGTTACGAGGACAAGGAATATGTCCTCCATAAGGAGCTAAAGGAGATCGATGAGTCCACTGCTAGTCCCCTGGAGATCGTTGACTTCTGAACTCATGAAAGAGATGCCACCAAAGTGGCATGCATCATGATGGCCACCAAGACAGCTGAACTCCAGAAGTCCAAATGAGGACTACTACCCTTTTGAGATGCACCAAGATATGATGGAAAGATACCATCAGAGTGCTCGTCAAGAGCGATATGAAATAATCTCCTCCATGATAACAACCAGGATGAAGGATGGAGAATCTGTCATGAGCCACATGCAGAAAATGCAAAGGTATGTGGATCGTTTGCTGAAGCTTAATGTGAACTTCCCCGAGGAGCTTTCAATATATATATATATATATATATATATATATATATATATATATATATATATATATATATATATATATCACTTTGCACTCCTTACCCTCGTGTTATGATCAATTCTGCATGACATACCACATAAATAAGGAAGAAGTCACACTCAGCAAACTTCAGGGACTCCTAAAGACCGCGGAAATAGGTTTAAAAGGTAAGTCGGTTGTTAACACTCCTACTCCTACTCCAAACTCCGCCCCTGTCTTGGCAATCGGGAAAGGTAGGGCGAACAAGAGGAAGAGGTCTTCGAAGGGTACCAAGGCTTGGACCCTTGATGGCTCGTCTTCAAGTGGAACCAAGAAAGGTTTCTTCACCCCTTCTTCTAACCCAAAAGAGGCTGAATGCTTCTATTTCCATGAAAAGTCGCATTGGAAGCGGAACTGCCCAAAGTACCAGCAAGATGTGAAGGATTGGAAATTCAAACCCACCATGAAGGTATTTACACTATTATATCTAATAACTCACCCTATTCTAACTCTTGGGTCCTTGATACCGGTTGTGGTATTCATATATGTTCTGGTTTGCAGGGACTAAGAAGAAGTGAGAATGTGGAGCATGTAAAGATAAACTTGATCATTGGGAATAGGAAAGCTTCACCTGTCATCAAGATTGGAGTTTATTCTTTGTTTCTAAGTAGTGGGTTTACTTTAGATTTGAATAAATGTTGTTATTCGCCAGAAATGGCAAGAAATATTATTTCCTTTCATGCTTTGTATAAACAAGGGTTTACCTTTTCTTTTGACAATGAAAATGGTGGAATAAATGCTTTCTTTAATAATGTTCTTTATTTTAAAGCATTATCGTGTAATGGTCTGTATGAAGTTGTATCTGTTGTAGATAATCTAGGAAATAATGTGTTGTGTATTGATTCTTCGAGTAATCATAACTTGGATAAAGCATCATTATGTGTAAAACCTTGATTCTCAGGTATTGTTTTAAATAAGATTTCCTGGGTTAGGCCCTACTCGACGAGTTGGTTTCCCTACTCGTCGAGTAGCAGCGGGGTGGGATTGCGAGTTAAGTGGCCTACTCGACGAGTCCATATTGGGACTTGGCGAGTAGGTGCTGGCAGATGAAATCCAAAATCTCGTGGTTTTGTATCCTATTTAAAGGAACGTTAGCCTCCTTTAGGCCTCTTTACAGTTCTAGAGAGTCTGTGAGAACCCTAATATGTGTGTGTGCCCATTGTGTGTTTGAAGCTTGAAAAGAGGATCTTAGAGGGAGAAGGCTTGGAGGAGAAGGAAATTGGAGCAAGTAGAGTGTGGGAATCAACACTTATCTCAATTATCATCTTCTAGAGGTACTCAAATCGCCTTTTTCCTTGTGGATCTCTTCTATTGGTTGAGTCTTAGGGTTTTTGTGGGAATATTAAGTTGGAAAGAGGAGCTACGGGCTAGATCTGAGGTTGTAACTTCAGATCTGGACCCTCCTTGGATTCTAGAAGCATAAAGTTACAGTTTTGGTCATGATTAAGGTCCCTCTTGAGCATGAAGCTCCATTAACAACTTAAAATAGGCATTTAGAGCCTTTATAGCCATGCATGCACGTAAAGTTTGCAACTTTACATGATAAGCATGCCCTAGAAGCTTGGATCTGTGATTTGGAGCCATTGCATGGCTCAAAGCAAGTATGTATGGAAAAAGGACTGAATGGACTCTGCGAGTCACATGAAGATGGTCGTGAACTCGATGAGTTGGAGGAACAACTCGGCGAGTCCGATGAAGATTTTCCATAGACTCGATGAGTTGAAGAACAACTCGGCGAGTCGGGTGAGTTTTCTCCAAGATATGTATGCGTGTGCATCCGTCGAGTTGCAAGGAGGAAACTCGACGGGTGGCCTTACAGTTTGATTGAGAATCGACGGAACTCGACGAGTCACCCCGGTGACTCGGCGAGTTGGAATGTGCTTCAAGGAACTCGGCGAGTAGTCGAGGGTACTCGGCGAGTTGAAGTCAACATGGACTGTTGACCTTGACTGAGGACTTTCACTTTGAACAGGGGTTGATTAGTGGGTTATGGAGTACCTTATAAGGGTAAGGACTTATGGGTATGTTGTACTATGATAATAGGTGGTGGAGCCTGTGTTAGGTGATCCAAGAGTTGGAGTTTACCTTTCGAATCGACATCTGCAAGGTGAGTTATCCTCACTATATCGATAGGGTCTACGGCACCAAGGCCGACCCTTTAGTTTTTATTGTTATGGATGATATATGTGGTTATGATCTATTAGATCGGAACCACGATAGATAGTATGTTATGCTCTTATGATCCGTAGGGATTGGTATGTTAGTGACCTGCTAAGTCGGTGCTCTAGTTACGAGAGAATTCTATGATTGATGATTAGTGAGATAGATATGTTTGATGTCTGTGTATGCTAGTATATGTTAGTCATGCGCACATGGTTAGTTGCTTGTTGGATGGGTCGAGGCGTTCATGCTTTGTGCTGAAGGCCAGCATACCCTATGAGCGGTCTGGGGAGATTGTAGGCCCACATGGCGGACCAGTCATGCTGAAGGCTCGGGATAGATCCAGATAGACTGTAGGCCCGGTAGGGCGGTCCATTCAGGCCGATGGCCCAGTATGCATGTTGATTGATTGATTATTACTAATATGGTTTTGTTAGTATGGTATTGGTATTATGGGGGTAGCTCACTAAGCCTTCGGGCTTACAGTTTTCAGTTTATTGTTTCAGGTACTTCATGAGATCATGGAAAGGTGAAGGCGTGACCTTACCGGTCCTCATCCTTATGATATGATTTTGGGACACTCTGATGGATAATGATTTGAAAACATTTTTGTAAACAAATGCTATTTGATTTTTATGTACGTTTGAAAATGTTTAAATTTGGCGTGAACTTTATGGGTGTTACATTATGCCATTGTTGTCTTGGACATGTGAGCAAGAAACGCATAGGCCAACTCCAAAAGGATGGAGTCTTGGATTCATTTGACCTAAAGTCAGATGATAGTTGTGAATCATGCTTACTTGGAAAAATG
This sequence comes from Lactuca sativa, assembly GCF_002870075.4. Taxonomy (NCBI): domain Eukaryota; kingdom Viridiplantae; phylum Streptophyta; class Magnoliopsida; order Asterales; family Asteraceae; genus Lactuca; species Lactuca sativa. The sequence goes on along the minus strand of NC_056623.2, from coordinate 240,319,739 downwards.
ACAAAGTCACCCTTCACTGGTTCTTTTGCTAGGGGTGAATGTTTGTTGGATCTGGTACACACGGATGTGTGTGGACCCTTCAAATCTGACACAAGGGATGCTAATTGTTATTATCTTACTTTTACTGATGATTATAGTAGATATGGATATGTCTATTTAATCAAGCATAAGTCAGAGACTTTTGAAAGGTTTAAAGAGTTTAAACAGGAAGTCGAGAATCAATTGAGCAGGAACATTAACTTGCTTTGATCCGATCGTTGTGGTGAGTATCTTAGTATAGAGTTCCTCGACTATCTTAAGGAATGTGGGATTATCTCACAATTGACACCTCCCACGACGCCATAGCTTAATGGTGTGGCTGAGAGGCGCAATTGAACCTTGTTGGATATGGTTCGTTCCATGATGAGTCGAGCTTCGCTACCAATCTCATTTTGGGGGTATGCCTTAGAGATTGCCACCCATATCCTTAATCTGGTCCCTACAAAGAAAGTTGCCAAAACTCCTCATGAGATGTGTATTGATAAAGTTCCCAAACTAGACCACATCAAAATTTGGGGTTGCGAGGCTTTCTTAAGACGCGAGACTCGTGATAAACTCGAACCTCGAAGTGAGAGGTGTATTTTCATCGGCTACCCATAGAAATCCTTTGGTTACCTCTTCTACAGACCTAGTGACAATGTGGTCTTTGTAGAAAGGAGGGGTGTCTTTCGAGAAAGAGCGTTCATAAGCCAAGGAAACAATGGGAGGCAAATTGGCCTTGAAGAAATTCAAGAGTCAAGTGGTAAAGGAACTTCAAACCCTAACACTCAACCTGAGGAGGAAACTCCTATTGAGCCAATTGACAAGTCTGAACCTCTGAGGCGTACCATAAGGGTTAAGAATGAACCTGAGCATTATTATGGTTTCCATATTACTGCGGAAGGTGAGACATTTATCAGTGATGAGACATTGGTAAGTCTAGATGAACCTAACAGTTACACGGAAGCCATGGCAGGCCCCGAGTCTACCAAATGGAAAGAGGCAATGGACAGCGAGATATAGTCCATGTATGACAATCATGTTTGGAACTTGGTTGACAATGCACCAGGTCGTAAGACAATTAGGTGCAAACAGATCTTCAACAAAAAGACCGACATGGATGGTAATGTACACACATATAAGGCGCAACTGGTTGCAAAGGGATTTTCTCAAACTCCAGGAGTTGATTATGATGAGACCTTTTCACCAGTTGCAAAGATTAAGTCCATTAGGGTTTTGTTAGCCATCACTACGTTTCATGATTATGAAATATGGAAAATGGATGTCAAAACCGCCTTCCTTAATGGAAGTTTAGCTAAAGATGTATACATGAGTCAACCAGAGGGTTTTGTCAGTACAGAATACCCTAATAGAGTGTGTAAGCTCGAGAAATCCATTTATGGATTGAAACAGACACCTCGCAGATGGAATCTTTGCTTTGATGAGAAAGTCAAAGAATTTGGCTTTTCGAGGAGTGAAGATGAATCTTGTGTCTATGTCAAGGCTAGTGGAAGTATAGTTAGCTTTTTGGTACTGTATGTGGATGGCATACTACTCATAGGAAATAACATCCCAACCCTGCAGGAAGTGAAGTCCTGGCTTGGGATGTGTTTCTTTATGAAAGTCTTAGGAGAAGCTGCCTATATTCTAGGGATAAGGATTTTTAGAGACCGGAGTAAAAGACTAATTAGACTTAGTCAGAGTACCTACTTGGAGAAGGTGCTGAAGAGGTTCAGCATGCAAGACTCCAAGAAAGGAGAGTTACCCATCCAGAGTAACGCCAGACTAAGTAAAACTCAAAGCCCGATTACTGAGGCCGAGATAGCAGAAATGAGTCGAGTACCTTATGTTTCTATAGTAGGTTCAATCACGTATGCTATGACCTGCACTCAAACTGATGTAGCCTTTGCTTTAAGCATGGTTAGCAGATATCAGGGGAACCCTGGCTAGGCACACTGGATTGCGGTAAAGAATATTATCAAGTACCTACGGAGGACTAAGGACTGGGTCCTTACCCTCGGTGGGAGTGATGACTTGAGATTTGTAGGGTAAAGTGATGCTAGCTTTCAGACTGAGAGGGATAATTTCCGCTCTCATTCAGGCTGGGTCTTTACCTTAAACAGATGAGCAATTACTTGGAAGAGTTCCAAGCAAGAGACAATGGCTAATTCAACTTGCGAATCAGAGTATATAGCAGCAAGCGATGCAGCAAAGGAGGCGATATGGCTGAATAACTTCATTGGAGACCTTGGTGTTGTACCAGCTATAAAGGAGCCAATGGAAATTTTCTGTGATAGTGAAACTGCAGTTGCCTTAGCCAAGGAACCAAGGGATGATGGAGATTCAGACACATCGACAAAAAATACCATTTCATCAAACATCAAATAGAAGAAGGACTCCTCGTGGCAAAGAGGGTATCATCGGATGAGAACCCAACAATTCCCCTCACGAAGGGACTGAGTAGGTTTAAGCATCTCCAGCATGTATGGCGCATATGGTTGAAGGATGATATTAGTTTTAGTAGTTAGATAGCTTTGAAATTTTTAAAGTGTAATTGACATTTGATGATGAATAAAAGTTGTGTTTATTTATGAGTAAAGTGTTGATATCTTTTGTCAATCGTTTACTATTATTTCTTTTCCATGTTTTGACTTCCAGAATAATTATGTTTGGTATTACATATTATTCGAATTCTCAATGGTCGGTCATATGTTGGAAGTAGCTACAACACTCATGAGTGCTCATAAGTTCTGAGTATTGGATTCAACCCACGCTTACTGGTATCACTTTATGGAATTTATCTCGAGTGATCATGAGACGGTAATATCATATAAGTCTTCAAACCTAGAGATATGACTTGTTTCCTATGAGTTAGTTATACATTGATTGTACGAAAACGCATTGGTAACTCGATGTTATAGAACGTGCTTTTGTGTGTGATTCAGCAATTAGTAGAACAAGCATATGAGATGAAGTTTATTTGTTCCTTCTTGGATTAGAAGTGATATATGGTCCCTTCGTTGATTTTGTTTTGACCTATGTACCGGGCCCGGTCAGAATCGAATTGATGTGTTCAATTTAGTTCTATGTCAAACAAATCGGAAATCGGGAAACAAACTGTTGGACAATAAGAAAGACATTGTTCCATGTATTTGTCCAGCTGATATCTAGAACAAAGGATTATATGATCACTTATCTAAATGGTGTATCATCATCTTCTCAGTTCCGAGAGACCTTGAAAGAGCTACGATTGCTGATCGGTTCCTAAAGTCATACTTACAGATATAGTTATTAGACTTATCCAAGTGGGAGACTGTTGGATAAGGTGTCTAAGTCCATAACTATATTTGGTATGTACTTGACCCGACCCGACATGGTCCATTTGGGTTGCATGGCATCATGCATTTGGATATACTAATTGAGAGAAATAGCACTTGTGGTTATTAATATATTATAAGTTCTAATATATTAATAGTATTATTTAATTATACCATCTGAGAGGCCTAGGTGGAGGCTATGAGACCAGAGAACCGTAAGAGAGAGCGGATAATCGGGCAGATTTTTGAGTTTCGGACGGATAGCCAGGGGTTTATTACTTTCCATGGGCGGATTTGGGTGCCCTATACAGGTGGAGCTCGGCGCATACTAATGGAAGAGGCACATAGATTGAGATTCTCAATCCACCCAGGGACCACTAATATGTACTTGGATCTGAAGAGAGATTACTGGTGGCCCTGTAATAAAAGGGATGTGGCATGGGTAGTTGAGAGGTGCTTGACCTGTCGTCGGGTTAAGGCGAAGCACCAGCATCCACATGGCCCGTTACAGCCTTTAGAGATTCCCCAGTGGAAGTGGGAACGGGTTTCCATGGATTTTATCTCCAAATTACCGAGAACTGCACGAGGTGTCGACGTGATATAGGTGATTGTGGACTGGTAGCACGACATGGAGTGCCGACATCGATAGTGTCAGATCGAGATGTGTGCTTTACTTCCAGGTTCTGGAAGAAATTTCATGAGGATTTGGGTACCCGGTTGCACTTCAGTATTGCATACCACCCGTAGACAGACGGGCATCATGAGTGGACGTTTCAGACGCTTGAGGACATGCTACGTGCATGTGTTATGGACTTCGGTGGAAGTTGGGACACCTATTTGCCCTTGGTTGAGTTTTCTTACAACAATAGCCACCATTCCAGTATTGTTATGCCTCCTTTTAAGCTCTTATATGGGAAGAGATGTCAAAATGCCATATATTGGGGAGAGGTAGGGCAGAGAGTGATGGGTGGCATTGAGATAGTGCTCAAGATGACCGAGCAGATTCAGCAGGTCAGACAGAGGTTACTGGCGGCCCAGAGTCACCATAAGAGTTACGCAGACCAGCGACAATCCGAGCTAGAGTTCCAGGATGGAGATTTTGTCCTCCTAAAGGATCCCGATGGAGGGGTGATCCAATTCTAGAAACGGGGCAAGCGGGGCTCTAGATACATTGGTCCTTTTAGATTTATCACTTGAGTGGGTAAGGTAGCTTACCAGGTGCAGCTACTTGCAGAGTTGAGCTAGATTCATAACACCTTCCACATGTCTCAGTTGAGGAAGCGTGTAGCCGATGAGACGGTGGTGGTACACTTAGAGTACATCCAGATAGATGCGAGCCTGAACTACATTGACAGGCCGATAGCGATCTTAGATCAGAAGGTGAAGGTGTTGAGGAATAAAGAGGTGCCCCTCATTCAGGTCCAGTGGCAACATCGCAGGGGATCTGAGTGGACTTGGAAGCCGGAGTCCGAGATGCGCGAGCAGTACCCAGAGTTGTTTCTGGAGCATGACTTAGAGGGCGAAGTCTGATCCTAGTGGGGGAGAATTGTAACATCCCGACTCCCAGATATAATATTTATATATTTATTTATGAGTTGACTGAGCAACTTGATGAGTTGGATGCCTAAACTCGTCGAGTAGAGACGGATTGACCACATGGGTTTTATGACCAACTCAATGAGTCGCAGAGACCAACTTGACGAGTTGGCGCTATGATAGGAAACCCTAAATATCTGGGGTTGGGTCCTATTTAAATGACCTTAAGCCATCATTTCCACCTCACCAGCCACCTTACTCCACTGTGTGAAACCCCAATCGTCCATATTGAGCTAAGAGAGAAAGAGAACAAATATTTGGGTGTTTTGTGAACTATTGGAAGAGAAGAGATGAGTATCAAATAAAGGAACAAGGAAGGACTATTGGATCCAATGTTTATCCACCTTGAGCTTCTGTTGGAAGGTAAAAGTCACCACCTTGCTCATCATATTGATTAGATCTTGTTGCTAGGAAGTTTTTAGGGTTTTTTCCATATTTCCTTGAGGTTTTGAGTGACTTGAGTTTGCTAAGCGATTGAGACTTTAGATCTAGACCTTGTGAGGTCCCTAGAGTCCAAAGGTCCCAGCTTTATCCAACTATAGAAGAGCTTTTGTGCTTAAGACTCCAAATGGAACTTGTTTTGACATTTCAAGCCTTAAGTGTCATGCATGGACGTAAAGATTATAGTTTTACATGGTATCTCAGCTTTGGAAGTATAGATATAGAGTTTGGGGTTGTAAATCTGCCTTAAAACATCTAAATAAGAACATAGACTGAAGGGACTTGCCGAGTTGATTAGCTGACTTGACGAGTCAGCTAGGATTTTCCCCGACGAGTCTGGACATGAGTAACTCGGCGAGTTGATGAGACAAATATTTAGACGAGTTAAGTTGGATTTTCGCGACATTTCTAAAGAAACGAGGGGGCTCAACGAGTCACATAGATGCACTCAACGAGTCGGATCAACATGGACAGTTGACTCAAGTGTTGACTTCTATTAACTTTAGGGTTTGGTCAAGATAGGGATTATGGGGACCATGGAGGGATAAAATTGTCTTTTACCCATCCCAAGAGTAAGAGAGAGAGAGAGAGAGAGAGAAAATAACTTACTTTATTTAGAGTTTTGATTTAGGTGTTAATTAGAGATAATTATCCTATGTGTTAGGCGAAGGCTAGATCGGTGATTCGTGTACGAGGTTTATTTGCTTGCTTACGAGGTGAGTCTTCTCACTATACTTATCTAGAGTGGTGATCTTAGTGTAACCGGAGGGTCTTATGTTCTTATATTGAGTATTGTGATATCCTGCATTATGTCTTCGTGATTTATGTTGTGTGTTATTCTTAGCTTACTGAGTTAGGACCGGAGGGTCCACCCGAGTTGTGGGACCGGAGGGTTCCACTGAGACACATTGACCGGAGGGTCTTATTCAAGTATTGCCATGAGAGGCTAATGAGTTGTGTGGTATTTTGGAGAACTCACTAAGCTTCGTGCTTACCGTGTTATGTGTCATGTGTTTCAGGTACTTCTCGGGATCACGGGAAGGCATCGGCTTAATTGTAAACATGAGATTTGGTTATGTTTTGAGGATCCTGGATTTTATTATTATGGGCAAGTGTTTTGATAATTTGATAATTTGGGGATTTGGTGATTTGTGTTAATGAGATTAATGTGATTTTAAATGAAAATTTTGTTTGAAATTTTTACGGTGTTACAGTCATTAGCATGGTTATAATAACTCATATAAGGAAACAACGATACATATAGTTTATGGGGTTTCATTCACTTGAACGGATTTATGTTATTTTAAAACTACATATACTTATATAAGTATGGAAAATACTTGCACATTTCGGTCTTTGGTTTTAAGACTGCAACTCATTTTACAAGGAAAATATTGGATTTTTCTAGAACAAACACTACTTTTACAAAGAAAGGATTTCAACACTACATTACAAAAGCTTATGAACTCACCAACTTAACTGTTGACACTTTTCAAAATTACTTGCATTCTCAGGTAATAACTAATACAGGAAATCACAAGCTTTTGAGGATGGGACGCTAAGGCGTCAGACAAATCATTTTTGTCATCATATTGTAATTTATTTTCAAACATGTAACTCGTGAAACAATGTAACCTTTTCAATATATATATATATATATATATATATATATATATGCATATATATATATATATATATATATATATATATATATATATATATGATGGTTGTGTTTGCTTTCTTTACTATTATTCAACTGTTATGATATTGTACATGAAAGTCATCCCACCCCCGGATGTTTTGGCCATCCTGGTTTGGGGGTGTGACATTGGTGTGGCTCCGATAGCCAAGGCACCATATCGGTTGGCTCCTCCCGAGATGCAAGAGTTGTCTACGTAGCTGCAGGAGCTGCTAGACAAGGGATTTTTATCAGACCGAGTAGTTGACCATGGGGAGACCTGATCCTGTTTGTAAGGAAGAAGAACGAGTCATATCGGATGTGCATAAACTATCGGGAGCTGAATAAGGTAACAGTGAAGAACCGTTATCCCCTCCCATGGATCGATGATTTGTTTGACCAACTACAGGGTGCATCTTGGTTCTCCAAGATTGATCTACAATCAGGTTATCACGAGATGCGAGTCTGAGACAACGATGTTCAGAAGACAGATTTTAGGACTCGTTATGGTCACTATGAGCTTGTAGTGATGCTGTTTGGGCTCACCGATGCTCCAGCTGTGTTCATGGACCTAATGAACCACGTGTGCAGACCGATGTTGGACTGGTCTGTAATAGTTTTCATCGATGACATCTTGGTTTATTCCAAGACTCAGGAGCAGCATGAGGAGCACCTGAGAGAGGTGCTGGAGATACTGAGGAGGGAAAGACTTTTCACAATGTTCTCCAAGTGTGATTTATGGTTGCGCAAGGTGCAGTTTCTGGGGCACCTTGTTAACCAGAAGGGTATTTTGGTCGATCCAGCCAAGATAGAGGCCGTGTTGCAGTGGGAAATCTGAGGTCTCCAACTGAGATTCGGAGTTTTTTTGGTTTAGCGGGTTACCACCATAGATTCATCCAGGATTTCTCCAAGATCGCTTTTCCTTTGACCCGAACGACCAAGAAGTCGGTGACATTCCGATGGGGGCCTGAGCAGTAGGCAGCCTTCGAGACCCTCAGACAACGGTTATGCGATGCACCAATTCTTACTTTGCCGGAGGGCATCGATGATTTTGTGGTTTATTGTGATGCTTCGATCATAGGCATGGGTACGGTATTGATGCAGCGGGGTCACGTGATAGCTTACGCTTCGAGGTAGTTGAAGCCTCACGAGGCAAACTATCTGACACATGATTTAGAGCTAGGAGTTGGGGTTTTTTCCATTAAGATTTGGCGGAATTACCTCTATGAGGTTCGTTGTACCATTTACAAAGACCACAAGAGCTTGAGGTACCTCATGGATGTTGGAATAGTGTCTAAGGCTGCAACTATATCAGGCAAGTATTTGACCCGGTTGTGCATGGTCCTTTTGGGTTGCCTTCACCATAGCAACTTGATAGGATGATTTATTAAGAGAGAGTAAATATTATTAATATATTATGGGAATAATATAAAGAATAATATATTGTTATTTGATTAATATAAGTCATAGAATTAATTGGAATTAATTTGGTGACTTAAAGAGATTAATTAAATAAGAGGGTATAAACTGTCAATTGTTTGATAGTTAAACTTTAGACTTTAAATCCATATAGATATGTAATGGACGGATTCTAGAAGCTTGGATAGCTTCAAAATCGTCCAAGGGGATATCTATTGAAAGGATTTGGATAGCCTTAAGAGAAGATTATCCAATTAGGGTTTAGGTTGTAACCCTTAAGGAGTCTACAAGTATAAATATACCCTATGGCTAAGGGAAATCGACACTTCATCAAAAGCATAGAAACCCTGGCCGATTTCCTCCCCTCTCCTCTCTCCCAAATCATCCTCCTTGCTATTTGGTGTTTGTAAGCCATTAGAGGAGTGACAATTGTGACTCTAGAAGCTCCAAGACAACAAGAACAACAAGGAATTCAAAGGTATGATTCTAGATCTATTTCAATATTGTTATTACACCTAAATAGTCATTAGAAGTCTTAGATTCAAAGCATGTTTAATTAGAAAGCCTAGATCCAAGCATTAGGGTTTTGCATGCGCACATAGGAAAATTCTTATGGCTAAAACCCATCAATGGATCAGTTGAATCTGAACATGAGGCAGCGTCGGTGGTTAGATGTGATGAATGACTATGACTGTGAGATCCTTTACCACCCGAGTAAGGCCAATGTGGTGGCCGATTCCCTGAGCCGCAAGGCAGTGGCGACCCCAATTCAAGACATATGTCCGAGGATGACAATTATTTCTCCATTGCTAGAGCAGATACGGGCGACACAGGTCGAGGGCCTGAAGGAGGAATCCCGGAAGTGTGAGCGGATCGTAGGCCAGGTGGCCTCCTTTGATTATGAAAGTTGTGGGTTGTTGACCCCGCATGGGAGGGTCTGGGTTCCGTATTGGGGTGGAGTACGACATGTTCTGATGAATGAGGCCCACACGTCGAGGTTCTCCATCCATCCCAGGGCGACGAAGATGTATCGGGATCTTCTTTATGATTACTGGTGGCCCTGTATAAAGCGGGACGTAGCATGGTACATAGAGAGATGCTTGACTTGCAGGAAAGTCAAGGCCGAACACCATCACCCACATGGAAAGATGCAGCCGTTAGACATTCCCATGTGGAAATGGGAAGGTATCATTATGGACTTCATCACGAAGCTTCCCAGGACCGCATGTAGAGTAGATTCGATATGGGTCATAGTGGATCGGTTGACCAAGAGTGTTCACTTCATCCCGATTCAAAAGAGTATATCAGCCAAGAAGCTGGCTGAGATCTACATACGTGAGGTAGTGGCACGACATGGAGTGCTTGTTTAGTTTGTGTCAGACCGGGATGTTCGTTTCACTTCCAAATTTTGGAAGCAGTTTGACGACGAGATGGGTACTCGTCTCCACTTCATCACCGCTTTCCACCCTCAAAAGGATGGGCATAGTGAGATAACGATTTAGACTCTAGAGGACATGTTGCACGCATGTGTTTTGGATTTTGGTGGTAGTTGGGATACGTATCTTCCGTTAGCAGAATTTTCGTATAACAACAGTTACCATGCTAGCATAGACCAACCTCCCTTCGAGATGCTCTACGTAGGAAGTGTAGGACCCCAATATGTTGGGGCGAGGTATATTATAGATTCATGGGGAGTACTGAGGTAGTAGTCAAAACTATGGAGAGGATCCAGCAGGTCCGGAGCAGGCTCCAGACTGCTCAGAGTCAGCAGAAAAGCTATGCTGATAAGCGACATTCAGACTTGGAGTTTCAGGTGGGCGACATGGTTCTCTTGAAGGTGTCGCCTTGGAAATGTGTCATCCGGTTCAGGAAGCGGGGAAAGCTAGGCCCCAGTTACATTGTCCCTTTCATGTTTATAGCTTAGGTGGGCAAGGTGGTGTATCGATTGGATCTTCTAGTAGAGCTCAGCTAGATCCACAACAATTTTCATGTTTCTCAGCTGCGGAAGTGCTTAGTGGATGACTCAGTGGCTATGCCTCTATAGTGTTAGGTCCAGTAAGTGTTGCGTCTTTGGGCTCGTTAGCTAGTCCAGTTTTGTCTCCGGTATGGGCATGTCCATCCGTGAGTTCTTTGTAGGGTTTATTATTTATAGATGCTTGCATGCATTCTTTAACGTAAGATTTGATAGAGATTTTCATAGAGTTTATAATTCTAATCTTTTGTAACCCTAGAATCCTCTACAGCGGAAGTTCTTCATCAAGCTCTGCTGAGGATTGAGTTAATTAAATCATTTGACTCATTCAGATCCATTCTTGTGTTTTTATCTCACTGTTTCTGCTTTCTTGATTTGCCTGTTATAAAGATCTTATCGATCAAAGAGTTTTACAAACTCATCAATTGGTATCAGAGCAGGAGGCTGTGTAATTCATACACATCTCTTCTATGAAAGAAGTGATTAGGGTTTATTCCGCATTAACTGATACTTATTGAGTCGTCACTCCATAATTGGCGTATCTCAGTATTTATTTGTTTTGCCCTAATATTACATATTATAAATCTGATCTTTCAAACAGGTTAAACGATCAAGCATGGACGATTCTCAATCTAATCCTATCAACATCTCAAATAGTATTGGATCAACAACAAAGATTCCTATTCTTTACACCCAGGATTATGAAGTTTGGGCTCATCATTTTGAAGACTATGTCATCGGATTTGAAGATAATGGGTATCTTATATGGGAAGCTATTGTGTCTGGACCATTTGCTCACTCAGGAACATCCAGAATCATTAAAACTCAGATAGAGTATAATGATCTGTTAAAAGATGTAAAAGACGTTGCTCAAGACAAAAACGAGAAGTTTCAGTGCAACATCAAAGCATTAAGACTGATCCGATTCGCTCTTCAATCTAACACGTTTAGGTTGGTAAGTTCCTGCAGTACCGCTAAAGAAATCTGGGATCGGCTGCGAGAGCTGTATTCCACAGATGAAGATTTGGAGCACTCTATTCAGACCTTGCTTTTGTCTGAGTTTGGAGAATTTAAGCAAAATTCCGATGAGTCCGTCACTCAGACGTTTGACCGCTTCAATCAACTTCTTAGCAAGATGATCAAACATGATATCGAAAGGATGTTGATTGAACAGAAGGTCACCTTTTTGAATGGATTAAGATCCGAATGGAGAGCTGCCGTGTCTACAGTTAAAGCTCATGAGCAGTTCAAGTCATATTCTCGGGCAAAACTAGTGGGAATTCTGAAATCCCAAGAAAAGATTGTGATGCAAGAGAAAAGTGTGGTCTCAAATTTGGGGTCCTTGGCCCTCCTGTCTAGAAACAAGAATGTAGTAGAAGATGAAGATCTGAACCTGGAGGACTACGATCTTACTTCAAAAGATTATGCTATGATGGTGTCCAATCCAAAAAGGTTCATCAAGAAGAGGTTTCCTACCAATAAGAACCGAAATTGGCAGGGAAGCTACAGTTCAGAAAAAGTAAGGGAGGAGCCGAAGACTGAGGAACCAAAGAAGAGGCGAAGGTTGAAGGAGATTCTGGTGTCAGCTGCTATTTCTGTGGAGGAAAGAATCATTATGCCAAAGATTGTGTTCTGAAAAAAAATGGCAGAGAAAGATGCGGAGAAAGATGAAGACGCAATCCTGATGAAAAATCTAGAAGAGATTAAGAGAAAGAAAGCTGCTACTAATCCTTCTATGAATGCTCTTATTGTACAGGGTTCGGCAGAGGATGACGAGTTCGGTGGCGTACAGGTGTGGTCGACCGACTCAGAAGATGATGAGGTGAGAAAACCTTCGCATGGAAAGGCGTATGTCGCAAGAGGTGATGAAAGCAGTGGAAAGTGTCTGGTAGTGACTGATGTATCTCACATAAGGGGATACAATACTGATGGTGGAAATGAGGACACCAAGGAGCGAGAGGACTTATGCTTCACAGCAAAACCTCTCAGTGTGCAGATCAATGAACTTGATGAATTGATCAAGAAGGTACAATCTCTTTTTATTTCGTTCAAAGTTCCACAGAAATCATATGAAAAGGAATTAAATAACTTAAATTCAAGAATCTCAAATCTGGATAGTTGTTTAACTCAAACACGGGTCACCAATTCTAACCTAACTGACCAAATAAGCAGGGTGTCATCCAAGAGTGAGGAGCGAAGGATGTGGATTGAGTAGAAGGAGTCGGAGCTGATTAAGTCTAAGGATGAAAACATTTATTTACAAAGAGACAATTTGAAACTTTTAAAACAAAGAAATGTTTTTTGTTTGATTGCTAAAAGACTTTATGCTAACATTACTCAACTGCATCTGAATTGTGAAATAGGGCAGAAAATACATCGCATAATTTTACCTTTCCTTGAGTTTAAGGAGGATGAAATCGATGCTGAAGCATACAACTGTGAAAGTGTTGTATCGTCTGATGATGTGAATCCTACTTATATGTACGGTCTGGACAAAATAGAATCTTTCATAAAGTCCAAAGACCATAAGGACATGCTGAAAAATCTTTTGGATAAAACGATAAGCTGAAACTAAGGACCGAAACCATACAAAAATTCGACTCATTGAGTGCCAATTTAAGTTCATAAAATAAAATTGATGTTGAAAACGCATCTGAACTTAATGAGGACGATGATATGAGTGAAATTTCTGTAGAGGATGAAGTCGACTGTTCTGATTTTGCCAAGAGTGAACCCGAAAACCACAAAAATCTGATCTCTAAAAATTTTGTGGAGTTCGCTCGTTTGTCCCAAAATAAGTCCCCGATTCTTGAAGAAAAGGCTTTTGTGTACCAAAAGGTAAGAACAACACCAAATCAAGTATATAAGGTCACAAGACTAACCGAGCATCAAACAGCCGAACTCACTGCCATAGTGAATGAAGATAACGCAGATGGCCGTGATGAGTGTTTCTGGTCTGCTCCTATAGATAATGCCGACGAAATAGTTGGTCTGTCAGAGCGAACGTCCTGGAAAACTAAAGGAAGATATGTACCAGAGCCGCTAAATAAGCCTGACAACTTTGACGTGCCAAGTACTAGTGGCACAAAAGAAATACCTGTAGAAGAAGTCACTTCCACAAGCGAAACCTCATCTGTGAAAAGCGAACCGGCTAACAAGAAGCTGAAACAAAAGGCTAACATCCACAGACAGCCAAAACAAGTGAAAAATCAAAAGCAGAAGAGGAATCTGAGATACAAAAAGAATCTCTCAGAGCGAAAGCAGTTTTGGCGATCTCAAAACGCCCATTTCTCCTATCATGACAAAAATTCAAAGCCAGAGAAAAAGACTTTCAGGCCGCATGAGGAACAGAACCGAAAGGACAGGTTCGGCTCAGAGAGCAACAACAACCAAAAGGACAGGTTCCGTTCAGAGAGCAACAGCAACCGAAAGGACAGGTTCGGTTCAGAAAGCAACAGCTACCGAAGATCCAGGTTCGCTCCCTCTGATGACCATAAACAAAAGGGTCACTTAGAACCTCAAGTCAGGAAAGACTCCCAGTCCAAATTCTCTCATTCTGATTCCTCTCATTCTCGATCCTTTTCTAAATCCTATTCTGCTCCTGCACGAAACTCAAAATCTTCAACGAATTTGAAAGGAAAATCGAAGATTTCCTCTGTCAAGAATGACCGAATGCAATCTAAGGCCCAAACGCCAAAACCTGAAACCAAAACGACTGTAGCTAACCCTAACAAAATCAAAGTATTCACTATTAAGAGGAAAGATGAAACAACATTAATAAAAAAACATATCTTGTTGATGTTTCTCTTACTATCCCTATTCCTGTGAAAGGCTCACGTAGACCCAAGAAACTTTGGGTTCCTAAATCTGCTTAATTTGTGCAGGTTATTAGTGACGAGAAGTTCGACGAAGAATGGTACATTAACAGTGGCTGCTCACGTCAAATGACAGGAAGGAAGGAAGAGCTAAGGGAATTTTGACCTCTTCCGAATGGTGGGAATGTCAAGTTCGGCAACAACTCCTATGGAACGATAAAGGGTTATGGGATTATAACCAATGGAGACTTCACAATAAGAAAGGTGGCGTATATTGAAGGGCTACAGCATAATCTCATCAGTGTGTCTCAACTGGTAGGAGGTACCGGTCTCAAAGTTTCATTTGACGATGAAGGTTCGGAAATCATAGAGAAGAAATCAAAAAGGGTGATTCTCAAATCAAAACGCAAAGGCGAAATGTTTCCTCTCAATCTCAAACCAATCAAAGGAAATCCAGCTAATGTCTTTTATCCAAAGCTCATTATGACGAAAGCTGGTTGTGGCACCGAAGGCTCTCACATCTTAACTTCAAAGACATCAACAAGCTTGTTACTGGAGGTCATGTACGGGGTCTCCCATTGCTCAAGTTTGATCGAGCACACTTGTGCGCTGCATGTGAAATGGGGAAACAAAGTCGTCAAAGTCACCCATCCATTATAAACACAAAAGTTGTTGAACCACTTGAGTTACTTCACATTGACTTGTGTGGTCCAACATCAATCGAAAGCATTGACGGTAGCAAGTATATTCTTGTTATTGTTGATGATTTCTCTCGCTTTACATGGGTGTTCTTTCTGAAGCACAAATCTAAGGCTACTCTTAAGCTAAATATGTTTATTAAGCAGGTTGAAGTACAACTGAGAAAAGTCATTCGCAACATCAGGAGCGACATTGGACTAGAGTTCAAGAACAAAGAATTTGAAGACTTTTTGGCAGAAAAAGGAACCAGTCACAACTTCTCAGCCCCTACACGCCTCAACAGAACGGAATTGTCGAAAGACGAAACCGATCCTTGTGTGAGGTGGCCCGAACAATGCTAAGTTTCGCTTCTCTTCCTTTATATTTCTAGGCTGATGCTATTGCTGCAGCATGTTTTACGTAGAACAGGTCTTATCTCAACAAGCGCTTTTCTCTTACTCCTTATGAGATCATCAATAACAGGGAGCCGAACGTAAAATTCTTCCATGTATTCGGTTCACGATGCTTCATCTTCAACTCCAAAGAACATCGTAACAAGTTTGACGTTAAAGCTGATGAAGTAATTTTTCTGGGATACTCTCTTACTTCAAAAGCATACCAGGTTTTAAATAAACGTTCCAGAAAAATTGAAGAAACATATTATGTGACTTTCGATGACAGCTACGTCAAGAAGATAAAGTTTACTGAAGAAGCAATTGGAGAGATTTTCTCTCAAACAGGTCAAGTCACGGCCTCGATTGCTAATCTGTTCGATCAGTTTGTGGAATTATCCGATGAACCTGAGAAAGCTACTCTCTCAGAAGCCAAGGCAGCAGACAACAAAGTCGACCATCTGAAGCAAATCGTCGAAGATGTCGCCAAATGAATGGGTGAAGGAGAACAAGTTCCAAACGAACCTCCTCAGCAAGGCGCTTCAGTTGAGGGGGAGAATCCACTTTCTTCAAAACAACCGAGCTCACAATTTGAGGAGGAGAATTCTACTCCAGTTGTACCCGAAAGCTCAACAGCACCCGAAAGCTCAACAACACCTGAAAGCTCAACAACACCCGAAAGTCCTGTAGCACCAGAAAGTCCAGCTACACCTGAAAGCTCATCAGTCGAGGGGGAGAATTCCGATATGTTTTACGATGACGATAGTCAATCTGAATTGGAAGAAATTGTCAATGCTGAATTGGATCCATCCTATGATCCAAATTACCCTCCTCTTGTTAAATGGACCAGAGATCATCATGTATCTCAGATAGTGGGTAATGTTTCTGAAAAGATCCTGACCCGATCTCAACTAAAGGCAAAGCAAACATCTCTATTCTCCAAGGTAGAGTTCTGCATGTATAATTCTTTTGTATCAAAAATTGAACCGAAGACAGTAAATACTGCTCTTGATCATTCTGACTGGGTTCAAGCTATGCAAGATGAACTCAATTAGTTCGAAAGAAACAAGGTATGGCGCCTTATTCCAACTCCTAAAGATGCCTCAGTTGTTGGTCTCAAATGAGTATTCAGAAACAAAATGGACAAGGAGGGTAATGTGATTCGAAACAAAGCTCGTCTCGTGGTGAAAGGATACTGCCAGGAAGAAGGAATTGATTATGAGGAAACTTTTGCTCCGGTAGGGAGGCTGGAATCTGTTCGAATATTTCTTGCCTACGCTGCACACAAGAACTTCGAGGTCTACCAAATGGATGTAAAATGCGCCTTTCTGAATGGAGAACTTGAAGAAACGGTATACGTGGAGCAACCTCCGGGTTTTGTTAATGAAAAGTACCCCAATCACTGTTATATTCTGGACAAGGTAGTTTACGGTCTGAAACAAGCACCTAGGGCATGGTATGAAACGCTAACCAAGTTCTTAAAGATGTCAAAATTCAAACAAGGTTCGGTTGACCCAACCTTCTTTCGTAAGAAGGAAGGTAGCCACCTTATGATTGTTCAAATCTATGTCGATGATATCATCTTTGGCTCAACGAATCCTAGCTTAACAGCTGAATTCAGAAAGCTGATGGAGACTAAATTTGAAATGAGCTCAATGGGTCCGATTAACTTTTTCCTTGGTTTAAATATTAGACAGGGACCCGAAGGCATCTTTATCAACCAGGAAGCATACACCAAGACTCTTCTTGCAAAATTCGGCATGATGGGAGACTCAAAGGTTAAAGTTCCAATGGCGTTCGGCACCAAGCTCACACCATCCTTGGAAAAACCGGCAGTCGATATTACGTTATATCACCAGATGATTGGTTCTTTAATGTACCTCACTGCTAGCAGGCCTGATATAATGTTTTCTGTGTGTTATTATGCTAGGTTTCAGGCGAATCCTCGTGAACCACATATGCTTGCAATGAAGAACATACTCCGGTATCTGAAACGAACCACCTCCCTCGGTTTATGGTATCCATCAAACTCAGGTTTCTTCATTCAAGCCTACTCAGATGCCGACCTTGGAGGTTGTGGTTTAGAAAGGAAAAACACCACTGGAGGCTGCAAATTCCTAGACGGGAAGTTGGTTAGCTGGCAATCAAAGAAACAGACATGTGTTTCTCTATCTACAGCCGAAGCAAAGTACATCGCAGCTGCCTCCTGTACATCTCAAGTGATTTGGTTTCAAAGCCAGCTCCGGGACTATGGACTCAATATGAAAAAGATCCCACTATATTGCGATTCAGAAAGTGCAATTAGGATCTGTCATAACCCAATGCAACATTCCAAGACCAAGCATATAGCACTGAGGTATCACTTTATTAAGGATCATGTGGAAGATGGGAATGTCGAAATTCACTTTGTTCGAACCACTGATCAACTGGATGACATCTTCACCAAAGCTCTTCCTGAAGCATCTTTCAATAAAATTCTACAAGGGCTAGGAATGATGGAATCGGAGACAGTACCAAAAACTACTTCTCAAAATTAAAAGTCGGAAGCGAAATGAACCGAACGTTCGGGTTCGGTTCACATGTGTGCCGAAATAAACCGAACGCTCGGGTTCGGTCCTATTATCTAATCTTCGCTTATCACTCAAAGGTAGTTTCTTTGGTTGTAAACCTTTTGTATCATTTTCTCAAATTCATCTCTCTTATTTTCAAAGTTCTTTTCTTTTTCAAACTTATGCTTTTTTTGTAACCGAAATAGACCGAACGCTCGGGTTCGGTTCCAAAAAAAATTTTGTGTCTCATTTTTTTTAATTTTTTCTTTAAATCAAAAATTCCAAAATCTTTTTCTTATTTTTTTGTGAAATCAAAAACTCTAAAAAAAAAAATTTTATTTTTTTATTATTTTATTTGTTCGATAATTTTTTTTTTGTTTTGTTTTGTGTCTCATATTTTTGTGTGGATATTTGTGGGAAAATTCTTTCATTAGTTAAGTGTCCCTAGAAGCATACTGTTGTATGTGTCCAAAGCCTCACCTGATTCTGAATAATAGCCTTACTGACTTGGTACATCCAAACCTTGTCTTCCCAATTAGGCTTTCATATTTATTCTAATCATGAGCTACCTAACTCTCTTCTCACATGAGATAAGAGTTTTCTGCTTGGTCCTTATTTTAAATAGTAGAGGTACTTTGGTTTCTTTACACCATCTCCACTACTTTTTTCCATCATTATTCGCTTCATAAACATAACCCTTGAGACTCTCAGAAATTACCACTGATGTTTATGGTTACACAATTTCTGTGTTCATGATCTTAGCTTCGTGCCACTACGTCTAAGTGAAACCCACAATTCAATACCTACTATGCATTGACGGTGAACAATCAACTTTGCTCTAGCTTTTACTAACGAATTGACGGACTTATCCATGGGGATGCAATGTAAAATCTCTAATTTCCTTTTGTGTGATTTCTATGAAATTGTTAAATCCCATAACATTTCTTCCCTTGGAATCCAGTTTTAATTTTTTTTGAGATTTTACATAAACTATTTTACATTGCCACTTAAATTATCTCAAACATACTTGTTCAACAGACTACATTGGTCTCACAAGTACTTCGTTCGATTTCTGTCTTATATCAAGATCAGGAATTCTGAACTTAAGCGAAAGCCACCCAAATTAGCCTAATTAAAAGAAGCCTTTCAACACTTCTCAATAAGTGTCTGATCGTTATTCAACAGGAAACCACACAAACACTTTAAAGTCTCTCTTGACTTTGAAGGAAGAGATTCGTGCCCGGGATCCATTGTTTCGTGTCTTTACTGACATCACAAATTCCCTCATATGTGTTGCTTTATTTCCTTTTCTTTTACACACTAAGCACGAAAATCTTTTTGATTTTCCAAAATTCTGGTTTTATTAGTTACAAGCCATTTTTCTTAATGGGATTTGAAGTTATAAAAGAGTTGTAGCTCATGTTGATCCACGTGGTTATTTTGCTTTAAGATGACGTTCACTCTAAAAGGATAAGATGCTGACTCAGGCGGGAGTCCAATCGATTTGATTTTCAAACGGCGCTTGAAGGACAGGTATGCGAAGTGGAACCGTTTCGTTTAAAAACGGCGCCTGATGGGAAGGCGTGTGAATCGGGACAGTTATTCTCTCTCATGCGTAATCATCGGTGCTACCAACTGTCACGCATCAATCACCTCCGAAAAACCCTTCGTATTTCCCTCGAAGATTTGGGAACAGATTCTTCTCTCTCCTCTCCCCACAGTATAAAAGGTAACTTCACCATTTTTTTACCTCTTTACTGCACCCAATCTTTAGAGAGCAAGAAAAGCTTTAAGACTTCTACTGTTCATCATCTCTCCCAACTTCTTCACTTCAATGGCGGATTCATCATCTGTTCATGCCACTTCCCACATCCTGACGATTCGTCCCCAACAGAGTCTGATCATCGATCTTACTCACCAAGTTTATGATGCCTTCATGTTCCCGGTCATCGAATGCCTCAAATACTCGCCGCTTGCTCCTGCTCTCACCAAAGCTGAAGCTGTTCCTATGGAGTGTTTATCCCAAATTTTCGCCACTGCTCATTACGATAAGTCTGTCGATAGGATCTTCTTCGACATTCTTGATCACAAGGCGTCAATCTCCAAGCAGCGATTCTGCTCACTTTTGAACCCGATTCATCTAGGGTTAACCCTGAATCCATTCCAGTGGGTCACTTGTTTTCTATGTTCTATAATATGGGATATACTGAGGTGCTGACAACGGTCACTAAGTTCAAGAAATCGTGTCTGCCTCCTCAGTGGAATGGGTTATTTACTGTGTTGTTCAAAGGGTTATCTGAACGTAGTGTCGGATCAGACGAAGCGAATCGTCTATCCATCATGATTCTTTATGGGGTTTACAACGGTATCAATCTGGACTATGGGTCGGTCTTATGGCAGCAGCTGATTCAGAGTCTGGCCTCTACATCTCGACATTCCGAGATCTCCTATGCTCGCTTCTGGACTCTAGTCACAAAATGGGTGATGGACAAGTATCACGTCCCCATTGTTGCTGACTCTCCACTCTCTTCGATTGGTACTTTCCATACCACTAAGATAATAGTCTCTGATGCATCCAAATTTCAGTTCATTGGCTCCATCCCTGAGTCGATGTTTGGAGACGTGCCTGCCGACAGCCGTATCATTCGAACTTACAAAGAGTTTTGTCGCTCTGGTCCTAGAGAGCTCACTCCTGAGATGATCAAATCCATTCACGAAGCTGACAAGCCTGCTCCAAGGGGAATGAAGAATGAAAAGGGCAAAGACAAGCAGGTTGGCAAGGGAGCGAAAGGCCCTTCTCCCAAGAAACGTAAAACTACCAAGGCTGTTCAATCTCCTCCGCTGAAGAAGAGAAAAACCCAACCCATGTGAAAGCTGATCTTAGCTTCCTCCTCAAGCGAATCTGAGGAAGAAAATTCCGACTCTGACGAGTCCCCTCGTGGTAACACTCCTCCACGATCGCCTACCCCAGAAGTTCATTTTTCCAGTTCACCTATCTCTTCTCCACCTGTCACCATTCCTATTTCCATTCCCCCCATAACCTCCACCACTCACATACCACCAACTTCCATCCCAGTACCCCCTCCCATTTTTACAGAAGCTACCACCACAACCGCAGAAGTAAGAACCAACGTATCTGATACGGGGGCTCCTACTGACGCACCCGAACCCACTCCCACTACCAAACATACCTCCCAACCCGAACCTACTTCCACTACCGAGCCTCCAACTTCACCTCCCCCCTCATCTCCTGCTCAACCAGCAGAGGACGTTGAACCATTTCTTGGTGGGGAGGACATGACATTTGATTCGGTCTATTACAGTCCGTATCAGGTGCAGAGTGACGACGATGATGATGCTCCCGTCACCAAAAAGCATCTCAAGGAGCTTCACGAGAAGATTGATTCGCTCATTGCCTCCTCTTCTTCATCACAGTCTACCATTTCTGAAGCTGCTATTCATAAGATTGTTGATGCTTTTTCCAAATCTCATGAAGTTTCTCTAAGCTCAGCCACTACCGCAATTGATGCATCCATCAAAGCCTGTGCGGCTGCGACCGAAAAAGTCGAAAAACTATTTACTGATGCTTCCTCTCTTTTGCAGTCTTTACAAGAAACTGATGAAAACACCAAAACGAAGCTTGACCCCATTGTCAACCAGCTGGCTACCTCAGTTGCCTCAGAACTGAAGTCCTTCGCCACTCTTCGTCAAACTCTCTCCGACGACAACTCATTGTTTAAGGCGACGATTGAGGAGCGACTGACTAAGCTCCATGAAGATCTTGCTGTTGAAAACTCTCTCATGGACGCTCTTGCTAGAAAGACCACTGCTCTTAAGGTCAAGAGTCTTCAACTCTCCAATTCTCAAAAGGAGATTGAATCTCTTCGATCTGAACGAGTGATTGTGTCTTCATGTGTTTCGGATGTCCACGCAGCCATTTCAAACATCCTGGAAGCAATGATCCGATACTAAACTACTCTGTAAGGTGTGATCTTGCAGAAAAACTTGCTCCTGCCCTTTCTCTCCTGAGCAAGATTGAAGGGCTCCTTGACTTCGTGTCCATTCCGAAACAAGGGGGAGAAAATGTATCTCAACCGCCTCCTACTTCTACAGCAACAAAAACAACCGAACCTCCTTCAACAGGTCAAGCCTTAGGTTCGGGTGTCAAAGACAAGGGGAAGAAAATTGTTGAAGACAGCGATGACGATAAAGAGACCATTGTCGATCTTTTAAAGAAGCAAGGTCGAGATAAGGATGCTGATATGAGCACTCGGGTTGCTAGAGAGGCTGAAGAAGCTGAAAGAAAACAGAAAGAGGCTCACGACCTTCTTGAGAGTAGGAAAACTCTTTTTCCTCCATGGACTCTTGAGAAGTTGCTGAAAGAAGCAATTGAAACCCCAAGCATATTGTGGCTCGAACCAGTGATCTCACTAGATCGCATTAATTCTGTCGATTCTCAGTTCGACATGCCACTGACCCGAAAGGCCTTCATCTTCCTTGCCGTCGACAACACTGCCGAGTTCCCTCATCCTCATCCAAAGGTTGACAGGGATTTGGTCGAATTCTATCTGAGGGCTGCTCAACCACAGTATCAAACATGGAGCGCTCAGAAGATAATCAATGTTCGGGTCCTCATGCCGTATCGGGAAGGAAACTTCACTAACATTCGGTTTAAGGTGCTGAGAGGTTCTGCCAAGACCGAACATGCCATTTTGCTTGCCGGTCTACCCAACTTGAATCCACACGACTGGATAATTTTGCATAACATCCTTCTCACAAATGAAGCGGAGTATGGTCCTATAATTGACCACTTTAAAAGGATGGTTGTCTGCTACATAATGGAAGTTGCCAAGATGGATCAGGAGATCGCTAGTGTCTTTAAGAAAAAGCCTACTATCTCGCCTGTTGGCTCTGCCAGTGACCTAAACATGATGCAGATGGGGAAGATAGACCCGAAGAGAAATTATGTTATGTTTACCAGAAACGAAGGCCAAAAATGCTTGTTCGCTTTGGCAGACAAACATCTCTACACCACTGCATGCCTGGAACATGTCTTAGGGATTATTCATCGTTACAAGCAGAATTCGGCAGATGACAAGAAGTACTTTGATGATATGATTCCGTGGTACATTCGCTTCAGACAGACAATCCTTGCTCTTATCCCTCGTCTGTTTGATACCACTAAGAAGGTTCCGGCAGCTGGTCCCAGCAAGAAGAAGTGATAGTCTCGCTCCAATTGACGCAAAGGGGGAGATTGTTAGGTCCAGTTAGTGTTGCTCGTTAGCTAGTCCAATTTTGTCTCCGGTATGGGCATGTCCATCCGAGAGTTCTTTGTAGGGTTTATTATTTATAGATGCTTGCATGCATTCTTTAACGTAAGATTTGATAGAGATTTTCATGGAGTTTATAATTCTAATCTTTTGTAACCCTAGAATCCTCGACAGCGGAAGTTCTTCATCGAGCTCTGCTGAGGATTGAGTTAATTAAATCATTCGACTCATTCAGATCCATTCTTGTGTTTTTATCTCACTGTTTCTGCTTTCTTGATTTGCCTGTTATAAAGATCTTATCGATTAAAGAGTTTTACAAACTCATCATATAGGATATTCAAGTTGATGACAGCCTGAATTACATCGAGAGACCAGTAGCTATTCTTGACAAGAAGACGAAGGAGCTGAGGAACAAGAGGGTCGAGCTAGTAAAGGTGTAGTGGTAGCACCGCAAGGGCTCAGAGTGGACTTGAGAGCCTGAGGAGGAAATGAGGGAGCACTACCCGGAATTGTTTCCCGACACAACAGACTTCAAGGACGAAGTCTAAGATAAGTGGGGGAGAATTGTAATGCCTGGTTCCTGATTGTGAAGGAAGGAGAAGCGTGGAGATTCAAGAAGAAGATAGTAGATCCAGAGACTTCATTTCTTCCTCATCATTTTCTAGTAAGCAAGTCTTAAACTTTCCTAGTAGCATCTTAGATCTCTTTATCACCATTTTATAGGGGTTTTGGTCCAAGAATCTTGATCCTTGGGACATGGACGTCCCAAGTGAGTATAATTTCAGATCTGGAATCATGGAGGGTTTTCATGGCATAAAGGTGCAAACTTTATGACAATTAAAGCCCCATGCAAGCCATAGGCTGTAATTTTGGCCTTTTAAGCTCCAAAAGGCCATGCATGGAATGAAAGATGGAAGCTTTACGTGTTCATGTGGTATTTAGGGTATAGATCTCTGTTAGTATGCATTAGTTTGGTGAAAGGATGGCTTATGGACCAAGATCTAGGTCCTAAAGGGTTAGGGTTTGAGCTAAACCCATGAAATAGAGGTATTAATGGGTAAAGTTGGAAACTTTACCCTTAAAAGGACGTTTTCAGTATGCATGAGAGATAAGAAGTTTAGATCTGAAGAGTAAGGGCATAATCCTTGGCCCAAACAGATTGAGGAACTTGTCGAGTCCATAGAGGAATTCAACGAGTTGAGTCGTATTATCTCGATTCTGTACCAGATAGAACTCGACGAGTTTGAGGAGGAACTCGATGAGTTGAATCACTTTATCGCGACTACGAGTAGCAAAGGAACTCAACCAGTCAGGGGGATGACTCGATGAGTTGGATCGCAATTTTGGGATTTCTGATTTATAGAACTCGACGAGTTGATGGGTCAACTCGGCGAGTTGAGTCAACCTAGAATGTTGATTTTGACCAGAATGTTGACTTTGACCAGGGGTAAAGTAGTCATTTTACCCTAAGAAAGATTTTGGATATTGATTAAGTATTATTTTGATGATGTTAGTTGGGGAGTCGCAAAAGTAGCTGATAGAGATTCCTTATCGAGAGATTCAGCAGTCAACTTTGTGAGGTGAGTTTCCTCCTAGTTTGAATGGGATGAAGGCACCAAGGTTGGCCTGTATATGTTAAACATATAGATCAGTAGTTGAGTGTGGGCGGGGCCCGTATCTTACAACATTATTTGATTATGAATATAGAATTGATTGATAGATTTAATTATACTTGTTGTCTGTGTGATTGATTGATAGATTTGATTATACTTGTTGTCAGTAGTTCAGCACATCCAACCACCTCCTCTGTCTCATGTTTAGACTCGGCTGATCCATAAGGTACCTCATACTCTTGTGATCCGTGTAGATGGTACAACGGACCCCATAAAGATAATGTCTCCAAAACTTGAGGGCAAACACAACCGCCCCCAGCTCTAAATCATGGGTAGGGTAGTTAGCCTCGTGAGGCTTCAACTGTCTCGAGGTGTAAGCTATCACATGGCCTCGCTGCATCAATACTGCTCCCATACCTGTGATTGAGGCATCACAGTAGACTACAAAATCCTCTACTCCCTCTGGCAAGGTAAGGATCGGAGCCTCGCACAATCTCTACCTGAGGGTCTCAAACGCCGCCTGTTGCTCAGGCCCCCAACGAAACACCACTGACTTCTTGGTTAGTCGGGTGAGCGGTACTGCTATCTTGGAGAAATCCTGAATGAATCTCCTGTAATACTCTGCCAAACCTAGGAAGCTCCGAATCTCGGATGAAGACTTCGGGACCTCCCACTGCATCACGGCCTCCTCTGCTGTCATCTGAAAAGCTCTACTCTTCGCCACCGGTGCCTCGGCTCGACCCTGCCGGCCATTCGTAATCCTCAAAGTAGCAGGGGCAGGTGCAGCCACCTTCCCTGCTGCAACTAAACTTGGACACTGGGACTTTTTATGTCTCCTCTGATTGCACTGAAAGCAAATCAGATCTGATGCTGTAATGGCGGTAGCAGGGGCCGTACAATCCCTGCTCAAATGCCCAGTTCGACCGCACTTGTAGCAGCCGGAACTCCCTGCCTTGCACACCCCATCGTGCAATCTCCCACACTTGCCACATCGACCGTGGCTCTGCTGACTCCTGGATCTGTGATCTGTAACCTTGGGCTTTTTGCCCGAACTACCTGAACCCGAAACCGCCTCCGGTTTCCTCTTCTTCTCCATCTCGAGGTCAATCTCCCTCTCCCGAGCCCTAGCAATCATGTCTTCCAGCGTTTTACAGCTGGACTGGCTCACAAACTGGCGGATATCGCTCCGCAACATCTCATGATAACGGGCCTTCTTCATTTCCTCATCGGCTGCATACTGAGGAACGAGAAGAGCCCTCTCCCTGAATTTGGCGGTGATCTCCGCCACGGTCTCTGTAGTCTGGGTGAGGTCCTGAAACTCTCTAGCTAACTGTTGCATCTCAATAACCAGTGCAAGCTCCGCCCTGAACCTGGTAGAGAAATCAGCCCAGGTCATGGCATCTAGCGCTGCATCATCTCCAATGGTATGTCCGACCTCTTCCCACCAATCCCGTGCCCTGTCCTTCAGAAGACAGGACGCCAATCTAACCTTGTCCCCCTCGGGACACCTGCTCGTGCGGAAAGCATTGGCCACATCCGCCAACCATCTAGTACTCGCTATGGGGTCCCGTGCCCCGTGGTAATCTGGAGCTCCACATGCCCTGAACTCCCTGAACGTAAGTGTGCGCGACCCCATCATGGCCGCCACCTCGGCACAGAAAGTGCCCAATCTCTCATCCATCAGCTCTAGGATACCCTCCTTGATTGAACTGAAGATCACAGGAGTCTGCTCCAGTATGATACGAGTAATCTCTGAAGAAAGAAACTCTCTGGTCTGCTCATCTATATGCTCATCCCCCGAGCCTGATCCTGATCCCTCCCCGGCACCTCCACTGCCGGCTGCTGTCCTCGAACGCAAAACCACCATTCTGAAACACATCATAGCAACATCAGAAAACTGAAATATCTCAAGGGATCATTGATACTAATACTAGCTTCCTGGTCTTGTCTCAGCCTTCCTTGATTCGAGTACGGATCCTCTGCTTTCAGTAGTACGGGCCCATACTACCTTCCACATCTATCCGTACTTTCCTCAAGAACTGACTTGACTCCACCAAGTCACTTCTACTACTACTGATCTCTGCTACCCTCATCCTAGGCTTGCCCTAGGAAATATCTGACTCCACTCAAACCAGTCCTCAGCTGCTGAAGGCCTCCTAGTAATGCTAATTAGCCATCACCTGAATACCATCACATGTGATGAGGCTCAGAT
The DNA here is from genome assembly GCF_002870075.4 of Lactuca sativa. Classification (NCBI taxonomy): domain Eukaryota; kingdom Viridiplantae; phylum Streptophyta; class Magnoliopsida; order Asterales; family Asteraceae; genus Lactuca; species Lactuca sativa. The sequence continues at coordinate 240,292,769 of NC_056623.2, read as the reverse complement.
AATCCTTCGAGTAAAAGACTCGTCTCTACAACAGTTAGACTCAAACAAGAGTTGTGCAATAGGGCCAAATCCAACACTCTGAGATTATTCAACCCTGATCACATGTGACGTGACGTATTCACCTAACGGCTAACTCCCATTACCAAGAGTTCTACAAAGCACAAAGAAAGCAGCATTCGGACACAGGAAACTACTCAAGCAAATCTATTCTCATGACGGGAAACTGTACTAGCATACAATGCTAAGCTCATGCTATCAGGCATAACCTAAACAAGCTATCCTACTTCTATCTACTTTGATGCTAACATGCAATTCTCAATAAGCGGGAACACACAAAGCAGGCACATAAGGCATCCTCCTAGATCCTTAGTCCTATTCTAGCATGCTGTTCTACTGAAACTGAAACAATTAATAATAATAAAAAAACTTGTATGGGTAACTTGGGAGTACTTACTTGAGCTCGGCTGATCGCATGCACCACACCCTTATCTTGTTTTCAGAACCCTTTTCATTCTAAACGTTTTTCAAAAATTTCTTTCGAAAACATTTTCCTTTTGAAAATCTTTTTATCTTTCCCTTTAGTTTGAGTTCAGACACACCCGAGAGTGTACCCGAATCCCTCAAACCAAGGCTCTGATACCAACTTGAAACATCCCAAAAATACGACCCGAAAATTTCATTTTTAAATATAACAAAGATCATAAAACTGAGTATCACATAATAAAATCATACGTAGCGTATCTTAAAACCATAATAAAATACTGTGAGAAAAACTGTGTCACAACTATATCAAAACATATCGAAGAAACTGAATCAACTCCCAGGACAAAAACTGAAGTTGTGGTGTGTGCGATGCCATCATCCCGAGCTCTTCCCTTTACTTGCGAAAGCACCTGAAACCAAAACTGAAACTGTAAGCACGAAGCTTAGTGAGCTCCCCCAAATTACCACATACCATACAAACATATAACAACTATTGGGCCTTGCCCACTGCATCGGACCGAATTCCGGAAACTGCATCGGACCGAAGTCCGGAACTAACTAGGGCCTTGCCCTCTACATCGGACCGAAGTCCGGAAACTGCATCGGACCAAAGTCCGGAACTAACCAGGGCCTTGCCCTCTGCATCGGACCGAAGTCCGGAACTACTGAGGCCTTCCTTCCTGCATCGGACCGAAATCCGGAACTAACTGCATCGGACCGAAGTCCGCAACTGACTGCATCGGACAGAAGTCCGGAACTACTGAACATATCATAGTATAACATATCAACTAACTCAACAAAACATAGTACATACTGCTTCGGGCCATAACCCGAAACACATAACACACAAACCTGTCTGAGCCACGAAGGCGTCAAACATACTAACTACTGCATCGGAACGAGGTCCGGAAACTACTGCTAGCTAATCGGGTCGGCATTGTGGCCTTAGACCCATTCCTACTGGAAGGAAACTCACCTCGTGAACTGGCTGCTGAATGTAGGGCTCTGGAAGCTATCTGCTGGTGCTCCGGTATCTCCCCGGCTACAATTCCACAAACACACTCAATCAAATACTAATAACTGATTTGGGGTAAAATGACTCTTTTACCCCTGGCTAAAGTCAACTCTCTCGGTCAAAGTCAACTTACAGTTGACCTGACCCGCCGAGTTGGGCCGTCAACTCGCCGAGCCCCTACTCTCACTTTTCAACCCTGCTCGCTACTACTCGTCGAGTATGGCAACAACTCGACAAGTTCCCTTTCGATTCTAGAACTCAGGCTATCTGCATCCGACTCGCCGAGTTGTATGAACAACTCGTCGAGTCCCTCTATTACTGAGTCTGACCTCCGGTTCGCTGAGTCCATTCTACAACTCGCTGGTCCCCACTCGGAATCACTCAAAAGAGGGAAAAATCGGGGACTCGCGGCTTGACTCGCCGAGTCCGAAGAACGACTCGCCGAGTTTCATGCATGCAGTCACTAATAACTCGATTCTGCTTGAATCCAACGCATATAACTTATAGATCTGGGCTTCTTATGCTCGATTAACACGTAAAGATTCTATCTTTATATGCCCATAAGCATCCATGAAGATTAAAAGGCTCAAAAGGCATAATAAGGCTAGAAATGCAAGACAACTTCGAAAAAGGCAATAGATCCGGGCTCTAAAACTCCTAAATGAACAGATCTGGGGATATCTCGACCCAACAAGGCATCCATACAACTAATAAGCTTGAAAATACATTAAACTAGCCTTAGGGGTGTTCTAATGGAGATTTTAAGCATAAAACAGAATAATTTCGAGACACACCTCTATGAACTCTGACTTGGCCTTGAATCTCTGCTCTACACTTCCTCTTTTGGGTCCTTTCTTCTTTCTCCTCTTCAATCCTTCAAGAATCCACACAAAAACACTTTAATCACACAAGTAATGATTTAGGGTTTCTCATAAGCTCTCTGAGGGTGAAGTAGGCGAGTTGGGGCACATAACACTGCTTAAATAGTGAGCAAACCCGGGGATTTAGGGTTTCTTCCTGGCAGGCGGACTCGCCGAGTCCCGAATATGGACTCGTCGAGTCGCCAACTTACACGTGCTCGAAATCCCGTCTCTACTCGACGAGTCAGGCTATAGACTCGCCGAGTCCCTCTTGAAAACTTCTAAATAAATAACATGGAAACAACATACCAGAGACGGGTCGTTACATAACTTCTCTTATTTTTTCCTTTTCCTTGAACGTCTGACCAATCTTAAAAGCTTTAGTGTGAACCTCACCAGATGAACAAGCAACTGGTTTTAGAATGGACCTTAACAATTTCTTCCTAGGCTCTTTTTCACTAGCAAATGACTCAAAAACATCATTGTCTAAGACTTCTAAAGGTTTATCTTCAATGTCTTCATGTTCCTCAGTATTATTGTTTGTCGGATCAAGCTGGACCAAGTCAATGTCTTCATCAAGTACACTACAGAAGTTGATCATGTTCACCTCCACATCATCTATCAAAGGTTCCTCATCAAATACTGTTTTTTTTTTTTTTGCATCATGCTGACTATCAAAATCACTTTCATCTGCACTATCCTCACAATCATATTCATCATCTACAACTGGATCATTATTCATAACTGGCTCATCAAATTGGCCATCTAGGATTGGCACATCATTCATAACAGGTACATCATTCATAACTGGTTCATCATTCAAAACTGGTTCATCATTCATAACTGGCTCATCAGTCATAACTGGCTCATCATCCATAATTGGTTCACTATCCTGTATCACTTGTGAAGGTCCATCAAATGTTCCATATGGCACAATGGACTGGGAGTAGTCTAATTTTTTCCTAGAAGATCCAACAACTTTTCCCTTCTTTTGGTTCCTATCTAGTTCAGGGGATACATCAGTAACCAACTCCTCAATAATAACCTTGGTGGGGGACAAAAAATAATTGTTAACCCTTGTATGCCCATGCTCTATGTAGATACTTAAAAGGTTATTTTTTTCCACATAATTTGACAATACATGCACATCCCCATCATTTCCTAGAGGTAACAGACCAAAGTCCAACTCTACTTCTGGAATAAGAAAATGATAATACAAAATTTGCCCTTCTACGTACCCTATTTCTCGAACCATTGTATCCAACTCATGCACAGAAAAAACATCAATATCTACGAAGTCAACATAGTCTATTGTTCCATCTACGTACCTTCTCCCAGGGCTTTTCGTGAATATCCCACCATGATGGATTTTCAGAGTGAAATAGTTGCTTATTCCCTTTGAAATAAAGAATAACAAAAAAATTTCAACAATTTGGGCATAATATCAAATCGAGAAAATCAAAGATCACTTTAGTAAGTCACTTACGGTATATCCTTTCCAAATCATAATTTGATGCTTTAGTGTGTCTGGAAGGAAGTGACCATAACGTTAACACCATTATCGTTTTCAATCGGCAGATGATCATCTGCCTTGTGTTCTGTTGGAGAAGACAAAGATGAATGCGAAAGGGTAATGGGTAGCTGGGGAAGATGATCTGTGTACTTAATTACAGAGTTCATGCGTATATTATGTGCATAATGATCGATTATTAGAGTGACTGCAAGATGAAAAGACAAATTTACCCATTCACTAACGGTTCAAAAATGACGAGGTTAGGGTCAAGGACCAATCGCGCAATTAAATGAAACCTTAAGGACCATTCGCGTGACTTTTTGCTAGAAAGTCCTCAAAGTGCGATATTATATAAACCACAGGGACCAATCGTGAAATTTTGTCTAAAATAAATAAATAAATAATAACAGAAAATAAATAAACAAATGAAGAGGGGTACCAAGTCTAATAATATGGCAGAAGAAAAAAATTAAATTTAAAAACAAAAAACAAAAACAAAAAACAAAAAAAAAACAAAAAAACGAAAACGAAAAAACAAAAACAAAAAACAAAAAAACAAAAAAACAAAAAAAATTGATAAAGCTAATATTACTCATTTCGGTCTTAATAAAATCTACCCAAAATACCGGCTTCAACATCAACTTTAACATTTTCATCAGTTTTAGAAGAAATTTCTTATTTATTTCTTCATTTTACTTTTAAAAACATCTTTTGTATCCAAATTTATCAATGAAAGTGAAGTTGATCCAAGTTTTTATGTTTGATTAATTTTTGAATTTCCGTTTGAGTCTCATTTATTTTCTGTTTTTATCTTTATTTGTGATTTTGTCAAAACTTCATCAATTTGAATCTTATGGAGTTTTACTTTATAAATGGTTATATAGGTAGATGTGATAGTGGTATTATAAAAATACATTGTTGTAAAACTTAAAAAAGAAGGTGCATTATTGTTGTAAAACTTAAAAAAGAAGGTGCATTGTTATGATGTGTAATACAATGTCTGAAAATTTGAAAAATAGATATTATATTGCTATATAAAATGAAAAACGAAATGTAAAAGTAAAAACAATGACACAATTATAAAATATCTAGAAAACAAAAAATAAGTTGAATACTAATATAATTATAAATTGTTGATGTTTAACCGAAGTCGGATTGTTAGGTCGAAATCCATATACCTAAGTGCAACAACAACGATAGATAATTTGTTGGATTAAAATATGTGATGGTACATTCCGATCATAAAGATTACATGTGTAACTGCATATGTCTATCTCATTCAATTTCAAAGACCGTCCCTTAAAATTCTATATTACTTATATTACAGTGTATATATATATATATATATATATATATATATATATATATATATATATATATATATATATATATATATATATATATATATATATATATATATATATATAAGGAAATCTTCAGAAAAGTCCCAATATTTACGGAAAAGTTACACTTTAGTTCCAAGATTTTTTTTTTTTGAACAAAAAAGTCCTGAAAACCGCAAAAATTTGCAGTTTGACCCTTTTTGACTGGTTGAAACCGGTACCAAATTAATTTGGGACTATTTCGTAAACTAATCCAAAATATTGGGACTTTTATGTAAACAAAAATTATTAGGACTTTTCTGTAAACAAAAATATTATGACTTTTCTACAAACAGAACCCTTATTATTATTATTATTATTATTATTATTATTATTATTATTATTATTATTATTATTTAAAATATAAATAAGAATACTATTTTTTTGAAGTTGTTATTATTAATATTGTAACTAATACATATAAATGCATTAAATGAAAAAATAATCTTAATGACATTGTTTAAGGGTGGAGGTGGAGAAGATGTTGACGCTTTTAGCATTAAAATCGTGAATGTCTGCTTGTATATTTTTACTTTGTATATGGTAATTTCATATTTGTTATTATTGTTTTCAATTCAGAATATTAATACTTAACAATTTGAAAAAAGTTGCATATTAATAGTTTAAGGTAGTAGGGTTTCTCACTTTGTATATAAAGTTGTTTAAAGTAGAAGAATTACTTTTCAAATCCAACAAATCCACTATAAACATCTGCACAGGTAACCCATATCAAAATTCAAAAGTATTAATTACCATATTTTTTTTAATAAAAATAATAGGAATAATTCAAAAGTATTGATGTCCTATTACTTTTTATTAAACAAGATATTGTAATTAATATTTTTGAATTTTTATATGGGCTACCTATGTAGATGTTTGTAGTGGATCTGTTGGATTTGGAAAATAATCCTTCTACCTTAAACATTTTTATATACAAAGTGAGAAATCCTTCTAGCTTAAACTATTTATAAACAATTTTACAAATATGCAACTTCTTTTAAATTGTTACGTATTATTATTCTGAATTGAAAACAATAACAACAAATGTGAAATGACCATACACAAAGTAAAAATATACAAGCAAACATTCATGATTTTAATGCTAAAAGCATGAACATCTTCTCCACCTCCACCCTTAAACAATGTCATTAATATTATTTTTTTCATTTAAATGCATTTACATGTATTAGTAACAATATTAGTAATAACAAGTTCAAAAAAAGTATTCTTATTTATATTTTTAATAATAATAATAATAATAATAATAATAATAATAATAATAATAATAATAATAATAATAATAATAATAATAATAAGGGTTTTGTTTGTAGAAAAGTCCTAATATTTTTGTTTACAAAAAAATCCTAATATTTTTTGTTAACAGAAAAGTCCCAACATTTTGGATTAGTTTACGAAATAGTCCCAAATTAATTTGGTACCGGTTTCAACCGGTCAAAAAGGGTCAAACTACAAATTTTTGCCGGTTTTCGGGACTTTTTTGTTCAAAAAAAAATCTTGAGACTAAAGTGTAACTTTTCTGTAAATATTGGGACTTTTCTGAAGATTTCCCATATATATATATATATATATATATATATATATATATATATATATATTATCTTAGGGTGTGTTCAGCAAAGAAACTCTTTGCTTATTAGTTTATTATCTTATAAGTTAATAAGTTAGAGTGATGTAATTTAAGGGAAAATGGATTATTAGCGTTTTCTACTGTAATAAGTTATTTTTATCCAAACACTTGTTTAGCTTATAGCGGTGTAGAGCAGCTAATAAGCTAATAAACTCCTTAAATAAGCTTAGCCAAACACCCGCTTAGTATTATAGCTATCTATTTAGTTCGGTAGTAATGGTCCGGTTTCAGATGAAAATCATAATCGGACTACATGTCTTCGGTTAATACACATTAGAACCTTTTTAATAATGGTTCGGTTAATTCGATTTTGGTTTAGTTTTTTGGTTAATATGTTCACTCCTAGGCAAAGCTTGTATGTACACTTCAAGCTAAGTGTGTTGGTGAAAATAGAGTTGATGGTTGCATCTATTCCGGACCTAGATGCAGTAGGAGAGGAAGTCGATACAAATCCTAGCCCATATTGATACATCGAGGAGGACTAAGTAGTTGCTTGAAGTATAGGAGTTCAAATATATAGCCTAAACTATCTAGGTTTTCAAATTTAAGTCTATACTACTTTTGTTCATCTTCAAGAACAATATTCAACTCTGAATTTCAAAAACGATATTAAACAACCAGTAGTAGCCCACCGGTAAAAAACATTCTTGGAGATGTGGATGGTATTCGGTGACTCCAATGCTTGAGGCATAATCTCATGCTCGCGCTGTAGATCTATAGATTAGTCGTAGTGTGTATAAGTTGGCTCAGACATTTTCGTTAGGAAAGATCCTTCTTTAAAAAAATAATAATAATAATAAAACAATATTCTACATGTTTGAAGAATAAATAAATAAAACTCAGCTATGTGCTTCATTCGTCCTAAAAATATTCTTGTTCTTTTTTTAATAATAATAATAATAATAATAATAATAATAATAAATATTTAAAGATTTTAAAATATAAAATTAAATAGAGAAGCCACATGCACAAAATTAAGTTAAAATGCTACCAGTTTACTCTCTCTCTTTTTTTTTTTTTTTTTTTTTTTTTATTTATTTTTTTTTTTTTGTGTGTAAAACGACATGTTTGACACAGGAATGGCCAATTTCACAAGAAACAGTGACTAGGGACCAAATTGTGGTAGTTTGTTTATTATTCTATGACATTACCCTACAAATTCAGTTTTACTATGGTTTCCTGACTTTTTTCCATTCTGTATATAATAATAATAATAATAATAATAATAATAATAATAATAATAAGAAGAAGAAGGGGGGGGGGGGGGGGGGGGGGGGGGGGGGGTTAGCCTCACAATTAAATAATAAGTAACCATTGAGAGAGAGAGCCACAGTGTAATAAGTGGGTTCATGGACCCTACTTGAAAATTGATATTAACCACATTTTTACTAAAATAATTCTTAAAAAATTCATGGTTTCTTGAAATTATTACTTTTCGCACCCACTTTTATTGAAAAACAACCCTTAAAAAATTATTTTTTCTGAAATTATCCATTTGGCACTGACTTTTACTGAAAAAACATACTTTTGTAATATTTTTAACAAAAAAACTCCCAAAGAAATCTAAAAATTTCAGATTTTTTTCTAGGTTCAAATTTGTATTTTATTTTTCATATAAGATGGACCCTAGTAATATTTTTTTTCTGGATCCACCACCGAAGACGCCACTGGGGAGGGAGAGAGAGAGAGACTTCAACTTTGGATGCTTAACCTTCAAAAACAACTATATATATATATATATATATATATATATATATATATATATATATATATATATATATATATATATATATATATATATATATATATATATATATATATATATATATATATATATATATATATAAAGCTTTTTGAATGCCTTAGACACATACCTACTATTTTAGCCATAAATCTATATATTCCATCAATAGATTTAGTGGTTGATGTGCAAATTCTTGATACCACCAAACCAAAGGCCCTTTGACCTTTGATATGAATATAAATATGAGTTGTAGCCATCCGTACTATTATAATATTTTGTTGATCTATCATGAATTTCATATTTTTCTATTCTAATAAAATGAATATGTTTATTTTTCTATCGACAAATGTTATACAATTTGAACTCCTTATTAATATTAGATGTTATCTATCATGTCACTTGTCAACCTATTAATTATCAATTTCAAATTTTAAATTTTAAATTTATCAATTTAATTACATTAAATTAATAATTAATTCTCCATTTTTAATTTTAAAATTGTTCACTTTAATTATATTAAATTAATAACATTATATTAAAAAATAAAATAAACTTAATACAAATTATAAGGTGATATAACTTCATATATTTATTTAAATCAACGATTATTATTTTATATAATTAAAAAAATAACTCTTAAGTAATAATTTATTTAAAATAATTGATTAATTTTTTTGTATTTTTAATAACTGTGGTTCTTATGGGTTATAAACTAGTTAAGTAATAAAGAAAGACGTTGGCATGTTAAGATTTGAGAACGGAAGAAGAAGCAAAATAAATACATAAAATATGAGGCAAAAGTGTAGTTTAAACTTTCACATAGTAGCGAAATCTCAGGTAATAATAAATATATGTTTAAATTGGACTGAATGAGAAAACATAGAATGATGGTTTAAACTGGTCTCAAAGACCACGATTGGACTAATCTAAGATCAAACAGTTCTAAGGCAGCCTTAACCGTTGGTTTCGGATCAACCCTCAAATTCAAGAACCAACGGTCTAAAGAAAGTCTTAAATTGGTTGAACCGGTCTTGGTCTTGGATTGATCTCCGGCGACCACTTTTTTCCACAAAAACTTGCCCTACAAATATCTAGAAGTCCATCATTTTTACAGGTTTTCAATTTTCTAACTCTAAACAATCGTAAAAATGTATGTAGTTCTTGTGTCAGTCTCGGTCAATCCGATTTTAATCTGAGCACACCCACCATTTGAGGAATGTAGCAAAGCAAATCTTACGACATCAGTTTGAAATAATTTTACGCAGCTCAAATAAAATAACAAAATTATTTGCTATATTCAATCGATGTCAACAAGTTATATCCGGCTTCAATAACAAACTAGATCAACATAATATAAGTTTTTGTATTTCTTTTAGTAAATTCATGAATAGTTTTGTTCATTTGTTAAAAAAAAATCAAAAAAAGGGATAAGAGTTTATCTAAGATCACCCTTGTTCATTGATATATCAGCATGAAACCAATCGTTACACTTATCATACGTCACACGTCACATACCATATTATCACACATTATACATTTATGTAAGCAATTGTTGGACAAGATTCTAAAAAAAAGGTTCCTTCCATTAAAGACTAGTTTAGTTTTTCACTACTACATTCTTGAGTTGTGTCCAAACCAAGGTTAGGCATTTACAAAGGGTAAAGGTAAACAACACCTAAACATCACCATAACATCAACAAGAAAACCATTTGTTGGGGTTTGGTTTTAACATAAAAACAAGTTGCAACATCATTCTAGACACTACTACCATTACCATGTCAGCAGCACCCATAACCATAAAAACAAACTTAAAAAACTTTTACTACTACTACTACTTTCTTTTCTTCACATCATATGTCAGACGCTCAATTCCTCAATTCCTGTTTTTGCATAATATCTGTAAACAAACAAACAAACATGAGCACAATAACTACTATATTTCATATTCAGCTTCCAAAATCAACTTCTTTTTTTTTTTTACTGAATAAAGTGACACACCAGTCCATGTAAGTTGAGAAGACAAGACTATTGCTCGAATAAATGGTGTCTAACCAACATCTCTGGTATTCCCATTGCAGAAATGCTCTCACATCCAAATAGTTCCTTCAGCTTTTCATCACACACAATCATCACCGGATTTCCAGGATCCTATCATTCAAAAAAACCAAATCAACTACACTTCATCCCTTTTTAAGCCTATTATTGTTACTTATTCTACACATTTCACTATAAAGAAAGAGTGTATTTATTCGTCACAATGGGAATTGTAAAAAGTTCACTATAAAGGGTATTTTAGATATCTGACCATAAAGGGTGTTTTAGACATTTAGGGTAGTTTAGATACTTTTTACCATAAAGGGTATTCTAGACATTTGACTCCAAAATATGTTTTTAAGATTTAAAATAATTAATACCTCAAGATTATTGAGCTTGATGTACTCCCAAACAAGTCTCAAAGCCTCGGATTGGGACATCTCTCTTTCTGCAGCACCAAGGCCAAGACAGCTGGCAAGTGCTTCAGAAATGATAACTTGACAAGGAACAACATCATCCGAATTTGTATTTGTATTTGTATTTGTATCCGTATTTGCATCTGTATTTGTATTTTCAGCTGCAGGAGGCTCAACGTTCACCTTTGTCCTTTTACGTGATGATTCTTCTGAAAAAGGAAAATAAATAATTAGGAAATTATAATGGAATACAATAATAATATTAAATATTAAATGAATGATTGATTTTCCATACTTGTGGGCTCGAGTCGGATGATATGTTTGGCAAGCAACTTATTCATCTTGAACATGTCAGTGCAATCGGTTTCAAATACAACACGCAACGCATCATCACAAATTATCTTTCTTTTGTTCCCTGGATCTTGAAGGTTGTTTTTCTTGATGTATGCCCATAGCTGCTTAACAATCTGAACACCCAACCCCAATAAAATAATTTTTGTATATTAACATTACCAACATTTTGCATATAAGCCCATTAGGGTTATGTTACACATGGTAAAAATTGATTTATGATCTTTATAGGCTGTCTTCTAGGGTTATTTTTTAAAGTGAGGATGCGGAGGACGGTTTTGTCTTTTTCTTGGGTATGAAGAAAAGCTGCAACTTTTGTCCCATTGAGATCAGTCTCAGTCTCAGTTTAATAATGTACGTCAAACACAGTACAAAATCGTCTTGTTTTGTCAATATATTGATTATGGGGCCTAATAAAGTGTGTATTGATTAAGTTGATAAAAAAAAAAAAGCGTACATCAGTTCTTGATAATGCTGACTCGCCAACAATAACTTGAAGCTCAGGTGTAATACCACAGAGTTTGTTTAGGCCACCTGGTCCACCTCTTCTTTTGGTTCCAGTTGCACCACTGAGATCACACATTAAAACAAGTCAATTGCCAATAATTACCAAAAACTAATAAATCCAAGCATGCGTAAATGTAATCTTGATTTAATAAGACGCTTTCTAGGTCAAAGGCTCTATTTATTTTTTCACATTAAACGCTAAACAATGGTCTCAAATTGTTCCCCTCTTCATAAAAAACTATAATCAATCTTTATAGCAAACACATCCATCTTTACAAAGTTTGCACACTTCAATGAGAACTGTAACATTTGACATTTCTGTAAGTTATCTCTTTTTTAATCTTTACAAAGACAGGAAATGGGTTGAAAAGGTAATTTTAGTCCGAATAAGGTCAAGAAAAGAAATTGTCACCCTTTCCACTGTGCAGAGAATTTTGTCTTATTCGGGAGAACAGATTGTCATGGATATCTCCATGGTGCCCTTGTTATTTAAAAAAAATAAAATAAAAATTGATGCATATGTATTTTATACAAAGCAAGATTTCATGGTTGGGTAAAATGAAACATATAGCAGGAGAGGTCTTTGTGCAATCAAGAATTAGATTAGAGACGTATCAATTTTCACAACTAACTGCAAAGAACCGTGTAAAGTTTTCTTTTTGTAGAGGAATTAGAGATACATAGAATTAGCTAACATGTAATAACGACTAATAAAAGGGCCCTAATTTGTAACCCTAACCTATCCTAGGGATAAGCAAGAACTATTTATTCAAAACGCTGATTCAAAGTAACAGAAATAGATGAAAGACGTACCCTTTTTTGGGTTTTTCAGACGATTTCCCAACGGCATCCTGAACAACAACTCCTCCCTCAGCTTTCACCTCCGGCGAAGGCTGCACTTGTGTCTGCTGAGGCGAAGGAGAAGGAACCACCGCCGCCACCGGAGGCTTACTGAAATTAAGTTCGACAGGGTGACGCTGGCGTTGCTGTTGATGTTGATGTTGCTGCTGTAGCTGATGCTGTTGCTGTTGCTGCTGCTGTTGTTGAAGAGCGAAATGAGCATGGTGAAATTGAGACGGATGAGGCTGTGGTTGGGTGAAATGATATTGCGCTTGCTGCTGTTGTAGGGCAAAATGGTCTTTCGCGATCCCCGAGGTAGTGACGGAGGACGGTGGCGGTGGCTGTGGTGTTGGTGGGTGCTGGTGGTGAGATTGTGATCGGTAGAGAAGGTTATTGATTTGATCACGGATGAAGACGGCCTTATGAGACAAATCAAACCCTAATTTTTGGCCGAGCTGGTGAACAACATCGCTGAGGGATGTGAATGATTTAGGGTCTGATTGACTCAGAAGAATCTCAACTCCTTTAGCTATCTCTTGGTCGGACACCATGGCTACTCTCTTTCACATATATAAAAATATACACAATTTTACCCAATTGATTTTCCCCTCTCTCTCTCTCTCTCTCTCTCTCTCTCCCTCTCTCAGTGACAAACTTTCTCTCTCTATATCTCTCTTTCTCTCTCTATATGTCTTTCTCTCTCTATCTGCTCCCCGCTCGTTATCTTACACTTTTTATTTATTTATTTTTTCTTTATCTTTTTTACCCCTCTCTCTTTCTTTCTCTCTCTCTCTCTCTCTCTCTCTATATATATATATATATATATATATATATATATATATATATATATATATATATATATATATATATATATATATATATATAAAAGTTCAATAGAGAACTATAATTACGGGTTTTTCAAGAAACCAAATATTTTTTTTAATTTCTAGAGCTTATTCTTTATTGAAAAAAAAATTTAAAAATATCTAAATTTATATATTAACATTGTGAATATGAAATATATTTTTCGGATTCACGTTGTGAATTTTCGAAAATTCACATTGTGAATTTGACGTAAAAAAAAATTGAATTTTATATCATTGGAAAAAGGATAAAAAGTTATGAATTTTTGTCTTTTTAGTTTTTTTTTATATAAAATAAGTTCTAAAAGTAAAAAAAAAAAATTGGTTCCTTGGTTAATTATTGTTTTCTATTGAACCTCATCCAATATATATATATATATATATATATATATATATATATATATATATATATATATATATATATATATATATATATATATATATATATAAACATCATTGTTTTCTTTCCTCTATTATCGTTTATTACTTCACCCTAATGAACATTATTTTTTTCATTGTCACGAAGGTCGAAGATAATCAATATTATTTCTTCCTTATCAAAACTATTGCGTCGATATTGAATCTACACTTTCAAGTGTTAATTGTAAATCGACAAAATTGCAAAAATGGTCCCTGTGGTATGCATTTTTTTGGGGTTTTAGTCCAAACCTCGACTTTTTTGGCTTCATGGTCCTTTTGAACTAGTTTCCTTGTGTTTTTGGTCCCTCTAAATAGTGTAATGACTGTAATACCCTTGGGGTATTTATTTTCCATTTTTCTTTCATTTCTTTTTAAATCTAATACTAATTTGTTTATTTTAATAATTAATAAAATAAGAAGAGGCCCACCCTCTCTCTCTCTCTCTCTCACACACAATTCCTCTTTTTGTGATCGTAACAAGAAAGAATCACAATTTTAAAGAAAAACCCTAAACCACTTTCGACCACCATTAACAAACTGCTTCTGGAAAACATTGAATCGCCGCTCAGCTTCAGCCTCCTACACCATAACACGTTCGATCCTACCCCCACACATTGTATCATTACAAGCTCACCATCAACGGATTCATCAAGGATTTGGATCTTGGTTGGCTGATTTCAGGGACAAAAACCTCAAGGATTTGGAGCTCCAAAGGGTGGTTACATCAATAACGAGTGAAATTAGTTTATGTAAACAAGTTGAAGATCTATATGTATGCTTTGCTTTTTCCGTGAATTTTTGTTGGTTTGGAGTAAAAGGCTACAAAAACCATCTGATTTCCCCTTTGATTTTGGGTTTTGGGTCTGAATGAGAAGAGTACAGGGGGTCAGAGATGAAGAGATGGGGTTTGAAGATTTCAAACGATGACCTTTCCTCCTCCGACTTAGTCTCTGTCAGAATGAGAAAAAACAATTGTAACCCCACCGTCTCTTCTTCTTCTTCTTCTTCTACCTGACACACTCTTTGATCTCCACCATTTGACAAGGAGGATCGGGGACCAGATGACGATGATGAAGAATTAAACCCAAATCATTAGTGGGTGTATTGTTGTCTGTAAATTCTTAAAGAAGGAAGTGAGAACAATTAGAGTGTTCTTTGATGTTTTTGAGAACGTATTGACAGAAGTTTGGGAGAGTCTTGATTGGAAAAAAATTGTTACTGGAGTCAATGGCCGGAAATGAAGAAGAAGAAGAAGGAAGTGGGAATAGGAGTGAATTTTTTCTGCTTTTTTTTCTTCTGCAAGTGATGTGATGAAGATGACATGGAGGAGGTTGGTTTTTGTGTGTGTGTGTGTGTGTGTTTGGGTGTGTAGTTGATGCCCACCAAGTGTTTGATCTTTTGTCTGAATGATCTTTTGATGCTACATGTAGTTCTTAGTTGTGTTCATTGATTTTTCGTAATTTTGCTTCACAAATGTTTGTTTAAGCCATCAATTTGGCATTTAAATTTCTTGAAGCAATCTTAAATTCCCTAAATCAAAACTGGGTGGTGATGCCGTGAGAATGGCTTCCGAGAGAGAGAGAGAGAGAGAGAGAGAGAGAGAGAGAGATGGGCCCAAATTAATTATTTATTTTCTTTTTCATTTAAATTAAATAGAAAAAAAATAAAAAAATATATAAGAAGGGCATTACAGTCATTTCAATTTTACGAGGGACCAAATTTACGTACAAACATGGTCAAAAGGACCACGAAGCCAAAAAAGTCGGGGTTTGGACTAAAACCCCAAAAAAATGCATACCACAGGGACCATTTTTGCAGTTTTGTCTTGTAAATCACTTAACCGCAATCTTTATATAGTAAAATGACGTATTTTCATGAGGTTTAGTACCTAAGTTTAGGTGGGGCTGTAATGTATATTCACTTTTCCATGAGTGTATATATATATATATATATATATATATATACATACACACACACTAGCCGTTTACCCCCGCCAAGCGACGGGTACGAATAGTTTTATTTCGGCAATTAGTTTCTTTTGTCCGTCAATGATTAGTTTCAACCAATCGATTAGTTTGCGTTTGGAAAGATTTCATTAGAAATAAGACACAATGTATTCCCTTTTCGGGTTTCTTTCAGCGATTAGTTTCCTTTCGAAAGTCGTTATATTTCAAAGATTTTTCAATGCAACGAGCATCGAATATGTTGCTTTCAATGAGTAGTTTTTTACTGGTAGGGACGAAAATTTTACGTTATCCATAGTACTTCCAAAAATTTTAACGTATCATGTGTTTTTTAGGTAAACTTGCATGGTATAACAGTATCATGTGTTTATTAGGTAAACTTGCATGATATAGCAACTTACGGTAAAACATAGAACAGGTCAAACACACATTCTTTGGGAAAAAATTAGAACATATATATATATATATATATATATATATATATATATATATATTTTTGTTCCTCTTTGATGTATACTTGCAATCTTCTCAAGCGATTAAAACACATCGTTTGGGAAAATTCCATGCGAGTTGTATCATTTTGGTAAAAACATAACATATGCTTTGCTCTTAATCTTGAATGTATACTTGCAATGTTCTCAAGCGGATCAAATGCATCATTTGGGAAAATTTTATGCAAGTTATTTCATTCGGGTAAAAAACATAAGATACTATTTGTTATTCATATTTTATGTATCTTTCTTTGCAATCTTATGAAACGTGTCACACAAAACATAAAAAAGTGAACCTCCAAACAAATTGTCTTCAAGTACCTGTATAAACAGGTCAAAATTGAAAAAACAAAAAAAAAACTATAAAACCAATGAAAAAGTTAAACTGTTTTTAAAAATTGATATAACCGAAAAAGAAAAAATATGAAGTGTTTATAAAAAGATAAATTTGTCAAAATAGCAACCTACTTCAAAAATATGTCATTACATTTGTATATCTATAAGTTATTGAATTCTAAGGTTAATTGCAACAAAATTCAAAAACTTAAGTTGGTGATTACGTAATCCACTCCATGATGATATTTTTGTTAGCACGTTTAATTGGATAAAAAATAGATCAAAGGTGGGTAGAGTTTAGAAAGGGGTATTATTGATATTTTGTGCTCTAAATTAAAACTCGGTGATGAAAAATAAAAATAAAAGACATACAAGTTGTTACGGTTATTATTCATAAGAAAGAGGTATGTCTTAAGTGAAATTGTATATGCGGAAAATAGATGGGAAATGTTGGTTCAAACTTGGCAGTAGGCTTCAGGGATTGTTCCTTTAGCTCCTCCTCTTGTTTCACGAATTTGAAAAATGGAAAAGAGTTAAGGTAAAATGACTTTTTTAACCAAATTAAGTGATGGATTTTGGAGTTGTACTATATGCTTCTTAAACTTTTTATGGATTGATTGGTTTTAGGCAAAACCACAAAAGATATTTGGAAAGTGATTAGTACTCTTCATTTATCTGGTACTAGAGAATGAGAACTTACACAAGCCATCATTTTTCACAAGAAAGAACATAAACAAAAAAAAAAGGAATGATAGTTTACAATCACAACTAAATCTAAAAAACTAATTAACATATCGTTAAAGCTCAAACGAATTCTAAAAAACAAACAAAAACATCAAAATATTTTGTTGGTTCATTAACACAACATGGTTCCCACTCTTGCTAATTCAGCTCTGCAATTAAAGACAACATTAAAAAGTATAAACAACCAAAAAAAGAATATCCTAGAATCTGCAAAACCAATTGCACAAAAGTAACAGTTATACAACATAAAAATAAAAACCATATGCACATTTTCAATCATAAATATAGATATCAAAACCTTATATACAAGAAATAGCAATATACTTTCATTGATATGTTAATTATAGCATTTTTGTTTCTTTCTATTACAATAATGTATCTTGAAAAAAACTCATAGTTATAGAAATATAATCCAAATAAAAATAAGTACAATGTCTAAGTAAGAAAAAAAGTGTAATGATGTAGGTTGCTATAACAGAAAAGTATAGACCAATTTTTTTTACCCTGTTAACAAACTAATAAAACCCTAGAATATAGATAAATCTGAAATTGTGGCCTAAAACGGAAAAAATAATCACATAACTGGAAGGTGTTATTATTTGATTAAAAGTAATAACTATTGTTTTAATGATAAACTATATATGAAATTTTATGTTTGACCAAAATGATTTAATAAACAAATACAATGAGGAAGCTTGCCATTGGGTTCATTATTAGCCAAGTTATCGATGGTGTTCAAGCTTGATATGTCACACCCCCAAACCGGAACGGCGGAAACGTTCGGGGGTGGAGGACGTCATGTACAATATCATAACAATTGTATTATAATAATCAAAGCAAACACAACCATTACATTGATAAAGTATAGTTTTTACATCTGTTCAATACATAGTTTGTATGACATCAAAAGTGTATAGCAAAAGTATAAAATACGTGACTCTACCAAGCTCCGTCTTCTTAAAACTTGTGGGTGTACATGTCTACTGGTTCCCTGAGAATACAAGTGATTTTGAAAGTGAATCAACATTTAAGTTAGTGAGTTTATAAGTATGTTTTTGAGATGAAAAATGTCACACCCCAAAACCAAATTGGCAGAAACATTCGGGGGCGGAGGACGTCATGTACAATATCATAACAATGCACAATAGTAAAATAAGCAGCAACATCATCCATTGCATTAATAATATAGTTTATACATGTGTGTTCTGTGTATAGTTGTAAGACACCATATATATATATATATATATATATATATATATATATATATATATATATATATATATATATATATCAAAATGAAAGACGAGTCTTGAACATGCTCTATCTTCTCAAAACCTGGTCCAGTGTATATGTCTATTGGTGACCTGAGAATACAAGTTATTTTGAAATAGTAGATCAACATTTAAGCTAGTGAGTTCATAAGTATTTTAATGTCAAAAGTTGCATTTGTTTCAAGAATACTTCCTAGAAAATCCTATATTTTCTACTAAAATGAAATGTAGTCTTCTACTAAGACTCAACTGTTTTGTATGTTTGTTCTCTCGTAAAAATGTATGTTTTTCCTAGTTTATGACTATCGTTACTAGAAAATAGTTTGCATTTTGAAATGTGAGAATATCACTGCATGAATGTAATGGAAAAATGAAAGTGTACATTAGTATTGTATAAAATAACTACTGAAGCACTAACTACCTTAAAACCAAGTTGTTAATTAAGGTTAAAAATGTGGTGTGGTTATAACCATGCTGATTGACTAGTGTTTAACACGACGACCTTTTGGCGTCGAAACTAAATGTGACATTTGTCACCCCTTGGCCTGCTGGCCAAACTGTAGCTAACAGTCGGAATGTGGGATTGTCGGTCCCGTATAGATCTATACACACAATATCCGCTCTCCCTCCAGGAGACTCTGGTTACAAAATGCGACATAACAAGTATATTGCTATGCCGTGAAATAGTAGTTTCACATTATTGTTATCTTGTTCTTGTTATAGTATGTATGTTCCTTTCAATTCTCATTATAGTATGTATTGTAATGTATAGTAATGGTATGAATGTACTGACTCATGTATGTTTCTCTGTTCTAGAAATAGTATGTAATGAACCTCTAAATTATACCTATTATAGTTTACCAGTACGTTTGTTTGAACTATTACTAAGTTGAAGAAAGACTCAATTACTAACCATAAGCAACTAAGTTTATGTATGTTCCTTAAAAATGGGTTTAATATCCATATATGTATTTAATAAGTATAATTATGATTTAGCCGACAGTCGGACTAGTGATCCTACTCTAAGCACATAACCAAACAAGGAACAGGAGTCAAGGTATCTAGCAGTAGTCCTAAGTCCGTTAAAGCATACTTATACGTAAATAGATAATTGAATATGATTTGATATAAAAGAAGTTTAAAATAGTTAAAAAGAGTTTTAATAAGTTTTTGAGTATAAGAAATCCTTTTGGGTGTTGTTTTCACATATAAATGGTTAACATAATTGCATTGTGTTCTACTTGTATTCTCCCCCTAAAAGCATTTAAAGTGTATTTGTAGGGGTATGAACTCACCTGCAATGAGTGATTCGAATGAAAGATCGATATAGGATGCCTGGTATGCCAAGTGAAGTCCGAGCACAAATGGATCCTATTTAACATATATTGACACATATATGTATGAAATTAAGTCATATAACAACTAATATGTATAGGAAATTATTGGATTAGGTGTCTAAACCCATAACTATTTTGGTATGTACTTGACCCGATTGTGAGCATGGTCCTTTTGAGTTGCCTTCACCATAGCAACTGATAGGATGAATTAAGGAGAAAGAAGATTAATTATGATTTATTAATATATTATATGAATAATATATTAAAAGAGAAATCATATTGTTTAATTAATATTAGTCAAGAATTAATAAGAATTAATTTTGTGGCTAAAAGAGATTAATTAAATAAAGGGGACTGATTGTGTAATTATAAGATAGTTGCATAAATGGGCTAATGGACTCCATAGAAGTTGGAGTGGACGAAATCTATGGGGATACCCATAAGAATTCGTCCAAGGCCTCTAAGGAGGGAGTCTGTGGGTTGCTTAGGGCCTACGCAGTCAAATTAGGGTTTCTTAGTTGAAAACCCTAATAGCCTACCCATATAAGGAACCCCTAAGGCCCCAAAAACGGTGTGAAGTAATCCCTAAGGGTTCTTGGACGTTTTTTTGGTGCCTCCTCCCTCTCTCCTTGTTCATATTGTTGCATGTGGTGTTTGTGACTCCATTAGAGGTGCAACATTTGAGGCACTAGGCTTTCAGAAGTCAATTACAAGAAGGATTCGGGTTGTTATTGTAACATAACAATCAAGGTAAGATCTAAACTCTATTATTTTGTCAATTTCGATTATTGTATGCTAAAATTAGGGTTTATGAGCTTTGGATGATTATTGCATATTCATTAGACAAACTAGATCCAAAGCTTTAGGGTTTGCATGTACACCATATGATTGATGTAGTACTCAAAATCCATCAGTGGTATCAGAGCCTAGGTTGTTTGTTTGATGTATTTGATGCTTTACATGATTATTCAAAGTTGGAAATCGAATTTTTTTGGATCTGGAGCTGGACTCGCCGAGTCCATATGTGAACTCGCCGAGTTCACTAGTAACTTGACGAGTCCAATGTTGGCTCGACGAGTCGGAGTATCAAATGCGAGATTTTTCGGGTTTTTGCCATATTTTGCTGTGGGATAATTACCAAAAACATTTTTAATCGATAAAATCTGATTTTTTATTGATTTGGAGTGATTATCCTTACCAAAATAGAAGATAATTGTCAAATTAATTAGATAATCATTGCCTTATGTGATAAACTTGATTTATTTGAATTATTTGATGAATTATCTTGCAAGTAATTGAATTAGGTCAAATTTAGATAATCACTAATTATTTGATTAATTAAAAGTATTTGTAATTTGATCTATATGGCTTTGAAAAGTTTCAAAACTTGCCCTCAAGTTTTGGAATTTAAATTTTTGATTAAAAGTTCTAATTTTTAAATGTTAAATTCTAAAACCCTAGTTTTTTTAAAAGTTCAAATTACACCCTCATGGTTTTATTAAATTAATTAAGTGTATAATTAAAAGAGAGTTAATAAATCCATAATGATATGGTTTATATTTAATTAAATTAAAAGGTATAATTTATTAAATTAAACCACCTAGTATTTTAAAAGTGTAAAATACACCCTTATACTATATATAAAATTAAAAGTTTAATATTATATATGCATAAGTAAAGAGTCAGTCTTACCGTTAGTAGACCTCATTCACGAAGATGGTCTATAAAGGGTGTTTAAGGAAGCGACCTGTAAAATGACCGTCATTGGGTATCCACTCTTACCCACCGCACTCTTGACTAGTGGAGGGTCGTTAGCTGAACGAGTAAGATAGGACACAACCTTCCATTATAAGTAAATAAAATACGAAGTAACTAAATGTTTTATAAATTCCCAAATCTTAGTTACTTTAGGAAAAATGTGGAGTTGGTGCTATTCCATGAAATTACACTTTGTACCCTTGCTAAGACGTTAGTGGAGCGTATGTGGTTAACCTGCACACTAATTGGGCTCTAATCAAAGATGGAAAAGGGTGACTCGATGTTTGTCATAGATCGATGGAGCGTATGTGGTTAACCGGCACGCCAATTAAGTGACTGTAACATTGGGGGCACCATATATATTTGCATGGTTATCCACAACTTGTTTGTGATCCTCGGCGTCCCAGTCACAAACGAAGGGCACACTCGAGATTTAAACATACCATTGAAAAGTTCAATGAATCTCAAAGGATCTAGGAGTTTCAATTCATTTAAAACTTAATTTTCAATTTTCGTTTTTCATGGTGGAAATTGGTAAATCGTCATTTACTTACCTTCAAATGTTCTTCAATTTGGATTACGACATCCTTCTTCCAAATTATAGAATATTGTGTTGGGTCCTAGCCTTAATATCTCATTTGGGTGTTTTATTAAGGACTCAATCAACTAACTTGAATTTCTTCCGTTTTGTAGATGTCAAAGTCTGACAACTATGGTCTTCTTGAATCCGCTGGAAAAACTTTTCCACATGAAGATGATGTTCCACGATTGGATTGTGGAAATGAAAATCATACTTCACTTTCCCCACCTCCTCCAATAATTCTCCCCGACCCACGTGTTCTAAGACTTGAAAAGTTCAAGGTCACTCAAGCCCTATTGGCGAAAAGACACGAAGATGGAAAGTCGATATGCGCTCATGTATTGGATATGAAGTTATATATTGATAGATTGGGAATGTTGGGCGTCGATGTCTCGGAGAAGTTGGGTGTTGACTTGGTTCTTCCCTCACTTCCAGACTCATATGGTAAGTTCGTTAGAGAGTACTATATGATGGAACACGACGTGACCCTCATTGACTTGACTTATTTGCTTATTGCTGCTGAATCAGAAATGATTTGGCATACTGGTCAAGAAAATTTGTCTGGTAAATCAATATCCCAACCTTCTATGGGCAATGGCAACATTGGAAGTCCAGAAAAGTTTTCTCTACGCAAGAGAAAGGTTGAGTCTGAGATAGTCCCGTGTACCATTCCAGAAGAATCCATATGCTTTTACTGCCAAAAGAGGGGGCAATGGTTACGAAGCTGTCCTGACTACCTGAGAGATCTAAGAGATGGGAGAGTCAAGATGTATGACTCTGTTGTAGGTAAAAATCAACTATCTACCTTTATTAAGTTTTCTATTTTAGATTCTAAATACATGATGTGTTAAGATTACATTTGGTGTTTTGTAGGATCGAAGAAAAGAAAGGAAACTTAAAGAAAGAAGTGAGTTGAGTCTGATCGCGAAGAAATGGATTTCGATCGCATGATTCGATGATCGGGTTTTTGGAGCTGCTACTCTAAAGTTATGATAGATTGCTTAGGAATATGTAATAGCATAGTTTTTCATTTAAATTTCGTTGTAAGGACAAGTTTTCCGCACTTTTTATAAATACAATAAATTTAGAGTTTTGTTTTATTTATATCTCCTTGCAATGCCATTTGTGAAAAATTGATGCTTGTGTGTTTCTATTATAATCAATATTAAATGGATGTGATTCTTAGTTATGATATTTATGGCAGTGTCGAAATTTTCTAAGTAAGGAAAGATTCTCATCGCCTAAGTATCAATTGGACAAAATCTTGGAATCATATGATTTTAATCATGTGATGTATGGAAATCTTGGTACTTAGGAAATTAAGACTAATTCCTTGATCACACAAGTATGTGAGTCAAGTGAAGGACTAAAGGACTAGAACACAATGTTGTGTACTGGTCAAGTCCACCACAAATAACAATAAGACTATTCATCATGATTTAGTAAAAGTCTAGTAAATATGGTTATGCTTACAAGATTAAGTATAATTCTGAATTATTAAAAAGTTTCAATAATAGCAGAACGAATAAGAATAATCAATTAGGCAGAAAGATAAAATTTTCTCCAATCTAGAAAGAAGGGAGAGTACTTTTGTATCATGTTTCATGATCGTCTTATTGATTATGAAACCATATCACAATTGATCCTCTAGGTAAACCTTAGTGCACTAGGATGGCTAAGAAGAGGAATCAGAAATTGTTGAAATGGTTAAATCAATAGGTGAATCATACTTCGTTCCAAAATCAAGTCTTAGAGTCATACTCCAAGATTGTGACTTGAGTGACACATCTTAAGAAGTTCTAACACACTCATAAAATGTGAAGCAGAAAATCGTTTTTCTTACTCTTGCACGTCTGAAAATTGGTAAATTGTGATGTCTTAGATATGACAAAGACCAACTAATACCAATTGTGTGTAGTGTTTGTCTTGATCAGAATCCGCACTAACTCTTGAATATTTGTTTGTCAAGAAATGTTCTTGATAAGAGAATCTTATATGTCAAGAAATGTTCTTGAAAAGGTTCAAGAACTAATCAAGAGTAAACTTATTAGACACTAGCACACGACTTGAGGTTTATAACCTATCGTGTTGACATATTCTTGTTTATGTTCCATTCTAGTAAAGTTACTTATGCATATGAGTTCTACGAGTTCTCAATAAACTGCATAAAGTCAAGCACCTTGTTCAATGAAAGTACATTGATTACTATAGGTGAGCTGTTAAATAACTTGGAAGCAATGGTGGGACCCTTTATGGCAAGAAATTAAGAATGAACAAGTTCTGTCCATAAGAGTTTGGATTTGTCACGAAAATTATCTAATGATTATGGTTATGACAAATTCACATGGATAAGAGCACATACACCATTAAATCTAAGTGTCATAAGGTTTCTCTACTTCATGAAAATGATTGTGATGAAACTCTTTCACCAGGAGAGATTTTAAGGAGATAGCAATTGTGATATTTGCCTTCTCAAATTCGATTATGATTACGACATCCCTCTTCATAGTTTGAATTGTGAGATTTGGCAATTAGTTTAAACATTTAAGTCTTCTTGCTATAAGTGCTGAAATTGTTTAGACACACATATAAGCTATCTAAGGAAAGGTGTATGAGGTTGAGAAGCTTAGATAAAGGCTTATCGAAGCATATCGTATTAGAAATATGAACTTTGAAAGTCAATAAGTATTGCTTTCTAGAAGTCCAAATGTTTTCTGAATACCTGTCAAAGCTAGTGGGATCATAAATGTTATGCTGGTATGGAGATAATTATCATGTTAGTGGGACCATGATTATTATTTTAAGTATTTCAAGTTAGCAATATTAATTATAGAAAACAAAGTTTCAATTTGCAAAGGTTGAATAGTTGTTTTGTTATAATTAAGGGAGAGAATATTATACTTCGTTTCAAAATCTAAAAGCTTGGATCGAGAAATTTTAATCAAATTTAGTCAAAGAACATATATGGATGTTATGTTGAAAAGATTCAACTTAAAAGAATTCTATATATGGTATTATAGCAAGGAACTAGTAAGTATCACGTTTTTCATTATGAATCGTGTCCCATACGCTTCGGGTATAGGATCGATTGCATATGCTGTAGTATTCGACCGTTTTAAATTTTTTTTCCAAATGCCTAGGGCATTAAGAGGGAAGAGGGACTAGAACCGGATTTGACTAAAATAATTAAGCAAATGTCAAGTACAATCTAAGGTTCGCCGAGGATTGGTCACTTATGGGCAGTTGGAAGTATAGTAACGAATGGACTATAATGGCATTATTATGATTATATATGATTGAGTTGTCGTATGGAAAATATGGAAATGTTTCCATATTGGGAGTTGGACGTTAAGAATTTATGTCTAGATTAGAAACTGTTATGCAAGAAGGATGTTCAAAGGAATGTACTTCGAATGTGAGACTTCACATCTATGGAATTGTCTTGTAACAATCTCTAATGGAGCACTTTGTAATATCATTGGCAAAGTCTTGGTGGCTTTAGTGTTGTGACATTACGAAAGGACCGTTGCATAAAATGTTAGAATCTAACATATTCTAGTAGTGGCAAGAATTTTGTTCTTACACTAACGATGAGGATTAGGGATATTGTGAAATCAGCATCATTGGGAATTTTTTCAATTGATCTATTTCACAAAGAATGGACCATAGGTAAACAGAGTGTGCATGCTTGGTGCATAGGACAACTGCTGTTATAATTCAAGTAATAATTTGATTATTCGAAACATTATACAATGAATAATGTGTAATCAATATGGTGACTAAATAAAAGGAGTTTTATTTATGCTCAAAAGTTTAGGGCCATATTGGATTCGATTATTCTTGAGTTTCACTTTGCATGTTTTGACTTCCCGAATAATAAGATTATTCAAACCATCCACAGTCGCTCGCACTTTGGAAGTAGGTATGAAAGAAGACTGTCATGAATTGGCTTGTAGATTGTCTAAAATGTAATAGACATAGCAAAGGTTTACTGCAACATTCATGAGTGCTTATGAATGTGATTTGAGCATTGGACTAAACTCACGCTCACTTGGATCGCTTCATGGATTTTATCACGAGTGATTGGTGAGACGATACTATCTTATATTCTTGAAACCAAGATGTGTGAGTTGTATTCTACAAGTTGGTTGCACATTGATAATACGTAAATGCATCAGTAACTTGGTGTTATAAAACATATTGTTGTGTGCGATTTGATGAGTAGGTACAATCGACCATTGAGTCAAAGTTTATCCGTTCCTTTTACCCAAAGTGGGATAAAAGCGATATTTGTGGGCCCCTCGATGATTTAGTGATGACACACTAAGCGCTTGGCTAAGCCGAGACTAAGTTGATGTGTTCAATTGTAGTCTGTTGTCAGTCGTCATAAATTGGAAATCGGGAAACAACACATGAACGTAGAGTATGATTAAAATCCATGTCTCAGTTCATATGATATCTAGAATGGAGGAATATATGATCCCTTATCTAAAGGACACGTTTCTGATAAGATCAGAGTTCGACAGCGGCTTTTGAAAACTACGGTTGCTGATCAGGTTCCAAAGTCATACGCAATATAACTATTAGACTTATCCAAGTGGGAGACTGTTGGATTAGGTGTCTAAGCCCATAACTATTTTGTTATGTACCTGACTCGATTGTGAGCATGGTCCTTTTGGGCTGCCTTCACCATAGCAACTGATAGGATGAATTAAGGAGAAAGAAGATTAATTATGATATTTTAATATATTATATGAATAATATATTAAAAGAGAAATCATATTTTTAATTAATATTAGTCAAGAATTAATAAGAATTAATTTTGTGGCTAAAAGAGATTAATTTAAATAAAGGGGACTGATTGTGTAATTATAAGATAGTTGCATAAATGGGCTAATGGACTCCATAGAAGTTGGAGTGGACGAAATCTATGGGGAAACCCATAAGAATTCATCCAAGGCCTCTAAGGAGGGAGTCCATGGGCTGTTTAGGGCCTAAGCAGTCAAATTAGGGTTTCCTAGTTGAAAACCCTTATAGCCTACCTATATAAGGAACCCCTATGGCCCCAAAAACGGTGTGAAGTAATCCCTAAGGGTTCTTGGACTTTTTTGGTGCCTCCTCCTTCTCTCCTTGTTCATATTGTTTCATATGGTGTTTGTGACTCCATTAGAGGTGCAACATTTGAGGCACTAGGCTTTCAGAAGTCAATTACAAGAAGGAATCAAATTGTTATTATAACATAACAATCAAGGTAAGAATAAAACTCTATTCTTTTGTCAATTTCGATTATTGTATGCTAAAATTAGGGTTTATGAGCTTTGGATGATTATTGCATGTTCATTAGATGAACTAGATCCAAAGCTTTAGGGTTTTCATGTACACCATAAGATTGATGTAGTGCTCAAAACCCATCAGAAACAACCTTAGGAACTAGGGAACACTTACAATGAAGTGTTAGAACCAAGAATGAAGGGCTAAAAGGTGATCACGGCCACACAAGAGTAGTTCACGACCCCTGAAGGGTTCACAGTCCAAGAACACTTGAAGTGTTCATGGCCCAAATGATGTGTTCACGACCCTGGGATGGTTCACGACCCTAGAACACCTGATGATCTTGAAGAAAAGGTGATGAATCAAAGATGGAATCAAAGGGTTTCACATGAGTAACAAGAAAAAGGATGTAACGACCCAATTTTCACGTCCAAAAATTTCATTTTAATTAATTAATTTAATCACACATTCGTAGGAAAATATTGTCGAATCATAACATCTCATACAACATTGTATAATGTCTGAAAACCCAAATCGTAAAATAGTGATAATGTCGGAGTACAATCCTAATGAATCTCAAAATGCGGAATCTGAGGTGTGTGTATGATGTGCAGCTACCGCGTCGGCTCTTTCCCTTTCGCTTAAGAGGTACCTGAAAGAAAACTGAAAACTGTAAGCACGAAGCTTAGTGAGTTCCCCCATCGTACCACATACCATACAATATATTGTCAGGCAATTCTAGGGCGCCTTACTTACCCAGGTCAAACCATTCTGGGGTGCTTGACGTACCCAGGTCAAGCCATTATGGTGTGCTTGACGTACCCGTCAGTCTATTTCCCCCGACTACCGGGGACTATTTCACCCCCTACTACTACCACATAAACACATAGCATAACATAATGTACTGTCAGACAATTCTGGCGTGTCTGACTTACCCAGGTCAAGTCATTCTGGGGTGCTTGACGTACCCATCGGTCTATTTCACCCGACTACCGAGGACTATTTCATCCCCTACTACTACCACATAAACACATATCATGCTAGCATATAAACATATCAGGTAATAGTAATCCTAGGTGCATATCACAAATACAATCACCTAACATACGACTCCTACTGGTGGGCCGACATTGTGGCCTTAGACCCACCGCTACTGGAAGGTAACTCACCTCCTACGTGTAGCTGTTGATAACTTGTGCGGGAAACCTCTGCCTGCTGCTGCTCCGAAAATCCTCCGACTATAATCCCCACAAAACACTCAGTCAGAATCTGATATCTACTCTTAGGGTAAAATGACTATTTTAACCCTAACCAAGTCCAAGTCAAAGTCAACTTTCAGTTGACCCGACTCGCCGAGTTGGGTCGTCAACTCGTCGAGTCCCTAACCCTTTACCCGTCCTTATCCACAACTCTACTCGTCGAGTTTAGAAACGACTCAACGAGTTCCTCATCTATATGAACATCGAATGAATCTTCATCCAACTTGCCGAGTTGTATGAACAACTCGTCGAGTTCACCTTCTTCTGATGAACAAGTCCTGTCCTTGACTCGCCGAGCTGTATGAACAACTCGTCAAGTTCATCTTCAAATATAAGGAGATTGCCTTGGACTCGCCGAGTCTGTTCTAGCACTCGTTGAGTCCCATGAACTCCAGGTCTAAGGCTAAGTCCAATACGTTGGGTCACTCCCTTGGACCCACTAAAAACCCTTCTAGCGCTCAACTGGTTCCTTCAAACCCTAACAGAAAAGGGGAGTCTTGCCTCGGACTCGATGAGTCCTAAGAACGACTCGTCGAGTCAAGTATGTCCAAGTCTCATTTCTCGATTTCCAACATACAACTCTTGACCAAAAGATAGATCTAATCTCCCTCAATCGTTCTAGCACATAAAGTTACAAACTTTACGTGCATGCATGGGACTTGGAGCTCAAAAAGACATAAAATAAGCCCTCATGATGCATGGGACCTTACATGGGTGCAAAAGCAGCCCCTAACTGCCTTGTAACTCTCTTAATGACCTAATTCTGAAGCCTCAACCCTTAATCATGCTTGCAATCATGGTTGGTCACCAAAAATGGTTTATAAAAGTCGTAAATCTCCCCAAAAAGGGTCTATAAAAAAAGAGCAAGATAACAACTTTATACCTCCAATGAACTGTGGATGATGCACAAACTTGGGTTCCCCTAGTCTCCACTTATTTCCTCAAGTCTTTCACCTTCCTCCTTATGGTCACAACTAGCAAGATCCACCAAATGCCTTAGTTCTTATAAAAAAACGGCTAGGGTTTGCTATGGGGAGTTTCTGGAAGCATTAGGGACGAAAAGGGAGGCTGAATAAGTGGTTTAAATAGGGTGCAAACCCTCAAACTAGGGTTTTGTCCGGACAACGCCTACTCACCAAGTCCGACCGCCGACTCGTCGAGTAGGTCATTGAACTTCCGCGTCCAAGACACTCCGACTCGACGAGTTGGACCTCAACTCGCCGAGTCCAAGGCCAAAATGCAAGGTACTTGAACGAAATACATACCAGGAACCATGTGCTACAAGGGAAGTGTTTCTTACACTTTTGAGGAGAAAGGAGGGTTCACGGTTGATGATAGTTGAGAGAGGATCTTTTTGTTCGCGGATAGAAGATGAAGAAGTAATGAGAAAAATGGCTAACACTCATATATATAAGGGAGGGTAGTTCACGGCCCAAGATGGGTCATGGTCGTGAACCTAGTTTGCGGCCGTGAACCTCTTTTGAAGGTGGTTCTGGCTCGAATGCAGTCCACTGATCTCTTGCTAACACTTCCTAACACACAATCCCTTAAGTGTACTAGGTCTAGAACTCATAAGATGACCCTTAACACAGTAAAAAGATAATAGAAACAAGTATGAACTTCTGATTGATTTGATTGACTTACAAGATAGAAATTTCGGGTTGTCACAGAAAACTTGTCTTGGTTCTTTGAAAATGTTATAGTGTCCTTCCAGAAAATCCAATATTTTCTTTAGTAAATGAAATGTAGTCTTAGGCCTTAAGACCAAAGTGTATGTTTGTTACTGTACTCTGAAATTGTAAATCGTAGTCTTATTAATAAATAAAACTATATCATGAATGTTTCTTTAATTTGTATGTTATACTAGTGTACTATGTACTAGAAAAGTAGCATGTCGTAGTAGTGTTTGTATGGAAGCCTTTTGTATGAGTGCCTGTAATCCACCAGCTATAGTGTCAAATAGTGTACTGTAGTTTCATTATTTAAAATAAAACCTTTGAAGTGGTGTTAATCCCGTAAACAAATGTTTTAGTTGATACTATTGTGAGTTTCATATAACCATGTTGATATGACCTAGTGGCCTCTACGACGTTATTCAGGCGTCATAATGTTATGACATTTGTCACCCCAGGCCTGCCGGTCTAGCTGTTGCAAGCAGCTCAGGTGCGGGATTTTCAATCTCGTATAGATCTATACACAAATTTACGCTCTCCTTCCATGAGACTCTGGTTATAATTTATAGGACTTGAACATGTACCATGTTGGGTACAACGAAGTAGTGCCTCGCAACCCTGTAGTACTTAGTTTACATGTAGTGTTGTAGTGTTCTCTTGTACTTGAAACTGTATGTATTACCTTGTAGTAGTGTACTTTGTAACGTAAGATAATTATACTTAAATATTATTTTAATAGTGTATCCTTGAATTAGCGAAGTAGAGTAGTGTTCCATAAACTATATCTATTATAGTTTATATACTTGTTTCTATATAGTGTTCTTGAGCTTGTAAAATAGTGTAGTGTTTCTCAAACTATACGAATTATAGTTTAAATGTATGTTCTTGTATCGTTTATTGAACTTAGCAAAATAGTGTAGTGATTCACAAACTATACCTATTATAGTTTAAATGTGTGCTCTGTAATGAAGTGAACCTTTGCAAGTTATCAATATGAATAAAGCAGTAATAAAATATTTGTGTAAAGTTCCCTTTGCTCGACATGTTACAAAAGGGTTAACAAAATAATGAAATATATTTTATACTCATATATTCTAACATAAATGATTAAGAGTGAAAAAAAAAACAGTGAATAAGTAATTCTATCCTAAACCCACAACCAAACAAGGAACATGATTTAGGGCGGAATTTTCAATTCTAAGTCTGTTGAACCTTATTTATATATATAAATATATTTTGATAAAATGTAGCAATAAAGCGGTTTGAAACAATTGCAAATGGTTTAAACGGTTTGAAATCGTTTGAATATTAACACAAGAGTCCTTGTGTTTTACTTGTATCCCTCCCCTAAAACATTGAAAAATAGTGAAAACGTAGGGGTATGAACTCACCTCGAATGTAAGTTCGTGTTTGGATGTGAAGTGGTAGCGATGATCCTCGGGTTAGAACCTGCGTGCGTAGTCGCGTCCTAATAATAATTATACACGATATCGTATTTGAATTAATAAGATATTAATTTAAATAAAAGTTAAATAGTGATTTAAATAATAATTAAAGTGTTAGACAACACTTTAATTATGTAAGGAATACTTACAAAATTATTTGGAGATATCCTAGGCGTTTTCGGCCTAGCCCTCACCAAAATCCGTTGATTTCAGTCTAAAACATCAACTGAGAACCAAGTCCTCAGTCTTAAGGGGTTCTCGATTTGATTGAGTTCTCGGTCCAGGTGGTTTTCGGTCAAGCTTGAAGATTTGAAGGTTGTTCTTGGTGTTCTTGGTGAATTTATGAAGATTTGAAGGATTTCGCTTGAAGATTTGAAGATTCTTGGATGATACTTGAGAACAAAATGAGTGTGTTTTCGGTTTGAAAAGTGAGAAATCACTTATGTTTCCGGGTGAAATCATATATATATATATATATATATATATATATATATATATATATATATATATATATATAGGGTCTTCGGTCTAAGAGGAGTTTTCGTTCAAGGGGAGTTCTCGATGGTGTTTGCGGTCCGAAAGTGAGGTTCTCGCCTGGAGTTTTTGGTCCGAAGAGTAGGACCTCGTAGGGGTGGTTTTTAGTGGAAATAAGTAGTTTTCGGTTGAGTGTGTTTTTATCCCAAACATTAAAATACTTATATAAAAATATTATTTCTATATTTTAAATCAATATTTAACCCTTATAAACTTATCAAAATAAATAAAACTTGATTTTTATTTAGAGGGTTTGATTTCTATTGATTTTTATTGACTTGAAAATGACGGGTTGTTACATTATCCCCCCGTTAGAGGGAATTTCGTCCCAAAATTCTTTCTATCGAGAGTACATCATTGGCCAGGAAAAGATGCAGCTACTTTTGTTGCATCAGATCTTCTTGCTCCCAAGTGAATTTAGGTCCCCGCTTGGTGTTCCAGCGAAGCTTCACTATTGGTATGCGACTTTTTTTCGTTCGTTTGACTTCCCTATCCATGATTTCTACTAGTTCTTCCATAAAGTTAAGACTCTCGTTTATCTCGATTTCATCAAGTGGAATCACAAGAGTCTCGTCGGATAGACACTTCTTTAGATTTGACACGTGGAAGAAAGGGTGTATGTTATTAAGTTCTTGTGGTATACGGAGTTTGTAAGCTACCGGGCCGATTCTAGCGAGAATCTCAAATGGCCCAATGTACCTTGGATTTAGTTTTCCACGCTTTCCAAAGTGTATCATGCCCTTCCAGGGTGAGACCTTCAACATAACGCGGTCACCAACCTGGAATTCCAAGGGTTTTCACCTCTTGTCTGCGTAGCTCTCTTGTCTATCTCTAGAGGCTTTCAGTCCTTCTTAAATTTGGATGATCTTTTCTGTGGTTTCTCGGATGATCTCCGGGCCAATGAGAGTGCTATCAGGGACTTGCCCTTTAGCTAGCTGCGTCTCACCCACTTCAGCCTAGCACAGAGGGGATCTGCACTTACGACTATAGAAGGCTTCGAACGGGGCTGCCTTGATGCTAAAGTGGTAGCTATTGTTGTAGGAGAACTTGACAAGTGGCAAATGGGTATCCCATGCCTTACCGAAGTCGATCACATAGGCTCTCAACATGTCTTCTATGGTTTGAATAGTTCTCTCTGATGTAAGTTCTGGTCAATTTCTCCATTTTGTCTGTTTCCTTCATTGGTAGGGAGTGTGCGGACTTGGTTAATTTGTCGATGATTACCCAGATGGTGTCATGAACACCCGAGGTCTTAAGAAACTTAGTTATGAAATCCATTGTAATCCACTCCCACTTCCACTCAGGTATCTCTGGCTACTGCAGAAGACCCGAGGGCTTTTGGTATTCTACCTAGACTTTGGCGCAAGTTAGGCACTTGCCCACACAGGTAGCAATCTCGGCTTTCATGTTCGGCCACCAATAGAGTTTCTTGAGATTTAGATACATCTTATCTGAACTTGGATGAACGGAGTATCGAGTCTTGTGGGTTTCATTAATGAAAGCATATATGTGGCCACTAAACTCCGGTGTCCAGATCTGATTCATGAAGTAACGAACTTTATCACCCTTAATTTCTAAGTTCTTCTCCATTCTTCTTAAGGCTTCATCTGCCACATTATCCGACTTCAAGGCTTCTAACTGGGCCTCTTTGATCTATGCAGATAGATGTGAATAGATTGTCATGGTTAGTGCCTTCACTCTATGACCTGAGTACTCCTTTCGACTAAGGGCATATGCTACTACATTGGCTTTGTCGGGATGATAGCGAATTTTGCATTTGTAATCATTGAGTAGCTCTACCCATTGTCACTGTCTCATGTTAAGTAATTTCTGATCGAAGATGTGTTGGATGCTTTTGTGGTCGGTAAAGATGGTGCACTTGGTATCGTAAAGGTAATGCCTCCAGATTTTTAGTGCAAAGACTACTAGTCCCATCTCAAGATCATGAGTGGTGTAGTTGACCTTGAAGGGTTTTGAGCATTCTGTGATATCCCCAAAACCTCGGCCAGAAAAGACCGATTTTCATTTATGCTTTTAAATAATTTCAGAGTAAATCCTTTTGATTTGAAAGAGTTGCGGAATTTGTTCCCAAAAACAAAACATGATAAAACAATGTTTACCAAAGCATTTCATAAAAGAAATGTATTTTTATTATATAATCAAAACTCGGGGTGTCATGTTCCGATACAGACCAATAAGCATAAACGATAACATTACAAGTCATTCAACAAATATATACATATACAGACTTGTAAACAAAACAACTTGATGGTTCATCCATCTTATGCCCTTGCGCCACTTCCTGTAATACAAATAAAACTGAGTGGGTCAGGCTTGGGAGCCTAGTGAGCATATAGGGTTTTCAACCCACAATAAATAATCATATTTAATTTTCACCAACCAACAATAACCCAATTACCCATTCCCGTTATTCTCACTTTATGTCCCTATGACAACTAACATAAGGGACCTAGTCTAATAATATTTCATCGAGGCGACAACACATGCTTCGGGGGTTCCTCAGCAATATAAGTCAAATAAGGCAACCATGAGGGGGATGGAGTACAGCGAATGAACAGCCAAGTTCATTAACAACTACAGGTGGCAAACCTGCTAATGTTTCCACAAGACTATCTAGAAAAGTCCGTGGTCGTCATCTAAACTCCATTAGATGACTGAATCAAACAACAACGAGGCCTCTCATCTGTTTATTACACACCAACTATGTACCCATGTTCTACCCAACATATTAGTAGATAAAATATACATTTTTATACATAGATAAAAACCTATATAGCATGCTTTGATCAATACATATTCCACATAACAGATGAGGCACACACACATAACACGTATTTCATAGAAAACAATTCAGATCTATGAGATAGAAGAGAGTGAATATACATTCACACATATAACACAAAATATACACATAACACGTATTTCGTATAAAATACTTCATGATTATGCGTTAGAAGAAAGTAACCGCACACTCACACCTATAAACAACAATATACTTAATACACTCGAACCAAACTTGTATTATTATCGTGTTTATGAAAGGTAGTATACACTCACTTGATCAGAAGATGATCGGACAACACTTCAACTTGCAGAAGTAGTAATCCTCTGCAGATCTGGAAGATCTTCACAAAAATCGAACTTCTCGCGGGCAGAGCTTCGGCTCGGGAACCACACTTCTCGGGATCTTCGGGATCTCGGGACTTGCCTCGGGGCTCGAGAATAATACCGGGGCTTCGGGGTATTTCTGGCACGCAAATCGATGCAAAACGGGAGAGAGAGAAGAGAGAAAATAGCAAAAGAACTCGGCTGCCCTTGCATCCTATTTATAGGAGGCTGGAGCCTCGGAGTACGCGGGGCGTATTGGTCCGAAATCGTCATGGCGTTCGTCATACGAAGAACTCGAGTGCTAGGGTTGTCATGCTTCGTTGTACGCGGGGCGTACTTCGGATCAGATCGGTGACTCCTTCGGATAATGCCGGATTTTCCATTTAAAATTAAATACAAATTATTTAATAAATTTCGGAAATTCATATCTTCTTCATACGAACTCTGTTTTCGACGTTCTTCATATCCACGCGAAGGTGAGACTACGCTCTACAACTTTCGTTTAGACTCCGTCGGCTATTTTTAACTTTATTTTTATTATTTATTTTTAATAGGTCGGGACAGAAAAACTTCGTTATAAATTCATAACTTCTTCGTTTGACGTCCGTTCACGCCTAACATTTTATCGCTTCGATACCAACAACGAGACCTTCGATCCTCGTTTAGATTGCTTCGGCTAAAAACCCCTCGATTTCAAATTGAGTATTTCAGGCTGCATACCGCTAAGCCGAAACTTCGATAAATCATAACTTCCTCATACGAAGTCAGATTTGGGCGTTGTATATATATTCGGAAACCTCGTTTCAACTACTACAACATTAACCAAAGATATCAAGTTTATTTTATACTTAAATTTTGATGCTTATTTTTATTCTTAATTAATCAAACCACATAATTAAGCAATTAAGCACAAAACACATAATACTCAAATAATACAATCTTATTATTTCAAAACGGGTTACAAAGGTTAACCTAGACTATTACATTGCTAAAAATGGCAAGCCCGGATACATAGGCGTTACAATTCTCTCCACCTTAGAATGATTCCATCCCCGGAATCACACATCAACAAACAAATGCGGATAGTGACTCAACATGTCATTCTCCGTCTCCCAGGTGAGATTCGGCCCATTCGTGTGTTTCCATCGGACAAGCACTAACCCAACCATTTTGCGTCGCAACTTCTTAGTCTTTCGGTCAACAATTGCCTCTGGTTCTTCAATCAACCTTTTGTTCTCATCAATTCTCATTTCAGAAATTGGAATTATATCGGGAACTTCTCCTGTGAATTTCCTCAAATAACACACATGAAAAGTGTTGTGAATTCCATTCAGTTCTTCGGGTAATTCGAGCTTGTAAGCTTGGTTCCCAACCCTCTGAAGAACTTTAAACGGTCCAATAAACCTTGGACTCAACTTTCCCCTTTTTCCAAATCTTATAAGTCCCTTCCACGACGAGACTTTAAGCAAAACCGAATCTCCAACCTCAAAAGTCATTGGTCTTCGCTTTTTGTCAGCATAGCTCTTTTGACGATCCTGAGCTGCTAACATTCTTTCCCTAATTATTTTCAACTTTTCAGCAGTTTGATGAACCATCTCTGGTCCCATAAACTGCTTTTCCCCAACCTCAAGCCGACAAGACACTTCTGTCCATACAAAGCTTGATAAGGTGCCATCTTAATGCTCGAGTGAAAACTATTATTATAGGAAAATTCTACAAAAGGTAAATGTTCATCCCAATTACCTAGGAATTCCAAGGTACATGCTCTCAGCATATCTTCAAGTGTTTGTATCGTTCTTTCACTCTGACCATCAGTCTGCGGATGGTAAGCTGTACTTAAACACAACTTGGTACCCATTTCCTCTTGTGGACTTTTCCAAAATATCGAGGTGAAACGGCTATCACGATCCGACACAATCGTTAACGGAACACCGTGAAGCCTCACAATTTCCTTCACGTAAGAATTCGCAAGCTTTTCCATAGACCATTTCTCCTTGGCTGCTATGAAATGCGCACTCTTAGTGAATCGATCAACGACCACCCAAATCATGTCGTGACCATTCTTTGTTCTGGGCAGTTTAGTGACAAAATCCATAGCAATGTCTTCCCACTTACCCATAGGCATAGACAATGGTTTTAAACTCCCGTACGGTTTCTGATGTTGTGTCTTTACTCTCGCACAAGTCACACACTCAGCCACATACTTTGCAACATCAAGCTTCATCGTCGGCCACCAGTAGTAGGGTTTCAGTTCCCTATACATTTTAGTGCTACCAGGATGAATTGAGTACATGGTTTTGTGAGCTTCTTCCATCAGAAGATCCCTAATTCCTCCTGACTTAGGTACCCAAATACAATCTTGGAGTACCTTCAGTCCATGACCGTTTGTCCCAAACACCAACGTTTTACCCAAACGTTCCTCCTTTCGGTCATTTTTCTCAGAAGATTCCTCTTGAGCTTTCTTTATACTTTCCACAATGGTCGAGACAACTTCAATTCTCAACGCTCTTGGCCTTTTACTTTCAAGATTGACTTTCCGACTGAGAGCATCAGCAACAACATTAGCTTTACCGGGGTGGTAAAGTATCTCGCAGTCGTAGTCTTTAAGTAATTCTAGCCAGCGTCGTTGCCTCATATTCAATTCCTTCTGACCAAAGAGATATTGGAGACTCTTATGATCAGTGAAAAGTTTGCACTTCATGCCATAGAGGTAATGCCTCCATATTTTCAGAGCGAAAACTACCGCTGCCAACTCCAAATCATGAGTCGGGTAATTCTTTTCATGCTCTTTCAGCTGTCGAGATGCATATGCTATCACCTTTTCTCTTTGGGTCAAAACACAACCCAATCCAACACCAAACGCATCGCTATAAACAGCGAAGTCTTCAACTCCATCGGGTAAAGAAAGTATTGGTGCCTCGCATAGCTTCTTCTTTAGCTCCTCGAATGCTTCTTTATGCTTATCACTCCAAGCATAAGTAGCTCCTTTGTGGGTCAAAGCTGTTAATGGAGTAGCGATCGAAGAAAAGCCTTGGATAAACCTTCGGTAATATCCGGCTAATCCTAAAAAGCTTCGAATCTCCATGGGACTTTTCGGTTGTTCCCACTTCATCACAGCTTCGATCTTCGCTGGATCAACCATTATCCCTTCTTGGTTGACCACGTGACCCAAAAATTGGACTTCACGAATCCAAAAATCACATTTGGAGAACTTCACATACAGCTTCTCCTTCTTCAAAACTTCAAACACTTCTCGCAAGTGTCTGCCATGCTCCTCCTAGCTTTTCGAGTAAATCAGAATGTCGTCTATGAACACTATCACGGATTTATCAAGGAAAGGATTACAAACCCTATTCATTAAATCCATGAATGCTGCCGGAGCATTTGTTAGTTCAAACGACATAACCAAGAACTCGTAGTGTCCATATCTAGTTCTGAATGCAGTCTTCTCGATATCTTGCTCTCTTACTTTTAGCTGATGATATCCTGACCTAAGATCGATCTTTGAGAAATAGCTCGAACCTTGAAATTGATCAAACAGGTCATCAATCCTCGGCAACAGATATCTATTCTTTATTGTTGCCTTGTTCAGCTCTCTATAATCGATGCACATTCTCATACTTCCATCTTTCTTCTTCACGAATAACACCGGAGCTCCCCAGGGCGATGAACTAGGTCTAATGAAACCTTTGTCCAATAACTCCTGAAGTTGCATCATCAGCTCCTTCATCTCCGTCGGTGCTAATCGGTAAGGTGCCTTTGCTATTGGCGTGGTTCCTGGTAACAAGTCAATTCTGAACTCCACTTGTCTATCAGGTGGTAATCCAAGAAGATCTTCGGGAAATACTTCCGGATAATCACACACCACTGGAATACTCTGCATCACCTTCTTTTCTTTCTTAGCATCAATCACGAATGCTAAATATGATGTACATCCCTTGGTCAAACACTTTCTGGCTTTCATTAGGGAAATGATTCCAGAATTCACTCGCCGTTTGTCCCCATACACCATAAACGAATCTTTCCCAGGCGGGTTTACTTTAACTATCTTCTTCTTGCATAAAATTTCGGCATCATTGGCGCTAAGCCAATCCATTCCCAACACGATGTCGAAACCATTAAGTTCGATAGGCAATAATTCCTCGTGAAACTTATTCCCATTAAGGTTGATTAAGATGTTTTTCATACGATGGCTAACAGGTACAAACTTGCCACTAGCTACTTCGACTAACAAAGCATTATCTAGTCTATCAATAGGCAAAGCTAGCTTTCTACCAAACTCATGAGAAATAAAGGAGTAGTTGGCTCCAGAATCAAACAAAATTTGAGTAGGTAATTCGTTTACGAGAAAGGTACCTGAAGCGACATCAGCTTCATCTTTTGCAGCTTCGAGTGTCATCTGGAAGGCTCTCGCCTTCGGCTTTGGTGGAATGTTAGGCCTAGCTACCTTCTTCTTCTTCGGATAGTCTTTCAAAATATGCCCCTCTTCATTACAACCAAAACACATCCTTTTGTTGTTCGGACATTCATTGGAAAAATGTCCAACCTTTCCACACTTGTAGCAGGTCACATCCTCGCTACATTTCCCAAAGTGCTTTTTCTTACACTTATCACACCACTTCGCTTCGCCTCCTTTTCCTCCAAACTTTTTCGAATCAGATTTCGAAAATTTGCTTTTCTTACCGGAACCAGATGTTCCCTCACACTTTCTTTTCTCACCAATATCAACCTTGTCGGTGGTTCTCCCCTTAATCATGTTCTCAACAGACTTGGCAGCCCAGATAGCTGCCTCTAGAGTATGTGCCTGGCGTACTGGCACCTCGTCCTCCCATGGGAGTCCTTTTGCATACCGGTCCACCTTTGTCAGCTCGTCTGGGACGATATGCAAGGCAAACTCCATCTTATCGGTGAAGTTATTGGTGTGTTCATCAACTGACATGCTGCCTTTCGTCAATGTCAGAAACTTGTTCTCTAGTTCCAACAGATTTGAGCCGAGCAGAACTTGCGCTTGAACTGCACCAAGAATTCTGCCCAAGACAATTGTAGTGGCTCATTAGGGCTTAACGTCTTCCCTAGAGTGTTCCACCAACGAACGGCTCCTCCTCGGAACTGACGTACTGCGTAGATAGTCTGCAACTTGCCTCTGCAGCCACAAGTCATGAAGGCTAACTCCATTTCGGAGATCTAATCCATAACTCCAATCAGATCCTCCTTTCCATTGAAGGTCGATGGTTTGCAAGTTAGAAAGTCCTTGTAGCCACTAAACTCCAGTGTCTAGATCTGATTCATGAAGTAACGAACTTTATCACCCTTAATTTCTAAGTTCTTCTCCATTCTTCTTAAGGCTTCATCTGCCACATTATCCGACTTCAAGGCTTCTAACTGGGCCTCTTTGATCTATGCAGATAGATGTGAATAGATTGTCATGGTTAGTGCCTTCACTCTATGACCTGAGTACTCCTTTCGACTAAGGGCATATGCTATTACATTGGCTTTGTCGGGATGATAGCGAATTTTGCATTTGTAATCATTGAGTAGCTCTACCCATCGTCACTGTCTCATGTTAAGTAATTTCTGATCGAAGATGTGTTGGAGGCTTTTGTGGTCGGTAAAGATGGTTCACTTGGTATCGTAAAGGTAATGCCTCCAGATTTTTAGTGCAAAGACTACTGGTCCCATCTCAAGATCATGAGTGGTGTAGTTGACCTTGAAGGGTTTTGAGCATTCTGTGACATCCCCAAAACCTCGGCCATAAAAGACCGATTTTCATTTATGCTTTTAAATAATTTCAGAGTAAATCCTTTTGATTTGAAAGAGTTGCGAAATTTGTTCCCAAAAACAAAACATGATAAAACAATGTTTACCAAAGCATTTCATAAAAGAAATGTATTTTCATTATATAATCAAAACTCGGGGGTGTCATGTTCCGATACAGACCAATAAGCATAAACGATAACATTACAAGTCATTCAACAAATATATACATATACAGACTTGTAAACAAAACAACTTGATGGTTCATCCATTTTATGCCCTTGCGCCACTTCCTGTAATACAAATAAAACTGAGTGGGTCAGGCTTGGGAGCCTGGTGAGCATATAGGGTTTTCAACCCACAA
Organism: Lactuca sativa; assembly: GCF_002870075.4. NCBI lineage: Eukaryota > Viridiplantae > Streptophyta > Magnoliopsida > Asterales > Asteraceae > Lactuca > Lactuca sativa. The sequence continues at coordinate 240,250,783 of NC_056623.2, read as the reverse complement.
TAAATAATCATATTTAATTTTCACCAACCAACAATAACCCAATTACCCATTCCCGTTATTCTCACTTTATGTCCCTATGACAACTAACATAAGAGACCTAGTCTAAGAATTTTTCATCGAGGCGACAACACATGCTTCGGGGGTTCCTCAGCAATATAAGTCAAATAAGGCAACCATGAGGGGGATGGAGTACAGCGAATGAACAGCCAAGTTCATTAACAACTACAGGTGGCAAACCTGCTAATGTTTCCACAAGACTATCTAGAAAAGTCCGTGGTCGTCATCTAAACTCCATTAGATGACTGAATCAAACAACAACGAGGCCTCTCATCTGTTTATTACACACCAACTATGTACCCATGTTCTACCCAACATATTAGTAGATAAAATATACATTTTTATACATAGATAAAAACCTATATAGCATGCTTTTATCAATACATATTCCACATAACAGATGAGGCACACACACATAACACGTATTTCATAGAAAACAATTCAGATCTATGAGATAGAAAGAGTGAATATACATTCACACATATCACACAAAATATACACATAACACGTATTTCGTATAAAATACTTCATGATTATGCGTTAGAAGAAAGTAACCGCACACTCACACCTATAAACAACAATATACTTAATACACTCGAACCAAAATTGTATTATTATCGTGTTTATGAAAGGTAGTATACACTCACTTGATCAGAAGATGATCGGACAGCACTACGACTTGCAGAAGTAGTAATCCTCAGCAGATCTGGAAGATCTTCACAAAAATCGAACTTCTCGCGGGCAGAGCTTTGGCTCGGGAACCGCACTTCTCGAGATCTTCGGGATCTCGGGACTCGCCTCGGGGCTCGAGAATAATATCGGGGCTTCGGGGTATTTCTGGCATGCAAATCGATGCAAAACGGGAGAGAGAAGAGAGAAAATAGCAAAAGAACTCGGCTGCCCTCGCATCCTATTTATAGGAGGCTGGAGCCTCGGAGTACGCGGGGCGTACAGGTCCGAAATCGTCATGGCGTTCGTCATCCGAAGAACTCGAGTGCGAGGGTCGTCATGCTTCGCTGCACGCGGGGCGTACTTCGGATCAGATCGGTGACTCCTTCGGATAATGCCGGATTTTCCATTTAAAATTAAATACAAATTATTTAATAAACTTCGGAAATTCATATCTTCTTCATACGAACTCCGTTTTCGACGTTCTTTATATCCACGCGAAGGTGAGACTACGCTCTACAACTTTCGTTTAGACTCCGTCGGCTAATTTTAACTTTATTTTTATTATTTATTTTTAATAGGCCGGGACAGAAAAACTTCGTTATAAATTCATAACTTCTTCGTTTGACGTCCGTTCACGCCTAACTTTTTATCGCTTCGATGCCAACAACGATACCTTCGATCCTCGTTTAGATTGCTTCGGCTAAAAACCCCTCGATCTCAAATCGAGTATTTCAGGCTGCATACCGCTAAGCTGAAACTTCGATAAATCATAACTTCCTCATACCTAGTCAGATTTGGGCGTTCTATATATATATTCGGAAACCTCATTTCAACTACTACAACATTAACCAAAGATATCAAGTTTATTTTACACTTAAATTTTGATGCTTATTTTTATTCTTAATTAATCAAACCACATAATTAAGCAATTAAGCACAAAACACATAATACTCAAATAATACAATCTTATTATTTCAAAACGGGTTACAAAGGTTAACCTAGACTATTACATTGCTAAAAATGGCAAGCCTAGAAACACAGGCGTTACACATTCTAACACTCATAAGGTGTACATGCAACCCTAAATAACTTAGATCAATGTTTTCTCTATTATACATGCAAACTTTCATTTTCCAAGGTATTACCCTAGCTAGCAGACAAAACTTTGATACTTGGGTAATAAAACAAGTTAGATAACATACCTTTTATTGTAGCTTGTTGCTTGGAGCTTTAAAAACCTAGCACCAATAGTGTGAATGCCTCAAGTGGAATCAGAAATCACCACTAACACTTGGAAACTTGGTAGAGGACTATTTAGCTCACAAAAATCCGCCACACTCTTGCAAAGACTCTAGGTGCCAATTTCTTGAACCAAAGGGCTTCTTATATAGTGTGGTTACATTAGGGTTACACCATGTAAACCCTAATGTGCATGACTTTCCACATTCCTCATGATCCATGGGTTTTAACCTCCATGGACTAGTATCCATGTTCACCACATGGGTTAAGCCCAACATAAGGAATCATAAAGCATTAGCCCACATTATAAGAATGAATGATTTACACAATCAATCCCTATATATTTAATTAGTCTCTGTTGATCACAAAATTAATTCCAAATTAATTCTTGATCAATACTAATTAAATAATATGATTTCATATTAATATATTATAACTTCTAATATATTAATAAATCATAATTATCCTCTTCTCAAAAGTTTAAACTGTTCCGGTGAAGTGCAACCCAAATGGACCATGCTACTCTCTGGCCAAGTACATACCCGTTATAGATATGGACTTAGACACTAATCCAACAGTCTCCCACTCGGATTAGTCTAATAACTATTATTGGAAGTATGACTCCATAACGCGACTAGCAATCATAGCTCTTAAAGGCTACTGTCGAACTTTGACCTAGTTAATGACGCGTCCATTAGATAAGGGATCATATATTCCTACATTTTTAGATATCATATGGACTGAGACATGGATTATAATCATTCTCTCTGTCCATCTGTTGTTTCCTGATTTCTGATTTATGATGACCGACTATTTAAACAAATCAAATTAGTCCAGGCCTGGTGTCATCACAAAATCATCGAAGGGCCTACACATATTGTTTTTATCCACATGGGGTAAAAGGAATGGATAAACTTTCACCCAAATGCTTGCTTGTACTTACTCATCAAATTACACACAACGATATGTTTTATAACATCTAAGTTACTGGCGCGTTTACATATGTAAATGTGCAACCGACTTGCAACTACAACTCACATGTCTCCGTTTCAAGAATATAAGATATTATCGTCTCACCATCACTCGTGATAAAATCCATGAAGTGATTTAGATGAGCGTGGGTTGAATCCAATACTCGAATCTTATTCCAGAGTACTCACGAACACTGCAACCATCTTGTCCTAGACAAACTACAGACCCATTCATAACAATCTTGCCTCAATACCTACTTCCAAAGTATGATCGATTGTGGATGGTTTGAATAACCTAGTTATTCGGGAAGTCAAAACATGCAAAGTGAAACACAATAATAATACTAATTCTATATGGCCCAAAACTTTTGAGTCATATTGATTACTCATTATTCATTGTATAATGTTTCGAATAATCAACTTAATACTTGAATTAAAACAATAGCTATGCCATGCTCCAAGCATGTACATTATGTTTGTCTAAACAATAGTTATGCCATGCTCCAAGCATGCACACTATGTTTGTCTATGGTTCTTACTTTGTGAAATATATCAATTGAAAACATTTCAATGATGCTCATTTCATAATTCGAAATTTTTGTTGCAAGTGTAAAAATTTTAAATTCTTGTCACTGCTAGGAAGTGTTAGATTCTAAACTATCATGCAATGATTCTTTTGTAATGTCTAGGTGCCAAAAGTCACAGAGACTTGACCAATGATATTACACAATATTCCTTTAGAGATTGTTACATGACAATTCCATGGAGATGAAGTCTCAAATTCAAAGTACATTCCTTTGAACATCCTTCTTGCATTAAAGTTTCTAACTTTCTCATCTATTCTTCAACTCCCAATATGGAAACATTCCATATTTGCCATACGATAACTCATTATTAATAGACTCTTGTCTATTCATAATAATGTTAATATGGTCCTTCGATTACTATACTTCCAACTGTCCTTAAGCGACCATTCCTTGGCGAACCTTAGATTGTCCTTAATAGTTCTTTAACCACTTCATTCACATCCAGTTCTATGCTTTTCCCTCTAAATGCCCTAGGAATTTGGAAAATTAGAACACAAGAATATTATAACATATGCAATCGATCCTATACCCAAAAGCTTGTGGGATGTGATTCATAATGTCTAACATAAAGCTTATGATACTTGACCAGTCTTTTGCAATAATATTTCTATTTGCCATGTTCTTATAAATTTGATTATGAAGAAGGATGCCGTAATCATAACCAAATTTTGAGAACGCAATTAACATTTCCATATATAGAATTTCCTTATGTTGAACCATTCCAACATAACATATATATATATATATATATATATATATATATATATATATATATATATATGACTAATTTCGATTAAAAACTCAATATAAGCTTTTAGATTTTGAAATGAAGTATGAATTCCACTCCCTTGATTATAGCAAAACAACATTTTCAAACCCTGCAACTTTGCGAATTGAAACTTTGTTTTCTATAATTAACATTACTAACTTGCAACATTTACCAAAATAATTATGCTCCCACTAGCATAATAATTATTAACTTACCTGGATAACACTTATGCTCCCACTAGCTTTGACATGTATTCAGAAATCAGCTGGGCTTCTAGAAATCAATACCTATTGACTTTCTTACCAAAGTTCATATTTCTGATACGAGATGCTTTGATAAGACTTTATCTAGGCTTCTCAAAATCATACACCTTTCCTTAGATAACTCACATGTGTGTCTTAACAATTTTAGAACTTACAACAATAAGTCTCAAATGTTTAGATCCTTTGCCATTTCTCACAATTCGAATTATGAAGAGGGATGCCGTAATCACAATTGAATTGGAGAATGCAAATATCACAATTGCTATCTTCTTAAAATCTACTTATTGAAAGCGTTTTCTCACCATCATTTTCATGAATCGTAGAGAAACCTTATGACACTTAGATTTTATAGCGTATATGTTGCTATCCATGTGAAGTTGTCATAACCATAATCACAAGACAAGGTCAGTGACAAATCTAAACTCATGTGGACTGAATTTGTTCAATCTTAATTTCTTGCCACTTGGCAGCACAAGGGCCTACCATTGCTTCCTAGTTGTTATGCAAACAACTGAGAACTCATTGACCTCATATGCATAGTCAACTTTAACTTGAATGTGTAACAACCCAAATTTTACAAAGAAAATTTTCATTTTTAATTAGTCAACCATTTTTCATAAATCATAAAGATTCCAATAATTGTTTTCAAAACCATCAACATTACAACATCATTATTTTCAAAACATCAGAGTGTTCCCCAAACCAGACCGGAAAAGAGAGATAGAGTGCACGCTGCATCATCATGCCTTGCCTTTGCCCTTGGACTCTGAAGTACCTGAAACGAATCCACAAACGGTAAGCTGAAAGCTTAGTGAGTCCCTATGAGCATACCCCACACAAACCACATATCACATTAGCTATAAAGCTACCTCTACCACATATCACATGTTAATTAGACATGAAGCTATCTCTACCATTAGCCACAAAGGCTATCTCTACCATCAGCCATAAAGGTTGTCTCTACCATTACCCTAATGCCATCTCTACCATTAGCCATAAGGCTATCTTTACCGTTAGCCACAAAGGCTATCTCTACCATATATCATGCACACATACATATCACACCTCTATGTAACAAGTAAACCAACTATCACAAGATGGGCCGACCTTGGTGCCTTAGACCCATTGGCATGGTGAGAAAACTCACCTCTCAAAGGCTAAACTGGCAAACTGGATTCAGGTATGTCCTGTGCTGCTCTTTTCAAACTGTTTACAATCAATGAGTAATTATCTCAGCATAGTCCCATAAATACCCCCAGGGTCAACCCTGGTCAAAGTCAAAGTCTATAGTCAAGGTCAATAATCTATATTGACGTTGACTCGCTGAGTACACTCATCTACTCGTCGGGTTCCATGTTTAGGTCGCTGACTCGCCGAGTCACCCGAGGGACTTGTCGAGTTCCTTGGTGTTTACGGCCGTAAACCACCAACCGTACACCTTTGACTATAAACCCTTGGCCGTAAACCCTTGGCCATACACCCTTGGCCGTAAACCCTTGCTCGTACACCCTTGGCCGTACACTCTTGGCCGTAAACGAGGAAACCCTCTCGACTCGCCGAGTCATTTGCACAACTCGTCGAGTCCCCCAAAGTTCATCATGATTAAGGTCCTTTCTAGTGGGACTTAAGGTCCCAAACTTTAGATCCATCATCTCTTATTATAGATTTCACGTAAAGTTACAAGCTTTACGTGCATGCAGGGCCTTTCATAACCGTAAACACCAAAACTAATCCTCTAACAAGGTTTTCATGCATGGAGAGGGAATAAGCTTATAAGGAATGCAACTTTATGATATTTGGGACCTAGTGAGGTTTAGATTGGGAACCATACCCTTGTGATAGGTCCAAATCTAGGCTTGCTTCCATTTCCTCAAAGTTTTGTCATGAACTCCCAAATAGAATATAGGCTTAAGATAAAAGATTCATACCTCAATTTGATGCCCAAGATGAACTAGATGCTAGATCCAGTGTTTTCCCCTTGAGTCTTCTTCTCCAAACTTGGATTCCTTCACACATTCCCAAAGTCAAGCTCTCAAATGCACACACTTAACACACTAGGGAGTTTGAGGCCATACACAGTCTCTTATGATTTTAAGGGAGGCTACAAGAGCGTTTAATGAGGCTTATATAGGGGCAAAACCCAAAAATTAGGGTTTTCATTAAACAGCGCTGACTCGTCGAGTCAGCCTTCTGACTCACCGAGTCACTTTCGATTCATGCCCCTGAAATATGACCCTACTCGACGAGTTGAGCTCCCAACTCGCCGAGTCCATGCATGAAACTTCTTTATTGGCACGTTTCCAACCAATGCTCAAACCAGGTGTGACAAATCTCCCCCACTTGAACTAGACTTCGTCCTCGAAGTCTGCTGACCCAAAAAAATATGGGTAATGCTCTCGCATCTCCTCTTCCAGCTCCCAAGTCCATTCGGAGCCTCTCCGATGCTTCCATTGCACTTTCACCAGTCTTACTTCTTTATTCCGAAGAACCTTGGTTTTCCTATCCAGCACCGCAACGGGTTTCTGAATATAGTTCAAACTATCATCCACCTGGATATCGTCTAGAGAGACGAACGCGGCCTCGTCGGTGACACACTCTCGAAGCCACGACACATGGAATGTGTTGTGAATCTGGCTAAGCTCTTCCGGTAAATCTAAACGGTAGGCCACTTTGCTCACTCGTGCCGATATCCTGAACGACCTAATATATCGGGGTCCTAGCTTACCCCTCTCTCGAAATCTGATGATTCACTTCCAAGGTGACACCTTCAATAACACGAAATCTCCCACCTGAAATTCTAAGTCTGACCGTCGTCGGTCAACATAACTTTTCTGGCGACTCTGCGCAACTCGCAGTCGGTCTTGCACTTGCTGAATTAGTCCCGTAGTCTTGAGCACTACCTCAGTGCTCCCAATGACTCGGTGTCCAACCTCATCCCAACAAACCGGGGTCCTACACCTTCGACCATATAACATCTCAAACGGAGCTCGATCGATACTGGCATGATAACTATTATTGAATGAAAACTTTGCCAGTGGGAGATACGTATCCCAACTTCCTCCAAAATCCAACACGTATGCCCGTAGCATATCTTCGAGTGTTTGTATTGTCCTCTTGCTCTGTCCATTGGTCTGGGGGTGATACGCCGTGCTAAAATGTAGCTGAGTGCCCAGGTCCTCATGGAATTTCTTCCAGAACCTAGATGTAAACCGAACATCATGGTTAGAAACTACCGACATAGACACCCCGTGTCTAGCCACCACCTCCCGCACGTAAATATCTACCAACTTCTCTGCGGATATACTCTCGGATATCAGAATGAAATGGGCACTCTTCTTCAGTCTATCCACAATCACATATATGGCATCCACACTCTTCACCGTCCTTGGCAACTTCGTAATTAAGTTCATTGTGATCTCCTCCCACTTCCACATGGGAATGGGTAGCGGTTGGACCTTACCATGAGGCCACTAATGCTCGGCCTTGACCTTCCTGCAAGTCAAGCACCGCTCTACAAACCAAGCAATTTCCTGCTTCATGCATGGCCACCAGTAACTCAGCCTCAAGTCCCAATACATTTTCGTAGCTCCTGGATGTATAGAGAGCTTGGACTTATGTGCTTCCTCTAATAACTTCTGTCTCACTCCCCCGGACACCGGTACCCACACTCGGCCACATTGCGTCAAGAGACCACGACTATTCTCAACAAACAGAGGATATTATCCTCGAATCCTCTCTACCTTCCAATTCTCTTTCTTCACTCCCTCGACTTGAGCCTCTTTGATCGTCTCCAACAATGGAGAGATCACCATCATCCTCATACCCATATTCCCGATCGGAGAACCTGCCGTCTTACAGCTCAAAGCATAGCCCACTACGTTGGCCTTCCTTGGGTGGTATAGGATTTCACAATCATAATCTTTTAACATGTCCAACCACCTTCTTTGTCGCCTGTTGAGGTTTTGTTGGTCCATCAAATACTTCAGACTCTTGTAGTCGGTGTAAATGGTACACCGCACCCCATACAAGTAATGCCTCCAAATCTTGAGGGCAAACACTACTGCCCCCAATTCCAGATCGTGAGTTGGTTAATTCGCCTCATGCGACTTCAACTGTCGCTAGGCGTATGTTATCGCATGCCCCCTCTGCATCAGTACTGCGCCCAATCCGGAAATCGATGTGTCACATTACACCATCAAATCATCTAACCCCTCGGGTAATACAAGGATTGGTGCCTCGCACAACTTCTGCCTTAAGGTATCGAAGACCCCTTGCTGATCTGATTCCCACCGGAACATTACATTCTTCTTGGTTAACCGGGTCAATGACACAAAAATCTTGGAGAAATCTTGGATAAATCTCCGGTAATAACCCGCTAAACCCAAGAAGCTACGAATCTATAATGTATTCTTCGGTACTTCCCATTGCATCACAGCCTCAACCTTGGCTGGATCAACCAAAATACCCTTCTGATTGATGATATGCCCCATAAATTGTACCTCTCGCAGCTAAAAATCGCACTTTAAGAACTTAGCATACAAATTTTCTTCCCTTACGGTCTCCAGCACCTCCCTTAAGTGCTGTCCGTGCTGCTCCCTGTCTTAGAATAAACCAGAACATAATCAATAAAAACGATCACTGACCAATCTAGCATTGGTCTACACACCTTATTCATATGATCCGTGAACGCTGCTGGGGAGTTGGTGCGCCCAAACGGCATCACTACAAACTCATAATGCCCATACCGAGTCCTGAAAGTTGTCTTCGGTATATCTTCATCCTGAATCCTCATCTGATGGTATCCCGACCGAAGATCAATCTTGAAAAACCAAGACACACCCGCAGCTGATCGAACAAATCATCGATCCTTGGCAACGGATAACGGTTCTTCACCGTTAGCCTGTTTAGTTCCCGATAATCGATACACATCCTGTGGGACCTATCCTTATTTTTCTCGAAAAGAATTGGTGCTCCCCGCTGGGAACTGCTCGGACGTATGAACCCTCGGTCTAACAGCTCCTGAAGCTGTGTAGATAATTCATGCATCTCGGGTGGTGCCAACTAATATGGTGCCTTAGTCATTGGAGCGGCCCCCAACACTAAATCTATGCGAAACTCCACCTACTTCTCCGGAGGCACTCCTGGTAACTCTTCAGAGAAAACATCCCAAAAGTCATGAACAACCGGCACACTGCCCACATCCTTCGTGATCTTCACCCTTGTATCCGAGATATAAGCCAGAAATCCCGAACAACCCTACTGCAGGAACCTCCTAACCCTCGCAGCCGAACAAAGGGTCGGACCCTGCGATGCTCTTTCACAATGTACTACCAATTCTCCCCCACTTGGGGTTCGAACCCTCACCAACTGCTGCTCACAGTCAATCATGGCCCCGTTGTCCCCCAACCAATCCATTCTGATAATCACTTTCAGCCCTCGCAACAGTATCGGGACGAGGTCGACACGAAATCTCTCACCAAGCACACTTAGGACACAGTCCCTATACACCCCTGCAACACTAATGGTGAGGTCATCTGCAATCTCCATCTCGAGTGGGGAATCCAAAGTTCCCGACGCGTCCCAAAACCTCATGCTAAACACAAGAGATATGAACGATCGGGTAGCACCCGAATCAAACAAGACATGAGCAGACATATCATTGACCAAAAAGGTCCCTATACAAACATATAATACACATAAGCGAAACCGATACATAGAGTAGGGAACAATAATTACATACCATCCACGACATCTGGCACTACGCGTGCCTCTTTGGTAGTCAGCTGAAATGCACGGCTCTTCACTGTTGGAGCTTCCGCCTTAGCAGGGTGACCATCGGTAATCCTTATTGTGGCAGGAGTAGGCTCCGCCACCGCTCCTCCTCCTCCCTACAACTTCGGACAGTTGACCCGCTTATGGCCGGTCTGGTTGCAGTGAAAACAGATTAAGCCCTTTGCAGGACAGTCCTTGCTCATATGGCCCTGTTGGCGACATGCATAACATCCCGAGCCTGCGATACGACAAGCTCCATTGTGTACCCAGCTACACTTAGCACATCGGCCCCGACCCTGCTGGCCCTTGCTGGAAGTGTCTGTCGTCTAAGGCTTCTTAGCCTGTCCTACTGTTGCCTGAGCCTGCTCAGGCTTCCGCTTCGTGCGGGACTCCAGCTCCATTTCCCGTTCCCGGGCATTCTCCACCATTTCATTCAGGGTCTTACACACTGTAAAGCTCACAAACTCCTAAATATCGTCCCTCAGCATGGAATGATATCGGGTTCGCCTCATTTCCTCATCAGTAGTGTATTGTGGAATCAACCAAGCTCGTTCCCGAAACTTGGCGGTGATTTTCGCCAGTCTTGGTGGTCTGCTGCAAATCATGAAACTCTAGCACTAAATGTTGCACCTTAATGGGTGGTGTAAACTCCAGATCAAATCGCCGACCAAACTCGGCCCACGTCATCTCAGCCACCCTGGCTGGTCCCACCTGTCTAGTAACCTCGCCCCACTAGTCCCGGGTTCTGTCTCTCAGCATGCAAGAAGCAAACCTGACCTTTGCCACATCCGGGCAAGAACTCGTGCGCTAGGCATTTTCGATATCCGCTACCCAGCGTCGATTGACAATCGGGTCCCTGACCCCGAAAAAATCTGGCGCCTCACACTCCTTGAACTCCCGAAACGAGGGAGTTCGGGCTTCCAACTGGCCCACAACAATCTCAGTCCAAAATGATCTGAGTCTCTCTTCCATGATCTCCATACGCCCACCTTGACCGTCCCAAAAATAACTGGGGTAGCGCCAAGGATTCCCCTGGTAACCTCGGCTGCAATAAGCTCGTGCAGCCTTTCATTTATGTCATCCGTAGTGTCACCCAATCCATTTATGGATCTAGATCCAATCCTGATCCTCCAGCCCCAAAACGGGTCACTACCATGCTGAATTGGAATATCATAAATCATAACGATCAGGATTTTCATAAACGAATCTCTCCACACCGGCCCTCCTTGGAGTTGTCAGATCTAACATTGGCTTGGGTACAGGTCATGTGCTTCTAGTAGTACGGGCCCGATACTACCTTCCACACCTACCTGTACCTTTCCCCAAGGCTCAACCTGATAATTCCAATTTGTCCCAAATAAACCATATACTACCAATCATCGCATAACTCACATCCTAGGCTGTTCTAATATTTCCTCTACCCACATCAAACAAACCAATCATCACAGGTTGCCTTTATGCATGCAAATTATACATAGAAGAGGATGAAATAGACTTTCGAATAAAAGATTCTACCCTAGGACCAAAACCATACAAGGAACAAGAAGTGAGGCCAAATCGATCATTCTAAGGCTATAAGCTCCTAACAGTGTAAAATTTTAAAAGCATACACATAGCAAATTCCATACGATTATCCAAGTTCAAATATCAGAATAGCATGACTAGCATATTGGGGATATACTTACTTGGCTCGGCTGATCACGCGCGTTGCACTTTCATCTTTTCCTTCTTTCAAAAGATTTTTATGTTATTTTTTTAAAAACAATTTTACCCTTTCCTTAGTTTGAGTCCTGACACACCCGAGAGTATGTTCAAATCCCTCAAACCAAGGCTCTGATACCAACTTGTAATAACCCAAAGTTTACAAAGAAATATTTCATTTTTACCTAGTCAACCATTTTTCATAAATCATAAAGATTCCAATAATTGTTTTCAAACCATCAACATTACAACATTATTATTTTCAAAACATTAGAGTGTTCCCTAAACCACATATCACATTAGATATAAAGCTACCTCTACCACATATCACATGTCAATTAGCCATGAAGCCATCTCTACCATTAGCCACAAAGGCTATCTCTACCATCAACCATAAAGGTTGTCTCTACCATTAGCCCTAAGGCCATCTCTACCATTAGCCATAAGGCTATCTTTACCGTTAGCCACAAAGGCTATCTCTACCACATATCATGCACACATAATATCACACCTTTACGTAACAAGTAAACCAACTATCACAAGATGGACTGGCCTTGGTGCCTTAGACCCATTGGCATGGTGAGAAAACTCACATCTCAAAGGCTGAACTGTGAAACTGGATTCAGGTATGTCATGTGCTGCTCTTCCCAAACTGTTTACAATCAATGAGTAATTATCTCAGCATAGTCCCATAAATACCCCCGGGTTCAACCCTGGTCAAAGTCAAAGTCTATAGTCAAAGTCAACAATCCATATTGACCTTGACTCGCCGAGTACAATCATCCACTCTTTGGGTTCCTTGTTTAACTCGCCGACTCGCCAAGTCACCCGAGGGACTCGTCGAGTTCCTTGGTGTTTATGTCTGTAAACCACCAACTGTACACCTTTGACCGTAAACCCTTGGCCGTACACCCTTGGCCGTAAAACCTTGGCGGTACACCCTTGGCCGTAAACGAGGAAACCCTCTTGACTCTCCAAGTTACTTGCACAACTCGTCGAGTCCCCGAAAGTCCATCATGATTACGGTCCTTTCCGGTGGGACTTAAGGTTCCAAACTTTAGATCCATCATCTCCTATTATAGATTTCACGTAAAGTTACAAGCTTTACCTGCATGCAGGGCCTTTCATAACCGTAAACACCAAAACTAATCCTCTAACAAGGTTTTCATGAATTGAGAGGGAATAAGCTTATAAGGCATGCAACTTTATGATATTTGGGACCTAGTGAGGTTCAGATCTGGAACCATACCCTTGTGATAGGTCCAAATCCAGGCTTGCTTCCATTTCCTCAAAGTTTGGTCATGGACTCCGAAATAGAATATAGGCTTAAGGTAAAAGATTCATACCTTAATTTGATGCCTAAGACGAACAAGATGCTAGATCTAGTGTTTTCCCCTTGAGTCTTCTTCTCCAAGCTTGGATTCCTTCCCAAATTCCCAAAGTCAAGCTCTCAAATGCACACACTTCACACACTAGGGAGTTTGCAGCCGTACACATTCTCTTATGATGTTAAGGGAGGCTATAAGAGCGTTTAATGAGGCTTATATAGAGGAAAACCCCTAAAATTAGGGTTTTCATTAAACAACGCTGACTCGTCGAGTCAACCTTCTTACTCGCCGAGTCACTTCCAATTCGTGCCCCTGAAATATGACCCTACTCGATGAGTTGAGCTCCCAACTCGCCGAGTCCATGCATGAAACTTCTCCATTTGCAAGTTTCCAACCAATGCTCAAACCAGGTGTTACAAAATGGGCACAAAAATAAGAATATGTCAACACGATAGGTTATAAACCTCAAGTCTTGTGCTAGTGATAAATAATAGGTTTTATTCTTGATTAGGTCTTGAAGCTTTTCCAAGATCTTTAAGACTCCCACTGTCCTCTTGACATATAAGATTCTCTAGTCATGAATCATTCCATGACAAATCAAATATTCAAGAGTTAGTGCGGATTCTTATCAAGACAAACACTTCACACAATTGGCCTTAGTTGGTCTTTGTTTTATCTAAAATTATCACGACTTACCAATTTCAAATGTACAAGAGTAGAAAACTTTTACTCTACATTTGATAAGTGTTTTAAACCTTTCCGAAGATTATGTCACTCAAGGTTACAATCTTGGAGTATGACTCTAAGACTTGTTTTGGGAACGAAGTATGACTCATCTTCTTGATTTAAACTATTTTAACAATTCATGATTCCTCTTCTTAGCCAAACAAATGCACTAAGATGTTTTTGGAGGATCAATTGAGATATGATTTTTCCATATACATTAAGATGATCATAAAACACGATACTAAAGTACTCTCCCATCTTTTTAGATTGGAGAAACTTTTATCTTTCTGCCTAATTTGATTCTTCTCATTCGTTATGCTATACATTGAGCCTTTTCCAATGTTTCAGAATTATACTAAAACTTGTAAGCATAACCATGTTTACTAAACTTTAGTAAATCATGACGAATAGTCTTATCGATCTTTGTGGTGGATCTTGACCAGCGCACACCCAGTGCACCGAATCCCCTAGTCCTTCACTTGACTCACATATACATGTGAACAAGGAATTAGTCTTAATTTACCGAAGATGAAAATTCTCATCCATCATACAATACAACTTGCATGATTCCAAGTTTCTATCCAATTGAAACTTGGGTGATGAGAATCCTTCCTTAATTGGCAAATACTCGACACTACCACAAACGAAATAATCAAATTCATATTGCTAACATAGAACCATACAAACATCAATTTTTCACAAATTCCATTGCAAGGAGATATAATAAAATTGAAAAACAAAATTTTATTTATTTTTAAAATGCGGAAAAACTTTTCCTTACAATGAAATTACAAATGGAAACTATGTTACTACATATTTCTAAGCAATCTATTGTAACTCTTAAGTAGCAGCTCAAAAATCCGATCATCGAACCATGCGATTGAAATCCATCTTCATGACCAGATTCAATATACTCTTCATTTAGGCTTCCGTCCTTTTGCATGATCCTACAAAACATCAAAATACAACCTTGTCACATTATGTATTAAGAATCAACAATTAGGAACTTAATAGAGGTAGATAGTAGACTTACCTAAAGTAGAGTCAAAGTTTTCGATTCTACCTTTTCTCAGATATTTCAGGTAGTCAGGGAAGCTTCGCAACCAATTCCCCTTTTCTTGGCAATAGAAACATATAGACTCTTTGGAAATGGCACATGGGACAATCTCAGACTTAGCCCTTCTCTTTACCATTTTTTCAACCGGGTTGACTATGGATGATCCCTTTCCATTAGGAAGAGAAAGCTTTTCTCGACTTCCATTGTTGCCATAGTCAATGTCCATGGAAGTTTGGGGAGTAGATCTTCCAATCCAATTTGCTTTTACCAGTGTGCCAAATCATTTCTGATTCAACAACAACGAGCAAATAAGTAAGATCAATAAGGGTCATGTCGTGGTCTCCTATATAGTAGTCCTTAAAGAACCCTTTATATGACTTAGGAAGTGATTGAAGAACCCAATCAACATCCAACTTCCTTGAGACTTCGACACCCAAATCTCTCAGCTTGTCAGTCTGTAACTTCATTTCCAAGACATGAGCGCATATAGAATTTTCTTCCTGCCAATAGGGCTTTGAGTGAAACTTGTGGGTTAGAGAGAGTTATTGGTGGAGGTGGAGGAAGTGAAGTTCCACTACAACATAAATAAGGGATTAATCTTTCACCTTGATTGTCTTTGTGGAATATCATTTTCATGAGGAAATCTCTTTCCAAAAGACGTAGGAAGACCATAGTTGTCTGAACTAGACATCTACGAGTGGGAGAAATCCAAGTTTAGTTGATTTTACTCCTTAATATAACACCCAACATGAAATATTAAGGCTAGAACCCAACATAATATTTTACAATTTGGAAGAGGGATGCCGTAATCCAAGCTGCAAAATATTTGAAGGTAGGTAAATGACAATTTACCAATTCCCACCACGAAAAACGAAAAAGAATTTTAGGTTTTAAGTGAATTGAAACTCCTGGATCCTTTGAGATTCATTGAACAATTCAATGACATGTTTAAATCTCGATTGCGCCCTTCAAGTTCGTGACTGGGATGCCGAGGATCACAAACGAGGTGTGAATAACCATCCAAATTAGCTTGGTACACCCAATGTTACAACCACCTAATCAATGTGCTGGTTAACCACACACGCTCCATTGATCTATGATTAACATCAAGCTACCCTTTGCAATGCACTCTCGGTCCAGATTAGTGTTCCAGTTAACCACACACGCTCCACTAATGACTTAACAAAGTGCAAAGTGCAATTTCATGGGTTAGCACCATATTCACATTTTCCTAAGTAACTAAGATTTGGGAATTTATAAGTGTTTAGTTACTTTATATTTATCATTATACTTTTAATGAAGGGAGAATTAGAGTCCTATCCTACCCATTCGGCTAACGACCCTCCACCAGTCAAGGAAGTGGTGGTGAGACTGGACACCCATTAAACTGCCATTTTATAGGCAGTAACCTTATACCCCCTTATAGACTGACTTCGTGAATTAGGCCTACTAACGGTAAGACTGACTTTATTCATATACATATAAATATTAAACGTATAATATTATAACAATATAAGGGTTGAATTTTAAAATTCTAGGGTTTGGAATTAAAGTTTTAATGTGTGACTTTACAAATTCCAAAACTTGAGGGAAAGTTTTGAAACTCTTGAAAACTTTTCAACTTCATAACACATGAGTTTGAAGGTCTTTAAAATGAGACTCTTCAATTTTTTATAACCTATGACTTTTGATGATTCATTTAAATGATAAACTTTTGGAATTCCATAACTTGAGGACAAGTTATGGAGTCCATTGAAATCATCAAGATCATCAATTAAACTAACAAGCATGTTCAAGCTCTTGATTAAACTCATATGAACAAGATAATTCAAATCAAACAAATTCCATGTAATTAGACTAATCATATAAACTAATACAAAACATGAAATTTTGACAATTATCTTTTGAATTGGATAAGCATGATCATTACCACATCAAAAATAGGTTTATAAGTTCAAAAACAGTTTGGGGTAATGATCCTAGTCCAATTCCAGCCTTAAAACTCGAAAATTTGCAGTCAGGGACTCCAACTCGTCGAGTGTATGAACCAACTCGGCGAGTTGGGCAAGATTGTGAAGGGACTCGGCGAGTCCACTGTCCAGACAGCAGATTTTTTTGGTTTTTATAGCACTTCTAAGCATGTAGCATCAAGTACAATTGAAAACAAGCCTAGGCTCTGATACCATTGAAGGGTTTTGAGAATTCTAAAACTCCTAAGGTGTACATGAAACCCTAAATACCTTGGATCTATATTTTCTCTATTATACATGCAAAATTTTATTTTCCAAGGTATAACCCTAGCTAGCATACAAAACTTTGATACTTGGGTAATAAAACAAGTTAGATAACATACCTTTTGTTGTAGCTTGTTACTTGGAGCTTGAAGAGCCTAACACTAATAGTGTGAATTCCTCAAGTGGAATCACAAATCACCACTAACACTTGGAAAATTGGAAGAGGACTATTTAGCTCAGAAAAATCGGCCACACTCTTGTAAAGACTCTAGGTGCCAATTTCTTGAACCAAAGGGTTTCTTATATAGTGTGGTTACATTAGGGTTACACCATGTAAACCCTAATGTGCATGAATTTCCACATTCCTCATGATCCATGGGTTTTAACCTCCATGGAGTATCCATGGGTCACCACATGGGTTAAGCCCAACATAAGGAATCATAAATCATTAGCCGACATTATAAGAATGAATGATTCACTCAATCAATCCCTATATATTTAATTAGTCTCTTTTGATCACCAAATTAATTCCAAATTAATTGTTGATCAATACTAATTAAATAATATGATTTTATATTAATATATTATAACTTATAATATATTAATAAATCATAATTATCCTCTTCTCAAAAGTCCAAATTGTTCCGGTGAAGTGCAACCCAAATGGACCATGGTACTATCGGGTCAAGTACATACCATTTATAGTTATGGACTTAGACACTAATCCAACAGACCTTGTGTGCCTTTAGCTGTCTCGAGGCATAAGCAATAACCTTTCCTCGCTGCATAAGTACACAACCTATCCCCTGATTAGATGCATCGCAGTATACTACGAAGTCTTCTGTCCCTTCTGGAAGAGACAAGATAGGTGCGTTGCACAGGGCTTGCTTCAATGTTTGGAACATAGATTCTTGTTTCTCTCACCAACTAAAAGTTACACCCTTTTGAGTCAGGGTGGTAAGCAGTTTAGCGATTCTGGAGAAGTTTTGTATAAACCTACGGTAGTAGCCAACAAGTCCTAAAAATTGGCGGATCTCTGTTGGCGTTCTGGGTGTTGACCAGTTCTCGATTTGCTTTATTTTGGAGGGGTCCACGTGTATTCCTTCTTTGTTGACCACATGACCAAGCAAATTTACTTTCCTAATCCAAAACACGCACTTTGAGAATTTTATGTAAAGCTTTTCCACCCTTAATGTTTCTAAGACTTATCTTAGGTGCTGGCTATGTTCTTCCATACTCCGTGAGTAGACAAGTATATCATCTACAAATACTATCACAAATTTGTCTAGGAAGGGACGACATACCCGATTCATTAAATCCATGAATACCGCGGGAGCATTTATTAGACCTAAGGGCATTACTACAAACTCGTAGTAACCATAACGAGTTCAGAATGCTGTTTTGGGAACATCATTCTCATGGACTTGTAATTGGTGATTCCCCGATCTTAGGTCGATCTTTGAAAAGTAGCTGGCTCCTTGGAGTTGATCGAAGAGGTCATCTATTCGCGAAAGAGGGTATCGGTTCTTAATGGTAAGCTTGTTTAATTGGTGGGAATCTATGCACATGCGGAACGATCCATCTTTCTTTTTCACGAACATAACCGATGCTCCCCAGGGTGAAGAGCTCGGTCTGATGAATCCCTTACTAAGCATTTCGTTTAATTGGCTGGATAATTCTTGCATCTCTGTTGGTGCTAGGCGATACAGGGATTTGGCTACGGGGGTAGCTCCAAGAATCAAATCAATTCGGAACTCGACTTGGCATTCAGGAGGAACTCCTAGAAGATCTTCGGGGAAGATGTCAGGAAAATTACATACTTCGGGAATGCTCTCGAGGTCTTTTACTTCTTTTTTCGTTGACTACATGAGCCAAGTGTAACACCGTAAAAATTCAAACAATTTTTCGCATTTTAAAAACCATATATTTTCATTCCCATCAACATTTTAAAACATTGTATCATCATTATCTCAATACAAAATCCCAAGATCAAAACATATGAACTCCAATATGCGTGTGTACGAGTCATGCCGGTGCCTTCCCGCGATCATCAGTGGTACCTGAAACACCACACATAACACTGTAAGCATAAATGCTTAGTGAGTTCCACAAAATACCACATAAACACATATCAGCCACTCAAGGCTGTAACTCTGTTGACCCTCTGGTCGAATATCTCTGTGGGACCCTCTTGGTCTCATAACTCTGTGGACCCACTGGTCCTAACTCTGTAAACTCTGAATCATGCATATCACATATCACAATAAATCACAACACATAATATCATGCAAATACACTGGCATATAACTCTAGAATACTCTGTCACATAACTCTGTTACCACATCAGGTAAAGTATAGTGAGAAGACTCACCTTAGATGTCTCGGTATATCTCTGACTCGATGGAAATAGGATCTAGCCCCCGCCTAATCACACAAAGTAAATATTCTCATAAATACAACTCTCGGGACTAGACTCAACCCTCTATGGGTGAAAGACCATTTTACCCCTCTATCAGCTCAAAGGCCACATTGTTGACCATACCCTAAAAGTCAACAAAAGTCAACAGTCAAACTTTGACCCGACTCGTGGAGTGCACTTGGGAGAATCGGCGAGTCTACACATGTCTAATAACTCTTTTAGTCCCGCTTAGCACGTCGAGTTCCTCCCCTGACTCGATGAGTCACACCTGGCATGAATCGCGGGGCTACCCCGACTCAACTCGCCGAGTCTCAAGAACAACTTGGCGAGTTCCGCCTTGAACTTCAGTCCCCTAACTCTCTCTGACTCACTGAGTTATTTCCCAACTCGGCAAGTCTACTCACTGAGTGATTTACGGGAAACCCTCGCCCTACTCGCCGAGTCTGACCTTTGGACTCGGCGAGTTCATGCCATGCACAAACTCCATAGACCTCCTGAGGTCAGATCTGTTTCATTAATCCATAAATCTGACCTTCCCAAGCATGATAATCACGTAAAGTCCAGACCTTGACACTCATATAACCTCTAGATGGTCTAACTTGGTGATTTAGCCCCAAAAATAACATCCTAAGGTCATGGCTCGCAAAATAACTCATAAAGCTCCAAGGGTTAAGGTCTCTGGACCTCTTTGGGTCCAGATCCAAAGCGTAAACTCGAGAAGGGACCAGTTGCTCTACATATCCATCCTCTAATGGGGTTAGAAAACCCTAACTCTAAGAATCAACACCATATCTGAAGAAGGTCCGAATAAATACCTCAATATGAAGTCTATGAACTCTGAAGTCACCAAAATCGCACCTCCTTCAGCCTCCTCTTGCCTTGGTCACCTCTTTCCTGCAAATACACCAACAAAAAGATCAAGAATGGCCTCTCCTTCCTCACAAACGCTCTAGGTCTCTTAGGGTTTCTCTCCGGGGTTTGGTAGCCGCAAATGACGGCCCTAAGGGCCTTTAAATAGGTCCCAAACCCAGGAAGTTAGGGTTTCATTAAACAGCGTGGACTCGCCGAGTCCACTCATGAACTCGCCGAGTCCAGCTATGAACCCGGATAAGAATCCGCGACAATACTCGACGAGTCTAAGCACCAAATCGCCGAGTCCCCTCTCATCCTTCAAAAAAATAAAAGGAATAATTAATATACCTGGGAATCCGGGTGTTACAATTCTCCCCCACTAGAATTAGACTTCGCCCTCGAACTCTCACTCTGCAAACAACTCTGGATGCTGCTCCCGCATCTCACGCTCCGGCTCCCAAGTCAACTCCGACCCTTTGCGATGCTGCCACTGGACCTGCACCAGAGACACCTCTTTGTTCCTCAAAACCTTGATCTTCCGATCCCTAATCGCCACCGGTCTTTCAATATAGTCCAGGCTCGCGTCCACCTGAATATCTTCTAATGGCACCACTGCCGACTCATCGGCTATACACTTTCTCAGCTGCGACATGTGGAAAGTGTCATGCATCTGACCCAACTCTGCAGGTAACTCCAAACGGTAGGCTACCCTACCTACCCTTGCGATCACCCTGAAAGGACCAATATATCGGCGCCCCAACTTGCCCCTCTTCCTGAATCGAGTCACTCCTTTCCAAGGAGAGACCTTCATGAGCACGAAATCGCCGACCTGAAACTCGAGCTCGGACCGGCGCCTATCTACATAACTCTTCTAGCGACTCTGAGCGGTCAACAAGCTCTGTATGACCTGCTAAATCTGCTCTGTCGTCTGAAGCACGATCTCAGTACTACCCATCACACGCTGCCCTACCTCTCCCCAAAAAATGGGGGTCCGACACCTCCTCCCATACAACAACTCAAAAGGTGGCATACCAATGCTCGAATGATGGCTGTTGTTGTAGGAAAACTCATCGGCTATACACTTTCTCAGCTGCGACACGTGGAAAGTGTCATGGATCTGACCCAACTCTGCAGATAACTCCAAACGGTAGGCTACCCTACCTACCCTTGCGATCACCCTGAAAGGACCGATATATCGGCGCCCCAACTTGCCCCTCTTTCTGAATCGAGTCACTCCTTTCCAAGGAGAGACCTTTAGGAGCACGAAATCGCCGACCTGAAACTCGAGCTCGGACCGGCGCCTATCTACATAACTCTTCTGGCGACTCTGAGCGGTCAACAACCTCTGTCTGACCTGCTAAATCTGCTCTGTCGTCTGAAGCATGATCTCAGTACTACCCATCACACGTTGCCCTACCTCTCCCCAACAAATGGGGGTCTGACACCTCCTCCCATACAACAGCTCAAAAGGTGGCATACCAATGCTCGAATGATGGCTGTTGTTGTAGGAAAACTCTACCAAGGGCAAGTACGAGTCCCAACTCCCACCGAAATCCAACACACATGCTCAGAGCATGACCTCGAGCGTCTGAATCGTCCGCTCACTCTGCCCGTCAGTCTGTGGGTGGTATGCGGTACTAAAATGCCGTCTTGTACCCAATTCCTCATGAAACATCTTCTAGAATCTGGAAGTGAAACGTACATCTCGATCTGAGACAATCGAGATCGGCACTCCATGCCGCGATACCACCTCTCTCACGTACATCTCTGCCAACCTCTCCGCAGAAGAGCTCTCACTGATAGCAAGGAAATGAGCGCTCTTCATCAACCTGTCCAGAATCACCCAAATTGCACCGACACCTCTCGCAGTCCTAGGCAATTTGGTGATGAAATCCATGGTAATTTGCTCCCATTTCCACTCGGGAATCTCTAACGGCTGTAGCTTACCATGTGGACGCTGATGCTTGGCCTTAACCCTGCGACAGGTCAAGCATCTCTCTACAAACCATGCGACATCCCTTTTTATACTGGGCCACCAATACTCCCTCTTCAGGTCCAAATACATCTTAGTGGCCCCGGGATGGATCGAGAATTTTGATCGATGAGCCTCTTCCATCAAAATGGTACGCGCCCCGCCCACAAACGGTACCCATATCCGACCCTGAAATGTCAAAAGCCCCCAGCTATCGGTAAAGAATTCCGATACCAGCCAGACAACTCGCTCTCTCTTCTGGCTTTCTGGCCTCACGACCTAAGCCTGGGCCCCACGAATAGCGTCCAACACTGGTGTCATCACTGTCAATCTCAAACAAACATCTCACATCGGGGCACCCTCTGCCCTACGGCTCAGTGCATCGTCTATAATGTTAGCCTTGCCCGGGTGGTACAGGATCTCATAATCGTAATCCTTCACCACATCCAACCATCTCCTCTGGCGCATATTCAGGTTGGGCTGATCCATTAGATACTTTAGGCTCTTGTGGTCCATGTATATGGTACACCAAACCCCATACAGATACTGACGCCAGATCTTGAGGGCGAACACCACCGCCCCCAACTCCAGATTGTGGGTCGGATACCTCGTCTCATGAGGCTTCAGCTACCTCGATGCGTATGCTATCACATGACCCCTCTGCATAAGCACCGCTCCCATCCTAGATATCGACGTGTCACAATATACTACGAAATCCTCCATCCCCTCCGGAAGGGCTAACACCGGAGCTTCACATAATCTCTGGCGAAGTGTCTCGAAGGAGGCCTGCTGCTCTGGACCCCATGAAAAAGCAACACCCTTCTGGGTCAATTTGGTGAGTGGCACGACGATCTTGGAGAAATCCCAGATAAATCTCCGATAATAACCAGCCAACCCTAGGAAACTCCTAATCTCGGTAGGTGATCTCGGCACCTCCCAACTCATCACTGCCTCAATCTTGGCCGGGTCGACCAATATCCCTTTCTGGTTCACGAGGTGCCCTAGGAACTGGACCTCTTGCAACCAATAATCATACTTGGAGAATTTGGCATAAAGCCTCTCCGATCTCAGGACCTTGAGGATCTCCCTCAAATGCTCCTCATGCTGCTCTCTGGATCTCAAATACATCAATATGTCGTTGATGAACACGATCACCGAGCGATCCAACATCGGTCTGCACACTCTGTTCATGAGATCCTTGAACACCGCCGGTGCTTTGGTGAGTCCGAAAGGCATCACCACGAACTCGTAATGCCCATAACGAGTCCTGAATGCTGTCTTCTGGACGTCCTCATCTCGCACCCTCACCTGATGATATCCAGACCTCAAATCGATCTTGGAGAACCAAGATGCTCCCTGCAACTGATCGAACAAATCGTCGATCCTCGGCAATGGGTAATGGTTCTTGACCGTTAGCTTGTTCAACTCCGGTAATCAATGCACATCCAGTGTGAACCATACTTCTTCTTGACAAAAAGGATAGGCGTTGCCCATGGCGAACTGCTCGGCCTAATAAACTCCTTTCCCAGCAGCTCCTGGAGCTGTGAGGATAACTCCTACATCTCTAGAGGCGCAAGGCGATAAGGCGCCTTGGAGATAGACACAGCCCCCGGAACCAAATCAATACTGAACTCTACCTGCCTCTCCGGAGGCACACCCGACAACTCCTCTGGAAATACATCCGGAAACTCACGCACTATCGGGACCTCATCAACTGACCTCGGTCTCTCTGAATCAACCCTCGCATCCATCACATATGCTACAAATCCCCTACAGCCCTGCTGTAGACTCTGCCTCGCTCTGGCAGCCGAAAAAAATGCTGACCTAGAATGTGTACCCTCGCCATATACCGTAAGAACTCCCCCACTAGGGTCTCGTATGGTCACCAGCTGTCTCTCGTAGTCGATAACCGCTCCCACTCTACTCAACCAGTCCATGCCCACGATGACACAAACATCCCCTATCGTAATAAGAACCAAATCAATCAGAAACTCGACGCCGAAAATCTCGAGTACACATCCTCGGATTACCTTGGCGGCATACACCGTCCTCTCTTCAGCTATGGAAACCCTCAGAGGTCGACTCAACGCCTCTTGACTAATACTGATGTGCTGAATAAAAGCCAAAGATACAAAAGATCGACTCGCACCCGAGTCAAATTACTCCAAGGCAGGTACATAATTCACAAGAAAAGTACCTACGCATAACATAAAATAAACACTATATCCCAACATCAAAAAATACAAGAAAGGATACATACCAGCCACAACGTCGGGCACAACGCGGACCTCCTCCGTAGTCAGCTGAAAGGCTCTCCCTCGTGCCTTCGGTACCTCGGCCTTCACTGGCCGGCTCTCAGCAGCTCTGATAGCATCAGGGGCAGTGTAACACCCAAAGTCAGGAAGGCCAAGAAAGGAAAGAAAACCCTAATTTTAAGGGACGGCTCGTCGAGTCCAAGGAGGAACTCGGCGAGTCCGAGCGGGACCCAGGTCAAGGAGTAAGTGACCGACTCGGCGAGTCGGCCAAGGAGACTCGGCGAGTCTGGTCTGAAAAAAGGAAAACCTTAAATTCGGGACTTGGAGCCTATTTAAGCGTCTCATTCTCTTCCCTAGGGTTCCTTTACAGCCTCTCTAACCCAGAACACCAAACCCTAGCCGCCATATCCATTTTTGAGCTAATTATTGCCTTGAAGAGTGCATTAAAGCTTGGAGAAGGAAGAAGAATCTTGGAGGTACAAGAAGGGGGCTATAGATCCGGGATTGAGAAGTCATTTCTGAGCATTTTGAGGTAATAAGCTAGTTCTTGGACTCCTTTGCACCTAGATCTATGTGTGTGTTTTGGGCATTCTTGGCACGATAGTAACCATTTCGAGCTAGAGGTTCAGATCTGAGGTTGCTACCTCAGATCCATGCTTGTTTTGGTCTAGAATCCCGTAAAGTATCAGCTCTTGGTATGTTGGTGAAGCATGGTTGTCATAAACCCTAGTTTTAAGTGTTTTGAGCTTAGATCTCCATATCTACACGTAAAGTTTGCCACTTTACGTGAGGAATAGGCCTTAGAAGTATGGATCTATGTGTTGGAGCCCCTGTTTGGCTCAAAGAGCCACTGCATGGATTAAGAGCTGGAGTGACTCGGCGAGTCACATGGGTAGACTCGGCGAGTTGGATGAAGTTGAGCAGGAACTCGGCGAGTTGGAAGAACAACTCGGCGAGTCTGTTGAAGGTTGTCTTGGACTCGGCAAGTGTGTTCTTGGACTCGGCGAGTCTGTACGCGAAACCCCAAACCCTTCGAGTTGAGACTCGAATCAGTGAGTCGGGTGGAGACTCGATGAGCTGGACAGCTCAGGACTCTAAAATCGGTAGACTTGGCGAGTCATGGACTGACTCAGCGAGTCGAGTCGCGAGTGGAAGGACTCTAAGCATGTGAACTCGGTGAGTCAGTAGGCAGACCCGGCGAGTAGGGTTGACCTGGAAGGTTGAATTTGACCAGGACTTTGTCGTTGACCAGAGTTGACTTAGTTGACTTTCGGGGGATAGTTAGACTAAGTATTTCATTGATATTTGTAGCTCAGGGAGCTAGTGGAGCAGGAGTTCAGGAAGTTGTCGAGAAACAGCTACAGAGCGCTATCAGCAAGTTCAGCGAAGTGCAGGTGAGTTTCCCTTTTGTGTGAATGGGTCTAAGGCCACAATGCCGACCCATGTAGTTATGAGTAGAAGACCCGGGGGTTAGCCCTAGGCACAATATGCTAGTATGATATTCAGGATGAGGTCCAATGATAGCGGGTGGGTGCCCAAGGATTGGTTTACATAGTTTATACTTATTGTCTGTTTGATACATGTATGTGCCTGGTAGGGAGGTGAGTGTGGGAGAGGTCCCGTATCTCACCAACAATAGAATGTGGATGGTGTTCCACATCTCATTAGCAGCAGAATAGGGGCGAGTCCCAAGTTAAGGAAGGAGTGAGTGTGGGCTGGGCCCGTATCTCACTATCAGTAGGAGCGTGGACGAGGTTCCATGTCTCATCAGTAGCAGGACAAGGGCGAGGCCCAGGATAGGCGAGGCCTTAGGACAGGATCCATTGTATATGTTTAACTTATGTTTTGCAGTATGATTATGTGCTATTATATGTTAGCGGGCGAGGCCCTGTGATAGGCGAGGCCTAAGTGAAACAGATATGTATCCGAGCGGGGCTCAAAGCCGGGCGGGGCTTGGAGCGGCAGGACCGTTGTAGCGGGCAAGGCCCGAGGTAGTGGGCGAGGCCCAGGATAGCGGGCGTGGCCCAGTATGTGCAGTATGTGGTTTTAGGTACTTCCGGTAGCGGAGGGAAGAGCTCGGGGTGATCGCATGGCACACACTTTAGATTACACAGCCTGGGAATGTTTACTCTGATAACGAACATGTGTTTTGGAAATGAATACTCTGATTATGTTTTGGATTGATGACTTTGGTTTAAGTAATGTTTTATTAAAAGAAATTTTTAGTCTTAAATTTTGGGACGTTACAAGTTGGTATCTGAGCCTTGGTTTGAGGGATTCAGACGTACTCTTGGGTGTGTCTGAACTTAAACTGAGGAATTGGTATAGAAGTTTTCAAAATGAAAAGGCAGATTGTAAAAAAAAGAGAGCTTTGAGAAAGAAAACAATTTTAGAAAAGCAAAAAGAATTTAGAAAGAAAAGAATTTTGATAAGAGAAAAGGGTGTGGTGCATGCAATCAGCCGAGCTCAAGTAAGTACCCCAAAATACCCATACAAGTTAATGTTATGATTATCAGTTAATAGAATAACATGCTAGATTAGGAATAAGGATCTAGGGAGGATGCCTTTTGTGCCTGTTATATGTGCTTTTGAGCTGCATGATAGTGCTGATTAGACAGTAGTAGGATAGCCTTTTTAGGTTATGCCTGAGTTTATGAGTTTGTGTTGCATGCTAGTACATATTCTTGGTATGATATTATGATTGCTTGAGTATGTTATGGTTAGATTTTCCCTTGTCTGAATGCCGCTTGCTTTGTGCAATGTGGGATTCCGAGTGATGGGAGTTAGCCATTAGGTGGATACGTCACATCACATGTGATTAGGGTTGGATAATCTCAGAGTGCTGGATTTGTCCCTATTGCGTAGCTCTTGTTTGAGTCCAACCGTTATAGGGACAAGTCTTTTACTCGAAGGATTATCTGAGTCTCGTCACATGTGATGGTATCGAGGTAATGGCTAATTGGCATCACAAGGATTCCTTCAGCAGCTGAGGACTGGTTTGGTTTGAGTCAGAGGTTTCCCTAGGGCAAGCCTAGGATGAGGTAGTGCTGGGAGCAGTAGTAGTAGAAAAGGGGCCTGGTGGAGTCGAAGCAGTTCCTGAGGAAAGTACGGATAGATGTGGAAGGTAGTATGGGCCCGTACTACTGAAAGCATAGGATCCGTACTCGATTCGGGGAGAGCCGAGATGAGACCAGGGAACTTGTTGTGTGTGTGTGTGATCCCTCCGTAGTGATGTGTATTTTGATGGTTGTGTGTTATGTATGTTAGCATGGTGACGTTGCAAGAGAGACCAGTGGGTAGATCAGGCGTCGGAGAGGGATCAGGCTTGGGTTCAGGAGCCGAGTAGCTCGAGAAGCGAATGAGGGAGTTGATATCAGCTGAGGTTACGCGCAACATACTAGACCAGACTCATGTGATCTTTGGCACGGTCAAGGAGGGTATACTAGAGATTTTGGATGAGAGACTGGGAGCTTTCCGTACCGAGATGATGGCTTTGATGGGAGCGCGTACCTTGACGTTTCGAGAGTTCAGGGCTTGCGGGGCGCCAGATTATCATGGGGCTAGGGACCCCATCGCTAGCAGCAGATGGTTGGCTGATGTTGCCAACGCATTTTGTACGAGCCGGTGTCCTGAGGGGGACAAGGTCAAACTCACTTCCTGTCTTCTGAAGGACAGAGCGAGGGATTGGTGGGAAGAGATTGGTCATGCTTTGGGGGACGATGCCGCGTTGGACGCGATGACATGGGGTGATTTTTCAGCCAGGTTCAGGGCAGAGTTTTCGCCAATTATTGAGGTGCAACAGTTGGCACGGGAGTTTCAGGATTTGATGCAGACCACTGAGACTGTGGCGGAGATCACCGCCAAGTTCAGGGAGAGGGCCCTTCTTGTTCCGCAGTATGTCGCGGATGAGGAGATGAAGAAGGCCCGATATCACGAGATGTTGAGGGCTGACATTAGGGAGTTCGTGAGCAGGTCTGACTGTAAGACACTGGAAGATATGATCTCTCGGGCTAGAGAGAGGGAGATTGACTTGGAGCAGATCCAGAAAAGGAAGCCCGATGAGGTTCAGGTAGCCACAGGCTCGGGAAAAAGGCCCAAGGGATCAGATTCGAGATCGAGGGATTATCAGGACTGCAGCCGGTGCGGGAAGTGTGGCAGGGCACACGGGGGCGCGTGCAGGAGTGGTAATGGTGGTGAGTCTGGTTGCTTCATGTGCAGTCGGACTGGTCATTTTAGCAGGGATTGTACTGTTACCACCACACAGGGATCAGACTTGATATGTTTTCACTGCAATCAGTAGGGCCAGAAGAAGGCCCAGTGCCCCAGTTTGTTTTCAGCAGGACGGGTGATGGCACCTACCCCTGCAACTTTGAGGATCACAGACGGCCGTCAGGGCCGTGCAGAGGCGTCTGTGGTAGGAGGCAGGGCTTTTTAGATGACTACCTTAGAGGCGCGAGCAGCATCGGACGTTGCAGGTATGCGATTTCCATTTCAGTTCTTTTATTTGTGCATGATTATATTGTTATGGTTCTGCATCATTATCGGTATGAGTATTTTATTTTGGGCGGCTTGCTTGTGATCTAGTTATATGCCATTTTCATACCTTGGATATTTGGATAGTAGTTAAGGGATGGGTTCTATTGGAGAAGGTTACTTAGGGTGCAGTAACTGTAGCATGCCTGGGAGGGACTTGGTATGTCTTGCTAGTTTAGAGCCGTATAGTTTTAGAAATGGACTGGTTAGATCCCTAGTTATGGTAAGCTTGGGATTCCTCAGCAGATTGATTATGGAATGGTAGCAAGGATTGGGATTTCTTTTCATTGAGCAGCGAGGTGTAAGCAGGATCGAAGTGGGGGAGAATCCTCCGAGTTTACAAGGGTAAGAGCACGAAAATCCAGAATGAGTACGTCATTTCTGAGAAGGAAAAGAGGTAGTACAACCTTTGATGGATTGAGGAGTTTAGGGTTGGGAGTTTGAGAAACTCCCATCAGTTTGTGCGTGTAATGGTGATGGTGAGTATGTGGTTAGGAATTCAGGTTGAAGGATCGCCTGTAGGACTCGAGTGAGTCGGAATGAAGATCTTGAGGACAGATAGCATGGGATGCTTTCGTGTTAGTAGGCAGTGGTAGAGGCAGTATGTAGAGCATGGTAGAGAGGCGGGGGAGCCGCAGCCTTCTTCAGCAGCAGCAGTCAGTGGTGGAAAGTGTTGTAAGACTATGGGGAAGCCGTAGCATTCACTAGTAGTCAGTGGTGGAAAGTGTTGTAAGACTACGGGGCAGCCGTAGCATTCACTAGCAGTCAGTGGCGGGAAGTGTTGTAAGACTACCGCGCAGCCGTAGCATTCACTAGCAGTCAGTGGTGGAAGGTGTTGTAAGACTACAGGGCAGCCGTAGCATTCCCTAGCAGCTAGTTAGCGGAGTGGGGCGAGGCCCTTTTCTCCTAGTGATCAGATAGGAATCAAGTTCGGGTAGCGGATGAGAATAGTAGGGAGCTTGCCGGTATAGCCCTAGAAAGGTGAG
Organism: Lactuca sativa; assembly: GCF_002870075.4. Lineage (NCBI taxonomy): Eukaryota > Viridiplantae > Streptophyta > Magnoliopsida > Asterales > Asteraceae > Lactuca > Lactuca sativa. The sequence continues at coordinate 240,220,390 of NC_056623.2, read as the reverse complement.
ACCTTGGGAGAGGCCGCTCCAGGATGTAGTTGGGTGAGACCCGTGGGCGAGGCCCATATGAGAGTAGCAGTATAGGTGAGACCTGAGAGTAGGGTTGCTCAGTAGTATGGTTGGGTGAGACCCGTGGGCGAGGCCCGTGCGAGAGTGGTTAGACAAGTGAGACTAGAAGGATAGAGGCGGGTGAGACCCGTGGGCGAGGCCCGTGAGTTTTAGTAGCATAGGTGAGACCTGGTAGGGACCGTAGTGTCGGATAGGGGATCGAAGATCCCAGGATTGTAGTGCTTGAATGGCAGAATAGATTGAGCAGTTATAAGTAGTCGAAGTGTCTTCGAAAGTCGCTGGGAGCAACTAGGAGTTGTGTTGGGACTAGTTACCGGTGGGAGCCGGTAATCCAGATATTGATAGGTTGGTAGGGACCAGGGTGGTATCGGTTCATCCGCAAGGAATATAAGAAATAGCAGAAAGTTTCAGTCAGAAGCAGTGCTGGTAAGCAGTCTATGGTGAAATTCAGTTAGTTTATCGTGGGGTGCTCGACACCAAATTATAGTGGAAGGAAATGCCCAGTGGATACTGGCGATAATGACCCGTACTGGAAGTAGCGGGAGTAATGGATTTGGTGAAGATAGGATCTTCACAGTGACAGAGGAAATAGTTGATTATGGAGCATCGCCTTGGGAAGGCAAGGGAATCGCGCAAGGAAAGAGGGGCGAACCCCTATGGGGTCAGTGCAGTACTTGGAGAGTACCAGAAGGATTGTTGGTTGAGTAAGTTGTGTTTCCAGAGTGTTCAGGGTCAGGGTTGACCCAAGATTATTATCCGCAAGGATTGATGTTAGTCAGAATGACTGGGCGGAAGACCAGCGAAGGTAGGCAGCTGGTGTCGGAATAATTAGTAGGGTATTGGAGGCAGATCGCAGGCGGTGGGCCATAGCAAACTTCGAGGACGAAGTTTAGTTTAAGTGGGGGAGAGTTGTAACACCCACAGTCAGGAAGGCCAAGAAAGGAAAGAAAACCCTAATTTAAAGGGACGACTCGTCAAGTCCAAGGAGGAACTCGGCGAGTCCGAGCGGGATCCGGGTCAAGGAGTAAGTGACCGACTCGGCGAGTCGGCCAAGGAGACTCGGCGAGTCTGGTCTGAACAAGGGAAACCTTAAATTCGGGACTTGGAGCCTATTTAAGCGCCTCATTCTCTTCCCTAGGGTTCCTTTACAGCCTCTCTAACCCAGAACACCAAACCCTAGCCGCCATATCCATTTTTGAGCTAATTATTGCCTTGAAGAGTGCATTAAAGCTTGGAGAAGGAAGAAGAATCTTGGAGGTGCAAGAGGGGGGCTATAGATCTGGGATTGAGAAGTCATTTCTAAGCATTTTGAGGTAATAAGCTAGTTCTTGGACTCCTTTGCACCTAGATCTATGTGTGTGTTTTGGGCATTCTTGGCACGATAGTAACCATTTCGAGCTAGAGGTTCAGATCTGAGATTGCTACCTCAGATCCATGCTTGTTTTGGTCTAGAATCCCGTAAAGTATCAGCTCTTGGTATGTTGGTGAAGCTTGGTTGTCATAAACCCTAGTTTTAAGTGTTTTGAGCCTAGATCTCCATATCTACACGTAAAGTTTTCCACTTTACGTGAGGAATAGGCCTTAGAAGTATGGATCTATGTGTTGGAGCCCCTGTTTGGCTCAAAGAGCCACTGCATGGATTAAGAGCTGGAGTGACTCGGCGAGTCACATGGGTAGACTCGGCGAGTTGGATGAAGTTGGGTAGGAACTCGGCGAGTTGGAAGAACAACTCGGCGAGTTTGTTAAAGGTTGTCTTGGACTCAGCGAGTCTGTTCTTGGACTCGGTGAGTCAGGACACGAAACCCCAAACCCTTCGAGTTGAGACTCGAATCAGTGAGTCGGGTGGAGACTCGGTGAGCTGGACAAGTCAGGACTCTAAAATCGGTAGACTTGGCGAGTCATGGGCTGACTCGGCGAGTCGAGTCGCGAGTGGAAGGACTCTGAGCATGTGAACTCGGCGAGTCAGTAGGCAGACTCGGCGAGTAGGGTTGACCTGGAAGGTTGACTTTGACCAGGACTTTGTCGTTGACCAGAGTTGACTTAGTTGACTTTCGGGGGATAGTTATACTAAGTATTTCATTGATATTTGTAGCTCGGGGAGTTAGTAGAGTAGGAGTTCAGGAAGTTGCCAGGAAACAGCTAGAGGGCGCTATCAACAAGTTCAACAAAGTGCAAGTGAGTTTCCCTTTTGTGTGAATGGGTCTAAGGCCACAATGCCGGCCCATGTAGTTATGAGTAGAAGACCCGGGGGTTAGCCCTAGGTACAGTATGCTAGTATGATATTCAGGACGAGGTCCAATGATAGCGGGTGGGTGCCCAAGGATTGGTTTACATAGTTTATACTTGTTGTCTGTGTGATACGTGTATGTGCCTGGTAGGGAGGTGAGTGTGGGCGAGGTCCCGTATCTCACCAATGGCAGAGTGTGGATAGTGTTCCACATCTCATTAGCAGCAGAACAGGGGCGAGGCCCAAGTTAGGGAAGGAGTGAGTGTGGGCTGGGGCCATCTCTCACTATCAGTAGGAGCGTGGACGGGGTTCCATGTCTCATCAGTAGCAGGACAAGGGCGAGGCCCAGGATAGGCGAAGCCTTAGGACAGGATCCATTGTATATGTTTAGCTTATGTTTTGTAGTATGATTATGTGCTATTATATGTTAGCAGGCGAGTCCCTGTGATAGGCGAGGCCTAAGTGAAACAGATCTGTATCCGAGTGGGGCTCAAAGCCGGGCGGGGCCTGGAGCGGCGGGGCCGTTGTAGCGGGCGAGGCCCGAGGTAGGGGGCAAGGGCCAGGATAGCGGGCGTGGCCCAGTATGTGCAGTATGTTGTTATGCATGGTATGTGGTAGGGTGGGGAACTCAGTAAGCTTCGTGCTTATGGTTTTTAGTTTGGTTTCAGGTACTTCCGGTAGCAGAGGGAAGAGCTCGGGGTGATCGCATGGCACACACCATAGATTAGACAGCCTAGGAATGTTTACTCTGATAACGAACACGTGTTTTGGAAATTAATACTCTGATTATGTTTTGGATTGATGACTTTGCTTTAAGTAATGTTTTATTAAAAGAATTTTTTAGTCTTAAATTTTGGGACGTTACAGGCAGATCCCTGAGATGCTCCCTGAGCTGTCCCTCGCAACTGTGGATACTCTGGCTTGCGGTGTCCGGTCTGGTTGTATTGGAAACACACTACAATCTCCTTTGGGCAATGCTTGGCCATATGCCCCTCCTTGCCACATTTGTAGCAAGATCCCTCTCTGCACACACCCCATCGTGGCTCTTACCGCACTTACCACAAGTGCGACCCTTCTGACCCCCAGATCTCGAATCAGCGGGCTTGGCCCGCTTGGCTGCCGGATGAGACTGCACCAGTCGCTGATCCCTCTCCTGAGACTCAGCGTCCTCCCTAGCCTGAGTCTCCAGCTCTATCTCCCTCTTCCAAGCATTTGCCTGAAGCTCAGCAAATGTCCGGTACGTCGAGTTCGCCACGAACTCCCATATATCCCTCCTCAAAATGCTCAGATATCGGCTCATACGTGCCTGCTCGGAGGACACGTGCTTTGGGCAGAACATCGCCCGCTCATGGAACATCCTCGTAATCAATGTGATAGACTCAGTACCCTGCTTGAGGGTCAAAAACTCCTAGGCCAGACGCTCCCTCTCCACCTGGGGAACGTACTCATCTCGAAACATAGCAGTGAACCTCTCCCTGGTCACTGCAGCAAGCTCAACCGGTGTATAATGTGCCGTCACAAACTTCCACCAGTCCTTCGCTCCCAAGCGAAGCTGGTTCAGCGCGAACCGGACTCTCAAATGCTCAGGAGATGAGCAAGTAAAGAAAAACCCCTCAATGTCTAAAATCCACCTGATCGCTGCAATCGGGTCCTGGGTCCGGTGGTTTTGTGTTGCTGAACTCCCGGAACAGCAACGTATCACCACCCTGCGGTCTAGCTGTAGCTATAGCTGCAGTGGCCGCATCAACAGCAGCATCAGAAAGAGCAGCGTATCTCTCGTCAAATGTCTCTATCAGGGTGGTCTTGATAGACCCGAACATCTCTGGAATCTCAGCGCGGATGGCAACAGCCACCTCATCATGGATCATCTGGAGGAGCTCCTCGTCGCTCACACCCCCTCCACTAGTCCTTGGTCTGTGGCGCGTTCCCACCATGATACCTCTCTGAAATACAACACAAAATATCAAAGACTTGCTCGTGCGTGCACACACTCGATACCCCCAATCCTACTTGGTTCCTGGTACCCTAAGGATTCTTACTTGGGTTGCGCATTGGCCTGGTGCCTTCGGTAGTACGGGCCAAATACTACCGGCCACACCGACTCAACATTCATTCCAAGTCCTCCTCCTAGAGTACCAAATTTCCAAGCACTCTACTCTCTTAATCATGTGCTACTCACAAGCAGATATCTCATAAGCACCTCGTTGCTATCTAAACACTCTCAAACATTTCTAGCAGCAAAATCCCTAGACTAGGGCATCACATATCCGACCACTCTAGTCCTAATAAGAATACCTATTCTACTTTAGCATGCATATTATAATTCGTCATATAGCATAACATAACATATCTGATAGCACTTATTGTAAGGGTATTTTGGGAAATCACCGTTCGGGCGCTGGCTGATCGTACACACGACTTTGCTCCGTTTGTCTCAAAACTCTTTTTACTCTTTTCAAAAATATTTTTACTTAATTAAAATTCTTCTCAATTCCTCAGTTTGAGTTCAGATACGCCCGAAGATGCATCCGAATCCCTCAAACCAAGGCTCTGATACCAACTTGTAACACTGTAAAAATTCAAACAATTTTTCGCATTTTAAAAACCATATATTTTCATTCCTATCCACATTTTAAAACATTGTATCATCATTATCTCAATATAAAATCCCAAGATCAAAACATATGAACTCCAGTATGCGTGTGTATGAGTCATGTCGGCGCCTTCCCGTGATCATCACTGGTACCTGAAACACCACACATAACACTGTAAGCATAAATGCTTAGTGAGTTCCCTAAAATACCACATAAACACATATCAGCCACTCAAGGCTATAACTCTGTTGACCCTCTGGTCGAATATCTCTGTGGGACCTTCTTGGTCCCATAACTCTGTGGACCCACTGGTCCTAACTCTGTAAACTCTGAATCATGCATATCACATATCACAATAAATCACAACACATAATATCATGCAAATACACTGACATATAACTCTAGAGTACTCTGTCACATAACTCTGTTACCACATTAGGTAAAGTATAATGAGATGACTCACCTTAGATGTCTCGGTATATCTCTGACTCAGTGGAAATATGATCTAGCCTCCGTCTAATCACACAAAGTAAATATTATCATAAATACAACTCTTAGGACTAGACTCAACCCTTTATGGGTGAAAGACCATTTTACCCCTCTATCAGCTCAAAGGCCACATTGTTGACCAAACCCTAAAAGTCAACAAAAGCCAATGGTCAAACTTTGACCTGACTCGTCGAGTGCACTTGGGTGACTCGGCGAGTCTACACGTGTCTAATAACTCTTTTAGTCCCACTTGGCACGTCGAGTTCCTCCCCTTACTCGACGAGTCACACCTGATATGAATCGCGGGGCCACCTCGAATCAACTTGTCGAGTCTCAAGAACAACTCAGCGAGTTCCGCCTTGAACTCCAGTCCCCTAACTCTCTCTGACTCACTGAGTTATTTCCCAACTCGACAAGTCTACTCACTGAGTGATTTACGGGAAACCGTCGCCCTACTCGCTGAGTCTGACCTTTGGAATCGGCGAGTTCATGTCATGCACAAACTCCATAGACCTCCTGAGGTCAGATCTGTTTCATTAATCCATAGATCTGACCTTCCCAAGCATGATAATCACGTAAAGTTCAGACCTTGACACTCATATAACCTCTAGATGGTCTAACTTGGTGACTTAGCCCCCAAAATAACATCCTAAGCTCATGGCTCCTAAAATAACTCATAAAGCTCCAAGGGTTAAGGTCTCTGGACCTCTTTGGGTCAAGATCCAAAGCATAAACTCAAGAAGCGACCAATTGCTCCACATATCCATCCTCTAAAGGGGTTAGAAAACCCTAACTCTAAGAATCAACACCAAATCTGAAGAAGGTCCGAATAAATACCTCAATATGTAGTCTATGAACTCTGAAGTCACCAAAATCGCACCTCCTTTAGCCTCGTCTTGCATTGGTCACCTCTTTCTTGCAAATACACCAACAAAAAGATCAAGAATGGCCTCTCCTTCCTCACAAACGCTCTAGGTCTCTTAGGGTTTCTCTCTGGGGTTTGGTAGCCGCAAATGACGGCCCTAAGGGCCTTTAAATAGGTCCCAAACCCAGGAAATTAGGGTTTCATTAAACAGCTTGGAATCTCCGAGTCCACTCATGAACTTGCCGAGTCCAGCTGTGAACCCGGATAAGAATCCGCGACCATAGTAGGCGAGTCCAAGCACCAACTTGCCGAGTACCCTCTCATCCTTCAAAAAAATAAAAGGAATAATTAATATACATGGGAATCCGGGTGTTACACCAAGAATGCGTGACACTCTTTACACAAGTATTTTTGGGATTTGAGGCAAGAGATGATGCGAAGGTTTGTACTGGGTTTGTCGCCGTAGATAATGAGGGTTTCGCCACTTCACAGATTGAGGAAAATGGCTTTCTCGTAGCACAAAATATCAGCATGGTGAGGACTTAACTAGTCCATGCTGATGATGACGTTGAAGCTTTTTATGGAGACCATGTAAGGTTCTAAATCTAGGATCTGAATCAGTGATAAAATGATATTGCAAACAATTGAGAGTGTAGAAGGAGTAGAAGAATAATTAAACCAAGCATGCACACATTTATATCACATAAACGTCAAATACACCTTGGGAAACACACACATACGTCACCTAACACTAACACATACACCTACTATTTATATCACCCCAGCAGCACATGGGTGTACAGCCACACACGCGTGTGCGGTCGCACACAAGGGTGTACAACCACACACACGTGTACGGCCGCACACAGCCATACAAAGGTTACAACAACCATCACTAACACCAAGACCCAAACAAGACCTTTATAATATAGATGCCTAGCCCAAACCACTATATTATGACCTATCAGACCAGCATAAGGTCGATTGGGAAAGAATAGGCATTTAGAGTGAGGGTACAACCTATGAATATATCGTTAGTGCTCTCTTTCTTCCTGTTAGCCATATCGACAGTGAATGTTTCGTTTAATGATTGTGGTTTGTGTTTGAGTAGGTGTTTGAATTTATGGTTGATGAAACTCCTCTCCGGACCACGATCAAAGAGTATGCGTGCATAAGAGTTATCGAGAAGGAATGTACCCGTGACTATTGTGGGATCCGCTACTGCCTCCTCCTGACCTATTTCTAGCACTCTTCTTGTGTTGCCAACATTCCTTGCTTTCTGGCAATCCCTCTTATAGTGCCCTGTTTCACCACACCCATAGCAGGCCTGGCCTACTCCAGTTCCGGGGGCCTGGGCATTAGGCTGTGTCAGCGCCTTACAGAAACGAGCAATATGCCTTTTCCTATTGCAGTTAGTGCATTGCAATTCCCGGCAAGGTCCGTGGTGGTGGAATTTGCATTTGTTGCACTTCGGTAGGTTACCAGCGTATCGACTGGGAGGTGCTGAAGCAGTAGGAACAACAACAGGAATGGTAGCAGCGTGGACTACCACTATTTGCTATTTCTTTGAGGGATCTTGCGAAGATTAGCCCTTTCGTTTGTTTCATAACTTCTTTTTGCCGCCACTTTCTTTGGGTTGCTCGGGAATAATTGTTATGGAGCCTTGACGACTTCCATGATCCACTAGTGTATGTGCCAGACGCTTGGCACTATCGAAAGTAAGTGGATTGACAACTATAACATTTCCTTGAGTCGTGGGAGTTAATCCCCAGATATACCTTTCCAACTTCTTACTCTCCGGGGTGACCATACCGGGACACAAAAGAGTAAGGTAACTGAATCTAGCAGCGTAAGCAGCAATATCAGAGTCCTTCATTTTCAGACTCTAGAGCTCCTGCTCTAGCTTTTGTATCTCACCTCTAGGACAATTTTCTGCTAGCATTAGCTCCTTTAAGTCATCTTAGATCATGGCATTGGCTATTTGGAGAGTCAATGACTTGACTTGGCTGT